>NC_140075.1:32421309-33843907 GCF_964194135.1 Talpa europaea | reverse complement strand
CAGACCACCAGAGCAGTGATAGAGGTCAGGTAGGGCACTGAGATCTCCGCCTCCTTCCCATTAGCCAGCACAATGCCTGTCTTAGCTTTACTGTTCCCTGCCCACTTCTGCATGAGGAACTGCATCTCCTTGCTGTCCTTGACAGGGTTGAGGACATACATGTCTAAGCGTCCCACACCCATCTTATGGAAGAGGGTCAGTGGCTCAATGGTGTTGCTGACCACACGGTACAGAGGCTCAGCCTGGATGCCCAAACGGTTTAGGTGCTGCAGAGTAAGGCAGGCCTCCTCAATGCTACGCTTAGCCTTCCGGGAGGCATCAGGTAGCCGCAGCTTATCGGGCACATTGAAGAAGACAACTCCAAGCTCGGGGGAGATGAGATTCTTCACCCAGTCGCTGTAGCTGCTAGAGCCCTGAGATTGTTCCTCCTCTAACTCTGCCACTTTGCGCTGCAGGAGTCCATTGATGCCCGGCAGGTTGTCTGCCCCGATGTGTGTGAGCAGCACCGAGTCAATGCGGTCCAGGTGCCGCACCAGCTTCCAAAAGCAGGACTTGCGATCAGAACCACCATCCACCAAGATGTTAAAACCATTGACAGCAAAGAGGGCAGAGTCCCCACGGCCACCAGGGAAGATGTAGCAGCAAGGCTTCGAGAGCTTGAGGAAGCCCCCTGAGGTGGGGGGCTCTAGCAGGTCAAATGGGGATGGCACATCCACAGTCTCAGAGACATATTCGGAGAACTCAGCCACGCCATCCATGGTGGGCAGCGTGGGCTCAGGGTTCAGCCGCAGGTGCAGGGTCTCTTGGGAACTGGATAGTCCCAGGTGGCTCCAATCACCCTCCCCTAAGCAGGACACCGTGAGGAAGGCCTGGGTCCCAGGGTCTCTATTGCTGAGCAACTGGGAAATCTAGAATGGGAAACAGAAGCTTAATCAGGTCATCAGAGTTGTTCTTAACCCAACTCAGGTTCAATCTATTAATCTCCACCTCTCTCCAAGGTAATCACCTACCCTTCTACCAGGGCCCCCAAGGATCAAGCAACATGAGATTTTCCCTCCCTTGGTTCTGTCCCCACAGCTCTAGTTCTGCTCCGTATTCCCTTCCTCCCAGACACTCAGACATGGAACTTACCTCAGGATTCTGAAGGACCTGGGCAAAGTTTTGGTAGGAGTAGGTGCCACTCTGCAAAATGAGGTCTCCCCCAGGTTCTAAACTTTGCCCACTCAAGATCAGTAGTTTGTGAGCTGATGGGCTGCTAAGGAGATGGTGGACCTAGAATGGAATGAGGGGATGTCACAGGTGTAGGAGACCCAGGAATGGGCACTGACTGTTCTGGGTCCAGCGCCCTCATCCCCACCTCCTGCCCCCCAGTTCTACAAGGACTTGCTCCCCACTGTAAGGCAGCTTAGAAGGTAGAGAGAGGATGGTTCAAAGCCAACCCAGGAATTCTTGGCTTAAAGTGGTAACACTGGCAAGGGCAGGTTACAGCACTTCCTGCAGGCCCTCTTGGCTAGGAGCAGGGCCTGGCCTTACCTCAGAGTTGATGCTTTCGGCACTGGGGTTTACCAAGATGATGGTCTCTAGGATCTCACTCTGATGGGAGAGGGTCCTCTGGCCTGAGGGAGAGATGTAGGAATTTGTTTGCAAATGTGGGTTTATTCTAAAATGGAGAGGGAGTAAGTGGGGCAGGAAAGAATAGAATGCACTATCAGAACATGGGGCTTAGGAGAAAGAGAAATCTGGTTGGCAGTCTTTAGATCCTGCCACTTTGAATTCTGCTGAATGGGTTTCCTCCTCCCCCTCCCATGCTGGCTCTTGTCCCTTCATTTGCCACACCCTCTGCCTGCCCAGTACCCCCACCCCCTCTGCCTGGAACTCCCGCCTCAGACTGCCCAGTTGACAAGAAGCTTTTGTCCCTCAGAGCGCTGAGCTCCTGGTGCTGCCTGGAGATGGGGGGCTCAGCTGGAGGGAAGGCTCCTGGGACATTCAACTTCACTCAACTCTTTCCTCACTAGCTTGCCTCTGCCTAGAGCAGTCACAGCCACAGTGTAGGGAAACTGGGAGACGGGAGCTTTGCAGTTTCCCCACCTTCCTTTCCAACAGACTCCCCACCTTCCTTTCCAGCCCAAAGCCAAGGTCAGAATTCCCACTCCTAAAGACTTAGAGAAGCCTGTGCTATTTAAACCCTTGGGGTTTTATAATTCGAAAAGTGGAAACAGGACTATAATTTTTGTTCTGTCCTCTGGTTCCTTGGAGGCCAAGCCTGCACCCACAAACAGGCACCCATCATGTTCCTCCCCTCAAAGGTTGCAGAGCCTCCTTTCCCACCTCACCTTCATGTCCCTAGCTCCAGAGAGGCCTGGTTCTCTACCCCACAAACCATTCCTTGTGAACAGTTTCTTCTCTCATCCTTCCCCTCTCCTTTGGGCCTACTGCCATGGAGATGGGAGCTGGGGGTTCACAGACAGGAAACAAATAAGGAAGCAGAGATTCAGAGTGAGTGTTCCCCAGGCCACGGAGAAAGATACTGTCAAATCCCCTTTCCACTTCCCTTCTCCAGACTCACAGGAAGCACTAAGCAAAGCAGGTTGGTGTACCAAAAAAGAGGCAGGTTAGACAGAAGATTCTAAGAAAGACCCTGCCATCCCCTGCTCCTGCCTTCCTAGCTGCAGCACATAGAGGAGTTACCGTCCAGACAGAGTTGAACAGATAGCGAGGGGAGTGGGCTATCCGGAAGATAGTGGCAGGAGGACTCCAGAATCTGTCCCCTAGACCCTCTTCTGTGACCCAGCTCTCTCCTCTGAAGCTTGGGACAAGAAGAGCCCGGGGTCAGGGCTTTTGCTAAGAGGAAGAGCCATAGTGCCAGGATCAGGTCCATCTGTTGATCCAGGGTTGCCAGTTATAGCTGCAGGGGAAATGAACTGCCCCTGGTGTCAGAAGACCAAACTCGGTAGAGGGTGGGTGGGGCCCAAGAAGAGTTCAAGAGTTCTCAACGTGGGAACTGAGGGAAGCTTTGAGCTCAGTTCAGAGGATGAGAGCCACCTCAGAGATGGCAGGAGGAGGGCTGCAGCAGGTGAAGGATATCAAGGTTCAGGGAGCAGCCTAGTCCTAAGCGGATCAGATTAAGAAGGGCAATTTCTACACTCTCCTGGCCTCCAGTCAGTAGGGAAGAAAGCGGAAAGAGATAAATCTGTGGTACAGACTGGTTTGCTTTCTAGTTACCACATTCCCTCCCCCAGTCTACCTACCATTCCTCACAGTCTCCTGTTTATAACCACTAGCCTTTGCCAATCCCAGTTCCTGTCTTGGCACAAGACCCTACCCCAACCCATGTGCTGTCCAGTTCTGACTTGCTATATACAGTTTGTATCCTGTGCCCCTCCTTTGTAGGCCTGAGAGAAAGCCGTCTTTCTCTCCTCTGCTCCCCAGCAAGCCTTCTGAAGGGAAGTGACTTGTTTTTCCTTTTTCTTGGGAGAGGATTTCTTGTGAGGCAGAGGCACTTTCCCGGGTCAGCGATGAGGTTGGGTGGGCTGCAGGCACGGAGGCAGAACAGGCAGGAGGGCAGGTGTCTCCGCAGTGAGGCAGAAGGGGAGGGGGGGCCGCCCGGGCAGCTGCAGTTTGCCGCAGTGTGTGAGTGTGTGTGAGTGTGCGCGCTGAGCTCAGGCTCCAGCTCCGCCCCCACCCCCCCCCACCCCAGCATGACAAGTCATTTTCTTGGCTGCTTCAGCTTGGGGGGTGGGGGGTGCAGAGAGGGAGAAGAAACTGGCTCCTCTGTTCAAGAGTCCCCATCTTGGGAAGAGAAGCAGAGATGAGGTGGGGGTGGGGCTGAGACCGGGAACATGTGGGGTTGACAGCACTGGGAATGCAGGGCAGCTGCCAGGGAGGGAGTGCTCTCAATCTCCAGGATGGCCTCTCAATCGCTGAAGGGAGCCAGAAAAGGGGGGCTAAGAGTCCCAATCGCAAGCTAGTCTGCAGGGCATGGGGTGTGGGGAGCCCATAGCAAATAGATTGGTCTGTGAGGAGGCTCTTGCCACATCTTAATGATCTTTTCCTCTCTGCTTTTTGACAGTGTCCCCCGCCCCCCACCTTCCCTTACTTGGCAAAAACTCACTGTCCTGCTCACCCCTAGACAGAAGCAGCTGAGCAATGTAGCAGCTGACACCCAGCGACCCTCCTATTAAGCATCCCCATAAGATCCGCCTTTCCTTCCGTTCTTCTGCCTCTGCCCAAAGACATAGCTCCCAAACTCATCAAGCACCCCAGGCTGCCAGACAGAGTCGCTGAAACCACCCTCAGCTGCTGCCGCTAGACTGATGCCCCCAGCCCAGCCTAGCCCAGCCCAGCCCAGCTGGAGAGGTGGACTGTCAGTCACGGCCCCTTGGCCTCCGCCTGGGTCTGGGTGGCCACACAGCCAGTCTTGTTCACCTTCTCGCTCCATTCCACAACCTGCCCACCCTGCTGGGCTAGTTCCAGACATGACAGATTAGGTATCAACTCCCTTCTGTACCCCCACCCCACCTCCCAATCAGAATCCCCCACGCCCCATGCCAAGCCCTTTGGTTCGGTTCAGTTCTTACCCTGGGGTGTGGGAAGGAGCCCCTCATGGAGGCTGCAGCTCCGGCCTCAGCCGGCAGCTTCAGGGAAGAGTCTGCGGCACTTGGGGTGGGAGTGGGGGGGGGGGGGGGCGCTAGCTTGCTGGATGGGGAGGGCGGCGCCAGGGCGGGGAAGAGGGGCTGGTCCATGACGAGGCAGTGGAGACTTAACTGTTTCTTTGCCTTCACAGCGTCAATGTCCTGGTGCTTCTGCATGGCCCTGGGGGACGGAGGAGTTGTCTAGCAACTCAAAGATCCTGAGCTGTCTCTAATGGCCCTTAGGGCCCTTCTCCCCCAGCCCTGCTTAGTCAAGAAATAGTCTTCTAGCATTAGCCAAAAGACTGAAGCCCCTTGCTGAGGGCACATTGCAGGAATAACAGGGAGTAAGGGCTGCCTGGACCCTCCCCCTTCTCTCAGGAACCATCTGCTGCCTTTACCCTCAGACCCAGAGAGTGACCTTCACTCCCTGAAGTAGCTGGAGACAAAGAGATTGGGGGCCTGAAAGCAACAGAATGAGAGTACTGCTTGAGAGGACGCCTGGGGACAGGAGTTGTCCTGAGTTCTGCCAGCTTCTGAATCAAAACTGCAAAGCAGGGAAGTGCAGAAATGAGTCTCATTTTAGTTTAGGGGGTAGTGGACACATGGGCCCTAGCCTGGCTAGGCTGGGGCATAGGGACCCTGGGGGCTGCATGCAGTTTTGTGCCAATGCAGCATCCTCAATAACCGCACAGACACTGATACTTGGACTTCTTGGGTCACTGGCCACAAAGAGGCAGTCTGAAGAGGCAGGGTGCGTTCTGCCTTTCAGTGAAAGAGTTAACAGGGACCAAAGAAGATCACCAGCACCTCAGCCTCAGCAAAATTTTGTTATTATAGGTCAATTATTAAATGTAACATAAAGTACTCTTTGGGTTAAAAAAAACTATTTAACTTATTTTGTAGGGTGTTGAGTCCCTGTTCTCTTCCCGTTCTGCACTTTTCTATGTCTTTCGTTGTCACTTCGTATACACTCTCCATCCTTCTAATATTGGCCGTTTTCCTTGGTCTCTACTTCTGTCTCAGAACTAGTGATGTGCTCTAGGACTCAGAGGGAGGAGCTGGGGAGATCTAGCACTCAGTTCCCACTGGGTGATGCTCTAAGTTCTCACACAGTCCTTCCCTGCCCTCTTCCTTTTCATCCACCCTCCCTGGGCCTGGCCAACTCCCAAAGCCTTCCGCACATTGCACATTGACATCCACCCACTCCTGCCCCACCACCAACCCCACCCTTGCCCCAGGCTGCCAAGAGCTGTTTTGAAGGTCAGAGAAGCCAAAATAGTCTGGGCTCTCAGCATCCTCCATCCACCCTTAACTGGAGCCAGAAGAGGAGGAGCTGAGTCACCAGAACTGGGGTGGGGTGGGGGTAGGGAGAACCGAGGAGGAGGAGGAATCTGTGCTCAGATCCGGAGATGCAAAGCAGTAACATGGCAACAACCCCACTTGGATAGAGGAGGGCATCCGCGGAGATACACAACATAAACCAGGCTGAGCTGGGAGCATCACAAAAGGGAAACTCCTTCCTTCTGCAACTTTATAGTTCTTATTTCTACCCACCTCAAACCTTCTATCTCCTCTCAGCATTATAGGGCTCTCTGGGGTATGCTAAGAGGGAAACTTAAGTAGGCATTTGGCCTGAGAACAAAATAACACTTCCCAGCCCAATACAGCCCACCCTTATTCTCAGCTGCTATCCCCAAGGACCACACCCTGGGCAGGTTTCAACTCACAGTGCTGGTTTCCTTCAGCCCTCGTCCTCTGAACAGCCACCCACCACAAATAACCTTTCACCTGCTGTGTTCCTAGGCTCTGCTACAATGAAATGGTGAAACACAAAGAAGAGAGGCCTGAACTTGGGCACAAAGTGAAATCAGAAGTCCTGAATTTGAGACCTGACTACCATTTTACTAATCATACATTTACCCATCAGTGGTAATCGAGAGTCAGACAGAAAGGAAATAAGCCATGTAACCTCTCTGAAAACTTGCTCCCTGAACTATATGATAGGGATATAATGCTAGTACCAACCTGCAATAATATTGTGAGGATTGACTGGCCTAAAAGATGAAAAAGTGCCTCATTCTTAGAATTTTAAAACTGCAATGCCTGAATGGAAGTCTGTCTCCTTTTTTTGTGGAAGATTTATGAGAAATCATATAGGTGATCAGGAAAATTCTAAATCAGAATCTTAGATGAGACCAGTTCTAGAATGTCTTTAGCCCAAGCCTGCTGGAAGGGACTTAAAGTACTATTTGCGTCCCTGTTTTCCTATTTCCCTACTTTGGGGGCCAGTGCATTACTATATTAAGAATGGTTTTTCATGTTTGCAGAAGTAACAGGACTGCTGCTTCCTGAGCCCATCAGTGGTAATTGAGAGTCAAACAGAAAGCCAGTTTGAAAACAGGTCCTTCAGCCTATGTTTTTCAGACTCTAAGAATATCAGTCATGAATTATAAATTATGAAGCCCTCTCTGCATTTCCTAGAGGTGCCCAACAGAAGTATCAGAGTGTTATTTAGACTCAGTTTTATGCTGCCCTATTTGTTTCTGGATTTGTTTTCTAATGCTAGGAAACTCCAAGTTTTTTGCAGAGGTTAGAAAGGAAGGCTTCAGCACCACTGGAGAATGACTACCTGGCACAAAATTCACCCTAGAAAGCCTGTACCAGATTTGACCACTAGAAGGAGCTGGGCCACAGAAAAAAGGGTCCCTCCGTTTTTTTGTGTGTACCAGTGTGGGTGTGGAGGGGGGTGGTGGCTAGGAATGACTGCACTCTCCCCATCATTGCAGGATACAGTTTTGTACCCTTTCTCAGCATTTTGGCCCGGGGCTTGGAGGAAAGGTAAGAGGGATGGTGGCCCTTTCTGTGGCGTGGCAGACAGGATTAAATCTTAAGGTTCTGGTACAGCCCTTTGAACCATACCAGGGGCCTGGTTCCCTTTGTCTCTCCACTAATGGGAGGCTGAAGGGAGGGGCAGTGTCTGCAGCTGTCTGGGCTGACTGTTGTTTGTGGGGACAGCTGAAAGAGGAGCCAGCAGGGGTGGGGCTGTGGCTGTCTTGATCCATGTGGGTTTTTCCAGGAAATTCTCCGCTATTCTCCAGGGACACTCTGACAATGTCCAAATCTAAAAAAATTCAGTACACTAAAGTAAGCTCTGATCTTGGGTATGTGACGCTAAGCTGCTTTAGGGCATCACTGCAAATCTATTTGATTGAACGACTACTAAGTCTTTATATATCAGTACTTGTTTCTGAGTGTTGTCTGAGAGTAAGGATGCTTCTCCCTATAAGTGTCTCCCCAAGCATCCTGATATCTTAATCTGAAGAACAGCTAAATATTTTGGTTTAAGTTCTGTTCATTCTTATATCATTATAGAAAACAACCTATCCTTAAGTCTCTGTGGCCAAAATGACAAGGTTAGAGAATTCAGTGTGAATTATAATATCAGCAAATGATCCTCAAACTTCAAATCAGTCATTAATTTCATCCTATATCATCCCTTAATCCAGCCTTGCACCAAAGCTCCTAGGAGTAACAAGGGCTAATGGATGAAGTCATGACATGAGTAATTCTAAACAGAAGGCAATCTTAAAACATTGAGTGTTTAGCTTCACAGGAAGCCAGTCATAAGGAAGAGGTCAAGTTCATATTTTTAAAATGCTGCATATATTCCTAGGATAATTAGTCATATTAACCTGTCTTCTCTTCTCTCTAGGAGGATCTCTAGAGGAGTCAGCAATCAGGAAAATGACCAAATATCTCACAGTTAGCAGAAGCAGGAAGAAAAGGAGGTAACTATCTACTGTACTGGGTAATTGAGAATTTATCTTTATAATATATAAATTCAGTCATTTAGTGACAGTGGCTGTTGAGTTGGATGAATTTTATATTCCATAAAGGCACTAGCACATGGATTGTATGTTAACATTTACCAATACATGAGTAGATGCCCAGAACTTTTATAATGAGACATAGGGCTTTTTGCAGTCTCCCCACAGGTACTGCCATGGAATGATAATTCCTAAAATATCATTTTCTCAACCCTCTAGCCCTTTTCTCCCACCCAACAGAATGGGGAGCTGCATCCTGTGAATTTTGATCCCAGGAACCAAATTTCGGACTCTGGCTAGCTCTTGAAACAGTGAATTCAGGAGACCCTGCTTCCACCCTGGATTTGGTGGTGCTCATCAGCATTTGGTGCCCAGATTCTTCTCTGCTCTGGTGATGTGTTGGTTGAGCCACAAGATGAAGCAGAAACCCTGAAACCTGGAGGATAGGCTGTTTAGCCTGAAAGAAAGTGCTACACAAGAGCCTGGGAAGGTGAGTTGAAGATTCAGGGGTCCCAAAAGGAAGGCTAAAATATCCAGAAAGGGGAATACCAAAAAGTGGATATTTTGCACGGGAGATGATTGATCACTCCAGAGAAGCACCTCATTCCCTTTGTGCACATCAACAGCTGTCTACAAACACCCCCCCTCCCCCGTATTTTTCTGTTAAAAATGACCTTCTCCAGGTTCCCTCCACCATTTGCCTGCAAAGTATACTGGGTATGTGGGGATACTATGGAGTTTTGCAACTTTCCCCTCAGGAGTCCCTTCCTTCTCCTTGACCCAAACCTCCCACAAGGCCAAATCTGCCAGGGAGACTGGACCTCTGCTTTTCTGTGACCAGCCCTCACCCAAAGAACTGACACAAACGACACTAGTCCTAACCTTTGACCTCTGAGGAGAAGTGAGCTAGGTGCCGGGTAATGAAGAGTCTCAATTGTTGGTTCAGGTCAAAGGATGATAAGTCAATGTTCCAGGAGAGAATCCCTGTGAAAGAAAAGGAAACAAAGAGGGCTCTAGATAAGGTGGAAATTGGATTTCAGGGAACATATCCAAGCTCACAGAAGGGGTAAGGATAGGGAGGGGACTTAAGGACACTTGCCATGATCAGCCTCACTGATGACTTTAAGAAAGGTAGCTAATGCCTATGCCTGTCTTCTATTCTGTTCCTTTCTTGGGCTTTGCTTCAGTCAGAGAGAGAAAAGCAGATTTTAGGCAAAACTTGGTCATTAATGAGTTTCTCTATGGGAATTTTCTTACAGGGTTGTCTAATTGTGATACAAGGGACAAACATGGGCTCTCACTAAATACCAGGGGCTGCCTTCTTGTCCTTACAATTAAGTAGGATTTTAGACTCTCCTATGCCCCCCTCCTTTCCTCCACCCCTCCGCGGCTTGGCTCCCACCCGCAGGTGGCTCCGCAGCACTGCGCCACAGGGAGGCAACTGGAGAGGGAGGTGAAGACTGAGAGTCTGTGGCCACTAAGGTCACGCTCTCAGGTTGGCTGCCGGCACTGGGAGATTGAAGACTGGAAATTTGTCCTCGGCGTATAGAAAGCACCCTGTGCCCGTGCAGGAACCCTAAAGAAGAAAAACTAAGGTAGGGACATGGGCCCTCCAGAGGATGTTGAGGACTTTCAGGACATTGGCCCTAGATACTGCAGGAGAGAGGGGTGTGACAAGAGAGGTCGCAGGGGCTGCATGCAGAGATCTCTGCCTCGGGGAGATTGCGGAATACCTGGGGGTGTGCGGGAAAGACGGGGGAAGCGAGGTATTGACTGCTCGGGAGGATACGAACGCATGACATGGAAGATGCTGGTGACAGGGGCTGATGATTCAGATTAACAGGGAGCACAGGTCCCAGGAAGCGCACACTAGGGGCGGAGGGTGCCGACCCGCGCTCTGGGAGGTGAATGCAGATGGCTGGGAAGCGCGGGATGGAGGATGTCCCGAACCCAGGCAGAACAGCAGCTCACCTTGCTCAAGGTGGGCCCGCACGGCCCTCAGCTGACACTCTGTGCCGATATCCCCGATCACGATGAGCAAAGAGTATCTCCTCAGGTCCCAGCGTGCCGCCCCCACCGCGGCTCCGGCCTTGCACAGCGGCTCCGCGGGGTTCTGAAGCAGCGGAGCGCCCGGGCTGCCGAGCCCCAGTCCGGGACTTGTCTCCATGGCAACGCCGCGAGGCCGCCGGGGCCCAGCCTCGGTCTCCATGGAAACTCCGCTGGAGTGCTAGGCCGGCGGCGCCCGCTGCGGGGAGAGTGCGCGCGGCTCTTAAAGGCCGGCGGCGGGAGCCGCTGATTGGCTGCTGCATGTCAGGGGGCGGGGCCCTGGCGCCGCAGGGGCCGGGACGCCGGGGTTCTGCGGTCGGCCCTCGGCCGGGGGCGGTGGTCGCCGCCTGCAGCCCCCGCCATGTTTGCCAGGGGGAGCGCCCAGGGCGACTCGGGCAGGCCTGGGAGCTCTGGGGGACCGGGTAGAGGGCGAGCCGATTGCCCCGGTGCTGGAAGAAGCTTCTAGGGGGAATGTGTCCCCGCTAAGTGCTGTCTGGCAGCTCCGCAACCTCGCCTGAACTGAGGGGAGCCATCTTGTCCCTCTCGGTCTCCCAGTTTATTAGGGTGTCTGTGTCGGTGTGTCTGTATTATCAGTCTGGCGCTTTTTTTTTTTTTTTTTTTTTTGTCACTACCTGCCAGGGTCCTTGTCTCCATCCTCGGTTTCCCTGTCCTCGTTGCTCCTGGTCCTGGGAGCGCTCAGGAAGGCTGCGCAGTGTTGGAGGGACAGAATGACCTTCCGGCCCTGAGTCCCTGGTGAGTTGTTATTCCGAAGATAGAGGTTGGCTAGTCTCCATCTCTGCTGAGTGCAGTGAGCTCAGACTGCAGCAAGGGGGATTTGAGTAAAACCCAGGAAAGACCTTCCCGACTACAAGTAATGTGACACAGTGAGTTTGTAACCTTGGGAGATTGTAATATTGCTCCCTCCAGGAGCGATGTTTGAACCCAAGAGGCTGACCCGTCCAAAACCAGAGAACCAGCCCATGGGAAAGCGGGTTGAGGAGGTGGGCAGTATTTTATGGCTGACCTGAACAACCTTGTGAAAATGGTGCTTTTAGGTCTCTACGCTGGCTCCCCCATTCCTCAATGTGTTTCCCCTCCCTAGTCTCCCCCCCACACTGACTTTGCACTCCCAACATCTTTTACCCAATGTACTGACTCATTCTGTACATGTGTGTGTCAGACAGGGAGGTGTGTCTTTCACCTCAGTGCTCCAAGCAGCACTCTTTTGGATCCCATTTGCCTCACACTGGGGATGGTACAGGGTAGGGAAGAGCACACACAGTACCTGATTCACCTGTGCTGCCTGGGAGCCACATTCTGATCCATCTCCTTTTTTGAGGCCCTGGGGGGATGGAACAGCCATCTGCATGTTAAGTACCTCACAGCAGTCCTGGTTCCTGTCATGGAACATGTGTTCTATCAAAACAGTGACTCCATTCTGCAGTCAGTTTGGACATGACCCTGAATACCCTTTTCGGTGGCAGTGATATAAAAGTACTGACATCACATGGTGGGCTGCCTTGTCCTATATGACACGTGAGAATATTTTGTTACACCTCTGTCCCACTATTTGCACTTGTGAATCTCGCAAAGAGCATGGAGAGATGTGCAGGCTGCCTCTTCTGCAATCAGAAGAGTGCCACGTGGAGGCAGAGAGCCAGAATAGGTTGTGAAAGGAGGAAGGGGATAGTTTCTATAGCAACTGTGGAGCACAGGGCCTCAGTATAAGGGTCAGCAGCAGTTAAACACAGACTCTGCTTTCATCAAGTCTGACAAAGAGGTTAGACAATAGATCTGGATGGTATAGGGAGGGACTACACATTGGTCAGATAGTAGGGGCAGAAATTCAGGTTATGATTCTAGATCTTTCTAGAATGGGTTTTATTAATTGCAGCTGCAAATGCAGACTGTGATAATACTAAAATTGTGTGTGTGTGCATGTGCGTGCACACACTTGCTAAGTCACTATTCAGCAGGCTCTTTGCAAAGGCAGACAATGTCGTGGAAATACAGGTGATTCCATCTCACTCATAGCAGGAATCTAGAAAACTTAAATAAGGGACCAGGAAAATGAATAACTATAAGAAAGTGAAAATCAGAATCAACAAAAAACTATGAAACAAAGACACTTTTGGGGGGGTGGGGAGCGGGAGGGGAGGGATTGGGATCAGAATGGGGGGGTTGCAATTGTATGGGGAATATAAAAATAAAATTTATTATTAAAAAAAATAAAATAAAATAAATTTAGTAGCACAATTCACAAAAGAGTGAATGTAAGCTTAAATTACATAACAGGGTGTTTTACCCAGAACAGGTGTAATCTCAAGAGTGAACCCTGTAGTAAACTATGGACTTTGGTTGAAAAAAAAAAAAAAAAAAGAAATACAGGTGATTCCAGCATCATCATTTATTAGCAAATATTTTCAAGTGTTGTATGGCACACGGCACTATGCAAAGTGCTCTATAAGGAGAACTTATGGAGTGTTTGCACCTGTGCTCCAGAATGTTGCAGTTGAAAACAGAACACATACGCATATGTACAGGCATGGAACACTGAAGAAAAAAATTAATGAAGTGCATATATGAATTGCAAAGTATATAAAGATCTATTTTGTGTTTAGGACTAGTGTGCTTTGGTAGGAACTTAGTAGTAAAATGGTATCATTCAAAGGCCTATTCAAGGGGATTGCTGAGGACCTGTGATATGCGTAATTGGGAGGTACATGCATGAAGTGGTGTATAGTGGCTGTGGAGCCCATTTAACTGCTGACCCTTGGAGTGATGAGGGAGCCCATTTAACTGCTGACCCTTGGAGTGATGAGGTATGACCTTTTGGGAACTCCCCTATTCTATAGCTTCTTTCCTACTCTTGTCATGCAGAATTGGCAATTTTGATGGTTACCAACCAATACCTTCAAACTATTTATGATGAAGGAATTGTGGAAGGAGTCTCTAAGGATCCACCACTGAAAGAAGTGGTTAGAGGGAGGTGCTAAAAAGGAAGGTACTAGTATAGACTCTTACCTTGGGTGTGCCTGCAGTGGATCTAAGGGAAAAGATAGTATAAATTTCATATGGTGTGAAAGGTAATATAGCCTTGGCTAGATTTTTTTTAAAAAAAAGATTTATGCACACAAGAGCTGGGGTACAGACCAGAGTTGTGGGAAGTGAGAGGATTCACTAGAGACAGAATGGGGAACAGAACAGGCAGATCTACTGAAATACACTGTTGAGGGGAGCAGCGAGTGAATCAGGAGAGGTCTGCTGCACCATGTGGGTAGCTCCCTGACCAGGAATTGAACCCGTGCTGCAGTGGCTATGGTAGCTTCATAGGTTGCATCTTAACCCATTGTGCCACCAGGGAGGCCCCAGCCTTGGCTAGATTTAAGCTAGTTAGGGGGTTCTTAGTCCATAGATCTTCATCAGTTCATAATACATACTGATGAATTACCCAATAGATAAATTAAGCACATACTTAAAGCAGGAAGGTTTGTAAATTTTTGTGGAAATAATTTTATATAAAAATTAAGTTTTTGAAGTTGTTCTCATGTGAAAATTAGTATTGGGATTAATTGCACGCATCTTGAATTTTGTGTGTAGGATAGGAGGGCACCATAATACTTAGGGTCTCCATAGGATTTAAGCAATCTATGCTAATTCATAAAAAGACTCACTCTTTTCCCTACTTCAAGCCTGATGAATATCACTAGGTTTTGGGGGAATCTGAAGTAATTTGGCAAAATTCCAGCCTGCTCTGCTGGACTCCATGGTCTTATCATCTGAAATATCCAATAGGAGCTTTGTGCAGCTCAGATTCCCACCCAGTACTCAGTTCTGCCTATAAAGCATTCTTTACACAGAAAGAGGGGTTGGATTACAGGATTGCTGTGTCAGAGATTTATCCTTGGCTTTTGGGGAAAATACTATGATCATAATGCATAAAGGCAGCCTGAGGGTCACCTCTTAGCATGAACAGCTGATTTATCTGCAAAGGTGTTGAGTAAAATAACCTCTAAAACAGAACCAAGTAAAATAATCTCTAAAAAGACTGAGATGGAGGAGAAATCTGCATTTACGGTGTGTCTGACACACAGAGGAGAACCACAACAAATATTTGTTGTGTAACTTTCCTAATTATTATTTGTTCACATTAAGTAAATGAGAAAAACACAGGCATTGAGTTTAACCTCCCCATGCAGAGCATTGTAAATGACAATGAAGAAATTTACTGTTTCCCCTCTCATTCTCTACATTCTTCTATTTAAGAAAGTGAGTCCTAAAAGTGAAAACAACATAGATACCACTTTCCCTTATCCATTCCAATTAGCCACAGTTGGCTGTGGCCTCAGCTGCTACCTTTTCTCTTCCTCTGAACAAAGTTATCTCTTACTGCAGAGGTCTCGAAAGATATTCTTGTGGTGCTCAAGATGATAGTGGTAAAGAATCTAAGTTTAAGTGTAAAACTTAGTTTTGAGGCCATGCCTGTGTGTGAATTAAAATTTCATATCTTTTCTCCAAGATATTCATAAAATTATTTTCCTTCAAGGAATGCTAAGTTGAAGAAATGTTCCCATTGCAATGTCACAAAATTAAAATACCTTTTCTCTTCTTTCTCATTAGTTCTTTCTTGAAGATCCTTCATAATATGACCCAGCTTCCTTTTCTGACATTAACCCCCACAGATACCTTGCATTAATTCTTTAATTCAGTCTGAGCCATTTGCCTTTCCCTCAGCCATTTTTGTACTTTCTATTCAGACTGATTCTTTTTCCTTGAATGCTCTGTTCTCCTAATGCTCACCTAGGGATTTCTTTACTTTTACCTTTATGATTACTTTATTTGTGGAATAAGATCCCATCTCATTACATATAGGATTTAAGGAATAGGACCTAACTCAAACATAGCTGCTTCTCTGAAACAGAGTTGCCTACTTGCCAACTGTGTGAACTTGGGCAAGTTGCCCATCCTCTCTCTGTACTGCTTACAAAAAGGGAAGAAGCTAGCAAAGACTACAGGAATCATTTTAAAAGTATTCTGGAGCTAATCTGAATGGACTTCACAGTCCCAACGTGGAGCAATATGCATTTCAACATGAACAATAACTACAGTGGTTTGAAGCACATCAACTATGTTAAAATCTCTGTTTGTAGTAATATTAAAAACAAAATTCTTGGGGCCTCCCGGGTGACACAAGGGAATAAGACTCAACCTATGAGGCAATCCACAGCCTCTGCAACAGGAGTTCGATCCCCAGCCAGGGAGCAACCCATATGGCGCAGCAGACCTCTCCTGACTTGCCTGCTGCTCCCCTCAGCAGTGTACTTCAGTCAATCTGCCTGTTCTGCTCCCCACTCTGTCTCTGGTGAATCCTCTCACCTCCCACACCTCTGACCTGTATCCCAGTTCTTGCACGCATAAATAAATCTTTTAAAAAAACAACAAAATTCTCATTAGTAATCTTTGGGCTATAATAGAGAACAAATACATCATTTTTAACTTTTTTTTTTTTTTTTGAGAACAGAAAAGGAAGATTTATTGAAATACCCTGCAAGGAGCAGGAGGTGACATCAGAGGTACCATCTGCTCATTATTATTTTTTTACATTTTATTATTTTTTTAAAGATTGATTTATTTATGCCTACAAGGGCTGGTTTATAGGCCAGAGGTGCAGGGGGTGAGAGGACTCACCAGAGACAGAATGGGAAACAGAACAGGCAGACTGACTGAAATACACTGCTGAGGGAAATAGTGGGGGCGTTGGGAGAGGTCTGCTGCATCATGTGGGTTGCTCCCTGGCCCGCGGGGGATCAAACTTGTGCTTCAGTGGCTGCGTATAGCTTCATAGTGCTATGCTTAACCCCTTGTGCCACCAGGGAGGCCCCTATTTTTTTTTACATTTTAAAAGGAAAGATTTATTAGAAAAAGGAGAAAGAAAAAGACATACCTGCATAGAGCCTCCCTGGTGGCGCAGCGGTTGAGCGCTGGGTTGCAAAGCTGCCCGCGGCCTCTGTGGCGCCTGTTAGATCCCCGGCTGCTCCCCTGCCACCAGAGGAGGGTCCCACATGGTGCGCAGACCTCTCCTGCCGCTCGCTGCTCCCCTCAGCAGTGTACTTCGGTCCTTCTGCCTGCTCTGCTCCCCGCTCTGGCTCTGGTGAATTCTCTCACCCTCCCGCGCTTCTGACTGTACCCAGTGCATGTATAAACAACACAAACAAATAAATAAAACATGCCTCTATAAAAAAAAAAAAACTATTAAAAAAGACATACCTGCATAGTCACAGGCAGGCAGGAGAGCGGCTGCTCATTTTTAAAACTAGTAAATCAAGGAAAAGAATCAGCATTTATCCTGTGTTCACTTAAGTAATCCAATATTTGCAGCAGGGAAAGTTCTTATTCAAAAAATTATTCCAGGTAATAAATGAAGAGAGTATGTTAAATTAGAATTTCTGTTTTGGAGCCCAAAGTGAAATAATGACTATGAATGACTGCTAAACTCTCAAGTAAAAAGTGGCAACAATTGAACCTATTTTTTTTTTTAAAGATTTATTTTCTTATGCATACAAGAACTGGAGTACAGGCTAAAGGTGGGGGGAGTAGTGAGAGGCTTCAGCAGAGACAGAGTGGGGAACAGAACAGGCAGACTGACTGAAATACACTGCTGAGGGGAGCAGCAGAGGGTGAGTCAGGAGAGGTCTGCTGCACCATGTGGGTCACCTCCCTGGCCAGGGATCCAACTAATGCTGCAGAGGCTGTAGATAGCTTCATAGTGCTGCATCTGAACTCCTTGCGCCACCAGGAAGGCCCCAGCAGTTGAACCTATTAATCATTTATACAAAACAAAAAATACATTCAACTAGATACTTTATGTCTTCTGATGAGATGCAAGAGAAATCATATATCACATTTGAAATATTCTTGCCAAAACAAATAAACCTAAACAAGAAAATAAACCTAAACAAGTACATCTGACTGCCCAATTATTTTTTATAGGATATTATTTTTTTATTTTTTTAAAGGTTTATTTATGCATACAAGAACTGGGTTGTAGGATCCACTGAAATACACTGCTGAAGGAGAGATCTGCTGCAATGTGTGGGTTAGTTTCCTGGCTGGGGCTCGAACTCATGCCACAATAGGGATAGCTTGATAGCTGAGACTTTAACCCCTGCACCACCAGGGAGGCCACTCTTTTGTCTTTCTTTTTGAAGTGTATGGTTTACTTATTGTAGAACATCTGTAAATTTAGACTTACCTGATGTTTCCCCTTGATCAAATTCAGATTATGAATTTTCGTTGGAAATACAATTAAAGTGCTATTGTGACCTCAGTATGTCATAGCAAGTGACACATGATAGCATTTTGTCCTATTATTGATGATGTTAGTTGGGATTACTTGGCTCAGTTACTAGATTTTTTCATAGCAAATTTACTTCTTTTTGCTTGTAATAATTTAATACTTTTTTTAAAAAAAGATTTGTTTATGCATACAAGAACTGGGGTGTAAGCCAGAGGTGCAGGGGGTGAGAGGACTCACCAGAGAGAGTGGGGGGCAGAACAGACAGATGTACTGAAACACACTGCTGAGGGGAATAGCGGACGAGACAGAAGAGGTCTGCTACATCATGTGGGTAGCTTGCTGGCGAGCTGGGGATCGAACTCATGCTGCAGTGGCTGGCAATAGCTTGACAGCACTGTCTCTATCCCATTTGCCACCAAGGAGGCCAAATTTAATTCTTTTTATGATACTTTGGCCATTCCCCCCTTTTTAACACCACTTTTCTAGTTTTTGCATCAGTGATTTTATTTAAAATCTTTATTGTAAAATACAACATACATAAAAGAGTAAAATATAAACATACAAATGTATGAATTACAAATAGTACACATGTGCACTGCCCTGGTAATAAAAATAGAACACTTTGAAGCCATTTTTTTTTAAAGATTTATTTATTTATTTAAGCACTGGGTACAGTCAAAAGCGTGGGAGGGTGAGAGAATTCACCAGCATCGGAGCGGAGAGCAGAGCAGGCAGACTGACGAATAACATTGCTGAGGGGAGCAGCAGGCGGCATGGTAGGTCTGACGGCCATGTGGGACCCTCGCCAGGTGGCCGGGGAACATCCGGGGATCGAACTGGCACTGCAGAGGCTGCAGGCAGCCTCACAACCCAGTGCTCAACAGCTGCGCCACCAGGGAGGCCCCATTTTTTTTTTTCTCTTAAAGAATTATAACCCCTCTGTTGCCTAAAATTGACTACTAGTCCTGACTTTTCTTGCAACCATTTAATTTTTTTTCTCGCAACCATTTAAATTTTTATGACTTTGGTATGCATCTTTATTAAAATTTAGTTTCCTCTTATTAAAATGTTTATTGTAAAATACATATAACATAAACTGTACCATTGTAACCATTTATAAGTATACAGTTCAGTGGCAGTAAGTACCTTCCCATTGTTGTGGAACCATCACCACCATCCATCTGCAGCACTTTTTCATCTTCCCAAACTGAAACTCTGTAATAACTCTCCATTTTTCGCTCCCCCAGCCTCTGGAAAGCTTGTGAATATGAATGTGAAACCAGTGTCTGTGAATTCGCCTATTTCAGGTGCCTCATATAAGTGGAATCATACAATATTTGTCTGTGTTGTAGCAAGTTGTACCACTACTAATTCTGATCTTTCAGGAAGTTAGGGATCAGAAACAAAACAGATGAGGAGAGCCAGGAACTCTGGAGTTACAGGATGAGAATTCTGAGGAGGGAATTAGTAACAGCATTATACACTATAGATGTCAAAGCCAATGTGGTGATTTGGCAAGGAATTTTCAGACTGTTATTAAACATTTTTCGGATAACTGCTTTGTGGCTAGAATTGTGCTTAGCACTAAATTTTGGAGATTAAAGCCAGATTGCACAGGATTATGAAGCTATTGTTATGGAGAAAGTTGGAATTTGGAGTTCAGGGAAGAAAGGTGGATAGTCTGACAGAGTAGAGTGGAGGAGAGGGGAGGTGCTGCTTGAATATGGAGGTCTGAATATTTGTATAGGAAGAGGGAATAGCCAGAGAAGGATGGCAGGCTCCATCAATATTGAGATAGGCAAGGATTCCATTCCCCTCCTCACCCTCCACCCCCGCCCCAACTTTCTGTTTTCAGGTAAGCTGCGCCTTGTGGAATTGAGCTCTTAGAGTAAACCTCTGAAAAGGTGGGAGAAAATTGCAACTCACAGTGTAGTCTCAAATGTGTTTGGGATGTGTGTTTGATAGAGATCCAGGCTGATAAGAGGGCCCACAGCTGACTGGCAGACCAGAAATCTAAGCTTCCTGGAAACCCTCCCTCCCCACTTTGTTCTGCCTAGGCTGGGTGCTGCTAATGTGTCTCCAGGGTTCCATCTATACTTGGGCATGGCAAAGTTGGGGGCTCTGGAAAGGTCTGAAAATGAGCTAGGATGATAAAACAACATACACACTTCACACACGCTAGAATATTATTCACCTTTAATTTTTTTTTATTTTTTAAAGATATATTTATTTATGCATACAAGAGCTGTGGTACAGATCAGAGGTGCGGGGGGGCGGGTGAGAGGATTCACCAGAGACAGAGTGGGGAACAGAACAGGCAGACAGACTGAAATACACTGCTGAGGGGAACAGCAGACGAGTCAGGAGAGGTCTGCTGCACCATGTGAGTTACCTTCCTGACTGGTGATCGAACTCATGCCACAGTGGCTGGTGATAGCTTGATAGCACTGATTTTAACCCCTGTACCACCAGGGAGTTCCTTATTTTTTTCCTTTTTCATGTAAAGTGGAACATATCTACAGAAAAGTGAACAAATTAGAACTATGTACTTCAGTGACTTTCCAGGAATAGAACACGTGTGTAACTACCACTGAAGTCAAGAAATAAAATGTGACTACCATCCCTGACAGTCCCTCATGCCCCTTTCCAATTTCTAGACTCTGTCTCTATGCAAAGGCAATGACTTCACTTTAACATGATTTTGTGCTTTATAAATGAAATTATGCAAATTTTTTTTGCATCGTGCTTCTTTTGTTTAATGTTTCAGAAAAAATATATACTAACTATAGGTCAGTATACTTAGTTAAGTATCCCTACTTAAAAGGGATATGTAATAGTCTATCACTAAATTCAGTACTTGTCATATCATTGTACAATTCTCTGTCATTATTAGTTTCTAGAGGAAAACCATGAAACAGATTTGATGAATAGTATCTGTGGGGGAGGGTTAATCTGTCTAGTGTTCTTAGAGTCTATAAGATCTTAGAAAAGATGTACATACAAACTGTGTAGCATTTTTGTTTATTGTTTGACCGGTTGAAATATATTACGGAATTATTAGACCAGATAAGATAATACTGACCTTACGAGAATTCATCTAGATTTTAAAGTTACCAATTAAAGATAATGAGAAGAGGGCCTCCCTGGTGGCACAAGGGGTTAAGACTCAACCTATGAAGTTGTCCTCAGCCACTGAAGCATGAGTTCGATCCCCGGCAGGCCAGGGAGCTATCCACATGGCACAGCAGACCTCTCCTGACTTTCCCACCACTCCCCTCAGCAGTGTACTTATGAAGCTATCCTCAGCCACTGCAGCACGAGTTTGATTCCTGGCCAGGGAGATGGCACAGCAGACCTCTCCTGTCTCATCTGCTGCTCCTCACAGCGGTAAATTTCAGTCCATCCGCCTGTTCTGCTCCCCACTCTGTCTCTAGTGAATTCTCTCACCCCCCACATCTCTGGACTGCATCCCAGCTCTTATATACATAAATAAATCTTTAAAAAAAAAAAACTTTAAAGTGAGTTAACATGGGTCTGATGGAATTTTCTTTTTGGGAAGGATTTCCTCCTTTTCTCCCTGCTTCTCTCCCTCCCTCCCTTCCTTACTTTTATTATTATTATTTTAAACAGATTTATTTATTTATACATACAAGAACTGGGGTACAGGCCAGAGGTGTGTGTGTGGGGGTGAGAGGACTCACCAGAGATTGAGTGGGGAACAGAATAGGCAGATTGATTGAAATACACTGCCGAGGGGAGCAGCGGGCGAGTCAGGAGAGGTCTGCTGCACCATGTGGGTTGCTCCCTGGCCGGGGATCGAACTCGTGCTGCAGTGGCTGACGATAGCTTCATAAGTTGTGCCTTAACCCCTTGCGCCACCAGGGAGGCCCTATTTGTTGCTTTTTATATTTTATCCAGAGTTCATCATTGTTATCTCTAGGAGACTTTCTCTGATAAAAATGACTTTGCCATTAGAGAGGTAGAATGTTATGGGGAAAAATCAGGGTGTAGGCCAAAAGTGCGGGGGTGAAAGAATTCATTGGACATGTGGAGAACAGAAAAGGTAGATTTATTGAAATACACTGCTAAGAGGAGCAGTAGGCAGGACAGGAGAGGTCTGCTGCTGTTGGGAACAACTTTAGAGGTAGGTACATTAGATTTCTTTCAGTCTGAGGTGGCTTACGTAAAGGTGCACCTGAAGATAGGCCAGTAAGCTGATGGTCTTTTGCTATTTAGGAGTCAATGAAAGCTTTTGGTACACCTTGCTGCAATCAGTCACTGCCTCAGTGGGTAACCATTCTGCCTGCATTTTCTCATCTTTCTGGGTAATTTAGTGATTAATTGCCGTAGTGCCTAACAAGAAATTCACAGTTTTCTTCAGTTATTTTTTTCAAGGCTTTTGTTTTATTTAGTAATGGGAATGGCTCAGACTCATTTATTTCTGTTTTTAGTCTCATTTATTGAGATTTATTCTTTTTGGTCGTGTTCTTTGAGTTTTGTCAAACACAGTTGTTTGACAAATAATTGGGAAGTACTGTTTATGTCTTGCTTGGGGGGAGGGCAAGGATAGAAAGGAGGATAGAAAGGAGCTGAAATATAGTGACTTTTGGGGGATTTGTATGGGAATCAAAGTCAAGATTTGCCCACAATTGGACTTGGTTGTTTGTGCCCTCTCAAAGTGAATTAACTGTGCCTATTTAGTATAATTAATATTGACTTCACCTGGCCCCTTCAGGATTAAATTTATTTGGTTACTGGCTTTCTGCAACATTAGGTGTGAGGAAGAGGGGAGTCAATTAAAAATAAAAATCATTTCAAGATTAAGAAGTGGGATGTGTCTTTGTGTGTTCCATTCTGTTTTTGCTCCACTAATAAAACATTCTGGGGCCCAAATTATATTCTAGTTATAACAACCATAGATTATAGATTTTTCAGGACATTTCATTTCAGAGACTATCTTTTCCCCTTAAGTTTCATTGCTGTAAGTTTCCTGCTCAGATGACATGCGTTGATTTTTGGTTTGGAAAATATCACTATAACAGCAGAGAGAAGGGCCTCCCCGGTGGTGCAGTGGGTTGAGCGCAGCGCTGTGAAGCTGTCCGCAGCATCTACAGCGTGGGTTCGATTCCCAGGCCAGGGAAAAACCCACATGGCGCAGCAGACCTCTCCTGACTCACCCGCTGCTCTCCTCAGCAGTGTATTTCTGCCTGTCTGCCTGTTCTGCTCCTGGCTCTGTCTCCGGTGAATCCTCTCACCCTCCCGTGCCTCTGGCCGGTACCCCAGTTCTTGTATAAAAATAAATAAATCTTAATAACAGCAGAGAGAAAATTGGTTAATTAGAAGCTCCACTGAAGGTTAGGCCGCAACCAACACCGAATTGGGCTTTTACACAATTGGAAAATCATGGTAAGGCTGTGCCTAAGTAATTCTGAGCTGGGGTGGAGAGAGAAAACTACCTCCGACTGAATGCCTACTATGTATGTATGATTGGCAGTGTGCTAGGTACTTTCCCTATTGACAGCTGCTATGGCTAGAATTCCATCTTAGATCCTACCACCACTTAAATAAAAACACACATTCCTCTTGCGGCCTAGTTCATTAATACTTGTCACAGCTGCCACACCCTTTATAAGAACCTGGCACCATAACTAGTATAGTAGACTCTCAGGGCTTGGAGTGATCTTTGGGAGTCATCTAGTTAAAAGGGGGAGCAGCTGTTCTCTTCACCACAGACTCTGAAAATCAGACTGTTCAATTCTCTCAACGGGAGGTGCAAAAAAAGGTATGGGGCTATAGTTATCATAGACAGCAACCTCATTAAAAAACAGGGTAACGATAAGCATATGAATACGTTCCAGACTAGAAAGGGCAATGGGAAAAAATATGTTTAATTGGAGCCATATAAAGGACAATGTCAAGGAAGGGGGGGGACCCCAACTGGCAGAGGGGCAAAATTTGAGGTCCTTGAATTCAGGTTCAGGACACTAGATGGGTCCTGAGTGGCATAGGTAAGCCCCAGAGCCCTCTCTCCAGTTTCACCAGCCCTGAAGTCCTAGCCATCCTGGATCCTGTCAGTCTGCCCTTCTCTGAGAAAGCCGGAAACCCTTTCCTTTTCCATGGAAAGGGCGAGAGGAAGGGGCGTTAAGGTGCCTGGACTCTAGAAAGCAAGCTTTTTCCTCTTATGTCTGAACGGTGGCCCAGACAGTCGTCCTGAGAACAGGAAGAAGACAATTCACGCCCTCTCAAGGTCCCTTTGGTTCAAGGCTTCTGTCATTCTCCGGCCGTCCTGGGGGGAGGGCCTGCGACGTCCATGCTGCCATGGAAACACGCCGCCGTATTCCTTCTTCTTACGTGGGGCGGGGTCCTCCCCCTCAGCCGCCAATCATCCGCAGGGCTTCTTGAGTGGCGGGCAGCGGCGGCGAATGGGCGAGCCGGCGCTGCGTGACGCGACGGGAAAAGGGGGAGTTCGCGGCCCGTGGCGGCGGTGGCGACAGCGGCGACCTGGGCAGCGCGCTGGAGGGACGCGGGGAGCGTGCAGCGTCCTCTAGCTCGAGCGCGAGGGACCCCTGCGAGGATGCCTGGTACCGCTGGGAGGGAAGCGGGGCGTCAGCCGGCCCCGGAGCCCGGGGTTTCGGCTGCGAAGGGGAGGCTGCCGGAGGGGGCGGGGCGGCAAGCATGGCGGCGGCGACGGGGAAGGGGTTGGGGCCCCTGAGGGGGTGGGGAGCCGGCGCTGGAGCGGCGGGGTGGCCGCTGAGGAAGCCGCGGGGCTGTGGGGGTTCTGAAGAGCAGAGATTACAAAGCACCCTTTTGGGGGGGCAGTGGAGGCGCCAGAAGGGCGTAGGGAGAGTTGTGGGGGATGGGAAAGGGGCGGGAGAGGTTAGAGAGGAGGGGAGAGGGTGTCCAGGGGCAGGGGAGGGGAGGGGAGGGGAGGGGCAGCGGGAGGATTGGGGAGCAAGCTGCTCTGGAGTAATGGGGAGCTGGGGCCTGGGGAGGTACGACAGGAAAGTGCTATTGTATTATAAATACAACGTTCCAATCGGCAGTGTCTAGACGGGTCCCCCCTCCGAGCTCCAACTGCGGGAGGAAGGCTAGTAGGTTCCACAGAACTGATCTTTTGTTGTTCCCTTCCAGGGGAGCAGATGGACCCTCCTGGAAGTCAGTTGGATTCAGATTTCTCTCAGCAAGACACCCCTTGCCTGATAATTGAAGATTCCCAGCCGGAAAGCCAAGCTCTCGAAGATGATTCCAGTTCTCACTTCAGTATGCTCTCTCGACACCTTCCCAATCTACAGACACACAAAGAGAATCCTGGGTTGGTGAGTGATACCTTGTTTGCAAATGATTGAGCAGATTTTTTAACAAATCAAGATTGACCAGCAGACGTAGGTCCTTAAGAAGGCTCCGTCTTTTGAATAAAGTTGGGTTGGAAAAAGGAACATATCTACAGAAAGTATGTCTAGTTTTGGATTGCTTAATATATAGGGATTATTATGTTCGCATTTGTTCTAGGATGTTGTGTCCAATCCTGAGCAAACAGCTGGAGAAGAACAAGGAGACAGTAATAGTGGGTTCAATGAACACCTGAAAGAAAACAAAGCTGCAGGTGAGGTGTTTAAAGCTATCAGTCCCTTTTATAGGGTGCTCTTGTTGGAGCCAGGCCGATTTAAAGATGGTTGTGGTGAAGGTAGGAAGTAATAGCATAATATCTGGTTCATAATTGGCACCCAAAAGGTTCATGTGCTAATGCAGTTGATTAGATTGGTATTGTCTGTGTTCTTGAATTTGTAATTAAGTTTGGTGGGCATGCTTTTTGTGCTAATACCAGGGTTTTTTTTTTCCTTTTTAAGACCCTGTGGATTCTTCTCATTTGGACACATGTGGCTCCATGAGTCAGGTCATTGAACAGTTACCTCGGCCAAACAGGACAAGCAGGTATCCTAATATTTGAAGGAATTTAACTTATTGATTAACCAGTTCTTTTTATATGTATCTGTTGTGATGGTAAAAGGATTAAATCTTTTTTCTGTAGTTAGGAGTGGGACTTGAGGATTTTATTATTTAGTATTGTACAGTGCTGTGCAAGACAAGTGCTTCCTGTTTTTCACTAATCATAGCCTCTCAGTATTCTGCCCAAATTCTCCTAAGGTCAAAAGAGAACAAAGATAACTTAAGGAGTCTTGGGGTGGTGGAATATAAAAGGAAGGTAGTCGGGGAATGTTAGTTTGAGGTGGTGCAAGACTGGTTTTATCTCAGAAATAAATGCTTTTTGTTTTTGTATGTTATTTTACACTGTTTCCACTTAATTTTTTTTTTTCTCCCAGATCATTCATTGGGTGCTTTTGAATAATTTGCAAATTGGTGGGCTTATTTGGCCTGCAGGTTGGTTCTATTTGGCCCACACAAGCTTGTAAACTATTTGAATTGATTGACAGAATGCTACAGAGGCATAAAATTTGGGTTTTGGTTTCTGGCTTCACTACGCTTGATTGGCAGCAGTTGAGTGGAGCTGTGAGTAGCATGCAACTTTCACCTGGGGCCTGAGTGCTATGGTTTGTCATAGTACCTACAACTTACTATGCTACTTGGACACTGAATCATAGTTTTCTTCTTTTTAAAGATTTATTTATTTATGCATACAAGAACTGGGGTACAGGCCAGAGGTGTGGAGAGTAAGACTCTGATTCACCAGAGACAGTGGGGAACAGAATGGCAGATTGACTGAAATACACTGCTGAGGGGAGTAGCGGGCAAGTCAGGAGAGGTTTGCTGCGCCATGTGGATGGCTTCCTGGCTGGGGATCGAACTTGTGTTGCAGTGGCTGCCAATTGCTCCATAGGTTGCGTCTTAACCCCTTGCGCCACCAGGGAGGCCCCTCAAAGTTTTCTTTTATCATAGTGCTGTGCCATTTTTCTTAACCCTAGCACCTTCATTTATGTTACTTTGATTTGCTTTCTAACAGGCATTCAAGTTTATGATACCTCTTTAGCCACATATGCCAGGCTTAATTATGTTTTTGTTACCCTGGTTTGAACTAGTGGGGACAGGAAGTATGCTTGTCCCTAGTACTTACTAATAAGGCAGTGCTGTTTCAGAAAGTAGCTTGCTACTACTTTTCTTGTTTTACTTCAATGTGTTGCTCTTTCTCATTAAAAAAAAACAAAACAAAACAAAAGCAAACTTGAATGCTTACCTTCAATTCTGAGGCATGTGCTTTAAAGGAGTTTTGCCATCATGGAGCTTATAATTTAATAGGAGATACCCTAAATCATTACATAAATAGCTATTCAGTTATAAATGTGATCATTGCAAAGGAGGAATATTAATTGAATTTATAGCCTAATCTGAGGGATGGGGAAAACTTCAATGAGGAATGTGACCTAAACAATAATCTGCTAGGTGTAGTTGAAGGGCTGGGGAGAAGTGTGGCAGGCATGTGGAACTTTCCAGATAGGGAACTGAAAGGTTCTCGGCGCGGTAAAGAAAGGAGAGCCAGGCTAAATTTCTCAAAGGGAGAGAAAATTTATTGCACCCCGGGCGGACCTCACGGACCTCACAGACCCAAGGCGGGGATCAGTGGAGTCGAGCACGTTGTTAGGGGGAAGCAGGGTTTTATAGGGCGAGGAGAGGTCAGGTGGGTAGTTGGGCTCCTACAGCGGGAAAAGTTTGTAGGGCAGGTAGAGGTTCTTTGTCTGAGACGAGACTTGTAGGGGGAGGGGGAGGCTCATTGCCTGAATCCTCCAGGCAGGTATCTGCGTTCCTGCCCCCCAGGTGGGCTTCCTGGTTGGCTCCTGCATTCTGGCTTCCTGCAAGGACCTTTCATACCAGCCTTTTGTTGATAGGAAAAGGGGCGATGGTTCTTTCTTTGGCTACTTCCTGCTGAAAAGGGGCGAAGACCAAGGGGGTGGCTCAGGCCTAGTTATGAGGGTCTTCTGCAGGGATGCGAGAATATGGGTGGAGAAGAAGTTGGTTAAAGGTGGTAGGAGACATTTCCCGAATGCGAACCTGTATGAATTTTAGGAGGCAAGGAGCGAAAAGAAAAAAATAAGGTTATCATTAGTATTGGCCCCAAGAGTGGGAAGAGCCATGACACTATAGGATTTTGAAACCATGTAAGCAGAGAGTTGGAGTCCCTGGTTTTACTAGTAATAACATTCTTCCCTGAGGAACAGGCAGGTACCCCCTTTATTAGCTGCTAACAAGTCCAGAACCCGCTGGTTTTGGAGAGTGACCTGTGCCAGGGAGGTGAGCTGTCTTTGTAATGATGCTAAAGACACATAGGTTTTTTTCTAAGGAGGCATCTATTTTTTCATGAAATTTCTGGGCAGAAATCAGGCTGTGTCCCAGGGCCCCACCTGCCATACTTGCAGCTGCTATCGATGATGCCAGGCTGATTCCAACCATGATTGGAAGAAAGGCTGCCCGCTTAGTCAGATGTGGTGAGAATAACTAACCTAGCTCAGACCGTCTGTACAGAGTTAACTGTGGGACCACGAGGACTTGGATACGTGGGCCTGGAGTAGGAGAATTAATACACTGAGAGAGAGAGCCATTGCACCAGAAAAAGTTTCCCTTTGCTGTTGTTCGGAGCACAGAAGTAACTGAAATGTTAGAAGCACAGGAATGAAAGCTGACAAGGGCATCCGTTTGATAGCAGGGTAGCTGTGATTGGAGTCCCATAGGGGGACTGAGAGTTGGGGAGTCTGGCAAGCAGCGTCCATTGAGATTAATTGGAACTGCCACCAGTAGAGGCCTCTGAAGGGAAGCACAGAGGAAACAAGAGGAGGTGTTAGTCTCAAAAAAGTCATTTAGGAAGGTTATAGCGTTTTGGATTATATGAATTCAGGTTGAGGGTGTCTCGGTCTTTTCTGATGATGTTAGCTAATTTTATAGGATTTGTTCTGAATGGAGGATGTCCTGGGAGACTTGGACTGTGGCATTTTGTGTCGGGACATATTCCCTTGAGATGGACAGTGTTGCCACTGGATAGGAATGCCAGCCAGTGTACCCTGCGGCTTGGGCTCCCTGTACCCAATGTTGGTCCCAAGGATCTGAAATAGCACAGCTAACTTGATTTATATTGAAGCCCATATTATGACAGACCAGAGAGAACATTTGGCCTTTGTCTGGAAGGTGCACTGTGCATGACTGGTAAGGGCACCCCCCCATATTCTCTATAGGTATTTTTGCAGTGATCTAAGGTTTGATGGTAAAGAAACAAAACAAGGTGTTCATAGGGTTATTAATCGATGAAAGAGTTAGGGTGAGAGTGATAAGTGCTGTGCATCTGGTCTGTGGGCACTCCGCAGTACCCACCTAGTGGGTGGTCTCAGTGGATCCTGAGACAAAGGTCTCCATAACTTTGAATTTCCATACACAGGACACTGAGCTAGGGGAGATTTTGACAAGAAATGCACATCCTGGTAGGACCCAGGTTATAACATACATACTGTTTGTCTTCAGGGGCACGTTTGACCCGTGATAGATGGTGCCAGGAGGGGTGTCCCAGAAGTGTTACCGCTGTAGGCGTGGTGAGAATAACCGTGTGTGGGCTGGTCCACCGAGGCTGCAGTGGCTTTGGCTGAAGCGATTTGAGCAGGACTTGGTCTCCTGGATGCAGTGGTAGGGAAGGTTGGTTGAGGAGGTCGAGATCCGAGGCAGTACTGGGGAAGTACCGGTCTGTGCGTTCCCGGAGCAGTTGGCTGAGTAGGGAAAGGTCAATCCTGTCCGGGGTAGGTGTCCACGCAGTAAGTTGGTGAGCTGCAAAAGAGGGTAGGCGAACTCCCCTTTGAGGTGACATGCAAGCACAGGTTTGACGACGGGAACATATTTGTCAGACTTTTGCACTCAAGGAGGGGTGGAAGAAGAGCAGACTCAGGAATTGGCGCTCATTAGGCTCCTAAGTCAGAGTGATGGAGGGGACTGATAGAGAATAGGGGAAGGGTCTGCAGCAGAGTCAGTTGTGGGAGCAAAAGCCCTTGCATCCGCCTTGTTATTCCCTGTGGTAACGTAAGAATTGTCAGTTGGTGTCCTTTCAGTGGAGAATGGCGACTTCAGTTGGAAGCTGCAAGGCTATTAAAAGCTTAAGGATAAGTTTAGCGTTCATGATGGGGGACCCCTTGGTGGAAAGGAACCCCCTTTCCTGCCAAATTGCAGCATGACTGTGAGCAATAAGGCATATTTTGAATTTATATAGATGTTGACTTTCTTATGTTTGCTGAGGGTAAGGTCCCTGGTTAAGTGCTATGAGTTTTGTCTTTTGGGAAATGGTTCTTCCAGGCAGTTTTTCTGTGTCGATTACCTGATGGATGGTAACAGTGGCCTAGGTGGCCCTCCGCTGACTGCGTGCATCTTCACAAGAGCTGCCAGTCTACAAGCACAGGAGGCATCTGACAAAGGAGAGTTTGCGTATATGCCAGGATTTCAGGACAGAAATGGGCGGCAGAAAGGGGACCAGAATAGGCAGGAGAGTGGCTGGGTTGAGAGAATTAGACTGAGTGAGACTCACTGAGGGTTTTCGATAAACAGTGTATGGAAATCATGTAAACGGGAAGTGAAAGGTTCGGTGCGGTAAAGAAAAGGAGAGCCAGGCTACATTTCTCAAAGGGAGGGAAAGTTTATTGCACCCAAGGCGGGGGTCAGTGGAGTTGCGCACGTTGTTAGGGGGAAGCAGGGTTTTATAGGGTGAGGAGAGGTCAGGTGGGTAGTTGGGCTCATATGGCAGGAAAAGTTTGTAGGGCAGGTAGAGGTTCTTTGTCTGAGATGAGACTCGTAGTGGGAGGGGGGAGGCTCATTGTCTGAGTCCTCCAGGCAGGTATCCCCATTCCTGCCCCCCAGGTGGGCTTCAGGGTAGGCTTTTGCATTCCAGCATGCTGCAAGGACCTTTCAGGAAGGAGTGAGAGTGGCGAGACAGGAGGTCCTGAAGGCGGTGCGGGGAATATACTTGGGTGGGTCTTTTTAGAGTAAGTTTGAGGGATTTTCGGGTGAGTAGAGCTGTCGCCTCCAGGGCTCTAAGGCAGGGTTGCCAGCTCCTAACGGTGGGATCCATCTGCTTGGAGAGATAAGGGATAGGATGCAGGGCTGGTGCGAGAGGCTGGGAAAGGCCACCTGCCGCAGTGCCCCAACGTTCGTCTGTGAACAGGAGCAAAGGCTTTTCTGGATCAGGAAGGGTAAGGACAGGTGCCTGAAGAAGGATATGTGTGACCCTGCGGGCTCTTTGGGGGATTGGAGAGGTCCTTCAGGGAGGCTTTTGCTGCATTGTGCAGTGGCTTGGCTGGGAAAGCAAAATTAGGGATCCGATGACGGAAGAATCCAACCAAACCTAGGAAAGAAAGGATTTGTTTTGCCGATTCAGGGGAGGGAAGGTCCCGGATGGCCTGTTTGTGGTCCACCGTCAGCTGTTTGGAGGAAGGAGTTAGTGGAAGACCCAGATAGACGGCTGTGGGAACTCAAAGTTGGGCTTTGGATGGGGAGACACAGTATCTTTTGGAGCATAGGAAGCTGAGGAGTTGTGCAGTGTGTTGCTGACAGTGGCAGAGAAGGACGGCAGAGGAGGAGTCAGCAACACACTGGAGGAGAGTGACATGTTGAGAGATCACTGGCTCATGCCTGACCAAACAGATGAGGGCTGTCCCAGGAACCCTAAGGCAGGACTGTCCAGGCCAGTTGCTGGGAGGTGTGTGTTCTGATTTTCCCAAGTAAAAGCGAATAGTAAGTAACATTGAGGATCCAGAGGGATGGTAAAAAAGGCATTTTTGAGGTCAAGCACAGAGAAGTGTGGGGTAGAAGATGGTATATAAGACAGAAGGGTGTAGGGGTTTGGCACTACAGGATGGATAGGCACCATCACTTCATTAATAAGGCGAAGGTTTTGAACTAGGGGATAAGAACCATCAGGCTTTTTAATGGAGAGAATGGGAGTATTACAGGGCGAGTTGATAGGAGTAAGGAGTTTTTTTCCAGGAGTCGTTGGCTGATGGGTTTGAGACCCTGACGATGAGTGAGGGAAATTGGAAACTGGGAGCGAGAGGGAAAAGAGGGATTCTTAAGGCAAATGAGGACTGGGGTACGATGGGTGGCAACAATCAGGATAGAGATATTCCAGAACATGGGGTTGACAGTGGAAGGAGACAGCGGGAAGTCCTGAGAAGGATGAGGAGATGTTTGGAGTCGTGGGAGGATGAGAGCAGCGCTAGGGTGTTGGAACCATGAGAGAGTAGCCCTGAGTTTGGTCAGGAGGTCGCGACCCAGGAGTGGTGTGGGGCAAGAAGGCATGACTAGGAAAGAGCGGACCAGTGGTCCTGAGCTGAGAAGGAAGGCCGTCAACACCCGTAACCGAGGCCTGAGAAGGATAAACTTGACTGGATTAGGAGGGGAGGACAGAGAAGGTAGACCCCGTGTCAACCAGAAAGGAGATGGACTTACCTGCAACCTTGACCGTTACCCTGGGCTCCTCAAAGGTTATCGGAGTTGATAAGTCTGGGCCTCTTCAGTCCTCAGCCACCAAACCCAAGACCGCCGGTGGCAAGAGTTGCAGGGACTGGAAGGACTGGCCCACCACAGCCAGGCGTGGAGGGACAGTCACTTTTCCAGTGACCCTGGAAGTTGCAGATGAGGCATGGTCCTGGCGGAGGGCGGGGGTTGGGGCATTGTCTGGACCAGTGGCCTTCTTGGCCACATTTGAAGCAGGCTTCGGCGGCGGTCGGTTGGTCGTCCTCTGTCGGGCAGCAGGCGCTGCGGTCTCAAGGCAGCTACTAGGGCCTGAGCTTGAAGCTCAGCCTTCTGGCGACTGCGGAGTTCCCTCTCTGCCCTGTCCTGTTCCTCCCGGTTGTTAAATACTTTAAAGGCCATTTTCAGCAGATCCTGGATAGGGGTTTGAGGACCATCCTCAGCCTTTGGAAGTCAGGAGGGTTTTTTGAGGAAGACTGGGTAATTTTTCAGAACTTATGAAAGTTTATAGGTTTAGGCGCTGCCGGTTGGAGACCAGCTAGGGGACAGGTCAGAGGTCAGGGTGGAAGAGAAGATAACATGTAATTACATGTATGGTCATAGGCTTGGCTACGATAATGAAATTTAGGTGTAGGTAGTGGAATAGTTTGTGAAAGAGCCAAGACGCTTTTCAAGTTGGGAGAGATCAGACAGAGAAAGGAACATGGACTCTAACTTTGCCTCTCCTTTAATCCCACCCACTTCCCTGCGGGGAGGGAGAAGAGGATCAGCAGGGAGAGGGTATGGCAGCTAGGAGGTGAAAAGAAAGTGGGGGAGGGGCTGGATTGGGGAGCTGGAGGAGGTGAAGACTGAGAATTTAGAGGATTAGAGAATTTTGAAGAGAGGTCCGGAGAGGGCGAAGAGAAGAGAGGAGTCTCCAGACTTAGACAGTACGAGACTTAGACAGTACGGCAGGTTTTCAGGAGGGAGGGAAGGGGCGGAGCGCACGAGAAAGACAGCCTGGCCCTAAGGATCTCTGACCATGTTCCATTGCGGTGACAGAATTGTTTAGGTCTGTAAGGACCGAGAAGTCAAAAGTGCCATGTTTGGGCCAGTGGGAGCCATTGTCCAATTGATACTGAGGCCATGCAGTGTTGCAGTAAAAGGCGAGACGGTTAGGGCGTTAGACGAGACGCTTAGGGCTTTATGTGGCCTTAGTCCCAACAGACCGAGGTTTGAGAGAAGGCATCCCAGTGGAGTGGCCGGAATTTGGCTTGGAATTTGCAGACCCCATGACTAAGTCGGCTCCTTTCCCAACTAACGGGGGCACAGAGTCAGGACGCAGCGTCCCCCGATTCGGTCCTGGCCTTCGGAACAGAGGCTGACAAGCGAGGGGGACGTCTCCACCGCTCGGTTGCGCCTAGGATTCGGGCACCTAGTCTGGAAGGGCGTCCCCAGATCCAGGGTCTAGGTGTACGGGAGTTGGCTGACGTGGGCCCACGGTTTACGGAACAGCCAACCAAGGTACGGGGGTCAGGAGAGGAGCCGAATAGCCAGAGGCGAGGGCCTCCCAGGAAGGAGGGTCAGGCAGTGACTTACCCCAAGGATTAAGGCCGGTGGTGGGTGTGAGATGTCTGCAATGGAGAGGAGAGGTCTCAGGGACGAGAAGGCGGCCCGGGCGACAGGGGACACGGCCTTCCCGGGTTTGCGGCACCAAGATGAAAGGTTCGGCGTGGTAAAGAAAAGGAGAGCCAGGCTAAATTTCTCAAAGGGAGGGAAAGTTTATTGTGCCCTGGGCGGACCTCACAGACCCAAGGCGGGGGGGTCAGTGGAGTCGCGCACGTTGTTAGGGGGAAGCAGGGTTTTATAGGGTGAGGAGGGGTCAGGTGGGAAGTTGGGCTCCTACAGCGGGAAAAGTTTGTAGGGCAGGTAGAGGTTCTTTGTCTGAGACTAGACTTGTAGGGGGAGGGGGGAGGCTCATTGCCTGAATCCTCCAGGCAGGTATCTGCGTTCCTGCCCCCCAGGTGGGCTTCCTGGTTGGCTCCTGCATTCTGGCTTCCTGCATGGACCTTTCAGGAACTACATGTGCAGAGACTGTGAAATACAAAGAATTTGGGATTGGTTCTGTTATAGAGCAACCCCGATATTAAACGGGTTCCTGGCTGTGGGTCCTCACCCGCGCGCTTTAAAGGGACTTATGAATACTCTACTACAGACACACGCCAAAGGGTTAATAAAAGGTTTATTTACAAGAGAAAAGGAAATAAGGAAAATGTACAACCCAGGGAGAAAATAGGGAAATAAAGTCTTTAATGCGTCCTACCCGATCCGACGACCTGGAAACCCAGTCACTCTCAGAGCTGGCAGGACGCTGCTGCTGGCCAAGAGCCCAAAAATGGAGAGCCCCAAAGCCCACGTGTCTGCCTTTTGTATCCACCTGGCTGCTTAACCCCACCCTCAGGTCCCAGCCACCTTCCCTTTGGTGGTGATGGGATTTGGAGTTCCCGGTGTCTTTGGCTTTGACCTGGGGTGGGGGTGGAGTCCACAAAGCCTATATGGAATTTGCTTTGGGACATCCTTTTTCCCCTAACAGTTCTAAAACAATGAAAGCTCCTCAGAACATGTGAAAATTGATCTCTTTATGGTATCTTAATTCATTATTGCAGATATTTTGATAAAAACTGCTTGTGAGTTTTTGTCATAAAATTAAAAAAAAAATTTCCTTGTCTAGTTTCTATGATGTAAGCTGATGATCCTGAACATGGGCCATCTAATTATACTTCTGGAGAAATACAGATATTTTATTTCCCTAATAAACGTTTTAAAAAATTAAAGATGATTGTAGTGTTACATACAGTTTTAAGAATGAAACAGGGGGCCTCCCCGGTGGTGCAGCAGTTGAGCGCTGGGTTGCGAAGCTGCCCGCAGCCTCTGCAGCGCCATTCGATCGCCATTCGATCCCCGGCTGCTCTCTGGCCACTGGAGGAGGGTCCCACATGGCCTGCAGACCTCTCCTGCCACCCGCTGCTCCCCTCAGCAGTGTACTTTGGTCCTTCTGCCTGCTCTGCTCCCCGCTCTAGCTCTGGTGAATTCTCTCACCCTCCCGTGCTTCTGACTGTACCCAGTGCATGTATAAACAAAACAAACAAACAAACAAACAAATAAATAAATAAAAATGCCTCTATAAAAAAAAAAAGACTGAAACAGGGATCCTTTATACAATTGCCAGTTCTCCCCAATGGTAACTTTTTTTAATTAAAGATTTATTTATGCATACAAGAACTGGGGTACAGGCCAGAGGTGTGGGGGGTGAGAGGATTCACCAGAGACAGTGGGGAACAGAACAGGCAGACTGACTGAAATATGCTGCTGAGGGGAAAAACGGGCAAGGCAGGAGAAGTCTGCTGTGCCGTGTGGGTAGCTCCCTGGCCAGGGATCGAACTCAAGCTATAGTGGCTGTGGATGGCTTCATAGTGCTGTGTCTTAACCCCATGTGCCACCAGGGAGGGCCCCCCCCCCCAATGATAACATTTTGCAAAATTAATACTATGTAGTATATTGTCACTAGCAGGTGTTCATGTTGATAAAATCTACTGAACTTAGACTTTCTCAGTTTTGGGTGTGCCTTTATAAAGTTGAATCATCTGTTGGGTTTGTATCCACTATTACACTACCACTGTAGTCAAGACAAGGTAGTGAACAGTTCCAGCTCCACAAGGATTCCTAGTGTTGCCATTTTATAACTATACTTGCCTCCCTCTCCAGCACCTGAACCCATGGCCACCACTGATTAGAACTCTCCTTCATTTCATTCACAAAATTTTGTCATTTCAAAATATATAAATGGGCTTATACAATATGTATGAAAAGACAAGCTACTGAGTAGGAAACAATATAAGCAAACCATATATTCTACAAAGGACTAATATCTAGATTATATAAAGAAGTCTCAAAACACAAAAAACAATTAGAAAATGGACTGAGATTGACTTATTTCTTTTCTTTTTTTTTTTTTTTGTGGGACCCTCGCCGGTGGCCGTAGATTGAACCGGCGCTGCAGAGGCTGCTGGCAGCCTCTCAACTCAGCGCTCAACTGCTGCGCCACCAGGGGAGGCCTGAGATTGACTTTTTTCAATCAGCATAACTCTCAGGAGGTCTGAGTTGTTGCATGTACCAATAATTTGTCCCTTTTTATTGCTGAATAGCATTTCATGGTATGAATGTAACATAGTTTAACTGTTTACACGTCAAAGAAATCTGGGTTGATTCTTGTTTTTGACTATTATAAATAAGTTGCTATGAATATTTGTGTCGCAGGTTTTTGTGTGAACATAAGTTTCCTTATTTCTAGCATAAATGGTCAAAGTGGACATGGTAGGTCCATGTAGGTCCATGTGCTAGGTCACATGGTAGTTGCGTGTTTAGGATTTTATGAAATTGCAAAACTTTATTTTTGAGTGGCTGTATCATTTTACAGTCCCTCCAGCTCTATACAAGAGATCCAATTTCTATTTTCACCAGTATTTGGTGGTGTCACTGTTTTTAATTTTAGACATCCTGGTAAGTGTGTAGTGATATCTCTATTATGATTTTAATTTGTATTTCCCTAAGGATGCTGGACATCTTTTAATGGGCTTCTTTTTTATCTATATATCCTCTTCAAGGAAATGTCTGTTTCACGTCTTGTCCATTTTCTAATTGTTTTTTGTGTTTTGAGACTTCTTTATATAATCTAGATATTAGTCCTTTGTAGGATATGTGGTTTGCTAATATTTTTCCCTACTCAGTAGCTTGTCTTTTCATCTTCAGAATTTTACAGAGCTGGTTTTTAATTTTGATAAGATTTGTTAAATATTTTTAACAGGTTTATACAAATACATAGTTTATTTTAAAAATAGTTTATAATGAAAGTCTTTTCACATTCTTGGTCCCTTCTCACAGAGCCAACTCTGTGTTTCTACTTTGTGAGTTTATCTCCCTCAAACGTTTTTTTTTTTTTAAGATTTATTTATTTATTTATTTATTTATACAAGCACTGGGTACAGTCAGAAGCGCAGGAGGGTGAGAGAATTCACCAGAGCCAGAGCAGGGAGCAGAGTAGGCAGAAGGACCGAAGTACACTGCTGAGGGGAGCAGCGGGCGGCAGGAGAGGTCTGCGCGCCATGTGGGACCCTCCTCCGCTGGCCGGGGAGCAGCCGGGGATCGAACCGGCGCTGCAGAGGCCGCGGGCAGCTTCGCAACCCAGCGCTCAACCGCTGTGCCACCGGGGAGGCCCCTCAAACTTTTTTTATTAAAGATTTATTTTATTTATGCTTACAAGAGCTGGCCAGAAGTGCGATGGGGTGGTGCCGTGTGAGAAAATTAATGTGAGACAGAGTGGGGAGCAGAACAGGCAGATCTGCTGAAATACACTGCTGAGGGGAGCAGCAGGTGAGACAGGAGAGGTCTGCTGCTCCATGTGTGTAGCTCCCTGTCCTAGGATTGAACTCATGCTGCAGTGGCTGCTGATAGCTTCATTGTGCTGAGACTTAACCCTTTGCACCATCAGGTAGGTCCCTTCCTCTAACTGTTAATACTGTTGTAAAACTAAGTAATTCAATTATACTACCATTTTTTATTTTATCACATTAAGACAGTTGAGTTCCATAATAAAAGATGAACATTTAACTTGTATCAATACTCTTCTCATTTTTGATGATAATTTAGTTCTTTCATTGGCTGCTTCTGTACTTCTAAATAATATATGTGATGCTTTCTTTTCTTTTTCTACTAGCTTTAGAAAGTGAAGAAAATTTAAACATCAGCATGTTTTTTGGCCTAGAATCTGATGTATTTCAAATCTCTTCTGATTCACCTAATCATTATATAAATATCTGTTATTTCCTGTATGTTAACTACTGTTGAATTTTGGGGATACAAAGTTATCAGGAGAGATAAAATTCCTAAACTTTCTTTTTAATTTATTTTAAAAGATTTATTTATTTATGTATACAAGAGCTGGGGTACAGGCCAGGTCAGAAAAAGTGTGGGAGATGAGCGGATTCACCAGAGACAGAGCGGGGAACAGAACAGGCAGATGTATTGAAATACACTGCTGAGGGGAGCAGCGGGTGAGTCAGGAGAGGTCTGCTAAGCCATGTGGGTTGCTCCCTGGCTGGCTGGGAATCGAACTCTGTGCTGCAGTGGTTGCGGATTGCTTCATAGATTGCATCTTAACCCTTTTGCCACCAGGGAACCCTGTTAAATTTTTTTTTAACTTTTTTTTAAAAAGATTTATTTTATAATTTTTATTTTTTTTATAGAGGCATGTTTTATTTGTTTGTTTGTTTGTTTATACATGCACTGGGTACAGTCAGAAGCGCGGGAGGGTGAGAGAATTCACCAGAGCCAGAGCGGGGAGCAGAGCAGGCAGAAGGACCGAAGTACAGTGCTGAGGGGAGCAGCGGGCGGCAGGAGAGGTCTGCGTGCCATGTGGGACCCTCCTCCGGTGGCCGGGGAGTAGCCGGGGATCGAACCAGCGCCACAGAGGCTGCGGGCAACTTCGCAACCCAGCTCTCAACCGCTGAGCCACCGGGGAGGCCCTTAAAGATTTATTTATATAAGAACTGGGGTACAGACCAGAGGTGCAGGAAGGTGAGAGGATTCACCAGTGACAGAGTGGGGAGCAGAACAGGAAGACGGACCAAAGACAGCGCTGAGGGGAGCAGCCGGCGAGGCAGGAGAGATCTGTCTTGCCATGTGGGTTTCTCCCTGGCCTGCCAGGAATTGAAATCGTGCTGCAGAGGCTGTGGACAGCTTCACAGTGCTGCGCTCAACCCGCTGCGCCACCGGGGAGGCCCAAAATTCCTAAACTTTAATGCTGCTTACATTTTTGCATGGAACATAGCAATACATGATAAATAAGTAAACTGTATAGCATGTTAGACACTGATGAGGGCTAAAGAGAAAAATGAAGCAGAGAAGGGAATAGGAAGGAGTTGTGTATTTAGATAGGGTGATAAAGAAAATGCTTGAACAATATATTTGATTAAAAATCTTGAGTAAGGGATCTGTGCTATTACTTGGGATAAATGCAGTTCATGCATAAAGAATGGCAAGTACAAGACATGAGTGTGCCTGGAGCATTTGAGAAATGGCAAGGTTATTGTGGCTTCAGTAGAGTAATTGAGAGGAAGAGAGAGAGAGAGAGAGAGAGAGAGAGAGAGAGAGAGAGAGAGAGAGAGAGAGAGAGAGAGAGAAGAGCCAAAAGGAAAGGGGAGACCAACGTGTAAGTCCTCATGTATCACTGTGAAGAATTTGGCTGTATTCTTTGTGAGATAGGAAGGTCTTCAATCATTTTGAGCAGAAGAATGACATGATCTGACAGGTTATTTTTTGTTTTTGTTTTTAAAAGATTTATTTATGAATACAAGAACTGGGGTACAGGCCAGCAGTGTGGGAGGTGAGAAGATTCACCAGAGACGGAGTGGGAAGTAGAACAGGTAGATCTACTAAAATACACTGCTGAGGGGAGCAGTTGGTGAGTCAGGAAAGGTTCGCTGCGCCATGTGGGTATCTTCCTGGCCGGAGATCAAACTCGTGCTGCAGTGACTGAGGATCGCCTCATAGGTTGTGTCTTAACCCCTTGCACCACCAGGGAGGCCCCTGACTTAGGTTTTATTTATTTATTTATTTTTACTAAAGATTTATTTATACAAGAACTGGGATACAGGCCAGATGCACGGGAGGGTGAGAGGATTCACCAGAGACAATGGGGAACAGAACAGGCAGACTGATGAAATAGACTGCTGAGGGGAGCAGCAGGCGAGACAGGAGCGGTCTGCTCGCCATGTGGGCATCTCTGCGGCAGGTGGGGATCGAACCAGCACTGCAGAGGCTGCGGACAGCTTCACAGCGCAGCGCTCAACTGCCTACGCCACCAGTGGAGGCCCTGACTTAGGTTTTATTTATTTTCACTGGATTTTTATGCGATTATTTGTAAGATATCTTCTTTTGCTAATTTATCATAATGAGCCATATTTGTGGAAAAACATAGAATCTTTTCTATTTTATTTTTATATTCCCCATACAATTGCAACCCCCTGATTTTGACCCCCATCCCGCCTTTCCCCACCCACCCCCCAAAGTGTGTCTCTGGTTCATAGCTGTTTGTTGATTTTGATTTTTTTCTTTTTTATAGTTATTCTTTTTCCTGGTCCCTTATTTAGGTTTTCTAAATTCCTGTTATGAGTGAGACCATCCGGTATTTTTCGTTTTCTTTCTGGCTTGTTTTGCTGAGCATGATCCCTTCCACCTCCATCCAGGTTGCTGCAAATTGCATGTGTTTATCTTTTTTGAATGCTGAGTAATACTCCATGATGTAAATGGACCACATCTTCTTGATCCAGTCATCTATTTTTGGGCATTTGGGTTGTTTCCAAAGCTTAGCTATTGTAAATAGTACTGCTGTAAACGTAGGGGTACAGGTGCTCTTTGGAATTGATGTTTCTGTGGCCTTTGGGTAAATACCTAGGAGTGGAATTACTGGCTCATATGGAAGCTCTATGTTTAGTAGGTCCAGAAATCTCCACACAGCTCTCCATAGTGGTTGGACCAGTTTGCACTCCTACCAGTTTGCAGTGCAGGAGAGTTCCTTTCTCTCTACATCCTCACCAACATTTGTTGTTGCTAGTTTTTTTAATACAATAAATCTGAAGAAGGAATCAAGAAAACCATTCCTTTTATTATTGAAACAAAAAAAATCAAATACTGACTTAGGTTTTAATAGGATCATTGTGATTGCTGAATCAAGAGTAGACAGGAGGGTATACAATATTTGTAGGTTATACTTCGATAAAGCTTGGAAAAATAAAAGAAATTTTAATTAATGAATAGACTGGAAGCACAGGCAGAGTCAGGAAGACTGACTAGAAGACTCTCGAAATAATTGAGGCAAAATATGACAGTGGCTGGACTAGAGTAGAAGTGGGTAAGGACTGGTAAGATTCTGGAGTTTTTGAAAATAGAATTCAGAGTTTGAATGGATGTGGAGTGTGAGAGAAAAGGACGTAACAATGATTCCACATTTCTGGTCTGAACCCTAGAAGAATGAAATGTTCTGTTAACTGAGATAGAGAAGACTGAAGGGGAAGGAAAGTTTAGATGTGTTAAAGTTAAGCTGCCTTTTCAATAGCTAGTTGAAGGCAGTTAACTAAGTCTGCAACTCAAGGGAATTTGAATTAAATTGCGAAGTAGTAGGCCATATGGATGATATTCAAAAAGATTCTGGATGTGAGTGTAGCTGGTGAACAGGTTCTTTAAGATCTCACTGAGTCTGTCGGCATTGAGAGGATAGGGACATGAAGGAAAACTACCAAAAGAGACTAAGGAAGTGCCAAAGTGTGTGGTTTGTGCTATTTTATTACTTTTTGTCGTATTTGCTTTTGTACTTTGTTTCCCTATTTCCCTATATTTCTCTCGTTGTATAGGTATATCCTATTTTATTTTTGTGAAAATATGTACTTAGTCCTTTTACTTTTCTTTGGGTCATGGTCCCTATCTTTGCAAATTAATGTTTTCACCCCTTTTATGCTAATTTAAATTATGCTTTATGCTCTGTGTGTGAAAATATTAAATGTATAGTAAATTACAAAAGGAAGCAAAAAATGTCATCTATAATTCTGCCACCAGAGGCTAATTGCTATAAGCATTTTGACATATTCCCCCGCTCTTTATTTTTTACATTTGATTTACATAGTTGACATGTGGAAAGTAAAACTTTATGTATTTGGGCTTCCCCTGGTGGCGCTGGCAGTTGAGCGCTGTGCTGTGAAGCTGTCCATAGCTTCTGCAGCGCCGGTTTTATCCCGGCTGGCCAGCGAGGGTCCCACATGGTGCAGCAGACCTCTCCTGTCGCGCCTGCTGCTCCCCTCAGCAGTGTTACTTCGTCAGTCTGCCTGTCCTGCTCCCCGCTCTGTCTCTGGTGAATCCTCTCACCCTCCCGCGCATCTGGCCTTTACCCCAGTTTTTGTATAAAAAATAAATCTTTTTTAAAAAAAAAAGTTTGTGTTTGCTAGCTTTTTCCCTGAACAACATGAGCATTTTTTCCATGATGATCAAACTCCCTTAATGACATTTTCTTCGAGTTTTTTATTTTAAAAGTTTGAGATGAAAGAATAGTATGTATTTGTTGTGTGTGTGTTTTATGTTTTTTTTAACTTCTGGACCATGTTGAAGGTAAGTTGCAGACATTATAGTTTGCTTTAAATACCTTATCCTTCATTCCCTAAAAATTCTATGTAATCATAATACCATTTATCACACCTGGAAAATATTAATTACATAATATTAATAATAAAGTTCATATTTCCCTGTGAAGAGGAGACTTTTTTTAATCCAGGATCAATTCCAAGTTTATGCACTAGCCTTGGTTATTTAAAACATTTTTAATGACTGCATAATATTCCATTTTAAGGAATTACTTAATCAGTAACCTAAGACCAGGCTTATAGGTTGTTTTTTAGTAACAGTAAATTTTGAGATGTTTTTACAAGGATCTCCCCACATTTCAAATTCTTACAGTTAAAATTACTGGGATTACTGGGTGTGTTTTTATTTTTATTTTTAAATCTAATTAATTTATTTAAAAAATTTGTTTATTTTTATACAAGAGCTGGGGTACAGGCCAGAGGCGCGGAAGGGTGATAAGATTCACCAAAGGAGCAGAACAGGCAAACGACCGAAATACACTGCTGAGGGGAACCGTGGGAGCGACAGGAGAGGTCTGCTGCGCCATGTGGGTCACCTCTCTCAAATTTGCTGAAGATGCGATTGTATGTGGGGAGTAACCATAAAATCAAAGGAAATATCCAATTTGTCTGGAAATACATGATGTCTTTCTATTGTACAGTGTTCTGGGAATGTCAGTGCAACCTGTTCCTTCTGCTGGGGAAGAGAAGGAAGAAGACATAGAAGAAAGAGAGGAAAAGGAAGAAGATATTCCAGATGATACCACACATTCCCTTGGTGCTGAAGGTAGTCTTATGCCTTTTTCAGTATAGTAGATTGTGTTAACAGTCTCTTCACTAGGAGCATGCAGATACTTAAATGTTTCCTTTTTATTAGATCATAGACTTCTTATGATGAAATTGAGAGTATTCATTAAGAAATTTGCTAGTGGTCTTAAGCTATTATACCTAATTTGGTGTTCAGGAACCTGTAGATAATTGGATAGTCCCTTTTCTACATATTGACTTACATTCCTTTCATGTTCATTTGTGTTTAAAATATTTTGGGCATATATATTTTGTGGTTGGAAGTAGTCTGAATTGCTGCTGTTTATATCTTCAGAAAGTAGACATAGTTCATTAATATTCGATGCTTGTAAGATTTTAATAGTATGAAAGTGTTTTCCTTCATTACACTTTTTTTTTAAAGATTTATTTATTTATGCATACAAGAGCTGGGGTACAGGCCAGAGGTGCATGGGGTGAGAGGATTCACCAGAGATAGAGTGGGGAACAGAAAGGCAGATGACTGAAATACACTGCTGCGGGGAGCAACGGGCGAGTCAGGAGAGGTCTGCTGTGCCATGTGGGTTGCTCCCTGGCCGGGGATTGAACTGGTGCTGCAGCGGCTGCGGAAAGCCTCCCAAGTTGTGTCTTAACCCCTTGCACCACCAGGGAGGCCCCATTACACTTTTTTTTTTAAATTTATTTATTCATACAAGAACTGGGATACAGCCAGAGGTGCGGGGGCGGGGGGAGATGGACAGTGAGAGGATTCACTAGAGACAGAGTGGGGAGCAGAAAAGGCAGATCTACTGAAATACACTGCTGAGGGGAGCAGCAGGTGAGACAGGAGATGTCTGCTGTGCCATGTGGGTCAGCTCTCTGGCCAGGGATAGCTTGATAGTGCTGAGACTTTAACCTCTGTGCCACCAGGGAGGCCCTCAGTTCTTTTATTCTTGATTGTATTTTGAAAAATTTTGAGGGGCAGGAAATATTTTGAAGTGAAGGACTGAACATGACCCTTTTTTGCTAAGGACAGTTGCTTGTACAGTGTATAATGTGGGATAACACATCTAATTTCTTGAGAGTTTGTTCCTAGATCCTGCCTCATCACAGTTGGGCTTTGGAGTTCTGGAGCTTTCCCAGAGCCAGGATATTGAAGAACATGCTGTGCCATATGAAGTGAACAAAGAGCGTCTACAGTCAGTAACCACAAACTCTGGTTATACCAGACTATCTGATGTGGATGCTAATATTGGTATGAAACATGTTTTGTGGCATTTGGGGTTGTTTAAAAGCATTTTTCTCCCATATCAGAGCTAGTTATTTTTCAATTTATTTTATAACCTTATAAGTTAATATAACGTTAGCTGATATAGAAAGGTTGCACAGCTATCTGGTAAGTAGCCAGTTAATGGCTTGCAAGTTGAACTTTTTTAAGTGGTTATATTCCTTTTTGGAGTGATGCCTGTATAAATTTTCAAATTGGACTTCTTTGTATTAAAGTTCTTTTTTTTAAAGATTTATTTATTTATGCATATGAAAACTGGGGTATAGGCCAGAGAGGAGGGTGAGTGAGAGGATTCACCAGAGACAGAGTGGGGAACAGAACAGCCGGATTGACTGAAGTACACTGCTGAGGGGAGCAGCGGGAGGGTCAGGAGAGGCCTGCTGCGCCATGTGGGTTGCTCCTTGGCTGGCCAGGGATCAAACTCGTGCGGCAGTGGCTGCGGATAGCTTCAGGTTGTGTCTTAACCCCTTGCACCACCAGGGAGGCCCTGTATTAAAGTTATTTCTATTTAAATACCTCTTTCCTGTTTCTTTTAAAATTTCAAGCAATTAAACACGAACAGTCCAATGAAGCTATCCCAGTGGCAAAACCACCCAACAAAGATGTCCCTGTGGCAGCACAACCCAGTAAGGATGTAAATACAGTAGAGGAGAAAAGCCCCCTGCCTGCACGGTAAGCCAGATTCTTTCTGGAATGTATTTATGAATTTGTGCTATAAGGTTATACCAATTTCACTTTGCCAGGTGGAAATGTTTTTAGAAATTATTGATTTTTTTTTTTTCCCCCCCTTATACTGGGCATATTTCCGGTCTAATAGAAACACTATTTGTGAATACTCATTGTGTCCTCATCTTTTTTTGTTTTTTTTTTTTGTCCCAACAAATGCTTTTACCTATTTTTGTGTAGACGATCTAGGGTATAGGCCAGCGGTCTGTCAGGGGGGCGGAGAGAGGATTCACTAGAGACAGAGTGGGGAGTACAGCAAGTGGATTTATTGAAATACACTGCTGAGGGAAGCGGTGGGTGAAATGGGAGATGTCCGCTGTGCCATATGTGGGCTAGCTCCCTGGCTAGGGATCAGACTCAGGCCATTGCAGTGATACCTCTGAGACTTAATCCCTGTGCCACCGGGGAGGCCCTGTGTCCTCATCTGTAGGATTATTAGGAAGCCATTTTATTGCTGCTGTAATAAGCATGACTCCTTACTTTTTGGTTGCCACACCTGTCTGATCTTTGTCTGCAGAGTTTCTTTCTGTGGGAGGTCTTCCTAGCTCCTCTAATATTCAGAAGAGACATGTAAATACTATTTTTTTTTTTTTTTGTGGGACCCTCGCTGGCGGCCAGGGAACGAACCAGCGCTGCAGAGGCTGCGGGCAGCCTTGTAGCCCAGTGCTCAACCGCTGCGCCACCAGGGGAGGCCGTAGATTATTATTCTTTAAAGATTTATTTATGCATATAAAAACTTGGGTACAGGCCAGAGGTGTGGGAGGGTGAGAGGATTCACCAGAGACAGTGGGGAACGGAACAGGAGGATTGACTGAAATACTCTGCTGTGAGGAGCAGCAGATGAGGCAGGAGAGGTCTGCGCCATGTAGGTAGCTCCCTGGCTGGGGATCGACCTCATGCTGCAGTGGCTGTGGGTAGCTGTCTTCACAGTTCTGTGATTGTGAAGTTACAACCCCTTGCGCCATCAGGGAGACCCAATAGTATATTTAAAATTCCACTGTTTCGTTACTTGGGCACACAGATTGTTCTGGGTCCTTAGGTATCCTGAATCTGGTATTTTATGCAGGGATGCAGTCTTTTTCCAAGTTCTTTAGGTTCCAAACCTGGTAGAAATTGCGCAGATACCTCTACTTGGCCTGTGGTGATTGTTGTATGCAAAACAGGATCACTTGTCAGCACCTCAAATTTAGTTGTGGCAGAGGAAATGTGGAATTCTTACAATTTGGGGAGGGGGAATGAATAAACATTCAGTATTGTTTTTGTTGTACTTATTTCAGTAGAAACTGGGGAGTGAGCAGAGTTGACTATCAAGAGAAGTCTCTAGTGAAAAACAGGCTGACTTTTTAGGCTTTTCTTTCAGAAATTGCATTCTAGCTAATTTTGCTCTTTTATTTACTCTGGGGAGGGGTAGAGTAGAGCACCTAAGAGTCTGGAAAGGGGCCACCGATGGATGTGTTCACATGACTAGTATTGGTGCCTTGATTTGGGCCCTAGGGTGGATAGATGAAATGGAAAAGGCGAGCAGAAGCTAATGTGTGGTATTAGCGCAGAGGATAACTGACATTGTGGTCTGGGTCAGAATCCTTCATGCACATTTAGATAATATATATGTAACAGAAATCCTTAAACACTCATTGGAAATGCAGCACAGCAGGAAGCAGAGTTGAAAAAGAGAGATTACTATGTGAGAGACTGAAAACAGGCTTTGAAACGGGCCCTGGGCTTTGTATTATTATTTAGAGTAGGTTATTTCATTTTCAGTAGTAATGTAGATTAGAACTACTGGCATTTTTGAAATTATTAAAGAAAAATATAAAACAGGTAAAGCTCTTTAGTTTAAAGCTGAAAGCATTTGAACTTAGCAGTTTTATTCTCCTGGTGATATGAATTTCCTAGATCAGAGGACCTGCCTTCTAGTCCCAAAGTATCTCTTGCTGCTGTGGAAACAAAAGAACAAATACCTGCTCCAGAACTTGTGGAAAGTGGAATGGAGATTCAGAAGTCACCAGAGCCTGAGGTTTTATCAACTCAGGAAGATTTGTTTGACCAGAGCAATAAAACAGGTACAAAGAGCAGTTAATTGCTACAGCCCCTGTCCTCCAAAGATCTAAAATTTTATTTCTAGATTATGGTTTAAGTTAGAAGGCACTTTATAGGTGTGTAGAGTTGATGGTGATTTAGAAGAAAAATATATTTCTAGCTGATTAGAGAGAAGGGCCTCGTAGGAATGATTACTTCTTAACATTTTAACATCATTTTTTCTCTTTTGGAAATGGAGAATTGTGGAATATTAGCTAATGACAGAATAAATTTAACACTATAGATAGTAGCTATTTCTATCATAAGTCTTCAGATATTAGATACAGTAATTCAGTGTTTTTCATAATCACTTGGGTAGCATTTACTTTCTCATCAGTTTATTCATCTACCACAAATAGGAAGTTATGGCCTAGCAGAAAGTACATAAAATTTAGACTAGAAAGTTGCTTGTTTTCATTTTGTTAGCCGCCATCAGTCCCCCCCTCAGAACCCAAAAGCTTCAGTAATAATCTGTAATACAATGTGTTGATTGTAAGGAGGGGAAAAAAGGTTATATTCCTTTTATTGTGCTGTGAATATAGGTTGCAGTGCAGTACATTGAGATAGTCACCAAGAAACCTTTTTCGGTCTCTCAGTAAAGCTATAAGGTCATTTGAGAAATTCTTTTCTGTTTAGGATTAAAACAGCTGCTACTCCATCTATTGCTAAGGAGATGGGACCAACAGGAGACTTTTCATAGTATAAATCAGTAATGGCTGCTTACTAAAGCATTAGCATTTTCTGTCTCCTTTTGAGAGGGTCCAAGTTCTAATCTTGAAAATTGCTGCATTCGTATTATCAGGTGTCATGCGCATTGTTTTGACTTCTCCCATCTGCATCATGGCATGAGCTTTACTTCACCTTAGGTAGACCTTGGAATAAAAGGCTCGCTTGCTGTTTTATAATAGAAGCTTCACAAGAAAGAAGAGCAGCCAAGCAGAGGTATAAGGATTCTGACTTTTCCTCTACAAGCTTTGATCATGACAGAAAGGACTAAGGAATTCTTTTTGTCAATTCTTTATTAAAACTGTAATTTAGTAGGGAGGGGGGTGTTTAATGTTAGTGTGGCATTCCATTAATTGTCATGTAGTTAGAAAACAGTTTCTGCTCTCTTGAACATGGTTGGAAACGTGATTATTAGTCTTTTCACAGTATTGAGGTTTTTTTGTTTTTTGGTTTTTTTTTGGCAACTCAGTAATGTCAGTCCAAGAAGTAAATGGATCTAGAATATCTTTCTTTTTTTCAATAGCTTCTGACGGTTATTCTACTCCTTTGAGGGAAGAAGGTGTGTGTTCTCTGGCTTCTACACCGGCTACCACTCTGCACCTCCTGCAGCTCTCTGGTCAGCGGTCGCTTGTTCAAGAGAGTCTTTCCACGTGAGTAACCTTAAGGTAGTTTGTGCCAAGGAAACATGTTCCTAAGGGTTTTAAACTGAGATTGAAAGAGGTAAATGTAAATTACCTGTTAGTCCAGAATTCTTTTTGAAATCAAGAGGCTGACTGTAGGTGTCAGAATTTAGGGGATGAGAACTTAGAGGAACTGTTGAAGGCAGGTAGAGCTGCTTCTACATTTGAAAGTTTTAGAATAGTAACCCGAAGTTTTCACTTGGGAAGAAATTATCCAGTTTCATAGACTGAAACACCCCAGAACAACCATTCTGCTCCTCTATTTTATTAGCAGTTCTCTCCAATTTATAGCATGAGGCGGAGAAGAGGTTATATTAGAGTTGAATCTTGGGTTTCTTCCCTCCTCCACATCCAAGTTGGGTTTCTTTATCTGTGGTAGGGCAAAGAAGTTTGCTTTTTGAAAAGTTTTAATAAAAAAATGCATCATCTTGGGCCTCCCTGGTGGTGCAGGGGTTAAAGTCCGAGTGCTATCAAGCTACTGCCTGCCACTGTGGCATGAGTTCGATCCCTGGCCAGAGAGCTGACTCACATGGTGCAGCAGACCTCTCCTGTCTTGCCCGCTGCGCCCCTCAGCAGTGTATTTCAGTAGATCTGCCTGTTCTGCACCCCACTCTGTCTCTGGTGAATCCTCTCACCGCCTGCAGCTCCGGCCTTCACCCCCGTTCTTGTATGCATCAATAAACAGAAATCTTAAAAAAATGCATCATCTTTACATATTAGGTAAAAAAAAATGGAATAGATTTTTTGTTTCAAGCCTGCAAATGAATCATCTCTGGCCATTTACTTTCTCATAATCATATGGCTTTATCTTTTTTTAAAAAAAAAAAAGCAACTCTTAATTTGGATCTGCCTGGTGTGAGAAGTAATAATTGAATTAGTCATGATTCTTCTGCTAGCCTTATGTAGTTGAAAAAAATGCTAATAATTTTTTGTCTAAATTACTTAGATATTTTCTCTATTAAAAAGTAAAAACAAATACAGAAATGCAAAACTGTGGCTATAGAAAATAACATGTAATTCTTTCATGTCAAGGAATTCCTCAGATCTTGTCGCTCCTTCCCCGGATGGTTTGCGATCTACCCCTTTTATTGTTCCTAGCAGTCCCACAGAAGAAGGAAGAAAAGGTGAGCTCTTTTGATCTATCTTAGAACTCAGATTAGAAATGGTGCAACATTTCTTTTGTCTTTCCAAATGTACTGTTTATATGTTGGAACATTGTGACCTAAACTGTTCAATGGGACCCATGTCTAACAGAGTTGTGGCCTAATGTAAAATGCTCTTAGTTCTTTGCTGTTCTAGCACTGAGTATTCTGAGAAGTCTGTATTATTGGCTTCATTTTTTAAAAGACCTAAAGATAAATTATGTTTTTAAAAGTTGAACTCAGTGAATTTGTATAGTAAAAAACTGGGTTTATTGCTAATGTCCTAGTAGTTTCCAGCAATATGTTAGCATGTTGCTTGTGAGTGGGAACTAAAAATTGTTATTTGCTCTTTATAGGTTCTTTTACTTTGTTAAAACAGAATAGGAGCCAGAGAGGCTAGGAACAGCTGGTAGAAATTTTGATTTCTTCCTCTTTTGATGACCTAGTAATAGTGGTTTTAATAGTTGTTCACAAGAAAACGTTCATCTTTACTTACCTAAAAAAAAAAAAATTTATCTCATTAGCTTTTGCTCTGTTCTCTCTCCTATCCAGTCATTCAAGATATTTCTAAATTCCTACTACTTCTACAAGCCTTTTTCAACAAATCCTGTGATTTTTCTCCTCTTCATTCTTGCAAATACCAATAATGGTACAATAACTACTATTTATTGAATACTTAGTATGTGCCAGGAACTGTGTCAATACGTGATTTTTGTCTCCTGTTTTCCACTTGGAATCATATTTAAGTACCTTTTTATCAATGGTACATGTAGGCTGCTAGAAATACTGTCTATTATATTTTAGATTTAATGTATTTTCTTACTATGTGCATAACTGCTTGCCGGAGTATGTATGTTTTTTGCATTTATTTTTGCTTTTTCTCTAACATTAAGTTAAAACCTCGTTACATGTGCACTTCTTTTTCATTGAGTCCTCAAAACAATCCTTAAGATGTAGGTATATACTTTCATCTACACTTTACAGATGAAGAAATGAAGGCACATGGAAGTTTCACAACTTTAAGTCAAAGACAGGTTTTTAACTCAGGCCTTCAGAGCCTGTGTTCTTTTTTTTTTTTTTTTTTTAAAGATTTATTTATTTATACATACAAGAAGTGGCGTACAGGCCAGAGATGTGGGGGTGGTGAGAGGATTTACCAGAGACAGAGTGAGGAACAGAAAAGGCAGATAGACTAAAATACGCTGCTGAGGGGAGCAGTGGGTGAGTCAGGAGAGGTCTGTTGCGCCATGTGGGTATCTTCCTGGCCGGGGATTGAACTCATGCTGCAGAGGCTGCAGACAGCTTCGTAGGTTGTGTCTTAACCCCTTGTGCCACCAGGGAGGCCCAGAGTCTGTGTTCTTTCTTGTCATGTATATGCCTCCTCTGATATCCTAGTGCCTTTGAGTGATGTATATGATATAGATTAAACTGCTTTTCAGGTGTATTAAATCCGTAACAAAAATTTAGGCTTAGAATTTCTTCTGCTACAAAGTTTATTTCTGCCTGTTTTCTCTTGAATCAGCAGTATGGACTAATGTAAATTTAAACATAGCATGCTTAGTGATACCTTTATTAAATAACAAAGTATAAAAGTGAATCCACTATAAAAAAATCTGTTAACGCAAATTGTGTGGTTTGTACTTACAACTTTTTCTTTTATCTGTAATATGGACATTGAAGAGTCAATTACATTAAAAATGCTTTCTCCCTGATTGTAAAAATAATTAATACTCATTGAGGAAAGTTAGGAAAGTAACGAGAAGAAAATAAAAATCACCCATGATACCACAATCCAGATACAATTTTAATTAGTGTTTGGATATGTTTCCTTTCAGAATGTTTTCTATGCATAAATATAAAGATCCCAACTGTGTAAAGATACATGTAATGTATATGATGTACTGTTTTTGTTTTTTATTTGTTTTTTATTTTTTATTTCTTCATGTAACATATTCCCTTAATTGTATTTTTTAATGTATTTTAGCAAGCTTATAGGAACAGCATAGAAGACAGACATTAAAAACATATTTGCATGTTTTCATAGCATGCACTATGCTTTCAGAAAATTACAGTGAATGTAATTTTTATCATATTATTGTATGATAAAAATGCTTCAAATATCATTTAGTTGAGTAGAAAATTTACTTGTTTTTTAAAAAATCCAAACACTGGCAACGGGTTTATATATAAGTTGAACTGCTGGGGCCTCCTTGTGGTGCAGGGGGTTAAGCGTCAGCCCTATCTTCAGCTACTGCAGCATGAGTTTGATCCCTGGCCAGGAGGTGACCCACATGACGCAGCAGGTCTCTCCTGTCTCGCCCGCTACTCCCCTTAGCAGTGTATTTCAGTCAATCTGCGTGTTCTGCTCTCCACTCTGTCTCTGGTGGCTCTTCTCACCCCCCCACCCCCCGCACCTCTGGCTTGCACCCCAGAGATTAAAAAAAAAACCAAAAAGATGAACTGCTAAAACTTGTTCATTGAAACATTTTGACTTGAATTAATGCTTCATAGCCCCACATTTCCATTTAAAATTCATATACTAATGAAAATGGGAAAGTGTCAATACGTGATTTTTGTCTTCTATTTTCCTCTTGGAATCATATACTTAAGTACCTTTTCCCCAGAGGTACACATCAGCTGTTGCAAATACTGTCTATTGTATTTTAGATTTAATATATTTGCTTACTATGTGCATAACTGTTTGCTGGAGTATATATGCTTTTTGCATTTATTTTTGCTTTTTCTCTAACATCATTAAGTTAAAACCTTTTAACATGTACTACATATAACAGAGTTGTTAATAAATGCTTTGTCACGGAAAGAAAGATCAAAAGATAACAATGAAAATAAACACAGATGTGGTAGTGTAATAAAGGTCTGCAGCACCAGATCCTGAACTTAGCACTAGACTATAATGTGACATTGAGGCCAAGCTAAGTAGCAAGGATGAGAGTTGTGAGTTATAGGGAAAAACTCAATAGCATAGGGAGTTAGTGAGAGTGGTCTAGAGGAAGTCTCTGTGAGATCAGTTTGTTAGATTGAGGGAAAAAGAGTAGATAATCACATAGCTTACTAGCTAGGCTAGCTCTGAGAAAGATCTTAATAGCCTGTAGGTGGGTAGTGTACTATGGAAAGTAGTGTTTTATTTTTTTTTTAAAGATTTATTTATGCATACAAGAACTGGGGTACAGGACAGAGGTGTGGGGGTGAGAGGATTCACCAGAGACAGAGTGGGGAACAGAACAGGCAGACTGACTGAAATACACTGCTGACGGGAGCAGTGGGCGAGACGAGAGGTCTGCTGCGCCATGTGGGTATCTCCCTGGCGGGGACTTGAACTCGTGCTGCAGTGGCTGCCGATAGCTTCATAGGTTGCGTCTTAACCCCTTGTGCCACCAGGGAGGCCCAGTGTTTTATGTTTTGTGTTCCCTCCTGAACAGTTTCTTAGGAGTAGTGTCTTATACTTAGTTCTTTGATAAATAAGTGTTAATGGCATCGATGGATTTCTTTTCCTTTATTTGTTCTGGCTGTCATTCCATTACTCTGCACTTAGCAGTTGTTAATGCAAATGTAATCATTTTATAAATTTGTAAATATTTTCTTGTTGATTGCTATTTAAGATCTCTGGTAGAGTATGATGATGGTTAAATTAGGTGCCTTTAATCTGGTTATTCCTGAGCAAAATGTGAAAATCTAAACTATCACCAGGAAATGGGCTCGAGGTTCCCAGTTAATTTAACATTTCATATCTTGGGTGGGTAGTCTCAGATGAGTCCTGTTTTAATCTATATCTAAATATTTGAGGAATGTGGACCTCCCTCCACTCAGTGGAAGAAACTGTTACTAGGTTTCCAGAATTTAGTCTACTATTGTAATCCATCAGCTTTTCTGGAAATTAAGCCACTGTTATGCTTTTTAGGTTCTGTAATATAAATTTTTATTAGTAATAAGGGAACATTAGTAGTATTGAGAAGTGCTTATTTCTCAATTTATTTTCCCCTGTTTTAAACCAGATGAGCCAATGGATATGTCAGTGTTATCTGAAGGAAGGGGAGAGTCTTTTCAGAAGAAACTCCAACCAATAGAGGTAGAAAATCCTCCTCTTCCCTCTGAGCCCACTATATCACCACAAGCTTCAACACCAGTATCTCAGAGCACACCAGTCTTCACTCCTGGGTCACTTTCTGTCCCATCCCAGCCTGAATTTTCTCATGTGAGTATTGTAGAGTTTTTTTCTTCTAACAGTTTTTTTTTTTAAAACAACTTTATTGAGGTACAATTGATAAACCATGAAATTTACCCATTTGAAGTTTACCGTTAGTGACATTTTTAGTAAATTTGCAAGTGTTATCACAGTTCAGTTTTTCCCTACTCATTATGAGTTTTATTTTTACTTTTTCAGTTCAGTCTAAAAATCTCTTTTGTAGCGGTAAACTACATATATATTAAATATACCTTCTTAACTGTGTAGTAGTGTTAAGTATATTCACATTTTTGTACAGTGTGTAGAGCTACTTCTCATATAACTCAAATTGTATACATAATATAATTCCTCATTCCCTCCTTTCCCTAGGCCCTGGAGTTCTTTCTGTCCTGACACAATTGAGTTTTAGAACATTTTCAGAGTCACCAAAACCTTAATCTACTTGGTATGCGTGACATCTTTAAAGTTTTTGTAAATGTTACTACAAAATTGAAATCAGCATTAATCATTAGTCTACATTAGCACAACCTCTACTGTTGCTCTTGTCTTTTCACATACCTACTTGTAAAATTTTTTTCTCATTTTTTTTCTATTTGTGCTAAATACAGTTTCAGTCATAACAGTTGAAAACAGTGGTTTTCTTTTGGGTGACTTTTTTTTATTGGTTTATACACTGTATATGATTTAAGGAAATAGGTGCACACCTCTTGAGATGTGTTACCCTACCACACTTGCCACCAAAGCAACCATAATTCCCCACTGTAGGCCTTTGGGCCCTCTTCCCACTTTATTCCTCACCTCTAGCCCCTTCCCTCTAGTACTGTAAATTCTGCAGTCATATATTTAGGATTTTTGATTTGGTTTTGTCTGTTCCTTTGTTTTTGTTTGTTTACATTCCACATGAGTGAAGTTGTCTGGTATTTGTCTTTCTCCTTCTGACTTATTTCAGTTAGCATTATCCCCTTAATTCCATCTGTGTCACAAATGGCAAGATATCATCTCTTTATGCTGAGTAGTATTCCATTGTGAATTCCAGTGTACCATAGCTTCTTTATCCTCTTATCTGTTCTTAGGCACTTAGGTTATTTTCATTACTTGGCTGTTACAAATAGTGCTGCAGTGAACACAGGAATGTGTATATCCTTTTGTTTTATTTTATTTTATTTTTAAAAATTTATTTATACAAGCACTGGGTACAGTCAGAAGCGCCGGAGGGTGAGAGAATTCACCAGAGCCAGAGCAGGGAGCAGAACAGACAGACGGACGAAATACACTGCTGAGGAGAGTAGTGGGCGTGGCAGGAGAGGTCTGTTGTGCCATGTGGGATCCTTCTTGGTGGCCAGGGATCGAACCCGGCTCTGTAGAGGCTGCGGGCAGCTTCGCAGCCTGGCACTCAACCACTCACCACCAGGGGAGGCCCTGTGTATATCCTTTTGAATTAGTGCTTTTGCTTTCTTTGCACCTCAGAAATACAAGGAGTGGAATTGCTGGATCATAGGATACATCTATTTTTAATATTTTGAGGAACCCACATATGGTTTTCCATAGGGACTAGACCAGCCTGCAGTCCCACCAGCAGTGTATGATGGTTCCTTTTTCTCTACCCTCTCACCAATATTTGTAGTTTCTAGCTTTCTTGTATGTGCCATTCTCGTGGGAGTGAGGTGGTATCTCATTGTGGTTTTGATTTGCATTTCTACCTAATTTTTTAAAAAAGTGGAGTTGTTTGTGGTGAACATACAACTTGAATTTCTTTTTCCAGTTAACATCATCTCAGAATGTTTTTTATTTTTTAAAGATTTATTTATACAAGCACTGGGTACAGTCAGAAGTGCGGGAGGGGGCCTCCCTGGTGGCGCAGCGGTTGAGCGCTGGGTTGCGAAGCTGCCCGCTGCGTCTGCGGTGCCGGTTCGATCCCCGGCCACCGGAGGAGGGTCCCACATGGCGCGCAGACTCCTCCTGCCGCCCGCTGCTCCCCTCAGCAGTGTACTTCGGTCCTTCTGCCTGCTCTGCTCCCCTCTCTGGCTCTGGTGAATTCTCTCACCCTCCCGCGCTTCTGACTGTACCCAGTGCTTGTATAAATAAATAAATAAGGGCCTCCCAGGTGGCGCAGCGGTTGAGCGCTGGGTTGCGAAGCTGCCCGCGGCTGCAGCGCCGGTTCGATCCCCGGCTGCTCCCCGGCCACCAGAGGAGGATCCCACATGGCGCGCAGACCTCTCCTGCCGCCCGCTGCTCCCCTCAGCAGTGTACTTCGGTCCTTCTGCCTGCTCTGCTCCCCGCTCTGGCTCTGGTGAATTCTCTCACCCTCCCGCGCTTCTGACTGTACCCAGTGCATGTATAAACAAAACAAACAAAATAAATAAATAAATGAAAAACATGCCTCTATTAAAAAAAAAAAAAAAAAAATTTAAAAAAAAAAAAAATAAATAAATAAAATAAATAATAAATAAATGAATAAATCTTTAAAAAAAAAAAATAAGAAGTGCGGGAGGGTGAGAGAATTCACCAGAGCAGGGAACAGAACAGGCAGACTGACGAAGTACACTGCTGAGGGGAGCAGTGGGCGCAGCTGGGGATCGAACCCGTGCTGCAGAGGTTTCGGGCAGCTTCACAGCCCAGCACTCAACCACTGCGCCACCAGGGGAGGCCCTCAGGATGCTTTTTAAATGTTGCATAGTCTTCATATATTTTCAAAAGTTGTGTGATATTTTTGAGTGGACATTAATAATTTAATCAATCCTGTTCTGAATGCATCAAGATGGTTTTTGTTTTTTATTTTTAATTTTTTTAAAGATTTATTTATTTATGCATGCAAGAACTGGGGTACGGGCCAGACGTGTGGCGAGTGAGAGGATTCACCAGAGACAGTGGGGAGCAGAACAGGCAGATTTACTGAAATACACTGCTTATGGGAGCAGCGGGCAAGAAAGGAGAGGTCTGTGCCATATGGGAATCTCCCTGGCCGGCCTGGGATCAAACTCGTGGTACAGAGGCTGAGGATAGCTTCATAGTGCTATGCTTAACCCCTTGCGCCACCAGGGAGACCCGGTTTTTATTTTTTAAATAACAAGTTAATTTTCTTCTAAAACAAGGAAAAAAAAAATCTCTTGTACAATTAAAAAACTTTTTTTTGAAAACTGAAATGCAGATTTCATTCATAGTGAATTGAACGTCCTCAACTAAACCTGAATGACTATATGTTCAGTCTAACAAGAGTAGTCTTTCTGTTCTTGTAAGGCCTTACTGATAAAATTGTTTTTAATGTTTTTTTTAAAGATTTTTTTATTTATGCATATAAGAACTTGGGTGTGGGCTTCCCTGGTGGCGCAGTGGTTGAGCGCTGGGTTGCAAAGCTGCCCGCAGCCTCTGCAGCGCCAGTTCGATCCCCTGCTGCTGGGTGAGGGTCCCATATGGCGCACAGACCTCTCCTGCCGCCCGCTATTCCCCTGAGCAGTGTACTTTGTCACTCTGCCTGTTCTACTCCCTGCTCTGGCTCTGGTGAATTCTCTCACCCTCCTGCACCTCTGACTGTACCCAGTGCTTAGACAGACAGATAGATATATAGATAGATAGATAGATAGACAGACAGATAGATAGATAGATAGATAGATAGGCAGATAGATAGATAGGCAGATAGATAGATAGGCAGATAGATAGATAGGCAGATAGATAGATAGGCAGATAGATAGATAGGCAGATAGACAGATAGGCAGATAGACAGATAGGCAGATAGACAGATAGGCAGATAGACAGATAGATAGATAGGCAGATAGACAGATAGATAGATAGGATAGATAGAACTGGGGTGTAAGTCAGAGGTGTGGGGGGGTGGGTAAAGAGGAGTCACCAGAAAGAGTGGGGAGCAGAATAGGCAGATCTACTGAAATACACTGCTGAGGGGAGCAGTGGGTGAGGCAGGAGAGGTCTGCTGCACCATGTGGGTTAGCTCCCTGACTGGAGATCGAACTCGTGCTGCAGTGGTTGGCAATAGCTTGATGGAACTGTCTTTAATCCCGTGCCACCAGGGAGGCCCTGTTTTAATGTTTTTGGGAGAGCTTCTTTCATGTCTTTCAGTTTGCAAGTTTTGTAGCAAAAGTTTATATTTAAAATGAATGGTAGGGGCTTCCCCAGTGGCGCAGCGGTTGAGCGCTGAGTTGCGAAGCTGCCAGCAGCCTCTGCAGCTCCGGTTCGATCCCTGGCCACCGGGTGAGGGTCTCACATGGCGTGCAGACCTCTCCTGCCGCCCGATGCTCCCCTTCAGCAGTGTACTTCGTCACTATGCCTGCTCTGCTCTCCGCTCTGACTCTGGTGAATTCTCTCGCCCTCCTGTGCTTCTGACTGTACCTAGTGCTTGCATAAATAAATAAATAAATAAATAAATCTTTAAAAAAAAAAAAAAAGGTAAAAGTTCCTCTTTAAAAAAAAAAAAATAAAATGAATGGTAATGAAATATACCATAAATTTAGTGGGGAGGAGTTAGTGAGAATAAACATATGTAATTGCTATCTGGAGTTATAGAAGTTGTATTTTGTTGAAAAATTCTGTTTAATTCAAATCACTTTAACAGTTTGATAGTCATTAAGCATAAGGACTCTAGGGCCTCCCCGGTGGCGCGTGGTTGAGCGCTGGGTTGCGAAGATGCCCGCGGCCTCTGCGGCGCCGGTTCGATTCCCCGGCTGCTCCCCGGCCACCGGAGAAGGGTCCCGCATGGCGCGCAGACCTCTCCTGCCGCCCGCTGCTCCCCTCAGCAGTGTACTTCGGTCCTTCTGCCTGCTCTGCTCCCCGCTCTGGCTCTGGTGAATTCTCTCACCCTCCCGCACTTCTGATTGGAACCAGCGCTGCAGAATCTTTGGACAGCTTCATAGCAGGGTGCTCAACCGTCTGGGCCACTAGGGGAGGCCCTCTTTTTTTTTTTTTTTTTAATATTTATTTATACAAGAATTGGGGTAAGGCCAGAGGTGCTGGGGGAGAGGGCGTGGGAGGATTCACCAGAGATAGAGTGGGGAGCAGAGCAGTGGATTGAGTGAAATACATGGCTGAGGGGAGCAGTGGGTGAGACAGGAGAGGTCTGCTGCACCATGTGGGTCAGCTCCCAGGCCCGGGATCGAACTCGTGCTGCAGTGGCTGGTAATAGCTTCATAGTGTTGAGACTTAACCCCTTGCGCCACCAGGGAGGCCCCTGATCTGAGATTATTTTAATGGCAGTTATATGATGTTGATATAGTCATTCAGAATTAATTGCCATTTTTTACATGTGGGTAGCTCCCTGGCTGGGGATTGAACTCGTGCTGCAGGACTGTGGATAGCTTCACAGTGCTGTGCTTAACCCTTTGCCCCACCAGGGAGCCGGGTTTCTAATTTCTAAACTATTTTTTCTCTGAATGTTCTCTCCCCACTCCCTTTTTAGTTTTTTCATTAAGTTTTCTCCTCCCTAGAACAGACTTTCTTTATTCAGATAGATTTTAGTTTTATTTTTCTTGTTGTTGACAAATGAGAGACTCTCTTCGGTGTCTGATAATCCTTGGTTGTCTGCTTTAAGAGTGAAATACCAGAAAACTGATTAGAAGTTCTGAGCTGGCGGCTAGTGCTTGTGTTTCTAGGATTCAGGGTAGCGTTATCTGGTTGGCCGTTTTGTAAGGACTCTCCTAATGTCAGTGTCTTCTTGTGTCTTGGTTTGGTCAGTTTCCCCCACAAATAGTCCCCTGTCTGTTGACTGTCATTGTTCTAGAAAGTCTGTTGATGAAAGATGACTGGGGGTATTGGGAGGCAGATGCAGATTCCATTCAATATGTAAATTTTCATTTAACCTCCCTGTTTTCATTATGCTACCTTTCTGTGCTTCTTGTCTGCCAGTTTAGGACACACTATTTTACTCTTTTCAGGGCAGAGAAGGTGAGGGAGAGCTGGAAATTGAGCTGCTCAATAAGTTTCTAACCGGCCTTTCTATTTATAGCCCCACCCTCACCATGACTTCCAAATACCTGACTCTGCTGCCAAATCCTGAATCTTTTTTGGGAGATGGTGGTTCTATGGTATAATTTGGATTGCTTCTTGGCTTTCTCCACTGCTTTTTTTTTTTAAGTCTGCTAAATAGATGACCACTCTTTCAAAAGTTTGTTGCAGTTTTTTTTTTTTATTTTTTTGAAAATACATGCTTAAGAAAATTACTTTACCATTGCTTGGCAGGATTTTCTAAAAGAGTTAATAGGTGTGTTTATTAAACCTACACTTTTTATTTTATTTTTTTAATTTGCATTATTTTTTTAAGATTTATTTATACAAGAACTGGGGTACAGGCCAGATGTGCAGGAGGGTGAGAAGATTCACCAGAGACAGAGTGGGGAACAGATCAGGCAGACTGACAAAATACACTGCTGAGGGGAGCAGGGGGCGAGACACGAGAGGTCTGCTGCGCCTTGTGGGTTTCTCCACGGCCGACTGTGATCAAACCTGCGCTTCAGAGGCTGTGGACAGCTTCACTGCGCGGCACTCAACCACCTGCGCCACCTGGGAGGCCCTAAACCTACAATTTTTATTGGGAAGTTCTATACTCTTCATTATGTGTCCAACTTTTTATATGTCCTTCTTAATGACTAAGGTATATTTATTTTATAAATATATCTATTTATTCTGTAATTTGGTTACTGGAGTCAAATCAACTGAATTTTCATGTTCTAAAGATGTAAAATTTATAAGTTGATAATTAAGAGAAAATTGATATAAAAGTAATTTTATGACTTTTTTTTTCTTTCATTGTATATTTAATTGCCTTTTTATCAGAATGTGAGAGCTGGGGAGAGTAGTGACATGCCTTGGTATTTAATACTTTTCTAATACTTTTTTTTTTAAGATCTATTTATTTATGCATACAAGAACTGGGGTACAGGCCAGAGGTGTGGGGGGTGAGAAGATTCAGTCTTTATCCAGGTCTTGAGGTAGTTTTTTTTTTTCTTTTATTAAAATATTTTAATTCTGTCATTCTTTTTTTTTTTTTAATTTTTATATTCCCCATACAATTGCAACCCCGATTTTGACCCCAAGCCCTGCCCCACCAAAGATTGTCCCTGGTTCATAGTTGTTTGGTGATTGAGGTAATTTTTATCACTTATTTCAGGTATTCTGATTAAGTCTCTAGAGAGCTTCAACAGTGTGAGTAGAGCCTAACACTTGGAGGGTAGATCCAAGCAATGTTTAGAAATACAGCTTGTTAATAGGGTGATTAACAAAATCATTACATCTGTATTTATTTTGATAACACATTAAAGGTATTCATAATGAAGACAGCTGCTTAAGGGACATGGGATTTTCTTTAGGAGTGATAAAACTTTTTCAGATTAGATTGTGATGATTGTATGACATTGTAAATGTTCATTTAAAAGTGATTATTTTTATGTTATGTGTTACATAGTATTTTGTTATATATTCCTTTCCCTTAAAGAAGGAATTTATAGTTTTATTAGTGATGTATTATCTCTGAACCTTTGTAAGATGACTTATTTTTTTGCAACAATAAAGTATACTTTTAGAAGATGTATAATGTAGGTAAGTGAATATAAGATCATTAGTTATCCTATCTCCTGACTTTTTGATGGTATGTTTATTAACATACATGACAGTATAATAAAGATATATAAAAATTACAGTAAAAGTAGAAACTTTTTCTATTTAATGTGTAATCTGAGTATTTTTCCATTTTTTTAGTATTTGTCTACAGTATAGTTTAAAAAAATTTTTTTTTTAAAGATTTATTTATTTATTTACACAAGCACTGTGTACAGTTAGAGGCACGGGAGGGTGAGAGAATTCACCAGAGCCAGAGTGGAGAGTAGAACAGGCAGAGTGATGAAGTACACTGCTGAGGGGAGAAGCAGGTGGCAGGAGAGGTTTGTGCGCCATGTGGGACCCTCGCCCGGTGGCTGGGGATCAAACTGGCGCTGCAGAGGCTGCGGGCAGCTTCGCAATCCAGCGCTCAACTGCTGCGCCACCGGGGAGGCCCAGTTCTAAAAAAAATTTTTAAAAAATATTTATTAATGTATACAAGAACTGGAGTATAAGCTAGAGGTGCAGGGGGTGAGAGGATTCACCAGAGACAGAGTGGGGAGCAGAACAGGCAGGCTGACTGAAATACACTGTTGAGGGGAGCGGCGGGCTAGACAGGAGAGGTCTGCTGTGTCAGGTGGGTAGCTTCCTGGCCAGGGGTCATACTGTTGCTGCAGTGGCTGGTGATAGCTTAACAGCACTGAGACTGTAACTCCTGCACCACCAGGGAGGCCCCCACTATAGTTTTGTTTTTTTTGAGAATTTCGTGTAATTGGATTTAATTGCAATCGGAGTATCTTTTGTGTTTGAGTTCTTTCACTGAACCTTTTTTTTAGTCATTCACACTGTTGCATGTATTTTTATTTCTTTTCATTAATGAGTAGTATACCATAATATGGATATACATTTTTTGTTGTCAGACATTTGGGTTACTTCATTTTGACTTTTATAAATATTGGTGTGAACATTTGCAAACACATCTTTGTGTGGCTATATCATTTTCTTTTGGGTTAATACCTACAAGTAGAATTTCTGGCCATATGGTAATGTATGTTTTAACTGTATAAGATACTGTCATAATGTTTTCCAAAATGGCTGTACCTTTTGCATTTCCCCCAGCAATATATGAGTTGTTGTAGTTTCGTAACTTCAGCCATCTTGTTGCCTTGTAGTGATATCTGCTGACTAATGATATAAACTTTGATTTTAACTTTTGCTTTTATGAATGCTAGCATATTTTGAAAGAGTGGGAAGTAAAATAAGTATATATATCCACTTTGTGAGAACTGAAGTGGGCTGTGTTAGGCATATGTTCAAAAGATTCCTATGTAATTGAAGGCTCATCATATATAGATGGCATGATTTTATAAGCTTGGTTAATTTTAAGTTGTTTACCTATCCTTAACAGGCTACATTTATACTTAAAAGTTTTTGTTTGGATTATGCTTATTCTTATAAGTGATTCAGAAGACAAATGTTAAACAAAGAAGACTTGTATGATAACAAGACCAGTGATTATGAGCTTTGTATTTGTTAAGACTGTAGGCGTGGAGTTTAATTATTGAATAATTGATTGAGAAATATATGAATCCAAAGATTAGTTATAAAAGACATATGATTATGTACAAATGATGATATAATTCTTTTTGTTCTTAGGACATTTTCATTCCATCACCAAGCTTAGAAGAACGCTCAAATGATGGGAAAAAAAGTGGAGACTTGCATAGTTCATCTCTGACTGTTGAGTGTTCAAAAATTTCAGAGACTGAACCAAAGAATTCTGAGGATCTTGGGCTGTCTTTGACAGGGGATTCTTGTAAATTGATGCTTTCTGCAAGTGAGTATAGTCAGTCCCCAAAGATAGAGAATTTGAGTTCTCAGAGGATTGATGAAGATGGAGAAAACACACAGATTGAAGATACTGAACCCATGTCTCCTGTTCTCAATTCTAAACTTGTTCCTGAAAATAACATCCTAATGAATCCAGCACAAGATGGCCAAGTAGAACTGAGTCATAATGATGAGAAAACAAAGGGAGATGACACAGAAACCAGAGATGACAGTAGTATTTTAGCTGCTGGTTGCAAAGACAGAGAAGAGACTGTGGTAGAAGATGTTTGTATTGATCTCACCTGTGATTCAGGGAGTCAGGCAGTTCCTTCTCCAGCTACTAGGTCTGAAGCACTCTCTAGTATGTTAGATCAGGAGGAAGCTATGGAAATTAAGGAACATCATCCAGAAGAGGGGTCTACAGGGTCTGATGTGGAAGAAATCCCTGAGACTCCTTGTGAAAGTCAAGGAGAGGAATCCAAAGAAGAAAATATGGAGAGTGTCCCGTTGCACCTTTCTCTGACTGAAACGCAATCCCAAGGATTGTGTCTTTCGAAGGAAATCCCAAAACAAGAATGCCAGGAGGCAATGGAAGTTGAAACCAGTGTGATTAGTATTGATTCCCCCCAAAAACTTCCAGTACTCGACCAAGAATTAGAACATAAAGATCAGGAAGCTTGGGAAGAAGCTACTTCCGAGGACTCTAGTGTTGTCATCGTAGATGTGAAGGAACCATCTCCCAGAGTTGATGTTTCTTCTGAACCTTTGGAGGGAGTGGAGAAATGCTCGGATTCCCAGTTGTGGGAGGATGATGCTCCAGAAATAGAACCATGTGCTGAGAATAGAGCAGATACCCGGGAAGAAAAGAGTGCAGAATATGAAGGAGACCTGAAATCAGTGACTGCAGAGAAGGAACCAGTAGAGGCAGGCTCTCCACAGCCTCCCTTGACTTTAGTGAGAACAGATGATGCTTTGAGATCCAATCAGGAAATGCAGCAGACCCACCCTCAAGAGAAAACAGCTAATTCACTAACAGAGGACTCAAAAATGGATAATGCAAATCAGCTGGGCTCAGGTGGCGAGGCCCAGCAACTGGAGAAGGTTTCTGCACAGGCCTCACAAAGCTTCTGTGAAAGCTCTAGTGGTGAGTATGATTATAAATTGTGTACCTGTAATGTTGAATGGTAGACATGCATGCTTATGTCAGGGCTGAAAATTAACTTGGGCTTATGTTTATGAACAGCCAAAAGTAATTGGAGAATTAAAACATTGGGGTTTTATTTTTCTTTTGTAGCTGTAATTATTTGTGGAGTCAGTAATCATTTGAGTTTTATCAGCTTTACAACTCAGGAATAATAGATTTTAAAATTCTTTAGAATATGTGCCAATTGGGTGTTTTCTCCTTTGGTCCTAACCTTGCTCTCTGTTTTTTAATTCTGACTGTTACCTTAATGTACAAGGCTCTATTTTGATTACCCTACACAATAAAATAACATTCAGAGCTCTGTTAATGATTATGTGTTATTAGTTGTTTTCCTCTTTGAGTATTACGTTTTTAAATTTGATTCAACATATATACATCTTAAACCTTAATGTAGAAGAGATTAGTTTGTGTTTTCTATTTTATGAAGTTTAGAATGAGAATATATATTGTATTTGTATACCATCACATATGACTTTAGCTGAACAGAGGTCAAATTTTCTGACTTCCCAGATTTAGTGTAATTAAAAAAAAACTTCAAAAAGAAATTATAACCTTAAGAAAACAAGCATCTAAGCGATATGGAAATGAGAAGCAGTATTTGGGTAACATCATGTCTTTAGTATGGATCATCTTTTTGCTGTGCTTGGAATAGTGCCAGTACTTACCTCTTCTCCAGGTGTGATTATAACTAGTACTTTTTTTTTTACTCTCAAAATTGCCATTATTCATAAGGCTTTATACTCAGGAATTTTCTCCCCCTCTTTAGAGCAAGAAATGTTAGAGCTAAAAAGAAGGTTAAAGGTTGTTGGGATCAGTCTTCCTCAAGTTACGTGTTTAAAGACTGAGGTGGTACTAGAGCCTATGGCTCCTGATTCCTCATTCTTTTTCTAAAACTGTATAATATAGCTTCTCTGAGTTATGGTAAATAACTATTTGAATGACCTACTATTCTGTGTTATTGAATATTTTTGTTATTTCATTACTTCTAAGTACTGTTATTGACCTTGGCTAATGCAGCTATAGGACATGTAGACTGTTTTAATATGGTGACAAAGGAATATTTTTAATTTTCTTAAGAATTATATTGCAAAAGAAACTTCTAAAACACTGGGATATTCTGTTGTTACAAAAGTACTCTCCATGAGTACTTCACACTGTTTGGGAGGGCCAGCTTTTTTTTTTTTTTTTTTTAATGATACCTCCATAATAAAACTGATTTTCTTAATATTTACCAGGTTATTTGAAAATACTAGTAAATAATTTTGCTAAATTCTTTTCTTTTTTTTTCCTTAAAGATTTATTTATTTATTTATACAAGAACCGGGGTACAGTCAGAAGCGTGGGAGGGTGAGAGAATTCACCAGAGCGGGGAACAGAACAGGCAGGCAGACTGACGAAATACACTGCTGACAGGAGCAGCGGGCATGGCAGGAGAGGTCTGTCGTGCCGTGTGGGATCCTCACCAGAGGCCAGGGATCGAACCGGCGCTGCAGAAGCTGCGGACAGCTTCGCAGCCCAGGGCTCAACTGCTGCGCCACCAGGGGAGGCCCTAAATTATTTTCTTAAAGAAGTGGAGACAGTGGTTAAAGAAAGTGTTTAAGACAGTAAAGAAACTAAAATAGTTTTAGCTAGAAATAAAAAAATGATGAGAAAGTGACAGGCCTTGACAAATAAGAGAATTAGTCTAAAGTAAAGGAAATGATTCAGTAGATCATTTCTAGAACAGAAAAAATAGTCTATATTTAAAGTGTAATTGTTTGCTAACCCTTATGGATGACTTATTTAAGGAAGAATAAAAAGTTAATGGTTCACTCTGGAAGAATAGAATGAATTGGGTGAGTCCCAGGTTTATTTTTAGATTTCTGTATGCAAAAGTTAAAAGGGCATCTTTGAGTGTGAGTGTGTTTTTTTAAATTGCTTTATTGACTGAAATATACATGCTTAATTGGGAAAAATACACAAGCTGTAGGGGAAAGGGGTTGGGGTGGCGAGAGGATAGGAAGAGGAAAGAAAAGGAGAAAATCACTATCTCCATTTATAGATAACTTGTCGCTAACAGTTTGGAGAACTCTTCAGACATCTGTCTTTGGAGACCTCCTCTTGAAATGTGAAAAAAGCAAATTTAGAAAGATGGTACTTGGAAGCCGAAATTTGTTCATTATAAAGCAAATTTATGATGGGTTGATGACGTGAACAATTTTAACAAGTTCAGTAAGTTTTTAAGTCCACAGACCATATTCTATAAAAGGAAAGCTAGCTGTGTTTTGTGCTTTGAGGTAATCTTTCGTTGGCTTACATTATGGGCTATCATTCTCACTAGCTGTTAATGACAGAGGCAGATTTTTAGTGTAGACTGTTTATGGATGGTGTCACCGAATATAGAAATTCTTATATTTTTAATTAGGTGGCTTACTTAATTGCTAAGACGTGACCAATTCTTTTGAAAATGAAAGGAGAGAAAATAAGCCTTAGATTGTAACAAAGTTAGAAGGGAGCTTCCTGACACTAAAGGTTTTAAATATTGCTTTGGACTAATGTGTTCTTGAAATTCTTTACTAATAAGTGACGACTTCCCCACGCAGATGGTTTGACAGTCGGTATTAAGTTTTCTTTGTTTCATTTATATCTTTTTGGGATGATAGGTAGACATATAGAAGGGTAATCTATGATAATTTGGGAAAGCAAGAAAAGATTTGATAAATAATGTAGGAGAATAATGGAGCAAGATGGAGTCTACCAGCAGGGTCATTCTGTCAAGCCACATACTCCATTAATGAAGTTCCCTGACAGAGACAATCCTAGGCCCATTGTATCAGAGGCTTTGAGATCAGCAGCACCTACAGTCTTGTTCTTCTGCAATTTCACAACATTCCAAGGGAAGCAAATCACAGGATTTGCTGATGCATCGGGGTTCACCAAACACTGTAGAAATAATAAAAACATCTCAGAAATACAAAAGGAAACTTATGTTTCAAGAAAAATCAGATTTATCCAACACTAAGTGGAAAACTTGAAGTTATTGACCATGAGCTGACTTTATAGGAAAGTTGCTTTTGGTTGCAGAAGGAGTGGGGTAGATTTCAGGCTGAAAAAGTAATTGCTAGGCTTTTGTAATCCAGGAATGAGACAGTGAAGATCTGACAAGAGTAGTGGTAGTGCTCCCCATAAAAGACCCACGTTATCCATTTGGGTGTAGTGGTATAGGTGGATCACTGGTATTGATAATTTTTGCTAAATTTTATATCTTGCATTATACAAAGGAAAGCCTGTTACAGAGATAATTTTTCATTATGTTTGTATATAATATTATGGTTTGTCTCATAGATAGGTCTGCTTAAAGATTTAATATTATTGCTCTCAAACATAATGCAACCAGTTATTTCCCCAACAAAAAAGGTTTATTTGGAAACAGCAATAAAAACGCAGTTTGGGAACTGCAGTCTGATGGTGAGACAATTGTGCACTTGCCCAGATCATAAGCCTTCAGAGGGGCTTCGTCTGGGCACAGAGGACCCCTTCTTCCTCCTTTCTGCTGGTGGGGGTGGGGGGATGCATCACTCCCACAGAGATGCAAAGCAGTTTGGGTCTTGTAATTTCTGATTGCATACAGATGTGAACTCTCCCCTTAACCTGTCAACCTTATTTAAGTAGGTTTCCTGTATATTAATTTTCACAGTACACGTTTTCAAAGATCTCGGTAGTCAGTCATAATGTGAGGGAGGATGTCAGAGCAGTGCAGGTGATTGTGTTACTGGGAAGAACCCGGAGGGAATGAGGATGACTTGTTTGAGTCTCACTTGTATGGTTAAGAATATAGGACAAGATCCAAAAACAGATACACAAACTAGAAAGAAAAGAATATGAAAAGAATTATTTACATACGGAGTGAGAAAAGGGAGAGCTAAGAGAGAGAAGTTACCCGCTAGCATATGGTCAGCTAACACCTACCCATAGATAGCATCCAGTGAACAGAGACCAGGGAACAATTGGAGGCCAACCAAATAGGAAAAAAAAAAGAGCGACCTGTCTGTGCTTCATTTTTCAAAAGTCCACTTCCTAGCTCTGCTCTGTCCCTGGTTTCCAGCAGCTTCTCTTCAGAATGTCAAGGGGTGGGAGTTCCAAACTCCACCTTTTATTACTGCATAGTTGGCTATAAGTAGTGTCACCCATTGGTTTGGAAGTAGTTGTTCTTACATTAGTTCCAGAAATGAAAATTCTGTAAAATATCTCTTTGGAATATATGAAGCTTTTTGATACGTTGTTTTTAGTTTATTTTTCTCTTAAGTATTTTAATAACCTAAATGCTTTTCAAGGCACTGCCAGAGAATGGAATGCTTAATCTACCTGACCCATTTCTCTTATTTATAATTGAAGTGGAAGTCTTTGCCATTTAGGTGTGATGCTGGGAGTCTCCATTCACACTTTAGCGTTCCTCTAGCTGAGTATATGTACTTTTCCTTTATTTTAAAGTCCATATCATTTTCTTTTTCATCCCTTCAGGTTACTAATTCATTTTCTCTTCTATGTAGATATGAGATGGTTTTTGTTGTTTTGTGATTTTTGAAGGAAAAAAGTATCAAAATGCTTGATATTAAAGATAATAAAGGATAGAAATGGAGTGGAAAAAGATGAAAGAAGAAAAATGTGGCATACAATAGTCCCCCTTTACCGGCGGTTTCGCTTTCGAGTTTCAGTTACGACAGTCAACCAAGGTCTGAAAATATATGTACAATATGATATTTTTGAGAGACCACATTTACATAACTTTTCTTACAGTATATTGTTGTAATTGTTTTATTATTATTGTTATTAATCTTATACTGTGCCTAATTTATAAACTTTAGCATAGATGTGTGTATAGAAGAAAGTAGTATATATAATATATAGGGCTCAGTACTGAGGTTTCAGGCATTCTTTGGTGGTCTTGGAACTTTTCACCCCAGGGTTAAGGAGGGGGTGGCTACTGTAATATTTGGTTTTCATCTAGTTACTGGCACAGAGTTCCTAAAACCTAATAATTTCCTAAGTGATAGAAAAACCTTTGTTTTTAAACTCTAATAATCACTCTTAAGTTTATGCTAATGAGGGTAGGAATCCCTCTGGATCCCTTAGCCTCAGGATGGGGCAGTTCACTGGAAAGTTAAAGTGATTAAACGGTTGGAACTTTCAGCCCCACCCACAAACTACAGGAAAGGGAGGGGCTGGAGATTAAAGCCTTATAAATACTTTTGAAAACTAGATGTGCTTCCTGATTGGTAAATAAGTCTGAGGGTACCCAGTTTCACTAGGACTGAAACTCCTGCTGTCAGAACTGCCCTTTTGGACCTCACCCCAGGTACCTGCTTCATCTGTGTCCTTTACAATATCTTTGATAATGAATTGGTAAACTGAACTCTGAGTTCTGTGAGGGATTCTGGCAAATTGATCATATCTGAGGGAGGAGTTTGTGGGAACCTCTGATATATAGGCAGTTGCTCAGAAGCACAGGTAATACTTGATCTTGTGAATGGTGACTAAAGTAGGGCCAGACCTGTGGGACCAAACCTTTAACTTGTTGTAATTTCCAGGTAAATATGTCAGGATTGAGTTAAGTTTGTAGGATACACGGTATCTGCTGGGAATTGGAATTGTTTGGTAGTGTTGGAAAACAAACTATTTTCACAAGGTATAATAATTGGGTATGCTAGACTATTTGGAGCCATTTCAGGAAAATAATTGCAAATTTCCTTTATTAGCTTTAAAAGGAGCAGTGGCACAAATTTTTTTCCTTCAAATTTGGTCATTTTATTAAAATATTTAGGAAATCAGAAAATGTGATTTTGGCGCTTTGCTAATTCTGATTAGCAAAAGCTTGAAACTGAGGCCTAGTTAAAAAAATTTTACATCTTGACAGACGTTTTATGTTTGTATTAATTTAATGATAACTAAAATGTGTACACTCAGATGCCCATAAATGCAAAGTTTATCATGTGCAGAGATGTAGATATGGCTCCATCCTGCTTCCTTCCTCAGTCTCTTCTGCAGCTTCTCCTCTTCCTGCTCAGCTCCACCTCCCTTGGGTGGGGCAGGGAACCTCCCCCTTTCCTGGGGACCACCCTGTTGCATTACTACTGTGGGTTAGCGTGAATGTTGGTCAATACTGCTGAACCAAGAAACCCATAGATTTCTTTGTTATTAATAGAACCAATGAATATGTTCAAGTTCTTTGACTCATGAGAGCCTGTGTCATCTCTTTGAGTAGATGGTAAATTATTAGTGTCAGACTTTGAAGAATCCTACAAACTATAAAGAGGCTATAAATGAATTCCTTGGGTTAGCATTGCAGAAGATTAAATTGTCTAGACTTGAAACTATACAAATTTGTGTCACATGTGTGAACAGTAGCTCCACTTGGAGCTCAGATGTTTCAGTGTTCCTTTGACCCCATGTTCCTCAGGATCTTCAAATTTTGGAATTCCTCTATTTGTCCACTGGTTGTCTCCTTTGTATAAGTTCCTCTTGTTGATGTTCTCTTTGTAAAAAAAAAAAAAAAGGCAGAAAGAATAGTGGGAAGTTGGGCGGCCTGATGAGGACTGGGATTGAGGCAAATTTGGGAGCAAAGGGAAATAATAACTGAAATAGTTCTTGTATTTCTCCTCACTTTGGCTTTTTTAATACTTCTCCTAGGGTTGTCTTTTTGTTTATCATGGTTTTTTTTTTTTTTTTTTTTTGTGTGTGTGTGTGTGTGTGTTTTTTTCCAGAAGCTCCATTTCATTTCACTTTGCCTAAAGAAGGTGATGTTATTCCACCATTGACAGGTGCAACTCCACCTCTTATAGGGCACCTAAAATTGGAGCCCAAAAGACACAGTACTCCAATTGGTGAGTAAACGTAGTGATGTTTGAAGCAAAATTTTGAGAGTCATGCCAGTGATTCTTTTAGATCTGAGGAATTGAGTCTGCCCAACAGGGTCGATTTTTGTTTTAAAAGACTAAGGCTGTGTTGATTTCATGAGTTAACTCCCAGGAGGAGTTGACCAGTGATGAAAAAAGGTGGAAGGATGGAAGAGACTTTTCATAAGTATCCCATTAATTCCAAGGCAGTAGAATCTGATTGCTAACCAATGATACAGAACTGTTTTATAAGAGAAGTATAGCAGGTAGGGAAGAAGTACTGTTTATTCAGCACTTTGGCTAATGAGTCTGCTGCTTGACAGGGTAAGAAAACTTAGATCCTCCTTCCCTGAAGCAGCCAGTAGTCTTCTACATTAACCTGTTTGTTTTCTCTAGTCAGTGCTGGGAGGTAACAATCATGCCGTCTGGAGTCTCCTGCTACCTATGCCTGATGCTGGCAGATGTGGGTTGGCTGAGGGCTCATGCAGCATCCTTTGTCCAGATGCAGAAGTGGAACTGAATCCTGTTGCTCCTCTTAAGACCAGGTGTCAATACTAGTGTGTAGTTGTTACTGTGACAGGATCTATCCTAGGAACCCCCTCCAATCCTGCAGAGTATGGAGCCAAACAGACAAATGACTTTTTTTCATGTTTGTATTTTAGTTTTCTATCTTTCTTCCTCCTGCCTCCCTTCTTTCAGGTACTAGCAATTATCCAGAAAGCACCATAGCAGCCAGTGATGTTATGTCTGAAAGCATGGTGGAGACCAATGATCCCGTAATTGAGAATGAAAAAGGAGATTCTGGGGCTACTCCAGAAACAGATGATAAATTGTGTCTAAGAATGAAACTGGTTAGTCCTGAGACCGAGACAAGTGAAGAGTCTTTGCAATTTAGCCTGGAAAGTAAGTTTTATTTTATGGCATTCTTGGGTAATTAGTAGCTCCAGATCATTTGGAAAGTATTGTCTTTCTTCTAATTATAATGATTTTTTATTTTGTAATTATGAATGTATTTGTATAGTCTTATTCTCAGAGTTAAATCTTTTGGCCAGTCTCTATCATGTTATTGAAGATGCTTCATTTATGATCTTTGTGTTGCTGCTCTGTATTAAACCTGTGTCTCGTTGAAGTAATTGGCTTCCATGTTCAGAAACAGTCTATCTAGGAAAAGGTAGAAATTTAGAATTGTGGATTCATGTTGTAGATTTGTGTTGCCTATTTCTCCCATTAATTTTGGTTGGTGTGGGTATAGAGAGAGGATACAGGGGTGTGGCTACAGAGTAGGGACCAGATTCCAAAAGGCCTTTATATCACGCTGAAAGGCTGAAGAATTTTAGGCAAGCGAAAAATAGAATCAGATTGCTTTTTCAAAAGTGTCAGCTGAGCGTTTTTAAAACTTTGTGTATCTTATATTACGCATTTCCTGTTCTCCTGCCTGACAAACTCCTAATCAGTCTTTTCATCAGGAAGCAGAACCATTGCTAGTAGAGATGGAGATGAAGGGGTCAATTAGAGAGGTGAATAGTCAGTAGATAGAGAGCCTTGGGACCACTCGAATATGCAGAGTGGATGGGTTGGGAGGTAACTTTATGTCTACTATATTGTCTCATTTAAAGTTGATATCCTTATTTCCATTTTATTGATGAGAAAATAAACTAAGAGGTTTTCAAGTTCAGTGACTCACAATAAATGGTGAGAGGTTGAATTGGAGTTTGAATCAGATATCTGTCTGATTTCAAAGCTAATAATTTTTCCACTAGGTAGTTTGTAAATGCTTTTTAATGGAGTTAAAAGAGGTAGAAGTCTTTAAAAAAAAAAAAGAGAGCGATTGTAAAGGGAAGAATATTCAAAGAAGAAGAATTGGGAGAGTAGGAAGCCGTGGAAACCTATGGACGAGAGAATTTCCGGAAGAAAGCACCGTCAGACACCGGGAAATCTAGTAAGACACCTGAAAAATGTACACTGGATTTGGCAATTAGGATTTATTTGACTCTTTAACAACAACTATTTTAGTCTAATGGTTTGGGTGGCAGGTATACTGAAGGTGATTGGAGGAGTGATGAGGAGGAAAATAGCAAACATAATCCAGTTTTCAGAAGTTTGTGAGAAAATATGACAAGTTAGAAGGTGATACAGCATTGAAGGAGGTTTTTTGTTATTAGGCTGAAAGAGACCTAACAGGTTTATGGACTAAAAGGAGATCTTGGCAGCTGGGTGGGGAGATTAAAAACAAAGGAATAGGGGAAAGAGTTGATAGATCATGCCTCTGAGGGAATTAGGTGGTGATGCTTTCAAAGATCATGGATAGAGTATATGTAGACTTGAATAGGACAGACACTTGATTCTTAAAGAACAAAGTAATTTTAACTAATATTTTTGAATATTTCTTATATGCCAGACATTTTACATGTACAGCTCCTTAAATTTCGTAACCTGTGAAGTAGATCCTATTATCCTCATTTTACAGATGAGGAAACTGAGGCATAGGAAGGTCAAATGCCTTCCTTAGCATGACACAGTAAGTGTAGTAGCCTGAGTTTAAGTATTTCCAAGAATTGGATGTCCAAATCCAGTTTACAGTGCTAGTCTGATTCTCAGTGCTTAATGATTTGAATCCTAGAACCTCAAGAGCAATTAATGTATTACATGTTTCCCCCAATGGGGGCTTATCAAGAGAGTACTTGGTAGTCTTTTTTTTTTTTTAAAGATTTATTTATTTATTTACACAAGCACTGGGTACAGTCAGAAGCGCGGGAGGGTGAGAAAATTCACCAGAGCCAGAGCGGGGAGCAGAGCAGGCAGAAGGACCCAAGTACACTGCTGAGGGGAGCAGCGGGCGGCAGGAGAGGTCTGCGCGCCATGTGGGACCCTCCTCCGGTGGCCGGGGAGCAGCCAGGGATCCAGCTGGGGATTGAACCGGTGCTGCAGAGGCTGCGGGGCAGCTTCGCAACCCAGCGCTCAACCGCTGCGCCACCGGGGAGGCCCATACTTGGTAGTCTTGAAGTTACATTTGGGAAGATCTTAAATAGAACTAAAATGTCACACATCAGTACACATTACTACTTTTCTTAATGCTAACAACACAGTTTTGGGCTCTGTACTCACAGCTGTACTCATTTATTCCTCATTTAAACCGTATCTGTAAGGTTGGTCCTATTTTATCTCTATCTTATAGGTGAGGAAATAGATTCAGAAAATGAAGGCGTTTACTCCCAGGTTGTTCTACTAAATGCTGTTGCCACAGCCTGAGCCAGGTTTCCATTTTAGATCCAGGCTCTAACCACTAAACTGCAGCTGCCTCCTTGATAGACTGTTTAGACAAATACTGGGTTGTGTATATTTTAGAAATGTTTAAAGTATTTTTTACTGTCTCTAAGGTTGGAATGAATGATAAATCAGCTCATTTTAGTCCTTGACATTGGTGACATTGCTGAAAATACAGAATTCTTTCAAGTGTCACCCTTAATTCTTTGCAACAGATTCTTGAAAATGTGTATTATTTTTCAAAGATTTGCCCCTAACAGGTACTTTGGCAGGTAAGAATTCTATCACTGAACCACTCATGCTCTTACAGGCACTTTGGGAAGAACTTTAGTACTTTCTATGTGTGGATGCTCTTAAAACTGTACACTATTGAAAATTTCTGTGTCAGTTGAAGACTCCTGCATAATTTATTAAAGTTTTTTTTTTGATTGACTTTAAATTTGTTCTAAAATTATGATTTTGGGGGGTATTACTACATAATATTTTTTCTTATATGAGAAGAGATTTGAGATTCAGGAGAAAACATTTTCATTTTTTAATGTTTAGTCATTTATCATTTGTATTTTGGGGCAAACTACATTATCTTCTGTAGGAAATCTGAAAATTGATTTGTCAAAGTGAAAAAAATCTGTACCATTAAATTATAAGAAATCTTTCAATGTTTGATAATTACCCGCTTTTATTTGCTGCAAATACTAGTTAGCAGATTTTTAGAAAGGTTTTTAGGTGTGATACTAAAATTCTGTTTCTGTTTCCTTTCTCTCTTTGCTTTTGTTTTTATTCAGAGCCTACAATTGGTGAAAGAAAAAATGGATCTACTGCTGTTGCTGAGGCTGTTGCCAGGTAACCAGAGCTGGTTGCTATTTAGAGGAGGTTGATATATAAGGCCACTGGTAATGAGGGAAAGATGATTTATCAAGAGAGGAAAATGCTTAAAATGTAACTCCAGCATAAAGGATTCAGCAATGTGTTGAATTTAAAGTAGGCTTTCTTATTAGTGCTTTAAGTCTAATAAAGCCTTTGCTATACTTAGAACAAAGATAACTTAGAGGTGTTTCCCTTTCTCTTTTGTTCATCTGGGAGTGCCCTTTTTTCTTTTTCTGTTGATGAGACTGAGATTGCGGTTGCTTTTGGTGAGGAAATAGAAGGTTTAGCAGGAGGTAGCCTTAGACTTTGTTTCTTTCTTTTTTTTTTTTTGTGGGACCCTCACCTGTGCAACCCAGCGCTCAACCAGGGGAGGCCCCTAGACTTTGTTTCTTTTGAGATTCCCTGCTCAGTCACAACCTTGGGCCATTTTTTTCTGCTTGAAATTAACTAAGGTGTGGAATTTTTGCTTTGTCATGAATGCTGTAATGCTTTGAGAATGAGTATGACCCCATCTTGAGGTTTTCCTGGTTAAACTTTGCCATCTGGTGGCTGTGAGAGTAGAAATGTATCATTTCTTGCAAGTCATCCAGCATGAAACTACTAGCAGCAGTTGGTGAATAAGTAAAGCAGGCTAGATGCAAGAGTGTGAGATGTTGAGGACAATGGCTACCTGAAGGTGTGTCCCATTTAAAAGAGGGTTAGCTGCCGCTAGTCATCTCTAGCTGATGGTTACTATGTGAGAATGCACATTGTTGGCAAAGTTTAATCTTTAAAAAAAGAAATTTGGAATTTTAAAAATAAAACTTCTGCTTGGTAAGTCAAATAAGACATTCCTATGGACTAAATCTGACTCCCAGTTGCAAGTTTCTGACCCTTGTCAGAATACTTTGTATTTAGCTATAATCTTATAGAGATGAATTTTTCTCTGAGCTCTTGCATATTTAACCTGAAAGATAAAGTACCTTGGTGTCCTTGCTCAGTTGAAGACTCTTTAATTATATACAATTTGTATTACAAAAGAAGAAAATGAAATTTACACTTGATCTGTTTGACTTTAACAGAATTGTTATACCAGATACAACTTGTTATTAGTCTGTACAAGTGGCTGTAAGAACAGAATGTGCTGTCGAAGCTGGTGAACCCTTTGGCAGAATGTGGGGATGGAAAAATAAGGGGAAAAGATTAAAAAAAAATTGTATATGAGAATCTAGATCGTAAAACCTTGGATTCTTTCCCCATTGTCATTAGGCTCATCATAAAATATCATTTAAAATAAACTTTTAGAATATTTTAAGTGATCTCAGGGTTTAGGTGATACAGTAACACCGTTCTAAGTGTTGTCTGTAACTGGACTCTGTTCACATTACTTGCTGTCATCTTATTTCTCGGACAGTTCATTTGGAGAGTTTCAAGCATATACAAAGGTAGAGAGAATAGTATTTTAATGAACCATGTCAAAAATTACCAACTCATGGCCAGTCTTGATTGATTTATCAATACTTCAGGTATTCTCCTTGCCACCGTTTCAAGAATTATGTAATTTTCTGTATATATTTCATTGCCATCTCTCTAAGATAAGAATGCATGATTTGAACTTAACCACAGTCATAGTTCAAAAAATTGCAGATTCCTTAATGCCATCAAACATTCAATATCCACATTTCTCTGATTGCCTCATAACTGTTTTTTCAACTGTTTGAACTAAAATCCAAACAAGATGTACACATTACATTTGATTGATATATCTTCTAAGTTAAATCTCTTTTACTCAATTAGGGACCTTCCCCTCTTTTTTTCTTTTTGCAATCTGTAGAATAAACTGATTGTTTGTCCTATAGACTTCCTGCATTCTGGATTTTGCGAATTTCAGATTTATAATATTTACTATAATCCAGCAACCATACTTATGAATCATCCTTGAGTGTCTTTTTATTATGCTAATTTGAAATCGGTATGAAGAATTGCATTTTGGTATAAAGTGGTTTGAAATACGGAGTGCAGAGAAAGGACTTCATTCCCCCTTTTGCCTAAAAGGATAATCTCCACAAGTACTGTTCGTTTCAAAACTAACATGGTATATCGCTTTAATTTATTACCTTAGTCCTCCGAAGACCTTGTCTGTGTTTAGCTGTGTCTGTGAAACCCAGCGAGAGGAGGAGGCTCAAAGTCAGGATCCCCCCTCTGTACCCATCAGGCAAGCATTATTTTATGATACCTTTTGTGTTAGATTCATTCTCAAAAAGTTTGATATCAAGCCTAATATGTATTTTGTTTTGTGAACTTGCTTTTTTATCTGAGGGACTGTGATGTATTCTAGATGGATTTATAAATGAGATGTAAAGAGAAATTTTAGTAAATATTTTATAAGTCAGATTTTTTTCTTTGCTGGTTCTATCATTCTGAAATGATTGAGTCATCATCAGTCTATGAAAATACATAATTCTGTATTTCTAACATCAGTTTTTTTTAAAAAGATTTATTTTTATTTTTTGGATATAAAAACTGGGGTGCAGGCCACAGATATGGGGGGGTTGAGGGGATTCACCAGAGACAGAGTAGGGAGTAGAACAGGCTGATCTACTAAAATACACTGCTGAGGGGAGAAGCGGGCAAGACAGGAGAGGTCTGCTGTGCCATGTGGATTAGCTCCCTGGCTGGGGATCAAACTCATGCGGTAGTAGCTGGCGATAGCTTGATAGTGCTGAGACTTTAACACCCTATGCCACTAGGGAGACCCCTCTAACATCATTTTTTTGGTTTTGGAAATGTTTGCTGTTAACAGACTTAATTTCCCATAGGGTAAAATCTGAGATTTCCAAAATTAAAATTTATCAGACTTGCTGGAATTAATATTTTCCTTACTCTGTATTCTGTTAGAAGCAGAAAAACAAAGAGTAAGAAGTACCCATTCTCTGTTTAAATAAAGATTGTATTGTTTGGAATATGTGATTTTTATGATCAGCATGAGGAAATAAATAATGGCACTAGAAGTAAGCTTGTTTTTTATTATGATGTGGTATCTTTTGTCTCTAGAATTCAGTGATTTTATAATTAGAGAATATATATGGTAAAGTTTGGTCTGCACAAGTATGTTCCTAATAGCATTATTTGCAGCATGATTGTTCTTTATTGGCAGAAATATTTAGAAGAAATGTCAGTGCTTTATTGGACATTCTGATTATGTGAGTTTATGGTTAGTCTTGGGAGACAGGTAGCTTAAAGTATATTCTTGATTGTCTCAAGAAGAACGTTAGGTGAGTGCCACTTTGTGTGAGTCCATGAGTGGTAATAGTCCAGCAGTTACTGAATTTATCGATGGCATTGTATTGCCTTCCTATTTGTTAGTATAGAGGGGCAAAATGCTGATGATACTGCTTAACAGCTTGATAGAACAATGGTCTGGGAATCCAGCTGAATTTGACTTCAATTGCTCCACCAGAAAGATTTATATTCAGAGCAGAACTTCTACTTTAACAAATTTCTGGGTTTGTTGAATGTGGAATCTATTCTTGCTTATCCAGGCCTTTTCTGCTAAAATTTGCTTTCTTAGCATACATTTCTAAATCTGACATATAGCGACCAGTGTAGTTATGTAACTGGAACTAAGGAAGAAAAAGAGGTGTGGCCCTTACAATTTTATTAGATTTCACTCCTTACAATTTTATTAGATTTCACTTGTTTTCTAAAATTCTTTTCTGATGCTTAGTTTTTTTTTTCCTTTATTATTTTTTTTATTTTTCCTTTTTTTTTCTTGGGGGTATTAATACACATCTTAAAAACCAAGATTTTTCTTGGTTGCTTTATGTCCAAGAATTTATGAACTTTGTTGAGTGGGTCAACACTTTTTATGGTATGTGTTACAATTAAGGCTTTGTTTTTTACCTACTGTTCCATGTTGACTTTAATCAGTGCATCCTGTCAGCCAAAACTATATCCAGTTGACCACTGAACAGCTTGAGGGTTAGTGGTGCCAGTACTCACCACCTGTGTGCCCCTGCAGTTGAAAACCTCCATATAATTTCATAGTCAGCCCTCCTGTATATACATTGGTTCTGCATCTGCTGATTCAGCTGACCAACACCATGATTGATTGAATGCTTGAAGTGCAGAACGTATGGCTGGGGAAAAATTCATGTGTAAGTGGTATGGCACAGTTCACACTCATGGTTGTTCAAGGGTCAGCTGTTTATGAACTAGAGAGAAAATGACTGTAATTTAAATATAAGTCATTTGATGCTAACACATGAATGATAAAGACCAAAATTCTGACAGTTGATAGGATTCTGCTGAATATTGCTAGTGTTGCAATGGAATGGACATCTTTGGTCTTTAAACAGAGGTTCGTTCAGAATTACTCTGATCTTGGGAGCAGCCTGGTATTTGTCAGTTTAGGGAATAAAAAGTCCAATATAAAACCAAGCAAATGAAACTTTATCTAGAAGTTTTACTCTGAATAAACAGGTAAAATATGTAAGCTTGTTTAAGAGTAGGGAACATGGTAATTGAGTTCTTGATTAATCAAGTGCTGTCCCTTTTAGGGTTTGACTCACTTTCATTGTTGTTCAGCTGTTGATGTGTTAGATGTCTTCAGTATTCAAACATGAGTATTCTGTTCATAGAAGATGAATTGAGTTTCCTTGTTTGCTTTGTCTTACACAAATAATATTTATTACCTGCTATGTACCTAGCTAAGTGCTTTATATACACAATCACTTATAAACCCCACCAGAGATTTATACTTACCTGTCTCCTTGTGATCTTACTCTTACCTCCTCTTTATAGACCATATATCCTCATTAACTTGAGGTTCTGACAGGAACAACCAAATGTATACCAGTTCTTTTCATCCAGAACTCTATTCTAGATCCTTTTTTGACCTCCTGTTTTAATAAGCTGAGCTAAACAAGATTGAAACATCAGAAACGTTCCCTTTTCTCTTCCTTCAAGAACCAGACTAGAACAAACCCTGAAGAGTTTGTAATGCTTTCTTTTTTCTGTATACCCAGGTCAGTTCACCTTCTAAGGGTGGGCACTCCTCCCAAGAAGGAGACAGCATTCTCTGTCTCAATGACTGGCTCATTTTCTCTCACCAAACACTTGAAGCAACATGACATGATTTCTAGGGCCATTATCATCCTGGGCGTTACCTCTTGGATATCTCAGATTATGCCTTGTAAAATATGACACCTTAAACTAAAACATATCCCATATGTGGTCTTACCATTGTCAGTTCAGAATGGATTCCTTTTTTGTCTGTATTGTGGCTGTTATACATTAATTATAACCTGAAAATGCATTCTTTGTAATTCACTGACTCATTGCACTTGTAATTTAGTAAAATGTTACAAGTTATGGGTGTTTTCCACATGAATTTGTCACTTGTATAATGAATTTATTTAATTTGAGTATAGATTTTTAGTTAGTTGAGAGATCATTAACTCTCTTGTTCCAAGTACATTATGCACTTATTTTATATTAAACCCTGTGTTAGATGTTTTAAGTGTAAAGACAATAAGACATAATGTCAGACTTTCTGTGTAATCTGCTTAGAGTTAATCTAGGCCTTTTTATTAAGGACATTTCAGAAAGCCCCCAGGCACCTCAGAGTTTCATGGTATCTGATTTGTAGGAGACAGTCTTCAGATGCTTGTGGGATACCTGAACAAATCTCTCTGATAGCCAAATGGGAAGACTAAGGAAGATAAGTAGAAAAGGTCTTGAGAACTGTCTTTAAGGAACCAGTTCATTCTGAAACGGTAGTTGTAGCTACTGCAGTATAGTCAGCAAACTGGGATCTTCCCTCCAACTCTGTCCTTTACAGACAGGACTCCCTCCCACCCCCCTCAAAAAAAAATTTTTTTTTGGTCAAGAGAGCATGACCTGTATCTAGAATGTTAGAATCATTCATAAATCCAAATGAGACATCTTGACCTAATTGAAGTACATTCTTTAGCTACCTTCATTGTCTATGATTTCAACAGTGACTTTCCATCTTTGTTTACCTTATTTTCTTGTGTCAAGTTTTCAAAGTTCATAGCTACTGGTTTATGACTTTTTTTATCATCCTGGTGGAATAGTACTATGTATTATTTTATCACAGTGAAATAATGAGGAACCTCATAAAGTGATTTGCTCAGCCTCCTTCTTCCCCTTGCCACAGTTCCCTCTTGCCACTATACACACATTCACAACACACAGATCCTCACCTGAAATGATTTCTTTGTATGGTTAATTTTCAGGGGGAACTTGCTCCATTTTCCAAGTACTAGAGAAGAGGAGAAGGAAACCTTGGAAGGTGACCAAAGGACCAGACAAAGTCAGCAGTCTGTGAAGCCCAGTAGTCCTGTCAAGGACCCTGCCTTTCCTACCTCCCAGCACATAGCCACAGAGGGACCATCCAGTCCTCAAGGGGAAGTAATGGAGACAGATGTGCTAGAAGGCCAGAAAAAAGGACGGAATACCAATGGGGAAAAACCTAGTAAGGCCTTGATTGAAAGGCCCAGCCAGAATAACATTGGAATTCAGACCATAGAGCATTCCCTGTGGGTCCCAGAAACTGTTTCAGCAGCAACCCAGACTGTAAAGAATGTGTGTGAACAGGGGACCAGCACAGTGGACCAGAACTCTGGAAAACAAGATGCCATAGTTCAGACTGAGAGGGGAAGTGGTGAGAAACCAGTCAGTGCTCCTGGGGATGATACAGAGTCGCTCCATAGCCAGGTGAGAGAATGTATAGAGGCCCTGTTTTTTACTTCCTGGAGTCCGAAAGACTTTAACTTGTGGTACTTCTTCCTACTGATAATTCTTAACTGCTACACAGACCAGTGGATAAAAGATAAATAATTTATCTACAGTAGAGGTAGAGTAGTAAAAAATTATGAGTAGCTGTATTCAATGATAGTTTTCAGGGAAGATGAAATAGTTCTAAGAGCTTGTAAAATAGGTTTCTACTGGAAAAGAAAGCCAGAAATAAAGTCTGGGCCTTATAGTGTCCTTCTGTGGCCAGTCTCTTCCTTCTGCCCATTTTCACCCTCCATTGTAATCATTAGATTATGATTATTATTTTTAAAGATTTATTTATTTATGCATACAAGAGCTGAGGTACTGGCCAGAGATGTAGGGGGTGAGAGGATTCACCAGAGGCAGAGCGGGGAACAGAACAGGCAGACTGACTGAAATCACTGCTGAGGGGAGCAGTGAGCGAGACAGGAGAGGTCTGCTGCACTATGTGGGTTGCTTCCTGGCCGGCTAGGGATTGAACTCATGCTGCAGAGGCTGCGGATTTCTTCATAGGCTGTGCTTAACCCCTTGCGCCACCAGAGGGGCCCAGATTATAATTATTAAAGCTAATTGCTTCTCTACTTCACTGTGGTTCCCAGGAATTGAGAGATTAGAAAGTGAGGAAGGAAAGAGTAGAAGGAAGATGCATAAAGGATAGCCTCTCTAGTATGGCTAACAGAACAATAACAGGAATAGAGAGATGGGGAAAAGTCCCTTCATGACTAGAGACTGCAGCAAGAGGCTAAGAGTAGACATAATGGGTAGGAAAAAGGATTGGAGCTGATGAAAATGAGGCTGGAGGAAGAAAAAGTTCTTGGGAATGGAGTATAGAAGTGTAGGTACTAGTATAGGTAGAATAGGTCAGAGGGTAAGAACGAGTAAAATGTCATCGGGATCCATGGCAGGGAAAATCTGGGTTATTAATAGTGGTGACGTGGCTCCAGTAGGTTATTTTCACTTGGGATTGGCCTAGGAAAGCTTCACTCATGATGGCACTTTTCATTCTGATGGTCCAAGTTGTTTGTTTTTGTAAAAATGTGATGTAGTTCCTGTTTATTGAACACCTGTAGTTTTGTACTCAAGACTCCCATGAGGTTGCTATTAGTCCTTTTTCACAGGTAAAGAAGCCAAGCTGAAGAGAGATTAAGTAACTTGTCCAAGATTTTGCCATTAGTAGGTGGTGGAACTGAAATTTAAACTTGGCACATTTCACTTCAGATCTGTTGGTATTCTTTTCGTTATGTTATGTTGCTTTTCTACTTTTTAAATCATGGCCTTTGTAGTCTTATACTCTGTTTATCCATGCTTCTCCAGGAATTCCAAAAATACTGTTTTTCCAGTCTGAGCTTACCTATTTTCACAGATTCAAAATAGCATGGCCTTTAAGATACAGGGGCTATAGAATATTGGGTTCTGTTGTGCTTTGCTATTTTCACCCTTAATTTTGCATTATGTCAAATAATATTTGGTTTCTCTGCCTTTATGAAAACACTTTAGCTTGATCTTAAAGGTAGCAGTCATGTGGGAACCACTAGATTATATTTTTCCTTTATTTCTTAATATTCTCCCTCTGTAAAATAGGAAATCCCCTGTTCCTATCATCATCAGGCCTAGTTAAGGTACGTAGCACTTGGTCATCATGAGGATTAAGTGAGTAGAGGCATGTAAAGCCCTCAGCATTGAGCGTGACACATATTAAGTTTCAATATATGTTGACTGCTGCTACCACTTATTTTAAATAAGAATAGTACTGGGCCTCCCAGGTGGCGCAGCGGTTGAGCGCTGGGTTGCGAAGCTGCCCGCGGCGCCGGTTCGATCCCCGGCTGCTCCCCGGCCACCGGAGGAGGGTCCCACATGGCGCGCAGACCTCTCCTGCCGCCCGCTGCTCCCCTCAGCAGTGTCCTTCGGTCCTTCTGCCTGCTCTGCTCCCCGCTCTGACTCTGGTGAATTCTCTCACCCTCCCGCGCTTCTGACTGTACCCAGTGCATGTATAAACAAAAACAAAACAAACAAAATAAATAAATAAATAACATGCCTCTATTAAAAAAAAAAAAAATAAGAATAGTACTGCTGTCACCTCCAGAACCACTACTGATAGTCTGACTGCTGCGACATGCAGAGTGAAATAACACATTGAATTGCTGCTGCTAAGAAAAGAAAGGTGTTAGAAAAATATAGATGGTGAATGGGTACAGGTTTCAATTGGGAAAGATGAAAATGTTCTGGAGGTGGGTATGGTGATGCTTGTACAACAGCGTGAGTGTACCTAACATAAAACTGCATGTGTATTTAAAAACAAAGTGGTAATTTTTATGTATAGTTTCCCACAATAAAAATAGATACGGTGGGTACAGGAACAAATTGGAATTAGTGTGCCAGCTTTTGAGGAATGGTTAAGAAATGAGGAAGGCTGTGTGGAAATTTTCCAAGTCTCAGTTGCTTTTATATCCCCTGCAATCTGGGTAGGACTCAGGCTAGTGTTGGGCGAAAAGTATAGGCCACCTACCTTTGACATGCCTTAAATTTTTACTCATTGTATCATGTGGACCTGGAACCAGGTTTTCTGTGGAGGAAAAGCATGGTTTTATTATAGTTTTGTTACCTTTTCTAATAATGACAAAATCCTCAAGTTACGTGCCTTTACAGAAAGCTCTTTTGAACACTATTTAAAGAGAGTAAGCACAGCTTTCTTATCTGCCCCTTTTCCTCTCTCTCCTTGCGTGTTGTCAGACATGGTTATGCAAATGCCTCTTGAAGTGATCATTTGCTGACTGTTGTAATATAGGGATGCTTCTTGGCTACATTTCAGGGACACAAAAAGCACTGAAATCTCTTAGACCCCCAATGATCCAGCTCTGTGTATGCAGGTAGGCGGTCTAGGTTGTTTTCATTCTGATGCAGAAGCACCCTGAGGATTGAGGCGTGACATTTATTAACCAGGGTTATATCTTTGTGGAAGTATTTTAGGAAATTGGTTGAATAAATTTTCATGCTTTTGACTTATTTGCATAGCTAAATATTTCCTCTTTAGTAGATATTTCACCTTTAAGATGGAGTTGGAGTAGGAATTTTTCAGGTAAATTATTGAAAGCTTCAGGTAAATTACTACTGCATTGTCAGGAAACCCAGTATCACCATTATTGGGGAAGTACATATAATTCTTTTGAACAATTTGCGCTCTGTGACGCTCACTGCTTCAAGTAAAATCAGTCTGGCACAAGGGAAGTCAGGTGGGAGAAGGAGCTGCATTTCCTCAGAATTACAGAGCTGTTGGGGTGGTGGGGAGGGCATGGATGTGGATAAAGGTGCCGTAGGTGTTAGGGGGCAATATGTATGTCACAGTCATGAAAATGTAACTACTTAACTGATTATTCTTTATGGCACAACTAGATGGAAAATCCCAGTTTTCTGGTTTTGGACACTAGCTCAGCTCTTTATTTTATTTTTTTTTTATAATAAATTTTATTTTTATATTCCCCATACAATTGCAACCCCCCCATTCTGACCCCAGTCCCTCCCCTCCCGCCCCCCACCCCCCAAAAAGTGTCTCTGGTTCATAGTTTTTTGTTGATTTTGATTTTCACTTTCTTATAGTTATTCATTTTCCTGGTCCCTTATTTAAGTTTTCTAGATTCCTGCTATGAGTGAGACCATCCGGTATTTTTCTTTTTCTTTTTGGCTTATTTCACTGAGCATGATCCCTTCCAATGCCATCCATGTTGCTGCAAATTGCATGTGTTTATCTTTTTTGAATGCTGAGTAATATTCCATGGTATATATGTACCACATCTTCTTGATCCAGTTATCTATTTTTGGGCATTTGGGCTGTTTCCAAAGCTTAGCTATTGTAAACAGTGCTGCTATAAACATAGGGGTGCAGGTGCTCTTTGGAATTGATGTTTCTGTGTCCTTTGGGTAAATACCTAGGAGTGGAATTGCTGGATCATATGGAAGTTCTATGTTTAGTAGGTCCAGAAATCTCCACACAGCTCTCCATAGTGGTTGGACCAGTTTGCACTCCCACCAACAGTGCAGGAGAGTTCCTTTTTCTCCACACCCTCGCCAACATTTGTTGTTGCTAGTTTTTTTAATATGTGCCATTCTCACTGGTGTAAGATGGCATCTCATGGTAGTTTTGATTTGCATTTCCCTGATTACAAGTGATGTTGAACATTTTTTCATATGCCTGTTGGCCATTTGCATTTCCTCTTCAGAGAAGTTTCTTTTTAGCTCTTCTGCCCATTTTTTGACTGGGTTATTTTCTTTGTTGTTGTTGAGTCTCATCAGCTCTTTGCAGATTTTTGTGATCAGTCCTTTATCATTAGTGTTGGGTGCAAAAATGTTCTCCCAGTCAGTGGGGTTTCTCTTTGTTTTTGTTATTGTCTCTTTTGCTGTGCAGAAGCTCTTTAATTTGATGTAGTCCCAGCTGTTTATCTTTGCCTTCACTATCACTGCTTTGGGTGATGTATCTGTAAAGATGTCTTTGATGTGCAAATCACGTAGTGTTTCGCCTATAGTTCCTTCTATATATTTTATGGTTTCAGGTCTTATGTCTAGTTCTTTAATCCATTTTGAGTTGATTTTTGTGTATGGTATGAGGTAGTGGTCAAGCTTCATTCTTTTGCATGTAGCAACCCAGTTTTCCCAGCACCATTTATTGAACAAACTTTCTTTGCTCCAATTCATAGTCTTTGCTCCTTTGTCAAAGATTAGTTGCCCATAAATCTGTGGGTTTATTTCTGGATTTTCTATTCGATTCCATTGGTCTGTATGTCTGTTCTTGTTCCAATACCATGCAGTTTTGATGATTATGGCTTTGTAGTATAGTTTGAAGTCTGGGAGTGTGATGCCTCCATTTCCTTCTTTCTTTTTCAGGAGAGCTTTGGCAATTCGGGGTTTTTTGTGATTCCATATGAATTTCATCAATAATTGTTCTATTTCTTTGAAGAATGACATTGAAATTTTGATTGGAATAGCATTGAATCTGTATATTGCTTTTGGTAGGATGGCCATTTTAATAATGTTTATTCTTCCAATCCATGAGCAGGGGATGTCTTTCCATTTCTTTGTGTCTTCTTCTATTTCTTTTAACAGTGTTTTATAGTTTTCTTTGTATAGGTCCTTTACCTCTTTTGTTAGATTTATTCCCAAATATTTGATTTTTTTTGTTTTAATAATAAAAGGGATGGTTTTTTTGATTTCTTCTTCAGATTTATTGTTGTGTATAGGAAGGCTACTGACTTTTGTGTGTTGATTTTGTATTCTGCCACTTTACTGAACTGATTGATGAGTTGAATTAGTTTTTCTGTGGAGTTTTTGGGGTTCTCTATGTATATTATCATATCATCTGCAAATAGTGATAGTTTGACTTCTTCTTTTCCTATTTGGATTCCTTGGATGTCTTTCTCTTGTCTTATTGCTCTGGCTAGGACTTCCAGTATTATATTGAAAAGCAGTGGTGAGAGTGGACATCCTTGTCTTGTTCCAGATCTTAATGGAATTGCTTTCAGCTTTTCACCATTGAGAATGATACTGGCTGTTGGCTTGTCATAGATGGCCTTTATGATGTTGAGGTATGTTCCTTGTATCCCAAGAATTTCAAGGGCTTTTATTATGAATGGGTGTTGCACTTTGTCGAAAGCTTTCTCAGCATCTATTGATATTATCATATGGTTTTTATATTTCTTTTTGTTGATGTGTTAGATAACGTTGATTGATTTTCGGATGTTAAACCATCCTTGTGTCCCTGGAATGAATCCTACTTGGTCGTGGTGAATTATCTTATGGATACATTGTTGGATTCTGATAGCTAAAATTTTGTTGAGGATTTTTGCATCAGTGTTCATTAGGGAGATTGGCCTGTAGTTTTCCTTTTTTGTGTTGTCCTTGTTCGGTTTTGGTATTAGTGTAATGTTGGCTTCACAGAACGTGTTTGGTATTGTTTCTTCCTTCTCAATTTTTTGGAAGAGTTTGTGAAGGATAGGCACCAGTTCATCTCTGAATGTTTGGTAGAGTTCGTTTGTAAATCCATCAGGTCCTGGGCTTTTGTTTTTGAGGAGGTTTTTGATTACCATTTCAATTTCGCTGCTTGTAATTGGTCTGTTTAGGTGTTCTATTTCTTCTTCTTTTTTTTTTTTTTTTAGATTTATTTTTATTTATTTATACTAGCACTGGGTGTAGTCAGAAGCGCGGGAGGGTGAGAGAATTCACCAGAGCCAGAGCGGGGAGCAGAGCAGGCAGAAGGACGAAGTACACTGCTGAGGGGAGCAGCGGGCGGCAGGAGAGGTCTGCACGCCATGTGGGACCCTCCTCCGGTGGCCCGGGAGCAGCCGGGGATCGAACCGGCGCTGCAGAGGCTGCGGGCAGCTTCGCAACCCAGTGCTCAACCGCTGCGCCACCGGGGAGGCCCGGTGTTCTATTTCTTCTTTATCTAGCTTTGAGTGATTGTAGAGTTGTAGGAATTTGTCCATCTCCTCTAGATTGTTGAACTTGTTTCCATACAACTCTTCATAGTAGTTACTGATTATTCTTTTTATTTCTGCTGTGTCCGTTGTGATTTCTCCTCTTTCATTTCTGATCCTGTTTATTTGTGCTTTCTCCCTTTTTTCCTTTGTGTAGCTCAGCTCTTTAACTATAATCTTTCTTCTGGAATAGATTAAATATTTTATATTCTAGGGGAAATTTGTGTAGCTTTTCTCAGGTGTAAGGAAACTATCATTTAATGCAGGAAGAACAGATTGCACTGAGATTAGCAGTTACATCATTTTGGCTATATAAAGTTTTGAAAGAATACTTGCCTTTTATCTAAAGAGCTGTATCTCAAGTATTAACTTGTGTACTGGTGGACAAGTCAGCATCAAAATCCAGAAAGATAAAATCGAAAAATAATGTACTTTTGGGAGGCAAAATTTCAGTTAAATATCCTGGATTTAAGTGCTAGATGTTACGACTTTGATTTAGACAAAAGGTCATTTTGGGTGATACTGCTATAAATTCTTCCTAGTCTCTGGCTACACAGCTGTTCCATATTTTATTTATAGGTGAATAAAAAACAGTGCAGCTTGAAAATTCCATCAAATTAGATTTCTAGAAATTCTGAGCAATGCTTATGATAAAGAAGTTGATCTGGGATAGTGCCAGTCCACGCTGAGACTCATGCCTGTGTTTCTGTATCTTTTGTCACAGGGAGAGGAAGAGTTTGAGATGCCTCAGCCGCCACACGGCCATGTCTTGCATCGCCACATGAGAACAATCCGTGAGGTTCGCACCCTTGTCACTCGTGTCATTACAGATGTGTATTATGTGGATGGAACAGAAGTAGAAAGAAAAGTAACTGAGGTAATACATGCTCTGGATCTGTGTGGCAAATTTCTTTCGATAGAAAAATTACCATAGCGCTCTACTTCCAGCACCTACCCGCCTTCACCCCCTGTCCCGGCCTTTACTGCGTCACCAGCTGCTTAACACTGTTTTCCTTCATCTTTTTACTGGAAAAATAGTCTGGTTTTTTCCACCATTGGTTTGCCATATGGTCTTTGGTCACTTATTTAACTAGTCCCATCATGCTTATCTTTTACAAGAAGAAGATTGGTAAATTTCGTTCATGTATAGAGGTTTTATGTATTCAGTGTTTGGGAACTCAAAGTTTAGCTTAGCTGCATGTGTTTTCTCATTTTCTCACGTTTTCACATTTACTCATTGTGTTCTTTCTTGGTCTCCATCTGTTTGTGGTTATGGATCAACCTGTGGGTAAGAGACACATCTTTATTTCTTTGTCGGCTTCATCATGGACTCATTCCCAGTGTCAACACAATATTGTGTGTGTTGATATTTATATTGGACAATATCATGTAGATTTTTACTTAGATTTAATACTGGCTGAGTTGGATTTTATAGAATTAAAGAATCTGACACGTCTTGATTTATCAATATCTGGGAACCATTTTATTAATTGCTGAAGAAGCATGACTGTTTCCTTCATTCTGCCATCTAGCCACATGGGAAGTGGTATTCAGAGAGAAACTCTGGTGTATCGTTTTATTAAGTGGGACATAATTGTTATGGTTCATTAATGGGCCATTGGTGGATCTTGTATCAGAAAACATGACATTAATTTGAGCAATTGTCTTGTAATCTTTATTGTACACCAAATCCCAGAAAAATTTCTTTTAAAATATTGATTTATCTTCAGTTTGATGTTGGTGGGATTTTTTTCGGTGTTATTGTTACTTTGGAAAATTACAATTTAACAACTTAGAAAAAAAATTTGAGAGAAAATTTTCTGACTATTATAGTGACAGGTACTATATAAAGACATATTACTTCATTTACTATTTCATATGATGCTTTCTAAAGTATATTTCTGGAACTACCAGGCCTGCTAGATAACCTCAGGGAAGGAACATGTTCTGTGGTCATAAATAAGTTTGAGAAACACCAACTGCTATAAAGCCCTCCCTCCCAAATGTCACTTCACAGTGCCTTTATAGTAAAGGCTCTAAGAAGTCCTGTAGTAAAAACGTCTATTTTATTGTTTACTAGTACTGTTTCCTAAACTGACTTTTTTTGGGGGGGGGGGTTTATTTAAATATTTTATTTCATATAATTCTTACATCTTTTTTCATCATTGCACAATGTATGCATTTTCATTTTGGTTATATTCCCCATACAATTGCACCCCCCCTTATTATTATTTTTTTAAATAATAAATTTTATTTTTATATTCCCCATACAATTGCAACCCCCCCCATTTTGACCCCAATCCCTCCCCTCCCGCCCCCCCACCCCCCAAAAAGTGTCTCTGGTTCATAGTTTTTTGTTGATTTTGATTTTTACTTTCTTATAGTTATTCTTTTTCCTGGCCCCTTATTTAAGTTTTCTAGATTCCTGCTATGAGTGAGACCATCCGGTATTTTTCTTTCTCTTTCTGGCTTATTTCGCTGAGCATGATCCCTTCCAGCGCCATCCATGTTGCTGCAAATGGCATGTGTTTATCTTTTTTGAATGCTGAGTAATATTCCATGGTGTATATGGACCACATCTTCTTGATCCAGTCATCTATTTTTGGGCATTTGGGCTGTTTCCAAAGCTTAGCTATTGTAAATAGTGCTGCTATAAACATAGGGGTGCAGGTGTTCTTTGGAATTGATGTTTCTGTGTCCTTTGGGTAAATAAATACCTAGGAGTGGAATTGCTGGATCATATGGAAGCTCTATGTTTAGTAGGTCCAGAAATCTCCACACAGCTCTCCATAGTGGTTGGACCAGTTTGCACTCCCACCAGCAGTGCAGGAGAGTTCTTTTCTCCACACCCTCGCCAACACTGGTGTCCATGATGGTGGCGCGGCAGCGGTCCGGCGGAGAGAGCTAAACTGACTTTTAAAGTAATATTTGTTATTCTTCTCTGGAACATAGTTTGGAAAAGTCTGTCATAATTAAATAAATAGTAAATGACATTGAGCACTAGCTGTATGCCAGACATTGTCGTAAGGACTGTAAGTGACTTAGTTAATCCTCACAACCATGCTGTGAGGTAGATACTATTATTTTATTTTGATGATGAGGAGAAAGAGGCATAGCAAGTTAAAATAACTTGAGATTACATAGTTAATAAACAGGCAGTCTAGTCCCAGAGCCTGCGTTCTTAACCACTCCAGTATGCACCCTCTCAAGAGAAAGTGATGTGTGCCAAAAGAGAGGCACATAGCATAGTTCAAAGATGGAAGAAATTCATCTATAGAGAGTTTTCTTTTTGGTCTTTTAAATATTTATTACTTATTTTTAAATTTTATATGTTTTTACATCATTTTTCATTTTTGCACGTGCATGCATTTCGTCATGGTTATGGTCCCCATTCAGTTCCCACCCTCCTTGTTTTCATCCTGCTCCCTCCTCCCCTCTCCCCCCTACCTCCCCATAGCGTGTCTCTGGTTTATAGTTGCTTGTTGATTTTAATTTTTACTTTATTATAATTAGTCTTTTTCCTGGTCCCTTATTCAGGTTTTCTAAATTCCTGCTATGAGTGAGACCATCCGGTGTTTTTCTTTTTCTTTCTGGCTTATTTCGCTGAGCATGATCCCTTCCAGCGCCATCCATGCAGTGTTTCTGGATGAGGGTTAGAAAGCGTTTGAGTTGAACACTGACAGGTTAGATATTTGGAATATAAGGGAAGACAGCATTACAGGTGGAAGGACTGGTGAGCAGATCCAGAAAGAGAGAGACATAAGAAGGAACTGTCTAGGCAGGTAGCATAGAGGTGTGTGAGGGTGTGAAGGTAGACACGGTGACGTCAGAGGATTCCGGAAACTTTGCTTCTCTCTTGTTTATCATCTTTTAAAGATTTTATGCATCTGTTTACCAGTGATTCTTTTTTACTGTGTTCCTGACATCATGGCCAGCACTGGGACCATGAAGATAAAAAGACAGTTATCCTGTTCTCAAGCTTACACAGGACATGCTCTGATTCTAGAACTTGCTGGTTGCTGCAGTATAGGCACGAGGAGATGTGTTAGAAACAGGGACTGGAGCCTGCTAAGCCACCCAGAGGAGGCTAAAAGGCCCCACAGAAGATGTGAGGCAGGAGAAGGAGACATTGAAGGGAAGGTGAGAAGGGCATTGCAGGTAAAATGGAAAGTTACATTTGTAGACACTGTGGCTGCTTCATGACTATTTAGAAGTTCAAACAAGAATGGAAGGGTGTGACAGGTGAGGTGGTGCTTTCAAGACTGGTAAGGGCCAGGAACTTAAGACTTCACATGCCACAGAAAAGAGTTTAGATTTTTATCTTCTGTGTTAAAAAAAGAGTCTTTGAAGAATTTTGGGGAAAGGAGCGACACGCTCAGATTTGCATGTTGGAGAGGTCAGACAGGCAGCAGTGCAACAAGAGTTGAAGTGGGTTGAGGATAGAGGCATAGTTTAGTCATAGTTTAGTTTAGAGGTAACGTGTGTCAGCTCAGCATGGTGGCAGTGGGGATCGACAGGAGAGAAATATAGGACTTCCCTTCTTCTTGAGGGATACTATCGTTCCAAGAACCCCACTGGATGCCTGAAACTTCGGAGAGTATTTGTACTGTTTTTCTCTTTACACACAGATCTATTATAAAGTTTAATTTATAAATTTTTGGAGGAAGAGGTTGACAACAATAAATATAATAAGGTGGAACAATTACACTGTAATAAAACTTAGGTGAATATGGTCAGTCTCTCAAAAATCCTGTTGTACATAATGATTTAGACCCCAGTTAACCACGGGTAACTGAAATGTAGAAAGTGAAAATAAGAAATCTATAGAGGGTGAAATTAATAGACTGATGAGTTGCTGAGGGTGGGAATTAAGGGAAAGGGAGGAGTCTTAATAATGCCTGGGCTTTTTATTGGGCAGCTGGATAGATGGTGTATGATATACTATAGGGAATAGAAATAGCACACTGGCTTGAGAAAGTAGATCTTTCATTCAGTCAATATTTACTGAGGGCCTCTTCTGTGGCAGGCACTATGCTAGATTCTAGTCAGGATACAGGCAGGAAAGATAACGGTTACAATCGCTGTCTTAATGGCTTCTGTAGTTTAGCAGAGGAAACACAGAGCAAGTAAGCAATATATTAAAAAGATCATAACAGGCCAAATTGAAGCCTGGGTCTATGTCATTATAAGAACAACTACTTCGACAGTTGCAAAAGCCAGTATAGCTGTTAACTGTTCTTTGGGCCAATTCTTCAACCACCTTTTAGGCAAGTCTTGACCCCCTGTCCTTTTGCTACAGCCAAGAAAAGGAATTGGCTGAAATTTTTGGCTCTTAACACCCGTTTTAGTTAGTGACTTTGGCAGGTTATGTTGGTTTGGGTCCAGCTAGTGCAAACAAGTTGGGTGGTTGGAGAATAGCATGTTAATGATGAAGATTTGGGAAGTGGTGCAATTTCTGGTAATGACCCTGGAAACAGATGGCTGAGGTAGAGGAGAGAAAAGAGTTACTGGTGATAAGTAGATCTGGACACTTGGGGTCATCTGGATGGGACAGCTGATGGAAATTAGCCACAGAAAATGATGACAGAGTGGGAGTGGGGAGGAAAGGGAGGCAGTAAGAGTTAAAGTCTTCATGGATTAGAGGGAGCTATTCGTGAGTGACAACAAGGAACAGAGAGAGGAAAAGTTTGCAGTCAAGTGGTGGCTTGGTAGGAGCCAGAAGCGGTGAGAGAAAATGCTCTGTTAATGGCATTGGGAGCAAGGAGGCCTCTCCCTTCAAACTCTTGAATTGAGGTTTGTTTGAAAAAAAAAAAAAAAATGAGTCTCTGCTGGAGAGATCTGCAGGGGATGTGAGATGTATTGGGATATCTGGTTCATTCATTGAAGGCAAGGAAATGAAGAGAGGTTGACAGATTGGATGGGTTAAATTTCAGGTGTCTGAGTCATCCAGGGGCAGAGTTTAGTAGGTTTCTATATTTGAGAATTTGGAGCTGAGTCGTCAGTGTATTACTGGTAGACAGGCAGGGATGAGTCTAGGAAGACTGGACAGGGGGAGCTTAGAAGAGTGAGAAAAGGAACGAGAAAACAGCTGGGTAATAGCAATTTTAACGGAAAAGGCAAAGAAAGGAACCCCGCAAAAAGCATGAATAGAAGTACCTGAAGCGGTAAAATGAAAGGAAATTTTATGGATTCTAGAGGGAGAGAGTTTCAAGAAGGAAGTGGCCAGAAAATAATCATTTAAACATCTTTTTTTTTTTTTTAAGATTTATTTATTTATGCATACAAGAACTGGGGTATAGGCCAGAGGTGTGGGGAGAGGTGAGAGGATTCACCAGAGACAGAGTGGGAAGCAAAACAGGAGGATCTACTGAAATACACTGCTGAGGGGAGCAGCGGGCGAGTCAGGAGAGGTCTGCTGCACCATGTGGGTAGCTCCCTGGCTGGGGATCGAACTCGTGCTGCAGTAGCTGCGGATAGCTTCATAGGTTGCAACTTAACCCCTTGCGCCACTAGGGAGGCCCTCATTTAAGCACCTTATGGCATTATTTAAATGTGTATTGCAGATTCCCCAGAGGGATTGTAAACTCTTCCTTGGAAAGAGCCTACCTTATACTTCCACATAATCTTCTGACACTTAGCACAATATTGCATGAATGGTCTAGAGCAAGAAGGCAAATGTATAGTACCTGTGCTATAATTTCTTAGCCTTGTGTCCACAGAAGACATTGCTGATTAGTCCTAGAATTAAAAACCTGGGATTTAGCCTGGTAAGCTGCTTAAAACAGGTCCAGTCAACTGCTGCCCATCCATCAAAGTATGTGTGCGTGTGGGATACACTCAGTCTGACATCCTGTCCTCTCTAGATATGAAAAATTGAATATTTTGATTTTAACCTTTTTAGTCTTCATTTTTCTAAACAGAAGTCATGATTATAGACTGTAATTTTTATTTCCTTGAGCACTTGTTGAAAGGTAATGTAAAATACCGAATCTCAAACATTTAATGTTATCTACTGCTAGTCAGACACCCAGAAGGACTCCTAACCACTCACTTCCTCCTCTAATCTACCTTCTTCCTTAGCTGTCTTCTCTCAGACAGGAGTTACTTCTGTCCTCGGGGTTAGAATCCTTGCTGGTTTCTCATTAGCCAAAGTTGTGAACTTGTCGGAAAAAAAAGATAATTTAGTTCATGATAGAAGTCATTTTTTAAGTCAGTCAAGACCACTTTTCTTTCTTTCTTGAGATATAATATATTCTGAGTAGAATGCACTGATCACAAATGTTTAATTCCATTGGCTTTTACACTTATATATACCCACTGCTCAAACAAGATAGAGAAATTTCCGTTGTTCCAGAAAATTTCCTCCTGAGTCCTACTGTTCTGAACTGTAATTTCTTGCTATCTCCAGGATTTTTCCACCGTCACATTAACATTATGTTATTGTGGTGTCCTTTAGCCTTTGTATCCATTTTTTCCTTGCAGGAGACTGAAGAGCCAATTGTAGAGTGTCAGGAGTGTGAAACTGAAGTTTCCCCTTCACAGACTGGGGGCTCCTCAGGTGACCTGGGGGATATCAGCTCCTTCTCCTCCAAGGCATCCAGTTTACACCGCACGTCAAGTGGGACGAGTCCGTCAACCATGCACAGCAGTGGCAGCTCAGGGAGAGGAGCCGGACCAGTCAAAGGGAAAACCAGCGGGACAGAACCCGCAGATTTTGCCTTGCCCAGCTCCCGAGGAGGCCCAGGAAAACTGAGGTGCAGACAGGGTCTCCAGAGAGAGAGCCACAGCAGGGGAAGGGTTGCTGACATTTTTATATCACAGGAAAGGGGAGTAATGGGAAATCCCCCCATCCTCCATCTGGGATGAGTCAACTCCTCTTCCTCCCCTTTTGTTCCTCTATTTTGGGTTTGCATGAGAGTTCGGGTAGAGCCCGGTGCGAGCTAGGCTTCACTGGGAAAGAACTCTCAGAAAATGTTGCAAAACAGGTGGGGGACTCTGAGGATGCTGGCACAAACTCTTGCCACCTCCATTTTCTGCAGTCTTTTTTGGTTTGGAATACGGAGAGTTTGAGGTGGTGGCCCCCAAGTTGACACATCCCTTAGCTTTTTGTTATCCTTTGCAGGTGTTCAGAGCCTGAAGTTGAAGAAATGGCAGGGCAGAAATGGGTGTGCTGTCTCTGACAGCAGCAGTAGGGAGCTTGGTCAGGAGGGACTAGACACCCCAAGGGGAGGGTGTCCTTTACTACTGTCCTGTACTCTCCACTCCCCGACTGATAGTGATGGGGGTGTGTGGGCCAACTTCCTGTTGCCCTAGAGGCCGAGCACATGTTCACCTGAGGGCCAAGGGGAGAAGAAAGGATTCAGTGGCAGGTGCTGTCAGACTAACCTATCTTCATTCTCTAGTCCTAGAAAAGGGGTCAGTCAGACAGGGGCGCCAGTGTGTGAGGAGGATGGTGATGCAGGCCTTGGCATCAGACAGGGAGGGAAGGCTCCAGTCACGCCTCGTGGGCGCGGGCGAAGGGGCCGCCCACCTTCTCGGACCACTGGAACCAGGTACCCGGGTAGTGTGAGATACACTTAGCCTGTGACTTGTTAGAAAAAAAGGGAGTAGAGAAAAGAGGGGAATTCAGAGTATGTGGGGTGTCAGGAGGGAGAAGAGGGGCCCACGTGACTGGGGAGTGGGCAGGGAGCACAGTGAGGCCACTGAGCGACCAGGCCTCTGCCTGTCTTGGGGTTATCAAAGAATGGGCTGAAGGAGTGGGGAAATCGGTAGACAAGTACTTCTCTCTTCCTGGTCTCACTGCCTTCTCCTGTCTCTCCTCTCTCTGTAGAGAGACCACTGTGCCCGGCCCCTTGGGCGTGGAGGACATCTCATCCAGTATGTCGTCAGACGATAAATCCTTCACCCGTATCACGCCCCGAGTGCCCGACTCCACCAAACGAGCAGACATGAGCTCTAGTGTTGTGCGTCGAAGCGACTCTCCAGAGATTCCCTTTCAGGCTGCCGCGGGCCCTTCCGATGGCTTAGATGCCTCCTCGCCAGGGAACAGCTTCGTGGGGCTCCGTGTTGTAGCCAAGTGGTCCTCCAATGGCTATTTTTACTCTGGGAAAATCACACGAGATGTCGGCGCCGGGAAGTACAAGTTGCTCTTTGATGACGGGTATGAGTGTGACGTGTTGGGCAAAGACATTCTGCTGTGTGACCCCATCCCGCTGGATACGGAAGTGACGGCGCTCTCGGAGGACGAGTATTTCAGCGCAGGTAATGAAGGCGGCAGAGGCCAGATACTGACTGCCCTGGGCAGCCCTCTCCGGTCAGGAGTTCCCAAAAGCCCCACTCCAGCCTGATTACTTTTCTGGTCTCTAAAGTCACAGATTCCATTCCGTCAACACTGGTGACTCAACCACTGGCTTTTTTATTTTTTGTTCTTTGTTTTTGAATGAACTTCTAATTTTGAAATATTTTTTATTTACAGCAAAATTGCAGAGTACTGAGTTGCTATATAGGCCTCACCCAGCTTTCCAGCTAACACGTTAACATGAGATGTTTGTGGCTCGTTACTCTTAACTAAACTGTGGGCATTATTTGGAGTTCACCAGCCGTGCCCTGTTCCTGTTCCAGGACACAGTCCAGGCTTACCCCCTGCTGTTAGTCCTCATATGTCCCTTGATCTGATCTGTGGCCGTTTCTGAATCTTTCTTGTTTTTCACGACCTGGACAGTTTTGAGGCGTACTGGTCAGGTATTTTGTCGAATGTCAGGTATTTCATTCGGTTTGTCTCATGGTTTGTCCTGATTAAACTGGAGTCATGGGTTTTCAAAAGCAAGCTACGGAGGTGAAGCACCTTGCAAAACCGTTGGAAGGGGAGGAGGGTGTGTAAACACGCACAGCGCATGACTGGTGCGCAGGTTAAGGTGATGTGTGCCAGCTTTCTCTGCTGTAAAGTCAGTGTTCTCCCTTTCCAGTCTGTTCTTTCACCAGTGTCTTGTACTGCCTGCCTTGATGGAAACCAGCTAGGAAGCTATATTGACGTAATTTTGCTTAGGAAGTTGCTAGTGCCGTGTTTGTGAGATTGATGCCCATCATTTTGGTTTGTAGAATGACGTGCTCCCCCCCACACCCCCCAACCTCTGCTTCCCCCACTTTTTTTTTGAAGTAGCCCGTTCATGGTGGATGGCGAGGGATTTCCTGTGATTGTTACACGTGCTGTAGTTCTCTGATGACATTGCGTTTTAGTGAACTCATCTGGAGACACGTTTATATTGAGTTTGTCATTTAAAGACATCTTTTGGGTACCCTATTATTTGTTAAATGGGCCATTTCACCTTGTAGTTCTGGAAAACTTAGCAGCACATGAATGGATGTCTTTTATGGCTCGTGACTTGGTTTGTATCAAATGCATTTGATGTTTCAGGGATAAAGCCTCTCTCGGAGGTCCCCGTTGGGCCCTCTGAAGGCAGACACCTCTGTGCAGAGGGGCTCGTGGGCAGCAATGGGTGGGGATTGTGTCTCATTCATTGGGGCCGTTAGTGTCAACACTAGATTGCTTCTCTTTCCGGTAGCGCCGCATGGGAGTGTAGTCCACGGTAGGAAGTACGTTGTTGGCCTCGGTGCCTTGTGCTTTTGAGGGGGTTTGTATTTGGCCTGGCAGTAGCGAGTTAAGGTAGGAGATGCGTCCGTGAGGGAGAGAGGAGGATAGTGTGGCGGGGATAAGGAGAGCCAAGGCCCGTCTTCCCTGTGTTTCCACGGTGGCGCGCTCTCTGGTGCTCACTAGCCTTCTGTTCCCGTGTCGGCTAATGGGAGAACCTTGTTTATAGGACTGAAAAAAGTGTTCCGATTAATGCCCCGTGTTTACTTTGTGTCCGTGTGAACTGTTCACGGTGGATAGCGGGGACGGAGTGGTACCTTTTACATGAGGGGCAGAGTCAGGTGTAGGCTGGGGCCTCCAGAATCCCAGCCCAGCTTCCTTCTGTCCCCCACATTTATGTTCCTTCTCACCCAAAGGGGTGAGCTTTCTGTAGTGGAGCAGGAGCAGGAGCAGGGACGGAAGATTAGGCAGGAGGAGCAGGGTTTGTTTTCTTCCGTTCTTTGCTCTGTGTCTGTTTCTAGTACATAACAAAGGACAGGCGCATGCTCTCAAAATCTCATGTCTCCTACAACTTAACTGAAAAGTTATCACTTAGCTTTCAGACAGCCAAGAAGGACAGACTTAGTAAGTCATAATGGGATAATTAAGAAGCCATTTCACTTCCAGAACCATTGGGCCCACTAACAGCTCATGGAGACTGACTCTAGGAAGCCTGATAACTAAAGGCCTCCTCCTGTTGAGACACTTCCCATGTTGTGGAAACTACTCAGGGATGCATGGGTAGTTGTCTGTACCCTAAATATTGTTGCCTGGGATTCACAGTTGGGATTTTAAGTTCTAACTTACGTCCACTGTTTGAGCTCCTGGTTCCCCGACTCAGACCTGCTCTGCAGAGCCTAGTGAGTGGATGCTGAGGAGCCTACAACAGCAGCAAGCCTTCTTTTCCCCACCCAGGTGTGGTAAAAGGGCACAGGAAGGAGTCTGGAGAGCTGTACTATAGCATTGAAAAAGAAGGTCAGAGGAAGTGGTATAAGCGAATGGCGGTCATCCTGTCCTTGGAGCAAGGAAACAGACTGAGGGAGCAGTATGGCCTGGGCCCGTATGAGGCAGTAACGCCCCTCACCAAGGCCGCAGATATCAGCTTAGGTAAGACCTTTGGCCCCCATTTTGCTTTTGGTGGGAGGAATGGTTTCTAGAGCAATTGGTAATGCTTCCAAAACCTTCGATTCCTGTGTGGCATATGAGAAGGTGATACGTTGTCGTTCTCTGGCCTTGCTGCCTACCTCTGGTAAAGACTAAAACAAGATATGGTGACCTTAACAAGAGGTTCCTGCCCCCACGGGAGGTGGAGGAAAGGGCACAGTGGTAGCTGGTCAATCTGCCCAGCTTTTTGGAGTTCAGGGCCTCAGACCATGAGAGTTGACCAGTATTTGGCTTATCCTATCAGACAATTTGGTGGAAGGGAAGCGGAAACGACGTAGTAACATCAGCTCTCCAGCCACCCCGACTGCCTCCAGCGGCAGCAGCACAACGCCTACCCGCAAGGTCACCGAAAGCCCTCGTGCCTCCGTGGGAGCTCCCTCAGGTAAAAGAAAACTCATCGTATCTGAAGAGGAACGGTCCCCTGCCAAGCGAGGCCGGAAGTCTGCTACTGTGAAACCCGGTGAGTGCTCCCTTCTGCCTCAGTCGCTGTGAGACCACGGTGGGCTATAGGGCCAGCTGCTACGTGGCTTCAAAGTTGGGGTCCTGAAGAAGCCCACAGGTAGTACCCAGAGACAGCTTACTGTATCCAGCTCTTCCAGCCCCCCAGATCTACCATCAGCCTAGCAAGGGCAGAGAGAGGCCATGTCTCAATCACAAACGCTCATTGACTCCCATGTAGGTTTTTAGGAGGAAAAGTACTGAATTTTAAGCAAATGCAAATTAGGTAAAGTTTGTCTTTCTTTACTTGGCACTGTCTTCTACTTCTGGAAGTTCTGCTCCCCCCTCCCTTATACTCAAGACCCTGACTTTCCCATACTTTGTCTTGAAAGCTTATTCCTCAGCCTGCATCTCCCCTGCTCTCCTCAGATAGTCCCTTCCCAGCCCTCATGCTTCCTGTGAACAGTGGTGTAATTCGCCTGTTGTTTACTGTGTCCGTGGCCCAGCCCCGGCTGCTGTGGCTTCTGGAGAGACAGGGAGAACCCTCTGTCTAGCAAACTGATGTTCATTGGTTGGTCCACTGTCCTGGCACCAGAGTTCCTTTTCTTGCCTGTATCTGAGCTGTGTGATCTGTGTTTCAGGGATGAGAGGCACGGGACTCCGTGCTTCATATACATTTCCTCATACAATTCCTGAGGTGTAGGTGCTAGAATGCATTTTCCAGTGGAAGAATCTGAGGCACAGAAAAGTTGGCCAGCTTTCCCCAGGTAACACACAGAGAGCCAGAATGCAAACTCAGGCAGTCTGACTTCAGAGTCCAGGCTCATATATCCTATATCAGACTATTCTCTTGCTGCTGGTTTTATTTTAGGGAGACATGACCTGTCTGTCATCTTAGCTTCTTAATGAGCCTACGATTCAGCTTCTCCAAGTCAGGTATCTGTTTTCTTGAGGACATATTGGGGCACTCTAGCATGGGTGTTCTGGGAGTCCTGGACTGGCCGTTCACTGAACCTTCCTAACCGCAGGTGCTGGAAACTGGGGTCACTGAAGCAGGCTATTGGGAGGTGGCTCTGTCAGCGTGTAAGAATACTTCAGTGCCGAGTATTCCATGCACCATCCTGGTGAAGGCCCTGGGCAGGGTGGGAGTAATTGCTGGAGCTCTTTCAAGTAATAAAAGCAGGGGTTTTATTTTGTCTTGCTTTATTTTTAAGGTTACTTCAAAATACCACCTATTGGGGAAATCACTGAGCACAAGATTTCCAAACATTTATAATCTTACTAATCTTTGTATTAGAGCTAATTCTTTCTTCAGATGACCTCAGAAGTACTTGGTTTATTTGTATAAAACCAATATTAGTTGATTTTCACTTATGACAACATTATACATTGTTTTCATAACTACATAAAATTTAAATACATAAGGTCAGCATCTCCTAGGTTGTTGATCTTAAGAATGGTGTTTGGTTTATAGCTCCAAAAAATTCAATCCCTTGCCTGTCCACCTCATGCTTGGTGGTGGGACCCGTGCCCAGGCAGTGGTCCGTGTCGCTCTAGTAACTGTGCCCCTGTGCTTCCAGGTGCGGTGGGAGTGGGAGAGTTTGTGAGCCCTTGTGAGAGTGGAGACAACATGGGTGAACTTGCCACCCTGGAAGAGCAGAGAGGGCCTTTGCCCCTCAACAAGACCTTATTTCTGGGCTATGCTTTTCTACTCACCATGGCCACGACCAGTGACAAGCTGACCAGCCGTTCAAAACTCCTAGATGGTCCTGCAGGAAGCAGTGAAGAGGAGGAGGGTAAGGCCCTGGGACATCCTGGGCATCTGACATGTGCTTTTCCTTCCTGTCCACTTACTTCGAGTCTAGTGGCCCCTGCCAACTGTACAGGAGGCAGAGCAAGTGGCAGCTGGTCAGAGAAAATTAATTTTACCCTGCTTCTCAGTCTATGGACTGGTTTCACAGAATTTTCTCAGTGGGTCATCAAAGCAATACTATGAGGCAAATGGGAGCTAGATTTTACCATCCACGTTACGGAGAGGAAACAAGGTAGGAGAAGATAAAGAATTGCATTTTTCTGTGATGTTACAGTAGAGTTGGGAGTAGAACCCAGCATTTGCTCTATTACAAGCATTCAGGACAAGGTAGCTGAGTGCTCTGCCATCTTTCCCATTGGTGTTCCAGGGTGAGCTTCATTCTCGTGAGGTTTTTAAGACTGGGACTGTGGAGTGCTCCAGGGTGATTTCAGAGAAAATCAGCTGCTAGGCTCTTTCAACTCTCGTACCTCTCTTTAACTTGAAACCAAGTCTGCCTACACCCGGTGTTTCTACATTGTTACTTAGGGTTTGAGTAAAGGCTGCAGTTGGGAGAGATAAAAATTTTAGCTGTCTAAAGTCAATGTGAACCAGAAATGTCTATAAAAATTAAAGATCTGTGTGAAATGATGTTCTACACGTTAAGTGTTCTGACTAGTGTTAAGTCTTGTAAGAGGAAACTGAGTTAAGGAATATGGTTATCATAAAATGTGATGGTTGGCATTTCAGGTACGGAATGATTCTTTCCTAATTAACCAAAACTGTACCTCACCTGCTGCAGGCCACAGGGAGAGGTACATGGGTAGGTGGTCAGGGAGCTGGGTAGAGGTGTGTGCTATCGGTAAACAGTTGGCAATAGAGAGGCTTTAGGGTACGGGAGCAGGTGTGGCAGTTCCAAGGGCGCACAAAACCTCATTTGTCCGAAGTCAGTAAGGTACAGCAGGAGAGAAGGTGTGGCATGAATGTAGTTTTAATTGGATCATCTTATGGCATTACAAATAATGTCCTGATCTTTTTTTCTTGTTGGACCCTGGCCTTTATTCCCTAACACACTCCTGACCCTTCCCTAGCCCAGGATCTTACAAGGCAGCTCTGCAGATGTTTCATTTGTTGGTTTGGTTGTCGTATCCGGTCACAGGCAGGACGGCCTGCTCTGGTATAATACGCAGCTTGCTCAGTGCTTGAAAACTCTTTGAGCCTGTGTGTATCTAATAACTCGACTCAGATATCCCCTCCACTCCTCCCTGCTAACACAGCAAACATTTGTCAACTCATGTAACCACAAGTGAGGGGAAGTAGGTCTTGTCTAAATGAGGACTCTAGAACGTTTAGAGGAATCTCCAGGTTTCTCGTTAAATTGGTTGTGGTGACTATGTCTGTTTTATGTTGCTTCTTCAATCTTGGACCAGAATCCTTGCTGTTTTTGGCATATAAAAATGCTTAGGGCTTCCGCCATCTCAGTAAACCTGATGACATCTGTAGTATTTTAGGGTTTTCAAGAAACAATGATCTGTCTTGCAGACAAATGGGACTCTTAGATGCCAATTTATATTGTAACTTATGAGACATTAATAATGAGAATATGGCACCTGGTCTTGTTAGGTGGCCCATTAACATTAGCCACAGGGATTGAGTCAAGTCTGTTTAGCAGCTTTATCCTTAATTTAGATGATGGGATTAAAAACTTTTCATTTAAGACTGGCTGGGCAAGGCTACTCCTAAGTTTAAAAAAAAAAAAAAAAAAAAGCAAAGGAAATTAAATCCAAGCTGGTTAAGAAATGGATTGCATAGACAGGGTAATATTTGATTATACAAGTGCAAGGAAATACAATTGGAAATACCTCTTCTCCATAGGTCAGGACTAGAGAAATAATGGACCTTAAGGGGCCATGTGTTAGTAGCAGTGTCAGTACTGAGAACTGGCGTCATATATTGGGATGGATGATGCAAAGGAAGCAGTAAGAAATAGGCCTGTTATGTTCTGCGTGTTCTCATGTCTATAGAGTTTCTAGTTTGGGTTTTCATTTTGAGAAGAACCAAGAATGTTCAATCAAGAACAGAACAGTGGGGCCTCCCCGGTGGCGCAGCAGTTGAGTGCTGGGTTGCAAAGCTGCCCGCAGCCTCTGCAGCACTGGTTCGATCCCCGGCCACTGGCGAGGGTCCCACATGGCACAACAGACCTCTCCTGCCACACCCGCTGCTCCCCTCAGCAGTGTATTTCGTCATTCTGCCTGTTCTGCTCTCCCCTCTGGCTCTGGTGAATTCTCTCACCCTCCTGCACTTCTGACTGTACCCAGTGCATGTATAAATAAATCAATCTTTAAAAAAAAAACGAACAGTGAAGAGTAGGTGAGCCAGTCAGATAGAGGACCGAGTTTGGGCATTATCTGAGCAGCTTCAGCAGGCAGGGAGGGCTCCACTCTCGGGTCATCACTGGATATGGCGGGGAGGGGAAAGGGTTGTGGCATTTGAACTTTGGGTTTTTTATTTGTGGTAAGTTTACTAGAACTTAGTGTTGTCAACTGCTCCTCTCATAACTGAAATTAGATACTTGGTCAAAATAATCAACTTTTAATTGCTCTATGGTCCTTATAGCTTCGGCCTCATCGCATAACTTTTACTTCCCCCTCAACCCTGTAGAGCAGTCATGCTGTTCAGTGTCCTGTACTCCAAGATCAAAGGTAGATAGTTCAATAAAAAGTCTGAAACAGAATTTTCTGGCCAGCCTTCATGTAACTAAAATTTTAAAACTTTTAACATTCTGGTTTATCATTTTCAGTGTATAGTGGGAACGTGAAGGTTTGATTATAAAGTGCTAATCTGTGACTCATTTCATAGAATTACAGGAAGTGGCTTAGTTTGCTGCAGGACTTAAGAAGTTCCTGATAGTAAATGCATCACTCTGGGAAGGGGCTGTGGCCCTCTCTATGAACAGTACCATGATTAGTCTTAGTGCAGAAACCTTTTAAGTTCTTAGATCTGGGACCTATCTCCATTTCTCATCTTCCCAGTCCTCCTGCTTTTGCCCCTTCTTCTGGCTATACTTTATAGGCCTCAAGACAGATCTCTTTCTAACCCGTGAGTAGGTCTGATGTAGCCTGCAACACTGTGCAAATAATGGGGAGTGGCAACGGGGACAGTGAGAAGCAGGCGTAAAGTAGTAAATGAGAAATGAAATAGTAATTATCTTGGTCTTCTGTGTTTTATATAGAAATTTTAGAAATTCCTCCTTTCAACAAACAATACACAGAATCCCAGCTTCGAGCAGGAGCTGGCTATATTCTCGAAGACTTCAATGAAGCTCAGGTGAGGAGTTTCTTTCTGCAACTTACCAGAAGGGCAGTGATGAAGAGTGTTTGCTGTATTGAGGAGTCAGGGAGGTTGAGTATAGCAGCCAGAGCTCAGAAGAAACGGTAATGCAGAAATAGAATCGTTACTGTGTACAAGGAAGATAAAACGTTGGGCTAATTAATACCTATGGTTCTGCTGCTCGGGCAGAAGCAGACTGAATTGTGTTTAGAAGAAATTCTATTATGTTGCTGATTCTTAGCCCGAAAAGCAGAATACCGGGAGGCTGGTTTTCTTTTAGGACTTAAACCTTCAAAGCTATAGGTGAGGCACAGAAAGAAAGCATCTTGGCCCTTTCTGTGTGAGAAGAGGCTGTGGGTAAAAGTACAGGCATAAATAGTACTTGCAGGTCTTCACATCTGTTCTGTTCTTCCAGTGCAACACGGCCTACCAGTGTCTCCTAATTGCGGATCAGCATTGTCGAACCCGGAAGTACTTTTTGTGCCTTGCCAGTGGGATTCCTTGTGTATCTCATGTCTGGGTCCATGACAGTTGCCATGCCAACCAGCTTCAGAATTACCGTAATTATCTGCTGCCAGCTGGGTACAGTCTTGAGGAGCAAAGAATTCTGGATTGGTGAGTATTTGAAACCCAATCTAGAATGGTAGTCAAGCAGATGATAAAATACTGGGAGGGGGAGACTCTAGGTGAGAAATTATTTATGGAAATTGCAATGCTCATAGGTTAATAAAGAATTTATTTTGGCAGTTCAACTAGTTGAACTTTCAAAAATGGGAGGATTTTCATGTAGGTCCAGTATTCTCAACCTGTAAGGTTAGGGCACTCTTAAGCAAGACCTTTTAAAATACGGGATCAGGAGCTTATTTGGCATATTGGTCCCAAGATAAACATGGAAATCAGAAGGTCCAGATTCCAGAGAATACATATTCACAGAAAGGGGAGGGAGGAAAGGTTCTGTAATACAGGGGTTCATTTTTTAAAGTATTCTGATGTACCTTAAATTCCTTCGCAGAAAGGCTGTTGTTGAACACTGTCCTGCTAAGTCCCCTCCAATTCTAAGGTGCTGTCTCTCCCTTACTCACAGGCAACCCCGGGAAAACCCTTTCCAGAACCTGAAAGTACTCTTGGTATCAGACCAACAGCAGAACTTCCTGGAGCTCTGGTCTGAGATCCTCATGACTGGGGGAGCAGCCTCTGTGAAGCAGCACCATTCAAGTGCCCATAACAAAGGTACCTGGAAAGTGCGTGTGTTGTTTTGGAAGGGTGTCCTTATACCTACCTGTTAGGCCTCGTTAGGTGTGGATAAACATCAGCCTAAGAGGTGAACCAGTTTAAATGAGGCACTGGGATGTTTATACTTCTACTGGTGGTGTCCAGTGATGTACTTGCTGACATTTCTAAAGGTCAGCTGATACCGATTCTTTCTGTTCTGGGTTGTGATCCCCAGTAGCACTGTGTTGGACTTAATGGGTTTTAGTTTGGGCAGGGAGGGATGTGCTGGCTAAAGGCACATCTGGCTCTTTAGCGGAGGGCTACATGGCGTCTCCTTACCTTATTCACCTCCCCCTGCTCCCTGCAGATATTGCGTTAGGGGTATTTGATGTGGTGGTGACGGACCCCTCGTGCCCAGCCTCGGTGCTGAAGTGTGCGGAAGCATTGCAGCTGCCCGTGGTGTCACAAGAGTGGGTGATCCAGTGCCTCATTGTTGGGGAGAGAATTGGATTCAAGCAGCATCCAAAATATAAACATGATTATGTTTCTCAGTAAGGATATACTTGGTCTTACCTGTTTTATTCCCTGCGTCGTGGAGATTGTGTTTTAACAGGTTTTAAATGTGTCTTGTGTGTAACTGGATTCCTTGCATGGATCTTGTACATAGTTTTATTTGCTGGACTTTTATGATAAAATAAATGTTGAATCTCTTTGGTTGTAGTAACTGGGATTTCTTTCTTTGAGTTTAATGTCAGAACAAATAGCAAGACAATTACAGCCCTCCTCTGCCATTGACAATAGGTTTGTTCACTGTAGGACACTAGCCAAGGAAAGTAAGATGTGAATTTTCAAGTCTTGTGTAGCATTATTGTCAGAAGATTATCTAGGGCTGTCTAAAATTCTACTTCTAAAACTTGGTTTTACGGTAGGCCCACATTAATGGTTGTGCCGAAAGTTGAACGGAATTGGGAACAGCTCTAAATTTCTTGGCGATTAAGGAAAAAAAGTCTTAGAGCCTAGTTCCTTTCAGACCTGAAAGGGAAAAGGACCATTTGCCATGAATGGACAGTGACTAAGCTTGACGGGGTGACCTTCTGCAAAGAAAAACATGAGCAGCACAGGTGGGAAGACTTGTCAGTACCTCTAGCCTCAGGTCCTATATTTTATTACTGTTACAGTCACAGTTGCCAGAGGCTATTCTCCTTCCCTGTCCCCCTAGCAGCATCCCTGTTGATGGTCCCTCGTTCTCCAGAGCAGAGGCCAGTACGTATCTTAGGCCTGTGGGCCATTTGGTAGATCAGTTAACTCAATTTGGCTCCACTAAGCATGGAAGCGCCCATGGGCAATAAGGAGATGGATGAGTATGATTGTTCCAGTAAAACTATCAAAACAGGTGGCGACCCACAGTTTACTAACCTCTGCTCCAGAGAGAGGAGTGGAAGGGAACATCTTTTGCTGACAACTGCAGGAGTAAGGGCTGTAGTATGCGGTAGAAGACGAAAACCAGAGGAAAACCAAACTCGATGGCAACAAACAGACCACCAGGACTGTTGTTTTACTAGTCTGAGATAATTGCAAGTTACTGGTAAAAATCTAGTCTCTATTTTGAAGATGCTAAACGATGTGGAATATTCTCGATTTCAATTTTCTGAATGAGGAGTCTGTGGGGCCAGTGAAAGCCTATCTTACCTGGTGCCTTTCTTGCTCAGTACTAACATCTAGCACTTGACCTATTTATAATTGTCACATGAGCCACAAATATTTTTCTGATTTGTATTGTTTACTGCCTTGTCTCCTGCAGCTTGAACAGTACCTAAGCACATAATAGATGCTCAGTAATTGACAGATGAATGAATGAACATACCCGACAAATGTTCTCAATGTAACGGATCTTGCATGGTCAGCGGGGAGAACTGATGCCAACATTCTCGGTGGGCAAATTAACTCCCTTTCCACATGAAAATGATGGGAAGGATTTGCACCCACTGATGGTCAGGAAATGCTTCCAAGGAGAAAAAGTAGAGTCCTCTCAGTAGACTGCAGACATTTGGTGAGTGGCTAGAAATGAATCTTCTGTAACAGACTTAGGAAGGTGTAAGACTGTTACTCAGTTTCTGAGCCATATGTTTTCACATCCCAAAACTAGAAAAAAGGGGGAAAAAAGCTTTATCAAATATCCTGCTTTCTCAAGAACTGTCTTCAAAGAAATGTGATGAGGGCAACTCTGATCTAGGTAATGACATTTTAAAAGTCAAAATTTCTTCGCCTTTTCGGCTAAAATCACTTAGGGGGAAAAAGATGGGATATTTTAGAGGGAAGGCGGATACTAAAGTGTTTTTTTTTTTTTTTTTAAATGGGACAGACCTCAGAAGCTGTCACTGAACCTCACTATTAAATGAAAAATGGTTTGTTTAGCTTTAGAAATGGGGGGGGGGGGTCTTTCCTTTCACAGCTGTGGAAGCTGGGGCCCGCCACCTCAGGCTGCACAGCCAATTACCCCCAGACTGGGAATTGAGGCCAAACTTCCACCCAGTGTAGTACCTCGCCAGGAACTTAACTATCTCCGTGTTGGTGCTAGGACTGTGCTATCATGGTGACTTATGCTGGAAAGAAATCTTCATTAACATTTAATGATAATCAGGTACACAGTTCTTTATCTCTGAGTCTAGTTTCTGAAGTGAGAATATTTACATAAAGGCAGACTATTTGAACTAGATAATGGTTAGTTTCCTTCCTGCTCTGGAATTATGTAGCTCATTGAAAAGCCACACACACAAAGTCTACTGGGTTCCCCAAGTTTCTCCTACCTGCCCAGAGTTCCTCCAGCCTGGGTGTAATATTTGTTATAATCCAGTCGTAACAGTAGTTGAGCCAAATCTGAGTTTATCTGATGGTTCCGAACACTGGAGAGAATCTTGAAGAGGAGTGAAGACTGGCGGCTAAAGCCCTATAGAGAGAAGGACTCAAGCTGTCAAACGCACCGTCAGCTCTTAAGATGACCGACTGCTTAGTACCCACAGCACATGACTTCCTGTGCCAGGAGCACAATTTGTATGTTCTCCTTCAAAATTAACATATCAGAATTGAGGAAAGCCCGTGTTTGGTACCAAAAGCAGGCAGGTCATTATACTCTGAAATATGGAGTTAGCGCGAGGAAGTAAAGAGGTTGAATAAGAAAGGGCAAACAAAGCCAGTCTGTACTTGGTGGGCCAAGTAAACAGGGCTGGACTATGTTTCAACACTCAGGCAGCACAGAATTATGTTTCTGAATCAACTGACCCCAACGTTTTTATCTTTGCATCTTTTTCTGCTTATACGTATTGGGGAAATGCTCTGTTGATTCAGAGATCACCCCTCTCCGTTGGTAAAACCACCACTGTCCTTTGGTCGGGGCTGACTCACCTTCACCAGGATGCTCAGCTGGGCGGCTCCACGCTCATCCAGTGGGCCCAGGTTCTGACTGACCAGGGAGCAAAAGCTGTGACAGAGATCTAGGATTTCATTCAGGCAGTGAAACACCTGTCCAGGAAACAGTGGTCATTAGGAAAAGAAGGAAGATACGTCTGTAAAGTTAAAGATCGGGAAAGTTATCCCGCGGTTGGCTTATTCCCATTCCCCCACAGCTGACCTCAGGGGAGGCAATGCCAGATGCAAGTCCTGCCAGCCCCCCTCAAAATGCTACAAACTTTTCTGATGAAGAGGCTGGCGTTCCCTTAGTCAGCCCTGGACAAAGCCTCCACTCTCTAAGCACATTCATCATTTCTGGGACCCGCAGTGTCCTCCTGCCCCAAGCTGTTTCCAAGGTTCCCTGTGCCCAGGACGCTCAGTACCAGTTCCGGCCCAATGCTCTCAGTGGGGCATCAGCGCCACGTAGTCTTAGTGACCCTGCTTCTCTCTCCGCATACCTGTGCTGTTCACGTGGCCATTTGTTCAGGCCTCCTGTGTTGTTACTGATCTGTGTTGCGTATGTATGTCTTGTTTCTCCAACTAGATTGTGAGCTCCTTAAGGGCAGAGCCATGACTTATACCTCTTTGTATCCCCAGTGCCTTGCATATAGTAAGCACTCAATAAATATTTAATGATGACCACCTGATGTGATACTTGGCTTTTCTCCCAGGATGCACTCATGCCATACAAGGACGGGGTCCTGTCACAGTAGCTCTTGATGGTTTTCAATTCATAGGACCCTTTGGGGGTGGCAGCTTTATAAACTCACTCTCCTGTAATGCAGCAAGCAAAACAGCCCCAGATACCAGGATAGAGAAGTCTGTGGGACTTGTGGTGTGGCACAACTGAGGGGTAACCACTAGCTCACAGCAGAGATAGTGTGTGTGTATATATATATTTTTGAATCTTCAAGGGGTCATTTCAGTCTTCCTGATTTTTATCTAGGAACTGGAACCATCTTGTGAGTTTTAAAAAATGCTGGTGCTTGGATATTACTCCAGGGATTCAAATTTAAGTGCTGTAGGTACTAAATTTTTTAAAGTTCCCAGATGTTCCAGCATGGACCAAGGCTGAAAATAACTTCCCTGAAGGAGATAATACGTACTTATTTGACACATACACGTTCACCTAGACACATACAGAGGAAGCCACTATTCCAACTGTCTGTGAAAATAACTTTCGAAAATTGGTATATCTTCATCTAAAAGATTTCTAAGAAAATAATTCCGCATACTTTTTGGTGACCTTTCTGTGGTGTCAGAAAAGTTTTAAACATTTAAATCCTCCAGAGGGATAAGCACATATACTTTCATTTTTAGTTCTGTTCCCCACTCTGTCTCTGGTGAATCCTCTCACCCCCCACCACCTCTGGCCTATACCCCAGTTCTTGTATAAATAAATCTTAAAAGATTTTAGGGCCTCTCTGGTGGTGCAAGGGGTTAAGACACAACCTATGAAGCTATCTGCAGTCACTGCAGCACGAGTTCGATCCCTGGCCAGAGAGCTACCCACATGGCACAGCAGACCGCTCCTGCTGCTCCCCTCAGCAGTGTACTTAAGTCAATCTGCCTGTTCTGTTCCCCACTCTGGTGACTTCTCTTACCCCCCCACACCTCTGACCTGTACCCCAGTTCTTGCATGAATAAATTTTTTTTTAAGATTTGTTTGTTTGTTTATACATACAAGCACTGGGTATAGTCAGAAGCACGGGAGGTGAGAGAATTCACCAGAGCCAGAGCGGGGAGCAGAGCAGGCAGAAGGACCGAAGTACACTGCTGAGGGGAGCAGCGGGCGGCAGGAGAGGTCTGCACGCCATGTGGGACCCTCCTCCGGTGGCCGGGGAGCAGCTGGGGATGGAACCGGCGCCGCATAGGCTGCGGGCAGCTTTGCAACCCAGTGCTCAACCCTGCGCCACCGGGGAGGCCCAATAAATAAATCTTAAAAAAAAAAAAAAAAGATTTTAGAAATTCAAAGACGTTTAAACTCCCTGTAACACCCTTTGTTTTGTTTTACAAATTTTTTAAAGTATGTAAAAATGAAACGGGAGAATTTACTAGTTAGTTTCATATGGTGGCAACTCAAAGTGCCTAAGGGAACAGAGGCTAGAAGCAGCCCTACTTACAGGTTTCAGCAAAATAAAGGACTGGGCCAGCAAATTGCTCAGGAAGTGGTCATGAGCCAATCGGATGCTTTCAAAGTCTCGTGTTGAATTGATCTGATGAAGCAGCTGTGAGAACTGAGACTCCAGCACATCTACCTGAGAGACAGTTACACGCAGAGTTTTAGCACCTTGCATATTCTAACCAGTCAAGGACATTCAGGTGCCTGGCTGGATAAAATAGATGTTATTTACACTCACCTTCCTCTTATCTAAGTTAAGTGTACAGCTGAGCAAAGACACATATTGCCTAGCCTTGTAGCAAGTCACTTGCCTAATTCTAACCTGCCAAGGCGCCCTGCCCCAACCCAATCCTGTCCAAATCGCTTTGGCTAAACTGGCTTGGTTAAGTCCTATAGGATTCCAGAGACTACCACAAACTGTTAAAAGTCAAGTTATCAATAACTAAGTAATGCATTGATAAGGACCACCCCCATTCTTCATTCTCCACCTGTTTATAGCCACTGTCCTCTAAAATGCCCCTAAGTAACAGGTCTAGTAATACAACCTGTGACTCTCCTCAAACCCCAGGATTGCAGTTCCTCTTCAAAAATTGACTTCTTTTCATACCCTTCCTTCTACTCATCCCCTGGCTCGGACCTGGAGATAGTACTGAAGATTATCCACTAAGAATGCCATGTGGTTTCGTAGGCGCCACTTGACTGCATCGGTCTGGTTGGACTTGAGGTGCTTGCGCTGCATCTGTAGAGCCCAGCAGTGCTGCAGTTCAGCTTGCACCCGGCGCACACTCAGTAAGTACTTGAAAACAACGTTGTATCTAGGACATTAATAGTCGGTTATTCAAGGTATGAAAAGTTCACTTCCCGTCCCTACCTGCATGAAAGCCCCTAGAACTTGTGCCACCCACCCGTCCCCCCAAAAGGCAGATAGGAAAGAATGGCTACAGTTGGACCAATGAACTGTGGCTTATTTATACAATGGAATATTACACAGCAACCAAAATGGATTCTGTGTCCCTCCCTCCCCAAAAATTATAGCTTGATACTTTTTAAAATAATGCTTAAAACAGAAAAAAAAAAGGTCTATCTTTGGGGAGTAGATAGCTGTTACAAAACATGCTAAACATCTAGAGAAAAAACATGGAATTTAAAATAATACCTTAGTTTGGAGGAATCAAGGGGTCAAGACTAGGAAGGACCACACAAATATATGTATATTATTTTCAGTGTTGTAGTTTTTTTTTGGGGGGGGGTGTGGGTGTGAGAGAGAGAGAAGGGAGGATGAAGGATCTTGTAAGGATGTAAGAAGAATGTATTTTGGGTAATCTAATAATCTGTCCTTGAATCCCAAAGAGAAAATAAAATTGAGGGATCCCCTTAGTGAGTTCAAACTCCTGCCTTCCAGTCTAGGGGCCTAATGCTCAGCCCGATGCTAAGACACTCATGCCTGGTAGAACTTTGTGTATTCACTTGTTTTTAGGCGAGTTTACAGAAAACCCGATTCCATTTGTTTTAAAAATTGTCTATTTCTAATGGAACATGCCGCAGCATAGTACGTCTGGTTTGGATTTGATTTGAACAAATCCCACCACAAATGACATTTTTAGATAACTGGGGAAATTTTAGTGTGGGCTGGATATTAGACAATAAGGAATTATTAAATTTATCAGAATGATGGCATTTATGTTAAGAATATGTTCCTTTTTTACATAAAGAAAAAGTTTATTGAGGAGAAAAGGGACAGAAATAAAGTGGGACTCCCAGGCTGGTGGAACCAGGCCAGGGAGGGGCACGGAAGCCCCAAGAATATGTTCTTTTTGAATTGCATAGTCTGAAGTCAAATGACATGTCTGTGATGTGCCTCATAAAGTGCCAGCCAAAAAAAAAAAAAGGCAGCATAATGTCAGTGGTCAGTGAAGCTAATGCATATGAGGAGTTTGTTATAGTCTATTTTTGCTTATATTTGGAACTTTTTATAATAAATAAAATTTAAAAATAAGCATAATTTCTTCAACAGTGTTAAGAGCATACAAGTTAGGAGCTAAGTGGTTTGTGTGCTCATGGGATGCTGAGCGCCATGGGGACAAGGTCCATGCAGCTGACTTTGGTGGCTGTGGGCTCTGAATCTCCCACAGAATCTTCTCCCTAGACAAGCCTCATCTTTTCCAGGTTATAGTATCATACGCTAATTTACTCTCCCCCAATGCAGAGAGGGTTGTGAAGACAACAGGGAGGATGAAGAGGAGCCTTTCTGTTCGTTTGTTGCCTTTTCTCCACGCATCTGCCACAACCGAGCACGATGGGGTCTGTTCCCCAGCCTGGCCAGTGCTCCAACCAGTGAGTGAGTTTGGAAAGTCCATTAAAATGGTGCGGGTGGGCTTCACAGGCCACTACCAGCCCTGCTTGCTTCCGCCAACTCCTTTCCCTACAACTCTAGTTCCCCCGTTTTGTAGGGCTGGAGGTGCAAACAGCACTTCCTGCTGCCCCTCCCTGGAGGTGAGGAGGCATCTCTCACGTGGCTAAAAGTCCACAGACAACTCTTGGGTCTTCCCAAGTAAATCAATAAAGAATTACCAAAGTTAGTGTGAAACCTAGTCAGAGCTGATGAGGGCCAGCCTTTCACTGGGGTGCCCAAGACTTTCTCAGAGTTTACAAAGTGGAATCCTGTAAATTATTATTTTGCAGGTAAACAAACCAACCTGCCTTCCCCCAACTTTGTGGCTTTAAGGATTTCACCCTGCTGCCCACTCCAGCATCCACCACTCCCTATTGTAGGACTTCTGAAACTTAACAGTATTCTCTCTCCATCCCCCAAAGGCATTTGAGTTTACATCTGATTTGCTGTCTGTTAAAAACTAGCTGAGTGGCTAGCTTGTGCCCACCAATTTATTCCCTTTGGAGAATATTTACCCGTGAAAAGCTCAGAAGTACTCACTTTTCCAGGACTGCAGGGGTGAAGAGGATGTGTAGTGGCCATTGCACTTTGTAGGAAAGGCCAAGGGCTGCCCAGCCAGATGCAGGGGCTTCCCGGGGAGAAGTTTCCCGAGAAGGCCCTTCTCTTGCCTGAGTGGCATCTATTAAGGGGAGAAAGGACAACCCTGGTAATCTAGACATGGCCTTTCACCAAGGTGAGTACCAGTCATGCAGTGATGGCTCATTCAAGCCCGTGCCACCAGAAGCATCAAGGGGACTCAGGGAACTTGCAGGGGACAAGGGAGCATCTGTGTGAGCTGCTCTCAAGAGCTCTTTTAGAGATTCTTTTTCCAGACCGCAAATCCAGTGACTGGAAATAGAGACCATTCCAGGAGCACAACCAAATTGCCTGAGCATTGCACTTAGCTCTCTGCCACCTTCCTTTTCTGCCATGTAAAAGGAGCGCACTGGACTACGTCTCAAATTTATGTGATTTCTGTGGAGGTGGACAGAAGCCATGGTGGAGAACAGATGGTGGCCAGTAGGAGTGCAAAAGGTGCCAGAAAGAAGACGAACCTTTATGCTCCTTTCCATGGTAGTCAATTGTCAAGTGCAACAGAGGGAGAAGGTTGTCGTCATCGAGTAATACCTTGTGCGCGGACTGCTGGAAGGCCACGTTCACATCTGCAAGGAAGAACGGGCTGCCAAGAATGCTCTGCGGCAACACCCAGGCCCCTCTGGCTTCCCACTTCGCCCCCAGACGGCCAGCGCTGACAGCAGGATGGGGCGGACATAGGCTGTTTTTTGCCTGACTAGAACACACTCCTTTCCCTGCTGGTAAAAGCTCCCCAATAGTCCTTGGAGAATCACCTCCACCCAGTAAAATCCTGTAGTTCTAGTGGGGTTGACAATACCTGGTCCTAAGTAGGCAAGAGACCCAGGCATGGTCAGTTGGAATGAACACTCGACCTCGTGACACTGTTTTGTTCAGGGAGCCGAACATGACTCACGCCAGGCTGTACCGACTTTGAAAGAGTGTAGCTCTTTCTTTTGAGATAAACAGGGATATAGTAGGATATAAGCTTGGCCGGGGGTCATCCTGCTGCCATAAGGAGCAGGCCTGACAAGGCAGAGGTGAAGGATGTAATGATACCTAGTCCTCAAGGCATCATGTGTGCTTTTGGCTCAAAATCTGCCTAAAGCCAGCATACTTCAGACCTTTTCAGTTATGAGAATCATTATTCTTCTTTTCCCTACCTTTTGAGTTGGCACTGAGATTTCTGATACTGGCAACTAAAAAGTTTCCACAAGTACAATGGAAATGCATAGAGCCAGAAAAATGGTACCCTGTCTTCTCTCCACCCCAAACCCCCATTTTCTTTAAAAGTCTTATTCAACCCTACTTATGCAGTATGAGTAGGATTGGTCACCAACTGACCGAGGGTGAACACTTTACTGAGGTCCGCATGCCTGAGTGTCCTGACCTGACCTCTTTGATGCAACTGGACTAGTCAAAATCCTTTCCCTGGACTTTAACTTGTCACCAGAGATACTGGGATTGGTGCCTTCAGTAGAAACTGAAGCATATTCCTGGGAATTTTTGGAGGCCGTGTTTTCACATGGGACTAGAAAGTCACCCAACAGCACACAAGAAGCACAAGTACAACATGGAGAGAGGGAAAACCCTAGCAATATTCGTTGTTCTAAGGCCCAGCTATAGCCCTATCCCACTGAGGTGACAGATCCGATAGCAGATAAATCCCCACTTCCTACCCAGGCTAGCTCAGGCTACGTTTCCACCATTCGTAGCCTAAGGACTTCTGATGCAATACAACAAGTGGTAACAAGTCCCAGTATGTCCCAAAAGGCATATACAGCTATAATCCGATGAGATAAAATACCTGGTTTGAAGGCCTGCAAACCAAGATGCTGCTCCTAATGACCTCAGCATGAAGCCTACCTGAAAAGCCTTCCATCTTTAGAAACACTGCTGTACGTCACCAGGTTGCTCGTGCGTGCTTCAGCAGCAGCCATGAAATACCCTACAACTTCAGGACGCTTAGGTATCTCTCAGTTCCAGAGGGCAATTACCATGTTCAGTGACTGCAGTGGGTGGTGTTTTTAACATGTGTTGAGCTGTGTCAATGAAGGCCTGAAACAGTTCTCCACGTCCCAAAAGGTAAAAGTCTTTAATAATCTAAGGAAAGAATTTCAATGGACAGTTCAGTAATCCAACAAGACCAGGAGCTTCTCGCTATCCTAAGAGAATTACACGTATTAATTTCTCATCTCACCACTTTGAGCCCAACCTACCAAAGGATATAGCCTTAGGCATTTCAAAGGACCATACCTTGTAAATCTTCATGGCAGCATGCCTGATGTGTCCTTGATATCATTTATTTAAAGTAAATGCAATTATAAAATGCTAGCACAAAGTTAACACCCAAAGCTTTGTAGATATTGTAGATATATAGCACTGGGTGGAGTAGGCCAACCTGCTGTGGATACGTGAGGCCACTCTGGAAGTCTGGGTACAATGTTCTCATGAGAGGCTAGAGCATTAATGAATATACTGCCCACAGCATCATTTTAAGAGTTAAAAGAACAGCTATTACCTTCAGCTGACCCAGTAAATCTGATTCTTCCACCATCAGCTTCCAGAGATGCTGTGAAAAGAACAAAACAGAAACAAATTTCATTACAATAAAAAGTTTTGTAAAGAATGGTTCTATGCACATCCAGCAATGTATTGAAAAAAGAATATATAGCATGACCAAGTTAGGTTAATTCCACAAATGAAAAGATAGTTTTAGGGGGCTCCCTGGTGGCGCAGGAGTTAAAGACACAGTGCTATCAAGCTATCTAGACCAGCCACTGCAGCACGAGTTTGATTCCTGGCCAGGAAGCAACCCACATGGTGAGCAGACCTCTCCTGTCTTGCCCGCTGCTCCCCTTAGCAGTGTATTTCAGGAGATCTGCCTGTTCAGCTCCCTACTCTCTGGTGAATCCTCTCACCCCCTGCCCCTCTGGCTTACACCCCAGTTCTTGTATGCAAAAATAAATCTTAAAAAAAAAAAAGAGTTTTAACAGTTAAAATGTCCACCTATACATATGAGAGGAATGTTCTGGAATTAGATAACAGCAATGGTTGTACAACACTGTCTATGACATAAAAACCATTGACTTGTACACTGTTTTTAAATGACTCAAATATTGAATTTTATGTGAATTTATCTCAATAAAAAATTTTTAAATGAATGCAATTTATTGAATTACAGATTGAAAGAGAAAAATTTATGATTACTGCAATAGACACACAAAGAACATTTGATAAAGCTTAACATCTATTCAAGACTCAAGCAAGCGTAGAGGAATAGGAGGGAACTTCTTTATTCTAATGAAGAATATATACCAAAACCCATAGCAAGTAAGCTATTTAATGGTGAAAGAGATGAAATACCTTTTAAGTCAATTAACATTGTACTAAAGTCTCTGACACTACAGCAAGATAATTGTTTTTTTTTTTTTTTTAATAGAGGCATGTTTTATTTTATTTTATTTATTTGTTTGTTTGTTTGTTTATACATGCACTGGGTATAGTCAGAAGCGCGGGAGGGCGAGAGAATTCACCAGAGCCAGAGCGGGGAGCAGAGCAGGCAGAAGGACCGAAGTACACTGCTGAGGGGAGCAGCGGGCGGCAGGAGAGGTCCGCGCGCCATGTGGGACCCTCCTCCGGTGGCCGGGGAGCAGCCGGGGATCGAACCGGCGCCGCAGAGGCCGCGGGCAGCTTCGCAACCCAGCGCTCAACCGCTGCGCCACCGGGGAGGCCCACAGCAAGATAATTTTGAAAGCATAAATTTACTTACATAAAATTATGTAACAAAATTATGTAACTTTATAAGTTAATTTTATATAGTTAACATAACATTATATAGTAACATAACATTATATGTGATTTTTTTTTATGTAACTGGAAAGGAAACTGCTATTAACAGATGTTATTACTATCTGCTTAGTGTCCAAGAGAATTGACATACTATCAGAACTACTTAGATAATTCAGCAAGGTGCTGATTAATATGTAAAAGTCAACTACATAAGCAGTGCTAGTGGTGAAAGGTAAAATCCAGAATAGAATTTGCTAGTGAAGCATCAACACTGGTTCAGGGTGCTCATTCCCTTCTCTCTCTCATTGGAACTGACACAGATTAGAAACTGGACTTGACCCTTCGCTAATATGTATTACTAGACAAAGTAGCTGACATCCTCAGTGGAATATAATCTCACAGGTCAAAATACTTAGACAGGGGCCTCACTGGTGGCGCAAGGGGTTAGTTAAGACACAACCTGTGAAGCTGTCCGCAGCCACTGTAGCACGAGTTCGATTCCCTGGCCAGGGAGCTACCCACATGGTGCAGCAGACATCTCCTGACTTGCCCGCTGTTGCCCTCAGCAGTATATTTCAGTCAATTCACCTGTTCTGTTCCCCACTCTGTCTCTGGTTAATCCTGTAACACACCCCCCGCCAATGCCTCTGGTCTGTACCCTAGCTCTTGTATGCATAAATAAAAAAATCTTTAAAAAATAATTAGAAAGTGAGGAATAAACAAACAGGTAACACCCACTATCTAAAGCAGAAGTTTTAGAACAGACTGAGATCGTATAGCATGCCTCTCAGATTTCCCATGCAAGACTGAAGTACTCATTCCCCCAGCTTCTAGTAGTACTGCATGTTGATGCCATTCCAGGTATTGCTCTTGGCTAGAGTTTCCTTATCCATAGATCCAGAGGAGGATACAGGGTGGCTAGGAGAACAATATTCGATTTCTGATAGATGCAGAATTGAGGTACAGTGGTCTAGTACTCTAACCTCAATTTGGGACATCTCTTAAGTGCCATTCTAACTTCAAGGCTCTGAATAGGATTGGCCAAGGCTTCGAATGCAACTGCATCGCTATTCAATTCTGTTTCCCTCACTTGCAACCAAATCTTCATCTCAAATCTGTTTCATGGGAAATCTGACCTATGACACACACCAAGAACAAACATTCTTGATAAATATGTATAAAGTGGTAAGGATAGATAGTAGCAACATAAATATACAATAAGAAATTTTAAAAAAGAGCCAAGTTGCTAGAACAACTAGATATACATGTGTAAAAATAAAAGCTTGATCCATACCTTGCACCACTTCAAAAATTAACTCAAAATGATCAGAGACCTAAATGTAAAACTGGAAATTATAAAATTTCTAGAAGAAACAAATCTCTGACCAATAAATTTTTAGATACAGCAACAAAAGCAAGACTTAGAAAAGAAAGAAAAGGACAACCTGGACTTAGTCAAAATTAATTTCTGCTCTTTGAAAGACCTTTGAAAGACACTAAGACAATGAAAAAACAAGTCACAAATGGAAGAAAATATTTTAAGTCACATATCTGATAAAAAAGAACTTATATCCAGAAAATATGTACATATATAAAAAGAATTCTCAAAACTCAATAGTAAGAAAAAATGGACAATATTTGAACAGACACTTCACCAATGATGGTAAATAAGCATGTCAAAAGATATTCAATGTTACCAGTCATTATGAAAATACAAATTAAAACTACAATGTGTGAACAACCCAAATGTTTGTTTATAGATGACTGGATAAAAACACTATTTTCAAGGGGATACTATTCCATAATAAAAAAACTTCACACACCAATATGAATCTCAAAATAATTATGCAGAGTAAAAGAATACCTAGCATTGCAGCACTATTACAATAGCTAAAGTATGGAAACAACCTAAATGTCCAAAAACAGATGACTGGATCAAGAAGATGTGGTATAGATACACAAGGGAATATTACTTAGCAATCAAAAAAAATAAACTCATGCCATTCACAGCAAAATGGATGGAGCTGGGATTATGCTCAGTGAAATAAGTCAGAAGGAAAAAGAAAAATATCCAATGGTTTCACTTATAGGAGGTATACAGGGAAACCAAACAAGGAGTAGCGAAAAAAAAAGAAAATTAGCAGGCAGACTATAAATTGGAGACATAACAGGAGGAGAGGGGGGAGAGAGATCAAAACAGGGGCAGGAAGAGCACAAGGGACTATGGTGATGGTTCACCGGTGACTCGGTGGTGGGAATTTCATGGGCACTACACCTGAGAGGAGAAATCAAACACTGTACAAAAATGAACAATGATGCGAAATAAATATATATGTTTAATAAAAAAAGAAATAAACCAAGAAAGTGACAGATCTGTACAATGAAAACAAGATGTTGTTGAAAGAGACAAATAGAAAGACACCCTGAGTTCATGAATCAGAACAATTAGTATTGTTAAAATGTCCCTATCACCCAAAGCCATCAATTTGTTCAATGCAATCCCCATCAAAATTCTAATGTTTTTCTTCACAGAAATGGAAAAAACAAGCCTGGGCCTCGCTGGTGGTGCAAGGGGTAAAGTCTCAGCACTACGAAGCTATCAGCAGTGTATTTCAGTAGATCCATCTGCTCTGCTCCCCACTCTGTCTCTGGTGAATCCTCTCACCCCCTGCACCTTTGGTCTGTACCCCAGTTCTTTGACTTAAAAATAAATAAAACCTTTTTTTTTAAAAAAGCAATCCTAATATCTGCACGGAACCACAGAAAACCCTGAATAACAAAACCGATCCTGAGGAAGAAAAACAAAACCAGCAGCATCATGCTTCCTGATTAGAAACTATACTATAAAGCACTAGTAATAAAAATGGTACTGCTCTGTCATAAAAATAAACAGACCAGAGGAACAGAACAGAGAACAAAGATTTAAATCCCTGCAAATACAGCCAACTATTATTTGACAAAGGAACACCAGATAAACAAATGCAGAATGTTTATATGTGAATGTGAAGAAGCGCCTTAACATAAGTTTTGGTAATGATTTTTTTGGATATAGCACCAAAAGCACTGATAATAAAAGCAAAACAAGTGGAACTACATCATACTAAAAATGCTTTTGCACAACCAGGAAAAAAAAAAAAACCAACAAAATGCAAAGGCAACCTATGGAATGCAGAAAATATTTGCAAACCGCATAGTGGATAAGGGTTAATTCCCAATCTATACAATTCAATAACAAAAAGCAACAAACAAAAAATAACCCAAATAATCCTATTATAAATGGACAGAGGAAATAGGTATTGTTTCAAAAACATGTAAATGGCCAACAGGTATATAAAATGCTCATACAGAACATCATGAATCATCAGGGAAATGCAAACCAAAACCACAATGAAGTATCACCTCATACCTGTTAAAATGGCAATCATCTAGAAAACAAGAGGTAAGTCTACAAGTGTTGACAAGGATGTTGTCTTTTACATTCCCAGTGCACTGCTGGTGGGAATGTAAATAGGTACACATACCATAGAAAACAATATGGAGGTTCTTCAAAAATTTAAAAAAAAAAAAAAGAATTGCCATATAACCCAGCAATTCTACTGCTGGGTATATATCCAAAGGAAAGAAAACAGGATATCAAAGAGATATACGCACTATTAATCACAATAGCCAAACATGAAAACAATCTAAGTGCCTGTCAGTAGACAAATGGATAAAGAAGATGTGGTATATATTGGGCTGTCAGAAAACTCATGACGAAGTTTTGCTTGAAAAACAAAAAATGTATCATGACTTTTTCTGACAACCCAGCATAGTAACAATGGAACATTATTCAGCTATAAGGAACATGGATGGACCTTAAGGACATTATGTTAAGTGAGTTAAGTCAAAGACAAGTACTGTACCTGTAAAAATCAAAATAACCCAGAGAATAAAAACAGTAGCTCTCAGGGGATGGGGCGGGAGGATAAGATTGATAGTGCTTAAGGGCACAAACTTGTAATGAGTACTATAATAGCCACAGGCTTAATACACAGTATTACCAACAGACAATAATACTGTACAATGAAAATGCAATATAATAGTGTTACAAGGGTAACCACAGTACAACATATACAAAGCTACACGCTGTTCTCCTTAAATTTACATGTCAAATTTATGTAATAGAACTTAAAATTGAAAAAAAAGCACATGTGTTAGCAATGAAAGCACATGTAATAAAGATATTTAAAATAATTGTAGGGATGGGTGTTCAAACGGCTGCATAAGAAATTGCATTTGACTCCTCCCACAGATACAATAAACCTGAAAGTAAACATGAATTAATTTACCCAGAGGCAGACCTGAAATTCAGACAAGAAATGCTTCAGCATCAAAGGATAAAAAGGCAGTGCCTGCTGCTCCCCTCAGCAGTGCTTTCAGTCTGTCTGCCTGTTCTGCTCCCCACTCTGTCTCTGGTGAATCCTCTCACCCCACCCGCGCTTCTGGCCTGTACCCCAGCTATTGTATAAATAAAAAATAAATCTTTGAAAAAAAAAAAAAAGTAGAGACTAAGAACCATCCCTTAATGGGCCTGAGCACTCACCTGGGACCCAACACAGTATACCAGTCTGAACAGTGCCCAACTCAGAGATGAAGGAATCCCAGATAGCATATTTACAGCACTAGCTAGGAAGCAAGAAACTAGGGACCACCTTGGGTTGGAATCATTGGTAGATTTCATCTTGGCAAGCTCTTGTATAAATAAATAAATAAATAAATCGTTAAAAAAAAAAGCAGAATATACATTCTTCTCAAGTGCATATGCAACATTCTCAAGGACAGAACACATTTTGGAACACAAAACAAATCTCATTAACTTAAGAAGATCAAAAATCACACCAAGTCATTTTTTGTTCAGCCACAGTGCTATGAAGTTAGAATCCAATTACAAGAAGAGATTTGGAAAAATCACTATGTGGAGATGCTACATGCTATTGAACAGCTATCAGGTCACCAAAGAAATCAAAGGAGAAGTCAAAAAATATCTGGAAACAAATGAAAATACTGATAGGGAATTACAAAGCAATTCAGGCTTATCTCAAGAAATATCTTTAAATAAACAATAAAACCTTACATCTAATGGAACTAGAAAAAGAACGAACAAATCCCAAAGTCAGTACAAGAAGGAAATAAAAATCACAACATACATGAGATAGGAACTAACACAACAGGGGCCTCCCTGGTGGCGCAAGGGGTTAAGACACAATCTATGAAGCTATCCGCAGCCATTGCAGCATGAGTTCGATCCCCAGCCAGGGAACTACCCACATGGCACAGCAGACCTCTCCTGACTCACCTGCTGCTCCCCTCAGCAGTGTATTTCAGTCAAATCTGCCTGTTCTGTTCCCCACTCTGCCTCTGGGGAATCTTCTCACCCTTCACACCTCTGGCCTATACCCCATTCTTGTATGCATAAATAAATAAAATCTTTTTAAAAAACACAACAGATCCATAACTCTTTAAGAAAGAAAATATTCAAATAAATGAGAAATGAAAAGTGGTGAAGTTATAATATACCATAGAAATAGAATAAGAAAGAGACTGCTGTAAACACCTGGCTGCCAGCAAATTGGACAGTCTAGAAGAAATGGAAAAATTCCTTGACTCTAACAATCTCCCAAGAATGAATCAAAAAGAAACAGACTGAGCAAAAGAATTAAAACAGTAATCAACCTCCTCAACCCCCAAAACAAACAAAAGTCCTAGGCCAGATGGGCTCACTGATGAAACTTTACCAAACATTCAAAGAATACCAATCCTTCTCAAACTTCCAGAAAGTACAAGAGGAAGGAATACTTCCCAACTCCTTTCACAAGACCAACATTACTCAGATACCAACACCAAACAAGAACATCACAAAAACCAAAATAAAGGTCAATATTCTGATGAATACAGATGCAAAAATCCTCAACAAAACATACACAAATGGAATTAAAAAATACATCCATGTATGACAAACTGATAGCTAACATCATACTCAGTGGTAAAAGACTAAAGGCTTTCCCTTTAAAATCAGGAACACAAGGATGCTCGCTCTCACTGTTATTTAACCTAATACTGGAAGTCCTCGTTAGAGTAATTAGGCAATAAAAATAAAATGTATTCAACTTGGAATGGAAGCAGTAAAACTTACTGTATGCACATGACATACACATAAAGACTTCACCAGAAACTATTAGAAATAATACAGTAAAGTTGCAGACTACAAAAACAATATGCAAAAAATCTGTTGCATTTTATACACCAAGAACCAGCTAAAATAAGTATGAAGAAAGCAAAGCCATTTATGATATTAAAAAGAATACCTATGGGCTCCCTGGTGGTGCAAGAGGTGAAGTCTCAGCATTATGAAGCAATCCGTAGCCCCTGAAGCACGAGTTCAATCCCAGGTCAGGGAGCTACCCACATGGTGCAGCAGACCTCTCCTGTCTCACCCGCTGCTGCCCTCAGCAGTGTATTTCAGTCATTCTGCCTGTTCTGCTCCCCACTCTGTTTCTGGTGAATCCTCTCACTTTTTCCCTGCCCCCACCTCTGGCCTACACCCCAGTTCTTGTATGCATAAATAAATCTTTAAAAAAATAAAAATATCTAGGAATAAAATTTAACCAAAGGAGTAACTGACCTGTATACTGACAACTATACATCTCTGAAAAAAAGCTGAAGAAAACACTAATAGGGCCTCCCTGGTGGTGCAAGGGGTTAAGCACAGCACTATGAAGCAATCTGCAACCTCTGCAGCACGAATGAATTGGATCCCCAGCAGTCCAAGGAGCAACCCACGAATTTTAAGAATTTTTTGGTTCTGTTTCTGTGAAGAATGCTGTTGGGATCTTAATTGGGATTGCATTGAATTTGTATAATGCTTTAGGTAAAATGATGATTTTATAAAATGTTGATTTATCTGATTCATGGGCATGGAATGTCTTTCCATTCATTTGTGTGTTTTTTAAAAAGATTTATTTATTTATTTATGAAATACACTGCTGAGGGAAGCAGCGGGCAAGTCAGGAGAGGTCTGCTGCGCCATGTGGGTAGCTCCCTGGCCGGGGATCAAACTTGTGCTGCAGTGGCTGTAGACAGCTTCATAGTGCTGAGACTTCACCCCTTGCGCCACCCCAAAGCTATTACTTATTTAGGAATTTTCAAAATCTTTTTTCTTGAAGGACTAAAGAAAGCATGTACTAAAAAGTATACAAATCATAAGTTTACAACAAACAATTTTCACAAATTAAATATATCTGTATAATCACATGCCCTGAAAGCCCCACTCTGGCCACTTCCATTGATCAAGGGCAAATACTCTCTTAACATCTAACACCAGATTAATCCTGCTTGTTTGAAATTTATGTAAATAGTATAGTATATATTGCATAAAAATTTTAAAGGAATAAACAGAAAGCGACCTCCAAAAGGGTGTACAGTAAGTATTTAGAGACATTCCCCCTTTTTTCTTCTCTATTTCTTTCATTACTATAACTTATTGTTAAAATACCTTTAAATAGAGTCAATTACCTACAATTCTAGAAAACTTAAGAACTTCAATTCTTTGTCTATCATTTTTACAAACTGGAAATATAATTTCTAGCACTATATCCATTTCAAAATTTCACACACAAAAAACGAATTTGAAATCTCATAATATTCATACAGTAAAATTTTACTTTCTTCCATTTCCTCCCAGTTATCACAAAAATTTTTAAAAAGATCACAAAAGATTAAGATGAAAAGTACTGAGGGCACCAACCTCTTAGGCAAAGGCTGACTTGGCTATAGACAAAGGCAAGGCAGCCTTGAAATTTTGGAAGGAAAGAAATGCATATTCTAATAGTTTATATATTTGTTTATAAAGAATCAAATCAAGAGATACCTCAAGGCCACTTTAATGTGCTATTTTATGTATACTTTACATCTGTTTCCAACACGTAGGAATTTGAGACAGTGACCAGAAAATAAAATCATATTCATGATAGATTGTTGCTTCAAATTCAAAGTTCTCTCTTTCTCTCTTTCTGCATGCATACAAGAGCTGGGGTGTAGGCCAGAGGTGCAGGTGGGGTGTGTATGAGAGGATTCACCAGAGACAGAATGGAGAGCAGAACAGGCAGATCTACTGAAATACACAGCTGACAGGAGCAGCAGGCAAAGCAGGAGAGGTCTGCTGCGCAATGTGGGTTAGCTCTCTGGCTGGGGATCAAACTCAGGCGGCAGATAGCTTCATAGTGCTGAGACTTAACCCCTTGTGCTGCCAGGGAGGCTTCTAAAGATATTTGATGTTGGGCCTCCCGGGTGGTGCAAGGGGTTATGCACCGCACTATGAAGCAATCCGCAGCCTCTGCAGCACGAGTTGGATCCATGGCCAGCCAGGGAGCAACCCACATGGCGAGGCAGACCCCTCCTTTCTCGCCTGCTGCTTCTCTAAGCAGTGTATTTCAGTCAGTCTGCCTTTTCTGCTTCCCACTTTGTCTCTGGTGAATCCCTCCCACCCCTCTACCCCCACATCTCTGGTCTGTACCCCAGCTCTTGTATGCATAAATAAATAAATCTTTAAAGAAAAAAGCTATTTGAGGCTAACTTTCTTAGCAATTCTAGACAATGACCCTAGCATAATGGCTATGCTTCAAAAATCACTTTTTGAGGTTTATTGTTGTTGGCTGATGTAAATATACTCACTACTTCCTGGCCTACTAATCAGAAACTCTGAAAATAAGGACTTGGTGCACGTGCATACTTTTAAGATTTCTCTAAGTTGAAAACCTCTAAAATAGTTGACAATACAGTTGACTGAAGATACCATTTCATTTGACACATATGAATCAAATTTTATTATAGGGGCGTCCCTGGTGGTGCAAGGGGTTAAAGCACCGCACTAGCACTGTGAAGAAATCTGCAGCCTCTGCAGCGCGAGTTCGATCCCAGGCTGGCCAGGAAGCAACCCACATGGTGCAGCAGACCTCTCCTGCCTCACCCGCTGCTCCCCTCAGCAGCGTGTTTCAGTGAGTCTGCCTGTTCTGTTCCCCACTCTGTCTCTAGTGAATCCTCTCACCCTCCAGCATCTCTGGCATGTACCCCAGCTCTTGTATGCATATATAAATCTTAAAAAAAATTTTATTATAAGCACAGAACCAATGCCCATTTGAAAAGTTACTGGTCACAATTTATGTTGGCTGGATGAAGCACAGTTCACTTAAGAACACTGAACTCAATGTCGGAAGACCTGGTTCTGTGAACATTCGAGAAGTTAGCATTCTGAGTATCTTTTTCATTTATAAAAATAGAAAACCAATACTTGCTCTGCCTTCCTAATAAAGTTATATCCATAAGTGAAAGAATAAGTTACAAAGCCATACTAAAATGTAAGTCGGCACTAATTTAGTGAGACTCAGTCGATTCCTTGGGGTCACTACCATCTATATAGACCCAAAATGCTGTGTCTGAAATGAAACCAAGACCTTCCTTTATTCATCTAAGTAATTAACTAGCTAACTAGCAAACTCAAGTCAGGTGTGAAAAGGCTAGGGCAGTTCTACCTCTGTTACTGAAAACAGTATGTTTATTTTCTACTTCTTATCTTTCAACTCTATCATCTCCCGAACTAAGCTCTAACCAATCAAGAAGAAACAAAGGTCAGGGGAATTGGTCCATTTTCTTTTTCAGAAAATACATAATCAAAGACAAACCTCAGCCACAGTACTACGAATACGATCCACGACCTGCTCGAAATCCACCAGGCTGAAGAGTGGCTGCTGCTTGAGACGATGTAGTTCTGCAGCAAAAGTGTCCTCCTGGTTTTTCAAAATGGAGCCTGCAAAAGAGGAAGGCACTGTCAAAGAAAGAACAACCAGGGCAGGCAAGGTTTTCCAAACCTGGGAGTGCAGCTGAATTACCTGCTTCCCAGGCAATCCATCATGACTGCCCTGAAATCTCAGGACATAAGTTTTGTTAACCACTCACTCTCAGTAGGCATACTTTGGGCCTTTAATGATGGAATACACTGGGCAATGAATTTCCTACCTTTTCTAGTCAGGTTTACATTTTGATTCTCAAACATCTGGACAGATTCTCCAACAAACAGGATTTTTTCAGCAACCCTCACTGGAATGTAGGATGGCAAAATCTCTACTCGAAGAGAAAACTGTTTCAGAGATGGTGCCAACATGTTCTCTTCTTCTATCAAACGCTAATCAAGGAAATAATCTTTATCAGAATGATGTATAAAGAAAGAAAAACAAGAACACATTCAGTAACTCTCCCAACCATGTTTTATATTTTATAGAAATAGGAACTTAAAATCTGAAGTTGCATAATTCTTCAATAATCAATGACTTGGTTATACCTCTATTAGTTATTTATCCAAATAATATGAAAATTTTAATATGAAAAGATTTATTTATGCCTATGCACACAGCAGCACTGCCCACAACTGTCAAGTTATCCAACCAACCTAAGTGCCCTCCAAAAGACTAATGGAAAAATCATGGAATGCATAATCAACAGAATATTAAACAGCTGTGAAAAAGACAAAATAGAGGCATTTAGCACAAAAGTAGATGAAACTCGAGGTGATTATGTTAAATGAAACAAGTCAAAAAGTGAATGATATCAGATGGAATAGAAACAACAAAAAAAAAATACGCAGCAAAATCTTGAACTTGGTGAGAGAACATAAGGGTTACCATAGGGAACTGAGAGGAAGGAGGAGGTAGTAAGAGGCAGATGGAGTATTGGATGGGTGGTTTGATAGAGGGTGAGTGGAACATGTGTACATATGGAAAAACAGAAATATAAACCCAAAAGATTAAAATTTTAAAAAACTCTTAAATTAGGGCCTCCCTGGTGGCACAAGGGATTAAGTCTCAGCACCATGAAGCAATTTGCAGCTACTGCAGCACAGGCTCGATCCCCGGACAGGGAGGTGACCTCTCCTGCCATGCCTGCTGCTCCCCTCAGCAGTGTATTTCAGTCAGTTTGCCTGTTCTGGTCCCCCACTCTGTCTCTCGTGAATCCTTTCACCAACCCCCACACCTCTGGCCTATACCCCAGCTCTTGTATGCAAAAATAAATCTCGAAAAAAAAAAAAAATTCTTAAATTACCAGTGTTAGACATATTCCATTTTCAGGTGGCAGGATAGCATGGTGACAACTGTTTTTTTTTTTGTTGTTGTTGTTGTTTTTTTTTAAAACATTAGGATGTCAGTATTTATTCTGCCTTTCCTACTGTATAAAAAGTTGGGCTGTCACCAAAAACAGATGACTGTATCAAGAAGATGTGGTATATATACACAACAGTATAGATTACTCAGCAATCAAAGATAAACTCATGCCATTCGCAGCAACCTGGGTGAAGCTAGAACGAATTATGCTCAGTGAAATAAGCCAGAAGGAAACAGAAAAATATCAGATGGTTTCACTTATAGCAGGAATATAGGGGAACCAAATAAGACATCAGTATAAAAAAATAACAGTACAAAACACAACAAAGCAAAACCAGACAATTGTAAATCAGAGACATGCTGTAGGGGAGGAGGAGGGAGAGGGATCAGAGGGAGGGAGGGAGGAGCCCAGGGGACTGAGGTGATGGTACACAGGGGCATTGGTGAAGGAAACTTTATGGGGACTACACCTGAGGGGGTGGGGGGGAGGCAAATATTGTTTAAAAATGACCAATGATATAAAAAATAAAAAAAAATTTTAAAAAGTTGGGCTGTCAATCTGGAACTGTTTCCTTAATCGTACAGTGGTATAGCTGGTCTCTAATTTTTTCTGTCTACATGTCTATGATTTATCTTCTATATGTCAGCTCTGCCCTGTTCTTTAGACTAGCCCGATTCATGTAGTTAGGTGGGTCTGAAAGTGTTGTTCCTGGAGCAGCAGAGTCAGCCTCACCTGGGAGCTTGTTAGAGATGCAAATTTTTAAACCTCACCCATCAGAAAATCTGGGGGATGGGGCAAAGCAATCCATCTTTTAAAAGGCTCCCAAGTGTTTCTGATGCACACTAAAACTTGAGGACCAAAGATCTAGTCAGTCCATGAAATCCCAAATACCCACCACCCAATTACTCAGGCTCCTCCCATTCCAAATTTGCATTTGATGTGACCTTCATCTGGCTCCAATCCTGGGACCTCAGAATCCATAATCCTGACTTTGATCACTGCTGTTCACCCTTTTTGTTTTGGGCTTCCTCAGGGCACTATGCCAGGCCTTCCTTTCCTCTGCTCTACAGTTTTCTTAATCACAACTTCATAATAAGACATCTCAAATCTTTTTGGGTCATAGGGCTCTGCAATTATGAAAGCTACAGATCTTTCAAATGTATAGAGCATTTACAGACGCTCCATGGGCCCCAGATTAAAAACACCAATATATTGATGACTTGTAAATCTGTACCTTAAGCTAGATTGCTTTCATGAGCTCCAGGTTCAGCCCAGTGGACATTTCACACAAGGATGTCAAATACAATGAGTCCAAAATTAGATCCATCTTTTCTCCAATACATTCCTTATGATCACTGCTCACCTAGATGCTAACGGTAGAAATGTGGATATTCTTCATTGTTCCCCCTGGACCCATATCCAGTTAATTCCTAAAACTACTTAATCCACTTGCTAAATATCTGTACTTTTCTCCATATTGACATACCACCTTGGTTTATTTTTCATTTAATAATCCCCATCAACCTCCTAACTGACCTACCTGTCGCTTTTTTTTTAAACCAATTCCCTTCACAGTACCAGAGTGATCAAAGTCTGATTGTGAAACCCTCTTGCCTAAAATTCTTCACTAGCTCCCCAGTTCTTTTTACATTCAAGTCCAAATTCCTCCCCATTGCTTACAAGGGCTTTCTTGAGTGTACCTCTGCTTAACTCAACAGCTTGATTGCCACTTTCCTCATCTGCTCCATTGTTCCTTATACTTTATATTTCAGGTCTCATTCCCTTTGCCTGGAACATCTCTTGACCTCTCTTCCCAACTCTTTGCAATTTAGACAACTTCTCCTGAAAAGACTTCTCTACTTTAAGACCATGATCCAAGAACACCCATACCTACTTTTTCCAGAGCACTCAGTATACTGTAATCTGTGTACTTCTCAATGTCTTCCATTAAGCTCTAAGCACCCAATGACAGAAGCCACTACATTTTATGTCTATGCAGTTGTGGCACCTAGAACAGTGCCCGGCACGTAACAAGACATTCAATAAAATGTAACAGGATAAACGAAGGGTAAATGAATGAATGACTAGATGGATGAATAAGGACAGTAACAGGGCTTTGGGGATTCTAGTCAAAATTCCAAACTGTGTGTGTTATAGTAGCCAAAAGACTGCCTTAAGAGATAAAGACTTGTTATTAATCCCTTAAATGCATATACTGGGAAAAGGGGAAACAAAAGAATCTCACAAGTATATTTTCTAATTTATAGTCTCATCTTAAATTAAGCTAAGACAAAGCCACATGTTTACACATAAAGAATTTATGGGAGGTGCCCAGGCTATGATGAATAGAGGGGATAGGGAATCAAAAGATTGAGCTGTACATTTCTTGTTTCCTAGCTGGAATATGCTAGGTGTCTTGCTGTGCTCTCACCAAGTCCTGGAGTTCTCTCAATTGTTTTCCTGTTAGTCCCCCAATGCCCAGATCCTCCTCATCCTCTTCTGGCTGGGCACTGACATTACCAGAAGATGGACCCTGTTTGACAAAAAACTCTTCATGTTGGTCCAAGAGAAGTCCATGTAGCATCCAGGCTGAAAGCTGCTTATACATGACGCCATGACACACGGCCAGGATCCTGAGTGGAGAGGAGAGCAAGTGGAGAAGATATCAAGAGCCTTACATGTCAGCTTAGAGAACACTGAACCCCACAACAACACAGAGGGCATGTTTTAAACTGCTGCTTGATAAACAGGGGCCTGAGTTTGATGAGTCATAAGGGAAATGACTGATAAAGCTAAAAATAATTGTGCTATTTTAAATATTTGTGGATAGATTATGTGAATAAATTTCCAAACCTGTAGCCTATAGAGTAAAATCTAAAATGTTCCATGAATGTTCTGATAGTCTTTCAGGATAGGTACATTCTACCCCTGTCTTTTATGGAGAAAGCTTCAAAAGTGATGATTCTACACCACTTAATGTACTTATAGGATCTCTCTTTTTTTTTTTTTTAAGATTTATTTTTATTTATTTATACAAGCACTGGGTACAGTCAGAAGCGTGGGAGGGTGAGAGAATTCACCAGAACCAGAGCGGGGAGCAGAGCAGGCAGAAGGACCAAAGGACACTGCTGAGGGGAGCAGCAGGCGGCAGGAGAGGTCTGCGCGCCATGTGGGACCCTCCACCTGTGGCCGGGGAGCAGCAGGGGATCGAACCGGCGCTGCAGAGGCTGCGGGCAGCTTTGCAACCCAGAGCTCAACCGCTGCGCCACCGGGGAGGCCCTACTTATAGGATCTCTTTTTGGTGAACACAATAGTAAATGTTTTATTTCTGCTGGAATCATATAGGGAAAGTGAGAAGCAGGTATACCTGAAGAAGCATCATCTAACAAAAAGGTTGTTGATGGAAAGAAAGGTTACAGAGGAGCAGAAAGGTTGTTGGTGAAAAGAATAGTGACATGGTCTCAAAGGACCATGCTCCAGATACCATATTAACTATAAAGGGGGAAAGGTCCCTCAAAAACGGAGCTCTGGCCTCCCTAGTGGCAAGAGGGGTTAAGCACCGCACTTTGAAGCAACCAGCAGCCTCTGCAGCACGAGTTCGATCCCTGGCCAGCCAGGGAGAAACCACATGGTGAAGCAGACCTCTCCTGTCTAGCCCGCTGCTCCCCTCAGCAGTGTATTTCAGTCAACCTGACTGTTCTGTTCCCCACTCTGTCTCTGGTGTATCCTCTCACCCCCTACATCTCTTGCCTGTACCCCAGCTCTTACATGCATAAATAAATCTTTAAAAAATAAAATGGAGCTCTGGTGGAAACACCTAAACTAGGTGATCAAAGTTCACACCTATAAGATGACAAACTTACTTTCTGTACCTTCGGATGTGGTGCAACAGGAAATAAAATTCCCTATATAGTATTCATGTTAAAAATGTTCAATGATTAAAGGAAAAAAAAAGGGCAGGCTGCAGAGGCTGCGCTCTGCTTCATAGGTTGCATCGTCACCCCTTGCGCCATGAGTTCAATGCCCAGCCAGGGAGCGACCCACATGGCACAGCAGACCACTCCTGGCTCGCCTGCTGTTCCCCTCAGCAGTGTATTTCAGTCAATCTGCCTGTTCTGTTCCCCGCTCTGTCTCTGGTGGATCCTTTCACCCCTGCCTGCCCTATGGCCTGTGCCCCAGCTCTTGCATGCATAAAAATAAAATAAATCTTTAAAAGAAAAAAAAAAAAAAGAGGGCAAGGAAGGGGACTGTTTCAAATTAAGCGTCTTTAAAAGAAAAACAAATGCAGTAAACAGTAAATACTGATTGGACCCCAGATTGCTAAAATGAATATAAAGGACTTCTAGGGAACAAGTGGGGAAAGCTGAGCATACTTAGGCTATTGTTGAATTAATAACAACTTTCTTGGGTGTAGTATGCTATTGAGGTTAAGGGAAACAAGCCGAAGTATTTAGGAGTTAAGTAATGATATCTGTGACTACTTTCAAATGATTCAGAAAAAAAAAAAATGTGTGCGTATGTGTATATACACATATTTACATATTTATTTTACAATTCATGGAGAAAAAAAGAAAGCAAATGTGGTAAAATGTGAACCAGTGACAAACTAAAGGATACTAAACCAAAGGTGTTTATTGTACTCTTCTTTCAACTTTTTGTAGGTCTGAATTTTTCAAAATAGAAACTTGGGGAGAAAAAGAAACAAGAGCTTCAATCTGCTATTTGTAGTATGCTAAGTGATTAAGATCTCTCTTTGAACAAATCAAATGGAAGCCATCTACACTGATATACATCTACATATGTAGCCTATAAAATTTGGTCCTTGCAAATATATAACCTGTATATATGTAATTATCTGTATAATGGGTTTATAGTCTATCAAGTGACTATCTTTATTTAGCTTTTTCCTGCTGCTGATGCAGTGCAACATTGTAGTGACTGCATATTATTATTTTCTTCTGAATAATTTTTTAGGGTAAAATTTCCAAGCATGACATTACGCGATATAAATACTTTTAAGAGCCTTGATATGAAAATAACTACTCAAAATACAATTTAGACATAGCTAAGCATCACCCAGCTCATGTAATGGAAAATCTCCAAAGAAAATGAGATCCAAAAATTAAAAAGGATTGCTTCAAGGTCATCTAGACAACTAGATCTTAGCTTTGACACTTAACACTTTATAACCCTCCTTTTGTAATTTCTGAGCCATCAAGGATTACATGGATCCATCTGTTCATGTGGTTTTCTATCCTGGTCATAATTTTCCCCAGAGAGAAATCTGAGATGACCTAAAAATAAAACACATGCAAAATCGAGTCATTTGATCACCTCCGCCCTTAGTCCAAATTAAACCGTGACTTACTTTTCTAGTGCACTTCGAACAGGAGGCAAACCACCACAGCTGTGTTTGTATACTGTTTCCAAGATTTGACAACCATGAATCTGTGGAAAATACAGGCTTGTCAAGCAGGATTCCATTTTAAAAGTTCATGTAACACAAACTCTTATTATTCTCTATCAATCAAGAGTGCAATTAGGCAGAGAATAGGGATAAACTTTTTCATAAGATTTATCTATAGTTCCTATTCTGACTCTAATGACAATATGCGTGTTTTTCCCCAACACCATCTGGGTGTTCTATGGTTTAACTCATTTCTGACATTATTCAAAATTAAAGATCTAAATAAATGGAAAACATCCCATGCTCTGGATCAGAAGACTTAATTACTCTTGGTGGAGTTGGTAGGTGTGCCCAGGGCAAATAGTGGGGCTGGACACAGGGTGGTGGCCCAAAAATGTGCTGAATTTTTATAACACATGCTTAAAAATGCAGAGTAAGTTTGAACTTCAGGGTCAAGATGTAGATTTACTAGTCACTGGTCACCAAGCACATCCTGGTATACAAAGCCTCCAAGATTTGTTGCAGAACTTAAAGAGCTCATGGTTGGATTAACCCATACATGAGCTTTCCCTGCCACACTGAGATGACCCTTATTGAAAAAAATAGTTCCTCAAGAACAGACACAGACCAATGGAATCGAATAGAAAATCCAGAAATAAACCCACAGATTTATGGTCAACTAATCTTTGACAAAGGAGCAAAGACTATGCATTGGAGCAAAGAAAGTTTGTTCAATAAATGGTGCTGGGAAAACTGGGTCGCTACATGCCAAAGAATGAAGCTTGACTACTACCTAACACCATGCACAAAAACCAACTCAAAATGGATTAAAGAACCAGACATAAGACCTGAAACCATAAAATACACAGAAGGAAATATAGGCAAAACACTACATGATACGCACATCAAAGACATCTTTACAGACACATCACCCAAAGCAGTGATAGTGAAGGCAAAGATAAATAGCTGGGACTACATCAAATTAAAGAGCTTCTGTACAGCAAGAGACAATAACCAAAACAAAGAGAAACCCCACCGACTGGGAGAACATTTTTGCACACAACACTAATGATAAAGGACTGATCACAAAAATCTGCAAAGAGCAGACGAGACTCAACAAAACCAAAGAAAATAATCCAGTCAAAAAATGGGCAGAAAAGCTAAAAAGAAACTTCTCTGAAGAGGAAATGCAAATGGCCAACAGGCATATGAAAAAATGTTCAACATCACTTGTCATCAGGGAAATGCAAATCAAAACTATAATGAGATACCATCTTACACCAGTGAGAATGGCACATATTAAAAAAACTAGCAACAACAAATGTTGGCGAGGATGTGGAGAAAAAGGAACTCTCCTGCACTGCTGGTGGGAGTGCAAACTGGTCCAACCACTATGGAGAGCTGTGTGGAGATTTCTTGACCTACTAAACATAGAGCTTCCATATGATCCAGCAATTCCACTCCTAGGTATTTACCCAAAGGACACAGACATCAATTCCAAAGAGCACCTGCACCCCTATGTTTACAGCAGCACTCTTTACAATAGCTAAGCTTTGGAAACAACCCAAATGCCCAAAAATAGATGACTGGATCAAGAAGATGTGGTCCATATACATCATGGACTATTACTCAGCATTCAAAAAAGATAAACACATGCCATTTGCAGCAACATGGATGGTGCTGGAAGGGATCATGCTCAGCGAAATAAGCCAGAAAGAAAAAGAAAAATACCGGATGGTCTCACTCATAGCAGGAATCTAGAAAATTTAAATAAGGGACCAGGAAAAAGAATAACTATAAGAAAGAAAATATCAAAATCAACAAACAACTATGAACCAGAGACACTCTATGGGGGTGGGTGGGGGGGGAAGGAGGGATTGGGGTCAAAATAAGGGTGCTGTAATTGTATGGGGAATATAAAAATAAAATTTAAATTAAAAAAAAGAAAAAAAATAGGGTTCCTAAAACAGAAGAGAAGGTTGCAAAGAAAAAATTATCCTAAAATAAACTGAATAAGCAAAAACTTATGGCTCAGGAATAAATTTAGCATAAAATACATGCAAATAAAAGTTGAAAGAAAATCTCACTGTTGAGAATGTGGCATTCCATTGTGTTCTTTCCATACCATCAAGCAACTAACTCAGTCCTCCACTAACACCAGCCATTTAATTTAACTCAATTCTGACACTATCTGTTACAGAAGGAGAGTTTGAGGAGGCACATGGAGTAGAGAAATGTGAAGAAACTGCACTTGCTTTTTGGTCCTGGACTGGCTGAAAGAGACGTGGGTGAGAGGTCTGTGGAGAGGTTAACAATGGCAGCTTTTATCTTGATTTTGCTTCTTTTGTCCCAGATGTGTTGGGCCCCTTCTGCCCCTTTCCTACAGATCCCCACCAGAAGGTGCCTTAGATTTGTGACAGGCTTTCAGCCCTCAGTGGCCCTGCTTTGGGGCAACCCTGTTTGGCTGGGCATTTACTGGAGGGGATGGGTAAATTCAGATGCTTGATTTGGAAACTCTGTATTGCATGCTATTGTATTAAAGTTCCTTTCCATTAAAGGTCTTATATTTTGTCTTGATGTGGTGGATGGCAGGACCTATTTAGAACAGCCAGGTATGGGGGTTCTGGGGTGCCCCTCTCTCTGCCCTGTAACATTGTCTACCTGGCTGTTAATAAAACATGGGCACATTTATGTTGGTATCTGTATTTCTGACCAACAGGTTATAAGTCAGATGTTTCTACCCCTATTTCCTTGGGTCTGCTAGAGCAGATCACAGAAATCAGGAATCCAGTTTACTTAATAGATCACTTATTTATTACAAAGGATACTAAAAGAGAAGTCAGGAAAAGCTGGGAACAAACTTCTGTCCCCCTGGTGTCAGAGCCCATCACCAACCTGGAATGTGTTCTAGTTCACCGGTCTGGAAGCTCTCTAAGCCCTATCCTTTGGGACTTTTATGAAGGCCTCATTACATAGGCAGGACTGATAAAACAATTAGCCACTGGTGTTTGAACTCAATCTCCAGTCCCTCTCCCCAGACTGGGGGAGGAGCAGGGAGAAGGGAAGACTGAAAGAGTCAACCCTCCCCTGGCAACAAGCCCCCATCCTTAGGGGTTTTCTGAAAGCTAAGAGTAGAAAATTTAGGATGGAGGTGTCGTAAGACTAGAAACTGGAGCTGGGGGTAGAGATGATTAACCTATTTGTTAAACCAGCTATAGAAATGGAAAATTCTTAGGCTCCAAATGCTATTGTAAGTATCAGGCTGCTATAAAAAGTATCTGGAGGCGCACACTAGAGGTGGGGGTATAGAGACAGAGGGCCATTGTACAGAATCACCAGTCCTTACAAATCAACCTAGTCACATTCTAGAGTTAATTTAACCATAACAATTCTATAAAAGAATGAACCCCTCCCCCAAAAGAACACTACCTCAATACAATTTCTGCACTGGCAAAATGCAACTCTCCTGTCTGCCTGACTATGCAAGTGTTTCTTTTCACCAACCTTTTCCCTTTGCAAAGCAGCAGCAGCGCTTGTGCCTGTCTGTGTCTATGCAGGTGCTTTTTAACAAATCTCTCCCTTCCAAACGCAGCTTTCTGCCAGTCTGTGCAAGCATCTTTTTTTTTTTTAATATAATAAACCTGCCCTTGTAGATATAACTCATCAAACAACATCACTTTCCAAAGATCACCTCATAAACATAAACTTAGGTGTGAGTGAAAGGGGTTTATTATAAATATCAAGACACTGAGGGAATTCCAAGTTTTGAGATCTCTCTGCCAGAAATAAATGTGTGTGCGTGTATGTGTGTATAAAGACCAAATATCCATATATATAAAAAATGACAAATCACATTATCACTCTAGTTGTTCTCAAGTTATGGACCCCCCACCCTTTCCTACACCCAGCAGCATCAGGAAGAGATTAAACATCATCCACCTGGGAATGTTAGTGGGTGACTGAGGGGTTCCCAGAGCTCCCCAAACTTAAGGGTGGATGTTCTAAAAGGGGCCCAGTTATTAATGCACACAGGAAAAGCAGATTCATAGTGTGATAGTGCTTAACAGAAGTGGTTTGCAGAGAGGATATTCCTATTAAGTGTGCCAATAAAACCCCCAAATTTCCTAGCCCCTCGTGGGCAAATGCCTAGTCAAAAAGAGTTGTCCTGAAGCAGGGCCGCTGAGGCCTGAAAGCTCACCACAAGTCTAAGGTACCTTATCCTGGGGAGTTCTGAAGACAGTCCCAAAGAACTCGGACAGAAGGAGGCATCACATCAAGGTAATGGCTGCCATTATCAGCCTCCCCTCGTGTCTCTTCCAAGTGTCTCTGCATGTTTCCCCTCCAAAAGTCCCCTTCAAATGGCAAAAGCTCCTAGGTGCAAGTCAAAGTCAGAGCCCACAGAACTTCTGTGTTATAAAGCCTCACCTGGCCACTGAGCTCCACCCCTAGTTCCCATTAGCTAGACCAAGGCAGCTGCATATAAGTGAGGGAGAAGAAAATGGCACCTCCCCTAACAAGAACTTGTAAGCAAAGCAAATAATTAGCCCCACGCCAGGCCTACTGAATCAGAGCCTTTAGGATAGCCTCTTGGTTTTACAATCGCTCCAGGTGACTCTAATCCACAGTGAAGTTGAGAACCACTGAGCTAGAGAAGCCAGGATTAAGAGTTGAAATGTGTTTTTTGATGAGGGCAATTAGCTTTGAAGAGTCATAAAGTACTTCTTACTAGCTTTACTGTTCCAGAATGAACACAGCAGGGTACAATTTTTTTAACCTTTTTTTAGTATTTTATTTTATATAATTCTTACATCATTTTTCATTTATGCACAAAGTATGCATTTTCATTTTCATTATATTCCCCATACAATTGCACCCCCCCTTATTTTGACGCTAATCCTTCCTCTCCCAGGCCCTCCCCCTCCCGTAGCGTGTCGCAGAGTATAAATTTTTATACTCTTCAACATACTGTAAAATTTTCTGGGAGTGACACCTCCCTGCTCTAACAGACAAAACAGCAAAATCATCTGCATACACTTGGAAATTCATAATACAGCCAAGCAAAATCTACTGCCTGAAGATAAAATGAGCCTTTTCAACCCTTTCTAATGACCAAGAAACTGGGCAAAGATTTAAACAATGGATACCCAATCTTTGCATTCCACAGTGCATTTTTTAGAAAGGAAGAGATGAAACCCCAACACTGCTTCTCTCTCTGTGCACTCAGCCTCAGCATGTCTTTAGAGCAAAACAACTTAGAAATAGAAGCCCCTAGTCAAGAATAATTACATTTTTAATGTCAATGACTCACTGTTCCTACCTATATAAGCTAAATTCAAACTTGTAATTGTTGGAACAGTTCTCACAGAGTAAAATGTTGGATTGCTTACTGAGTTCCAATCCTTACTCTGATTAGCTACTAAACTTTGTATTAACTGATGGATGCTTAGAGCAGAAAACTTGGATTTTTTCACAAGGTCAAAAACTAGAGGTGGGAGCAGAAAGGATTATCTGTTTAGAAAACCAAATCAACCCAACCCCAAAGCAATAAAATCCACAAATTAATTCTACCAAAGAACAATATTTAAGGACTCCTCTTATTTTGAAAAAAAGCAACAAGCAAAAAAAAGGAAGAAAAAACCACAGCTCTTTGCCCATTCATGTCTATGCAAATATCTTCTTCCCTTGATAAACTCGCCTTGTGCAGCTGTATGGTACACTTTGCCGAATTCATTCTCAGAGGGACCCAAATGTCCTGCATACCAAACCCTAACATAACTATCACCAACAATTTTATTCTAGGTAAACAGCAAAAACAGCTATACAGCAAAAACAAACCAAAAACGCAGTAGCAACCTAACAGGCTAACCAGTTTTATTCCTCAAGGTGAATTCTACTAATATGCTAAGGCACAAATGCAACAACTTCAAAACATGAATGAGCTAACCATGTTTAATTCATTTGTCCTTTTGGATTCAATTATGGGCCAGCAGATTCTTGGGAGAAATCTCAACATATTTACTCCTGCTTTTGGGAAAAGGCTCCAGAACCAGATGAAACCTGATGGCTGCACAGATGCAAATGCTAGAAAACTGACCCAGAAGTGACAGAGGTCTCATTAGCACACTAAATAACACATTCCTGAGTGGAGACTTAAATGCTAATGAGACACGTGTCATGAAGACACAGGAAGCCTGTCTGCGCATGTCCCAGCATAGTGCCGTCTAACACATGCTATGACACTACTTGATATCCGCCCTAGTAACCAGCACTATAAAACCAGGACCCTCAGCTCTCTCAAGTTGAGAGTGCAGCTCATGGCATTTGCTTCCTCTACTATTGTATGATCCACAATAAAAGCTCCTTGCTTGAAATTCATTATTGGTTTTCCAAATTTGTAGGGAATTAACTGGTCAAAACAAGAGAAAGATCCTTTGGAATTAGTGACAACTGTTGTTAACTCCTAGAAAAGACATTCTCCTGACATTGGGGATCCTAACTTTTCAATGCATATATAGGGTAAGGTAAAAAGTATCAGACTTTTCTGCCCTCCCACCACTAGGACAGATGACAGAACCCTGTGGTCCTGAATGTATGCCTGATGGCAGGCACCTGGAATAGGGTGTGGGCATATGTAGATGGGATTCACCTGGGCTGAGACTAGGCTTTCAGGGGCAGCGTCGCGGGGACGCCAGCAGAAGCCTAGAGAAACAGAAAGAAGCAGAGCAGAGAGAAGCAGAGAAGGAGAAGCAGAAGTATGAGAGAAGGCCAGAGAGCCCAGACAGAGTGAAGACTAGCTGGGGGTTGGTAGGCCTGCTAGCCTCCCGGCCCCCCAGCACCCATGCCTGCTGTGTACCTGGTAAATCCCAATAAAAGCCTGAAAACCCACCGAGGGCTCCAGGACTCCTCCTTTACCCGGTCTGCTGGATCAGAAAACCTGCCCTATGTCATTCCTGCTCCTACAGAATATGATAGAGATTTGTGATAAGAAAAGGTATATTTAACTAGTAAAATAAAATGCTAGATTTCATCAGTAATCTAATTGTCAAAATACTGCCAGCACCCTAATCACAAGCCTCACCTTCTATCTTTCTTTTATTATTCACTTACATTGTTGTTCATTTTTGTACAATATTTGATTACTCCCCTCAGATGTAGCCCCCATAGTTTTCCCACCACCTTAGCACCTGTGACCACCACCACAGTCCCTTGTGCTCTTCTCTCTCCTGTTTTGACCTCTCTCCTTTTCACTCCCCCTCCCCCCTTACCATCTCTCTTTCTAAGGATTAGCTTTCTGCTTCTTTGTGCAAAATGCTTTCACCTCCAAATATCCATCTTTTTTCAACTTACCTATCAGCATCCTTGGGTACATCTATTAACATTTCCTCCACCTTTTGGATCAGGAGGTACTTAAGGGCAGAGTAACAACTTACTTTTGCATTCCTGACACTTAGCATGACACCCAAGCAGATGTTGTTGAATGAATAAATAAAAACTGTAAGAATATAAGGAAAGTTAAGAATATTCTCTTGGGGCTTACCAGAGCAAAAGGAAAAAGGGAAGTTCATACCTTTTGACTTTTAATTTGCTCTACTACAACCATCACAGAGGGAAAAAGGAGCTGGAACTGCAAAGTAGAGGATAATTAGTAGGGTATATAGGCAAATACAAAGAAAAAGAATTAACTCAGAAGATCCTTTTATTTCTAAATAGTCCAACTTAAGAGAAAGATGGCAGTACCACAAAATAGCCAAGATCTAGTAGCCTAAGGTAACTTGATAAGGGGTGGTAGACAGAAGGCGTTTCTATTTTTGAGGCAGGAATAATTATTTAAATATTGACTTTAATATATAGCATGAACATCAGACATTAAGTTTTAAGTAATACATAAAACACTGGGCTCTGAATCTAGAAGGAATAGAGTTCTCAAAAATAATGTAATAAATTAGATTATTTTAACACCAACAGATTCCAAGGAATTTTGTTAGTTGGGCAGCATACCTGATCTAAGGAGTAATTGACATGTGATATAGTGAGATGGGGATCAGCCAGAAACTGCAACAAAAAACACGATAGTTAGGGGTCTATATGCAGTATCTCAGATCTAGCTGATCTATGAAAACTAGAGAGAAGAAAAGAAAATCAAAACAAACACCCAAAAAACCTAGAAGAGAATCTGAGAATGGGCTTAGTGTTAATTTTAGACTATAGAAAATTGAGTCTCCTTTTTTTAAAAAGATTTATTTTTGTTTATATGTATAAGAACTGGGGTGTAGGCGGGCCTCCCCTGGTGGCGCAGCGGTTGAGCACTGGGCTGCGAGGCTGCCCGCAGCCTCTGCAGCGCCGGTTCGTTCCCCGGCCACCGGTGAGGGTCTCACAAAAAAAAAAAAAAAAGAACTGGGGTGTAGGCCAGAGGTGCAGGGGGTAAGAGGATTCATCAGAGACAGACTGCGGAGCAGAACAGGTGAATCTACTGAAACACACTGCTGAGGGGAGCAGCGGGCGAGACAGAAGAGGTCTGCTGTGCCATGTGGGTCAGCTCCCTGGTGGGGGATCGAACTCAGGCTGCAGTGGCTGGCAATAGCTTGACAGCACTAAGACTTTAACCCCTGTACCACAAGGGAGGCCCAGAGAATTATTCTTTATAGAAAATTATTAATTCTGATTTCTAGGTCACAGAATCAAAAATAAGGCTCTTATAAACTTACTTAGGAATGTCCACCATGATCTGTAGGCCACTTTGATCATGGCTTGGAGAATCACAGAGTAGTGCACCCTCTAGTCATGCCATATCAAGGGCATTTCAAATTCAAAAATGTGCCCTAACCTTTGCTGTCCCAAAGGTGTTTTGGTTTTTTAAGCATATCCTGTGTTTCTTACCTCTTGTTCCAAATCAAGCAATGCTTGGCGATAAGGCTGCAAAACTGAATCCAGCCCCGTGCAGAAGGCCCGTAGGTAGATTCCATGTAACCCCCCTTGACCCTGCTGAGATGGATGGTGATCCTGAAATCAAAGAGAAGTCAACTTAACTTAGGCCCTGAAATCCAAGGAAGACATTATCCTTTATAAATGGCATTGTTAAAATAGTCAATATTGAAGGAAGTGAAAGGAAGACCTAACTAAACAGACTGAGTTCTTTTTAAAATGTCATAAAATTTTTAAATTTCCAAATGGCCACATTTATAGCAACCAGGTAGTACCCGGTACTGTCAGTGGAGATTTTTCTACAACTCAATTCCAACCTTATAACTTCTAGTTTAAATCCATTTGGGGTTTCCTAGTGCCCCAAAATAATTTCTAAACTTCTCTATATGACAGAGAATTGTTACAGATATACCTCCACGAAGGGGAAGTGCCATTTTCCTCACTCCCACTTAGCCACTTTGGATTACAAGTTCGTTCATGATTACAAGCATGCCATGAACTAGCCTTCCCCAGCAGCGGAAATGCTGGGAACCTTGGGTGAAGTTAAACAGTCAGGCTTGGTTTATAACTTAACACAAGAGGGCTCAGGCCTCTTGCTTCTCTGGCTCTTGCCCATGCTTCTGCATCCCAACTTGTACCCTGCTACTGCTTGAAACTTGGAGGAGATATGTGGAAGAGATACATGTGGGAAGGCTGCTGCCAGTCCTTGGCAAAGTCAATGACAGCTGTTGTCCTGACTTCAGGGTGGGTTACTTGGTACATTTTGAATTCTGAATCTCTCTAGCCCCAGCTCTCTGAGACCTGCCTAACCCCTTTCTTGTGGTTTCCCGACAGAAGGTACCTTAGACTTGTGGCAAGAGTTCAGGCCCCAGTGGCCTTGCTTCCGGCTGACCCTGTTTGATTGGGCATTTGCCCATGAGGGGAGGGGTAATTTGGGAGCATTTATTGGGAAACTATTATTAGGAATATATTCTCTTCTCTCTTTATGCACACTAATTCTGTTCAAGATCTTGAACACTGTGCGTGTAAAGGCTTCCTTTGTCTTTGTGTGGTGAATGCATAGACCTCTTTTAAAGTGGGCAACCCAGAGTTTGGGTCCCTGTGTACCTCTTGTTCACATGCTAACTCAATTACTTCTGCATTCTGTCCCTTACCCATCTTTCCAATAATTATCTTCCACTGTTTCTAACTTCACATTCCAAACTACCCACAATTCACCAAGTGTGTTCTCACTGTATTTCTCCTCCCTGCCTTAGGAATTTAGATGTGTTCTGCTTCCAATTGAGTACTCAGCTTTGCGATGAAGACCTATTCTTCCTGAAGGACTCAACTCAAGCATTTCTTCAATCTAAATTCCTTCCTATTTCTCCCTATGTAATTAATAATTCCACCTTTGTTGCCTTTATAGCATCTCTTTTAGTGCTGGAATTGTTTTTTGTTTATATGCACCCTCACTAGACCAAGAGCTTCATGAATTGAGGGTCCACACTCAATTTGTATTTCAGCTCCTGGTACAGTTCTTTGAATAAAGGGTAAATATTTACTAAATAAAATGACCTCAATCCTTCTAACATCCCTTCTGCCTGACATGGTAATTCATGAAGAACATGAACATGATAGTTAAAATTGGAAGTTTTGAGAACTTCCTAAGAAACTATTTATAAACATGGTTTGGCTTTCAGGAAATCTAATTTTTTTTTTATAAGAGCCTCTTCAGTAGTTTTTTTTTTTAAAGATTTATTTATTTATTTATACAAACACTGGGTACAGTCAGAAGTGCGGGAGGGTGAGAGAATTCACCAGAGCCAGAGCGGGGAGCAGAGCAGGCAGAGGTACACTGCTGAGGGGAGCAGTGGGCACGGCAGGAGGGGTCTGCGAGCCATGTGGGGCCCTCGCCCGCAGCTGGGGATCAAACCGGCGCAGCAGAGGCTGTAGGCAGCTTTGCAGCCCAGCGCTCAACTGCTGTGCCACCAGGGGAGACCCCTGACCCCCCCCCCCCCCTTCAGTAGTTTTATAAAGGGAATTGTGGTTAACAGTTGGCTGGAAGGCACAACTCTCGATTGAGGTAATCAGGTTCTGGTGGTGGCAAATACAGTAACACAATTCAACAAGGAATGTTGTAGGAAACTGAGCTCAGAGGTTATAAGGCACCATGTACCAGAGGATACTGCAAAGGATACTAGTAGCGCCTTAGGATAAATGTTCACAGCTGTAACCAGAACAGCAGAGGCACGGGGTGAAGCGGGCTAGATTGGCTTACAATCAGTCAATTTTGTTTTGATCTTGTGTCATTCCTAAGAACTGTGTCTTCACTGACCACAAAATGAGAGAGAAAATGAGTCTCCTTTTTGCTTTAAAAAAGGTAATATAGATATTATTGGAATCTGGGAAAGTGTAGGAGAGCAGCTTTTTTCCTCTGCCATTTTAGGTTTTGGCTGAGATGCCCCCTGTAATAAAGGATAGATTAACAAGAGAAAAATTATTTTGTATATATGAGAGCCCCACAAAGATATGAGACTCTCCAAGAGTCAGGTAAATGAGGCTTAATATGATTTGAGTTAGGAGAAGGGGATAGGCACCTGGAATTTTAAAGGGGAAGAAGATAATTTATAGGAAGACAGGAGAAGCAAATGTTTGCCATGCCAGGCAGAGACAAAGGGACACAGAGAGGACAATGAGGAAATATACCTTGAGAAGTTCCCTCCAATTTGCTACTCTTAGTTCAGACTTGTAATTATCTCTGGGAATAACTCTCTTCCTGCTACAGGCCCTCTATCTAAATTCTTTTAGGCAGTTAAGGGGGAGGTAAAAAGAAAACTTCCCCATTTCTTCTGTTTCTTAAAAAAAATCAGCCTAAAATTATCTTCAGGCCAGGGAAATATTTTGGGGCAGCAAATACTGCTCCCCTGCAGTAAAAATTTATATATAATTGTAGGGTTAAATGATTGCCAGGCTTTTCTGCCCTCCCGTCATTAAGATTAATAATGGATTTCAGTGGTCCTGAAAGTATGCCTGATAGCGGACACCTGGAGTGGGGTGTGGGCCTACATAGGTGGGTACACCTAAGCTGAGACTGGGCTCACAAGGACGGCCTCACGGGGATGCCAGGGGAACAGACCAGAAGGAGAGAGTACCAGAAGAGAACAAGCAAAAGAGAGGAATGGAACAAGAAGAGACAGAACAAGACCATGCAAGAATGCCAGAGAGCTCAGGAAGAGTGAAGACAGCCTCCAGGACCCCTGGCACTCCTGCCTGCCATGTACCTGGTAACCTCAATAAAAGCCTCTAAAAGCCACCGAGGGCTCCAAGACTCCTTCACCTGTCTGCTCGGATCATAGAGATCATGCTCTATGCCTTCCTGCCCTTACAATATTAGATAAAACCTATAGTCACACAAACACTGTACAAGTTTTTTTATTTAAGTGTTAATACAAGAAATTAAAGCTATCGGCTTTTTAAATCTATATTAATATATATATATGTGGGTTCCAACTTTGATAATTAAGCGTGCCTTCATAGCAAATTGTCATTGATAAAATTTTATTTTTTAAAGATTGATTTATTTATGCATACAAGAGCTGGGGTGCAGGCCAGAGGTAGGAGGGTGACAGGATTCACCAGATACAGAGCGGGGAGCAGATCAGGCAGAGGCACTGAAATACACTGCTGAAGGGAGCAGTGGGCGAGACAGGAGAGGCCTGCTGTGTCATGTGGATCACCTCCCAGGCCGGCCGGGGAATCGAACTCATGCTGCAGTGGCTGTGACAGCTTGACAGCGCTGTCTTTAACACCTGTGCCACCAGGGAGGCCCTTGATTAAATTTTAAACCTATGTTTATCTTGTTTATTGTCTCTGCAATCAAATCAGTTTTAGAGAACCAGAATCCCAGGTCCGGAGATAAAAACATCAGGCTTTATTCGCCAACTCCTTTGCTGCATAGATTATACCAAAGGCCAATTTATATAACAGGGACTAGAAGGTATCAACTGCTTTGTTTCAGTCAAGCATCCTTTCTAGAAGTCCCCACCTTCCTGCTCTACTAAAATCAGTCTTTAACAGGGAAATAAAATCATGTGTTGCTTAACTATGGGAATATATTCTAAGAGATGCATCACCAGACAATTTCATTACTGTGCGAATATCATAGTGCATAATACACAAGTCTAGGTGGCATAGACCACTGAACACCTAGACTACATGGTATAGTCTGTGTGGTCTATGGTTGACCAAAAGGTAATTAAGAGATGCCTGACTGTAGGCATCATTGAAGGAGAGTTCATAATTCACCATTCTTTTTACTTACACTGACAGAACTATAGCCTGTTAAAAGTAAGAGAATTTTAAATTTCTTTTTAAAAGAATCTGAGTACTTACTATGTACAGGGTACTTTACATGAATCATCTTGTTTAAGGGTTATAATCATATGAGAGTGGTACCATCTATTATCCCCATTTTGTAGGTAAGGTAACTGAGTCTTAGATTACTGAGAATTAAGTTACTATGAAGGAGTGTTAAGTTACAGGATCATTGACTTCTACACAATTACAACAAAATAGTGTATATTTCCAATTAATTCATATTAATGTATGATATGTATTACTGTGTGTCAAGTACCTTCTCTGGTTTAACTCATTTATTTACAAATAAGAAAAATGAAGTCCAAAGATTTTAGTGCTTACCTTAATGTTATTAAGGTAGTTAGAAGCAGAATGTAAAATAATGCTTTATGTTTTCACCGCTGAAACTCTGCTCCAGCTCAAATTAATTTAATTCAGCTCTCCTAAAACTCAGTATGTTTTCTCAAATACATTTTCTCTTATACCAATCTGTCTAAATTGGTTTCTGTGTATATTTCCCCATATTTAAGGTTACCTGGTTTTAACTTAAATAATTCCAGTAATGAAAAATTCGTAACTTCTTGAGAGTTATTTCATATGAATTACTAATGACTCCACTGAAAGTCAGAAGTCTGACCCTCTGGAGAGATGCATCGCTGAGAACAGGAACCTACCTGTTGCTGCACATGTCCTGTGTACTGTTCAATGAACTCAGTGAAGCGAATATAGTCTGTGCCAAGCCGGCAGAGTCGATTCAGGACACTGGTTTCACTGGGATGGAGAAATGGAAAGTCCTGTGACACCTGCAGGAAGAAGAACAATGCTAGAGACACTGATGCCTGCTATTCACTGCAGGTAGGTCTCTGAAATGCTTCAAATGCATCCTACCACATTTTGTATTCCTCTGTAGATGGACACTTGGGTTGCTTCTGGCTACTGTGAATAATGCTCTGAGCATAGGTGTCAAATATCTGTTCGAGTTTATGTTTTATCTTCTTTTGAGTGTATAACCAAAAGTGAAATTGCTGGATAATTTTTTTAAAAGATTTATGCATACAAGAACTGGGGTACAGGCCAGAGATGTGGGGGGTTAGAGGATTCACCAAAGACAGAGTGGGGAGCAGAACAGGCAAATTGACTGAAATAAACTGCTGAGGGGAGCAGCGGGTGAGTCAGGAGAAGTCTGCTATGCCATGTGCGTAGCTCTCTGGCTAGGGATCTAACTTGCTGCAGTGGCTGTGGACAGCTTCATGGGTTGTGTCTTAACCCCTTGCACCACCAGGGAGGCCCCGAAATTGCTGGATAATTAAAAAAAAAAAATAATAACCACCCTAATGGGCATGAAGTAGTATCTCACTGTGTTTTTGATTTGTATTTTCCTAATGATTAGTGATGTCATCTTTTCATTTGTTTACAGGCTACTATATATCTTCCTTGAAGAATCAACTAACTTTAATAAACGCCTATTTACCAGGCACTGTGCTAACATTCTGAGATAAAATAGTGACCAAAAAGAGACACAGTCACTACTCCCAAGGAACTTTGCATATTACATATTCTTATTGTGAGTACTCTACTTTGTGGATGTCATCTTTATATGACATTATATATGGTAATAAATAGAAAAAGAAGAATTTTTCTATTACTGAGTCCACACTAATTTGATTAGGAATTCATGTAATGTATATTTCAATAACATTCAACCCTCACCATATCATCAAGTTAATATCTGAAGTGGTAACATAACATAGTGCTTAAGAACCTGGTCTTTGATGCCAGATTGCCTGGGTCTGAATCCTTGAGTTGTTCTCTACTTGCTTGAAACCTTTTGCAAATTATAATACTTCTCTGAATCTCAGTTTTCACATCAATAAAGTAGAAATAATAATTGTGAAGATTAAATAACAGATGTAAAGCACATGTGCCAGGCACATAGTACTCAATACAAGAAATACAAGTGCTTAGGAGAAGATAAACTGTTGGAAGTATATATAGGTTTTGTAGACTAAGATGTAATTTTATTCTGCTCTTTCACAGCGCTTAGTGTCAACTGTCCCAGGAATACTCATGACCCCATTTCCAGACAGTGCTAAATGCAAAATTTGACTTTATGAGGACTAGACACCATAAAGTTCTCTAAGATTGTTTGCTCATTGCAAACTGAGGCTAATAATACCTAAGTTACTAAGTTATTCAGAGTATTAGATAGTTACTTGAAACAGAGTAGAAAAAAAGTAGTTCAAACACTGGAAGCAGTTCAAAACCAATTTTGCTATTACTAGCTAAGTGGTGCAGGGAGTTATTTCACATTTTAAGTCTAGGTTCATCTGTAAAATGGGGACAGATGGTTGTGAAAATTAAATGAGAAGGGCCTTCCTGATGGCACAGGGGGTTAAGATGCAACACTATGGAGCTATCTGCAGCACTGAGTTCTATCCCTGGCTCGCCAGGGAGCTACCCACACGGCGCAGCAGACCTCTCCTGTCTCGCCCGCTGCTCCCCTCAGCAGTGTGTTTCAGTTAGTCTGCCTGTTCTATTCCTCACTCTGTCTCTGGTGTATCCTCTCCCCCCACCTTCCCGCATCTCTAGCCTGTACCCCAGCTCTTGTATGCATAAATAAATCTTTAAAAAAAATTAAATGAGAAAATGCACACAATAAAGCCCTTGCTCCTCATACACTCCTGGTTCCATGAAGGCCCCTTTGCAAATTCTCCTAATGCAGAAATCTCCCAGGAAAGGCGTAAACAGGCCTCTCATTCATTTTTATTCAGCAAAGCTGAATGAAATTTTAGGGTTATGCAGAAAGACTGTGAGGACGCCTCTCGCATTAGCCCTCAAAGCTAAGTTAAAAAACAGTGCAAGCGTGAAAATGAGAGAACCGGCCTGTCTCACTTTTCTCTCCAGAGCTTCAGCAACTCTCGCTCAGACGCCTCAGGTCAGGCCGGCTCCGGGCCCCCTTCTGCTCGCGGGCCTCTGAACCTCCGGGTCGGCCACAGCCTGGGCCCGCGGCTCTCTTAGGGTTCACAAGACGCTTGGGGGTGTCGCTCGCCCACCGCCCCCCAGTCACCAGCCCGGACCCCGCGCGCCCCGCCCCCTCGCGCCCCAGCTCCCGGCTCAGGTGCGCCGCTCCCGCGCCCGCTAGTTCCCGGCCGGGCCGGGCGGTACCTGGAGGCCGCTCCGCTTGTTCCAGGTGAAGATGGACCCCGGGTACCCGCTCAGCGCCAGGAGCAGCTCGTGGATCATCCCCACGGCGGAGCCCGCGTCCTCAGCCCCGCCGCCCCCTCCCCCAGCGCCTCAGCGGGCGACCACCGCGGCCGCAGCTCCCGCCCGACGCGCGCGCCGGCTCCGGGGTCGGGCGGCCAGTTCGGAAAGCGCGCGCGGCGGCGACGGCGGCCGCGGACGGGAAGCGGGAAGGGGTCGCGCGGCGCGTCCCGGAAGTGTGCGGCGCCCGGCCGGGCCCACCCGCCGGCTCCCGCCGCGCTCGGGACGAGGAGTCGCCGCCGCTGCTTCGCGCATGCGCCCTCGGTGCCCTAGTCGCACGCTCGGACTTCCGGTTTGGGAGCCGGACTGGGAGTCTGGGGATCCCGGGCCGGGGCCGGACCCCGAGTGGGTGAGGCTGGCCCGGGGCAGAGATGCGAGCGGCCGAGGGACAGGCCTAGAGGGCGACACCCCCAGGGTTGGGCAGGAGGGCGCCCTCTGGGCCCCTTAGCCCAGCCGGAGGCCTGTGACGGGCTGCAGGGCGGCTCGGAGAGTGACCTGGCCGGAGGGAGCGAAGACAAAGAGGCCGGAACTCCGCGCCCGCCGCCGCCGGCGGTGAGCTCCGGCCCGCGCAGCCGCCCCGCTCGGCGCTCCGGGGCCGCCTCCGCGCGGCCTCGGGGGTCTCTGCACTGCCGCCCCCTGGGACTCCCTCGCCACCCGCTCAGTGTGATGCTCCCCAAGCCCACCTGGCCTCGTTTCTGGAGCCAAAACCCACTTCTCCCCGTGCCAGAGCTGTCCCTTCATGGTTCCCGAGGATTTGCCGAGCGGCTGCTTCTGTTGTGCGGGAAACAAAGACCCAAGATCCAGTGCTTGCTTTTTGCTTGGGGAGGGACTGGGTAGTTGTGGAGTCCGAGGGGAAGGGCGGACACCTAGAGGGCCTCGGAAAGGACCGCGGCGGGACGGAGGGAGATCAGCTGCGACCCGCTGGACAGAGGCGTGTGTGGCCTCCGGCAGGATGGTGACTTGCCTGTAGATGATACTCGCCAGCCCCAGGTCTCTCGTGGTTCGAAGTCTTCATGCAACATCGGGCAGCAGAGCTATATGGGTTCAGATTTGTGGGAGGTGGAAAAGCAGCAGACAGTACTTTATATTCGCTGCTGCCTCCGGGGCCGGTAGTGGAAGTCGCCCAGAAATGCAGCTTTTGAAAGGTCTCCTTCGTGCTCAGGAGTGGTTTGCTGTTCTGAAGTTGGTACTACCTCGGATGGCCACTTGGAGCACTTGGGAAGGCAGGCCGGCTCGGGCAAGACTAAATGTATAAGCATAGCCCTTCTGATAGTGCCATCTCTCTCTACCCTAGGAGGAAACTTCTTACAGAGACTCATCTGCAAGGACACGGGAAGCTAGGTGTAAGCTCTGGAACCCAGACCCTTAAGTGGAGGGGAGCGGCCTTCTACTGTGGATGATGGCCAAACCCACCCTGAAAGGGAATGGCGCTAATTCCGAGACCTTCCGACAGCGCTTCAGGAGATTTCATTACCAGGAGGGAGCTGGACCCCGAGAGGCCTTCAGCCAACTGTGGGAACTTTGCTGTCGGTGGTTAAGGCCCGAAGTGCGCACCAAGGAGCAGATTGTAGAAGTGTTGGTGCTAGAGCAGTTCCTGACCATCTTACCTTGCGAGATCAAGAACTGGGTACAGGAGCAATGTCCAGAAAGTGGAGAGGAGGCAGTGGCTCTGGTGGAAGATTTAGAAAGAGAACCTGGAAGACCTGGACGTTCGGTGAGAAGGGAGGGGGGATTCAGAAGTGTGCGACCGGGAAGGGGCAAGGACAAAGGGCCAAATTAAGGTATAGAGAGGATTATAGAGGGGCACAGTCTCCCTTGGTGAAGCTTATATTTCTGCTGCTGGGACAGGTAACTTTTTCAGAGAGAGCTGGAGATGCCCCCTGAGTTTCCCTTTGCTACCCTGTCATAATGATTTTTTGATAGTTGCATATTTTAACTTAATAGGGAAGGAAGTGGGATTATTTTTCACCTTGTATTGGGTTTACTATTTTGATCTTTTCCTTCTGCAGTTCCAGCTGCTCTAAACTAACAGTAATGGAATAAGAGAGACGCTTATTTGTAATAATCCCTTCCCTCCCCCAACCCTAGCCATGTCCCAGAAGGATGTTCTCTTGGGGTATTAAATAATCTCCTCTGGGAATGCCCCTCATTACGACCTTGCAGTGACCATTAATGGGGGTTGTTTCTAGGTTACAGTCTCTGTGAAGGGGCAGGAAGTGCGCTTGGAGAAGATGACACCCCTGAAATCATCACGAGAGTTATTAAGTGTTCGGCAGGAGTCAGTGGAACCCCAGCGCAGGGTTCCACCCAAGAAAGAGAGGGCAAGAAGCCCAGACCTGGGACCACAGGAGCAGATGAACCCAAAGGAGAAGCTCAGACCTTTTCAAAGGAGCGGTGAGGAGTAGATTCCTATGGGAAGATAGGATGCCATTCTCAGTTGGGAAGTAGGGTTGGGAATAGTGAGTGGGAAGGGATTTTAGGAGTGAGTGGAACTTGTAGACTGGTTGTTGGGGACCTCTTGAAGGCATGTAGTTTACTGTTTTGATTTAAGTCTACCAGAGGATGGCTCCCTAGCTTTTATCAGACCTTGGAACTATTTTATTTCTTCTCGGTAATGATAGTACGTCTCTATACTTTCTAGATAAAAATTCTTTTCTACACTTGAGGGTAAAATTGAACTGTTTCTTTAAGCTTTTTCCCAGAAGCTCCCTTCTTCAGACCCAAGTTTTTGTTAGTTTCCCTTGGAACCTTTAAAAGCTCTAAGTATCGTGTTATTTTATTCCAGTGAGGGTCTGGTAAGTAGAGGCAGAGTAAGAATTTTACTTCAGAATTTCACTACATCTTCTGCCAGTATAGCTCCACTATTTGATGATTATTGTTCATCTGGTAGCTCCCAGGACTCTAAGAGTTCCCCATTGTCTTTGTGCCTGGTGCTTATTCTCGTACTTGATTTTGTAGAACTTGTTTTTCTTCTTTGTACTCTGTTGAAGTCCATTTTGTATGTTTTTTTCTTGGATCATTACTTTGTGTGTGTATGTGTGTGATCAGAACTTCTAAGATCTACTCTTAGCAGTTTCCATATATGTAATACAGTATTATTAGCTATAGTCACTATGCAGTATTACCTCCCTATTACTTAGTTATTATGTAATAGAAAGTTTGTATCTTTTGATTCCCTTCTCAGCCATTTTGGTAATGGCCTCTATTTAGTCTTCCAGATGCCATCCCATTTAACACACACATACTTAAGGAAGTATTGTTTTTGAGCACCTACCTTGTGTACATACCCTGCAGAAGACTATTCTGTAATAAGTTGCCTGTCCTTGAAGAGATCACAAAGTGAGACTGTAATAGCAAATTATAAATATGTGCTAAACTGACCTGTATTTAAACAGTGTCAAACAATGACTTGTTAAAACTCAATTGTGTGAGTACAGTAGGGTTTTGTCAGAATGGGAGATGAGGAAGGGTTATAGGGAAGGTTACCTGGGAGAAATGAAAAATATAGCTTCTTGAAGGATGGGTTAAATTTGGATGGGAGAGAGAGAGTTAAAGGAAAGTCAGAGGTCAGAGAGTGGTAAATAAAGGTGTGCTGTGTTCTGGAGAGTCTAACATGAAAGGACAGTGCCTGGTAAGCACTCACATGAAGCATCAGCAATACAGAATGTGTGCTGAGGATGTGAGCCTGGAGTTAGGGAGGATAGTGACTGCTGCAGTTACCTGGATGTGAGAGGATAAGGAATCTGGATTTGCATGTTGGCAGTAGGAATGGAGTTGGACACAATAAAGGGGAAAACTTTAGAACTTGCTGTGTAAAGAAATCCAATGAGCTGAAGACAATCCCACTGCTCACACCCCAAAATCACTCTTGAGTTTAATTCTCTAACCCTAGGTGGAGAACACAGGAGACAGGAAGTGACTATTCCCAGCAGTGCCGGGATCTGCCTATAATTGGTCAGGACGACTAGGGAACAACTTGGAACAGAAGCATCTGCTCTGACCACATAATAGAACCCTTTCCTCTCTTGCCACCCTACTCTAGAAAAGAAAATACTTGTTTTCTTGAGGTTTCACGTAATTCTCTCTTCCTTCCATCCATTGAACTTTCTGAAAACATGTAGAAAGTTTCTTTATAAGCCTCTTGGATAAAAAAGAAGGTAGGTCTGAAAGCAAAGATATTTTGTGATCAGTCCAAACTATGATGTCCTTTGTTTGCTTTCCTGCAAGCAGGATTTCCATATCCTAAATCCGGTGTGGTCTCCAGGTTGGAGCAAGGACAGCCATGGATTCCAGATCTGGGCTCCAAGGAGAAGGAACTCCCAAGCAGCAGTCACATAGGAGATAAACGAATGCATGGTGATCTATTATCTAGGAGAGAGAGAAGAAGCTGGGTGGAACAGGAGCAATGGGGCTTTGAGGATGAGAAGGTGGCAGGTGTGCACTGGGGCTATGAAGAGACTAGAACTCTCCTTGCAATTCTCAGTCAGACTGAGTTTTATGAGGCGCTCCGAAACTGTCATAGAAACAGCCAAGTGTATGGGGCTGTGGCTGAGCGGCTCCGGGAATATGGCTTTCTCCGGACCCTGGAACAGTGTCGGACCAAGTTCAAAGGTCTCCAGAAGAGCTATCGAAAAGTCAAGAGTGGACACCCACCTGAGACCTGCCCCTTCTTTGAAGAGATGGAAGCTCTGATGAGTGCTCAGGTCATTGCCCTGCCCAGTAATGGCCTGGAAGAGGGAGCCTCTCACTCTGGCCTGGTGGGCAGAGATGCTGAGTCTGAGGAGCCAAGGCAAGGGGGCTGGGAGCATGAGGAGGGAACAGAAGAGGCTGTAGCTGAGGGGTCTGACAGTGATGAAATGGACCAGGAGGCCACCCCCCGAGACCCCGATAAATCAACCGCACCTGTCCTTTTCCGAAGCCCAAGTGGTAAGCAGCTTTTCTTCTAGGGGTTTTGGGATTACACTTGAGAAGTAATGATACTTGATGTGGAGTATGGCTTAATTTCACCTGCCTGCTTTGTTACTTGAAAAAAATTACACAGTGGGCCTTCCTGGTGGTGCAAGGGGTTAAGTCTCAGCACTATTAAGCTATCTGTGGCCACTGCAGCACCAGTTCCATCCCTGGCCAGGAAGCAACCTACATGGCGCAGCAGACCTCTCCTGTCTTGCCCGCTACTCCCCTCAGCAGTGTATTTCAGGCAGTCTGCCTGTTCTGCTCCCCACTCTGTCTCTGGTGAATCCTCTAACCCCCGCACCTCTGCCCTACACCCCAGCTCTTGTATGCATAAATAAATCAATCTTTAAAAAAATAAACAGAAAATTTAGAAGTCCTCGAAAAGAATATCATTCCTGTTCTTTAACATTTTTTCTTGATTATAAAATCATGGCAGGTTCACTGAGAAACCTGACAGTGCATTATCTTTTACTCCCCCAAATCAAAGTCAGTTTACTATGTATTCCTTTTAACTTAGTATGGTGAAAGATGTTCCAAAGTTCGGAAAACAAGTCTCTTTTTTGATGTTCGCAACATACATTGGCATTTTAACTGAAAAGCCCTGCAGCCAGAAAGCTTAATACTCTGTTAAAACATATGCCTGTAGAACTGGTTTCTAAGTATCATTTATTACTGTTGACATAACCTACATAACCATTTTGTTATAGAAAGAACACCAGTCAGGGGGCTTTGATTCTAATTCGATGACCACTAACCAGCTGGGTGACCTTAGACAGTTATCTACCATTCCAAAGTGTTTCATCAGCTGTAAAACGGGGCATGGCAGCAGGACTCCATCTCTGTACAGCTGCAGTTTCACTGTCAACAGTGGTCATTTTTTATTGTATGTGTAATGGTTACTTTAGTTCTGTTCTAGTCTTCCTATCTTCTACTTTTTACTTTTTCTTTCTTGTTCATTCTTTTCCCTTTTTTGTCATTGGAATAACTATGTAAATTACAACGTGGCACGTGTTCTAGCTGCTTTTTCATTATCTTTGTTCTTGTTTTTTCTTTTCCCCCTGCTTTCTGATTCTTTCCCCTTCTCCTTTACTCACAGTGAGGAAGATAATGGAGGCCAGCTGGCTCTCAACTGGGAGGAAAACTTCCCTCTAGCTTGGGTACCTTCAGGGAGCAGGTTCCCAGGTGTCTATAATCATTCTGATGAAATATCGCCCAAATGTGGTGAGAGGGGGCCAGGGAACTACACCACTAGCATGAATTCAGGCTAGGAGATGCTGTCTGAGGAAACTCTGGCTTCTGCCAGTCCTCTCCTAAAGATTAGGTGCATGACTGTCAGTTCTTTCTTGTACTCTCAGGCCTTGCTCTTTTGAGGTTGTGACAGGTGAAGAAGGACCATTATGGGGATAAGGCAGCTGTATGATTCTAAAAGAGGCTGTTCCTTGGGGTTTTGGGTCATTTTTTGGTAAACTTAGTTGATAAGGAAGTAGATCTATTGGAAAAAGAATGCTTAGAGAAGTTAGGGATGACTCGTAACTAAACAGCAATTAATTTTGGATCCCTTACCCTGACCAGTTATTTACTAAATTCTGGAATTTACAGAATTCCAGAAAAAAACTAGGAGGGTGGGGAAATTCTGTATACTTACTTGTCTCAGTGTATGTAATGATTATTTCAGTGATAAGGTAGAAAGGCCTTTTTTTTTTAAATATGGCTAACCAGAATACAGAAAGGTATCAATAAAGTTGCTATAAGCTGTAGAGAAGCAAGACATTCTCTAATATTATATATATAGACTGATTATAATGCACAAATTTTGGTACCCCAGTTCTTGTATGCATAAATAAATCTTTAAAATATGCATAAATTTTGGAAACATGAAGGTATTTTTACTTTTTGATCTAGAAACACAAGCTTAGGTGATTTTCCATGATGCAGATGGTAGGACGTAAGAATTGAGGCTCTAAAGCCCTGGATTAAGTGATATTGAAATTTCTTTTCTGGTGGCAGGTGTACACTGGGGCTATGAGGAGACCAAGACTTACCTTGCAATTCTTAGTGAGACTCAGTTTTATGAAGCCCTCCGGAACTGTCACCGCAACAGCCAGCTATATGGAGCAGTGGCTGAGCGGTTATGGGAATATGGCTTCCTTAGGACACCAGAGCAGTGTCGGACCAAGTTTAAAAGCCTACAGACTAGTTATCGGAAAGTCAAGAATGGCCAAGCACCAGAAACCTGTCCCTTCTTTGAAGAGATGGATGCTTTGGTGAGTGCCCGGGCAGCTGCCCCGCCAAATGATGGTCAGCAAGAGAAAGTTTCTTGCCCCATTCAAACCAGTGAGGCTGAAGCTGAGATGCAAGCAGAGGAGGCAGAGGAAGCCACAGAAGAGTCTGATGATGAAGAAGAGGATACTGAGGTACCCCCAGGGACTGTCATGACCCGGGCTCCAGTCTTATTCCAGAGCCCCAGTGGTAAGATCCTTTTACTCTTAAAGTCTAAATAGCAAGGGAGACACAGTGGAATATATGAGAAAAACCAACAGATTGAAACCCAGGAGAACAGGCCTTTATACCAGCTCTCATGTGTTCTTACTTTGACTACCTTACCTCTTCCTCATGTTTCCTGTCTATCAAAGCAATGAGGTAACATAAATGATCCATGTGCTTTGCCTCTTCACATCATGACATCAATCTGAGATGGCTGCAAACTTTGTAAATTTGCTAACTACACATGAGCTACTAGATTTCCAGGCATTTTCCTAGCAGAGATTCTAAAAGCTAACATTTCCCAAGTAGTGTGTTATATATTCATAGGATGAATTAGATTTCAAAGTTCATTTTATTTCAAAAGTTCATTTTATTTGTTTTTTCTTCCATTTTCAGCTTGTGCGCTTGTTTTACCCACATATATGAAAACCAGATAGTGTTTCACTTTAGACATACTTTCTTGCAAGTCTGAACTTTCTGAAGGAATTGACCTTTTGAACCTTAGCTGCTATTTAAGGGAAAAAAAAAAATTCACTATGGCTTCCTTCCTGTGAGAAGAATTCTAATTTTGGAGTCATACATGTATGTGAACCGAGCTTTGCTGTTTATTAGCAGAATGACTTAGAGTAAGTCATTTAACCTTATAAATTTGCTTATATAGTAAGACCTACCTCACAAGGTTGATGTAAGTGATATACCATAGTGAAGCAGCTAACACAACGCCTGGGCACATAGTAAGTATTCAATAAATAAGTCTTCTTTTCTAAAATTTCTTTAAATAGGCATTCTTCAAGGGTGTTCTTAAATATTAATATTTTCCAGTGGAAAATGGCTTCTGGGTTTCAGCAAATGCTAAATACATATTGAAAGCTCACAATATATATTCGCCTATTTAAGGTTCTGTTTTATGGGCTATCATAAGACTGGGCTCTGGGTAGAAATACTATTTTAGGGAGTACATAAATAGGCTGATATGCTTGCATTCTTTTGTATTCATAGTCTAGGGGTCTGGGATCCTGAGTTTATCTGAAACATCTAGAAATTCCGCAAATTCAAAATGAAAATTTACAAGCATCTGCACATTCTCATAGTCTAGACCCAGGGGAACCCAGCATTTGGTTCTTAGAAGAGTGTTAAAAGCTTAGGTTGGGCATTAGAGTATGCTTTTGGAACATTTAGTGATTATTTTTCCTTAAGCAAAGAGAAAATTTGAGAAACTTTCTAGCAAAGTTTATCTCTCAGAATGCCTTTTGTACTTGGAAACACTCATATTTTTATTCTCATTATTTATTGTTATTTGAAGAGGAGACTCATATTGTTCTTTTTGGCTATAGAAAATTCCCCAAAGGTTTTTCTGAGTATTCTCTTCTAATCCACTTAGTTATTAGTAAAGAATATAAACTAAAATACCATGACAGGCCCAAAGTGAGGCAGAAATACAGCATTGTAGAGTGCTTTTCCTGTACAAACATGGTGATGGTTTTATCTTAAATCTAGTTTTTCACTATATTGAGAGGATTTTCTGAATATCATGGGCATCCAGTAAAAGTTAACAGACTATATTAATTAGCCCCTATGTAGATGAGGAGCATGTGATATGCTACCAAGTAGAGAAGTATAACACTGGAATTTTAATAGATGGTAGTTATTTGGGATCTAGAGCTCCTTACTTTTTATTTTTAATCATCTAATGTGGTACTTGTTTTACCCTGGTACATATAATTGAGGAAATGGATAACTTTTAAAATTTTATTTTCATATCAGGTTTTGAGGCTGGATTTGAGAATGAAAAGAATCTAAAACGGGATATTTCTGAAGAAGTACAGCTGCATAGGACATTACTTGCAAGGTCTGAAAGGAAAATTCCCCACCATTTTAATCAGGGTAAAGGCAGTGAGAGTGAATGTAGATCAGGAAGACAGTGGGAAAAGACCCCAGGAGAAAGAAGAGGAAAACCAACACTCCCAGAGAGGAGTTTAGGTAAAGTTCTAAATCATCAGAGACCCTATTTAGGAGAGAGACCCTATAAATATCTCAGATACGGCAAAAGCTTTGGTCCAAACTCCCACCTCATGCATCAGATATCCCATCAAGTGGAAAATCCATATAAATGTGCTGACTGTGGGAAAAGCTTCAGTCGGAGTGCACGTCTCATTAGACATCGAAGAATACACACTGGAGAGAAACCTTATAAGTGTCTTGACTGTGGAAAAAGTTTCCGTGACAGCTCAAATTTCATTACCCACAGGAGGATCCATACAGGAGAGAAACCTTATCAGTGTGGTGAGTGTGGAAAACGCTTCAATCAGAGCTCAAGTCTTATAATTCACCAGAGAACCCACACAGGAGAAAAGCCCTATCAGTGTGAAGAGTGTGGAAAAAGCTTCAATAACAGTTCTCATTTTAGTGCACATCGGAGGATACACACAGGAGAGAGACCCCATGTGTGTCCTGACTGTGGAAAGAGTTTCAGTAAGAGTTCTGACTTACGTGCACATCACAGAACCCACACAGGAGAGAAACCTTATAGGTGTCATGACTGTGGCAAGTGCTTCAGTAAAAGTTCTGTTCTTAATAAGCACCGAGAAATCCATACACGAGAAAAGCTTCTGTCACAGTCAGCACCTTAATAAGCCCCTGAGGCTCTAAAAGAAAGAGCCTCAATAAATGTGTTGTTTGGAAAGTCTTCCAATAGTGAGATCCAGCTCCTATTCTATGTCCGATTAGCTTAGGAAATACTCTTTAGGGTTTACCTCACTGGCTGTGCCTGTTTCTCCTGGATCTCCCAAGGCAGTCATTTTAAGAATGAAGGGATGATTTCAGTCCCTCTCCTTGCCAGCATATGAATTGACAAATAACACTTTTTCCTCTCAGCACCTATGTTGATCCCTTAATCCAGGAGAGAGGACAGAGTAGTAGATTCAATGAGTTTAATGTAATGGCCTTCCTTACTTACCCTGTTACTCAATTACATTTTGACTTGAAAACCCCATCACAGCAGGATTTCAGGGAGAAGTGAGACTTTTCTCACTGAGTGGGCTTAGCTCTTTATATACTACGGAAATACAAAAAAGAATGACTCTTCCTGTTCATTTAAGCCTCTACTCAGAATAACATTTGTCAAATACTCTCTTCATGTACTACAGGAGAGTTTATGTTGATCTTGGTTCTGACCTATGAATTATCTTGTCAAGAACCTAGGTGTTCTATGTAGGAAAACAATGTATACCTTATATACATACTGAGGTGTAAACCCTGGATTTCTTTGTTTTTTTTCCAAGCCCTAAAAGATTGGGAATAGAGCAATAGTACATTTATAGCATTTAGTTTTGATTTTTTTCCCCATCCCATCTGAAGTTTATCTGTCCCTTGTGATCTAGAAGCCTAGAGAATAAGCTAGCTGGACGTGGTGATAGGGAAAGCAGTTAAAGCTGCTAGTAGGGAATCCACACACTCCAAACACCTGGTCTATTATGATGCACCCCATAGGCACTCAGTAATAACCCACAATGAGCAGAAGCCACTTTCATATTCCCATCGATTGGGAAAACAACACTTTGTGCCAACAACTCTTTACCCTAAAGACAAGGACAGATTATCTAGTCGGTAGAACTGCCAGTACTCACAAATGTACATGCACATATTCAACTATAAAATCTATTTTACAAGCTACCCTTCAAACACAAATTTAATTCTGAACTTTATAATCAGATAGTACTTAATTATTGTCTTTATATTCACATGAGTATGATAAGCCCTGTAGAGCACAAGTTAAAAAAACCTCATTCTTGTCCTTAACAATCTAAAATGGAAGAAACTGACATGGACAAACAGTAGGTGCTCATGTATAGTCACAACAGTTTCAGAGAAATCTACAAAGCTAGGTAGTAACACTGCATAAATGTTAAGGTATAATGCCATAGAGTTTAATGTAAGGAAAATCTGGGAGTTATTTTCTTCTCTTGATTTAGGAAGGGTTCATGTAGCAGGAAGTGTTTAGCAGGCTGTTACTGGGTAACGGGGCATGAGCTTTCCAAAACTGAATGCAGAATGGGTGAGAAATGAAAAAAATTGTGGCGCAAGGTGTTTTGTGTAGATGAAGAAGAGGGCAAAGGATGGACTGGAAGGAAGGTAAGACAAAGCTTGCAGCATCATAAAACTGAAAGAATAGTGTGATATGGGCTGTGCAGAAGGGAGTGAGAAAAATCACCTTAGCTGAAACATGGAGTGCCGGGGCAGATCAGGAGGTTGTGCTCCCATCATATACAGTAAATTGACATTGTGCTATACTTGATAAAGAAACATCTGGCTGGCACTTAGGAAGACGAATGAGCAGTTTTAGGGGACTAACTCCTATGAGAGCCAAAGGTCAGAAACTAGTATCTTGTAAAGGTACTTTGACGGCAGGTCAGAGGAAAGGTGAACCGTGAGCAGAAAGCCAAGTCCTGGGATATGTGGCTGTTCATATTCTTATTTAGAATTGTGTGACTGGCATGAGACCTGGGAGAGAAATGGGAAGATAGAATATTCTATAATTCATAGCATACTGTGTTAAATAAAATATTACGGTTGTGGTGTTGAGGGATCCTACCTAGTACAAAGAATCTCCTTACATGTAGTAGGAATTAAGGGGGAAATGGTATTTCAATTATATTGACTAAGCAGACAGAACAAGAAATACCAGTCTAAAGCAATGTCTCAGAATCTGAGATGGTTTAGGAAGTGTGCTATAATTAAAAAAAAAAAAAAAAAATAGATGACTATCTTCAGTGTATCTATGTAGTCTTGGAGAAAGCATTGGTTAGGTTATCAACACCATGAATACTGATTTCCAGATGTCTTGTGTATAAGTCAACCTGCTTCCATTTCCCTTTCTGTAAAGCAGATTTATGTTTACACCTTAATCTGCCTCTCAGGGATACCATTTAATAAAAATTATGTCTATAAAGAGTCCATTGTTTCTAGTTTTTTTTTAATATGTATGTGCAAATTATGATTAAGGTGCCACTGGTAGGGAAAGATAAATCTTTACCTGCTTTTCTTGGCTCCCTTTGTGGGTTAATAGATGTATGCTTGTTTCGATCTTTATTTTCTAGGCAGAAAGCAAATTGGAATGTGGTAAAAGAGAGAATGAAAATTCTTCCTTTATATCCATATCAATTTATAACAATCCATTAGGACCCATTATAACTGGACATGGAGAATGAGTCTTATTTTAAAAGAACCAGGGTCAAATCACTTAAGAAGAATTCAGTTTAAAAATATTTTGACATGGGCCTCCCCGGTGGCGCAGCGGTTGAGCACTGGGTTGCGAAGCTGCCCGCAGCCTCTGCAGCGCCGGTTCGATCCCCGGCTGCTCCCCGGCCACCAGAGGAGGGTCCCACATGGCGCGCAGACCTCTCCTGCCGCCCGCTGCTCCCCTCAGCAGTGTCTTCGGTCCTTCTGCCTGCTCTGCTCCCCACTCTGGCTCTGGTGAATTCTCTCACCCTCCTGTGCTTCTGACTGTACCCAGTGCTTGTATAAATAAATAAATCTTTAAAAAAAAATATTTTGGCACCTTTGCTAGAAGAACATTCACTTCCATTCTAGAGACTAAGATCTATATCCCTATGACTCATACTGTAAGTCACCAACCACCTGAATAATTTTTAGACCACACAAATTCTCATTGCTCAACGATGGCACTGAGAGTTTCTAAGTGAGGAGGCAACATTAAAGGGATAGGACCAAGTTCTACTGAGTTTAGTAGTCTTGATATGCAACTAATGTGTGCAAAATGAAGCTGCATTCCATGTCATTTGCACACCTTGCCTCTGGCCTCATTTGATATATAGGTAAGATACAAGCTATGTATGCACTTGGAAACAGAAAGCAAAAGTAGCAGCTGCAGTGGTGACCAGGTAAGTATAAGATGGTGATTTAAAGACAAAAGTGGGATGTGTACAGAGGGTTACCTGGTATTATTGGTAGAAGGAATCTAGGCATAGTTTCAAAGGGCCTGTTCTTTTCTGTGAGTCTCTCCAACCACCTCCTTAGGTCTCATTTGTGACTTTATCTTGATACTTTTTTCTTTTAAAGATTTATTTTTATTTATACAAGCACTGGGGTACAGGCTAGAGGCGTGAGAGGATGAGAGAATTCACCAGAGACAAAGTGGGGAGCAGAACAGGCAGAAGGACTGAAAACACTGCTGAGGGGAGCACTGGGCGAGACAGGAGAGGTCTGCTGAGTCGTGGGAATCTCCCTGGCCAGTGGGGAATCGAACCTGCACTTCAGAGGCTGCGGATAGCTTCACAGTGCAGCGCTCAACCCTCTGCGCTATCAGAGAGGCCTGATACTTTTTTTTTTTTAAAGATTTATTTTATTCATGCATACAAGAACTGAGGTGCAGGCCAGAGGTGTGGGGGGTGAGAGGATTCACTAGAGTGGGGAACAGAACAGGCAGACTGACTGAAATACATTGCTGAGGGGAGCAGCGGGTGAGACAGGAGACGTCTGCTGCTCCATGTGGGTAGCTCCCTGGCTGGGATTGAACTCATGCTGCAGTGGCTGTGGGTAGCTTCATAGTGCTGTGTCTTAACCCCTTGAGCCACCAGGAAGGCCCCCTTTTCTCTATTATTTGACAGTGCTGTAGTTTTTCATAAATGCTCTCTGCCAGCCAATTTACATATATTTTAAATTCTAGAACCTCAAATAGAAACATTTATGCCCTTACACTGCCTCACTTAAGACTAGCTATTTAGATCCTTTTCCAGTTCATAAGCATGATGATTGGGTGTTCACGCGGCTGTGTGAGATGTGCCTCCCTTAAACCTTGTTACGACGTCGGCACATTACCCTTCTTTTTTTTTTTTTTTTTTTAATAGAGGCATGTTTATTTATTTATTTGTTTTGTTTGTTTGTTCTGTTTACACATGCACTGGGTACAGTCAGAAGCGCGGGAGGGTGAGAGAATTCACCAGAGCCAGAGCGGGGAGCAGAGCAGGCAGAAGGACCGAAGTACACTGCTAAGGGGAGCAGCGGGCAGCAGGAGAGGTCTGCGCGCCATGTGGGACCCTCCTCCGGTGGCCGGGGAGCAGCCGGGGATCGAACCGGCGCCGCAGAGGCCGCGGGCAGCTTCGTAACCCAGCGCTCAACCGCTGCGCCACCGGGGAGGCCCCACATTACCCTTCTGACGTGAGGGGAAAAAAAAAAAAAAAAGACTAGCTACTTAAGATTAAAATAACTTTTATACTATGAACAGAACATGATAAAGTCAACAAATTAAAATTACTCATCCCATTAGCTTTTACATACACATACACATATATATTAAACAAGAATGGATTATAAAATTGTTTATAACTACATTTTTCATTCACAATGAACACTTTTCGTGGCACTAAAGTTTTAGTGCCTATAAAATACTGACATTTTATGGATAAACCATAATTTTTCACTATGCAATGTCTGTATGGTTGGATAGGTATAGAATATGCTATTCAAGGTTATAAACATATCCAAGGGGCCTTCCTGGTGGAGCAAAGGGTTAAGCACAGCACTATGAAGCTATCCTCAGCCTCTGCAGCAGTTCGATCCCCAGCTGGCCAGGGAGCTACCCACATGGCACAGCAGACCTCTCCTGTCTCGCCCGCTGCTCCCCTCAGCAGTGTATTTCAGTTAGTTTGCCTGTCCTGTCCCCCATTCTGTCTCTGGTGAATCCTCTCACCTTCCCACACCTCTGGCCTGTACCCCAGTTCTTATATGCATAAATAAATAAATCATTTTTTAAAAAAGATTCAAACATGTCTAAGAACCTCAGAAACCTAAGGGCTTCCTTCTACCCTGTTCCATAAAAGACAAAGTTTATTAGACACCTTTAGTAATTAAAATTAAGGGTATCATCAGCTTTAACTTCCTGTAGTACTGGGGAAAAATACATTTAAGGAACAAAACTATTCAAGCATACCTTGATATCAAATTCATTTTTTAACAGTTTGGGGAGTATTTACTTGAAGCGAGTGTGAATAAGGGGAACACAACAAAACACAGATTTTTGTCACCAGAAGCTGGAAGGTTTGAAGATCTTGGTGGCAATCTGTTTTGCCATCATTCCTCACTTTATTTGGGTTAGTAATTCTAAAACTTTTCTCAGTGAGAAAATGACTGGTTTTTCTCAATCAATGGGAGGGAACTGTTAAGTCTAAATCACTGGTGGAAGAAGAGTTTAGTCTGCAGCAACATTTCAGTCCCTTCTAGTAAGCATCATGGAGGTAATAAGCTATGCAACCCATCAGAGCCTGCTAATTAGTTCAACACATTTACTGGGCATCTGTCATGAGTAAGGAGCCCATGGTACCTGCCTACTAGGCTTCAAAGGGAGCGATGGACGTTTTATTAATAAAGTGGAGTATGGCAGGAAGATCTTGGTTGCAATACATACTTGAAAGAGATTAAAAATGTAACACTTTGGGCTTCAGATGATTCCACTTTTTCTTCAGCTCAGACCTGGTGCAGTCAGAAGCAAAAATGTAGTCGATGGATTCATAAGACAGATTCCACACTTGTGACTGGGTCAAATGAAATGTTTCAGCTGCCAGCTGGTACTCTTGAGAAAGGTTTGTTGCAAAAACACCCTTATCATCCGTCTGCCAATATAAGTAAGAAAATTTCAAAATTAACAAGGAAATTATTTTTAAAAACAGCTTTTTGTTTGGAATCTATTTTCCTATTTAGTTGCTTCTAAGTAGGAACCTATAAATATCTCCAATAATGTCTATAACTAAACAGACTTGTTTCTCCTTTAAAAAGCAAAACAGCAGAGCAGTAGCTCCTGAACCGTGGCTGCATATTAAAATTCCCTAAGAAGCTCTGAAAACACATCCATGCCCAGGACGCTCCGTAGATGAAATAAAGCAGATTGTCAAGGGATGTATGCTGAGCAAGAATTTTTTTTTCTAATACCTCCAGGTACTATCTAGAACCTTTTCCCACAAAGCCAAACCATAGTCACTCTGGCCCTTTGCTGTCTCTCATGTTCCAATTCTTTTCCACTCCTCTGGGACGTTACCTTCAGGTCTGCAAGGCAGTCAGCTATGTAATGAATATTTGACCTAATGCAACTTGGGGATGAAAAAGAAGCAAAATACTTCGCACTTACACAGATCACAGAAGGATGGCCAATGCTGTACCAGAATCCAAAATGATGCTGGTCATAAGACCAAACTGTCTGACTTTTGATGTTTGAGGTCAAACAGAGTTCTAGATGAGAGAAGGAAAAAAGTCTTTTATTAAAAGTAGGTAAGTGGGGGCCTCTCTGGTGGCACAGGAGTTAAAGTTTCAGCACTATCAAGCTACCGCCAGCCACTGAGGCCTGAGTTTGATCTCAGCCAGAGAGCTAATCCACATGGCGCAGCAGATCTCTCCTGTCTCACGGCTGTTCCCCTCAGCAGTGTATTTCAGTAGATCCGCCTGTTTGCTCCCCACTCTGTCTCTGGTGAATCCTCTCACGGCCCACACCTCTGGCCCACACCCCAGTTCTTCTATGTATAAATAAAAATAAATCTTTAAAAAAAGTAGATAAGTGAACTCCTGTAGTGTACACCAAGTGTACACATGAGAAATCTTTCCAGACTATGCTAATTTGCATTAGTTCATTATTTGACAAAAATGGACCTTTTCTTTGTGTGAAATGTTATAGTTCAATCAGTGCAGTTATACAGGAAATAAGTGCTACAACTTAATGGCAACTACTGTATCAGGCAGAGAATATACCCTTCAGGGCCATGTGTTTCTTACTTTACCAAAATGAAAAGGAAAGAGCAGTATTATAAACCAGTCACCACAAAAAAAGGCAGGGGAACAGAAGGAATTCTTAAAAAGTTGCTTCCTGATCTTAAGGTAGAGTCTAAAATAAAGATAGGAAAATGGCTTGAAAGTTATAGCATTGGAAAGTGCCAAGAGCAGAAATGAACTTTTTCCATGGCTTCAAAGGAAATCCCTTACTCAAACAACCACCCATTCACTGCCTATTGCAGATTAGGTCCACCTGAAGGATGATTTACACTATAAGCAAATTCTTGCTTTGAAACACCATGCCGGGCTCCCTGGCCAGAACACTTCATTGCTCACTTAGGTAGGGTAGCCTCAACACAAGGCCACTCAGTCCAAAGGAAGGCAAACCCAACCAGTTCCCACATTCTGCTTGGAGCAGAGCCAACAGCCACACCAAGTAAGGTCACTATGCAAATGCTTACTATTGTCTCCATTTCTATGGATGCTTAAAAATTCCCTTAGTAAAAAAGAAATCTCACCCATTATAAACTACTCAACACTCTTATAGTTAAAAAACACACAACACAATTATTTTTTTCAAAATGGTAAAACCATACATTCAGCAAATTGATCATTCAGTAAAAAAGTTTTCAGTCAACTGATTTTTTTCCTTTCAGAAAGTCGTTCCCTGACTATCCAATCAGAAGTGGGTAAAGTGGTTATCTCAATATAAGGCTGTTCAATTTTCTTCAAAGAATTTAATGTGGATATTTTCTTGTTTACTTATTTACTGTCTCTCTTAACCTATGCTAGAACGTAAGTTCATTGAGAAAGAAACCTTGTCTGTTTTATTTATTTACTGCTCTACTTCCAGCAATTTGAGCAGTGACTAGAACAAAGTAGGTATGTCATAAATACTTGATGTGAAATAAAAACAGCTTCAGTATACACAAGTATACAAATAAGTGCATAATGGCCAACAGACATAAGAAAATATCTTGAAATTTTCCATAATTCTTTATTTTTAAATAAATGCTATATATTTTCATAACACAGGTTAATTTGGTCAAAGTCATTTCACCAGCTGGCCCTTATTTTTTTAATGTAATATTTTCTGAGTCTCAGGAAGGGGGTAATTTAACAGAGAATGAGACAACTATGGCTCTGCTCTCATGGAGCTTATATAGTAACGGAAGCTAAAACTATGTTACATAAGTGAGGTTAAATGATATTTATATTTTCAAAATGATATTTATATTTTTAGAACAGCACTTCTCTATAGACAGGTTGCAAGCTGGGGGTGGAAGAAGTTAGGAATGGAGGGTTGTCTGGAGGACCTGAAGTGCTGCTCAGCCTTCCTTACCCAGTGGTATCCGGTGTTGCCTCACAAAGTTGACCAGATCCAGGGATCCTCCCTTAGCAGAGTTCAGAAATGTCCCATGCCCGATTCTGTCAGGAAGAAGATCCAGGAGTACTTGCGTTTCTTTTGTTTGGTTTGGAATCTCAAAAAGAGGGGAGAGGAGATCAATAATCTCTTTCTCTCTTTATATATATATATATATATATATATATATTTGCTTTTCTATAAAGCCAGATATCTTGTCCCTCAAGAAGTTAATGCAGACAGTCTGGAAAGCTAAAGTACTCACACCTCCCAGTTCTCTTCTTTGCCTTTTCCCATTCTTTTTACAACGTTCTCCAAGAATCACTTCAATGGTACAGACGCAATAATAATAACAATAAAAAATTATTAAAGACCTACTTTGTGCCTTTTCACATAAATTCCCCTTTAAGTCTTTCAGGAATCTTACAAAGTATTGAGATTAATAAATTAAAGCTCAGAAAAAGTTAATTTTCAATATCAAAATTCCACAACACTCTATGTCTTAGTGTGTTCTATGTTGTATATGTCATCTATGTGTTCATATAAATTAGAAGGCCTGCAAGAATATAAACACAAAACTGTTAATAGTATTAACTCTGGGCAGCAGTACTGAAATTGGAAGGACCTTTCATTTTTCCCTTCTACATTGTAATTCTCTATACTTGGGTTTTCTTCAGATACATATACCTTTTGTAATTAAAAATATAAAGCATTAAAAAAAATAGTTGTCCAAGGTCACAGAACTTATAAATGGTATTGCTAAGGTCCCATCTGACTCTAAGGTCCAGACTCTCCATACAATGTGCTCATGTTTTTTGACAAGGCTAGTTAAAATCGTATCACAACAGGGGCCTCCCCGGTGGCACAGCGGTGGAGCACTGGGTTGCGAAGCTGCCCGCAGCCTCTGCAGCACCAGTTCGATCCCCGGCCACCGGGCAAGGGTCCCACATGGTGCGCAGACCTCTCCTGCCGCCCGCTGCTACCCTCAGCAGTGTACTTCGGTCCTGCCTGTTCTACTCCCTGCTCTGGCTCTGGTGAATTCTCTCACCCTCCCGCGCTTCTGACTGTACCCAGTGTTTGTATAAATAAATAAATAAACCTTTAAAAAAAATATATCACAACCACCATGAAAATGTTTAGCTATGCTATTTATCTCCTAGATAGTCTAAAAGACAAGTGAACATAACATGTCGAAATATTTTCTATTTAATGGCTCTAACAAGAAAAGCAACAGATGCAAAGGTTCTGATATTGTGTATGAAGACCAGAAGTAACTGGTCAGAGTAGCACAGGTCAGCTGTTCCATTATACTGAGCAATGGTTCCAATCAGGTATCAGGTCAGCTACAGGAGGACCTATGGATACAGATCTTTTTGATCAGTGTAGAAACATGGATTCTAGATTAAAGATTTGGCATTAAATTAATGACCCTCTGCTTGAACACATGAAAAATACCAGTACTGACAAGAAGCTCCAATTTTCCCCTTAATCATTAGATCATAATGGTCAACTTCTATATATCACCCTATTTAACATCCACAACAACCCCACTAGGTAAGTATACTAAGGACCATGTCCTGCGTTCAAGAAACAAATCCAAATCCATCATGTTATATTCATTCATGTTTAGCTTTTCTGTATGTCAAAAAAAAAGAAAAAAAAAAGAAAAAAAAAAAGAAAGAAAGAAAAGAAACAAGCAGAAGCACTGCAGCAGAAAGTATATCCATATGAAGTGTGGATAAGAGAAGTAGAGTCCCTTGTTTGTTTCACGGGATGTGCTTAAGAAACTGTTCTCCATCCAGTCTGTACACTATCTGCCACTGTGCTTCCAAGGAGTTGGGGGCTGATGAGGGGCACCTGGTTTCCCTGGTGAATTTTATTAAAATGATGGTGAGCTACTTCCTTTTTTAGTGCACAGGATATATTGGATCCTCCCAGTAGGCAAGGAAATTCTTTTCTACAAGTGAAAAGAACTGGTACTTTTTGCAAGACAAGGTGGATGATGGAAATTCTTGCATGTTCTCTAGCAATATGTCATTGCAAGTCATCAGCCACCCCCAGGAAGCATAAAAACAGAAATATAAGGGACTAAAGCAAGTTATATATTTATCATTATAATTTACATTTTAAAATATTTCTACTTTCCCCTTCTAAAAGTGCTCCTCCAAACCAGGTTTACTTTTAGACACTTACAAATGAGCCTATTTTTTCCATTATAATCTACTCTTTCCAGCCTAATTTTACAATGTTAGTTACCTCTGAAAGATGCAATGCCAACTTCAGACCTGCTTTTTTAGCTTCCAAAAGAGGTTCCAAGAAATCTTTTGCTTCTCCTGCCTTGAAAACAAGTTAAAATGAGGATTATGAGAATTCTGGGCAAACTGAGAAATCAGGTATGTCCCAATGAAAAAAAGAATAAAACAATGGCAAAAAAGGTAGACTGATTCATTCTCACATTTTGTTTATAAAATACCTACAATGTGCTGAACACTTTGGGGAATACAAAGCTGGTAAAGACACAGTCTTTACCCTCAAGAATCTTGTTGTGCTCTTTTATCCTGGCTTTCAACATGCTATGCAGACTGGAGAAGAGAGGGAAACTTTGGGGCCACATGAGCCACAGCCACATTGGTAAGAAGAGGAAACACCCCAGGATCAGAAGAGGAACCAGAGCTTCTGCCCTGGTGTCAACCTTGATAGACTGTGGACCTTGGTCAGTGAGCAGACGCAGGTAAATACCCCCCCAAAATAAGACTGAAGCTGCTCCAGTCATTGGTATGGTATGTCTCAGCTACTGCCGAGTTCTGGGGAAGGGAAAGCTCCCCAAGCAGCCTGTGATGGTGAAGGCCAAATTCTTCAGTAGAAAAGCTAAGAGGGCCTCTCTGGTGGCCTAGGAGTTAAGTCTCAGCACTATCACTGCTATGGCCTGAATTCAATCCCTGGCCAGAGAGCTAATCCACATATGGTACAGCAGACCTCTCCTGTCTCACCCGCTGCTCCCCTCAGCAATGTATTTCAGTAAATCCACCTATTCTGCTTCCAACTCTGTTTCTGATGAATCCTCTTATCCCCCATGCCCGACCCAGCCAGCACCTCTGGCCTACACCCAGTGCTACACAAAATTAAAAAAAAAAAAAAAAGAAAGGAAAAAAAAAACACTGAAGAAAATATTAAGGGTGTGTGTGTGGGGGGGGGGTTGTGGAGGGAGGGACTGTGTCCTGTGTCCTGGTGGCTTGAAGTCATAAGGAGGAAAGTTCATTAAGTGCTACAAGTGCTTTTCAAAAAAAAAAAAATCATTTTGTTAATTATCTGTGAACCTTACCTGTAAATCGGCTAAGCTATATATATAGGAATTGTCAAGTTCTATTTCTACAAAGGAAACTAGTACTGAAAAAGAGAACTCACCTGATTTACTAAAGAAAGTTTCTATCAACGGCAATACACTTCAGGTCTAGACAAAGTCAGAAGAATAAATTTCAAAGGACTCTAACGCAATAGTTTTCAACCAGGCCATTACAATTAGAGGGTGCTACTGGCATCTAGTGGGAGAGGTAAAGGATACTGCTGAACGTTCTACCATGCACAGGACAATTCCCAAGATGAAGAACTGGACCAAAAAACAGTGCTATGGTTGAGACACCCTGCTTGAATCTGACATTCAAGAAGCTATAAGCTAGTCTTTTCAACTATGGTTGAATGAGATAATTAAGGCCGGCCATAACCAAGAATAAGCTTTAGATATCCATTGTATGAAATTAATTTGCTCTTATGTATGTAGAATAGTATTAGTTATGTGCCATCTTTAGAGGAATGGAGAAAATATTGTTATGAAAATATTTTTTCTTTTCTTTTTTAAGGAGGTTTAATTCTCTCACAGAACCCTGGCTGAGAACAAATGCTACAGACATTCTGGTCGTCCAGGAGAGACGATGTTATCATCCAGTCTCTTGATAATGGTGAATGCAACAAATTAAGCTTAATCCCTCAAGCTGTTTCTACCTTTTAGAAACAAAATGTATTAAGGAAAAAAACTTACAGTTGGGTCACCGCTGAGGTCAACACCAAGAACTATATCCTCAGTTGAAAGAAAAAACTCTTCAGCAAGTTTAACAGTCTCCTTGGCTACTGAAGGGCCACCTTTTCTGTCAATTGCTACCAAATACCTTTAATATAAGAAAAACACAGTTGAAAATTATCTTACAGATGAAAAAGACAACACTGTGTGAGACCAGAGGGGCATGGCAGTCTCTATTGTACACATCTTACTAAAAGAAGAATAGCTTGACAAGATCGATGATGGATATTCATGCATCTTACTTTACCAGAGGGAATGAGATAAATTCCTAAAAAGCATCAATTATCTAGACGGTGTTCAAACTTTTAATTGTCACATGTTTTTGTTCCTGTATTTTTATTTTTACAGTTTGATTCAGGATCTAAATGTGTTGGTGAATGAAACTCCAGTCTCTTTTAATCTGTAGTCACTCCTTCCACCCCCTGCCTCTTTTCTTGCAAATCATTTGCTGATGAAACTAGGTTATTTGTCCTATAAAATTTATAAGAGTCTGGAATCCTTACACTGCTCACATGTCTTCTGTCTCTTATATTTTCTATAAACTGGTAACTATCTAGTTTAGAGGCTTAATCAGATTGATTCAATATTTTGGCAGGAGTACTTCATAGGTGGTGCTCTCATGAGGAGGCTTACATTCATTATTCCAGTAGGGGTTACAAAATTGGTAACATTCTAACATATATCTAGTAACTGATACAAATTCACTCACATATTTGTTGGAATTCTATAAATAATTTAATATGTGAAGAATTCCTATTAATACTGTGTAATTAAGATGTTTCCCCAGCATATATTTTCAAAATTGAAATTAACATATAAAATGCAATGTCTTTTATTTTCACTTAATTTACACTGCCATAAGAGCTAGAAAACAAATCATATGTACTGTTTATTTGTACAGAAAGAGCAAGGAACAGAACAGGCAGATCGACCAAAGCACACAGCTGAAGGGAGCAGCGGGTGAGTCAGTATTTGTCATTACCCTCCGACTGCTGGGCACTTTAGGATGTTTTCTACTTTTTGTTATAACAGTATAATGGAAGAAAAAGCGAGAGTGACCCCCAGACTGACCACATCTGTTTCATCTCCATGCCCAGTGCCTACATTCTGCCACTGTAGCCACCATGCCCAAGAGAAAGGCTGAAAGGGACACTAAAGGACTTAAAGCCAAGGTGAAGGACAAACCAGAGAAATTATGTATTGGGTCTCTCTGGGACCTGGATGTTTACAAACCTCAAAAGGCTCCACAGATAGCACTTTCCTTTCTACATCTCAGAAGGGCCCTTATTTTACATTTTTTTAAAGATTTATTTATTTATGTATACAAGAGCTGGGGTATAGGCCAGAGGTGGCTGGGGGTGGGTTGGTGAAAGGATTCACCAGAGACAGAGTGGGGAGCAGAACAGGCAGACTGACTGAAATACACTGCTGAGAGTGCTCGCTTCGGCAGCACATATACTGAAATACACTGCTGAGGGGAGCAGTGGGCAGACAGGAGAGGTCTGCTGCACAATATTGGTCAGTTCCCTGGCCAGAATTGAACTCGTGCTGCAGAAGAGCCTACAGATAGCTTCACAGTGCTAAGACTTAACCCCTTGTGCTACCAGGGAGGCCCGGGAATTTTTTTTTTTTAAATAAATCTTGATACTTAGTGTTATTTAAAGCGCTTTTAATGGGCCTCCCTGGTGGCGAAAGGGGTTAAGACTCAACCTATGAAGCTGCTCCACATCCACTGCAATGCGAGTTGATCCCCGGTCAGGTAGCTATCCACATGGCGCAGAAGACCTCTCCTGACTCGCCCACTGCTCCCTTCAGCAGTGTGCTTCGATCAATCTGCCTGTTCTGTTCCCTGCTTTGTCTCTGGTGAATCCTCTCCCCTCTACACCTCTGGCCTGTGCCCCAGCTCTTGTATGCATAAATAAATAAATAAATAAATAAATAAATAATAAAGCATTATAATTAACAGAGTTTATAAAAAAAAAAAACAAAGGTTTTACTACTTTTGATTATATACTAAAACTATAATACTACTACTGGTAATATTTTTATCCATTTGATTCAAGAATTTAAATAGTCATCTATACATTTATTGGCCTCTTGCATGTCTTCTGAACTCTATTTTTATCTTTTATTATTGGGTTATTAGTTTATTAAGCTTGATTATGAAAGATTATGTCCTGCAACCATATAACTAGTTTTCTTCCTTTTTCCCTTCAAGGACTGACTGAGCCCTGACAACATGCTAACTCTCTTCTAAGTACTGGAGATAGAACAATGAATCAGAAGACAAGGTTCCTGGCCTCACTGAATTTACATTCTAGAGGGGAAACATAACACTAATGTAATAAGATGGTTTCTAATCTTGTTATAAAGAGTGCCATAAAGGAAATAAATGGGGTGATTAGAAGATTTAGGGGAATGGTCAAGGAAGGCACCTCTGAGGTAGTGACAGACAAACTGAGACCTGAAGAGTCACCTAGGCAAGGACATGGTGGAAGTGTGCCTTAGGCAAATGAAGTAGGAAGTATGAAGGTGCTGAGGGGGGACAGTCTTGGCATAAGAGAGCAGGTTAGTACATAAAACTGAGGAGGGGTGGAGCAGATGAGACTGCTGAGTTAAGAGAGGCATTATGTGGCAGATTATGTGAGTTAAGAGAGGCAGATTATGTGGTACCTTGTAGCCACAGTAAGAAGTCTGGATTTTAGCTTAACAGCATTGGGAAACCATCCTTCACTAAAGCAGTAATACTTTATTGCCAATTGAGTTAACTTCAGCATGCACTCAAGTTTAAACAACATTTAAAAACATTGAGTCGTTTTCTTTAGGACAAGATAAAGTTGATATATAAAAATCCATTACACTCAAAAACAGTAAAATTTCACATTCTACTAAGGTGACTACTAAAGTACAAAGTGTCTTTTTTTTTTTTTTTTTAAGATTTATTTATTGGGCCTCCCCGGTGGCACAGTGGGTTGAGTGCAGCGCTGTGAACCTGTCTGCAGCCTCTGCAGTGCAGGTTTGATTCCCGGCCGGTCAGGAAGATACCCACATGGCGTGGCAGACCTCTCCTGTCTTGCCCGCTGTTCCCCTCAGAAGTGCTTTCAGTCATCTGTCTATTCTGCTCCCCGCTCTGTCTCTGGTGAATTCTCTTACCCTCCTGTGCCTCTGGCCTGTACCCCAGCTCTTGTATAAATAAATAAAATTTAAAAAAAAATTTATTTATTTTTGCATAGAAGAATTGGGATGTAGGCCAGAGGTGCAGGCAGTGAGAAGATTCATCAGTGACAGTGTGGGGAGCAGAACAGGCGGATTTTACTGAAATACACTGCTGAAGGGAGCAGCAGGCGAGACAGAAGAGGTCTGCTGTGCCTTATGTGGGTTAGCTCCCTGGCCAGGGATTGAACTCAGGCCGTGGCAGTGACAGTGCTGAGACTTAACCTCTATACCACTAGGGAGGGCTGTACAAAGCTTCTTACCTAACGTCAATGTCTAAGTTTTCTTCTTTGGATTGTCTTATGCCTTCAAGGACGGATTCTACATAAGTCTTTTTCGTCATTCCTAGAAGGGACACACGAAAAACACATATCAAGAGATCATCAATTATTCATCCAGTTTTAGTATTAACAACTACATTTTCACTTTATGTTATAACAAGGGCATGCTATAAAGAAGTTAAAACATGGCTTTTATGGATACATTTTAGTAAATGCTAATTGCGTTTTAATAAAATTGAAAGACTAGAAAAATGAAAAAAAAAAGATAATTACAAGTCCATTTAAAATCTTAGAACAGCAGGCATAAAATTACTCACAAGTTGCTATAAAATTTTAAATGCTTATTCTAGGAAAATAAGAACACGTCCTGCTCTAAGGCATATTCTTTAAAAAAAAAAAAAAAAAGACACCCCCCCCTTTCCTCTAAAACATGTTTTCCTCTAACATGTTTTCTATTTGTTCAGAAAACAATACTTTACTGAGTTGTCTTTTCCTTAATCCCACTCAACCTCAGTGTTTCCCATTTCCATTCAGTCTCTTCTCAGGCACTACAATGTTCTCCCAAGGCTAGGGGCTCAAGTTTTCTTCTGGAGGCTCTCAGAACCAGCTTCTCTAAAATACTCTTGTACCCCAATTACTAAATGCTTACTTTGGCTAGAAAATCTCTAATAAAACACAGAAAAATTAAAACAATCTATAATCCTACAATTTGGAGATAACATTCTCTGCTTTCCTTAGTGTGTGTATAAATATATATAAAATTTAATAGATGAGATGCTACTAGGCATATGTATATTAAGAAAAATAAAGTCAGTCATGTAACACTGTATTCTGAGCATATCCCCAATGACATTAAAGCATTTTTGCAAATATTTTGAATATTATTCCAACTTTTACTTAGCTATTCCCTTATTGTTGCATACTTGGGTTATCATCCCTTTCTGAATCTCCATTTGAAGAGCAAACTAGCTCTAATAATTGACAGATTTTTGTCTCTCCTTTCATTGCCCTCATTGGCATTACTTGAAACTGATTCTGGAGTTTAAAAATGTGAGACAAGAATCTTCCACTTGTCCTATTTCTACATTTACTTACTGTATGTAATTACAGGAATTTTACCCCCAAATGATGACTGGGCTACACATGTTAGGGTGCAAGATGACCTGCTAGGCCTGTCTGGGTCATAGATAAGGAGCCAAGAGCGATCCAATGACACTACAAGATCTCTCTTGTTGCTGTTCTATTGAAAGAGGGTCGAAGGAAATTCCTCCAGACCACATCCAGATCGTCTTATCTCTCCCCAGAGAGGTTTTACCATATCGCAGTTTGCTGGTGACCTAAGAAACTACCAGTCTCTGAGGAGTGACTGAATAACCTATGTTAGTGATTGTCACAAAAATCCTTGAAGCAGGGAGCAAAAATTAGCTTCTGTTTAAAACAACCTGCAACCTGCAACTATAAGGAGCAAGCATCTTTTTCTGAGAATAAGAAAAAACAAACAAGAATAAATTTTTAGGGCATCCCTGGTGGGGCAAGGGGTTAAGCACCACACTATGAAGCAATCCACAGCCTCTGCAGCATGAGTTCGATCCCTGGCCGGCCAGGGAGAAACCCACATGGTGAGGCAGGCCTCTCCTAACTCGCCCGCTGCTCCCCTCAGCAGTGTATTTCAACTGTTCTGCCTGTTCTGTTCCCCACTCTGTCTCTGGTGGATCTTCTTACCCCCCGCATCTCTGGCCTATACCCCAGCTCTTGTATGCATAAATAATATAAATCTTTTTTTTAAAAAAATAAATTTTTATAGGTCTTTTAATTCCCCTTAGATAATTCCTGACCTGATTCTTAAACTTAAGAATAACTCCATCATAAATAATGTATATCATTAATATACATCAGAAGACTTGGACAGCTAGTTTTTACAATAGTGTAAATTTTTACAATAGTGTAAAACTAAGTACTTCATATTCTTAATGTGCAAACACATGAATGATCAAAGCATACAGGAAAGGAGACATACATTTGCTGAGAAGTAATTAAATCCTACCTGTGGCATTTTCTGTTCTGGGTGTGCTCCTTAGCTCCAGGTACTTGACTCCATCATCTGCGAATTCTTTAATGACATCTTTTGTGACCTGATGATATAGGCAATGTCCGTAATATTGACAATGTTAGTGTAAGGGTCCCAAGTGCTAAGTGCTACCACTTTATTTCATTTATTAAATTTGTAATTCTCGTAGCACTCCGTCTGTGACTATGCAGGTGCTTCCTTTCACCAACTCTCCCTCCGTAGGGCAGCAGCCTCCTGCCTGCCTGTGACCTGTACTATGCAGGGGGTTCTCTTCACTGACCTCCTTCAGCGGAGGCCACTCTCCTTGAGGCCACCTGCCTGCAATCATGCAGGCCTCTCAGCAAACCTGTCCCTTTCGGGGCAGCTCTTCCTGCCCGCTTGTGTCTATGCAAGTGTCTTTTACTATCCTATCCCTTTTCTAATAAACCTGCTCTTTAAATAAATAAAAAAAAAATTGGAATTCTCCCTTGTGGTCAGGATTATCCTCTCGGTCACACACACAATGGGGACCATGACAGAAATGCAGTATTTGCAATAACTCCCACACTCCACACTCCCGAATTAATCCAAATCTATACCTTTTGTTTCTTTTCTCTCTTTTTATCTATTTTAACCATTTCTCTATTTTCTGGTGTTCATAACAGCAGACTGATAAAACAGAAATGTAACAAAATTAAAACCATCTGTAAGTGTGAATACTAGAAAGCTACATATGGAACTATGCAGATAAAATGATAAGGCATTACTAATGTACCATTTAAAGTCATGGCTTAAGGTTCCTATTCAATTATTTAGGAATAAGTTATATTTTTCAAGACGTTCTTCAGGCAGGATTAAATTCCCTCTATAACTACTTAGAAAAATTCCTTTTAGGCAAAGAAAATATTTATTATCCAAAGAAAATGTGTGATAATATGACTGAAACAATACTCAATTCAGCACAAATCTTGATAATCCAACAATTATTAAATGACCAGCGTGACTGACATGTCAAGGTGGAAGACATGTTTTCCTTCTCCATCATCAATCCTAAAATATCCCAAATATAGAAGAGAAAGGACCAAGTTGGGTGCTGTGACAAGCTGTCCTTATTAGTCCTTGGAAATGGCATCCCAGTGTCAACCTGGTATGAACAGATGCACATGGGTATGCAATTGCAGCATCCTAGCAAAGGAATGTGGTTGGCTGGTTGTGCCAACAATGCCTAACAGGGTGGCACTACCTCAGTGGAGTCACTGCAATGCAATGTCTGGGTCTCATCTTTTTTCTTTCTTTATTTTTTTATTTATTTATTTTTTTTAATTTATAGAGGCATGTTTATTTATTTATTTATTTGTTTGTTTGTTTGTTTGTTTTGTTTATACATGCACTGGGCACAGTCAGAAGCGCGGGAGGGTGAGAGAATTCACCAGAGCCAGAGTGGGGAGCAGAGCAGGCAGAAGAACCGAAGTACGCTGCTGAGGGGAGCAGCGGGCGGCAGGAGAGGTCTGCACGCCATGTGGGACCCTCCTCCGGTGGCCAGGGAGCAGCTGGGGATCAAACCGGCGCCGCAGAGGTCGCCGGCAGCTTCGCAACCCAGCGCTCAACCACTGCGCCACCGGGGAGGCCCTCTTTTTTCTTTCTTTAATGTTAACATGAAATTAATTATAACATACACGCTACGAGTGGCTGATTTGCCAGGAGTTCTGGAGAATCAGTCTCAAGAGACTATACAACTCAGGACAACACAACAACATTCAAAATCATGTGACACCACTGACATCAAGCAAGACACCACTGCTTCCTGTAATGGTGAGCATGACCTGGCAACCTCTGTGCCATCATCAAGGGCGCTGGCCTCCATGGAACTCTACAGTGCTGCCACTGCAACCACTAGAGCATAAGCCTTGTCTTTGTAGGCTGAGGAACTTGGATTGTGTCACTGACGCAGAAATGAACAGAACCCAAAGAGACCAGCTCACTCTATCTCAGCTCACAAGAGACAAATGCAGAAACCAGTTTGTTAATGTGTGCATGGGGGTGAAAGTGAGGGTGTGAAGTGGTAGTCCTGCTTGGAGACTGAAGCGATCACATCTACAATCCTGGCGTTTCCCCCTTCCTGCTGGTGAGGTACCTGTGAAACCCAATGGTTGCCGGCAAGTGTGGAATGAGAGCAATTTCAGGAACATTTCTCTAGGGCAAAGTGTGACTTGAAGAATCATCCATAGCCCATGTCCAAGCTCACTTCCCTGTGGTTCACATCTGTGTTCACCAAATTCAGTCCCTTCTGCTCCACATAGGAACAGGTAGTGAGGGCAACTCTTGCTGTTTGTGCTTTTCTCTCCTGTGCTCTGGACTGAGGACAACTACTCAAGTTCTTTCTTCAGAGTACATCACAATTCATTAAGTTTCTGCTTACTTGAGATATGATAAGACCACATATCTTGAATCTCAAATGAGAAAAAAAACAGACTCTGGAAACCAGAGGGAGATAGTCAATTCTGTCACTTACTCTCTGCGATTCACCTTGAACAAATTACACCTAATCTCTTTAAGCTCAGGTGTTTTGTTGTTGTTTTGTGGCCTGCAAAAAGGGAATAAAAATACTCACCTCAGAAAGTGGTCCTAACAAACCACCAACCAAAAAAACAAAAACAAACCAAGAATGTAATCATGCAGTATCTGGCACATGTAAAAGCTAGCACTTATTTCAGTGATGTTCCTGTTGAAATTATACCCAGGCTACCTTGACTGGACTTTTATGGATTCCCCACACCTTCAGTTCCATATTTATAAACAATCCATTTGTTGGCTTATTCCTATATATGGTTCATATATTCTATGTAAATGCTATTAATTTCACTCTCTGAGGCAACTCACTGTCATCTGAACCACCTACAGGTGTTCATCCCAGTAGCACTAAGTCAAATATATTGACTATAATTCCTCATCTCATCTCAATTTAGTGAAGCTTTTCACCAATTTCTAAAGGTGAAAAATAATGAGCGTGGCATAATTATACCCATGGAGTATTAAACTCTCAGAATCTAAAATTTTATCAGTTTAGTCTGTGACACTCAACAAAAGAAAGTGAGACCAAAGTCCTAGTGGTGGACACTCACAGTGTGCAATGGTGTCTGCCAGGTGATTGACTAGACAATGCTTCTTTGGGTTTCTACAGTTCCCTGTGTATGTCCCTAACAAAGAGCTAAACACACTGTGTTGGTTGTATCTGTTTATGGGTCTGTCTCTCCCAGCTGACTATAAATTCCTCAGGGGAAGGGACCATGTCCATCCACCATTTTATATCTTCTAGTTTTTAGCACAGTGCCTCGAACACCATGAGAACACAGGTAACTTATGTTGAACTTTATAACTCTCCTCCAAAGGTGACTGATTTACTTAAATACTTATCATGAGGATCAGTCTCAGCCAAGGAGAAAAATTCTTTCCTGATCAGTCAAAAGTTGGCTCTCCAGAAACACAGGTTATACTTTCTACTTCACATTTTTTTCTAGTGGCTAAGAACACTGATAGGATTTTTCCATTCTCCACTTACAAAGAGAATACTTTAAAATGTCATCCTGGTCAGATCAATGATACAGAATCAGTCTTCCACATCAGGCTCTAGTATCACGGTCTATCAGATAAGAGAACACATTGTGTTCTCTAGGCTTCCATCAACAGAAGAAAGGCCTAATTCCCCTAGGGGACTGATCATTGAATCACTATGTACCTTGAGTTTCTTCATGCGATGTAACTTCCACCCAGGCAATTAAAAGCCTCCCAAGAAATACTGATAAAGCCTTATCAAAGATTCACTTATGGTCAAATACTTATTATGCCATATTATATAAGGAAAACAGGACCAGATTTTCTCCCTCATACTGTGCTCTAACTAATAGAAGACATTGATGTTGGTTCTTTCCTCCTGTCTTTTAGGAGTCAGTTGCTTTTAGCTCTCAGGCAAATGTCATGCTTGGTTTTGAAAAAAGTTGCCATAAAAAAGGAAACATTTTCATCAGACACTTGATGAAAGCAAAAGGTCACGTGCAACAAAAGAAGGGCATAAATAACTTAATTTTTAAAATAGTACAAAAATTGACTCATTTCTCACCATTAGAATATCTTCAGGGCCAGTAGTAAGCTGATGAATAACTGGAAACATCTGGAAACATCTGTACACAAATGAGGTGTTGACATACTTTAGTCATCAAAATCTTGTCATTCGCAATAAACTCACTAAGCTGAATTAATGGGTTTTAGACTAACAGTAATTATATATTTCTAGAGAACTACAATAGGCATTTCAAAAATTATATTCATCTATAAGGGTTAAATAAATGGCTGAAAATATAACAATAATTGATATTTTTAAGTGGGGATTAACAGTTTCTCTTTTCTACCCACTCTGCTAATAACAGTAATCAGGGGGAAAAAATCTATAAGCCTGTATTTTCGATCTAAAGAATATTCCAATATAGTAAAATTTCACAAACAATACGAATGACTGAAAATACTGCCAATAGTCTGAATGTTGGAATAATGTTCTATGTCAAGTTATGGGCTTCAATATGAGCAGACTACTCTATACCTTTAACTATCAAAACGTGAATTCTGGGCCTCCCTGGTGGTGCAAGGGGTTGAGACAGCCTATGAAGCTATCTGCAGCCACTGTAGCACGAGTTTGATCCCCGCCGGCCAGGGAGCTAACCCACATGATGCAGCAGACCTCTCCTAATTCGCCCACTGCTCCCCTCAGCAGTGTACTTCGGTCAATCTGCCTGTTTCCCCACTCTGTCTCTAGTGAATCCTTTCACCCCCCATACCTCTGGCCTGTACCCCAGTTCTTGTATGCATAATTTTTTTTTAAAATGTGAATTCTTATTATACAGTTTTCAGTTTCAAAATAGTGACTGAGGGAAAAAGAAGTATGTCCACAATCTCACCAAACTCACTCATCTAAAGTTCTTTTATTTCCCTTGTCAATGACGGTCATTCCACCATGGATTTTAAGACCTGGCTTCTTGGCTATTAATTTCTTCATGGTATTAGAACTAATGGATCCATTCAAGTGGGCATGAAGTTCCTAAAACAAGAGAAAACAATCAGTAAAAAACTTACCAAGTATTCACTAGATTCACAGCATCATATCAAGTACTTGGTGTTTGTAGTCAGAACCAGGCCAACTGCCTTTAGATTTAGATATATAACTATAAAAGTTCATAAATTCTAGCTATAAATTTTACTTTTCTTTTGGGAAAAGAAACAACACAGATGTCATTATAATTAGCAATCACTCTATGGAGTCTGTATTGAATTCTCACCACTTTAGGTAATTCTGAGTAAAAGGTTGACTTCCATGACTTCTGTTGTTCTTCTGCCTCTGTCATGATTTAGCAGAATAAAAAGGTCTTTCACCAAACACTCTTAATCTTGGTATGAGCAATACAATGTTTTCAGTCAGTAAGTTTTGTGGTCTTGAGTTTTTTCCAGATTCTTTTGCTTCCACAATGTTTGATCAGATTAGCTGTACATGGAGATCTGGGCTCAGCTTCACCTATTTAAACAAATGTGAACAACTTCAGATGTTGATTAAAAAGCAAAGAACAGGATTTTGCTAATGTATCCTAAAAGACAAAAGTCCCTCCAAAACTAAATTAAAGTGAGCCAACAATCTGAACCAGAACCAAGAAAAGGCCTCAAGCTGGTAAGGGGTAAATTAAAATCTGTAATTTAGTAGGGTGTATTCCTTACCCATTAGCACTTTCTATAAAACTACAAATTTGTAAGACTTAACCTAAAAATTCCATAAAACCAGAAATTTATAAGGCTTATTTTGGGTTAAAAAGTTTACATTTTTGAAGTGCTTAAGATGCATAAAAGAAGAACAGCAAGGTTGGAGTTAGATGGAGCTAGGTTAGTCCTTTTACCAGTTCTACCAATTATCAGTTTTGTGGCCTTAGTCACTTAACTTCACGGCTTTAGTTTCCCTATTTGTGCTCAGGTCCACCTCCAGAGCTATCTCAGCCTTTCCTTTCTGGACAGCCTGCTACCCTTCCAGAATCTTAGCCTACTTTGTCTACTTCTTTTACAGAATCTTGGTCTACTTCTTTTACAGAACTAGCCTTATATGCGAGGGTCCTCCTGAGCCTTCATCCTCTGAATTCATTACAAACTGCCCTTTCAAAGTTAAGTGCTTTGAGGATCCAGACAAACTTCAGATCTCATGTCTAAGACTGAATTGCAGGCCATACCTAACAAGTTTCCTAAAGTAATGGATGATACTCATAAATTTGCTGAAGAATTCAACATCATAATGCAAACTTACAGGTCTGGTTTTTCTTACCTGCATCGACGAATTCATATGGTTGCTGGTGAGGGGTAAGCCAATCTTTGGATGAAATTTACCAGATGGGAAAACTCTCAAAATGACTTAGGTAAACAAACTCCTAACTTCTGGCAAAAGGCTAAAAAGTTGAATTGGCAGACTTCACTAAGCCACTTCCTCAGCCTTTCCTAAGCCTATTGATTGGAATAAAATTCAGGATTATACACAAAAGATTGGTGAGCCTTTTCATGATTATGACTGGCATTAAATTATCTTCAAAGAAAGTTTATGTTTACCTTTTGATACTAGATCAATACACGTGACCTTCAATTCTACATATGTCAATGGACTAAACTAAAACCTTTCTCTTTTAATTAGAAGAAACTGGATGGAATAGGAAACTGTCTATTCAGATTTATTGAACATAGCAAATTAGCTTGTTCATACTTTAGATGAGCCACCTAAAAGAAAGACTATTAAGATCTTTCATCTTCAACTGTGTCAAATGAAAGTACCTACGCAGAACCAAAAAACCTTCTAGTTTTTGCCACTGCTGCAAAAAACCAGGGCAACGGAAGAGAGTTTGCCACAAACTTAAGAGTTTTAAACACGTGCAATCTTCCAATTGAGCTTTCCAAAGTTCTAATCCCCACTGTCAGGATGCTGAAGAACTACAAGGGTGTTTCCCAATCAGCTGGGAAAGACTGGGAATAAGTCTCTGTCCTTGCTGACATTAGTCATAAACTGTTGCTTAACTCCTCAGCTATGAGAATACCTACCTTGAAGTATTAAAACAGTTCAAAATTGACTTCTTTTAAAAAATAATTCCTGTTTCTAAGCCTATTCCCTTTCGTTTAGGCCCCTTGAGAGACACCATCCTTCCCTCCTTAGTTCCTCATACCCTACTCATCTATTAGGTCAGGACTTCTTAGGAAAGCAACGTGCAGGCTCTTTTTATCTTAAAGGGGGAAATAACTCTACAGGTTGACAGTAAATGTCAAAATAGTTAACCTAGTGAATTAATTTATTTACCCTGTATTGACAATACTAAAGTTGATCCTGGAGACAATGACCAATCATCCCTATTGAATTAGATACCATCCTCCTTATGCGTAAGTTCTGATGTTGACAAAGTTCATAGTGCACTTTCCACCAAGATTCAAATAGATTCTTCTGAACCGCTTTCCAGATTTAATCAATAGCCTATGAACAAGAGGCTTCATAGCTTTAAAGGGCAGCTTAACAAACCAACCTGTCTTTGGATATTCCCATTATCAGATTCCCTTCTTCCTTTATGTTTATGAGAAGGAAGGAGATGCCCTTGAGGTATTCACCTAAAAACATGGAGACCACCCATAAGGTATCATAGCCAACAAGTGGACCCCAAAGGTAGCATAGGGATACCCTCCTTGCCTTAGAGTGATTGTTGCCAGTGCTCTTGTGGGTGAGGCCACTGAAGTAATCATTGCAGATTACCTCGTAATCATTTTTGTATCTCAGGCAATAGAAGTCATCCTGAATTACCTTTCGACATTTGAGTCAGTTGCCTTACATCCTATGAAAACCATTTGCTGACTGCTCCCCACAAAACTCTCCCATGTTGTAATAAGCATAACCCAGCAACTCTTCCTCCTTCAGTTACTTATGAAGTTCCTCACAACTGTCTGACACCAAAAGAATACCTCCTCAATCCTTGTGATGATATACAAAAACCTCCTTTGGAAAATGCTGACACCTCATGGTTCACTGGTGATGTCTGACATCACTGATGGTTTGTCATTAAAAAGTAAAAAGGTAAACTGTGCTGGATATGCAATATCAACACACTTTGATGTAATTAAAGTGGCACCTTTGCCTTTGGCTACTACATCTCCACAAACCAAATTGTACGCTCTCACGCAGGCCTGTATCCTAGCCAAAGACAAGACAGAAAACATTTATACTAATGGTAGACATGGCATTACTAAGACTCCAGACACTCTTACATTGACACTAGGCAAAAAAGGAAGTCATCTGGCTGGTATTTCTGTGAAGAATGCTGCTCTTAAAGCAACCAATAGGAGACAAACATCTGTGCTTGGATAAAGGGGACATTTCTCCAACTGATAACTTAGAAAAACTGGCCAGAGAGGCCCAACAATTGGGCCCAGAAAAAGAGAAACAGGATTGGAAATTTAGTAACGGATGGTTTGAGAGCAATAGAAAGCTCTAGTTTGGACCAAATAACAACCCAATCCAATCAGACTAAAATTTCTACTCCTAACCATGGTTCCTGTCTACCAACAAAATGATAGCATTCATAGATCAATATGGGTGAAGAAACAGTAATAAGGCCACATGTGCTTGTCCCACAGTCCAAAATATAAGCCTGTTCACATGGCTCCTGTACATTTCAAATTACCTAAGGTGCATCTGAAGTCAGGCAACTGAATTTCCTAATAGCTACTATCCCCATCTCAAGGATATAAATATGTTTTAGTTAGTTAGGTTTTCTCACTGCACTGAGGCTTTCCTTTGTAAACAGTAACTACCTCTTCAGCGGTTAAGTCCTTTGGGAAAAGATTATATGATTACACCAACTTGAGGAAGGAACCCTCTTGAACTTTACTGTGATTGAGGAACTCATTTTACTGAATACGTCTGACAAGCTTATGCCATTTGCAACATTTTCACTGTGCCTATCATCCTCAATCGCTGAGTTTAAATGAATGTACCGATAGCACTATTAAAACTCAACTGGCAATAGTGTAGAGACCCTCCAAATACTTTCGCCAAAAGCAATGCCTTTGATCTCAGATCCAATCTTTTGGAACTCCTAAATTCTCACCATTGATGGCAGTCACAGGATGCTCCACACATGCAGCCTTTGCCTCTTTTGATGCACATGTGATTAAAGAAGATACACAGTTGACCCTTGAACAACAAGAGTTTGAACTGCACAGGTCAACTTACATGAGGATTTTCTTCTACACAGATAACATAAACTTACAGTGACAATAAATCTATCTTCCCTTCCTTAAGATTTTTTTAATATATTTTCTCTAGCTTGCTGTAGTATAAATACAGCATATAATATATATATAACATATGAAATATCTGTTAATTGAATGTTATCAATGAGGCTTCTAGTCAACAGCAGGCTGCTAGTAGCTAAGTTTTGGAGAATCAAAAGTTATATCTAGATTTTTGACAGGAGTGGGGGATTGCTTAGGAGGGGAAGGAATGGACTAGTGCTCCTCACCCCCACATTATTCAAGGGCCAAGTATACGTCAATATTGTAAAAGCCTAACTGTTTTGATCAAAAATAACTATGTTCTGATTGAACAATTCTTTCACAGACTATTTCAAGGAGACAAAGACCTTAAGCTTCCATTTAATTATCTCCCACTCCCTGAAACATGGATTCTGCCCTTATTGCTCCACAGAAATTGCTCTGATAAGATCATTACTGAGCTCAAAAACACTAAATCTAAGTGACACTTTATTAAATCTTTATCCTAAATAAAAAGAAAAAACACCAACAAAAAACCTTTATCCTGACTCAAACCTTTGAGCTCCATTATCCAAATCTAAATTGGCTGGACTCCAAAACTTATGCTTTTAACCATTACATTATACTTGCTTCAAGGCAACCATACTTGCAGTCATCTGATTTCCTGCATTCCAGGCCCCACAAGAAGTCACCAAATCCAAATTAACAATTTTTAAATCTCTCAAATACCTCTGGAAGCTGTTTTCTATTGGTGATAACTCCCAAACACCTGACTTAGAAATTTGATGGTCATCTAAAAATCCCAATAACACAATGATAGAACAAAACTTACCTTCACTATCCCCATCTGAAGCTTTCCTGTATGCCTATTATGACTCAGTATCACTCAGAGCTTCTTTCTAGAATTGGGGTCTGGCACACACAGCAGAATAGTACAGAAGGAAAGTGTCAGTTTTCCGAGAAATAACTTCACTAAGTTGTCCAATGATAGATGAAGGTCTGTTGAGCACCAAAACCAGCAGTGGTAACTGAGATGTGAATGAATGAGACACCGCCCTGCAGAGTCTGAAGAACAAGAAAACCATCTGCCATCCTGCTGTAGAACACCAAACTCTCTAGCAGAACACTGCTAAGTTATCCACTAGCGCTAAAAGAATTCAGAAGGTGCCAGCTGAAATAACCCTTGATCCTCCTCCAAACTGTAGGTCTGGGCCTAAAGGAGATAACATTTATGATTGGAAATCAACCATACTTCCTGCACCAGGTTCTACATATGAGGGCGGTGTCTTTTGTGAATATCACAATTTCATGTGAGTGTCTGTTAAAGCCACCAACAGTTACTCTCCACACTAGACTCTATCACTGCAACATCAACTGTCAGGGAGTCATCTGTCTGGACATTCGTAATGAGAGCTGGGGTCCCACTTTAATTCAAAGGTTTTGCAGTTGACTGCAATTTTTACAGACCACAGTGCTACAGATCCTCTAGTTGGAAGCACAGGCATTTGGTATTTGACCAACAAAGCAGAACATAACAGGACAGTCAGACAGTGGATCAAGAAATATGCAGTATAACTCATATCATTTGGAGGCAGTATGAAGGAGCGCAACTGCGTCTTCTCACTGTGATGCAAATCTGTATAGCCTTTAAAACACCAACTTCTGGGGCCTCCCTGGTGGTGCAAGGGGTTAAGTCTCAGCACTATGAAGCTATCCCCAGGCACTGCAGCACGGGTTCATCCCCAGCCAGGGAATTAACCCAACCACATGGTGCAGCAGACCTCTCCTGTCTCACCTGCTGCTCCCCTCAGCAGTGTATTTCAATCAGCATGTTCTGCTCCCCACTCTGTCTCTACTGAATCCTCTCATCACCACCCCTACCTCTGGCCTACACCCCAGCTCTTGTATACATAAATCTTTTTTAAAATTTTTTTAAAAAAAAAACCTTCTGTATTTATGTTATACCAATTCTACTCTCTGCCTTTACCCTCTGGTGACTGGGAAACTCCCCTAAAAGTTCATAAAGCACCTGATGTATTGTCACAATGAACATGCTCCTGAAGGTATAAACAAACAAAAAAACCTCCCAAGATTCAGACCATATGAGAGGGAATACTTATCTCTCTTGTAGGATTCCCTCTTCTGCAGAAACTACTTAGAATAACTTTGAAGGTGGAGGGAGATGTCATTAGACAGCTAAGAAACAGTGGTTGAGTGATTTACTAATTGTCAGCCTATACAGAGCCAGAAACGCAGGGCACCAATAGCATGTATCTGTGGGAAAATATTTATTGCACCTGGCCTCACTGACTTGTTTTCAGATTTTTAAAAAGTATTTATTTATGCATACAGGAACTGGGATACAGGCCAGAGGTGCAGGGGGTGAGAGGCTTCACCAGAGACAAAGCAGGGAACAGAACAGGCAGACTGACTGAAATACAGTGCTGAGGGGAGCATCGGGCGAGTAAGGAGAGGTCTGCTGAGCCATGTGGGTAGCTCCCTGGCCGGGGATCGAACTCGTGCTGAGGCTGCGGAGTGCCTCACAGGTTGCGTCTCAACCTCCTGCGCCACCAGGGAGGCCCCTGTTTTCAGATTTAAATAGCACCTTTTTGGTAATGATGAAAGCATTAAATAAGTTAACAGTTACCAATAGTTAGCGTCCGAAGAACTAATCCAATCCTTGCCCGCCGAGGTCAGCGGTCCTAACCCTACCTTGCTCGACCAGACACTCAATGAGAATCCTGTTGTCCAAGGAGGTCTCGGACTCAGTCTCCATAGACTCGCTTCTAAAAACCTGGTGACCTGAGAAAAGCTTGAGACAAGTGACAACCCGCGCTCCCCTAGCACCCTCCACGTGTCCAGAAGCAGCGGGGGCGCGCGGCCTTCCCGCGAAATCGCAGTCCCAGGGAATTGGAGAAAGGTCAAAGGCAGTGGAATTTCAACACAAGCGCGGGGCTCCTCGTCTCTGATTGGCGAGCGGCGCTCTTCCGGGAAGTGACGCACATTTGCCTGCGCCCGCGGAGTGTCAGAGTAGCGGTGATTTTGCGTAGAGCAGCCCGCGAGGGGGATGCCACGGAAAGAGAGCGCAGCTCCCCGCCGAGAAGGACCGCTCCTCCGAGGCCTCTTTCGGCCATGGGCCCGCGGGGCCGCCATCGTCGGACAGGGGCAGTCCAGAGCACCAATGACAGCAGCGCCCTGAGCAAGAGCTCCCTCGCCGCCCGCGGGTACGTGCGGGACGCCTTCGCCGCTTTGCTGGTTCCCGGGGCCGCGCGCCGCGCGCCGCTCATCCACCGCGGCTACTACGTCCGCGCGCGCGCCGTGCGTCACTGCGTGCGCGCCTTCCTGCACCGGACGTGCGCGGCCCCCGGCGCGCCCACCGCCCAGATCCTGTCCCTGGGCGCTGGTTCCGATTCGCTGTATTTTCGCCTCAAAGCTGCGGGCCGCCTGGCGAGAGCTGCAGTCTGGGAGGTAGATTTTCCAGACGTGGCTTGGCGCAAAGCGCAGAGGATTCGAGACACGCCAGAACTGTGTGCGTTAACCGGGCCCTTCCAGAGCGGGGACCCAGCTTCAGCCCTGTGCTTTGAGAGCTTGGACTATCGCATCCTGGGCCTGGACTTGAGGCAAGTCCAGCAGTTGGATCAGGCTCTGACCGCGGCGGGCCTTGACATCGCTGCACCCACTCTGCTCCTGGCCGAGGCCGTGCTTTCCTACCTTGAGCCGGATCATGCTGCGGCCCTAGTCGCCTGGGCGGCGCAGCGTTTTCCTAATGCTCTTTTTGTCATCTATGAGCAGATGAGGCCGTTTGACGCATTTGGTCAAGTCATGCAGCAACATTTTCGTCAGCTCAATTCTCCCCTACACGGCCTTGACCGCTTTCCGGACGTGGAGGCCCAGCAGCACCGCTTCCTTCAGGCTGGCTGGACTACCTGCACTGCCATGGACCTGAACAAATTCTATAGTTGCTTTCTATCCGCGGAAGAACGCCAACGCGTGGAAAATCTTGAACCTTTTGATGAGTTTGAGGAGTGGCATTTGAAGTGCTCCCACTACTTCATACTGGCCGCTTCTAGGGGAGACACTCTTTCCCAAACTCTGGTGTTCCCACCGACAGAGGTGTTTCCTGGGGTAGATCCTGCCCCACCCTCAGGGGTCTTCCCTGCCAGTTTAGTCACCAGTGACAGCCAGGGCCCAAACCTTAAGAGATATGGCCATGCCTCTGTCCATTTGCGCCCAGGCGTTATTCTCAGTACTGGAGGATTTGGAGAGGAGGAAGGGCGCCATTGCCGAGTGAGCAAATTTCACTTGCTCTCAAGATCCTGTGAATGGAAAAGCAACCACATATGTCATTGGGGAACTGGGAATCAATGGGATGGGCGCCTTTATCACACCATGACAAGACTATCAGATACTCATATTCTGGTACTGGGAGGGAGACTGTCCCCAGTAACTCCAGCTTTGCCAATTCTCCAACTTTGTTTTTATAAGAGTGAGGGCAATAGCACTGAGGACCTAAATGTAACAGTAACAAACACTGGCCCAGAAGATTCCACTTTGTCATGTTGGCGGCATTCAACAACAGAAGTGTCATATGAGAGTCAGAAATACTTATTTGTGTATGGTGGTCGAAGCGTAGTGAAACCTGTACTAAGTGACTGGCATTTCCTACATGTGGGGACAATGACTTGGGTCAGGATCCCCGTGGAGGGGGAAGCACCTGAAGGTCGTCATTCCCATAGTGCCTGCAGTTGGCAGGGGGGGGCACTTATTGCTGGAGGTCTGGGTGCTTCTGAGGTGCCACTGAGCTCTGTGCTCTTTCTGAAACCAATCTCTTGTGGATTCCTCTGGGAATCAATAGTCATTCAGCCTCCCATTACTCCAAGGTACTCCCACACAGCTCATGTGTTCAATGGAAATCTTCTGCTTGTTGGAGGGGTCTGGATTCATTCCTCCTCAATTCCTGGAGTGACTGTTATCAATCTGACTACAGGATTGAGCTCTGAGTATCAGATTGATACAACATGTGTGCCATGGCCATTAATGTTACACAACCATTCCAGTATCCTTCTTCCCGCAGAGCAAAAACTGCTGCTCCTTGGAGGTGGTGGGAATTGTTTTTCCTTTGGCACCTACTTCAACCCCCATCCAGTGACATTAGACCTTTCTTCCTTAAGTGCTGGGCAGTAAGGGGTGGACTTTTGATATGTTTAGTCTCTACTAAAGAAGAAAAGGTTTCCACAAATAAGAGTTGACTCTACCTAAAGATGCTACCCCTCCCACTATCTCCTCCCCACTTAATACTGCTACCTAGTAAGAAAGGTTGCTAAGACATACTGACAATCCAAAAGATGGTACAAAAATAAAACATAAATAGGCCTATCCAAAGAGAATGGTTACACAGTACTAGAGTTGGGATTGGAGACCTTTGGATTTCTGTATCTATTGGTCTTCCTTATGGTTTCTAAATAAGTTTATTCATTTATTGAGTTACCATGGCCTTTAGCCTTATTCAAGTAAAAAAATTCCCACTCCCAGGCTTTGTGATTCGAGATGGTACCTTGGAAAAGATTTCACGTAGATCCTTTATAAGAATATGAGGTTGAATATAGTTGAAGAGACAGTTTTCATCTCATTCTTCATGGATGAAACCTGAAATGAACCCATTTGCAGTTTAATTAAAACAGTGCTATTTAGTGCAACAGAGAACTCTGGAATAGCTTTAACAAGACACATTTCTAGAACTTTATTGAAAAACATGTTTTTGTTTCATTTTTTGGTCATTGGTTCCATATTCATTTGGGTTTTTATGTGCCAATAAACCAAACATTTGATATTTCAACTTTTCACATAGTACAATATTTTGCTCCAGATTAACTTCCTACCTTTTACTACACTCTGTTCTAGAGTCTGAAGTTTTTATGGACTATATCAATGAACCCTCTTGTCTATTTTTTTGTGAGTGCTACTCATTAGAGGCACCAGAAGGGGGTGTGTGGGCAGAGTGAATCAAGGTATTCCTGGCTTTCCCCTGCAGTGTGCAAGTTGGCTGTGGCTACATTCTGTTAGAGACCACAGGTCCTATCATATCGCCCTGTCCTAAAAGATAATAATTCTAATTCTCCACCACTCTTGTCATTGTTCCTTCCTTCAGGCCTAGAAGTTGTAACCACTGTTAACTAGACCTGAGCAATGTCCACACTGGCTATTAGCCACACTGGCAACCTAACAAGTGATTTAAGTGATTTAACAAGTGGTTTTAAATTCTTAATTTAAAATTAAGAATTCAGTGGCCCGTCACATTAAACATATGGTAAGTGCTCAATGTGGCTAATGGCTATGGTATTAGACAATGTAGACAGAACATTTCCATTATTATAGAAGGAATTACTGGACACCACTGGGTTACTTCACCCAGAGGTGAGTTGGTTTCTTAATCGTGTCCACTCCCTTTTTTAGAATCAGATTTTATAGGTTTACCATTCACTTACAAAACTATATACTTTTTGGAGTACAGCTTCACACCTCTGTGCTTCACTTACCCACAACCAAAGTTCTAGTGCCAACACACTATTACATTGATCCCCTTCTACCCGTCCTCCCATCCTGCTGACTCTGTTTTGGTATCTTTATTAAATTACCTTCAGTCATCCCCAATTATCTTTCCTGGGAGCTTTATTAAATCAATGAACTATCTTAGGTATTCATCCTTGAATTTTAACCTTAATTTGTCATTAAATTGTATAAACCTTGTGAAATTCATGAAGGTAGCAGCTTTGGGGGTACTAAATGTATCACTTTAGTATTGTTAGTTTTCAATCCTTGAAATCTTAGCAGTATCCTGGGAATGTTTATGTACCTAAGTTCTTTTTTTTTTTTTTTAAGGATTTATTTTTATTTATTTATGCATACAAGAACTGGTGTCTAGTCCAGAGGTGTGTGGGGTGGGGGTGTGAGAGGACTCACCAGCAATAGAGTGGGGAGCAGAACAGGCAGGTCTACTGAAATACACTGGTGAGGAGAGCAGCAGGTGAGTCAGGAGAGGTCTGCAGTGCCATGTGGGTCAGCTCCCTGGCTCGAACTCATGCCTCAGTGGCTAAGGATAGCATGATAGCACTGAGACTTAACCCCTAGCCATCAGGGAGGCCCTAAGTAACTAAATTCTGTAAGTACTAACAATGTTAACATCTTGATGGACTTAATATGACACAACCCTTTCTCCCTAAGGATTTTTATTATTTGTAAACAAATGTGAAATGTGATTAATATAAAAACTGAGTAGCAAACACAAATCTAAGTATGGAGAGAGCAATATTGGCTCTTTTCGACAAAGGCTTCCAGAAGAGAAACTGAATAGAGTTGTCTAACTTCAGTTTCTCTGAGGCTGCAAGAGCCGTTTTGAGGAAGTTATTAATTGTGGCTGTGAATGAACCCTGGGCAACAAAGGGCGTACCATAGCTAAATCTGGCAAGGCTATATAGGTGGGCCAGATACTAAATACCTGACAGGAATATGATCAGAAGGGTGAAAGACTGCTGTGTTTACTATTTCTATGTTCACCACAGCCTACCTCCAACTTCTTTTTTTTTTAAAAAAAGATTCATTTATGCATAGAAGAACTGGGGTATAGGCCAGAGGTGCAGAGGGTGAGAGGATTCACCAGAGACAGAGTGGGGAGCAGAACAGGTGGATCTACTGAATTATACTGCTGAGGGGAGCAGTAGGCGAGAGAGGAGAGGTCTGCTGCGCCATATGTGGGTTAGCTCCCTGGCCTGGGATCCAACTCAGGCTGTAGCAGTGATAGCACACCGGGATTTAACCCCTAGGCTACCAGGGAGGCCCCTACCTCCAACTTTAAGAAGCATATCAAAACAGAACACTGGCAAACTGAGGTTGTACTAGTGGTTAGTACTAGCAAGCCACGTAGAAATGACTCTAAGGACCAGGGTATACCTTCCATTAAGTTACTCTTAAATGGTCCTATTAACCATTATTATTTCAGTACTTTGGGGGAAGGGATTGGCACCAGACAGGGGGAGAGGCAGGCAATCAACAAGAGAATGTTGTTGTGTGCCAGACCTAAATGAGTACAATGGTACCTCTTCTCTTGAGCACTGCCCAGTATGGCGCATTATGAGTAATTGGGCTTGTTCTTCCCAGAGAAATTACCTACCATTTTCTGTAAGTGATTACCAGATTAAGCATGCCCTCCACCTCTAACCCTATACATGCATCATACTCAGTTAAGGAACTATTTATTTCTCCAGTTGTATTCATTAGAGCAGTCAGACATTTTGTTAGCAACATTAGCTCTGTGCCTTTGGAGTAGCACTCAGTATGGACTAATGCAGCATCCCAGTTTCATAACAGTAATCTGCAGCAGTTAGAGATGTGGGCCAGACTGATGCTGAGCAATAATTTTTGCTTTTCCATTTCACCTCAACATTTGTGTTCTGAAATTTTGGTATGGACCTCTGGGATAGTTTTGAGAGTTAATTAAAGGCCTTCTCCTCTTATAGTGATTATACTTCTCTTTAGAACAGAAAAACTAGATAAGGAAGAAAGAAAGAACACATACAACATAACGTTGAAAAAAACAAACAACCCAATAAAAGGTGGGGGGCAGATTCCAACTGGCATAGGAAAAATACTCACCTTCACTTATTAGGGAAGTGCAAGTCAAAAACCACAAGATACTACCTTACACCAGTGAGAATGACACATATTAAAAAACCTGGCAACAAAAAATGGCATGGATGTGGAGAAAAAGAACTCTCCTACACTGCTGGTGGGAGTGCAAACTGGTCCAACCACTCTGGAAAGCTTTGTGGAGGACCTCAAACTATTAAAAATGGAGCTACCATATGACCCAGCGATTTCTCTCCTAGGAATCTACCCAAAGAACACAAAAACATTAAATCAAGAGGATACTTGTACCCTTATGTTTATTGTAGCACTATTTACAATAGGTAAAATAAGGAAACAACCCAAATACCCAAAAGTAGATGGCTGGATCAAGAAGATGTGGTACATATACACAATGGAATACTATTCAGCAATCAAAGATAAACTCATGCCATTCACAGCAACATGGATGTAACTGGAAGGGATTATACTCAGTGAAATAAGCCAGAAGGAAAAAGAAAAAAGTTGGATGATTTTACTTATAGGAAGCATATAGGGGAACCAAATAAGTGATCAGGAAATAATTATAATAATAATAAAAAATAAAAACAAACTTACCAGGCAACTATAAATTAGAGATATTCTGCAAAGGAGGAGGAGAGAGAGGGATCAAAATGGGAGGGAAGAGCACGAGGGACTATGGTTCATGGGTAACTAGTGGTGGGAATTTTATGAGAGCTACACCTGAGAGGAGAAATCAAACATTGTACAGAAATGAACAATGGTATTATATATATATAATATATATATTAAAAAACAAACAAAAAAACCCACAATGAACTACCTACCACCTCACACCTGTGAGAATGACCTATATCAAAAAGACAGCAAGCAACATGTGTTGGTGAGGGTGTGGAAAAAAAGAACTCATAAACTGTTAGTGGGAATGTAAATTGGTGAAGCCTCTATGGAATACCATAGATATAAAGAATCCTTATAAAGTTAAAAATAGAAATAATAATAAATAATAAATAACCCAGCAATACCAATTCAAGATATTTACCCAAGAATATGAAAACCCTAATTCAAAAGGATATTTGCACGTCTATGTTTGTAGCATGGAAACAACCTAAATGAGCATTGATGGATGATGAATAAAGAAGTTGTGATTCAAAAGATAGATGAAGAAAGAAAAGCAAACAATATATATACTCAATGGAAAACTACTCAACTATTTTAAGGAATGAAATCTTGCCTTGTGGATGGAGTGTGAGATGATTATGCTAAGGGAAATAAGTTAAAAAGTAAAAGACAATTACCAGATAGTTTCTCTTCATATGTGGAATATGAACCAAAGTAAATGAACTGACAAATCACAACAAAATAACTCTTTTGAAAAATATGGTGGTTACTAGAGGGGAAGAGAGGTCGGAGTGAAGAGTGGGTGGAGGTCAATTTGATAGTGGAAATAGCATTTGGTGGAGGGTAAAATGAGACTTACACACATATATGAGGTATGAAGCTGTACTCCCAAAATTTTTATAGTAATATAAACCAGTGGTAATCAAAATATTTTATTTAAAAGAAAAACAAGAAGAAAGAGAATTTCTTTTTTTTTTTAAAGGAGAACTCTTTTGGTTTTTTTGTTTATTTATTTATTTATTTATTTATACAAGCACTGGGTACAGTCAGAAGCACGGGAGGGTGAGAGAATTCACCAGAGCCAGAGCAGGGAGCAGAGCAGGCAGAAAGACCGAAGTACACTCCTGAGGGGAGCAGCGGGCGGCAGGAGGGGTCTGCGCGCCTTGTGGGACCCTCCTCCGGTGGCCGGGGTGCAGCCGGGGATCGAACCGGCGCTGCAGAGGCTGCGGGCAGATTTGCAACCCAGCGCTCAACCACTGCGCCACGGGGGAGGCCTGAAAGAGAATTTCTTATTTTGAACCTCTACTCTGTCACGGTCTCAAAAACTGTATCATACTAGTGAGAAGATGTAAATAAATAAGGGTAAGAATGACTCTTCTGAGGAATGTTCTTAAAAGAAAAATACCAGATGGTCTCACTTATAGCAGGAATTTAGAAAACCTAAATAAGGGACCAGGAAAAAGACTAATTATAATAAAGTAAAAATCAAAATCGGGCCTCCCTGGTGGCGCGGACGGTTGAGCGCTGCAATGTGAAGCTGTCTGCAGCCTCTGCAGCACTGGTTCTATCCCCATCGGCCAGCAAGAAACCCACATGGCGCAGCAGACCTCTCCTATCTCACCCGCTACTCCCCTCAGCAGTGTATTCCGTCAGTCTGCCTGTTCTGTTCCCTGCTCTGTCTCTGGTGAATCCTCCCACCCTCCCACACATCTGGCCTGTACCCCGGTTCTTGTATAAAAATAAGTAAATCTTTAAAAAAAATCAAAATAATCAAAATCAACAAGCAACTATAAACCAGAGACACACGGGGGGTGGCGGGGAGAGGAAAGGAGGGATTAAGGTCCAAATAAGGGGGATGGGAAGTGTATAGGGAATATAACCAAGATGAAAATGCATACATTGTGCAAAAATGAAAAATAATGATGGGTCTCCCCTGGTGTACAGGCAGTTGAACTCAGCACTGTGAAGCTGTCCAGAGCCTCTGCAATGCTGGTTCCATCCTGGCGAGGGTCCAACATGGCGCGGCAGACCTCTCCTGTCTCGCCCGCTGCTCCCCTCAGCAGTGTATTTCATCAGTCTGCCTGTTCTGTTCCCTGCTCTGTCTCTGGTGAATCCTCTCACCCTTCTGCGAATCTGGCCTGTACCCCTGTTCTTGTATAAATAAATAAATAAATTTTAAAAATGAAAAATGATGTAAAAATACATAAAATTAAAAATTTAAAAAATGAAAAAAGCAATGGCTGTCACTTCATTGTGTGCTTTCTATATTTTACTACTGACTATTTACTTCTGTAATATTAATTCTCCTCAGCGATGCTATGAAGTTGGCATACATCAGAGATGTTCTAATGTCCTGGTATTGCCTTGGTCTTTTCTTTCAGTTTATACCTTAAAGTGCTGGTTTACCTCATATGGATTTTGTGATCCCAAATCCAACCTTGAAGCTGGCTGAATTCAACATGAGATCCATCCCACAGGATATCTTCTGGAAAACACTCTCATAAAGATCGCTTCCAAATGCAATCAACCACTCTTCCTGTGTAAAAGCAGCCTGCGATCTTTGGACAGCCTGGTGAACAAAAGAACTAGTTACTAAGGTGAGTTCTTAATCAGAAGAACCACTCAATAATATCTAGTGTGACATTAAAACCAAGTTAAGCCTTTTGACTGCAGTAATGAAAATGGGGGTATAAAATAGCACCAGGCTGGCAAGTTATGTCATGAATCCTTGCTAATCACATTTGAACTTCTGTTTAAAGGGAGAAGGAGAATATGTAGAGCAGAAATTATGAATCTATAATTAGCTTTAGAGTAGGCTGAATTTCCTTGGGTATCAATAATTAGGTAGTGCACAGAGTTCTGTCATTCCATAATTTAGTTATAAGATTGCTCACTTAACTTTCTTGGAAAATTACACAAAACACTTGGTTTGGAAGCTGCAGTTCCTTGACTGAGAGAAAGGAAATGTGTCCAATTCACTTCCCTATCCTGCCATAGTAGATGTCATAAATATAGTTGTCATAAATATAGCATAGTAGATGCTCAATAAATATCGGTTGGATGCAGATCCAACCTGGCCCTCCAGTAAAGTATATGTGAATATTAATATTGTGTCTATCATGCACAGACAGATGTCAAAATTCCTGTAATTACTATTATAATTGTGTTGGGAGAACACTATTGTGTGCATGGGAGAACATTAATGTTTTAAAGGCTTCCTCGTTTAAGAGTTTTAAAAATTCAACTGACTTGACCTAGGTAAAGAGGGTAGATTTCCTGGTGTTACTTTTAGCTTCTCCCTGATTGCAATTTCCAGTTGATCTTCATTCCCTTTTGCTCAACAGCAGATCATGGTTACTCCATATCCTTAGCAAATGAAATGAGTTAAGTTTGCCGAAAGGCTAATCTGAGGAATTAGGAACATGCAATTAAATGTGCTCACAAGCACATATGCGCAGGATCTTCTTAGGATGTTGTGATGCTTCACTGGGCATGACTTGGTGTGCAACTCTCAAAGTAAGTTTAATAGACATATAGAAAAGACCTAGCCATAATTTTTATGTGAAGTCATTTCCACCTACTTGGCAGACTAAGGCTAGGAAATAAATTGTACCAAGGATAATTTTTAGGATATTTTACCATATTCTGTTTTTGGTGTTGCCTAGCTTTTGTTCAAATTTTTAGATTTTTTCATTAGAAATTCAACCTCGGGTTTACATTTAGACTTACCATTTCAGAAAAAGATAGCAAAGCTGATCTTTCATTTTTTTTATGAGTACATCAGCAATTCAGCTAATACTTAAGAGGAAAATAACTCAATTAAAGGCAGATTTATATTAAAGGCAAATTTATATTGGGATAACTGAATCTAGTTTATGCTTATTTCCAATGCACAACACATAATAAATGTTCAACACATGTTAGTGACATGACTTAATATATAGTTATTTAGGCTGAAATTAATAGTAAATAATGAATTATAATGTTAAAATCAGAGATTACCACCCCCAAATCAAAATATAGTATATAGTCATAGTTAATTAAAAAATAGTTTGATAGGGCCTCCCCTGGTGGTGCAGCGGTTGAGCGCTGGGCTGCGAGGCTGCCCACAGCCTCTGCAGCACCGGTTTGTTCCCCGGCCTCTGGTGAGGGTCCCACAAAAAAAAAAAAAAAAAAAAGAGTTTGATATTGGTACCAGAATAGACAAATCACTCAAAAGAACAGAGAATTCAAGAACAGACTGAATGATATGCTGACATTTTAAGTCAATGAGGAAAGGCTGGAGTATTTACTAAGTAATTGGGGACCATCTGGCTAATCATTTATAAAAAATGATGTTAGCTCCCTCTCCTCACAGATCCCAAGCATAAGTTCTAGATTGGTTAAAAGTCAGACCTAAATTATAGAACTAGATATAAGACCTGAAACCATAAAATACACAGAAGGAAATATAGGCAAAACACTACATGATATGCACATCAAAGACATTTTTACAGACACATCACCCAAAGCAGTGATAGTGAAGGCAAAGATAAACAGCTGGGCCTACATCAAATTAAAGAGCTTCTGCACAGCAAAAGAGACAATAACAAAAACAAAGAGAAACCCCACCGACTGGGAGAACATTTTTGCACACAACACTAATGATAAAGGACTGATCACAAAAATCTACAAAGAGCTGATGAAACTCAACAAAAACAAAGAAAATAATCCAGTCAAAAATTGGCAGAAGAGCTAAAAAGAAACTTCTCTGAAGAGGAAATGCAAATGGCCAACAGGCATATGAAAAAATGTTCAACATCACTTGTCATCAGGGAAATGCAAATCAAAACTACCATGAGATACCATCTTACACAAGTGAGAATGGCACATATTAAAAAACTAGCAACAACAAATGTTGGCGAGGTTGTGGAGAAAAAGGAACTCTCCTGCACTGTTGGTGGGAGTGCAAACTGGTCCAACCACTATGGAGAGCTGTGTGGAGATTTCTTGACCTACTAAACATAGAGCTGCCATATGATCCAGCAATTCCACTCCTGGGTATTTACCCAAAGGACACAGAAACATCAATTCCAAAGAGCAACTGCACCCCTATGTTTATAGCAGCACTGTTTACAATAGCTAAGCTTTGGAAACAACACAAATGCCCAAAAATAGATGACTGGATCAAGAAGATGTGGTCCATATACATCATGGACTATTACTCAGCATTCAAAAAAGATAAACACATGCCATTTGCAGCAACATGGATGGTGCTGGAAGGGATCATGCTCAGTGAAATAAGCCAGAAAGAAAAAGAAAATTACTGGATGGTCTCACTCATAGCAGGAATCTAGAAAACTTAAATAAGGGACCAGGAAAAAGAATAACTATAAGAAAGAAAATATCAAAATCAACAAACAACTATGAACCAGAGACACTCTATGGGGGGTGGGGGGGGCGGGGAAAGGAGGGATTGGGGTCAAAATAAGGGGGTTGTAATTGTATGGGGAATATAAAAATAAATTAAAAAAAAATCAGACCTAAACTTAAAAAAAAACTAAACTGAATGAACATTAGAACAAGTACAAAATAATGTTTATAATCTTACTGGTAATAAAGGTCTTAAAAAACACATACATACAAACAAAATACAGCAAAAAAACTGATATTGTTGCTATTCATTTTAAGCTTCTGAACAACAATAAAATATATTAAAGTATTAAAAGATTAATGATATCTCTTCTTTCTCCAGGGTCATGCCCTAGGGAGATTTTTGTTTGCCTTTTTTATTCAGCTTCTAGAGTTAATAAATGTGTAACTCATTCCTTTGTTTCATAATGCCAGTTTCTGAGATATGTTAAAATGGGAAATTTGAATAATATAAAGTGGATCTTTCAATTGACAATATCAGTCATTCAGTCATTCACTAATCCATCCAACATTTAAGTGTTCTAAGCAGGATATATTAATGAACCTCATAATCCCTTGTGGAATTTGCTGTCAGTAGGGGAAGACCAGAGATCAAGTAGTATAGATAATAGATACATTATATAATATATTAGAGCTATAAGGACTGTGGGTAAAAGGTAGTAGGTTGCACACTAAATAGGGTGAATAGGGTCATTTGTGCTGAACAGTGAACTTTTATCAAAGACTTGAGGAGGTGACAGATTTAGCTAAGTTGATTAGTGGGGAAACTATTTCAGACAGGGAATCACATCAAAATTCTTAAAGCAATGCATTGCAAGAACTTCAGCTTTTAATTTAGGTGGAAAGGGGGAGCTGTGCAGGGTTTTAGGTGATAACATTTGACTTACATTTTTTTAAAGATTTTTTTTATTTATACAATACCTGGGGTACAGGCCAGAGGCGCAGGTGGGTAAGAGGATTTACCAGAGACAGAGTGGGGAACAGAACAGGCAGATGGACCAAAAACACTGCTGAGGGGAGCAGTGGGCACGACAGGAGAGGTCTGCCACACCATGTGGGTCTCTCCCTGGCTGGCCCAGGAATCGAACCCGTGCTGCAGAGGCTGCAGACAGCTTCACAGCACTGCGCTTAACCCGCTGCGCCACCGGAGTGGCCCCTGACTTGCATTTTTTTTTTAAATTTATTTTTTTTAAGAGGCATGTATTTTTATTTATTTATGATTTTTATTTATTTGTTTGTTTTGTTTATACATGCACTGGGTACAGTCAGAAGCATGGGAGGGTGAGAGAATTTACCAGAGCCAGAGCGGGGAGCAGAGCAGGCAGAAGGACCGAAGTACACTGCTGAGGGGCGCAGCGGGTAGCAGGAGAGGTCTATGCGCCATGTGGGACCCTCCTCCGGTGGCTGGGGAGCAGCCGGGGATCGAACCGGCGCTGCAGAGGCCGCGGGGAGCTTCGCAACCCAGCGCTCAACCTCTGCGCCACCAGGGAGGCCCCTGACTTTCATTTTTAAAGGGCCCTTCCAGACATTGTGGGGTGGATTTTATATGGTCAGGAGTAAAAGCAGGGAGAACATTGGAAGACTGCTGCAGTAATGATGAGAGATGACATGGCTTTACCTGGAGGTGGTGAAAAATGGTGGCATTTGTGGTATATTCTGAAGGTAGAGCCAACGAAATTTCCTAATGGTCTGGGTATGGGGTAGGATAGAAAGAGAGCTGTAAAGGATGGGTTTAAGACTTTAGGTCTAAGCAGCTGGGAATTGGAGTTACCATCACCTGAAATAGAGGAGGCTACAGGTGGCACACATTTGTGGAGGAAGGTTAGGAGTTCAGGCTGGATATGTTGAGCTTGGAGTGCTTGTTAGACATCCAGTGGAGAGCCACTTCCTCATTTTCTGTAGTCACTCACTTTTTTCTTTTCCGCCTGTAAATCACCAGATCAAACGTAGGAATAAAAATGGTTGAACTGGAAACACAAACTATGAAGAATAAGAGGAACAAATCCTCTTTGAAATGGCCCAAGCTTGGCTGCTCCTGGTTCCCAGAGCCCCTCCAGGAGCTACTTTCATACAGACCCACTGTGTTTTGTTTTTTTTCTGTTTTCCATTTTGTAGGGTAAGTGAAAAAGTTATCAGGCTTTTCTGCCCTCCCGCCATTAGGAATGATGATGGATCCCTGCGGTCCTGAATGCATGCCTTATGGTGGGCACCTGGAATAAGGTGTGGGCATATGTAGATGGGATTCACCTGGACTTATAAGGGCGGCGTCACCAGGATGCCAGCAGAAGCAGAGAGAACGAGAGTGAAAGAGAAGCAGGAAACACCAGAGAATGCCTGAGAGCCCAGAAAGAGTGAAGACTTTGCTGGGGGCTGGAAGGCCTGTCAGCCTCCCGGCCCCACCCCAGCACACCTACCTGCTGTGTACCCAGTAAAATCCCAATAAAAGCCTGAAAAGCCACCAAGGACTCCAGGACTCCTCCTTCACCCCGTCTGCTCGGGTCATAGAAAACCTGCACTGTGCCCATTCCTGCCACTACACATTTCTTTCTATATTAATATTTATTATACTTATTGTATAATTCTTCATTAGCAGCCTTTTCATAAAGCAGAATCTAACATTTCTTATCTCACAACCTCTTCCCCCATCACTACTACCTCTTATTTGACATTCCATTTAAATGGAGCTATAAACCTAGTCCCAAAGTACATAGTATCATGTGTCCATTTCTTTATTTACAGTGTTCTCCCTGCTGGGACTCTTGATACTGCCCCTCTCACCTCACTTTTACACATTCCCAGACTTGTTCATACAACTCCTACTTGACTTTCAATGCTTATCTTTGGAAAGTATTCCCTGATTCTAATTCCCTCTGCCCTCCAGGTTGGGATGGGCTGCTTTTCTGTTGCAATTGAACCTTGTAAATATCATCCATACTGCACTTATCACATTGTATTATAATCTGTTTTCTAGTCTCTCTTTTCACTTCAGATTGAAGCTCTTTAAGTGCAAGGCTAGTATCTTAATCATCATTGTATTCATAGCACCTGACATTCTACTCAATCTAAACACTTGAACTGAACAGGGATCTCTCATTATGCATGTTTGATTTGGAGTCAAATCTTTCTTATACCCTTACTATATAATAAATCCTGTGCTACTGGCTTCCTGGGGAAGAACAGAGTAGGACCAGAGAAGAATAATTCAACAATAATAAAAACACACACACAGAAGTTCATGTGGTGTGAGCTTGTGTCCTATATCTCAGAGATACTCAACTGGAACCTTTAATATACAGCTGTGATTATATACATCTGTTTTTAGATATCACATTCTTAGTCCAGCTGTTTCCTCCATAGCCCACTCAGACATCTGATGGATAGATAAATGACCGGTTTTATTCCTATGTGACAGATAAGCAACCACAGAAAGTCTATTTTTTGTTTTGCAGATGATCAGTGTATTAATCACATTTTAACTATTAAGAAGGTCCACCCCATCGTAACTTGAAACTGCAATTACTCTCTAGCCCAATTTCCTTGGAGTTTTTCGTGACTGGATAAGACTCGCCTATGGCCACTTTGGTTTGAGCTGGCCATCTAAACTCACACCATTGCTGATTTAACTGGAATACATGGCAACTTGAGGTTTCTGTATCCGGAATGTGTTAACCAAAAGATCATTTTATTGACTTATTGTTGCCAAACTTTAAAATCATCTAGTCACCTTTATCTCCAAATTTGTTTTTATCAGTACAGAGATTAAATTTAGAGAATAAAATTAAAAGCTTTTAAAAACATATTAAAAATACTTATTATTGATATTTACTGTATAAGAGATATATGCTCATTATAAAAATATTAGGAAAAAAAGCAAGATCTGCTATATTTAAACACTTTCTAGGACATTCTTACCATATTGGGAATCACACTGTTTGACTTTTCACAAGTTATGAACAAAAATTTCTTCTAGAAATATAGAAGTGAGGCTACCAGAGAGGGAGTGGGGAGGGGCACAATGGGCTATGGTGGAGGACTAGGGGAGCCTTGGTGGTGGGTGTGGTAACATACACCTAAAGAGGGTGATCCTATACCTCTAAATCATATACCATGTTGTAAACCGATGTTACCTCAATAAAATTTTTTTTTTAATTTTCTTTCACAACCACAAAGCAAGCTCACTTCGGGAGGAGAGAATCAAGTGACTGATAGTTTTTGGGCATGACTCTTATTCTTTTGGTGTCTGTATGACAATTCTTCAGTTGATGAATTTCCTCACGGATGAGTGATTGTCTTTTCTTGCCTACAAATGATAAGAATAACTTCAAGTCTCTAAGGTTACTCGAATAATGAAACTAAGGTTTTTGGTATTATTCATACCAATTTTAAAAAAGATTTATTTATTTATATAAGAACTGGGGTATGGGGCAAAGGCTTGGGAGGGTGAGAGAATTCACCAGAGAGCGGGGAGCAGAACAGGCAGAAGGACCAAAGACACTGCTGAGGGGAGCAGCGGGCGAGGCAGAAGAGGTCTGCCACACCATTTGGGTTTCTTCCTGGCTGGCCAGGAATTGAATCCACGCTGCAGAGGCTGCAGACAGCCTCACAGTGTGGCGCTCAACCTGCTGCACCACCTCATACCATTTTTTTTTTTTTTTTACAAAATGAGAAATACTGTGTATAAAATCAGCCCTGGAAACTAAGTACTACTACTCATGGTAAAAGAGAAGTAAAATATAAACCTGAGGAGCATAGCAAATGTGCAGTCATTGTCAACCTGAGAATGTTCTATATTCAACATAGCACCAGAGCAATATAGGGGCCACACCATAGGTAGTTTAGAAATTGCTAGAGGACATGAGCATCTGAAATAGCGTCTCAGTCTCCCACAGCCTCTGTGTGTGGCATTAAATGGAATTAGACGTGTCTACATAACCAGGATAACAGAAAAGTACTGAAATGTCCAGGAGTCTAGCAGAGACTGGGGTCAGGCTAAGAGAAGCTGCAGGGTCCATGGTTTCAGCAGAGGAAAAGATGACCCAGCACGAGATTCTGAGGCCAAAATGGAACCACTGAACCTTAGCCGACCAACATAGGATAAGCAGGACTAGACACAGGACATGTGAGACAGCCAGAGGACTGTGCCCCCACCCATGTGAGGATCTATGTAAGCTCCCCCTACACTCAGAAACCATCTTAGGAAGAAGGGAGGAAAAGAGGGCTGTCTTGAGAGTGGAGAAACAATGTCAACAGGGAACTTATATTTTGAAAAGATGAAAGGGACAGAGATATCTGAGGTTACACTGTTAGCACTCTACTACAGCGAGATAGACACTGAGTAAGGTGAACATTTCAGGGCCTTAGAAGCTGTCCAGAGGAGTGTGGACTGGAGCTATAGAGTCCATAGGTTCCTAATACCACCAATCAGTATCAAGGAGCCATTATGGTTTCTGAGCTGGAGAGTTCCATATGTTTGAGGAAGACCAGCCTGGCAGATCCTTGCAGGAGAGGGTGAGGGCAGATGCCTGTAGAAGCAGGATACAAATTAGCAGGATCTTAAAATAGAGCAGTTTCAATAAAAATTCAGAGGAGAGTGCTTATCCCAGATTATTTATGACAATAATAAAATTAGTAGCAGAACTGTTTCATATATGATGTGCTAGTACTGTATTGAATGATCATTTAATTGTCACGGCTATTCTACGAAGAATTAACTGTTATTTTTCCTATTTTACAGATGAGAAAATGGAGGGACAGAAATGTTAAGCAACATGCCTAATGCCACACACCTATAAGTGGTAAAGTCAAGTATCAAACCTAGAAGGGTCTAACAATGGAGTCCCAGATCTTAACTAGTCTGCCTGACCATGATGCAGCAATAGGACCAGGCAGTTGCTGACCCCAGGAGAAAGGTGGTGGAAGAATTAGAGATCACATTAAGATATCTAAGTTTGGAGAATAGAAAAAATATCACTATTGACAGAAGTAGGTCACTTGGAAGAAGAGGTTGTTTAAGGGGAGAAGAGAAGTTGATTTGGGATATGCTGAATATGTCAGCATGGCACATACACAAATAGATTTCCTGAGGGCTAACATGGGATTAAGTGGGACACAGTGAGGTTTTTAGACCCAATCTGTAAATTTAAATTTTTAATTAATTGAGAGGAGATAGTGAAATCAATCTTCACATTTAAGACATTAAAAAAGATTTATTTATTTATGCATACAAGAACTGGGGTACAGGTCAGAGGTGTGGGGGTGGTGAGAGGATTCACCAGAGACAGAGTGGGGAACAGAACAGGCAGACTGACTGAAATACACAGCTGAGGGGAGCAGCGGGTGAGACAGGAGAGGTCTGCTGCGCCATGTGGATTACCTGCCGATAGCTTCATAGAGCTGCACCTTAACCCCTTGTGACACCAGGGAGGCCCTTTAAGACATTTTTTGTTAACTTGACTCCTCTGTTGCCTTTACACTATGATAGAGAATAGTTTTTAAAAAGTAATGTATTTTCTCTCCATGACATTCACTCAGTAAAGGACAGGTGAATTTGGAAATCTAGAGAACGTAAGTTATCGCTGTTGTTCTGCATCCAGCAGACATTTTTGAGGTAACAATTCATTTATGAGGCTCGGCTAGTTCCAGATGCTTGATCCAGCCTTGTAGTTATTCTATAAACACCATCATCCTTCCTTATTTAGTATATCAAACAAGGTGTCAACAACTTAAGTCCTGCTTTCTTCATGACCAAAAAAATCCAAGTCATTTGCTGAGGTAATAATCACCACAGGTAACCCCCTTAGGAAAGGTGGTGAACTGCTCAGAAATGGGTGAGAGGATGGGCAATGACTATTATCAGCTGGTTAACCTTTGTGGTCCTAGCCAGTGGCTCCTTCAGCAAAAATAAGGAAGGCTGAGGAAAAAAGGGCACTATTTTGAGAAGAATTATGCTTTTTACCTGGTCATAATTGCTTTTATTTATTTTGAGCTGATTCGAACTGGGCCAAATGCTTTCAAGCATTAACTCCTATAATCCTCACGATCCTGTAAAGAGGTACTATTACCATGTCCCTTTGAAGATGAGGAAACTGAGGCTTAGCAAAGGGATGTAATTTGTTCTTAGACACATCTAATCATAGAGACAGGATTCAGACCCAGGTTTGAGAATTCTGTAGTAACCCAGTCTCAAAGACACTCCAAGACTTAGACTGATTCCAAAACACTGTGCTAATCTGATTTGTAAGAACCACTACCACAACAGAACGCCTTTGACAATTCATAGATCCAAAAGACTAGTGGAGCTGGCACTGAGGGAAGTTCTCTGAGCATGTGTTGCTGGTCAGACTAGCCACACAGGCAGCACTGCCCCTGCCCCTGAAATGCCCAAACTTTCTGCTATGCATTGTCAGTCCAGCAACCTGAAACCTGTTTCTTTTGACTGCAAGAGGTAGGAGCTGACACAACCCTGCACTGTCTCTGCTTTTACAAGCCTGAGATTTCACGCCACACTGAAGCTGAATAACCAAGGCAGTCGCAGCAGCTAAACACAAACCATCAAGGGGAACCATTGTCCTTTTGTCCAGAACAACCAATCATGCAAGAGACGCTGATGGAAATGTGTGGTATTTTCTGATAGAGCAGGCAGACACCCTAGGTGCTTGGGCCTTAGTTTTCATTTGAAAACTATGTGGGGTGGCCATGTTTTGGGACTAGTGCCGGGAGAGAATTAACCAGAAGTAATTCTCTCTCATCCAGAAATTTTGCTACCTTTTTATCAAGTGCTTTCATAACCAGACTCCTCATAACTCCTTGTTTAATATCTGTAACTTCATTTACCATCAGTCAAAACTGAAGCGTGGGCACCAATGTTCGGACTCTGGGATAACTACCTCTGCAGAAGAAGTGGTGTTTTCCCTGGTATTAGACCTTCACTCCCCCTTGAGATCATAGGGAATGTGAGTAATTCTCCAGCCTGGGGCTGACTGGAAACAGCTGCTGTTTTGAAGCTTGGCACTTTGATTAATATGCTCAGCATCTCATCTGCCGCAGCCCCGAGGTATCCTATTACTGAATCGACAGAAGACCCCATTCTCATTCTTGTCTCATTCTTAAACAGTGTCAGGTGCTCTCTTTCAGGACGCTGTCTTCAGAGGGAAATGCGGCTTCCCATTCCCCTGCCTCTAGTGAAAATTCTGAATTTCTGCCTTCACAGACACAAAAACCAGTTCCTGCCTTCACTGCTCCATTTTATTGATTCATTTTAGTTATTTACAGGGTCATAAGCAATGAATTAGGGGTTGCCAGGGGAAGCTGGAGGCTCAAGAGAAGGAGAACAAGCTGTCTGTAAAAGTAGCAAAGCTCTCACCTGATGCCAAACCAGCAACCCCCTCAGGAGATACTAGGGTGAAAGTGTTGAAACAATGTCTTAGCCAAGTAGCCTTCTTTAAATTCTGGCCTGACCCCTTGGCTAGGTGCAGGGTTTCGTGAGCCAAAGTTAGAGAACAGCCACACCTTACCTTAATGATTTTAGCCCAAAGCCTATCCCAGCCAGTGAGAATTTAAACCACAATAATCATTAACATGACCACAAATGGATGAAGTATGATCTTAACATAATTTCCTGCCAACTCTGAATAAACCTACCATCATCAAGCCTGCTGGCTCTTCCTCTGCTTTCAGAATTGTTCAGGGAGTTGCTAGAATTCATTCCACGTGTGAACTGAACCTTCCCCAAACAATAGGCAGGGAACAGTCAGGCACAGGTGGAGTCCTAGAATCTGAGACTTGGTTAAGGAGACGTGAAGCCACTGGAAGCAAAGTAGGGAAGGGCACTCTGTATCCTTTTGTCTGTCAAGAGGTCAGAGGTGCCTTCTGGCCATGATGGAAACCTAATCACAAAGACTTGGTATTGAATGTACTCAGCTCGAGAATGTCCATACTTGGAGAAATAGCACACACCAGCTAAACAGATGTAGAAAAGATCAGACCTTCATGGCAGTCACATGGGATATAGAAAGGGAACATATTTGAGAGCCTGATTTACCACTGAATGACCTGAGTAAGGTCGCATCTCTCTCTGAGACACAGTTCCCTCATCTGTAAAATGGGTTTGATAATACTACCTACCTCACAATGTGCTTATAAAGATCAAGTGAAGGAAGTGTCTTGCGTGGTGCTTGGCAAGGAGGACACACTCAGAACAAATGCTGGTTTTCATCTCTCATTCTGCTTCCTGAAGTTTATATAGATCCAGATCATTCTGAGCACTACTGCCTTTAGACGTGGGCGAGAGGGGCTCTTAGAACGTCCTGCACTTTTAAATGCCTTCCTCAAAGTTGTCTAAATTCCTCTCCAGTGGAGGCTGGTGGTGCTGTCTAGCATGGACTGGTCCCATATGCGCCCCAGTTCCTGTCTTACCTCTTTGGGGCAGCCCCTCTTCTCCTCTAGCTGTACCTACCAGCCCTCCTGATCCTGCATTCTTTCACTCTCCTCTCTTTCTCTCTCTCTCTCTCTCTCTCTCTCTCTCTCTCTCTCTCTCTCTCTCTCTCTTTCACACACACACACACACGCACACGCACACGCACACGACTGACCAGATGTTCTGAGGAGTTCCAGGACTCACATCTGTGGGTTTGCCCTGGGCACTCCAGCCAGGACCTGATTCTAGGAGGGTGGCCAGGCAAGCAGATCATTCCCATTTGAGGAATATTTCTCTGAGGGATCTTGCAAAGTCGAACTGCCAGAATTGTATTGGCATATTGACTTCAGTTGACTTTAAGTTTTATTTTAGACAGGAGCCCTGCAAAAAAATATTTTTTGCCCAGGGATCCTGCAAACTCTAAGGGTGACTCTGCTTGTAGAACCCAAGAATACTTGTCCCAGGGCCTCCCTAGTGGCACAAGGGGTTAAGACCCAACCTATGAAGCAATCCTCAGCCACTGCAGCAAGAGTTTGATCCCCGGCCAGGGAGGTGATCCACGTGGTGCAGCAGACCTCTCCCAACTCGCCCACTGCTCCCCTCAGCAGTCAATCTGCCTGTTCTGTTCCCCACTCTGTCTCTGGTGAATCCTCTCACTCTCCCCGCTCACCACACCTCTAGACTGTACCCCAGTTCTTATATGCATAAATAAATAAATCTTTTTAAAAAAAAAGGATACTTGTTCCCACAGGTGGCTGGATTTATGAGCATAGTAATTATTAGTTTACCAGCTGTTAAAATGATCAAATATATGGTTTCTGAAAATTGCAACAATTTAGAACATTGTTTTTAAGTTAAAATCCCAATATCCTCTTCTCCTTCCATCTCCATTGAATTCCTGTCTCACACTGTTGACAAATCTAATCAGTTCTAATTCTGCATGTCTTTCAAATCTAGTCTTCTTTCCTGATGCTTTAGTCAGGATCTCCAAGGCGGGCCTTTCCACCGGGACTACTGCAGTGGGTTCTAAGCAGTTCTACCATAAGTGGTTTCATTGCAAACATTTTTGCCCAATAACTAGTTGGTCATAAAGCAATTTTGCTATAAAAGGGAAAAAAAAGCAAAAGAGGGGCATTCAAATGGATATTGTGAAACATGAAAAATTAATAACAAAATTAAAATAAGGCAAAAGACAAAATATTCTTATTATGTTTTAAAATGTGTGTAAGCTCATGGCAATGCTATGCAAAGAACTAACGTTTTTGATTTTTGGATTGCAGCTGAGTACTTCCAAGTCATTTGTTCATTTAAACATTTTATTGGTATTTTGTCAGTGATTAAACTAACTGAAAATGTAAAATCAGTGTATAGAGCCAGATCAAATTCTACTATAGTAGAAAATGATAACATCAGTTTGCAGAGTTGTTCCATATTTTGTCCATGGAGAAATGAAGCCAAACTGCCAATGAACTAGTTCCTTTCTCTTTTATGGCAAAAATTGCCTTACAGCCAATTAGTTACATAGCAAAAATGCTTGCTGCAAAAACTGGTTGCGGCAAAGATAATTGTGGTGAATCTACAGGATACCATTGCTTCAAGATCCTCCCACACTGTTCTATCTCCCATGCTTCCGGGAAGAAGGATATAAGGGAAGTCAACATAAAAATGTTATCATTCATAGCAGCTCTATTCATAGTAACCAAAAGGTGGAAACAACCCAATGTCTATCAAATGATGAGTAAACGCACAATGGAATATTATTTAACTACAAAAAGGGATGAAGTACTGATACCTGGCTGAAGCCCAGAAGCATTATGCTAAGTGAAAGAATGCAGTCACAAAGGGCACATGCCATATAATTCTATGTGCACAGAGATATCCAGACTAGGCACATTGATAGAGACAAAAACAGATTAGTGATTGCCAAGGATCAGGATAGGGAGGAATAGGGAGTGGTGGTTTAATGGTTACAGTGGTTGTATTAAACAATGGTTTAATGGGTTTATAGGAAGGTGATGAAATGTTTTAGAACTAGATACTGATCATGGCTGCATAACTGAATGTACCAGGTGCCAGAGAGTTGCACGTTGTAAGATAGTTAAAACAGTAAATTTTATGTTATGTATTAGCACATAAAAATGTTATTAAGGACTATTATTATTATTATTATTATTATCATCATCATCATCATCATCATCATCATCATCATCTTCAACATCATTGGGCTTGGTCCTGCTGAGACCGTTTGGAGGGTTGAGTAGAATGTACTTCAGAGTTGCCCTCTCTGAAGTAGGTGAGAGGGAGCATTTATTTACCAGATTCTGGTCCCCACTTGTCAAGAATTGCTCCCATCGGGTATTAACTTCCTCCGCCTTTCGGACTTGCATATATGTATGAGGCCCCAGCAGATCAGAGAATGGCTGGGGCAGAGGGTGAGAGATACATGGTAAAGTTGAGACATAGTGCTCTCAGGGCACACCTGGCTGTTGCAAAAATAGCTGGAATTAAAAGTGTGTCTAATCCAATCATTTCTAATTCTGTATGTCTCCAAATCTAGCTCCTTGTCTATCCCTGCTGTCTTAGTCAACATGTCTAATTGTGAAATGTAGGGACTGTGTTGGTTCAAAACTTGGCAATGGGAGGCTAGTTAGAAGGTGCAGTGGTCCAGGAGAGGTGATAGTAACCTGGGAGAGGGTGACAGGGAATGGAAAGAAGTGGAAGAAATTAGGGGGCCTCCCTGGTGGCGCAAGGGGTTAAGCACCGCACTATGAAGCAATCTGCAGCCTCTGCAGCACGAGTTCGATCCCTGGCTGGCCAGAGAGCAACCCACATGGCAAAGTGGCAAAGCAGACCTCTCCTGTCTCACCAGCTGCTCCCCTCAGCAGTGTATTTCAGTCAGTCTGCCTGTTCTGTTCCCCACTCTATCCTGGTGAATCCTCTCACCCCCTGCATCTCTGGCCTGTACCCCAGCTCTTGTATGCATGCATAAATAAATCTTTAAAAAAAAAAGAAGTGGAAGAAAGTAAGAAAGTAGATAATGTGCAGCCTGAGAAATAACAAGATTTGGCTGTAGCATAACTGAAGGGGTTAGCTATCTAAAAAAAAGAATAAAACTATTTTGACAAGTGCTTAGGGTGTTGTTGGTAGCAAAATTAGTCATAACCTCTTCAAAGTTTTACCTGTTCAGGCAAAACTCCCACTATTCTCCCTCCATTATTCTCAAGGAACATGCTGGATATAGGTATTGGGGGACCAACCATGACTAACTTATATACTTAATATGCTTATTAAAACAAGTTGATGACCTGAGGTGGTCCAGACAGCAAGTGAGGACTGTTGGGTGCCGCTCCCCACCAGGAAGGGGCTGTTTGGATGACAATCCAAGATTCAATAACAAGGGCTCAGAAGTCATACTAGGCAGTGGCTGTGGCTGATTTTATTAACCCCTCTTGCCTCACCCTGAGGGTTACAAAACTGAAGCCCTCTGCAATTCACTCAGGCAATTTGATCAAGAACCTCTAGCCTAGTGGAGCCAATCAGAACATTCTTGAAAGAGTATATGCAGTTCCCATGATCCAAGCAGTTACCATCAGAGAGCAGGATCAATTGCTGGACAAAAGTTAGCAACCCTAGGGATTCTCTAAGACTTCTTGGGAGGGGACCCTGGGAATTACATGATGTCCAGCTAATTTCATAGGGGAGGACTGACATTGTAATCCAGCGATCATGAAATGGGCTTGATTTTATAGATGGTTCAAACTATTCAGGCGGGATCATTTGAGTGATACATAGAGGCAAGAAATCTGCAGGGGAAGGCATATTATACAAATAACTATTTAGAGTGTGACTGGTGCTACAAAGGAGAAATGATGTATTTTAGGACAGTAAATATTGGGTTCAGTTTGTTAGAAAAAGCTTCTGTGAAGTGACATTTTAGTGAAGGTAAGTTAAAAAGTGTGACCGGGGAAGGACATGACTCAGAGAAAGACTTTAATTTGGGAATTTGATAATTGGGCAAACCAGGAAAATATCAGCAAGGAGTGAGAAGAACTGTAGGCAATAGGCTGGAAATGTGGTCAGGGTAAAACATAGTGGCACAACAGGTGAACCAGGTTAAGATTTTGGATTCTGGAGCCATATAAGTTTTGTAATATTTACAATGATGACTAAGAGAAAGAATGAATTTGGGGGATGGGTGGGGTTGAGTTCAATTTCGAACATCCTGAATTTGAAGTGACTGCAGGATCTTCGAGAATCCAGTAGACACATGTAAGGGTGTGGAGCCAAGAGAGGATTATAGCATGTTTGTATTTATTTTAGAGTTAAAGAACCTCAGAGCATGCTGCCTTGTTGTGGGACAAATTTCATGGATTAATCCTAGTAGAGGTTGGTCTATTATTAACATGGAGATGATGCTATGGTAAAAAAGGCCTTTTTGTTCTCAAAACTAATTTCAAAAGTTGACTGTATGGGGCATTTGATTAGGGGAAAACTTATACAATAAACAATACATGATCAGCTAAAGAATATGCAGTGCCACAATGGATATTGATCATAACAAGCAATTTGATTGTAACTTCATTTTTAAAATTAGTTAGCCAAAGCTTTGGAAACAACCCAAATGCCCAAAAATAGATGACTGGATCAAGAAGATGTGGTCCATATACACCATGGAATATTACTCAGCATTCAAAAAAGAGAAACACATGCAATTTGCAGTAACATGGATGGCGCTGGAAGGGATCATGCTCAGCGAAATAAGCCAGAAAGAAAAAGAAAAATACCGGATGGTCTCACTCATAGCAGGAATCTAGAAAACTTAAATAAGGGACCAGGAAAAAGAATAACTATAAGAAAGTGAAAATCAAAATCAACAAACAACTATGAATCAGAGACACTCTATGGGGGGGTGGGGGACAGGGAAAGAGGGATAGGGGTCAAAATAAGGGGGTTGCAATTGTATGGGGAATATAAAAATAAAATTAAAATTAAAAATATATATATATAAAATAAAAAAATAAAATAAAATAAAATTAGTTAGCCAATATAGCTGGGTATGGCAATAGGTTAGAAGCTGATATGGGTAGTGGTATGAAAAAAACGAGGGGCTGTGAAAAGTTCAACTTGATTAGTGATGTTTAGGTATTAAATCACTCACAGCTATAAGACTCTTAATTTCTTTTTTTTAATTATTGAAATTCATTTTATTATCCAATGATAAGACATATTTTGATAAATATTTCATCTACATGTAAAAATAAGGTAACCTGCAATAAAAGGATGGAATTTTCAGTACATATCAACAAGATTGATATTTTTTATAGTATTTGCTCAGAATTTCTAGATACTTGATTTTTTTATTATTTAAATTTTATTTTTATATTCCCCATACAATTACAACACCCTTATTTTGACCCCAATCCCTCCTTTCCCCGTCCCCCACCCCCCATAGAGTGTCTCTGGTTCATAGTTGTTTGTTGATTTTGATATTTTCTTTCTTATAGTTATTCTTTTTCCTGGTCCCTTATTTAAGTTTTCTAGATTCCTGCTATGAGTGAGACCATCCGGTATTTTTCTTTTTCTTTCTGGCTTATTTCGCTGAGCATGATCCCTTCCAGGCCATCCATGTTGCTGCAAATGGCATGTGTTTATGTTTTTTGAATGCTGAGTAATATTCCATGGTGTATATGGACCACATCTTCTTGATCCAGTCATCCATTTTTAGGCATTTGGGTTGTTTCCAAAGCTTAGCTATTGTAAATAGTGCTGCTATAAACATAGGGGTGCAGGTGCTCTTTGGAATTGATGTTCTGTGTCCTTTGGGTAAATACCTAGGAGTGGAATTGCTGGATCATATGGAAGCTCTATGTTTAGTAGGTCAAGAAATCTCCACACAGCTCTCCATAGTGGTTGGACCAGTTTGCACTCCCACCAACAGTGCAGGAGAGTTCCTTTTTCTCCACAACCTCGCCAACATTTGTTGTTGCTAGTTTTTTTTCATACGTGCCATTCTCACTTGTGTAAGATGGTATCTCATGGTAGTTTTGATTTGCATTTCCCTGATTACAAGTGATGTTGAACATTTTTTCAAATGCTTGTTGGTTATTTGCATTTCCTCTTCAGAGAAGTTTCTTTTTAGCTCTTCTACCCATTTTTTGACTGACACATCACCCAAAGGAGTGATAGTGAAGGCAAAGATAAACAGCTGTGACTACATCAAATTAAAGAGCTTCTGCACAGCAAAAGAGACAATAACAAAAACAAAGAGAAACCCCACCGACTGGGAGAACATTTTTGCACACAACACTAATGATAAAGGACTGATCACAAAAATCTACAAAGAGCTGATGAGACCCAACAAAAACAAAGAAAATAATCCAGTCAAAAAAAGACTCTTAATTTCTAAAGCAGTGCAGGAAAAACAGTTTTGTTTTTTATAATATTGAAATTTCAAGCCTCAGATAATTTTTTTCCCTATTAAAAACAATTGTTTCATGGGCCTCCCTGGTGACACAGGGGTTAAAATCTCATCACTATCAAAGCTATCACCAGCCACTGTGGCATGAGTTTGATCCCCGGCAGGGGAGCTAACACATATGGTGGCCGACTTTTACTCTCCACTGCTCCCTTCAGCAAGTGTATTTCAGTAGATCTGCTTGTTCTGCTCCCCACTCTGTCTCTGGTGAATCCTCTCACCCACCCACCCACCCCACCTTGGCCCAGGACCCAGTTCTTGTATGCATAAATAAATAAAAATAAATCTTTATGAAAAATAAAATAAAATAAATAAAAATAATTGTTTCATAAGGTGAGTTTGGGTTTCTGCAGGCAATGATGGTGAGAGTTTTCAGAAGAATCTCTGGCTTTCCACACTTCCTTTATACTGTGTCTGGGACCTGGGAAACCCTGACATATTTTCCCATTCTCAAATCTTGCTTCTCCTTTCCTGACTGGTCCCAGATCACAATGCCTTTCCAGGCTCCTTCCTAGAACATCTCCATCATTTTGAGCCTACTACTCATGGAAGTTTCCTTTATAGAGGATATTTGTGTTTTATCACCATCAATAGATTCAAGTTTTTTGGGCTTAAAGATTAGTTTTTACCTTTGTGTGCCCCCAAACTTCTAAGATGGGTATGAAAGTTTCAGTCATTTGGTACATGTAAAATGAAGGAAGAAGAGAATGAAAATAGTAGGGGATTTTGAGACACTCAGTCTTAGTGGGTCCCTGAGGATTGATGAAATGGAATGTCTGGTTAACCTGGATAATGATATTGTGGTTATTTTTGGATAAACCTCTTATTTTTCATCTCAGCCCCAAAATAAAAACTGAAGGATTAGAATAATTGAGATGTTAAAGCTTATTTTACAAGGCAAACATCACTGTATCCTTGAAGCTATATTTTCAAATAGCATGGTAAATTATCTTACATGGAAATTCTCACTTTTAAACCAGTTTTGCCTTCAAGATACAGTATGATTGTAATGGTGGGGAAAAACCCCCACCTGCTTAGATAAAATAACTGGAAGGAAATTTACCAAGATGTCTTTTCCTTTCCACCAAAACAAAACAAAAAAAAATCTATGTTCAAAATATCTGTAATATTAAACAGGACTTCTATTGTAAAGATTTGGTGTTTTTGAATTCTGCACTCCTCAAAACAGCATATATTTTCATTATAAGACACTCTTGTACCAGTAACCAAAGTGTTATTCTACTGAGTCAAAGTAAAGTTATGTTGATTAAGTATCTCCTCAATAAACACTTGGTAATGAGCAAGTTTAATACATCCAACCGAGGAACATTTCCTCAAAACACTTAACACATTAAAAAAGGCTGAGGATGTGACAGCTTTGGGTATAACAGCTGCTGAAATTTATAATGAATCACACAGATTAATCCAGGGAATTAGACGCTCTTACATACCTTGACAGTGATCAGTAAATGTGTAAATAGCTTTATGTTTTCTCTGCAGCACTATTATTTTACCAAACTAAATTCTTCAGGAGTGCTGAGTGGAGATTCCTGTGTCTCTCTTTAAACTGTGAATCTAGTAAAACACACTTGACCAGACTTTCCCATCCTGGGTCCTCCTATATCTTTTCTCACTTTCTCGTAAAAATTTTTCCCTCCCTTTTCTCAAAACATCTTACTCAAAACATCTTACTCTCCCACTGTGGAATATTGTTTTAATTCATAAAATATAACTAAGGAAATCACAATCATGCACTATCTCAATGCTCTTAGACAATCACCATGTATTACATTTTCTTTCGTCTTTTAAAAATGGGACTATGTGTGTAAATTAACACTTTTTCACACCATTGAGATAGGCTGCACTGTTGTATCCTGCTTCCCTCCCCATTGCACCCCCTGTGAACTTTATATCATAGGCGCTTCCCCTTGTCATTGGAACATTATCAAGTTCATTTTAAATCAACAGCATAACAACTCACCATTTTTCATGTACTTCATTTTTCTTCAAGATGGGTCATAATGGGCTGCTCAAGTCCATTTTCATGACTATCTGTGTGTGACCTTCCTGAGGGTATTTCTGTCCTTACCTCATCTCAATAATGACTGTGGGTGATGCCTGGCACCAGACTAAGCTGGCTTAGAGTGAATTGTAGCCCAAGCCTTGAAGTGAGGTGCAAATAGACAGATCCAAAGCAAGCTTATGCCTTCCGTGTCATTTGAGTCTTCTCAGCTTAAAAAGGAAACCACAGAAAAAAAATCCCTCAGCAATTTTGAAAAGGGCTTTAGACAGAAGCTCTTTTCCTTAAGCTAAGATACACCCAGAACAACGGGAAACTTAAGAGGAGGAGGAATAGTAGAAGGAGGAGGAGGAAATGACAGCCCCACCTAACTCAGGATGGAAGAAAAGGTTCTAGTAGGATGACTGTAAGTGCACAGGGAGGCAATTAGGCCTAGAATCTTAATACTGATTAGTTGAAGGACTGCGGCTGAGAGAAGGAAGGAGATGGAGCAGGGTAAGTACGGGGAATCTAACTTTTCTGAGATTCTAAGTAAAGAGAAGGGACAAAATTTGGAGAGGGCAGGGTGTGAACAGAAGAGACAGGAGATCCCAAATTGATGCTGGTAGTTTCTTCTGTTGTCTGGTTCTCCATTTCCTCCCACCTCCCTTTTTTTTTAATTTTTTTTTTTTAATTTTTAATTTTTTAATTTTTTTTTTTTAAAGAGGCATGTATATTTATTTATTTATTTGTTTGTTTGTTTGTACATGCACTGGGTACAGTCAGAAGCGCGGGAGGGTGAGAGAATTCACCAGAGCAGGGAGCAGTACAGGCAGAAGGACCGAAGTACACTGCTGAGGGGAGCAGCGGGCGGCAGGAGAGGTCTGCGCGCCATGTGGGACCCTCTTCCGGTGGCCGGGGAGCAGCCGGGGATCGAACCGGCGCTGCAGAGGCTGCGGGCAGCTTCACAACCCAGCGCTCAACCGCTGCGCCACTGGGGAGGCCCCACCTCCTTTTTTTTTTTTTTTGATCGTAGGCCACAAATCACACAGTCATACATTTTCTAATGAATGGATTTCAGCTTAAACCTGATGCTGTGGGCGATCTTATCTTTATCACCTTGGGACAAGAGTAGCCTTGGGAAGTCTGAAGAGGCCCACAGGCCCCTTGGCCTTACTACCACCAGGTGCCCTTGATTCTTGGGAGGCCATAGCTATGTCCTGGGGATGTGGGAGGATCACTTCTCAGATCTGAGCTTTTCCACCTGGTCCAGTATCTCCTCAGCTCTCAGTTCCTTTCTGAGAGCTGCTGCCCCTATTTGTGAACTCAGGACCCTTTTCTAGTGCCCTCAGAATCTTTGCTGCTCTGCGTCCGGAAGAAGAATAGGACCCTGTAGCTGGGCCATCATGGCAGACACCATAAGGCCTGTGGGAGAGGGTACTAAGCATGGATCATGTGTTTCTTAAAATTGTGTTCTAAATTACGTCATAGAAACTATCAGAAATTAGAGATGTACATGGTAATTTAATACAAGCCAGAGTTCAATAGAGAATGCTCAAGAGGCTTATTGATATCCTAGATTCAAGGTTATTTTTCCTCTCAGTTATCTCCAGTAGATTAAGCCTAAAATGTTCTATTATCTTTAAAAATAGTATACTCTAAACAAGTGATACACTGAAACTGTATGTTTGTTGTGAAAAGTAAAAATTACATATACTAAGATAAAAAAAAACCTCAAATTCCCCTTTTTATACATATGTACTCACAGCCCTGCTCCTTCAAAGGAAAGAACTGGTCACAATTTGGTTTACTGCCTCCAAATAATACTAGGTTATATAAAATAGTTTTATAAAAATGGGATTATATAATAAATATTATTAGATGACTTGATTTTTAAAACTTAATCCTACACCTTGGAGAGCTTTGCATGACAGTGTATATTGGTCTGTCAAAAATTTGTAATAAACTATATAGCTTTCTATTCTGGGCATATAAGCACAATTTATTTGATAAGTATATTAATTTTTTAAATTTGTTACTATGTCTTATTGATGGAGATTTAGGTAATTTTTAATATTTTGCTCCTATAAGCAATGCTGCAATGAGCACCCTTATTGATATAATTTTGCATATATGTGTAATTTTTTTTATATGAAAGATTTCTAAAAGAACTCTTGGCTACACACAATATCCACTTTAAGTTTTGATGGATACTTTTAGGGGAGGAAAAACTTAATTTTTTTCCCTTTACCAATCAGGTTCATTGATTTGGATCTGTAAATTAGACAATAAATGATAGATAAGCAAAAAAAAAACAAAACCCAAAACAAAACAGATGTTTGTTACCATGCACATCTCTCTCTCTCTCTCTCTCTCTCTCTCTCACACACACACACACACACACACACACACAAACACACACACGAAAGGACTCAGTGATGAGTAACTTGAAGGGGTGGCCAGCACTTGGGCTTGTTTAACAAAGAAAATAATTTTTTAGAGAAGTGACTAGACAAGGAAAAGGACTTTGAGTTTCTAGGAAACAAATTGTAGGAGGGTAAACATATGGGGGAGCTAATGGAAGAGAAGGGCTAGTAAATAGTTTGCTACATAAATTCAACTGGTGCCCTCTCTGGGATAAGAGTCTAGAACTGCTTCTAGACAGTCTCTAAATTATCTTAATGTTAATTAAACGTCTGTCTTTCCTGGTAGAGAGGGGAGGAGTATTAAAAATTTATGTCCTGTATCTAGGCAAATAGGGGGAGAGCAGAGAGCTTTTCTTGTACTTGCTTCTTTTCAGTTGCCTTGAGCTCAAAATAATTATTATACTAAAGTGGCATATTTAGGGATGACATGTTCTGCTTTTAATATTAACTAATTTAAAAGTCTGTATGAATTTACACTCCTACCATCAATATATGATACAGTCCATTTTCATATACCCTCACAAAATAGGTTGTAATTATCCTTTTATAAATTTTTGTTACATAAATAGATCAAAGGTGACATTTCATTATTGTTCTAGTTTGCTTTTCTCTGATTATAGTGCAAGACTTCTTAATATTTACAGCAATCTTAGTATATTATGGATAGTAATCTTTTGTTACATTTACTGCAAAATACCTAATGATTTTAGGCTGTATAGCTTGCCTGAGAGCACTATTCTCTTGCCAGCAGCAATTTGAATTGCTGAGTAATGGTTATAAACAATGAAACAATATGGCTGATCATATAGACACCTTAAGTGAAAATAATGCTTCACAGAAACAACATAATAGTAAGTGATAAACTGACAAGTGGTTTAGAAATTGCAGAGCAGAGGGAAAGACCACATGCGCTGGCTGGTTCTGCCCTGACCTGCTGGTGTTTCAGGATGAGAAGGGTGCAATGGAGCTAGGGTTGCCATTGTGCTCTTCAAGCTCCCCCACACCCCTGGGTCTACCAAGAAGTGGAGGGAGGCCTCCCCAATTCTTCCATCAGCACCATTCCTCTTAGGTTTGTTTATTACATTTTCACTTGAATAAGCATGATCCTCACTCACTTGGACCAAAGAAAAAAGAAAAAAGAAAAGACAACCTCTAAATCATCACCAAAGGCCAGAAGTTAAGAGCTAGGTTCTATTGTCAAACTGTCTACATTTAAATGACAGTTTTGAACTTACTAGGTAAGTGATATTGGGCAGAGTTACTTAACCTCACTGATCCACTATGTACTTGGCTATAACATGGAGTTAATAATATCTTATTGGGTAGGGGTTTTTTTTAATACATCTTTTGTTTTTTAAAAAATATTTTATTTATTTTTGCATAGAAGAGCTGGGATATAGGCCAGAGGGGTGTGTGTGTTTGTGTGTGTGTGTGTGTGTGTGTGTGTGTGTGTGTGTGGCCGGGCAGGGGTCGGGGGGGGGGGGGTTAAGAGGATTCACCAGAGACAGAGTGGAAAGCAGAACAGGCAGATCTATTGAAATACACTGCTGAGAGAAACAGCAGGCTAGACAGGAGAGGTCTGCTGTGCCATATGTGGGTCACCTCCCTGCCCGGGGATCAAACTCAGGTCATAGTGGCTAAGACTTAACCCTTAGGCCACCAGGGAGGCCACTTATTGGGTAGATGTAGGGATAGAAGGAGATAATACATATAATTCTAGAGCTAAGTCACACTCTATAAATATTAGCTAGATGTAAAACTATTTTTACATGTACTAAGATATTTCCAGGTTTTGAAATTTGGGGAAGGATTTCACGGAGGAGGTGGATGCTATATTTTCTTGATGAATGGGGATGTGTGGAGATTAGAGAAGGGACAGGGACTGTCCAGAGGTATGGATGGGCTATCTATTTTTTTTTCTATTTGGAGGCCACACCACAAGCAATGTTGAATTTATTTATGGGCTATTACAGATATATTGGGGCCATATTAAGGGCTATTACAGGGCTTTGAATGCTCGACTAAAGAATTTGGACTTGAATTTTGGTAATTAAGACATTTTTATGCTTGCACACTTACAGAAGCACAGAAACACCCTGCAGTAATATCAGAGAAAATCTTTGTATGTACTCAAACAGATGTGCCTTTCACATATTTTAAAAGAGAAGAAATTTTAAATAATGAATATTTATGAAGGACCAAACTGACAGTAAGATTGAGAAGTAGAAAGAGAAAAGACATTGACAGAGCTGAATTAGATATCAGGACAAAGGCTGGACCAGGGAAGGAGCCAAATATACCTGATAGTTGCCTGGCTGTGCCGCGGAGATATCCAGTCCTTCACCAGGGGCCTGAAAGTTGGCAGTTGATTTTTGTAACCTCCCCAGTCTTCGTTCAAACTAAAGGGGTCGTAGGAAGCTCTGGAAGTCAAAGTCAAGGTGTTTTTTAGCCTGCAACCTGCCCAGGAACGCCAGGACTTCACATATTCGCATGCTCCCTTCTTTCTCCTTACCAACACCTCCGGGTACTCATTAGCTTTTTGCCTAGATTCTTGCAACAGAGTTCTCGCTGCCCTTCCCACCCCATTCTTTTTTCCCCTCCGGTCTGGACTACATACCACAGCAGGATTAATTCTGGAGTTCAGCTTTAATCATGCCACTCCTGCTCAAAAACCTGCTTTGATTAAAAGCAGGAAAAGTTTTTAAAAAGCATACAAAAGGAATACCTGTTCAAAATAAAGGATGGACAAGACAAAAAAAATCATGGCTAAGAAAAATTTTCCATAGTTTTGCCACTTAAAGATAATTACCATGACACACAGTTTTTAAGTTTTTATGATGACTTTTAACATCTTCTGAATCATTTCCTCAAATTTTTGTCCTTTTTTTGTTAGCTACAGCAAGATGAAAGGAATAAAGTTTATATATCCAACTTTTATTTTAGGATATTTGGGGTGCATTGAACATCCTTATGCTTACATTTTGGTACACAAGTAATGATTTTCTTGGGAATATGTCTAGGTGAGAAATTAATGGATTAAAGGCATTTATGTTTTCAGATTTTCTTTTATTTTGTAATAAATACTAATATATTGCCTCCAAAAGGTGTAACAGTTTATTCTCCTATCAGAGATTTCTGGCCATAACTACTCAATTAAACAGTAGTATCTTGGCCTGCAGTCAAGTCTCTCTTCATCCTGGCCCTACTGGATTTTCCTTTCCCTCCCATATAACCCCAATGCCCTTCTGCCAGGTTACTTTCCCCTTCTTTTAGGCAGGCAAGCATGTATCCATTCAGCAATCATCTCTGTGCATCCACCAGGAAAGGCACCAGATTGTGAAGGTTTAGGGGGCAAGCTTTGGAGTTAGCTCACTTGTGTTTGAATCCTAGTTCTGCCTTGCACATTCTTGCGTGTCAGGAATAATGTCAACATCTTCATCCAGGTTGTGGGAACATAAATAACTTCAGACATGTCAAATGCTTCAATAGTACCTGGCATGTAGGAAATATTGAACAAACATTAACTATAAGTATCAGCAAGTAAGAAGCATGTTCCACTCTAAGCATGGGGGATCCAGGTGTGAGAAGATGGCCAAGGGCTCTGATTCCATGAAATTAATTCTAGATACTACAAAGTGCTTTGTAAAAAATAAAGACGGTGCTGTGATGGCAAGTGATCATAGGGCAGGAAGAAGAGCATTATATTCAGTGGCCAAAGAATTCCTTGTGTGGCGGTACTTCTGAGCCAAGATTCAGGGAAGAGCTGGTACTGTCCACTAAAGCAGGACTGTCTTGGGTTTTGATTATTTCAGAGCATAAGAACTTCAGCACATTTAAGAACTCAATGCAGCCAGATGTCTGTTTTAACATTTTTTTTTTTCAAGGCTGATGATACATGGGATATATTTTGATTCTTTTGTGTCCTGTCTTTTGTATTAGTCATGTGGCCAGGACTCATGGCTCCTCTGACGCAAGTCATTAACTCCTGTGGGATGGTGGCCAAGTCAAGATGGCCTTGTGGGTGCTGACAAGTTTTTACTAATTGATTCAGCTTGATTTCCTGCTTTTTCAACCTCTTCCTGATCCTTGCCTTTATTTTCCTCTCCCTTGAAGGCCCTCCCTTTTGTTCTCTGAAGTCATTGTCTCCCTGATATGAAAAATACTTCAGTGAGCCAAATGTATAATTACATGGGATGGAATAAAAAAGAAAGCCTGTGTCTCCAATGGAAAATGGCTTTTCTCTGTGCACTGTGACCTCGAGGTTGGAGAAGAAAACATTGTCCTTCTTTCTTTTTCCCTTTCTTTTTCAAACCAAGAGACAACCAGGGTAAAGGGAAAACTAACTTGGCTTCCCTTGAGCTGTGACCAGCAGCCAGGAAAAGACTCCCTTACTCTTCTTGTCCCCGTCTGTAGAAGTGATGCTCTTTATTGCCTCTTCTGAATATCTGACCTTACAGGGTGGAATGGCCATTGGGAGTTATAAGTGGGGTAGAGAAGCTTTCTGCGAAGGCTCAATTGGTTTTGGTATGAAAATGTCAGTTCCTCAGGATCTAGCCCAGTTCCTTTCAACTCTTTTGACGATGACCTCCCCACAATTTACATCATGACTCTGTCATACATAAAATTTTACTTGCTTGTCTCATATGTGATACATTATAATCTTTTCTATTTAAGAAAAATATTGATCACATTTCTCTAAATTGATTTCATAAACTTCTAGAGGATTGAAACACACGTTTTCAAAATGCTGTTAAATAAAGGCATTTGTCTCAGATATTACCCTGAATTTCCTCGTTCCAATAACATAATAATTAAGTGCCCAAAGTTACATTAAGAGGTTTAAAAGTCTTGTACTATTTGTAATTCACCTTTGAATTCATCTCAAGGAAAGACTGTCTCTAGGAGAGGGATTAAGGGGCCATCATAAACATTTTGTGTCCTGTCAGAGGCTTGCCGATTTGTGGGAAAGATGATAATATAAAAGCTGGAGGGCCTCCCCTGATGGCGCAGGTGGCTGAGCACAGCACTGTGAAGCTGTCCGCAGCCTCTGCAGCGCCAGTTTGATCCCGGCCAGCAGGCGAGGGTCCCACATGACGCGGCAGTCCTCTCCTGTCCCGCCTGCTGCTCCCCTCAGCAGTGTATTTCGTCAGTCTGCCTGTTCTGTTCCCCACCCTGTCTCTGGTGAATCCTCTCACCCTCCCGTGCATCTGACTTGTACCCCAGTTCTTGTATAAATAAATAAATCTTTAAAAAATAAATAAATAAATAAGCTGGATTTGATTGTAGACTGTGAAGGAAATTAAAAAACTCTAATCCAACTTATTAATGTAAAGAATTAGATGTGGTGATAGCTAGTTGAAGAACTGTAGTCAGTTCTCTACTTCTAATGGCTCAGTGTTAACCAGGTGGGAAGTTCTGACAATACTTCATTGGCCTCTGACTTAAATCCTAAGACTTAGAATCATCTTGTTACCAAAGACTTGGACCAAGACATGGAAGACAGTTTAACCTATACCAAGATGGTGAGGTAAAAAAATGCATTTGGATGAAATAATTAGGATTCCAAAATTCTAGACATGTAGGAAAGATAGGCTGAAACTACCAAAGTGAACTCATTTAGCAAAAATAAAGAATCAACATGGTACTTCAAAGTGCAAATCACACAAATCAAAATTTCAATGTCATTCTTCAAAGAAATAGAACAATTATTGATGAAATTCATATGGAATCACAAAAAACCCCGAATAGCCAAAGCTCTCCTGAAAAAAAAAGAAGGGAATGGAGGCATCACACTCCCAGACTTCAAACTATACTACAAAGCCATAATCATCAAAACTGCATGGTATTGGAACAAGAACAGACATACAGACCAATGGAATCGAATAGAAAATCCAGAAATAAACCCACAGATTTATGGTCAACTATTCTTTGACAAAGGAGCAAAGACTATGCATTGGAGCAAAGAAAGTTTGTTCAATAAATGGTGCTGGGAAAACTGGGTCGCTACATGCAAAAGAATGAAGCTTGACCACTACCGCACACCATACACAAAAATCAACTCAAAATGGATTAAAGAACTAGATATAAGACCTGAAACCATAAAAATACATAGAAGGAAATATAGGCGAAACACTACGTGATATGCACATCAAAGACATCTTTATAGACACATCACCCAAAGCAGTGATAGTGAAGGCAAAGATAAACAGCTGGGACTACATCAAATTAAAGAGCTTCTGCACAGCAAAAGAGACAATAACAAAAACAAAGAGAAACCCCACCAACTGGGAGAACATTTTTGCACACAACACTAATGATAAAGGACTGATCACAAAAATCTGCAAAGAGCTGATGAGACTCAACAACAACAAAGAAAATAATCCAGTCAAAAAATGGTCAGAAGAGCTAAAAAGAAACTTCTCTGAAGAAGAAATGCAAATGGCCAACAGGCATATGAAAAAATGTTCAACATCACTTGTAATCAGGGAAATGCAAATCAAAACTACCATGAGATACCATCTCACACTAGTGAGAATGGCACATATTAAAAAAACTAGCAACAACAAATGTTGGCGAGGATGTGGAGAAAAAGGAACTCTCCTGCACTGCTGGTGGGAGTGCAAACTGGTCCAACCACTATGGAGAGCTGTGTGGAGATTCCTGGACCTACTAAACATAGAGCTTCCATATGATCCAGCAATTCCACTCCTAGGTATTTACCCAAAGGACACAGAACATCAATTCCAAAGAGCACCTGCACCCCTATGTTTATAGCAGCACTGTTTACAATAGCTAAGCTTTGGAAACAGCCCAAATGCCCAAAAATGGATGACTGGATCAAGAAGATGTGGTACATATATACCATGGAATATTACTCAGCATTCAAAAAAGATAAACACATGCATTTTGCAGCAACATGGATGGTGCGGGAAGGGATCATGCTCAGTGAAATAAGCCAGAAAGAAAAAGAAAAATACCGGATGGTCTCACTCATAGCAGGAATCTAGAAAACTTAAATAAGGGACTAGGAAAATGAATAACTATAAGAAAGTGAAAATCAAAATCAACAAAAATCTATCAACCAGAGACACTCTGTGGGGGGTAGAGGGCGGGAGGGGAGGGATTGGGGTCAAAATAAGGGGGTTGCAATTGTATGGGGATTATAAAAATAAAATTTATTATATTAAAAAAATTTAAAAAAAGATCACTTCATTGGAAAATATAAAAAAAAAAGTGCAAATCACACAAAATCTGGCTGAGGGCAAACTTGAGATTTTGCATTGGGGGGCTGTTTGATAGTATCTTTGACCTCTACCTACTAGACGCCAATAGCAGCCTGTCATAATAACTAAAATGACTCCAGACATTGCTAAATGTCCTACAGGGAACAACATTTCCCTAGTTGAGAATCACTGAGATAAACTGATATACTTACTAGGGAAAAGAAAGAACTAGTGGATCCCTGTTGACAGTAAATTCAAGAAATACCACCAGCAAAAATGGCCAATGCAATTGGAGACTGCATTATTAATAGGTACTAAGAGCAACTAATGATTACTCTGAGCAATTAGTGCTTACTCTGGTGGACTTGGCACTCTGCTAAGGTCTTTACATGTGAACCATATAAAGTAGGAATACCACTGTCTCCATTTTTCAGCTGAGGACACTGGTGTCAGGGATATTAGATACTTGCTTAAGGTCTCACAGTGGAGTGTGGTAAAAGCCTATGCTCTTGCCCACTGTGCTGAGAGTTTAAAGCTGTGTACTAGGTGGACACAGATAGTAACTCTCCAGGAAGCAGTCAGTGCCCTCCCCACATACCTGGAAAGCCAGAAATAAGTAACCCTGATCTTCCCACACCTGGTATCCTAAAGCAGGGACTGGCTTTTGGTAAGGTCCCAGTTGTTAGTCAGCATACTAACTTAACTCGTAAAAGAGTCTAATATGCTTGTTTTTTTTCCTATCAGAAGGATACTAGAGTAACTTTTAGAGAGGCTATTAAGAAAAGTAACTAAGACAGGTGGAGGGACAGGTGCAGAGGTCACAGGTTCATGGTTTTCCTACTTGTGGGCCAGGGCTGCTAACTCACCCTCTGAGGTTGAGTTGTGAGACCAGGGGGCAGGGTGGCAGAAGGGTTAGATCAGAACAGGAGTTTGACCTAGGTCAAAGCCGGTCATCACAGAGATGATGGAGAAGTGTGAGGGAATGCCTGGGCGCTGGGAGCCACAGCTGGGCATGACTGTTCCCTCTCCCCCAGTGGCAGCTTTGGTGCTCAGCTCGGCCGACTTGCAGAGCCCCAAGAACAACAAGGAGCATCACACACAGGAGATGGGCCTAAAGCGGCTAATTGTGCGCCGGGGCCAGTCCTTCACCCTCCGACTGAATTTCAACAGACCCTTCCAGCCTAGGTTCGACTATATCACCTTTGTGGCTGAGACCGGTAAGTGTGACCAGTCCCAAAGGGAAAGCTCACCTGCAGGGCCCCTGCTGCTCCTTTCTGAGCCACCCTCCCCTCTTTTCTCTTAGGACCCCCAAGAGCCCAATTAGTGCCATTAAGGAAAGATTTTTGACCAACTTGGCAAATCAAAGTTATGATAATAACAACCAACTTTTAAGTACACAACAGGTGATTGTGCCAACACACATTTAATCCTATGACAGAACTTTCAGGTGGGTACTATTAGGATCCCATCTTACAGATTAAAAAAAAAAAAAACAATGGAGGCCCAGAGATCTTAAGTGACTTATCCAAGGACACCAAGTGACAATAAAAGCCTTAAAACAAAAGGATTAGCAAGCAGTGGGAGGTGAGGGTCCTTCAGGTCCCACTGGAATCATGTCACATGGATTTTGAGCCTGACTTTGGGGTCATTCTCTCCTTCACAGGACCAGCACCCAAGGAGAAGCTGGGAACTCGTGCCACCTTCTTGCTCACCCATGCCCGACAAGGAAATGTCTGGAGTGCTTCTGACTTCACCATTCACTCCAACTCACTCTCTGTCTCCCTTTATACACCAGCCAACGCCATCATTGGCCCCTACAGTCTGAAAATAGCCGTCCGCAGGGGCCAGGGGCACAGTGTGACTTACCCACTGGGGACTTTCATCCTGCTTTTTAACCCTTGGAGTGCAGGTATGAGGTGATTATGGATTGTAATGCTGACCGATCCATTGGGAATGCTCTGTGAGACTGTGGTGAGAAAGCCCAGAAGATGAAATGCTTTGTGTGTCTATACTATATTATGTGCATTGTGCTCACCAAAAATCATCCTTTTTTTAAAAAATATGAATATTTTTAAAGCTTTATTTATTCAGGCATATGAGAAACAGGGTACAGACCAAATGTGTGGGAGGGTGAGAAGATTCACCAGAACAGAGCAGGAAACAGAACAGGCAGACTGACTGAAAGACACTGCTGAGGGGAGCAGTAGGTGAGACAGGAGAGGTCTGCCATGCCATGTGGGTATCTCGTGGCCGGCCGGGATTGAACCTGTGCTGCAGAGGCTTCAGACAACTTCACAGCCATGTGCTCAACTGCCTGCACCACCAGGGAGGCCCACCAAAAATCATCTTTACAAGGCATTTTTAATCGCATGATGAAAATGTTCATGGTATGATGTTAAGTGAAATAGACTAGGAAATGGAACACAATGTGACCTTAATTGTATTACACACATGTGCAGAGAAAGAGTAAGTGGCCAGAATATACCAAAAGGGAATGGGTGTCCTTATCCTGAGTAGTGGGGATGAATGATTTTCATTGTCTTCTTCCCATCATCTGTATTTTCCAAATCTCTACTTTTACCAAAAATAATCGTTATCTTTAAAGTACAGATTTCATTGGCCTCTAGAAAAGCATATAGAAGATTTTAAGGGGCTTTCCAGCACAGTACTGTCATTACTCTTTTTCAACTTTATCACTGTTTGTCTCTCGGTTTGGGGTTGGGCCCTGTTCAGAGGACGATGTCTACCTGCCGAGTGAAATACTGCTGCAGGAGTATATCATGATGGACTACGGCTTTGTTTACAAGGGTCACGAAAAATTCATCACGCCCTGGCCCTGGAACTATGGGCAGGTAAGACAATCACCAGAAAGTGGGCGGGGGCAGGTCTCCTGAAGCTGGTCCTTAGAAAACTATCAGTTTTCTGAAGGGCCATCAGCAAAAGTCATCATGTTAGGTGCTGAGTCGATTTCCCATCTAGTGAGGGGAGCAAAGAAGGAAGGAGAGATGCCTTTCCTTCTTAGCTTTTAATATTTTGTTTGAAGAACTTGAAGTAACCTGAGTAGATAGGCTATTATAACGAATCTCTATGGACCTATCTCTCAGCTCCAATAGTGATCAATTTATCATCATAAATCTTGCTTCATCTACACCAGAGGTTAACAAACTACAACCCATGGGACAAATATGGCCCTCTCTTGGTTTATGTCCAGTCCATGATGAAGAATGATTTTCATATTCTTGAAACATTTCAAAAAATATTTTGTGGTATGTATATTAGGTGAAGTTCAAATTTCAGTGTCCAGAAATAACATTTTGTTGGTACACAGGCACAGTCATTTGTTTAACTATGGTGAGAGGCTGCTTTTGTGCCACACAGTAGGGTTGAGGAGTTGAGACGAGACCCTATGGCCCATAAAGCCTATTTATTATCTGGTCCTTTACAGAAAAAGTTTGCTGATCCCCAGTCTACATGTCCTGAGCCCTCCCTCTTTGTCATTGAATTTTTTGAAGTCAAATTTATTTAATCCAGTAATACTTTCAAATATAGCTCTAAAAGATGAACTCCTCCTATAAAATATAAACCCCAATACATTATCATAGCTGATAATGTACAATTATTAGTACGATTCTTTAATAACATCAAATATCTAGGCTATGTATAGAGAGGGACCTTAACTCTGGGCCACTTGTGCATTCTCAACCACTATCCACAGCTGGTGTGGTTTTTCTTTTTTCCTCCCACCACCATCTCAGCCCTGTCCACACACACCAGGAGGGAGAATTGGGGGGAAACAGGGAGCATTGCTGAGGAAGATGTTTCCTTGTTCTCCAACTCGTGTCATTTTTTGAAACAAATACCAGTACCCTTGGCAACCAAAGGGCTACAACATATGTCACAACTGTATGTTATATACGTGTATCTTGAGCCTACACTGGCTTCTTCTATACTCACAATATCAGCGCTGAATTCATACCTAATTTCAAGGCTCCTCTCTTCCCTTTCCTCACATACCTGCCCCTATCTATGTTAATTTATCTGAGCTTTTCCTACTCCCACAAGTCCTCAGATATGAGCTCTCTATGACCCTGTCCATGGTACCCACCATGCTCAAGGGCCTCAGATCATCATCCCCACCCAACCCTCCCTTCTTCCTGTCTACTTCACCCTCCAAGGCGCACTGGCTCCAAAAGTCTCCTCTGGTCTCTCCAGTCAAAAGGGGTCTCTCATCTCTCCAAATTCTGTTTGCGTTTTCCCATCAGGTTAATTTTTCAGATTCTGAGTCTAATATAGTCCCAGTTTGACTTACGAACTCTTGAAGGTAGAGCCTTTAGTCTGCTATTTAGCACTACTATATACACACTATCCCTAGAAATCTGTTACCAACTTGAAGTTTTACAATTCTAGCCAGTTTTACTCTTCTATTTTGTCTCTCTCGAAATCACTTGCAAGTTTGAAGAGGACATCATAGATATTTGCTTTGAGATTCTGAACAAGAGCCTGTACTTCTTAGAGAACCCGTCCAAAGACTACTCCCGGCGTGGTGATGTGGTGTACGTGTGCAGGGTGGTGAGTGCCATGGTAAGGACAGGAGCTCCCGGGCCCCATCTGAGACAGTCTCACCTTCCCCAGGCACTGTGGAAAACTACATGCCTGTCCTTTGCAGATCAACAGCAATGATGACAGTGGCGTGCTGCAGGGTAACTGGGGAGAGGACTACTCTACGGGGGCCAACCCACTGGAGTGGAACGGCAGCGTGGCCATCCTGCGCCAGTGGTCAGCCAGGGGCGGGCAGCCTGTGAAGTATGGACAGTGCTGGGTCTTTGCAGCTGTTATGTGCACTGGTGAGTGAGCAGGAGATGGGAATGCAGAATCACTCATTTCATCTTCACAATAAACCTTTGGTTTTCACATGAGTTAACTGTGGCTTGTCCACAGCCCCACAACTAAGGAGTAGGGGGCAAATGGGCTCTTAACTAGCACTCTCTACAGTCTGGAGGAATCCTGTACATTTACCCATGAGGGAGGTTGCAATGTTGCAATCACTCTGAAATCTCCTTGACAGAGCAATTAGATCATTAAAATGGTCATCTGCAGAGAGGAGCATTATGGCCCCAAAGTGGAGGCAAATTGGCTTCTTTCTGCCTCTTATTCTGGTGTCTCAGCTCCAGGTGAGCCTGAAGTTTGGGACAGGTTGGGGCAAGCTTGAGGTACAAGCAGATGGTCTAGGATCTCACCTGGGACATTGCAGCTCCCAAATACTTCTCAAAGCGATTCTTGAGGAATTACAATTAGAAATTTGCTAACTACTCTTAAGGAACATCAGTGTCTTAGGCATTATCAATTATATGCAATTTAATGCAACTTGTTGATCAGATGATCTCTGAAGATGATAGACAGAAACTCGTGGGGTGATTGCCTGTTTCCCCTATGCAAGGCCAGAGTATCTTACACTGCCTGTTACACTGCGGTGCTAATTCAGGTTTGCTAAACTCATGGGGTGAGTCTCAATTGGAGAATGAGGGAGCACAGACTGGGGAGGAGAGTGACAGGGGCCAAAGTTCCAGAGATTTTTGAGACGGGCAGCATAGTTTGGCAGTTACATATAGGCACTGCAGACCAAGGAGAGAGAGGTTTACATCTGCATGTTCATATCAAGTGACCAAACTTGGCTCAGTTGCTTTTTCACTGGAAAATGCTCAGCACAGCACTAGCCTTTAATAGCCCCAACTTTGCCTAGGGCTGAGCAGTGTTAGAAGGTGTTAGAAGGCAGGGATCAGGCATCCTCGCTTCACTACCTCTCCCTACTCCTAGGCCCTAGAGTTCAGGGCCACTGAGCAAAGGGACAACTTCTCCCGCCAAGCTGCCCCTTGCAGCTCTGGTCTCTCTCCCTGTTAAGGATATGTGAAACACCAAAGTGCTGTGCTGGGAGAAAACAGGTGATTGTGGACAGAGAACCCTCCTTGGGGCTAGTGAATGAATCAAAACAAAAAGATCATTCATTTTTAGTAGTGCTTTTACTTTTCAAAGCATTGTAACCTCCCAGCAGCCTCATTAGACACCGTCTGCTCTTTTTGGGCAGGAAAAGGGTGGGCTATACCTATCTTTGAACTCCTTAAGTTGCTGGTGGAGGTGGGGAACTATGTTCTGAAGGTCACTCCTAGCTTTTGGTTTGATTTCACTTGGTCCTTGGCAGATATATGTGTCTCTGTGTGTGTTAATGATGGTAGTGTATCTGCTTTGTGTGACCAGATCTGGGAAATCTTTTGCTGTTCTAATCTTTTTAACACTACCTGAAAACACCACTAGAGGCTACTGTTGCCTTATCAGATATGGTTGCTGCCTCATGCATGTTCCTTTTGTCTCTGATGTCTTTGCGATTCTCTCTATTTTCCCTTTCCATCCATTCTCTGATTTCTTTCTTAGCTCCTCCAAACCCCTTTACATTTAGTAGAATTATGCAGAATTTCAGAACTGAAAGTCATCTGGTCCAAGTCCTCACCTTGTTACACACAAAGTCTGACCTAAGTCAAACTAAGCCACTAACCCAAGGTAATGTATGCAGCATTTCCTCTAAAACTGGCCACAGCACAGGCCTACAGTTTTTCATATTCTTTGTAGTTAACAAATGTTTTTGGTTTTGTTTTTTAATTTGGAAAGCTGCTGAATAGAAAAAGCCCTACCTAATAGATTGCGTTGTTATTAGTTGTTTTTAGTGACCTTCAGATTATTTCTTCCCCCTGGTGGGATGGAGACCGTTGATAGGGCAGGTAGGAGGCAGGTTCTGGGCCTTGGTGTGGAGCTCTGAGGATAAAGGAGTTACAGGTGTGGATCTACAAGAATCTTGCCCCCCCCTTTTGTTTTTTCATCTCCTCCAACTTGCAAGTTAGGAAGTGAGCATGGGAACTAATGATTCTGCTTGAAATGAACCCAGTGATTTTTCCATACTTTTTTCTCCCTTTAGTAATGAGATGCTTAGGTGTTCCAACCCGGGTTGTTTCCAACTTCCGTTCTGCACATAATATGGATGGTAACTTGACCATTGACACCTACTATAACCAAACTGCAGAAATGCTACCAATTAAGAAACAAGATAAAATATGGTAAGTGGCTCTGTCTCATATTTCTGCTCCATTTTAGGTAAGGTAGGAAAACTCTGACCTGGCTCTTTCTGGCCTGGAGGCAATACTGCCCTGTGCATGGTTGCTGATGCTCAGTGAATAAGTCCCAAAAGCCCAGGAGGCTGTTCTTGCTAATTAGCTCATCAAATCAAACTCATTTCAGAGACAGAAGATCACCAGTTATCATTTTGAGACTGGCAACCAAATGAACAGATAGGGCATCCTCTGAATACTGACCTTGAAACCAGTATTCATCTTACTCTTTCTTCCTTGAGTCTTTCTCTGTGCCCCTATCAGGGCAAAGCCTGGTCTTGCTCCCCCTGAATACTTCCTCCAGTCTCTCTTGATTTCTTCATTCCCACTGTGTGTGTGCTCACCTGTGTGCATGTAAGTATCTCGCTGTGTGTGCTTTTATCTTTGTATCTCTATTCTCTTCTGGTTCCTTTCTCCCATTCTCCTACCCAAATCTCATTTCTTGTTTCTCTTTGCCAGCCAGTTTCTAGGTAAGGCCCTTTGAGTTGTGTGAGAACTAGCTGCTGTCCTTGGAGCCCTTGGTCTCTGAGCTTCTAGAGGACTGAAACTTCTCTTATTCAATATGCAGTGGCAAAAAAAAAAAAAAAATGCAGTGGCACCTCTGAGAAGGATATATCACTTACGTACAGCTCTGTGATGCATAATTAAATCTAACCAGAAAAAGATGTCAGACAAGCTCAAAACAGGGCAACTTTGGCACAAAAATAAAGACTGTATTCAACAATGTCAATGGAATAAAGCAAAGGCTGAGAATCTGTTCCAGATCAAAGAAGACTGGAAAACTAAATGAAATATGTGATCCTTAACTGGGCCCTGGACTGAGTGGGAAAGAATGCCATAAAGGACATTACTAGGTTAATTAATAAAATTGAAATATAGACAGTAAAGTAGACAAAAAGTATTATATTAATATTAAATGTATGAGGTTGATAACTGCACAAGAGTTATGTAAGAAAAGATCCCCATTCTTAGGAAATACACACTAAAGTACAAAAAAGAAGAAAAAATATATAATCTCCACATCCTAACTGAAAGAAAGCCAATGACAAGGCAGATGGGCAAAATGTTAATTATAGATGAATCGGGTATATGGGTGTTCTTGACTACTCTTGCAACTTTAAGTTTGAAATTACTTCCAAATAAAAATCGAGGGAAAAAAAGAAGTAACAATAATAATGAATGATAGCTGGCAAACCCTTCCAAAGTGTAAGTCCTCTCCTTACTTCTTTCTGTAGGAACTTCCATGTCTGGGATGAGTGCTGGATGATCAGGAAAGATCTCCCACCGGGTTACAATGGGTGGCAGGTCCTGGACCCCACTCCCCAGCAAACCAGCAGTGGTGAGTGGGGCCCACTGTAGACAGTGTGGGCTCTTGTGGGGAGGCTGATCAGGGTGACTGAGCATGTGATCAGGAGGCCAGAAAGAAGAGGAATTCTTTCTACTTTACTCCCTCCCCTAAGTTGTAGCAGAGATGATTCCGGGTCAGGAGTTTAACTTTGCTGTTGACACTGGGTGATCTGGGTAAGTCACTGGACCTCTAGCTGTTTCCTCACCTGTAGACTAGGGAAGATGATGACAAATGCCCCTTCACATGGTGGCTGAAAGGATCGGATGAAATAATGGGAACTAAAGCACCTTCATGGATCAGGGTCATTTGTGCTGCTGCTCCTCCCTGTCCCATGTCCTCTCTCTCTGTCATGACTGGCTGCCCCATTAGCAGATGTGTTAACTGTCCACAACTCCTGTTCCCTGCACAGGGCTGTTCTGCTGCGGCCCTGCCTCCGTAAGGGCCATCAGGGAAGGGGAGGTACACCTGGACTATGACACCCCATTTGTGTACGGTGAAGTGAACGCTGATGAAGTCATTTGGCTCTTCAGGGATGGCGAGGCCCAGGAAATTCTGGCCCATAACACCAGTTCCATCGGAAAGGAAATCAGCACCAAGATGGTAGGGTCAGACCAGCGCCAGAACATCACCAGCTCCTACAAGTACCCAGAAGGTGCCTGAGGCCCTGGGGATTCGGTTAGGGGGGAGGGTAAATCTTTCTTTGTGTGGCCTCCCTACTGGGATAGCTCCCACATTAAAATTGCCACTTAATCATGTTATCCTCATGGCAAACGCCTAGGAGTTATCTGGAAACTTGGCCTTGTGACCATCAGGTAAGATTGCTAGATTTAGCAAATAAAAATACACAGTGCCCAGTGAATTTGAATTCTAGATAAATTCAGATAAATATTTAATTAGTGCATGTCCCAAATTTGTACTAAAAATTGTTTACCTGAAACTAATTGAATGTCCTTTATTTTTCTTGGTGACTCCTAGGGTCTCCATATGTCATGACCATGAGAGGGGGTGGCAGCAAGGACAGGGATGGACACTCGAGGAGGCAAAGTGCTCCTGGGCTTGTGGGAGGGAGTGACCGCCCTGTGGAGAAGGCCAGGGGGTCACTTTCTTATGTTCCGTGTCACCACTTCCTTATCTGTAAAAAGGGTTAATAGTACCTCAAAGGGCTATTGTGAGGACAAAGTGAGCTAACCCATATAAAGTTCTTGGAACAGTGTCCCTGGTTCATAGTAATTGTACTAGAGAAGTTCATGGCTTGGGATGAGTTATGGTTAAGTCCAGATGTTGAATGGTCCCCAGAGGCAAGAGATGAAGCTCTCTTTAAAAGGTTTGGGTATATATATATATATTTTTTTTATTTATATATATGTATGTATTTTTTTAAGATTTATTTATTTATCCAAGAGCTGGGGTACAGGCCAGAGGTGTGGGAGGGCGAGAGAATTCACCAGAGACAGAGCAGGGGGGAGAACAGGCAGACGGACCGAAGACATTGCTGAGGGGAGCAGTGGGTGAGGCAGGAGAGGTCCGTCATGCCATGTGGGTTTCTCCCTGGCCAGCCGGGAATCGAACCTGCACTGCAGAGGCTGCGGACAGCTTCACTGGGTGGCGCTAGACCCGCTGTGCCACTGGGGAGGCCCTGAGCATATATTTTTGAAGCGTAGATGCTGGGAGGGGAGAAAAGCCTCTGGCTTTGATGATGATGATAGTGACAACAGAGGCAATATTGATGACAAAGAATATGACTCGGTGCTTTTATTCACCAAGCCATTTGGCCCAAATTTTTAGTAACTCTATGGATGAGACAAAGAGTAGTCCTGGGTTGTAAATGACAGAAGTGAGCACTAAGGGATTAAGGAAGTGTGATAGAGCACAGATTTGAACACAGCATCAAGCAACACTAATCTCCACATTCTCAACCACGAATGCTTATGCAGTTATTCTTGTAGTTGGGGCCTCAGGAGGGGAGCTGGGAGTTGCTGGATGGCTTGTTTCCCAAAACAAGCTTTTCTTGAATCCTCCCCCCATCACTGTCTTTCCTGTCTCTCCTTCCTGCCAGGATCCCCGGAAGAACGGTCTATATTCCTGAAGGCTTCCCGGAAAATTCTGGGCCCCAAAGGGGTCTCTTCACCCTTCCTGGATCTTTTGGGGTCCAGGGGCTTTCAGAGTCACCCAGCACAGCTGCAGCTTCACCTGGCCCAGACGCCGGAGTGGGGCCATGACCTGCTGCTGAATCTACATGCCTGGAGGGTGACAGACAAAGCCTACCTGCGGGGTCCCGTCACACTGGTGGTGCACTTGTGTGCACAGGCCCTGCTGCACAAGGGTGGCACTCGGGAGCCCCTGTGGAGGCAAAGAGTGCTCCTGCACCTGGACTTTGGAAAGAGTGAGTATGGGGCAGGCTGGGGAAGGCACCTACAGGGAATGGAGGTTTGGGGTTATGAATAAAGCTGGGCTGGCTTGGCCAGATCAAACAGAAACCCTCACATCCCCAACACACACACACGCACACACACACATGCACATGCACACATGTGCACACACACACACGGTAGTGGTACTGCTGTTGATAGGAGGTAGAATGCTACCAGGTGAGACAAAGCAGTGACCTTTGGGGTGAATGTGCAGCATGAAAGTACCATGTCTCTTGCACACACACTACCAACATGCACACTATCACTCACACTCTTTACATTCTCTCTCACATGTAAACTGTTTTTTCCTTTCTCACACATGTTCCTCCCCCTACCTCTCCCCTCTTTCTCTCTCTCTTACCCTCTTTTCCTTTCCAAGACCCATTCTCCAGACTCAAGATGCTTTTGTCTGTGCTTAGAGATAGAGAGGCCGCTTTTGCTACCCTACAACAACTACAGAAACAAACTGACGGATGAAAAGCTGATCCGAGTGTCTGGTATCGCCGAGGTCAAGGAGACAGGGAGGTTCATACTGGTCCTAAAAGATATCTCTCTGGAACCTCCCCAATTATCTATTGAGGTAAGGCATGTGGTCAGAAATTGGACCCAGGGGTCCTCTGACTCACCCAATGCAGGACCTGGGGGTACCAGATACCACCCAAGCCTTGGACACCAAATGGATGATTAAAGTGCAATATTGTGCGGTTTCTGCTCCATGCAAGTGCAGGGCAGGGCATGAAGGCTTCCCAAGGGAGATGATATTTGCAGAGGAGGCACAGGAAGACACTGTATAGAGAACAAGATGGACATAAAGGCATTTTAAATGAGGAAACAGCTTTGCAGAGGTAACCAATAAAGGCAGTGACTAGAAGATGGAGAAGACTGATTTGAGAGTCAAATTCAAAAGGTGGTTGCTGAAAAGATGGGGGTGACAAGGAAAAACAAATGAAAAGTGAGGCTCAGATTTTGAGTTCAGAGACTTGAGTGACTGGTGAGGCCATGACATGAGGAAGGAGTACATGGAGAAGGGATAAATAGGAGGAGGACATGGGTGTTTCCCATCTCCTATTACCAGAGTTTTCCTTCCCCTGAAACCTCATTCTCCTCCCTCCCTGCTTCCTCCTAGCCTACCCTGAAAGATTTGCCTACTACCTAGTTCCAACCTGGCTTTGTACCTTGTGGATTCATCAACAACCTGCCCTACTCCTACGCAGAATGAGAACTGGGTGGCTCTGTATTGTAGACATCAGGCTGCCTGACAGTGTGCCTCTGGGCACACCATCAGGTTGGCAGGCCAAGTGATGCCAGGAACCCTCCATGGTGGGGAAAACAGTGGGCAAAATCACAAGCACAGACACAAGTCTGGTGCTGAGGAGAAGCCCTACCTGTTATCTGGAGCCCTGGTCACAACAGGATCCAATGCAAACATATCAGCTGCCAATAGAATATTAATTGGTTCCCGTCAGTAAGGAACCTGGGGAAGATTTGTGTAACTATGCTGGATTCTGGAGTAATAATAACTGTTCTACTTTCACACCCTCACTAGAATACAAAGGACTTGTCTCTTTCATTTGAATTCCAGAGAAATCAGAATGTGCTCTTCCTTCTTCTTGATTCTCTGGCTAAGCCAGATGAGCTCGGTGGTCAGGGTTCATTTGCGCTCAGCACTTGTTTATTGAATAGCCATCATGTGACAGCACTGTGCCAGGCTCAGGCCCCTAGACGTGCATAGGACAGAGTCTCTCCCTCCCACTCTGAGGCCAAAGCTGTGCTGCCCTGTGACACAGACCTCAACTGTGATGTGCTGAATGCACTTGGAAAAATCCAGAGTGGCTCTGCTGATATAAATGAAGACAGAGCAGCACGGGGGAAAGCTGGGATCTGGGATTGCTAGGTCAGGTCACAACTCTGAAATTAACATCCTTCGATCTTGGCCTCAAGGATGGCACAACTGCTGGCATAGGAATGTCACACGTGGGCCTCCCCGGTGGCGCAGCGGTTGAGCGCTGGGTTGCGAAGCTGCCCACAGCCTCTGCAGCGCCGGTTCAATCCCCGGCTGCTCCCCGGCCACCGGGTGAGGGTCCCACATGGCGCGCAGACCTCTCCTGCCGCCTGCTGCTCCCCTCAGCAGTGTACTTCGGTCCTTCTGCCTGCTCTGCTCCCCGCTCTGGCTCTGGTGAATTCTCTCACCCTCTCGTGCTTCTGACTGTACCCAGTGCTTGTATAAATAAATAAATAAATCTTTGGGGGGGGAAAAAAAAAGAAAGGATGTGAAGGGAAAGAAAAATCTTAAAAAAAAAAAAAAAAAAGAATGTCACACGTGACACCCTTTCCTTATCCCTGTGCCAGACACTACTAATCAGTCATGACTGTCTTGGTATCCTTTTGAATATAGATTTCTTTCTTTTTTTAATTTTTATATTCTTACATTGTTATTCATTTCTATACAATATTTAATATCTCCACTCAGGTTTAATACCCATAATTCTCCCCCCATAACATAATGTCATCATAGTCCCCTGTGCCCTCTCCTCCCGTTTTTTTTTTTTTAAAGATTTATTTATTTATGCATACCAGAACTGGGGTACAGGCCAGAGGTTTGGGGAGTGAGAGGATTCACCAGAGACAGAGTGGGGAGCAGAACAGGCAGATTGACTGAAGTACACCGCTAAGGGGAGCAGCGGGCACGACAGGAGAGGTCTGCTGTGCCTTGTGGGTAGCTCCCTGGCTGGGGATCGAAGTCGTGATGCAGTAGCTGCCTTCATAGCTTCATAGGTTGCGTCTTAACCCCTTGCGCCACCAGGGAGACTCTCCTCTTCTGTTTTGATCCCTCTCCCTTCCCTGCTGGATGCCTCAGATCTATGGTTTGCCTGCAAGTTTTGCCTTTTTCCTAACCCTTTGTTCAGTTTCCCCCATAAGTAAAGCCATATGATATTTTTCTTTTCCCTCTGACTTATTTCACTGAGCATAATCTCTTCCAGCTCACTCCACATTGTTGCAAATGACATGAATTTATCTTTTTTGATTGCTGAGTAGTATTCATTGTGTATATACCACATCTTCTTGATCCAGTCGTCTGTTTTTGGGTATTGATGTTGTTTCCATATCTTAGCTATTGTAAATAGTGCTACAATAAACACAGGGGTACAGGTTTCCTTTCTATTAGCCATGACTAATACACTGGAACTGGCACTTAAGTTGAATCTAATTGCGATCCTAGACTAGATGGTGCTGACGAAAATAGATTTGAACTTGGTGCCAGTTTTTGACTGGTGGTGGCTTCCAGAAATTCTAAGACAGGCCAGGGTATGTGTTAATCTTGTACTCTGGCTCATAGTCTCTCCAAATGGCAGTATCTTAGCTCTACTTAGCAGTTCCTTCTAGTCACCAGAGGGATTGGGGAGTGAGGTTGCTGAGCTGTAGTGTAGAAATGAGGCCAGTTGCCCATGATATCTCTCTCTACACAGGTTCCAGATAGGGCAGAAGTGGGCAAGGCGCTGAAGGTCCACATCACCCTCACCAATACCCTGACAGTGGCTCTGAGTAGCTGCACAATGGTGCTGGAAGGAAGTGGCCTCATCAATGGGCAGATATTAAATCAGTAAGTGCCTTGGTGGGGGGGCATAGTTTCCTAGATGATGCCTCCTTCCCTACTTTCTCATCCTCCTTGAGGTTGAGCTCCATGGTATTGGGATAGGAGGTGCTTTCCCACCAAGAAAGGAAATCTGATACCCCACTTGAGCACCTACCCTTCAAGGCTCTAACAGGCTCTTTTTGATTTTCAGCCTCGGGACTCTGGTGCCTGGACACAATGTCCAAATTCATCTGGACCTCTACCCCAACAAAGCTGGGCCCCGCCAGCTACAAGTGCTTATCACCAGCAATGAGGTCAAGGAGATCAAGGGCTATAAGCACATCTTTGTCGCTGCTGCTGGTGCTTCTTGAGCCCCACCTGATCCTCCTGTTGCCTTTCTAATCCCTTCCCAGCCCAAACTACTCCAGAAGATGTTTTCTTTGGCCTTTCTCTGTCCTCTTTCCAGTTTGTCCCAGGGTGAAGGAAATACTATTAGAATCACTGTGCATCTTGGGTAGAAACAAGGACATCTTTATTTATCATTGGTGTTCTCTTGTCTGTGCTAACAAGTTACTTATTGCTACTGGCTGCTCCTCTTAGCGTGACTGCCAGCTGTGTCCCTGTGCCCTCCCTGCTCTTCCTGTCTTCTCTCCCTTTTAGGACTCTGATCAAAATAAGCCCATCATGATACCCTCTAAAGCTGCTCTCTGTAATCAATGCCAGAACTTTCCACTTAAATTGTGTTAGCCAGCCTGGAGGGAGATGTGGGGAGAGAGGCCTGGATATGCTGAGGGAACAGTGATGGGCACCACACTGACCAGCCAGAAGCTGCCCCGCTGGACTTCTCCACTGTGGGCCTGAGAGCACCTGGGACAGCTGGGAGGGGGCCACTCAGGCCAGTTCCCCAAGGAGACTGGGAGTTATTTCATAGCTGGACTACCTTCAACAACTGGCCCTCACTTTTCCTAACCATACCTTTCCCTCCTGGTCTACCACCACCCCTTCCTCCTCATCGTTCATGCTCTCTAAGTCACTCTAATTCCTCAGCCTCTATTGTATTATTTTTATTTTAAAGACAGAAGTCCCTCTTTTATATTTTCTTCCTGTGATTCTCAAAATCATTTGTGCTCATTCTAGATGATCTGGGAAAAGCAGAAAACTGAAAAGAAAGAAAAGAAAAATCACTGATAGTTCTCCCATCCTTAAGAAATCTCTGCTAAACTCATGCCATTTGCAGCAATATGGGTGGCGCTGAAAGGGATTATACTAAATGAAATGAGCCAGAAGGAGAAAGATAAATACTGATGGTTTTATTTATATGTGGAATACTGAGAAACCAAACAAAAGGCCAGACAAGGCCTCCCCTGGTGGTGCAGCGGTTGAGCGCTGGGCTGCAAAGCTACCCAGCTGCCAGCAGCCTCTGCAGCGCGGCCCCCACCCCTTCACCCCTCCACCTCCCAACCCCCCACCCCCCCCACCCCCCCCCACCCCGCTCCCCAGGGTCCTACGTGATGTGCAGACCTCTCCTGCTGTGCCCACTGCTCCCTTCAGCAGTGTATTTCGTCAGTCTGCCTGTTCTGTTCCCTGCTCTGGCTATGGTGAATTCTCTCACCCTCCTGCACTTCTGACTATACCCAGTGCTTGTATAAATAAATCTTCAAAAAAAAAAAAAAAAGAAAGAAAGAAAAGAAAAGAAAAAAAGTCCAGACAAAGACAAACTTTAAAACCAGCCCTTGAAAGCTGATCACAGATCTAAGGCATGTAGGAGGGGAGGGAGAAGGGGACGGATGGGGATGGGGAGAGCACCCTGGTCTATGGTGGAGGAATATGGGTGCATTAGTGGTGGGAGAACTACAGTGACCACACCTGAGGGGAGAAAGCCCATACTGCCAAAAATTAACAAGGATGTAAAACAACATTAATTAAAAACATAAACAATAAAATTCAAAGTAAAAAAAATCTCTGCTAACAATCTCTACCACATTTCAGTCTGGCCTCCCCCTCTACCCTTTTCTTGTGTATTTTAAAGGTATCATTACATGGTGATCATCAAAAAGCCAAGTGATAATAAGTGTTGACAACAAGGATGTAGTAAAAAGGGAACCCTAGTGTGCTCTTGCTGGGGATGTAAATTTTAAAAGGTAGCCTGCACCCTGGTATTCACTGCATCACTATTCACAATAGCCAAGTATGGATACAAAAGTGTCAGTGGATGAATGGACAAAAAAGATGTGATAACAATGGAATCTTTCTCAGTCTTGAGAAAAAAGGAAATCTGCCATTTGCAACAGCATGAATAGGACCTTGAGGGCATTATGCTAAGTGAGATAAGTCAGACAGAGAAAGACAAATGTTGTTTGATAACACTTAATGTAGAATCCAAACAAGCTGAACTCATAGAAACAGAGAGAACAGTGGTTACCAGGTGCTGGGGCTAGGGGTACTGAGATATTAGGCAAAGGGTATACACTTGTAGTTAGACGATGAAAAAGTCTTGGACACACAGCATAGTGATTTATAGTTAACAACATAAACAACAATACTGTATTTGATATCTCAGTGCTCTTAAGGGAGCAGATCTTAAATGTTCTCACCATGAAGAAGAAATGATAACTATGTGACATGATGAAGGTGTTACCTGAGCTACAGTGTTAATCATATTGTAATACATAAATGTATCAAAGCAACACAGAATACACCTTAAACTTACACAATATTATATGTCAATTATATATATATATAAAAAATTTTTAGGAGAAAAATAAAGTTATCATTACAAATTGATACATGTCCATTATGGAAAATTTACAAAATCCAGAAATGTAGAAAAAGATCATTTTCTTGTGTATTATCAGGTATGGGCCTCCCCACCTGCTTAGTGGCCCTGCAGGTTCATTTGGCATCTCTCACCACCCCACTTCCCTCCTCCGCCTCCACTCTGTTTTTTGTTTACTTTGCTTTCACATCAGCTGCTTTGGGCAGGAAGCCCGCACAAAGCACACTCCACCCTGTGTGCCAGCTACGCCTGTCCCCATTAGGCACCATTGAGCATTTCCATGGGGCTTGGTCACTGCCTGTCACTGCTTTGTCACTGCTGTGTTTCCAGTGGCTCCCTGCCTGCCCGCAGGAGATCTGGAAGCTGGGCTGACTCTGGAGGAAATCTGAAAGCTTGCTCCATCTGCCCCATGCCCTGGCTTCCTTTCTTAGTCATTGCCCTAACCTCCTGGGCCATTCTAGTGGTGACATGGAAGGGGAACAGTGGGCAGGTTTCCTACTGGGCCTCAGGAGACTCCCAGGGGCATGTGGATATTAATCCATTCCTGTCTTCCCAATCAACCTTTCAAAAACTTTCCTCACGCCTCACCTAAAAATTGACTTTAAAAACCATGACCGGGGCCTCTCTGGTGGTTAACCAAGGGGTTAAGCACTGCACTATGGAGCAATACACAGCCTCTGCAGCACGAGTTTGATCCCCGGCCAGCCAGGGAGAAACCCACATGGTGCAGCAGATCTCTCCTGTCTTGCCCGCTGCTCCCCTCAGCAGTGTATTTCGTCAGTCTGCCTGTTCTGTTTCCCACTCTGTCTCTGGTGAATCCTCTCACCCCCAGCATCTCTGGCCTGTACCCCAGCTCATGTATGCATAAATAAATAAATCTTAAAAAAAATAAAATAAAAACCATGAACATTAGTGTTCTCTGTTTCTTTATTTTTTTTCCACATAAGGAAGCCTGTCCTTCTTCACTTCCCCTCTCACCCCCAGTTGGACCAGACAGACAATCCTAAAATTTCTTTCTAACTTTGATACCCCAGACCCAGGACACTGGATTCACGCCCACCGCTGGGAGGTTGATGATTGGATTTTGAGTGACCCTGTTTTGTAGGCCTCATAGTCCCTCATCCCATAACTCACTGAGTAGTGAGGCTGGGTCAGGAAGTGGTTCCCACAGAGAAATTCTAGCAAATGTTCAGGCTATGGAGCAAGAAGGAGGAACAAACCAGGCCAGTATCCAGTCTCCTGATAGCTGCTCTTCCCATCCCCCTGCCCCCTGGCATCCTTGGAGACTGTTGTCCTCACGTTATTTTGTCTGGTAGTTTTAGGATCCACATAAATCTACGTGTGCTATTTATACCAGCAGTGTCAAGCTGAGCTGTCTACTCTATCTTACAATCAGGCCGAACTTTCAATCCAAAATATGCATTAATTGGAGCTTTATGAGCAGCAGTGTAAACAAGTTCTTATGAAGTAACCCTAGCAATCATTTTACTGTCAGATCTCTTAATAAGTGATATTATTTCACATTATCAACGCTAACTACTCATCAAGGATACAATATCCTTAATCTTTTCCTCATGACCCCTAGCCATGACATGGTTCACTTCACCCTCGCAGAAACTAACTGCACTCTATTTGACCTGACAGAAAGAGATCAGAACAAGTTCCTCATTTTAATGTTGAATACACAGTAAGCCCATCTGTCTTATTTTTCCTAGCAGAATATGCCAATATTATCATAATAAATATTTTCCCACCAAGGGGCTTCTCTGGTGGCGCAAGGGGTTAAGACGCGACACTGTGAAGCAATCCGCAGCTACTGCAGCATGAATTCGATCTCCAGCCAGGGAGGTGACCCACATGGTGCGGCAGACCTCTGCTGACTCGCCTGCTGCTCCCCTCAGCAGTGTGTTTCAGTTGATCTGCCTGTTCTGTTCCCCACTCTGTCTCTAGTGAATCCTCTCACTCCCCACACCTCTGGCCTGGACCCCAGTTCTTTTATGCATAAATAAATCAATCTTTAAAACAAAATCTTTCCCCAGCAATCCTGTTCCCAGGCGCATTTAGCAACCTCTGCGCACCAAAACTATACTCAACCAATTTTACCATTATCCCTTTTCCTGTGGGTCCCCACTGCTCATTGGCATTATGTGATATGAAGCAAAGAGCTTTGGGATGAGTCATGGCTCCCTCAGGTGCAAAATGATAACTACGGCAACAGTGCCAACTTGCTGCCCTCACAGATTTGCTATGAGGATCAAATGAAAAAATATTCTGAAGAGCTGCGCAAGCTGTGAAGGACATTCTTGTGCCCAGGTCCTCTGATCAGCTTCATCACCTCTCTTGGGGACTGTCTCCATTTCTGGGGGCAGGAAGGGGAGGAAGCAGAGGAAGCCACCTGGATCTGCCAATTCTAACTTCCCTTTGCAGTCATCTGTGGGAAACCTTCTCAGACCTGGGCACCCATAGAACTTGGTGCCCTGATTCTACAAAGAAACTGGAACTTGCCTAACTATGCTGGGAATTCATGGCAGGGCCAGGATTTGCACCGTTATCTTTCAAGTCTTGGAGAGATCTGAAGGTTCCTGACCTCTACGTTGCAAGAGCTGGCCTACCCCATGGAGATGGCAGGTAAGTTCACACCTCCCTGAGTGTCCCAGAATCTGCTCGGTTTCCTCTTCCCTATGGGTCACAGCCCTGCTTCCATCCAGACAGGAAGGTGCTTGTCAAACCTGCTGAGCTTCCCTAGCTGGCCACTTCTTCCTTACCACGCACCAAGGGATAAGCTGCTCTGATTTGAACTCCCTCCCTCCCGAGTACACACCTCCTCCCCCATATCCTCTGACTGATGGTTTGTAGGAATCATAGGAGAGGCTCCACCTGTAAGCCGGCTCATTAGACCAGCATCATGAAATGGGCTGTTGCCAGATGGCCAGTGGGCACCTTCCTCTTTGGCTACCCCCACATCTCCAGACCCACCCTCCCTGGCTGCACTCACCTTCCTGTCTCCACTCATAATTAAGCTCTCCTGCCTATGTATATTCCTCACCCCCAAGATAACCCATCTCAGCTAATGTGGCAGTGGGTTCAGGCATATATCCATTTGTTCACGATTCGGTCGTTTTTAAAATTAATTCACCCCATCAATCAACAAATGTGAAATGGAAAATTGACCATGTTTTCAGACACTGTATTAAACATTCATGTAGGGTCCGCAGTCTGCCTGAGTTCAAAATATGGCTCCACCAGCTCTTAGGGAGAGCTCTTGGGAAAACTATTTAATGTATTTAAACCTTGACTTCCTCATCTACAATATAGGAACAATACAATAGTAGTATCTGTGAGGTTCAAGCAGCATAAAGCACACAAAATGCCAAGACAGTGTCTGTAACCTAAAAGTGATTACCACTTCTCCTAGTTGTTGCACTACTATTAGCCACTATTCTCATTAACACTGGGAATATGTCAAGAAGACACAGGTCATGCCTTCAAAGGAGACTGGGGGGAAAAATAGGTTAAGTATTTATAACACCCAGGTAAGAGGAAGTTAATAAGGAACAAAAAAGGGGGGTGTCTGGAGAGCAGGTATGAAGAAGACGTCTCAGAGGGGCGATGCTTGAGCTTGGATACTAGAGAGAGTAGACAAGTGAGAGTAGAACATTTCAGGAAGAGACAGGCCAACAAGTGCCAGCACACAGAGGTGCAGAAGAACAGGTCTTTATCTTAGCATGAGTAGGGTTTGGTCTTCCTGGACTCCAGGAAGATTCCACTGGGGACTATGTTGAGTAGTTTGAACTTTATCCATTGTGGGATCCTAAAACAGGGAGCAAACCTTGTTTGTGTTGTTCAGAAAAAACACTTTGTGACTCATTTGGGAGAAGAATGGGTGGGAGTTGTTGTCCAGGCAAAAGTGTGTGTGTGGGCGGGCAGGGTGTTCAATGCAGGCAAGGCCAAGGGCAAGGAGGGGAGAGGACAGTGTTAATAATAGGGAGTTGAACTGGACAGACCTCATCTGCTGAGGGAGAGAGCTAAGGGAGGTCAGGAAGATCCCAGAGTGACGGGGGCGGCGGGGGCAGGGAGGCACTGTCCTCACTCACCAGGACCAGAAATGTAGAGGAAAGGGGACAGGGGAGGAAGTCCATTTTGGATTGCAGGTAGGGTGCTCGGCAGTGAATTCTATGTGAGTGTTTCACACTTAAGAGCTTATAGGGGACAGAGAGAGTTGAAAATACAGTAGGGAGAATGGATATTGGTAAATGAGGTTCCTGAGAAGAGAGGGTCAGGGACCCAGAAAACAGAGGGATGCAGAGATAATTGTCCCACAGGAGGGAAAGACAGATGGGTCTGGATGCAGGATGTTTGTCCCCATCCACTCCTTACAAAGAGCCCTTTTCTCTTCCTTCTTTCTGTGCTTTTGTCCTGCACACTCACTCCAAGGACTTGGAATTTTCTTACCAGAATCCAGACAACTCCCTGGCATTCCCATGCACTCCTATTTCCAAAACTCCTCCATGAATCTTCTCAAGTTTTTTTTTTTTTTCTCTACTGTTTATATTTGAGATTTGAGACCTGGTAGGTCTCACCTGAGACAAAAAAGAAAGATGCCAAAATCATACCAAGGGTGATTCAGAGTGGATTCTGTTTGCAGTTGATGTCCAGAAAGTGACTCCTCTGGATAAAGGAGAGGGCTCAGGTTTAGAGCAGAGTTCTAGGCTGGAGAGGCTCTCAGCTGTGGACTATAGTCTTGTAATCCTGACATTCCTTCTTGTAGGGGCACAGCTCCCTTCATCCCCTAGTGGCCCCACCAGGTGGGCCTTTCCCTCCCTGGGTCCCCCACCATAGCAGAGCAGTGGCTAGGGAATGCCCCATTGCCCAAGAGCCATCAGAGGCCACATGGCACAAGGTCCTGACAGTTCATTGGCCTCTATGCTTCCTCTCAGTCAAGCAACAGTGCCAAGAAAAACCTGAGGGCAAGTGAGAAAACCAGTTGTGATCTGCCCAGCAAGCAGGTGGCAGTGCAGCAGCTGGCCCCGCCTTCAGTGCCTCCTGGAGTCTTGGGGATGGAAAGAAAAGCAGACATTCTAGGGCCAGTTTCCTGAAGCTCCAGGCCATCCAACTGTCCTGTGGGGAGAAGCCCAGAAACCAGAAGCAGCCACTATGGATCAAGGTAGGCAAGGTTCATGGTGTTGCTGGAGCTCAGGGACCAGGATGGCAGGGAGACTGCAGGGAGTGAAAGGAAGAGCACATTCAGAGAAAGAGAAGTAAATAAAGAACTGAGGCAGAAACAGTAGAAACCCCAGAAACCTCAGATTTTGTTGGCAGCCTGAGAATCAAAAGACAAGGTGGAGGCTGACAGGTAAACACAAACAACCTCTTGCCAACATGCCTGCTTCAGCAGCAGCCAGGAATTCGGGTGCTAGATTTCCTGTCCTCTGCCACTAGCTGACCCTTTGACATTGGGAAAGTTATTTCTCTAGTACAAGCCCCTGTGCCTGAAAAATGGGGTGGGGGGGGCAGTTGGTCCAGACAATCATGAACTGTCTTCCAGCTCTAAAATTCTCTGAATCTTTATGTCTTCTCTTTTCCTTACCATTTCTGAGGGTCTGTTCCTCATGTTCGCTAATCTTTCCACCATTATCCTTCTCTCCATATCAACTCTCTCTAAGAAAGAGCTTCTTTGAAGATGAAATGGTTAGTTGAAACCATTTGGAAGAATGAGCTAAAACTCAACAAGTATAACAGCTTCATATTCTTTTATTTTTTTGTGTCTAAATTTTTATTTTAAATTTTTCTAATTTTAATTACATAAGAAATATGAAGCTGGAGTTAAATGAAGCAATAATTGTAGACAAAGCTACAGTTCACTGGCTGCCACCCCTAACCCCAGCCTCATTTCCAGAGAAACCAGTTATCAGTCTTCTGTCTATGCATTATATATATACACACACACACACACACACATATATACATATATTCATTTGAATATCTATTCGACTTAATACATAGGGATAGCATGTATGCCTTTTTTTAATATCCATGTCAAAATCATATTGTACATATTTTTCTACAGTTTTTTAAAAAGATTTATTTTATTTATTTATGCATACAAGAGCTGGGGTGTAGGCCAGATGTATGGGAGGTAAGAGGATTCACCAGAGACAGAGTGGGGAGCAGGACAGGTGGATCTACTGCAATACACTGCTGAGGGGAGCACTGGGCGAGACAGGAGAGGTCTGCTTCGCCATGTGGGTTAACTCCCTGGCCGGGGTTTGAACTCGTTCTGCTGTGACTGCTGGCTGATAGCTTCATAGTGCTGAGACTTAACCCCTTGTGCCACCAGGGAGGCCCCAGTTTGATTCTTTTTTTAACTCAACAGTATCATGGAGTTCTATGCATGGCACTCAGTACCTATGCATCTACCTCAATATTTTCCACTTTGCATAATATTCTACAGTATTGATGTGAGTAACTTATTTATCCAGTCCCTTATTCCTGGACATTTAGGTTGTTTCCCATTTTTCAGTTGTACAAGTAATGTTGTAGTTCATGTCCTTACCTATGCTTCTTTGTGCTCCTGTGGGATGTCTCTTTAGGATAGATGTTGAGATCAATTACTTTAAAGTTCTTCCTTTAATTTCCTTTCTATTGTTTTACCTCATTCTCTCCCCACATCAAGGAGAACATATGGCTATTAATATTAAGTCTACCTCCTCACTAAATTTCTGGTGTCTAGGCAGAAGAAAGATCCCTATATTACAGGCAGAGATAACTTGACCCATGCGGTATCTAGAAGATGAGATTGGGCCCCAGTGCTTGCTATCAGGCAAATGCCTGCACACATTTTGATTACTCTGGTCATGTGCCCATCCTGAATCAGAGCCAGTTTGTGATTGGTCTAGTCAGTTGATCTCCAACATGAGTGAGCTTCTTTTTCCACTTCTAGGAAAAAGCTACATGCTTTCCAACTGGCAGTGAATCCTGTTCTTTCTGAATATGAATAAAGCCAGCAATGAGTGGCAGCTGTTGGGTAGTGGGAAGAGCATAGGACTAGAACCAGTAACCCCACGTTTAACCTTAGGCCAGACATTTCATCTACCAGAACCTTAGTTTTCACATATCCAAGAGTAGATGACAAGACATGTCATCCCTCCAACGTTGTGGTAAGTATTCGGTGAGATAATTGTCTCAAAAGGCCAAGGACAAAGCCTACACATAGTAGGCATGGCCTCATCAAGGGGATAGCTGAATCCAAAATGTGCAATAAGTGCAGGTGATTATGCAAACAATAGAGAATTGTTCAAAACAGCAAATATTTTTGAGTACCTGATGTGCTGAACACTATGCTTAGATTTCTTATAAGAAATCCATACCCACTAGCACTCATACCTCCTCCCCCATCTTTTCAATCCCTGGCAAACTCTAATCTGCTTTCTGTCTCTATGGATTTTCTTATTCTGCATATTTCATATGAATTGAATCATTTAATATGTGACCTGTTATGTCTGACTACTTTTACTTAGCTTAATGTTTTCAAGCTTCACCCATTTGATATTCAACATTCATTTGTATGACTGAATAATACTCCATTTTATGGCTATATTACATTTATTCATCCATTAATCAGATGGACATTTGGATTGTTCTCATTTTTGATTATTATGAATAACACTGCTATTATCCTTCATGTACAAATTTCGTGTGAATGTGTGTTTTCGATCTCTGGGGTATACACCTAGGAGTGGGAATGCTGGGTCAAGTGGTAACTGTACATTTAACATTTTGAAGAACTGTCAGAATGTTCTTCAAAGTGGCTGTACTATTTTACAATCCCACCAGAATATATGAAAATTCCATTTCTCCATATCCTCATTAACCCATATTAAGTATGGGTTTAACTGTGGATTTTTCAAAGATGTCTTTTATCAGGTTGAAGAAGTTTCTTTCAATTCTCAGAGATAATTTATTTCTTAAGTATTTTTTTTAAGATTTATTTTTATTTTATTTATACAAGCACTGAGTACAGTCAGAAGCGTGGGAGGGTGAGAGAATTCACCAGAGCCAGAGCCGGGAGCAGAGCAGGCAGGAGGACCGAAGTACACTGCTGAGGGGAGCAGCGGGCGGCAGGAGAGGTCTGCACGCCATGTGGGACCCTCCTCCTGTGGCCTAGGAGCAGCGGGGGATCCAACCTGCACTGCAGAGGCTGCAGGCAGCTTCGCAACCCAGCGCTCAACCGCTGCGCCACTGGGGAGGCCCTATTTCTTGAATATTTTTATTATGAGAGGGCATAGGATTTTTGTCAAATACTTTAGTTCATATTTCTTAAAATATAGGTACAACTAAGACAAAACAGATCTCTGTTCTCATTGGCTTACATCTAGTGGGGGAAGACAGACAAATAAAACATTCATACAACAATATCTGAATGTCACATGTTGAGCCTGAAACTAGTAGGTTTCCAGTAAAAGACTGTTGATATAAGTGAAAAAAATGAGCATACTAGTCACTTGTTAACTAAGTTGTTAATGTTCTTATAGTGGTATAGTAAAGTGTTGTGTATCAGTGGGAGAGGAAAAAATATATATATTGTCCAAGGGTTTCATGACAGAGGTGAGTATTAAAATGGAGTTGGAGGACAGGTGGAATTTAGTTAGATGGTGAGGGGGCATTCTGAGTTGGGGTTATAGCAAGATCAAAATACATGGACAGGGCCTTCCTAGTGGCACAAGGGGTTAATCATAACACTACAAAGCTATTCACAGCCTCTGTAGCACAAGCTACAGAGTACCATTTGCTCAGGGGCAGATTGGTTGGAGAAGCAGGTTCATGCTGGGAGTGGTGAGAAATGAGAAAGCAAGGGTGTAAGTTCAGGTGAGGCATAGTGGGTCTAAAGTGTCAGGTTAAAGAATGTGTCTTTTATTCAACAGAATATAAAATATCACAGAACTGTTAAAGGGATGGCATGATCATGTTTTCTTGAGGAAAGAAAATCTGATGATGTGTAGAGGGTAGGTGGTATGGAAAAACAGGAAGCAGGGGACCTGATGGAGGCTGCTAGGAGTAAGGAGAGGAGGTAGGAATGATATAAATTTGTGAAAATACAAATGGACACCAGAGATGCTTTAAAGGAACAAGTAAAGGGACTTGATGATATATGAACAGAGACAGATTGGGAAGGAGATGTTAAGATGATTGTGATGTAAAGGTTGTGAACCTAGATTTCTCGGGACCAAGAGAGGACACTGGTCCAACACAGAGAAGTCAGAAATGGAGCCTATTAGAGGAGGCAAACTTGGAAAACAGTAATTTTATGTTTTGAAAGACTTCAGAAGGCTGAGAGTGGGACTTTCTTTGTCCTCAGCACCTCCGCAACTAGGGAACTGGGCACCGCATTAGTGGCGGTCAGAGGGCAAGCTAATGGTTAAAAGAATAGCTGTTAATCCACAGACATGAGCCCAGATCTGAGGGATGTCATGGAAGCAAGTGAGACTGTTAGCCTGAATCCAACAAAGTGGATGCCAGGTAGATGTGGAGTTGTTAGACTGAAGAGAACAATGAAACTTGGTCAGTCCTACTACAGGTGTCAGACAGACACAGAAAACTAAGCATTTCCAATAAGGTTTAAGGGAGATGGAGCTAGAAGGTCAGAGACGCAGGGAAGGAGGGAGGAAGTAAGTAAGAAAGTAAGTGGCACTTGCATGCATGGTACCTCATTCAGTTCTCATACCCTCCCTTTAAGGCTTTGGACTCTATTTTACTGACTGAGGTTCAGAGAGGCTAAGTTTCTTCCTCAAGTTTGCACAGCTAGTAAATGTGGTGGGCAAAACTGGATCAGATTCCACAACCATGTTTTTTTCATTTGTCCCCTGACCACCTGTTACAGGACTGGAGGTGGTCCTCACAGACCTCCAGAGCTCCCTGAACAATATTTTGCATCACACAGAGGAGATCAGTTCTGACCGCCTCATTGTTCGCCGGGGCCAGGCCTTCAGTATCACTCTGTACTTCAGGAACAGGGGCTTCCAGCCTGGCCTGGACAACATCATCTTTGTGGCTGAGACTGGTAAGGACTCTGGCTGATTCACTAGGCTGTGTGTGTGTGTGTGTGTGTGTGTGTGTTTTGAGGGGATTCTTGGGAACTGAGAGGTCACTGCAGAGGATGTCAACTCTGCTTCCCTTCCAGGACCACTGCCAGACCTGAACAAGGGTACTCAGGCTGTGTTCAGCCTGGCTGGACATCGAAGCCCCTGGATCGCCTCAGTGAAGACCAATGGGGCCACCTCCCTGGAGGTGAGCCTCTGTGCCCCTCCCATGGCAGCTGTGGGTCGGTATCTCTTGAAGGTTCGAATTGACCCCTACCAGGGGTCTCCAATAGCTTACCAGCTTGGGGAGTTCATTCTGCTCTTCAATCCTTGGTGCACAGGTAAGGCCGTATACCTGTGTGGGGGTCCCTCATCTCTACCCCTTTGTCAGTGCCACAGAAACCAGGCTCAAGGATTTCTAACTCCCTGTTCTCTGACCACCCACAAATTTCCCTCACCCCATGTACTCAGCATCCATTCCCAACCACCAAGAATCAAGGCAGGGATATTTACTACTTATTTACCTTTTTAGAATTTTAAAATTATGACCCAAGTGATCTTTACTGAAAATGAAAACTATTACAATTACATTTGACTACTGTTAACATCTACATTGATCAAACATTAAAAAAGTTAATTTATTTTTAACTGAGGTAATATTGGGGTATCGCCATCAGGTATCACCACTGTAGCGCACCCACCACCAACTCACCCATAGTCCACCACCATAGGCCAGTATGCTTCCTTCCCTCTTTGTTCTACCCTTCCCCTTCCCCTACCCACCCTTTCCCTACAACTTGGTGCTTCAGTTCTGTAGTCAGCCCCAGAATAGTCAGATACATTTTTTTATCTGACTATTAGTTTTGTTACTTTATATTCCACTTATTAGTGACACCATCTGGTAGATCAAAGATTTTTTAATTAACTCAAGTTTTTTCATTAAAAGAGTAATAAATGGGGCCTCTCTGGTGGCGCAGGAGGTTGAGCGCCTCACTGTGAGACTGTCCGCAGCCTCTGCAGCACGGGTTCCATCCAGGCAGGCCTGGCGAGAGACCATCCCACATGGCGAAGCAGACCACTCCTGTCTCGCCCACTGCTCCCCTCAGCAGTGTATTTCATTGGTCTGCCTGTTCTACTCCCAGCTCTGTCTCTGGTGGATCCTCTCACCCTCCCGCACCTCTGGCCTGTGTCCCGGTTCTTGTATTAAAATAAATAAATCTTTAAAAAAAAAAAAGGGTAATAAATGCATTGCATTGAATATTTGTGGAATGAAGCAAAGGATAAAGTAAAACCTTATCCTAGTCTCCAAGTTGTACCCTCCAGAGGAAATCCTTTTAACATTTTTCCTGTAGACTTGCGGAAATGTTCTATGCTTAATCAAAGGTGTATTTATCATATACATATACATATACATGTGTGAGTGATTATATAATGCACCTTACAGATGGGGTCATATAATACACAACATGCTCTCTTTTGTTTTTTTCATTTAACAGTTCAACTTTGGACATATTTGCCTATCAGTATATTTTTCTTAAAACTATGCTTATTCCTGGAGCCTCCCTAGTGGTGCAAGGGGTTGAGGTGCAGCACCATGAAGCTATCTGCAGCCACTAAAGCACAAGTTCAATCCCCGGCCAGGGAGGTGACCCACATGGTGCAGCAGACCTCTCCTGACTTGCCCACTGCTCCCCTCAGCAGTGTATTTTTGTCAATCTGCCTGTTCTGTTCCCCACTCTGTCTCTGGTGAATCCCCTCACCCCCCACCTCTGGACTGTACCCCAGTTCTTGTATGCCTGGATAAATCTTTAAAAAAAAAAAACCATACTTATTCCTGTTTGGATATAGCTAATATTTTTTAAATAGTCCCCTATTTATATGCACTTCGAATGTTTCCAGTTTTTGTATTAAACTGACAGTGACCGTACCACATGCCCCACAATATATTTCCTCTATATTGACCCCTGAGGGCAGTGACAGTATATGGACATAATAAAGCACAAGTAGGAGGAAAGAGTGAGAAGAGGGACAGTAAGAGTAGAGAATGGGTCTGGAAGGCTTCTGGGCAAAGGTCAGACTCCACAAAATCTCACTTCTGACTTAGAGGATGTTCTTCTCCTCTTTATCATTCTACCTTCTGCCCCAACTTTGTTCCAAAACTACCTTCTTTCCTAACCAAGCCTAAGAGGACTGTTGGTTGTTCCAGAACCAGAACGCTGGTTGATTGCCAGCTCTCTAGCAACCTCTCACAGCCCTGTCACTGAATGCTCAGGACACTTACCGATTGGGCAGGTGATGAGGCCCTGCCATTGAATCAAGGAGGACAATTGTCTGTCTTTTTGTGTTTCTGCCTCTCTGTGTCTCTTTTACACACACACACACACACACACACACACACACACATCCTTGGTCTCTAAGACTGTGGAGTTCAGACAGGTACTAAGGGCCCTCCTAAGATATAGAAAGGAACGTGCTATCTGTGGGGACTTCTCTTTTGAGGTTTGTGTCCACTCAGGTCCCAGAGAGACCCAATATGGGGGCTATGACTAGTAGGGGTAAATTCAGGACCAGAAGCTGCCCCATCCAGGATACTGTCTGGGGGGTACCACATGTAGCTCAGGTCACTGGTGGCCTGCATGAGGGTGGTCTCAACCATGAACCTGCAACCCTAATCACACTGGTCCAAAACTTCAATAAAAATGTATCTTAGGGCCTCCCCGGTGGCGCAGCGGTTGAGCGCTGGGTTGCGAAGCTGCCCGCAGCCTCTGCGGCGCCGGTTCGATCCCCGGCTGCTCCCCGGCCACCGGAGGAGGATCCCACATGGCGCGCAGACCTCTCCTGCCGCCCGCTGCTCCCCTCAGCAGTGTACTTCGGTCCTTCTGCCTGCTCTGCTCCCCGCTCTGGCTCTGGTGAATTCTCTCACCCTCCCACGCTTCTGACTGTACCCAGTGCATGTATAAACAAAACAAACAAACAAATAAATAAATACATAAAGCATGCCTCTATTAAAAAAAAAATGTATCTTAGCATTTTAACCTCCCCCCACTGATGTCACACAGGGTTGTCCCTGAAGAAAGGGGGAGGGTACCTTCAACTCAGGTCAGGCAAGATTTCTAGGACATTGCAAAGAAGGCACCTGCCCCCACTGGCCTTTTGTTTATTCTTAACTTGAAAAAGATATTTTTTATATCATAAAAGTAACACATGTTCATCCCAGAAAATCTAGAGAATGCCAATAACAAAAAGAAAAAAACCCCAACCAACTGCTATTAACATTTTTTTAAGAATAGACTTCAAAATTTTCTGTTCATATACACATATATTTTTAACAAAAGTCAATTCAGGTTGTGAATAAATTCATTATTATGTAACCTATGTAAAATTAATGTATCACATGTAGATTTCCATACACACACACACATACACACACAAACACTTTGCACCTTAACATTAATAGTGCACAGATTTCTGTGGCAGAGATGACTATTCAACCAGTCCTTAAGAACAGGAAATTTACAATAGAAAAACAGTAAAATGAGTATGAAGTGAAAAAAAAAAAAAAAAGAACAGGGAATTTAGTTCCTTCCAGCTTCTCAGAGTTATAAACAGCTCAAACAGCCTCCTAAATACTTCCTAAATACTTTCCTTAGACTAAATTCCTACAAAAGGAACAATGAGGTCAATGTCAATCCCTAAGTTTGCTCTTTACCAGCCAGGATTATTTGAGTACAGCAGAAAGAGCAGGGAATATGGAGTCAGATGAACTGTGTGTTCAAATTTCACTCTGTACTTATTGTGTGATTTGGGCAAGGTACTTATTCTGAGCCTGTTTTAAGGTACTTATCACCCTTAAAATGGGGCTAGGATGTAGATGTGCTTTGCAAATCAAGAAATTCCCCAAAGGTAAATTTTTACTCTTCTACCTCATGTTCATATTGAGCCTGTAGCTGGTGTTGGGGTTTGGTGCCCCTCTTTGTCCTTCCAGAGCTCGGTTCCCATGGTTCTGTGCTCCTGAGCAAGGGCATGGAGGAGGAAAGGCAAGATGGTTTTTCTGCTTTGTGCCCTCCTACTTTGACTCCTAGGGGATGCTGTTTACTTGGATAGCGAGCCCCAAAGACAGGAGTATGTCGTGAACGATTATGGCTTCATCTACCAAGGGAACAAGGATTGGATCCGCCCTTGCCCCTGGAACTATGGACAGGTGAGTCTCAGCCCCACTTCCTGCCCATCCAGGCCCTGGGCTCATGAGGATAGGGGGGTGGGAGTAAGGGAAGAGGATGCCCTGGGTGTGGCTCACCAAGAAAAGTGAAAGTAACTAAATTGCTCCAGGACCTCGTGAGAAGGGACACCAGGGAGCTAAGGAAAGAGGAAGTTGGAAGGGGTTCTTTGCTGATTATGACAGATTTGGATAATGAGATCTAAGGGGGGAGGACAGCTAAAAGCCTTTCCCTCAGGAATTCCACTGAGTATGACTGTGAGGATAAAGGGCTAATAGTGACAAAGGCAATGATAGGGCCTGGTTTTATTTGTCAATCTGCTTTGGGTGGGGACCCAGTTATCACTCTCCCAGTTCATCCTCATGACACCAGACAGTGGATTCTAGTTCTGCCACACTGAGGAAAGTTTGTCCCCTGAACACCTCAGCTGGAAGCAGGGCTGATGAGTAGCAACGAATTTTCCCTCCCTATTACTATTGCCTCTTTATTTATTTATTATTTTGGCTAGTTTTGATTGTATATCTTTTCTATTATGGAAGTAACACAAGGTCATTTTAAAAACTTTACAAGGAAACCTTACAAAAATGGACACATGGAACATGAACATCATCCCAAGCACTGTTTTTTCCCCCTAAATATATTCTAAGACTTGTGAATTTATTTGTAGAAATAGCATCATGTCAATAGCATCATGTCAATAGCATCATGTCAATCATAGTGCAACTCCTGCCTTACTGAAGATCTGCCTCCTACTTAAAGCTCAATAGAGGGTAGGTGCTCCAGGAAGTTCAGTGCCAGGTAGGGGAAGAAGGTTCTTCAGGCTGAAACCCAGCACCAGGAACACTGTCAGGGAGAAGATTAGCCCTGGCTGCTCAGAAGGGTTGTCAGCTGGAGGTCCCGGGGGTGCTTGTGGAGCTTTGTGTATTTGATATGGGTTCCTCTTCTTTACTTGCCTAAGTAGAACTCAAACACACTGGGGTGGCTAGAATCAAAATGAGACATGGCAGCTTCAACTGGCCCCAACAGAAATTCCCAGCTCACCATGAGGCAGATGGGAATTCTGTCAAAACCCTGGAGAGGAGTTTATCATTATGTGTCAGAAACAAAAGAGAAATTGCTGCTTTCTGAGCTGCTTTCTTCCCTTTCTCCTTTATTTTGTGAACACATACTGAAGGCCTGCTCAGTGACAGGGAGGGTGCTGGGTATTTAGGCCCTTGTAACTCAGGGCAATAAACACTGAGTTATGAAAATGAATGAAACACTGCCCTTGAGTCCACAGTGTAGTGGGGACTCAGACACACAAGCAGATCATTTATCATACAAAGAGATTTGTAAAAAAAAAAAAAAAAATAGAGAGGCAGGCACAAGGAGTCTGGGAGCCCAGATGAAGAGTTCTTGGCTAGGTATGAGGATGTCAGGGAAGCTTCCTGGAAAAATGCTTGAGCTGAGCTATCCAAGTAAAGGATGGTGGGAAAATATCTCAGGCAAAGAGAAGCATGACAAGGACACAGAGGTAAGAAAACAGCTTGACCTGATGCAGGGATTACAAGGAATCTGGTGCTGCTGGAGCATAAATGGTGAGGCAGGGCATATGGATACAATAAGTTGAAGAGTAGAAGGGGGCCAAGTTAGGAGGGTCTTAAGTGCCTTCTAGAGGAGTTTAGAGCTTTGATTCTGTGGGGTGTAGGGGCCTTTGAACATTTTAAAGCATAAAAGTGAACTGATCAAACTTTCCCCTGGGGAAGATGGATCAGAGAAGGCTCCTACTCCTGTTCATTGGCCTGTATTACATGGGCACAAATACATTCTTTTATCCTCATACAACAAAGATGCATGGAGTCCCTACTATGTTCTGGACACTGTGCCAAGTCTGGGTTGTGCAGATGTGGGAAGACCTGAAGAGAGACAGAATGTATACTCATGTAGGGAAGACGGATCTTAGCTCCCTCACTATAACATAGTCTGAAGAGTAGGAAGATATCCAGTCCAGGTTATGGAGCTACACCAGGCTTGGGCTCAGGGAAGGCTTCAGAGGAAGTGGCATTCACAATAAGCCTGAAGGACAAGAGGTCAGGCTGCCTTGGGCGGGAAGTTTCCATACATCCCTTGTAGTTTGAAGAGAATATCATGGACATCTGCCTGGAGCTGCTAGACAAGCTATTAGTCAGTCCAGAGCCCCTGGGTCATGGGCGTCTTGCAAGTCGGCACCATCATCTCAGCAGTAACTGCCAATGATGAGCTGGGTCAGGGAATGAGAGTGAAAGATGAGGCAATGTGTTTTCAGCAAGGGTATTCCAAGGACTCCAGAAGTGTGGCGACTGAAGGGAGAAGAGGGAGAGACAGAGTCAGACTCATCTGACTCCATCAGACTCATTTGAAGAAGCTCCAGCAGTAGCAATGGGCACTTTAAAATGGAAGGGATTTGACTCCCTGCACATCCAAACTGGGTGAGCTGTAACTCCGGAGCTCTGAGATCTCATACCTGCCCAGGAGGCAGTTCATGGCCGTGCTGCTGGACACAGTAACCTTCCAAATGAGTTTATAGATGCTAGGTGGGGCGGGCCATGTATTTCTTTGCATATTTGTGTGGAGCATGGACACTTTTACTCTCTGTGTCTCCCCTTGCAGTTTGAAGAGAATATCATAGACATCTGCTTGGAGCTGCTAGACAAGAGCCTGCACTTCCAGATTGACCCAGCCATAGACTGTGCCCTGAGGGGAAGCCCTGTCTACATCAGCAGGGTGGTGTGTGCCATGGTGAGGCCCCAGGGGTTTCCATGGAGGGAGGAAGCTGTGCAGAGGGAGCCCTGACCACTCACAAGTTGCCCCCCTGCAGTGGGGCAGTGAAGAGCCAAGAGGCAGGGGCCCTCCGACAGCGTGATTTAGGATGAGACTGGTGACAGAATGTGGAAAAGAAGTTTTCTCAACTGAGCTCTGAGCTAGCTAGGTGGGGCCACCACTTAGCTAATTGCCTGCTAATTAATTCCAAATTTCCTGCTTTGGGAAAGGTTGAGTAGCTCTGGTTTGGGAAATGATCTTGTTTCCAAATTTCCTTTGCTCTGAAGTATTTTTAGAAGCTCTCAGAGCCAAGCTCTAGTTTTACAGTTGATGGGAAGATGGAAGGAAGGGGACATAGGGGGTGAGTAGAAATAGGATAATAAATAAATAATTAACAGTGGAGCACAATCAGAATAGCCAGCTTTCTACCCCATCCCTTTCCTAATGAGTCTGTAAATTGCCAGGTAAAATGAGATGAAGGTCTCCGCTGTGTCTGAGGCCCATGGGCCTTGCAAGGCTGCTCACATATCACCTCTCACCGAGGAAGAGGATGCTTCTAATACTTCTATATATGACTTCTCTTCAGATCAACAGTAATGATGACAATGGGGTACTCAATGGAAAGTGGAGTGAGAATTACTCAGATGGCATCAACCCTGCAGAGTGGACCGGTAGCGTGGCCATCCTGAAACAGTGGCACGCCACAGGCTGCCAGCCAGTGAGATATGGGCAGTGCTGGGTCTTCGCAGCTGTCATGTGCACAGGTAGGGAATGAAAGGGCCCTGTGGGAAGCCCAAAACGTGTCATGGTTCATCTATTAGCTCTCTGAACCATTCTTATTCTGGTCTCACATGTTTTCCACCAAGGGACGTTTGGAAGGAAGCCCTTTCCAATAAAAATGTCTCATTACTGACCCCAAACTTCACATAGCTGGGCTTATTCTCAGAGGATGGTTCTGAGGCAGAAGTCACACACTTGCTGGAGACCAGTGTCCTTCCATTCTTTTGAGCTTGGGAACCCTGACAGAATATTCCTATGAGTCTGGCTGGAAATTGTCTAGATCCAAACAGGAATAAGGTGAGAGGTCAAGTAACTGGAAAACTTAAAAAATGATTGGTGCCCTTTTGAACATGGGGAATGGACTTAATGAAGGTGGGGCCAGTGCAGGTATGTGTCTGAGCAATGGTCTGGGTAGTGGGGCCAGAGCAAGATGGCAGCCAAAGTAAAATGACCTTCAGTATGGAGTAGTCACAACTTCACAGGATCTGAAAGCAAAATCCATGTCAGGGAGTTAGGGGAAATGGAGGTCAGCTTCTCAAATAGGAAGTGGATGCTGCATTAGTAAAAGAAAGCTAAAAAAATACCTAGGGAGAAAACATGGCAAATTGAAGTTGGTGTGCATGTGGTAAAAGGAATAAGCAGAAGGCAGAGGCTGACGGAGGGATATGTTGAGGGAACTGACACCTGGAAATGAGTCACATACTGGAGGTAGCAGGAGGCAGTCTGCCTCACCCAGGGCCAAACTTGCTCCTGGCCCTTACCCTCCCACCCTGCTTATGTCTCATGCTTAGGCCAGCTCTTAGCCTCTTGGCATGCTTACCCATATACCTGACTTGGGTTAAATCAGGAAATTATTATTCTTGTTAGCTGGGGAAACAAGCTAAATATGGCTTTTGTTTATGGGATTCCCTAGTCCAATTCAGGGAGATCAGATCTGCCTACAACTTGTTTACTGAGAGCTCAGTCTTTTGTATAGTCAATCCCTGTATGACAAAGCCTGGTACAGTCTATGTGAATGTGTGCTGAACCTATCTCTGGGCTATTCAAGCCTACTGGGCAGTAAGACCAAGCCTTTGTCCAGGAGCACAAAGAAGTTTCTGTTAACAGTCCTGAGCTGCTCCTCTGTAGCTGTAGAGCTCCTTCTCGAGTTAGATAGCTTGATTGCCCAGCGGTAAGAAACTAGAAATTCAATAGCTTTCATACCCAGAGTCATAAAGATTTGGGTCACCTGGAAGGCTGGGTCATCCAGGGAGCAGGTACAAGACTGACAGGCAAATAATGGATTGATCTTATGCATGATAGAGAAGGAAACTTCCTGTGTGTGGAGAAGCTTAGAATATGATGGGCTCTGTGTGTGTGTGTGTGTGTGCGTGTGTATTAGGATCTGATGGGCTATGTGTGTGTAATGGGAGAGGGTCAGGGTGTGGCTGTGGTTGTCTGGAACTGGGTGATGACAGAGGTGGAACCAGTGAAGGGAGATTATGCAACTGGAGCAGACCAATTAAAATGTTTGTGAAAACTGTGGCCCTTTAGTGAACTGGGAAGCAAAGGTTTGGGCAAAGTGGGTCAAATGTGGCCCTGTCCAACTGTAGCTTAACGAGTAGCAGCCCAAAAGGACCACCATGCTGTATATTAACAGATATATCAATTCGAAAACTCATTCTTTCATTCAACACATATAGAGTTCTTTTTCTATGCTAGGCACTATGCTTCCAGTACTCTTGGATACAGAGATGGGTAGCACCCAGCCTCTACTCCACTAAAGCTAAGGACTTGGTAAAAAATTCCTAACCCAATACAGCTGGGAAACAAATTGTTTATTATTGTTGTGATTGGTGCTGCCATTTAACAATCATAATAGCTGGTATTTATTGGGGATTTCTTGGGTGCCAGGCATTGTGCTGAACCTTGACAGGCTACAGCAATGGTGACTGTGGAATCTGGATGTAGACTGCTTGGGTTCAAATACCAGTACTACCATTAATTGAGTAGTCTTGGGCAAGTCACTTACTTTGTGCTCAATTTCCTTAGCTGTATGATGGGGAAAGTAATGGTACCTACCTCAAAGGGTTGTTGAAAGGACTGAGTGATCTGTAGTTGGGGACTGCTTAGAATAGTGCCAGCCTCCTAGGAGTACTAACTAATATTGTCTCACTGCATCTCCCATATGACCTTATGAAGTAGATTCTTCAGCTTCAGTTTTCAGAGGCAACTGAGTGGCAAAGCCAGTCTCACATCTAGGTCTGGCTGGCTCTGTGACCAAGCTCTAGCCATTAGGAAATACTGCCTCATGGGACATTGCTAGGAGCTGCCACTTATTCAGTGACCCTGGTGCTTCAGGCACATGCTGGGCATTTTCTTTCTAAGCCTCACAATCTGCAAAGTAGAGATCCTTAATATCATTTTACAGATGAGAAAATTCATCTAGTCACCTAGTTACCTAGTGACTAATATGTAATATTATATTTGACCAAGTAACTCCTGTCTGACTCAGAAGTGCATTCTCTCCTCTGTAGCTCAGTGTTATCTTTTGTAAGGGTCAACATACTGATCTCAACTTCCTAAAGAAAAATCACAAAAAAAGATACTTTGTGTGCATCAAAGATAAGATTATAATGCTTTAAACCAGCTCCACATCCATTTAGTTGGCTGTTAACTCTGGGAATTTTAGAGAAATCCCTGGCCTATCCTGCCTGTGCTCAAGGCTGGCTGCCCCATAACTCTCGATCTTCAGGCTTTTCCTGTTTCAGCCATCTGGTCCTGTGACAAATTTGGCCTCCTCAGCCCTTGATTGAAGTCTGTGAAATAGCCTGGTTGCCTTCTACTGCAAGGGAACAGAGGAGATGGTAAAATTTCCCATTGCCTGAAAATTTTCCCCAAAGTCAGGCATAAAAAAGGTCACCTACTTTATGATTCCATAGATGTGAAATGTCCAGAAAAGGCAAAGTCATAGAGACAGAGAGTAGATGGGTGTTTGTCTTGGGCTGGGGAGGGGGAGAATAAGAAGTAACTCCTTAGTAGGCATGGCTTTTCCTTTTGAGATGATGAAAACATTCTGGGATTAGAGAGTAGGCATTGTGGCTCTACCTGTGAATGTTACAAGCCAGTGAAATGTACAGTTTAAAAGGGTAAGTTTTATGGTATATAAATTATATCTCAATGAAGTTGTGCAGGAAAAAAAAAAATCAGGCATCCTAGGACTGTCTCTGCCCACAACTGTATGGGCTGAGAGCAGCAGTGACAGGTTTAGGGTTGGAAGACAGATGTGACTATGAGCAGGTATATGGAGCGTGATCCCCTCCTCCCTAAAGTGGGGCACTGTGCTCAGAGTAATCATGAGAAGGTGCGAGAAATGGTGTGGGAGATGAGGAGGCTGAGTGCTTGGAGCTGGGTATTCTCCCCAAAACTCCCACTTGTAGTATTTTGTACATTTGATCCCCATTTAGGCTTTGGTTTATGTCCTCTGTTTAAAGCTTTTTTGAACACCCCTGAACTAGACGTCTTCTAAGAGTTCTTCTCACTTAGTTGCAGAGTGCCCTCTGTCAAGTATCTCATTATCTTCATTTCAAAACAGTACGTCTTGTTTTTACTGGTCCCTTAGTTCTCAAAGAAAGAACCTCAGCCAAGGCTAGTGTGTTTATTTTGTCTCGAACTTTCTTTAGATTCCAGTCCAAACTGCTTTGTGAAATGCCCTGGCTTAAACACAAATCTACCAACTGTCTTCATTGATTTATGAGATATCAAGGATTGTACAGAATGTTCCTTCATTGGGTTGTGGGTTAATGTACAGCAAGCACTTAGAAAGATCCCTGGCACAGTGTTAGTTTTAAGTGAGTGTTGGCTATTGGTCAGATACTATTTCAATTTCTACTTCTTGGGCTCTAGCTATCTAGCTGGGTCTTGTACAAAAGGTGTCCCTGGCAACCCTCCAAACTTCGATTCCCCATCCTCCCTATCACTTTTACTTTAAACTTTATTTTCAACCTTTGTTCCTTAGAGTGTTTAAACTAATCATATTCCTAATTTTGTGGTATTTGTCATAATACATCTGCTTCAAGGTCCTCTTTTTTAAAAATTAATAAATTTATTTTTCTTATTTCTATATCCTAACTTGTTTCTAGTTACCTAGTGATTAATATGTAGTATTATATTTGAGTGTGTTCTTACAAAATGTGTGTTATCTTCATGAAATATTTTTTCCAGATTTTTTTTGGTTTTATTTATTGTATTTTCATTTTTAAACATTCCATTGGGTCTTTTGTCCATCTTCCCTTTCTCTTCTCATTATAGCCATGTTTTCTTTTACTTCTCTTGGGCATATTTCAATGTTTAAAATAATTGTTATAAGGTCCTTGCAAGCTAGTTCTATTACCTCTGTCATTTCTGAATCTAGCTCTATTGATGTACCTTTTTCCTGTTTTATGGGTCATATTTTCCTGCTTCTTGATATGATAGGTGGTTTTTTAAAATAGGTTCATTTTTCAGAGTACTTTTAAGTTTTGTTGACACTTCAGAAATGAAAGAGTGGTTCAAATATGAATTCATGACGGCCTATCTGAAAAACCAAGGCAATATTACATCTTGGTTATAAGAACATGGCAGGAGGGGAAGAAAGTGATACCTTTATCACTTAGAAGCTTAATAAATCCAGGGAGAAATTAAGAAGTGCTAAATTCAGAGGTGCTAAAATTAAGAGATCATATTTCAATGTGATCACTTTAACTCTGTTAGCTGGAGCTTTGACTAAATTCTTCAGGATAAGCCATGAAAGTGTGGCAACAAAGTTGACTAAATGAATTTTGATAAATTGAACTCTAACTTTCCACTGATTTTCCTTATGAAATTGGAGCCAAATTTCCACAGGGGAGATGGGATGGCCGAGGTTAAGAGAAGTAGTGAGAAGCCTTCACTGCCAGTCATGAAATAGTCCCCATGTTTTAAAACCATCAGCATGGTGCCCACTGCCAGTCAGAAGTTCCTGCTCCTTGAAAGCAAGAATATCGTTTTAGCCCAGTGCCCGGTTCATCACAGGGACTTGGCACTGAATGAGTGAAGAATGGCTAAGTGAAGAGCCATGGTACTTAATGCCTAGAGAGTGGCGTGATATAAAATGCTAGGGTAAGTCTGCAGCCCCTTTCCAATGTTCAGGTCAAGTCCACCTTTGTTCAAGTATCACCTGTTAGCATGTGTACATGCACACAAACACACATGACCCACATGGGCTTCTCTTTTACAAGAGACTCAGTTACCACAAAATTATCAATAAGTTACTTGAGTCGCACATGAAATTGTGCATCAGAACTGATAGTCAGAAGAAACCTTGTCCATGGGTAGAAGACAGCTCATTTCAACAGGAATTTCATGAGCATCTACTCTGTGCCAAGTACTGTGATAAGGATGAAAAAATGCCCAAATGCTGTGGCTGATAGGCTAAGGCAAATATAAGATCATAGAGAACTTCATGTTCTAATAAAATGCGTAGCACATATTTTGTGTGAGTGAGATTAAGCGATAGCACAAGAAAGATTAGTGTAGTATGGAGTAGTTGGGGAAATTTCACAGAAGGTTCACTGGGAATGAGGTGATACTGAATTGTTTATTGAAGCTGCGGTGACTCATAGTTAAAGAATGGGAAGGTTTCCAGATTGGAGAAATATGGATTTAAACGCTGCCCTGGTTCTTCTCTCTCTCTGCCATTTGACCCCAATCTCTCTAAAACAATTTTCTCTTTAAAGCTGGGATAATCATAGAGTTGTGGAGACGATTAAGTGAGATCATGCCAGTGTAGTACTTGGCACCACACCTGACGTCCATAAAGTTGTCAGCAGGAAAATAGGGAAGATGGAAAGATGCATTCAGCTGGGGTTGTGATTCATGACAACAAGGGCTCCAGAAACACTCCAGATTCAAATTCAAGGCACAGAAGTGAGAGATGAGAGATGAAACCCCAAGATAGGAGGAGCTCTTGGTAGGGAGACAAAGCAAGAAGGACTGAGGCAGCAAGACCCCAGAAAATACGGCGATGCATCAGTCTGAGTGCCTTTAGTTCCCTTAGTGTGACACATAGGCCTCACTCCCTATGTCACAAACCATTTTTTTCCCCTTCCTAGCTTCACAGTGACAGCCATCCTCCCTTATAAGTCATGACAAAGAAGGAGAGAAAATGGATCAGTGCAAATTCGTTACCACTCTACGCTTTTGCTCTTCTGACAATCAAATTTGGTACCCAAAGTATAGCATGTAGCTATGACAGTGCTGTACAGAAGTCAGAAATCACCAGAGTGGGCAAAGATTCAGGAGACATCATTCGTTCACCCATCCAGCAAAGACACACCAAGTATCTACAAAATAGGTCTGGCCCTGTATTATTAATGGCTGTAAAATGATAAAGTTAAATATCACACAAACCCTGCCCTCAGGAGTGCAGACTCACAAATTGTTGCAAACCCTGTGCCATGTTTAGTAGAGAATGTCCACTGCCATGAGACCAGTGGCTGGTTAGGGGTGGAAAGTGCCTAACCAGCCACGCTGAGCAGGAGTTGACGTCACCACTGACACAAATGGCTGTTCATAAACTCATCAATCAGGGTGAAGAACAGAGGAGGCTTGCTCCTGCTCTTCCTGCCCAGCCCTCCTTGGCATGTGCTTTTATTACCATAAGTGTTATCCACCCTCCTGATTGTAATCTTAACAGAAATCTCAGCCCATGCAATGCTTCTGAGTCACCTGAATTAGTTATTGCATCACTCCTGTCTCAAGTTCCTTCAGATTCAGTTTTCCCAACCTTCACCCTGTCCTCTGAGGCTTTCCTGTGTCACCTCCACCTATATTGCTCTGCTCACTCTTAGCCATTGGCCTTAGAGCTCCAAGGAAAGCTCCAAGTTCCCTATAATGCTTCTACACCCCCATCCTGGGGTACATTCAGAGGTGTGTCCCCTCACACATAGGTGTGTCTTCAGAGGTGGCCTTACACTTTGTGCCAAAGTGTAAGAAGGCGCCTAAACAAAAATCTATAAGCAATTAAATGTTTAGTATATGCAAGTAAACTAAAAGCTATAAAACTTTTTACAATGATAGCAGTAAGTGTGAAGAACTCTTAGAAATCTCTGTATTTTTGACTCAGTCATTTTACCTTTTAGAATCTATCCTAAGGGGGAGGGGAGATAAAGATGGATCAACAAAGATGTTCATCACAGTATTACTTACAACAGGGGAAAAACTGTTAAACAACTAAATGCCTAAAAATAACCACCACTAGAAAGTATGCTTTGGCAAATATTTGATAAATGGGAAAATGCTTTGGATTAACAGCTAGGTGAAAATACTGTGGTGTTGAACTCTGTGCATAGCACTAGGAGGGAGCCTCAGAATTGAGTACAAGTTTATCAGTTAAAAGAGATTTGAATGATAAGTTCTGCAACTTTCTAGCTGTGTGACCTTGGTCAATGTAGCAAACTTTTCTTAGCCTCTGATTCTTCACCTTTAAAACAGGGTTAATATTAGTAGCTACCATGGTAGAGTTATTCTGAGCCTTTTGTAAATAAAATACTTAGCATCATATTTGGCTCATAGACATTGTTGTTGAATTGGGTGGACTGTCACTGCTGGACCTGAAGGAATAGGGGTTCTAAGGACTCTGGTGCTGGGCTGGGGTAGAATTAATGGTGTACTAAAAAGAGTGCAGAATGGGGAGGGGGTCAGATAAGGCAGAAGATAAAAAAAAAAAGAAGTTTTCTGGCAAAGGGAAGAGATGCCTCTTTAGGAATAAAGATAACATTCTCGATCTTTGTAAGAATTTCTCTACTAGGTAGACTTTCATTTCTAGCCCTCTTTACAAGGTTTTCTTCCCTTCTTGGTTTGATCTGTGATGATTTCCTTAAGAAGATTCTGAAACAACGCACTCATTGAAAGGGGGAAATCTAAGCCACAGAACTCTTTGCCTATGACTTTAATGGTCTGAGGAGCAGGGTTGAGATGAGGGGTGGGTGATCCCCAGCAGCTGCTGAGGAGGCTAGCAGACTGGCACCCCCCGTGAGCACATACAACCTACCTGTCCTGCTGTGCTTGAGCCCCCACAGGACCCACAGACTGCCACAAACCTGGGAAGTCAGAGTGGCAATGCCTGCCCTGCCAATTCCTCTTCACTACCTTTACCCAGGAGTTGAGGTTCAACATGTCCCTAGCTGTTGTTTAGGGAAAGAAACTCTGAGTTCTGGAGAGGAGTAAAGTGGTATATGAGCAACTGCTCACTGGCCTCTAGCATGGATGGCGGGCACCTCCCCACGCCTAGCATCACTGTTACTGTGCACTTCTTCAAAATTGAAGGAGCATTCCACCACCTGGACTGGGCACTTCAGGAAAGTGTGCTTGGCTCCCACCAGCCACTTGCCCTCTCACAGAATCATTCAACCAGGTAGGACAGAGCCTTTGCCACAGTCCCTCTGCCTTTCTGTGGCCACAAAAATGTTTGCTCACTAACCACAATTCCAAAGATTCCCTGATTACTGGTGGGAGCTTCTGACAGGTACTTAGGTATGGACAACCTGGGACTGCCCCCCTCTAGGAAGGAGGCCAGTGTCATTGGATAGCACCATGGACAAAAACAATTAAGTCTTGATCTCAGCCTCTCTAACAGCCCCTTAGTAACTCAGACTAGCGCATTGTTGTGGCCAAAGGTACTTACGTGTCTTGGTCCTTGTTCGAAAAAGACATGCCTGCACCCAATGTTGGGTGCTGTGGATGGTGCTGGTCTGGAAGAGGACAGCACCTTCCTGGGGCTGAAGGAAGACTGCAAGCACCTTCCATGAGTCCCTGGACTTAATGACCTTCACCTGTGAATTCTGAGCCCAGAAGCCCAGAATACTGGCTTGACACAGGACTTTGTATTATGCTGCAATGAACATATACCTAAATTGGGGGAGAGAAGGACATAGAATTAAAAAAAAAAAATTGTAGCGATAGTCTAATGCCAGACAGTTGAGAAAAACATTGTTTTCACTTCAGTGGTTTTTAATCCTGTTTATGAAGTTGGTTTGTTTGTTTTTGCCAAAATTAACTGGTGAAGCCCTTAAAACCTCCTGGATTTGCATGCATTAATGTTTCAAGCCAGCACAGGAGCACTAGAAGCTGCCTTATAACAAGCTGTGGTTGATTGTTTTAAATCTGTATATAAGGAGGAGTGTGTACGGGATGAGAAGGTGGAGCATGCAGAGTGTTTCTGGTTGAGTCTGGTTCTGTTCAGACAGGTCCAGGTGCCCCTTAGGGTTTGCCATGGCTGGAGCGGGCATTGATCTTGAGGAGACTGCTCTCCCCAGACCATTTTCCCTGAGTTTATTTGTTAATTAAATTCTTTCCAAATTGGAAAAAGAATTCTGATGGTCTCAGCCAACAATCTTTATCACAGGAAGAAAAAAAACCTATTTGGTTTGAAGATAGAGATGTATGGCCAGGAAAGAAGCAGGACCGAGTCATTCTGCTAAATCTTGCCAAGGAAGGTGTGCTGGCCCAGGGAGAGGAACTGATGACTAGTTAAACTTTCTGTTGGCCCTAGTAGTGCATATCTGAGCAACCAGCATTCTCAACTTTTCAGGGAGTCTTTTCCATGAGCCCCAGGGAGCAGAATGCAGGAAGATGAGGCAGGAGGATGGAGGTGTCACTAACCAAGTGCCCCAGTCAGCTCCTGCTGATCCTGCAGATGCCAATGAGCAATTTTCTTGGGCCCAGGGCCTGAGTGCAGGGTGCCACAGAATTCATGAACCCACAGCTCACAGGAGATTTTTCTGTCCTTTTCTACAGTGATGAGGTGCCTGGGGATCCCCACGCGTGTGATCACCAACTTTGATTCTGGCCACGACACAGATGGAAACCTGATCATAGATGAGTATTACGACAACACAGGCAGGATTTTGGAGAATAAGAAGAAGGACACTGTCTGGTGAGAGAGAACCTCTCAGTCTCTTTCTAGGGCAAACCCCACCGGCAGGAGGTAGGGCAGGGCTGTGCCCAGGTCTCATGCCCTCCCGTCTGTCACCAGCACCAACCCTAAGACTGGGAAATAGCTGGCCATAAAAACAACGATTTTGGGTTTAGAACCCTCACATCACAAGAACTCTGTGTCTCTTGACAAAGACTGAGTTTGCCTCCTTGTCACCTCCACCATTTAGCCTGTGGGTATAACCACAAGAGGGCCCAAAATCTTAACCCCAGACACAAGAGCCTGAGCCTCTGTGAGCCAGCAACACACATAGGAAAGGGCATCAAAAAGGATGATCTTTTTGAGAGCAAGTGAAGGGTTTTTTATTTCATTTGAGTTTGGAAGCCTTCCGTTGATTCACAAACAGTTTCGGCAGAGGAAAGCACTTTTCTGAGCAAGCTGAGGCTCAAAGGAGGAAAAGCTGTTATCCCCTCACCCAGAGGGTTAAAGGCCTGGGGTGTGCTAAGTCTGTCTTTCTCCCTAGTGATCCATTTGCTCATCCATCCCCTATCTTGCTCCAGAAAGAAAACAAGTACCACAAACTCTCTTAGCTTCACTTTACACCGATTCTTTGGCTTCTCCCCCCAGGAATTTCCATGTCTGGGATGAGTGCTGGATGGCGCGAAAGGACCTCCCTCCTGGATATGGAGGCTGGCAGGTGCTGGACGCCACACCACAGGAGACCAGCAATGGTGAGGCTCTCCAAAGAGAAGCAGAACCCACTCCCACAGAGATAGTCTCTGCCCCCGCCAAACCTCCAGCAGCAGCCCACAGAGACTCTTCTGTTCTCCTTCAGGCCTCTACTGTTGCGGCCCTGCCTCAGTCAAAGCCATCAAGGAGGGAGAGGTGAATCTGAACTATGATACACCCTTTGCCTTTTCCATGGTGAATGCTGACTGCATGTCCTGGCTAGTCTATGGTGGGAAGGAGCAGAAACTTTACCAGGACACAAATTCTATTGGCAATTTTATCAGCACCAAGAGCATCCTGAGTGATGAGCGGGATGACATCACAGACAGCTACAAGTATGGAGAAGGTACGACAAAGCAGGCCTCACCCAGAGGCCGAGTCCGGTGAGCACCTTCCCCCTACTCCCTGGGAACTGTCCAACCAGCTGGGACAGGCCTCTGGGGAACCAGAGTGTAAACACTGAGCAGGGCCCAGGCCTGCTGGGTTCTCAACCCTTCAATTTTCAAATATTAATTGGGGTGTCTCCACTGCCTCACTTCCTCCACGGGATGTTCACATTGAGTGTGGGGCCACTAACAGTGTATCATTCTCTCTCTCCTGCCACCCCCCACAATCAACCTCCCACAAAAGATGGAAGAGGATTTAGTAACTATCTCCTATTAACTCAATTTTATTTAACTTATTATTTAAATAGTTGTGTTGTTTTTTTTTTAAGATTTATTTTATTTTTTTAAATTTTTTTTTATTAGAGGCATGTTTTTTATTTATTTTATTTTGTTTGTTTGTTTTGTTTATACATGCACTGGGTACAGTCAGAAGCGCGGGAGGGTGAGAGAATTCACCAGAGCCAGAGCGGGGAGCAGAGCAGGCAGAAGGACCGAAGTACACTGCTGAGGGGAGCAGCGGGTGGCAGGAGAGGTCTGCGCGCCATGTGGGACCCTCCTCCGGTGGCCGGGGAGCAGCCGGGGATCGAACCGGTGCTGCAGAGGCCGCGGGCAGCTTCGCAACCCAGAGCTCAACCGCTGCGCCACTGGGGAGGCCCTTTAAGATTTATTTTATTTATTTATTATACAAGCACTGACTGGGTACAGTCAGAAGCGTAGGAGGGGGAGAGAATTCACCAGAGCCAGAGCAGGGAGCAGAGCAGGCAGAAGGAAGCACACTGCTGAGGGGAGCAGCAGGCAGCAGGAGAGGTCTGCACGTCATGTGGGACCCTCCTTTGGTGTCCAGGGAGCAGCCGGGGATTGAACCGGTGCTGCAGAGGCTGCAGGCAGCTTCGCAACCCAGCGCTCAACCGCTGCGCAACTGGGGAAGCCCAATAGTTGTGTTTTATTGAGTGTTTGCAGGATAGGCTAGACCACCAGGCAGCCCTAAGGCTGATGTAAGGTCAAATGTCTACTGATACTACTGCCCCCTACAGAGGAAGGTTCTGAGAGGTAGACATCTGGCAGGGGCTTCTTTCCCAAGCCAGCAGGGGCAAAAGTGGAGCTAATTAGTCAGATGTAGGCTAATTTCTGGGAATTGAGAAAACCGACCACTAAGGAGTCAAGCAAATGTCTCCAGGGCTAGCAGCAAGGGCTAGCAGCATGGTGAGAGACAAGATCCGACCAGGAAGGGGTCAGGGTGTGGTCAGTGGGTAGTTGAGCAGTAGCTGGGAGTGCTGGGGAGTGGGGAGTCTGTGGTTTGTCTATGTGGGCCTTTAGGTGGACACAGGGAAAACACTAGAATCAGACTAGGATGGGACTACACAGTAAGATAAAAAGCACTGGACCCAGCTCAGTGGTACTACCCCTCACTTCTCACTTCTTCCACTCCCCATCTATTCTGGGGATATTTTGGTTGGAGAGTCCAGAAACAAATCCTGAAGTGAGGGTTTGAGTGCATGTGATTTACCCTGTGAGGCAAGCCAAGAACTACTGGAAGGAAGGAGAGTGATCTAGTGAGACAAAGGAGAGGAGGAAGCTTATGCATGGTGCCCCTTCAAGCCTGTTAGCAGATGGGCAGCCAGAGTGCAGTCTCGCCGGTGACTTCCAGGCGAGGGTTGCTTTAGTGTGTGTCCCAAATTATATGTTGTTTATCTGAAATTCAAATTAAATGGCCCCATCTTTTTGTTTGCTATAACTGGCAACCCTGTCAGGGATTCAGTGTGAAGTGTAGAACTGAAGGTAGGATACATCTGTATCCTACCTAAGAGGCAAAGGGACTAGATTATTGATCCGCCAACTCCTGTCCATCAGGGATTGAGGGCTGCTCCATAGGGGTGTAAATTCCCTAGTGCCTACGGCCTACACCTCTCCATGGGCTGTGTCAGCTCTGGTGGCAGAAAATATCTTGAAGAGGCATAGGTGCTAGGATTTGAATTTAGGCACATTGGCACTGTAATGGCAAATGTCAAGAGATGTGGGTAGGGCATTGTCAGTATTTCCTAGAGGTACATGGGTTCACCTGTAAATTTTGGGGGGGGGGGTTAGTACTATATTCTGGTGGGCCGGAGTGTCCTGAGCAGTCAGGCAGCACAGTTGATCCTTGAACAATGCAAGGGTTAGGGGTGCTGAGTCCCTGAGCAGTTGTAAATTCAAGTATAACTTTTGATTCCCCAAAAAATTAACTACCAAGTGCCAGCTGTTGACCAGTAGCCTTACCGTTAACATAGTCAATTAACACATATTTTCTATGTAATGTGTATTATATACTGTATTCTTACAACAAAGTAGAGAATGGAAAATGTTATTAAGAAAATCATAAAGAGGGCCTCCCTGGTGGCGCAGGCAGTTGTGTGCCGCACTGTGAAGCTGTCCGCAGCCTCTGCAGCGCAGGTTCAATCCTGGCTGGCAGGGGAGATACCCACATGGCACGGCAGACCTCTTCTGTCTCGCCCACTGCTCCCCTCAGCAGTGTGCTTCAGTCAATCTGCCTGTTCTGTTCCCTGCTCTGTCTCTGGTGAATCCTCTCACCCTCCCACGCATCTGGCCTGTATCCCAGTTCTTGTATAAATAAATAAAAAAAAAGAAAATACATTTACAATTCATATTTGTAGATACAGTAAATTTATGTCATTTGTTCACAAGATAAATCATCTCTCAGAATCTACATCAATATTGTCTTATACGATACAAAACACTTGTCACAGTTATATTACTAACAGTAGACATCAAAAATAAAAATATAAAAATGACTTTCATTTATTTACAGGTATAGTGATTCATGCATTGATATTTGTTGGGAAAAAAATCCACTTTTAAGTGGACCCTCACAGTTCAAATCTATGTTGTTCAAGGACGAACTGTATTCTCTCTCCTACCCAGACTGACAGGATTTGAGGATTGAGCAGACCACAGATGAGCCAAATCTGCTTCACATTTCTCTGGGCCCAATCTAGTCATGCCAGACTCAAGCTACTCTTTCACCTGGACCTGGGTTTAAAATGACACCCAGAGCAAGGGGACAAAAGTGGCCTCTGCCTGGGGAGGTTGCAGGAATGCACTGAAGGGTGGGGCTGGTTCCTGAGGATAGTAAGTGCTCAGTGAAGGCAGCTGCTGGGACTGTGAGGGAAACATGATTGGTATTCCCACACAGCCTCCCAGGACTGACCACTCTGGGAACTCTGTTTTCCCAAATTTCCTTTCATTTACTGTGGCTTCTCAGTTTCTCAATTTCTAGGTATTAGGCTACACCTGACAGATAATTTGGTTCTGGAGGAGGAAATCACAACAAACCCTGTTTTCTTTAAGAGTTTATTCCTCTGCATTTGTGGGCCCTTGCCTTTTCCTTGGGAAAAGTTGGATAGAATCTACTGGTTATAAGTACATACTGTCAAGTTGGGGAGATCTAGTTTCCTACTGGACTCCATCCCTTTCAAGTTGTGTAGCTTGGACAATTACATGACCTGTCTGTGGCCCATTTTCCTCATCTGTATTATAATAATAACAATACATCTCTGTCATTGTGGATGTGAGGATGAAAGGTGTGAAGGGCTCAGCAGAGCCTGACCCTTGGAAAGCACTTGATGAATAGTGGGGATTGTTTGTTATTGGAAATGAAGATTTTAACACCCCTGTAGTATTGGTGGAGCTGTTGCGGGGAATGTTTAACCAAGGCTTACTCTTCCCCACCAACCATCAGCTTGGCCCACAGTTAATGCTGTGCTCTTAACTTTCAGGTTCCCCCCAGGAGAGACAGATATTTCTGAAGGCTCTTCAGAAGCTGAAGGTTAGACAGGCCCAAGGCACCCACCCAGCAGAATTGCAACCCTCTGGTCCCAGACCTCGGAGCATGGAGGCAACACCCCCTCCGCCACCCAGTGATGTTGTTCAGGTCTCCCTGAAATTTCAGCTGCTCGACCCACCCAACATGGGCCAGGATGTAAGGTTTGCCCTGATCGCTCTCAACATGTCACGCAAGTTCAAGGACCTCAAAGTGAACCTGAGTGCCCAGTCCCTGCTTCATGATGGTAGCCCCCTGCCCCCGTTCTGGCAGGACACAGCCTTCATCACACTCTCTCCTGGTGAAGGTATGGGAACTGGGTATGGGCACAGAGGTAATCCATGTACAGGGTGGGTGGTGAAAATGCTAGCAGGGTTGTCAGACAACAAGGGTTCTGGCGTCAGACCCCTGTGATAAGGCTCTTCCTGCAGCAGATTCCTCCTTCTCCTCTCCCTCGTCCACTTCCTCTCCTACTTCTCCTGCCCTTTCTCCTCCTTCTCCCTTCATTTACTATGTCAAGGAAAGTAGCCTGATTTAGTGGGAAAAGCCTGAGCTTTGGAACCATCAGACCTTGGTTAAAGCCTCATTTTACCCATTAACTAGCAAAATGACCTTAGGCAAGCCATTTTACCTCTCTTCATCTCAGTGGTCTCCGTTATGGGGGCCTAGTACATATTAGAGAAGGGTCCCCAACTCCAACCCATGCCAAGCTCATTTTCTAGCTAGCCTAGCCTCACCCCATTCTTGTGTTCTCTCCCTAGCAAAGTACCATCCCTGCCAAGTTCCCTACTCCCAGTACAGCCAGTATCTGTCAACAGACAAGCTGATCCGCATCAGTGCCCTGGGCGAAGAGAAAAGCAGTCCCGAGAAGATCCTGGTGAACAAGATCATCACCTTAACCTATCCAGGCATCGTGATAAATGTAGGCAAGAGCCCTGCAATTGTCCTAAGGGGTTCTTGGGATGGGGTAAAGGACCCAGAGAGGGCAACCTGGCCTACTCAAGTGAATAGCATTCCTTTCTTTTGCTTCTTCTGGTCTCCCCATACCTTGCCACCAGAAACAAGAGGTTTGCCTGAAAACGCTAGGTGAGGTCTCCATCATCTTGTACCATTAGAGGCCGTCTAGGTGGAACTTGAGCAAGTGCCATGCAGAGGTCAGAAAGAGATCCTGCTCTTGTGCCACCTCCCAATGTTGGCCTTCCCTGGGGTCAACACGAAGACATATGAGCTCAATGGGATGGACCTGAGTAGGAAGATGATCAGCTCAGGTTTGATTTGCTATTTCTGGATTATGCATCCCTGGACAAGCCGCTGGGCCTCTGCCTCTGGAATTGTCAAATAAGAAGATTCGACTAGATGGCCTCTAAGGACCTCTCATACTCTGACATCTGCGGTCCTCTGAGTGGGAAGACATTGTCCCTTCCTCATAGTGATGTCTTCCCAAAGCCCATGAGACTGTGGTGCCCCCTGGTGGGGTGCTTCTGGCAAGCCCTCTCACTGGAGTCCATTTTAGAGAGGGTTTCCAAAGGTTTCCTGGGACCACTGTCTTTTCTCTCTCTCTCATAGCCCTGCATGCTCCTTTTGGTCTTCTCTCACACATTGGTATGAAATGAAATGAGCCACGGAGATGAGAAAGGGATGGAGTGGAATTCAAAAAGAAAAAAACAAACAAAAACTGCAAAAGATTTTATCCATTCACATTACTCATAAGAATTCTTTCACAACTCTTATTATTTCACACTTGGATGAAATCTTTGGAGCAGAGGAAACATCACTAGAGACTCCCAGTTCATCAGATTTCTTTATATACTGGGTTGAGTGATTTAAATTTTGTTACATCACAACTTAGCACAAGAATCCATTTTAAATAAATGATACAGAAGTTTCACATAACTATCTTGTGTGATGGACACTGGTATTTTCTTCTTTTCTATTTCAATTTTTAAAGATTTTGATTACAACCTGTTAGCATTGGTTTTTAACCCATAATTGGAAAAACTAAGGCCATGTCAGTCTAGCTCTTCAGGAAGCAGACCTCTAGGAAAGAGTGCCCTCCATAAATGTTTGTGGAATTGTGGACTGAGACTAATTCTCTGCTCTTTTTTTTCCTCTGGATTTCTCTGTTTAGGTTTTAGGAGCAGCTATTGTGAACCAGCCACTTTCCATACAGGTGATATTTTCAAACCCCCTCTTGGAGCAGGTTGCAGACTGTGTGCTGACTGTTGAAGGAAGTGGTCTCTTCAAGAAACAGCAGAGAGTCCTGTGAGTGTTGCAATCTTATCCAGGAGTTAGTTCTGTCCTTCTCTGAGAACACCAGGAAAGGAGAGACCTGGTTGCTGAGTAGAAAAGGGATTTGGGGTTATCTTGATGCCTACTGTGTCCTGACATTCCTTTCTCTGCTGCAGCATTGGAGTCCTCAAGCCCCAACATAGAGCGAGCATCACTCTGGAGACTGTGCCCTTCAAGAGTGGCCAAAGGCAGATACAAGCCAACCTGAGAAGTGACAAATTTAAGGACATAAAGGGCTACAAGATTGTCTCTGTGGAAGCTGGGTTATAAATTATGGAATAATGAGCTTGCTGCACAGGTTGTGAGCTTCAGGAAAAGGTGCAAGTTCAAATGCAGTTGTATCATTCCCCAACACAGGAGAGGTTTCACAGGGCTTCCAAGTGGGTGGTAAAGCAGATGGCGGCAAAAGATAATCCCAATTTGCCATTTGCACTGGTCCCCAGGAGTCTGTTCAGGGCTGCTGAATTCCAAGGTGTCCGTTTAGAAGTGTGAGAAGGCACAGAAGCCTGAGTACACTGGTTGGATTTGACCATGACTTACTAACCTCACCCCCCACTCCTAAAATGAAGAAAAGAAGTCTAGCTGAGTAGCTCACTGTCATTTTGTTATTGCAATGGCTAATTCCCTGGTACTAATAAATGTCAGTCCTTGTTCTCACCTTCTTTGTGCCTGTGTAATTATCACTTTCCCTACAGCAGCTCCCACCTGTTTCCTGGATGCTGGGAGTGTCCTGCTGTTTCAATACCTGAGCTCATTCACTCATTCAAGAAATATTTACTGAGTGTCTAGATGTGTCAAACATTGTTCTGAATGTAGGGAATAAGGCTATAAATAAAGCAAGTCCCTGTCTCCATGGATCTTACATTCCACCTGGGTAGTGGTGGTGGTGGTGGCACAAGAGACCACCATTAAACATGTCAACACATAAGTAAGGTGCTTAGAAATCCTGCCAGGAAAACAAAACCCCTGCAGGTGTCTTTACATACTACCCAACATCATGTTTTAGAAAAAATCCCAGGAGATCTCTCCCTTCACCTTCCTTTGAATTCCTTCCCATATCACATCCCAGATGTCCTTCAATCCTAATAGTTTCCACCTTAGGCTCAAAGGCTACCAGAGCATTGTGGTCCTGGATGGACCTGGGGTGGCTGGGGTTCTGGAGTTAGAACCAGCTGAATAATGCAGTGAAGGAGAGTTTTGGTAAGGAGCGAAGACTTTTCTCTTGGTTGCAGTTCCACTGAACACAAAGCAACTCCAATCATTATGTCCTCTCTGCCACACCTGCTTTTTATGATGCTGTGCAAAGTTCTCCGTGGAGAAAGGTATGGTGCTCCTGCCCTCCAGGTGTTGGTTGCAAGATTGAGACTGCTGTCTAGGGCAGATGTTAAATACACACATTAACTAAAGTTAAATACTTCTATTATATATATATACAAAAGGGTAAGTGTGATTAATCAGAGTGAGAGGAGAGGGTGTGGTGGGAATTTTATGGTAGGGTGATAGTCCTGCTAAAGAGTGGGCTGAGAACCAGGAGAACCCTGAAAGCAGGGAACTGAAAGCAACCTATAATTATTTCATGCTGTAATTACTGCCTGGCAAGCATGAAAACCATTTTAAAGAAAACATCCTGGAGGGGAGCATCTTACAGAGACAAAGGCCTCTGAAGCACTTGGTATATTTCAGCTACCACACCCTTGGACTCCTTCATGAATTTTTATTTTAACACCACATTCATTAACTCTTTCACTCGGCATGTTTGCTGAGTTTGTACTAGGGCACCGGGGACACAAGGAGGACCAGGGCCTGCCCTCAACTAGCTCAAGTCTAAGCCTGTGGAGAATGAAAAATAAATAAGAGGTTATAATACATAGGGGTATAAGGATGAGGGGAAAACTGGTCTAGTCTTGGGATGGTGGATCAAGGAAGGCTTCCAGAAGGGAGTGGCATTTAAGCTAGAAGTTAAAAGACCAGGAGTGAGCTGAATAGACTCAGGGGGTAGAGTATAGCAGTCAGGAACTTTAAGTCATTCAGATGGCTAGAGATCAGAGCAGGAGAGAGCAAGTAGCAGGAAAAATGAGGCAAGACACAAGGGATCTCTGAAGAACTTAGGATGGCAGTCTAAGGAGTTAGGACAGATCATATTCAGAAATAAATTTCCTCTAAGTATTGGATCACAGTCATTGCCTATAATGCCCATGCTTAGTTGATTCTCTTTTGCAGAGCTAAGCAAAGTAACTAAGTGACTTGAAAAACACTTCCAGGGCAAATAGTTCTCCATCAGAGACCAGTTTTGGGTCTACCAGTTTTTGAGGGGTACAGACAAGAATAATTTTATTGTTAAGTGGTTCCAGCTTGCCTTAGACCCCACTGGTTGGGACTTGGTTTCAGATGTACCACAGCATGGAGCTTCCTAAGGGAGGCAGGCCAAGCTGCTTAGCATAACAAGGGAGTTCAGGAAATGCTTGAGCTGAAACAGTATATGAATATGTGGGAATGTGAAGAAAAAAAATCTCTGTAATTATTCACCAAGGTGGAGGAGAAAGATCAAGATAAAAAGCAGAAGAATAAAAGCCTGATTTTAGAAAGATATTGCTATGTTTCATCTATTTAGGGACTTCCTAGTTAACCTTTTGGCATTAATTTCTAGCTTAGTTCCAGTATGGTTAGTGAACACACTGTCAATGTCTGATTTTAATCCTTTGCAGTTTGTTGAGATGTGTGCTGTGCACCAGCATATAGTCCATTTTGATGGCTATTTCACATCCTCTTGAGTACGTAATCTGCAGTTTTGTGGCACATTGTTTATATGTGTTCATTAAGTCAAGTTTGTTAATGAGTTGCTCAAATCTATATATGCACTAATTTTTGTTTGCTCTACAAATTAGTGAGGGAAATGCATTAAATTCTCCCATTAGGATTGTGGATTTATCTATTATCTTTTTACTTCTGTATGGATGGAGCAGAATTTTGAGTAATCTCCCATTAGTGTTTGTGGATTTAAGTATTTCTCTTTTTTTTTTAAATTTTTTTTTAAAATAATAAATTTTATTTTTATATTCCCCATACAATTGCAACCCCCCCATTCTGACCCCAATCCCTCCCTTCCCGCCCCCCATCCCCCCAAAAGTGTCTCTGGTTCATAGTTTTTTGCTGATTTTGATTTTCACTTTCTTATAGTTATTCATTTTCCTGGTCCCTTATTTAAGTTTTCTAGATTCCTGCTATGAGTGAGACCATCCGGTATTTTTCTTTTTCTTTCTGGCTTATTTCGCTGAGCATGATTCCTTCCAGCGCCATCCATGTAAGTATTTCTCTTTTTAATCCTGTGTGTTGCGGGGAGTATTTGAGAAGACAAGCTATTAACCTACAGGTGGTCAGGGGCTAGGGAACTATAGTTATTGTGGGGCATTTAGACCACCAGACCTGAAGTAGTGAGGGGAGGGGAGATTGTTGGAAATAGGAGACAGAAAGAGTTATGTGGAGAGGGCTACCTGCCAGGAACTGCCTTTTCGGTGACACTACAGGGAGGGAATCAGGAGATTTAACACTTCAGCCTCCATCTTCTCCCACCCTCTGATTTTCTGTTGGCACCCTGTTAGGCAAAGAAAACAACAGGGGGTCCACGTGTTTTGTCAACACTGTTCAGCTTCTGGGGTACAGGGAAACATGAATAAGGGTGTTGAGGAAATATAGAGGGGAAAATAAAAATATCCAATTTATGAAGTAGCTAATCCAACTTCCTCACTTTAAAGGTACTGAGCCGACAGGACCTAGAAGCTACCTCACTGCGGTAGGTCCCAGCAGACTCCAGTAAGCCCCAAATGGGGCCTGGAAGCAGTCCAGACCTAGTAGGCCCTGGCAAATATGTCCTGCCAAGGGGCAGAGATGTGACAGGCCCCAGCAGAGGCAATAGTAGGTCCTGGTCCTCGCTGCTGCAGCTCTTGGAGCAGTGAGCCAGAGAGAAACTGTTTGGAGGGATAGTCCCGTGGGTAGGATTGGACTGATTACACCTTGGACAGTAGACACCAGAGCAGACTTCAACAGGTTTGGCTCTGAGGAGATTCATGATACATAGAACAGGAAGTGGGTGGAAAGAAGAACCTGGGAGTTGTGGTCTGGAGAATGGCCTGGTGGCAGGATGTCAACTCAGCCAGAGGTCCTGGGGAAAGGGGAGTGGAGGTTGTGTGCAAACATACTCCTTTGAAAGAGGAAAACCTTGTGGAGGAGCTGGGGTGCTGCACATTGACTGAGTCCCCAGTAAAGATAGTAGCTGAGCAGGCATTCTGATCTTCTCTTCCCTTCCCACTCCCTGGGACTGGTGCTTACCGCGTAAGGCACACTCAGCATGCAGGGACTGCTGAGTCTCTCATCCCAAACTCCAGAGAAGGAAAATATCAGGGGTGCCACAAATACGAGTCCCATCCCAACTCAACCATACCAATATCTGGATCCTTCCAAGCCCCTCCCTCACCTGCTAACTTAACCATTACAGAATAAATCGGAATACATAAAGAAGTTAGCAAAGGCCAACATAAATAATCAAACAAAACCATGGCACCACCTGTGGGAAAAGTAAAATAATTTAAACCCCCTAAGTTACTGCTAAACATATTAAAAACAATAATAAAATAGAGACCTCAAGTAGCAAGATGGATGGAAAATAAAATACATGGAAATATGAGACCTCAACAGAGTATGACATTACAAGTATGACATTACTTTCCAGAATCCAGACACACACAAAAATGGAAGATTACATCTCCCTATCAATAGAGAATTCAGACTGCTATAATAAAAAAAAACTCAAAGAGATAGAAGAAAACTGAGAAAGTCAAGTCAAAATAATATAAGAGCACTCAGAAAGGCTAATCGAGGAGATACAATAAATTGCAGAAAAACAGGGGCCTCCCTGGTGGCGCAGGCAGTTGAGCGCCACACTCTGAAGCTGTCCGCAGCCTCTGCAGCACGGGTTTGATCCCGGCTGGCTGGGGAGAAACCCACATGGTGCAGCAGACCTCTCCTGTCTCGCCTGCTGCTTCCCTCAGCAGTGTATTTTGTCAAGTCTGCCTGTTCTGTTCCCCACTCTGTCTCTGGTGAATCCTCTCACCCTCCTGCACATCTGGCTGTACCCTAGTTCTTAAATAATTTTTTTAAAATCTTAATAAATAAAAAAATTGCAGAAAAACAAATTAATGAGCTCAGAAATAAACATCAATGAATAGAAGGCATAAATTGAAACTTTAAATAAGAAAATGACAGAAATTCAGAAAGAGCTCAATAAATGAGGTCTACCATATGATCCAGCAATTCCACTCATAGATCTCCCCAAAGAATGCAAAAACACTCAAAGGGATATACACATTCCTATGTTCATTTCAGCACTTTTTACAATAAACAAGTTCTGGAAACAAGCTAAGTGCCAATGACAGAGGAGTGGATTAAGAAGATTTGGTCTAATTAGACTCTTCTGGAAGGTTAATATCTGGAAGGAAAGCTACCAAGAGAGGCTTACAGATTAAGTGAAAGGCAGTAGATAAGGGTGCACCAGGTGGCTTAAAAGTATGTTCTCCTGCTGTGTGGAGATTTCTGGACCTACTAAACATAGAGCTTCCATATGATCCAGCAATTCCACTCCTAGGTATTTACCCAAAGGACACAGAAACATCAATTCCAAAGAGCACCTGCACCCCTATGTTTATAGCAGCACTGTTTACAATAGCTAAGCTTTGGAAACAACCCAAATGCCCAAAAATAGATGACTGGATCAAGAAGATGTGGTACATATACACCATGGAATATTATTCAGCATTCAAAAAAGATAAACACATGCAATTTGCATTAACATGGATGGCGCTGGAAGGGATCATGCTCAGCGAAATAAGCCAGAAAGAAAAAGAAAAATACCGGATGGTCTCACTCATAGCAGGAATCTAGAAAACTTAAATAAGGGACCAGGAAAATGAATAACTATAAGAAAGTGAAAATCAAAATCAACAAAAAACTATGAACCAGAGACACTCTATGGGGGTTTGGGGACGGGGAGGGGAGAGATTGGGGTCAAAATAAGGGGGTTGCAATTGTATGGGGAATATAAAAATAAAATTTATTTTAAAAAATAAAAGAAAATAAATTAGGAAGAAAAAAAAAGTATGCTCTCCTATACCTCTACCTACAGGAGTGCTTGGATTTTGTGACTGTCATTATTTTTCTAGGAAGCACTGCAAGCTATTAGAAATCAAACATAGAAAGAAAAAAAAAAAGATGTGGTCTGTAAATACGATGGAATACTACTACTCAGCTATAAAAAAATATGAATTTTTTTACATTTGTGACAATATGTATGAAACTAGAGGGGACTATGCTAAGTGAAATAAATCATAAAGGGAAAGACAAGCATGGGATTTCATTCATATGTGGAATATAGAGAAGCAAAACAAAGGAACTGATGAAACTAAATGAAAACAAACTCTACAAATGTGACTGCAGTAGGGGTGGGAACAAGGGGAAAGGAGGCCCAATGGTCTAGGGTAAAGGTCGATGAGTGTTTTGGTGGTGGGTGTGGTGTGATGATCTATATCTGAGTAGGTGTGAGCCATTTCCCCTAAATCACATATGGTGTTGTAAACCAATGTTACCTCAATAGAAAGAAAGAAAGAAAGAAAGAAAGAAAGAAAAAAAAATGAGAGAGGGAGGGAGAGAGGGAGAAGGGGCCTAAGCCTCAAGGGGAAAGGCCTGACCCAGTGGGTAAGTTGTAGTGGGTTTGGATGTTGGTTCATACTCTCCCACTCTCAGGTGCTCAAAGGATCCCTTCTCACAGTGTGACTTAAACCTTGAAAAATAATCTTAAATCAGTTGGAAATGGTTTATTTCTCATTTATGGGTGATGTATTCTACAGTTACTAGTCATGGTATAGTCTGCATTTCCCAGAACTACTTTGAAAATATCTTCATTGTTCATTACACAAAGATGTTGTGTAATGTTTGTTGCACGTTTGAAGGGAGTCAAGATTTTCAACAGATTAAAGGGATGACAGCTCAAACAAAAAACTTGTAGCAGGTAAGGGTGTGCAAGCACAAGTAGACTTGCAGAGTGTGTCTCAAGTTCTGCAGTGAAGCCCAGCTGCTCACACACTTTCTCTGTGCTGTGGCACAATAAGGTAAAAGGAAGCATTCCCATCCAGAACCCTAGCTCAGCTCTTTGCCACTAATGAGCTGAGAGAGCACTGTCTATCCCACTGAAATGCAAAAAGAGTTGTGTATTGACCCTCAAGTTGCTGGGGTCTAACCACTTCAGAAAACAGCATGACACTTCCTCAAAAAAAAAATTAAAATAAGGGCCTCCCTGGTGGTACAAGGGGTTAAGTCTCAGCACTATGAAGCTATCAGCAGTCACTGCAGAATGAGTTCAGTCCCCGGCCAGGGAGCTAACCTACATGGTACAGCAGACCTCTCCTGTCTCACCTGCTGCACCGCTCTGAGGATAAAATTCAAAATCCTTAATTGTCCAATATTTTGTTCCTGCCTTAACTCTCCCATCCAAGTACTAACCAGGCCCGACCCTGCTTAGCTTCCGAGATCAGACGAGATCGGGCGCGTTCAGGGTGGTATGGCCGTAGACCCTGCCTTAACTCTCTCTCTCACAATCTGTGTTCCAGTTTCACTGACTTTCTTTCTATTGCTCCCTGCCTCAGGGGGTCTACAGATGCAATTCTCTTTTCTTCCTCCCACCCCATCCTTTGCCACATTGCCTAGCTAACTCCTATTTATTCTTTCATTTCTAGTTACATATCACTTTCCTAAGAAGTCCTCCCTGACCTTCACACCTGTGTCCTAAAATTTGGAATTTCTTTTTTAAAGCATTTATCACAATGGGAAGTAAACTCTCACTGTAGGCATTTAGTACTGTTTCTCCCTGCTGGAATGTAAGTTCCTGGGTCCAGGGACATATCAATCTTTATTATTGTATAACCAGTACCCAATACAATTCTTGATGCACAATAGTACTTAATAAGTATTTGGGTCATGAATGAATAAATAAGTCTTTCTTGAGGACACGCCAGTTGAAGACTTGTTTTTCTGCCAGGTCTGCCAGGACAGACCTTTCTGGTCTCTCCTCCCTCCTCCCTCTTCACATTCCCCACTCACTTTTCTCCAGCTCAAACAGAATACATTATCTGTCTCATCATGGGATCCCCCCAAAATGCCCCAACTGAAATGCTGCCAGAGAGTGATTATTTGTGAAATCCCATGAGAATTATACCAGGAAAGAGAAGAGTCTCTTTGCTAGTACCAGAAGAGTGGAAAACCCCAAAAGGAAAGTCAGGCTGTGACACCCCCACTTCCTTTTCAGGTAGGGGGTTCACAGTGGGGGAAAATGTCTTCTGCTTATCATTTTCTTTCCTTGGCAAGGTTTTGTTACTCTTTTATCATAAAACATAGCCTAATGGGGACCTCCCTGGTGGCGCGAGGGGTTAAGACACAACACATGAAGCTATCCACAGCCACTGAAGCAAGAATTCGAAACGTGGCCAGGGAGCCACCCACATGGTGCGGCAGACCTCGCCTGACTTGCCCACTGCTCCCCTCAGCAGTGTATTTCAGTAGATCCACCTGTTCTGTTCCCCACTCTGTCTCTGTTGAATCCTCTCACCCCCTGGCCTGTACCCCAGCTCTTGTACGCATGAATAAATAGATCTTTTTTCCTTTTCCTTTTTTTTTTTTTTTTTTGTGGGACCCTCGCTGGCCGCCGGGGAACGAACCGGCGCTGCAGAGGCTGTGGGAGTGCTCAACTGCTGCGCCACTGGGGGAGGCCCATAAATAGATCTTAAAAAAAAATTTAAAAAAATAAAAAAACAGGGCCTCCCCGGTGGTGCAGCGGTTGAGCACTGGGTTGCGAGGCTGCCTGCAGCCTCTGCGGCGTCGGTTCGATCCCCGGCTGCTCCCCGGCGACCAGGGGAGGGTCCCGCATGGCGCGCAGACCTCTCCTGCTGCCCGCTGCTCCCCTCAGCAGTGTACTTCGGTCCTTCTGCCTGCTCTGCTCCCCGCTCTGGCTCTGGTGAATTCTCTCACCCTCCTGCTCTTCTGACTGTACCCAGTGCATGTATAAATAAATAAATAAAATCTTTAAAAAAAATAATATGGTTAATTTAAAAAAACAAACAAACAAACAAAAAAAACACAACATAGTCTTATGGTAAAAAGATACTAAAGGACATATAGAAAAAAAGCCTAATTCCAAGTCACTGAATTTCCCTATACAGAAGCATTATCTTTTCAGAAATATTATATGCAAACACAAAAAAATTCATATGCAATATATTCTCTCCTCACACACCCTTTAAACTAAGGTAGCATACTGTTCACACTGTTTTACTCCTTGCTTATTCAATTTAATAATAGACTTGGAAATCCTCCCATCAGTTTATATACAGCTACTTTGTTCTCTCTTTTTTTTTTAATATTTATTTATTTATTTATACAAGCACTGGGTACAGTCAGAAGCGCAGGAGGGTGAGAGAATTCACCAGAGCCAGAGCGGGGAACAGAACAGACAGACTGACAAATACACTGCTGAGGGGAGAAAGCAGGCTTCAGGAGAGCACACCATGCAAGACCCTCATCTGGCAGCTGGGGATCAAACCGGCGCTGCAGAGGCTGCAGGCAGCTTTACAGCCCAGCGCTCAACCGCTGCACCACCGGGGAGGCCCCTACTTTGTTCTTTTTTATGCTTCTATAGTACTCCATGGAATGCAAGTTCCTTAATTAAATTATTGCTATTATTTAGGAACATTTAGGTAGTTTCTAATATTTTGCTATTGTAACTATCAGTGCACTGGATATACCTGTAAATTTCATTCTACAAATGTTTGGTCATTTATATGATAAGAGTATCTAGAAGTATAATAGCTGACCAAAAGTATAGATTTTGATATTTTCCCTAATTTCCCTCCATAAAACTAAACCAACTTACACACCTATAAGCACAATAAGAGAAAAACTATTTCCCAAACCAGCACTCACTCAGTTTATTTTTTCATTTGTATTAAATGAAGTTGGATATTTTTTCATGTATTTAGGAGACATCAGAATTTCCTTTTCTGTGATTATCTATCATATCTTTCACAGTTTTTCTATTGATTTGTTGTTCCTATTGATTTGCAAGCATACTTTACATTAAGGAAATGAAAACCCTTTGTTAAAAAGGATTTTTTTCTGCTGTTATTACTACTGTAAATTGAAACTTATTCACATTTTCTGACTGGTTGTTGACTATATGTATGAAAACTATTGGTTTCTATAATTTTGGTGCTAGCCAACCTACTAAATTATCTTCTTTTCTACTCATGTTTAAAGTAGATTCATGTTCTCCAGGTAAAAATTATATCATGTTCAAATAATGAAACTTTACCTTTCATTTCTCATGAAGAATGGGGGGAACATAATAATATTCTTCAAATGGACAAGGTTTCAAAAGCATAAAAGGGTAAAAAGCAGAAAAATTAGTTTCCTACTCCACTCCTCAAGTGTCTCCCCACAGGCCACCAATAATCCCTGCAGTTTCTTTGATATCCTTCTAATACATATCCCATACATGTGCAGGCTTGTACAGTTGCTCTAAGAGTGCTTCTGGCAACATAGTCTCAGAAGCTCAGGTAAAAGCTGGGCTTTTAGGAAAATCAAAGGGCCAAACAAGAGATGCTCTCCTGTGCCGTGTCTTCTCAGTGACTAAACGAGCAGAGGTAGAGAGACATAAGCACTTCATCCAAAAATAGCTCCAAACTTTTCTGGTAGAATGTCCCAGACCAACAGGCTTGGAAGAGCAGAACACTTGCTTCTGCTTTTAGGACACTTATTTTTACCAACAAATTCTACCTCCTTATCTGTTTCACACAGACGAATCCCAGACACACGCTATTTCTCTGTATTACTGAATCAGCCCATGAATACATAGCAACTTGCAGACCATGATAAATTAGAGTCTGCGATTTGGAGCTGCAAATGGGTTTCGAGTTTGTGGAATCATCTCCTCCAGAGTCTTTCAGTGTTGTCCAGGTGACATCTGTGAGTCTCTCAAGGCTACTGAGTAACACAATTATAAGTTTCTTCAGGGCTTTTCCAGCTGATAGAGTGCCCCACCCCACTCCCCTACTCTACACTGCTGCCTGAGCCTCCAGCACAAGAGATAAAATGAAAAAGGGTCACTCCCAGCAGCTGGTCTAAAAGATACCAGCAGGACAGAAGAAACCTGTCAGCAAGCTCACAGGAGAAGTGTAAGGAAACTGCACTATTTACAAGTACTTCCATCAATTTCCATCTGGGAGACTGATTCAGGGAGTGATCCCAGAGCCAGAGTTCAAGACAGGCCTTTCCTGTGGTCAAGTGGATATCAGCCAGCAGCCATGGGACAGGGTGAGCCAAACCAGCTCCTTGTGGGCTTATTGGACTATCAGTAGCCCCTCCATCATTATGCATTTTCATTAGAGGAAGTAGGATGTGGTGGAGGGGATGGCAATGTGATATGTGATATGACACGAGGGTGTGGTAGATGGGTGCTGGTGATGATGGAGGTGATGTTGGTGGGGCTTTGGTAGTGGGTGCTGTGGTGGTGATACTGGTAGTAAACCTATGAGTTGGTAATAGAGTAGGGTTGTTGCTGGTAAGCTGGTGATCATAGTTGTGAGGATGGTGGTTAAGATGAATTTATAGCCTTATCCCAGCATCATCACATGATTGCTCTCACTGGGCTGTGATACCTATGGGAGATGACCCTGGGGTAACATGAGGGTGTCATAGCTAGTCTCAAGGTCAAATGGAAAAGAAGGGATGGTACGAGTCAGGGAATCCAGCTAAAAGGGGCAGAGGCAGATAAAAGACAAGAAAATGGGCAGACCCTGAGAATGTAGAAATCTCAGAGACCTCTTTAAAGGTCTTGCACATATACAAGTCTCACTGCAAATTATTATTGTAAAATGAGAATTACCTGATATCAGACTGTCATAATACTCTTGGGTCCCCTCCTTGTAGAGTTTTTTCTGGACTGCATAATTTGTTTGGTGAGTCTGTAGGTCAAATAACTATGTATGATCTCAGGTGAGTTGATTCTAACTCCCTGGGTCTTAGTCTTCTCATCTATAAAACAAGAGAATTGGACTCAGTGATTTCAAAACCAGCTCTAAAAGTTACCTAATTGAATTCTAAAAAAAAGTGAGTGAGGGTGAGGAAGAATTTCTACTTTATTAATTGCTTTTGGATTGTGGGCAAAAAAAGGAGATCGACAATAAGAACAAGCATTGTTCTTAGTAATAACAGCCTCGATTAATGGCATTTATGGCATATTTGACTCTGTGCTAATTGTATTATATATGTTACCTCAATTAATTGCCACAACCCTGTGAGGAAGGAGTATTATTTTAAGGAAGAGAAAACTGAAGCTCAGAGTGGTTTACCTTACTTGCCTGAGATGGCACAGCTAATAAGTAGGTTAAGCCAAGGATTTGAGCCCTGGCCTCTCTAATACCAGGGTATCTGCTTTTACTTTCATGGTCACATTTGCCTAGTCTCCATGATTTCTGCTTTTTTCCAAAAAGGACTGGGGATCAAGAGCTGCAACTTCCAGGCAGCAAGAAACAATGAAGAGCACCACACCAAGGCCTTTAGCTCCAGGCACCTCATTGTGAGGAGGGGACAGGCCTTCACCATCAGCCTGCACTTCCGAGCTCCAGTACACACATATCTGCCTGCCCTAAAGAAGGTGACCCTCATTGCTCAAACTGGTAAGTGGGGTAGGACTACGCTTTTTTGGCAGCACATCTAGGGGTAAGGGGTTTCTAGCACCCCCTCAAGAAACCATGGGGAAAATGGCCAACATAGCTCCCAATCCTCAAGAAGCCCTGTCCATCTTGTAGGGTTGCTGTATGAGATAATGTACACAGTAGCGTTCTTCATGATACAGAAGTTGCTCAGCAGCATTATCACTAAGGCATCTTTTTGGTTGCAAATAGACTATCATTTTTGTAGAAAATTGTATCCCCAGAATTATACCTAATCCAGGATAGATATAACATTTGATTGCTGTTTATTGAATCTGTACAAGTCAGATACTGTATTACAAGTGCTTTACATATAATATCTCATTAAGTGCTCATGTCACTCCTATGGCGGGTGCTATTTACAGTCCCCATTTTATATCTAGGAAACTTCTCTATGTGCCTCCACTGGCTGAGGGTCTGTGCTCTCCCTTCACCTTGACTGCTTCCCATCACTGAATGGGCCACTTTCGCTCTCATTCTCCTCATTTCAAGACCAATTTCACCTGCTCCAACTTTTGATATTTGACTTTATGACTCTGAGTTGTGACCAAGAAGTCCAAAATGACTGATTCATCTGTGTGACTGCAGGAGAGCAGCCTTCCACAAGCAACAGGACAGAAGCCGTATTTCCGATTTCCAGTCTTGGAGACCGGAAGTGGTGGAGTGCTGCGGTGGAAAGCAGAGATGCAGAGTCCTGGACTCTTTCTGTGACCACACCTGCAGATGCTGTCATTGGTCACTACTCCCTCCTGCTGCAGGTCTCTGGGCGGAAGCCACGCCTCTTGGGCCGCTTCACACTGCTCTTTAACCCCTGGGGTCGAGGTGAGTTTGAACCTCAGCTGCACAGAGGCTCAAGTCTTGGGAGCTGGGCACAGCTCTAGCAATGAGCACCAGTTCAGGCCCTGGCAGGCAGCTCCTGCTATGGCAGCAAAACAGCACTCAGTTGCTGCAGTACCTTCTCCCTGGTTGAATGGTGGGTCAGACCCAGGGTCCTGTCACCAGTGCAGCCTGGGGTTTCCCACTGAAAGCAAAGGTAAACCAAACTCGGGGGCAGGCTGGGACTATTTTAGTTTCAGTTGTTGAGATCCACTAAGGTGACCTTGGAAGAGCTATCCTTTACTATAATAATACCAGGGCAAGAAAGGGAAAAACTTCAGGAATGGAGGCAACCTGCTTTCTCCCTGGCCTCCCATGGCCTGATTCTAGGGTGAGTCCAGGTTTGTTGGTCCTGAAGCTTAAGTAATTTGGAGGGATCCACTTTAAGAAAAAGATTACAAATTTTTGAATTGCTAAGGAAGGCCCCTCCCAGGGCCTGAAAGGGTCTATGCTCATGAGGAGCCCCAAAGTTTCAGCTTCATAGTAAACCTGACCCATTCTGCTCTCTCTATTATCTCCACTTGTTCTGTTCTTACTATAGACTGCTTGGTCCTTTCCACACTGACCAACCTAAATATCTGACTGCAGTAGCCAAATAAAGGAAGGCCTACAGTAATGTAGTCTATTGGTGGGGGTTTCCTGGAATCAGGTAACCTCCTGTGGCCTGGTAACCAGAGGCCACCCCTGGTAAAGCTCAGCCCTGGTTGTTGGGGTTATTTCATGGCGTAGGAAAGGCCATCAGACATGATTACCATGCCCCAAAGAGAACCCCAGAGGGCATCTCCTTTTGCTTCCCATGCTGAAAACTAAGCCTTGTCTTTCCTTTTTAAAATCTGCCACCACCCACCTAATTGCTTGAGGTACCCTGAAGAGTTGTTTTGGGGAATGAAAAACAGCTTCTCCAGGCTTTCCTACCCTTGCCACCCAAGGCAACAAACTTGAGCCCTTTCTTGTCAAGAGTTCTGCTAGCCTGAGGGGGGGGGGCTCATTATAAGGCAGGACCGAGAAAGAGGAAACATGGAGAAATAGAAGAAATCTTCCCAGGTTCCCACAGCCCTGACTCCCTTTCTATACGGCACCTGAATCCCTGTGGGCTCTCTTTTCATTTCCTTTGCCTATGGTAGGGTTCTCCAATCCCCTCTCCTTCAGATGGGCCTGTCTGCCATCAGTTCAGGCCCTTCTTTCCTGCTCCAAGGGTTTTGGCAGATAAACAATAGATGGCAGATAAACAATACAATAGATGGTCCATTCAGGTGTCCCTTACCCAGTGTGGGTAATAAGCAAAGTCCCAGGCTCTCCACATACTGACAGAAAGACCCTCAAGTCATTCTCCTCCAAAGCCAAGGCTTTAATGTGTCCACCTTGCTGACCCTGAGTGTGAATCCAAAGCTAGGCCCAGGTGGCCTCCTCAAAGATACAGGAAAGATAGTTCTGGAACAGTGCTTGATTCAGAGGAAATTCAGTTTTGATTCTATGCCAGGATTTCTGCCTCCATGCTTGGCTTGTAGGGACCTGCCTTGGGAAGACCTTGACAAGTGAGGGTGTATGGAGATGTCCCTCTGGGAAGAGGGTGGGTGGTGGTTGACTCTGCCCATCTGGGAGGTGATTAAGAGACTTTTCAGAGCTTATCAGGCACATTGTTTATCTGTTATCTGAGTATATTTGGGAATGGGGCTCTCTTGGATTTAAAGGAAATCTTACATCTATAGTGAAAATCAGAGTCCTATTCATAAGCAGGTAAGTTTATAAAGGGGGGGGGCTGTACCAGGTGGAGAAAAGGGGCTACCTGTGCTCTGATAGCATATTGCACAGACCAAGGCTGAGTCTGGGGTTAAACACCTCAGTTTGAAGTGATTGTCAAAGATGGTCAGCTGACTTCTCAGAGAGGGCTCAGGATGGAGGGACAGGAGTCAAGTGCTCCTGGGACACATGGTTCTGTGATTTTAGGTCTTTTCAGTGCTTCCTGACGTTGAATATCTTCTCTTTCTGTTGCTTTAAGTTCCTTGCTCCTGGTAGGATGCTTGGAGGGGATGGTTTGGAAACCTTTTTTTCTTTCTAGTCTCCAGGAACCAGTCTAACCTCCCTTGACTCCACCCCAACACCAGGTGGAGAGAGGTCCCACCCTGCTCCCAGATTCCTAGAGTGGGTGACAACCTCCCTAAAAGCCCCCATCCTCCTCATGATTCCCAGCCAACCCTTGGATGAGGACATCAGCAGCAGCACTGGGCAGAGACGATGGGAATCCTACCCCCACTTGAACACCCCCACAGCAAAAAGCCAATGCTTTGGCTTCCACTGTCCCAGCCCCATTGCTCCCTCTGATCATCTTGCCAAATACTTCTCTTTCTTCTGCTCAACCCTGTCAACCTGTTTTTGTTTTTGTTTTTTAAATTGAACTTGTGGGAGAGAACAACGGGCCCTCTGGGAAACTCCCCGTGCTGTTGCCAAATTCTCTTGGGTCTAGAGACTCTGGCTGCAAGTGTATTCTGGGAACCAGTAGGCTTTTAAAGGTTGACATGTTCCTGTCTGCCCAGCTGACCAAAAGGCCACATCCTTGGCAGACCCAGGGACTGGCTCCTCTCCCCACCCTCCACCAGAGAGGATGTCAGGTCCCAGTGGAGGCAGTGAAATGAGGATGCGCCTCTCAGTCCCCACCAACCCCAGAGCCAAATGGAAACTTGGCAGCTAAACCTGACCTGGGCAGGGAGGGCAGAGGCAGGCTGTGGAGGGCAGATCTCGCACCACACAGGCCCTCATTGCTGCCTGCTTCTCACCAGAGGATGCTGTGTTCCTGGAGAATGAGGCTCAACGTAGGGAGTACGTACTGAACCAGAATGGCATCATCTACCTGGGCACAGCTGACTGCATTGAGACAATGTCCTGGGATTTTGGCCAGGTAGAGGGCTGGGGGGGGGGTCTTCCGGGAAGGAGAGGGGACAGTGGTTTCTCCCTAACATTCAATGTTCAGGACAGACAGAGCTGGCAGGTCCCAAAGTCCCATTTCTTTAGCCCATTTCAGCCAGGTGGTACCTCTCTTTCCTCAGGGCTTTATTAGACCACCCCCTACAGTTTCCAGATTTGCCTTCCTAAAGCCCACACAAATAAAATCTCTGTTAAATCCCCACATACAGAACAACAAGCAAATTCCCTAATTTGATACACAAGGCCCTTCACCGCTAAGCCACTGCTTTCCTTTCCCTGAGAGCAACTCCTGCACTAGCTCCCCACCATTCCTGAACGTGACATGCAGGCCGAATGTTCACTCAGCCTCCAATAGCTTCCATGCTTACTTCCTGGAAAACTCAGACCCATCCTTTTAGACCCCCTGAAAGCCATCCATACCCCCAAAGGCAGAATCAACTTCTCCCCTGTGCTCTCTGTTCTAGGTTGGTGTTTCTTCCTGGAGGCCCAGCTACAATGCTGAGATCTGTATTCTAAGTGGCTGTGTGTCCCTCTCCACTCTTAAGCTATGGCTCCTCAAGACAAGGAGCCAGCTTGCCATCTCCACCCGTCAGTGCTAGCAAGAGCAGTAGCAGCTCCCTAAAAAGGAAACTGAAAGGAATGAAAGGAAACACCACAGCCAGGTTCTCAACAGCTCATCCCCTATGGGAGAGTCATATGGCAGAGTAGGCAAAGCACTGGTCTGCCTGGGCACAGGGACCAGGGGCACCAGGGGACAAGGCCACAAGGGGAGAAGGAATGGAGCCCGAGTCTGGAAAAAGACAAGGGCAAGGAGACAAGGGAGGCTGTTGTGTGGGGCGAGTGCCTGGCCAGAGACTCTTCATCATGGTCCCGCGTGGTCCTTACAGTTCGAGAGTGATGTCATCGACCTCAGCCTGAGCTTACTGAGCGTGGACAAGCAGGTGGAGGAGAGGGGCAACCCCGTGCATGTGGCCTGCGTTTTGGGTGCCCTGGTGAGTGAGAAACATGGGGTGGGGAGAGGCCAGAATGGGGAGGACATCAGAAGAGTGATCTCTGACATAGTTGCCCCAGAAATTTCTCTGTAACCTCGCAAATTTCAAATCACAAATGGCCCCCTCCTCCCAAGGTCTAGGAGCCAGTTCTTAGACAAGGTTTTGAGTGTGGAGAGGACAAGAGGCTCCTCAGGGGAGAGAAAAGCAAAAGGAGGTGTCATTTCTCAGGGCACAATCCCTAATAGACTAAAATTGGAGCAGATTCCTCAGCGTACTCCTCTCTCCAGCCCCAACTTGGAGGTTGGGGTCCCTGGAAGGAAGGAAATAGAATCCAACTTAGGCTTGTTGCTAAGATGGTCAGAGGGACTTTCATTTCTAAATTGTTCTAAGAAGACACAGACCTTAAAGATAGCTTGGCGTCTTCCTGTTTTTCCTAAAAGTCCTTTCACTAATATCATGTGTTGCTCATATCCTTTTATGCCTCTGGACTCCCCTCTGAAGAAGTGGTGAGGGACAGGGACAGCCTGGGAGGAAGAGAAAGCTTGGGATAGTGAGGCTCCAGGCTCCAGGTGCAAACAGCTCAAGCTGTTAGGGCCAGAGAGCAAAGGTGCAGTGAAACCAGCCCGCTGAGAAGCAGCCAGCCTGCTCCTCTTGAGGCTTGAGCTGGGTTTGCCAGTTGGCCCACAAACACCTGTTTTTCAGAGGACTTGTTAATAAAGAGGGCTCCTGGGCCCTCCCCCCTGGAAATCATAACCCGGTAGGCTAGGGCAGGCCCAGGAACCTGAAGGTTTAACAAGTTCCAGGTGACTCTGATGTGGGGGGTTCTGTTCTCCAGGGGTAGAGAACTGCCCCTTCTGAGCCCTACTTATACCCCAGAAGCTGTCCTATCCTGGGATTCATATAACAGCCACATATTTCCCCAAACAGCTGCACGCTCTCAAGAAGAAGAGAGTCCTGCCCACTCCGCAGACCCAGGCCACCCCGGAAGGGGCCTTGCTGAACAAGCGTCGGGGCAGCGTCCCTATCCTGCGGCAGTGGCTCACAGGCCACGGGCGACCTGTGTATGCTGGTCAGGCCTGGGTGTTGGCCGCTGTTGCTTGCACAGGTAAAGAGCAGGTTTGCCTGCTGCACCATGGGTCACCCTGGCTAATGTAGAGCGTCTGTTCTGCTGTTTGGGATGCCCATGGCACCCCATGTGGGAGAGACAGCACCCAACACAGTTCCTGACTCCACTCTGCAGCATTTCCCTACCTTCATTGCAACCTTAACTACTTCAAAAACACCCTCTGGCCAAGAAACCAGCTGCTTATCCCTGGCAGCTCTTCCCATCCAGCTTCTGTTCCTGAGCAAATGTGGGCCCATCTGGCAAACTCTGCTCCCAAATTTACTTTCTCCCCAAAATATCTGCCCCTGCCCTCATAAAGCAATTCCCTAGCCCTCTGTGTGTATTCTGTGAGCTTTCCCAGCTGTGCAACTAATTTGATTTTATTTCTTGGCCTTTATACTTCCTGTGCCTGGTGTCAATCCAAGCTTCCCAGAGCCCCTGCCCTGCCTCTTTCCACCATGTCATTTAGGGCCATCCCTGCCCACAGGAGACACTGAGGATCCTACCTCCCTCACACTCCCAGGCCAGGCCTCTCTGGAGCCCTCTGACTCTCTGCCCGCTTCCACACAGTGCTCCGATGCCTGGGAATCCCTGCCCGTGTCATCACCGTCTTCGCCTCAGCCCAGGGTACCGGTGGGGAACTGCTCATAGATGAGTATTACAATGAAGAGGGGCTTCAGAATGGCGAAGGCCAGAGGGGCAGAATATGGTGAGTAGCCCAAAGGCGATGAGTTCTCCGACGTGGAAGTGCTCCAAACTTGCATGTTATCACCCCACTGGAACCCCACACCCTGAGTGGCCCTGGCACTGACAGGAGGCCTTAAAGACTCCTAGAGGTTGGACACAGTGACATGTTGGTCAGTCATGGCATACACATCCCTTCCTGGGATTGTTGCAACTACTTTTACACAGTGTCCTCCCACCCGCACTGCAAGGAGGACTCTGCCATTACTAGAACCTCTTCAGGACTAATTTTTTTTTACCACTTGAATTGTTCCCTTTGCTACCCTCAGGATATACCAGACATCCACAGAGTGCTGGATGACCCGGCCTGCTTTGCCCGAGGGCTATGGCGGATGGCAGATTATATACACAACTGCTGCTAATGGAGGTGGAGGTAAAGTCTGAGGTGGACCCAGGGACAGGACCACCTTGGGCTACACAGAGCTGCATGAGCTGCAGGAATCCCCTGTGGAGGAAACAGGAGCAGCAGATCCTCCAAAGGGGGTCTGAACCCCTAAAACAAGAGAAGGGAAGGGAATGGTAGCACCTCACAGAATGCTACCCAGATGCCAGTGGTAGCTATCTTCAGCACATGGCTGAGGAGAGACTAGCGACAGGTGAAGGAGGTAAATCTCAATGGCGGGAAAAGGGTCTTAAGATTGTTGTGGATGTGCTGGCTCTGGGACTCTAGGGTGCGACTTCTTAATGTCTGTATATGGATGAAGACATTATCAGGTTAGGGTCAGACTCGCAGAAGGAATCTTCAGAGGCCCAAAAGGATGGCTCACCTGTTCCCATAACAGAATGGTCACAGAGCCTGGCATATCTAAAGTGCTCAGTAAAGATGACCTACTTCTATATCAGTAAAAAAGCTGGTTTAGGAGCTCCTATGTGCTACATTTCTGAGGGTCTACCTGTCCAGTTTCTGACAGGGCTTCAGTCATAACCCTAACTAAAAAGTGTTGTCACTAAATAGTGTTTCACCTCTGTGAAGTCCTCTCAGAAACGCTGCTCAGTACCCACCTCTGACCTCGATCCTGGGATACAGTGTGGGGACTGAGAAGCATGGCTTCTCTTGCTCGCTGACCTGTCTTTCCCTCAGTGCTGGAGGCCTGTGAGCTGGTCCCAGTCAGAGCTGTCAAGGAGGGGACACTGGAGCTGAGCCCTGCAGTATCAGACCTTTTTGCAGCAGTAAATGCATCTTGTGTGGTGTGGAAGTGTCGTGAGGATGGGGCACTGGAGTTGACCGACTCCAACACCAAGTATGTTGGCAACAACATCAGCACCAAGGGTGTGGGCAGTGACCGCTGTGAGGACATCACGCAGAACTACAAGTACCCAGAAGGTACTGGGCAGGGGAGGGCTCCAGGCTTCTCAGCATCTGAAACCACAACAGAGGGGAAGGAATAGGCCAAACAGACATAGGCCAGAGAAAGTCACAGTCCTTTCCTTATTATATAAAACAGGATTTAACCTCTTTTCACACCACTGACATATTGGGCCAGATAACTATTTATGGCGGGGGAGGGGAGGTGGAGGCCGCTTGTGCATCATGGGACATTTAGCAGCACTCTACTAAATGCCAGCAGCCCCTCCTCCCCAATGCACACACCAGTGTAACAACCAAAAATGTCTCCAGACATTTCCAAATGTCCCCTGAGGGGCAAAACTGTCCTCAGTTGAGAACCACTGCTATGAAACAATACAACAGCTTACTACCAAACTCAGCTGCCTCAAGATGTTCTCCCTTCCCCCTCTCCACCAACACCCCCCCCCACCTGTTCCTCCCTCCTTGTTTGTTAATGGCGCTACCGTCCACCTATTTGTCCAAACAAGAAGGCTTGCACTTTCTTGAGTCTTTGCCCTTTACCATCCCACACTACTCTCACCTGTCTTCTCGTCTCCTTCCCCACTGCCTCATCATCTCTTGTTTGCAGTACTACAGCAGTGTTTTCACTGGACCCCCTGCCTCCATTCTCTCCATCACTGCTCCTGTTACAACTGTCAGTTTCCAGAATGAGTTTTCCAAGACACAACGGTAACCATGTTACTTCCCTGTTCCAGAATGGCCCCCATTGTCCTTGGAGTAAGCTCAAACTCCTTCACTTAAGGAAGATTTAAGTCCCTGAAAAATTGTCCTCAGAGACAGTGTGACTTTTTCAAAAGTTTACTCCCCTGCTGCTCTAGGCAAATGTATATATAGCACTTGAACTTCCCTGAGTGACTTGGAAAAGACACACTGAGGTAGAGCTGCTTAACACACACATTTTTAAAAACTAAATATGGTCTTAGAGGTGTGCAGAGCTCTGTGACTTTGGCATTGGGGCAGCATTAGGTAAATAAATCTTAATGTTGGGTAAGACATTTGCTTTGTTTTTCCCTTCTTTAGGATCACTTCAAGAAAATGAGGTGCTGGAGAGAGTTAAGAGTGAGAGAATGAAACATGGCAAAGACAATGGTATCCACCCCCCAAGTCTCGAGGTTGCTGATCCTCTATACCTGTTCTTGGAAGCACCCTGCTCCCTACCCCTGGGAGGTGATGCTCAGCTCTCTGTGACCCTGGTTAACCCCAGTAACCAGGAGAAAGCTGTGCAGCTGGCATTTGGGGTGCAGGCAGTGTACTACAATGGTGTCCTTGCTGCCGAGCTCTGGAGACAGAAGCTACTCCTTACACTCAGCGCCAACCTGGGTAATTGTTTATGTCTTGTCCCAGCCACCCAGCTCCTATCCTGGGTAGGCAGCAGACATAGGTCTGAAGAGCCCCTGCAGTCTGAAGAAAGGACTTCTAGCCCCTAGTGTGCACACTCTCAAACCAACCCTCCTTCTCAATACATATTTGGCTTCACATGGGGGAAAAACACAGCCACACTTTTATCTGCACTCAGGTTATCAGATTATGGGAACTGTGGAAGAAGTGTGTGATAAGGTAAAGAGAGTACAATAGCAGGGGTGCATCTTGCTGAGACTGAAATAGGCTGCCTCCAATTTAGACTGCACTTATGTCTTAAAAGATGAGTAAGAGAGTGACAGAGAAAAGTGAGTCAAGGAGATTTGAGGCAAAAGGGGGGTGAAATTCACTGGACTAGAGTAGTTCTCTCAAACTCTGCTGTGCATTAGAATCAGCTGGGGAAGTTCAATGCTCAGCCTGCACCCCAGACCAATTAAATCAGAAACTTCACAGTTGGACCCAAATATCAATTTTTAAAAAAATTCTTTGGGTGTTTACAAAACTTGTGCAGTTTGAGAATCAGTGGACAGCTTGTCTGTAGTATTGCAATAGCCCACTAACTGGCCCCTCTGCCTCCAGTCACTGCACCATCTTACCGTTCCAAGGGGATGAGCGAGGAGTGTGGGGAATGACTAGAGAGCTGGATGGGACTAGATCATGAAGGGACTTATATATCATGTTAAAGAGTTTGAGTTTTGTCCTCTGGGAACAAGGGGAATCAATGTGATTAGAAATTCATTTTTTAAAAAGAACTTTTGTCAGAACGGAATGGAGGGAACTGTATTACAGTAGTGGTGCTCAAACTTGGCTTTGTGTTGATTCACCTGGGAACTTTAAAAAACTGATACCTAGACCTCATCACCAAGGTCTGATGTAATTGATATGGCCTGACACTGGGTTTGTTTTATAAAGCTCCTCAGATGATTCTAATGCACATCTGATGTTGAGACTACTGGATGAGAGGCTGGAAAGTTTTGCAATAACCAAGTCAAGAAATGAAAGACAAACTGAACTAGCAGCACTTAGAATATTAAGGGGGTAGAATAGATTGAACTTGAGAATGTGTGTATGTGGGGTGGGGGGTTGCCTCCAGTTTGGGTGAGTCTCTAGAATAAGAAAAATGAGGAACAAATTGGGAGAAAGATGATGAATTCTATTTGTGGCATGTTGGTTTTGAAAACCTATGAGACATCCAAGTAGAGATGGCTAGTAGGCAACTGGAAACCCAAGCCTGATATTCAAAGAAAAGGACTGGAGAGACATGGGAATCCCAGCACAGAGTCAGGACGTGGATGAACTCATGGCAAAGAGAGAGAGTGAAGAGGGTACTCCAGGCAGCACTGTCATGTAGAGGGCAGTCAGTCAAGGCAAGAGAAGAGAGAGACTGAAGTCAGAGAGAGGAAGGCAGCACAAAGCAAGGTCTGCAGAGAGACCACAAGATGTCAAGGCTGACACTAAGAGAGTAGCTGTACCTAAAAGCAATGCCACAGGCCAGCGACCTGGGGGTTAAATCGAATGAGAGTTGAGAAGGCGAGACAAGGCGCACAGTCCTACCTGGAAGGGTGGATGGAAAGAGAAGACAAACTGGATGGAAATCAGTCAGGGACACTGGGTAGAGGAAAACATTAATCAGCAGAGAGCAAATGACTTAAGCCTCAGGAAAGATGGGTTCTAACTGATGATACAACTCCTGGGAAAAATGAGCAGTAACTAGGATAATTATAGCTCATGTTTATTGAGAGCTATTTCTGCCAAAAATGATGTTAATGTTCTATATGCATTATTTCATTTATCTTCGTAACCTTATGAAGCAAGGAACCATTGTTATCCCCACTTTACAGAGGAGGAGCCTGAGACACAGAGAGGTTAAATAATTTGCTCAAGGTTACACCGCAAGTCAGCATGTGCTCAGGATAGAGCATAAATTTAAAAAGCAGAGGATTCGACTTGGGCAGGGGAGATATTGCCTCTTCCTGTGGGGAGTCACTGACAGTGGAGAGAGATGTCTGCAGATTGGGAATGGGAATGAGTTTGAGAGCATCTGTCAAGGATAAAGGATGGCTTCATTTTCTCTGCAGAAGGGAAAGAGAATAAGCAGTCAATGGGAAGGAACTAAGTAAATATATTCAGCAACAATTGTGTGGCAGAATCTGAGATAAGCACTTCATTTGGTATCTCATTTAACAAAAACCATTCCACTAGTGGCTGTTAATATTCGATAAAGAAACTGAAGCTGAAGAGCTAAACTTGCTCTAGTTCCTAGGGACCTTTCCACGGTCCCATTGAGGTAGTATGCAGTGATGGTTGTGGGTTGGGTGTCAAGTGAGTCAAAAACTTGAGGTTACTGAGAACGAGACATCTTTCTGGCTTCAGTGAGTCCTGAGTACTTTGCTTTGTGTAATGATTGCTTGTTTCTGGGGTGTGCACACACTCATCACCTGTAATTTGTTTTAGTTAAGAAAATCACCACCAGCCTGTCCTTCTCCTATTTTGAGCAAAGCCCACCAGAGAACAGCTTTCTCAGATTCACAGCTATGGCAACACACTCCGAGTCCAGCATTAGCTGCTTTGCTCAGGAAGACATCGCCATCTGTAGACCTCATCTTGCCATTGAGGTAGGCCCTAGTCCCTCTCTGAATTGCTCTCACATACTACTACTCAGGTCCCCATTTCAGAAGTAATTGTTTCCATATTTTAACTATTGTAAATAGTGCTGCAATAAACACACAAGTGCAGGTTTCTCTTCAAATTAGTGTTTTAGTGTACTGTGGGTATATTCTCAGGAGTGGAATCACTGGATCCTCTCCTGGTAAATCCATTTTTAGTGTTTTGAGGGTCCTCCACACAGCTTTCCATAGTGGCTGCACCAGTTTGCATTCCCACCAGCAGTGTAAGAGGGTTCCTTTTTCTCCACATCTGTTGTTGCCAGTTTAAGATGGGTATCTCAGGCCCAGTAGGTTCATTGTCAGTTCTTGCAGACAAAAAGATAATTTTGGAGCCTTTATTAGATTTTTATAGGTCTTTATTGCTGAATCAGGGGACAAACCAGCTTTCTCTCAGTATTTCCTTCGTGGTCTCCTCCCTCAGTCTCATAGTGAGGCCACCCTCATAACCCCTCACCCCACACCCAGGACTGGTGTCCCCATTTACATATGTACATGCCCCAGGCGTACCTAATTATAGGTGCAGTTGAAAGACCACAGATACTAATGGCAGAATGGCAGTAAAAAAGCCTGATAACTTCATTTACCCTACAATGGGCGATTCTCACTGGTGTGAGGTTCATTGTGGTTTTGACTTGCATTTCCCTGATTATAAATGATGTTGAGTATTTTTTCATATACCTGTTGGCCATTTGCATTTCTCCTTTTGAAAAGTGTCTTTTTAGTTCCACTGCTCATTTTTGATTGGGTTGTTTGTTTTTGTTGAGTTGTATAAGCTCTTTGTAGATCTTTGATATCTTTATTAGTTCCATGATGTGCAAATATTTTCTCCCATCCCGTGGGGTGTCTTTTCGTTTTGGTTACTGTCTCTTTTGCTGTGTAGAAGCTTTTTAGTTTGATGTAGTCTCTGCTGTTTTTCCTTTCCTTCATTTTCTTTGCTTCTGGGGATAAGTTTCAAAGATGTTTCTCAGATGTATGTATCTGTTTCCCAGATGTATGCCTGTTTTTTCCTACATATTTTATTGTTTCAAGTCTTACATTCAATTCTTTTATTCATTTTGAGTTGGTTTTTTCTTTTGATACAAAAGCCCTGTGAGATGGAATTGTTCCCAATATTAGATGAAGAAATAGTCCTAGATAACAATATATCCAAGATCATAAAATGGGAGTTTAGCAGTTTGGGGCTCTTGGTCCAGTTCCACATATCTACCCTGATCAAATGGAATGTGATCTTGTCCCTGTCTAGTTGAATGAGAGCGAAGTGTTTGGTCTTTTATGGAAGTGCTTTAATAGAGGTAAAAAGTTGCTATGAGCTAAGTGAAGAAAAGGGGATTAATTCCAGTTTAGTGGTTTGATGATTTCATGGAGGAGTTAGCATTTCTGCTGGGCCTTGGAAAATGGATGAGTTTTTAGTGCAGAGGTGGGAAAGTTCCCCGCAGGCAGAAGACTGTGCAAAGAGACCCAAAGGAAGAGGGTCTGAGGGTTGTGCTGAGGATGGGAAATTGCCCAAAATGGCTGGGATGTCGTTTCATCAAGTGAAGAAAATGGAAACCTCTGAGGTTTCTAAGTGGAAGAAAGGTACCATCAAAGATGGTCAGTGATGAGTCAATAAAATCAAGGTTGAAGAGTAAAGTCAGGAAGACCAGCTAGAGACGTAAGGAAGCTAGCTATAGAGTTTGGGTCAAGATGGCAGAGAAAGGAGAGTAACTGAGGGGGCATAAACAGGGTTCCCAGGAGGAGGAATGACTTCCACTCTGTTCTTAGACTATGCTCCAGGTTTTGCCCTTTCCCACAGATGCCAGAGACTGCAAAGCAGTATCAACCTCTCACCGCCTCAGTCAGCATTCATAACTCCCTAGACGCTCCCATGAAGGACTGTGTGATCACCATTCTTGGAAGGGGGCTCATTCACAAAGAGAGGAGCTACAGGTAAGAGACTACAAACTTCTCATCCTACTGACACAACTCAACAGGTCAGAAAGGAGGGGGTAAATACTCCCAGAAGTTGAACTAAAGGATCTGAACCTCTCTCATCCTGGAACTCCCATGTCTATAGGGCTAGGAGTAAGGGAGACTGGGTGTCCTTTGGGTGCCCACCTGACCCTGGTTGCTACCCTAGTCATGCAGGTGATTGCTGGTGATTCTAGGTGATGGGGTTAAGGCTGACTACTAGAGGATTTCACAGGGTGGGGAGGCTGCCTCTTGGTAGCTGTGTTCACAATATAGAATTTTATTTATTCAACTACCCCCTTGTATTCCTACGTCCCACTCCCATTCCCACCTCCTTTTGTTAGTGTGTATAAAACGTGCACTATTTTTCATGAGCCTGTATTTTAAGTTAATAATATTATGTTGAACTTTTCCTAACTTTTCTCTTAAAACTGTGTTTTTGTGATTCATCCACATGTCAAATCTGTAGCTTCTGCTATATAACATTCCACATATCCCCTAGTTCCTACCACTCCACTCCCCTCCACAATGATGGACACCCACAGTGCCTCCAACTCTTAAACACCACAATACTATTGCAATGACCATCCTCACACATGACCCTTACATACTGGTTGGAAACTTTGGGGGAGGCAGTGATTATTTATGCCAGGGATGGAACTGCTGGATGATAGGATATGACTTGGTCTGACCAGGTGCTATCAGATTTGTTTGCAGAATGGCTGGAGGAGCCTGGGCTCCTCCCAACTGGATATGACAGTTCCTGTATTCCTACCACTCCTCCCTCTTGGCAATATTATTCCAGTCTAATAGAAATGAAGTAATACCTTATTGTGCTAATTTGTAACTCTTCATGTTGTTAGCCTTTTTTGTTTCCTCCTTTAATCTTTGTTTACTTTTCTTTTGGTGGTCCTGTCTTTCTTCCTTGTTGATCTACAGGAGTTCTCTGTATAATCTAAATATTAGTCCCTTGTTGGTTTTCAAATGTCACAAAAATGTTTCATTAGCCTCCTCTTGTTATGCCCCTGCATCTTGTGTTGAATAGTGTACACAATGTACAGTTGAGGGTTGAGGCCTTCTCCTACCCTTCCTGAGGTCCTTGACGGGTTGTCTGGTTACTGAGCCATTGATTCATTCTCATGAAACTCAGTGAGTTGCTTGCCAACAAGTTGAGAGGAAGGGCTGCCAACATTTATTAGATTTTTGTGGTCTCCCAGATCAATTCTGGGATGAAGCACCTCAAAGGAAACTCGTACTTTTCCCTCAGTCACCAAGAGAAAGCTCACAGGCAGGGTGGGGTTGTGACAGAGTTCCAAACACCACTTCTGAACATAGTAAACATCTTCTCAAAATGCCTATTCTACCTATTGCAGTTAGCAATTAGTAAGTGAGGGTTCCAGAATCATAGCTCTTCAAAACATACCCCAGTCCCACTACTAAAAACTGGACCAGACTGAAGTCACAGGTGATTAAAAAAACAACACATTCAGTGTGGAAGCCCTTAGAATAGGGTGTTTCTCTTCTCAACCATGCAACTGTTAACTACAGGGAGACTCCTGTCATCTAGCTCCTTAAAACTGCCTCTTTTCAATAGCAAGGTTCTTAGATGTTCATTTCTTCACATTCCACGTCTTCAAGTACAGAAAGATCAAAGTCACTGGGACCAGTAAAGCAATGAACCTGAACAGAACTACCTTTTCTTTTACTGCAGGCTAGGTTCAGTGCGGCCTGGAAATACCTTGCGTACCCAGTTCCACTTCACACCAACGCACGTGGGGGTCCAGAGGCTCATTGTGGAAATGGACTGCAACATGTTCCAGAACCTAACCAACTACAGAAATGTCACTGTGGTAGCCCCTGAACTTCCAGCTTAAACTTCCAGCTCTAGCATCACTTTCCCCAGGCACCCTCTGGAATCTAAAATCTAAAACCAAACTAGTTATCAAACAAGTGAATTTCTATTCAAATTGAGGAGAAGAGTGACAAAGAACAAAACTAGATTCCCATAAATCAATAGGAAAAGACACTCATTTCTGTTACTCCAGCTTAAGGCAGCTGTGTGAAGACTAGTCGTATTAGAATGTGTCTTAGAATAAAAATTCTAGAATGTTGTAGAAACTACTAGGTTTGAGCGACAAAAGGAAGCCTTTGAAAAGGTACTTCAGATTTTGGGGGTTCAAGGTTTTTCTTAACCATTTTACTGCTCACGAACATGTAAATCATTTTCATTTTTCTGATGAAGTAGGACAATGTTGCAAGAATGTCACTTAAACACGGAATACAGAAAAAGGATCAGATAAAGCCAAACTAGTAACAAAGTCTAGAAATCTAGAACTGAGGCTACCAGGAGACAGAGGGGACAGGAGAGGACAGGACAAAGTGGGGAGGGAGCACAATGGATTATGGTGGTGAACAAACTATGGCTGTTTTGGTGGTAGGTCTGGTATGGTACCACCTGAAGGAGTAAATCATATACAACATTATAAACCAATGTTTCCTCAATAAAAAAAAAAATGGACTTTTTAGGTAATCCTAAGATTACACTGATCAGTGCTATCCCTGACCATTATCCTTAAAGATATAAATATGACAGAGCAAAGTCATAAAATATACAACATAGAACCTAGGAGGAGAATGATATTTGAGATTCAGCTACAGACAAATATCTATCAGACTGCTATATTCATTAAGTATCCTACAATTAAAGTTTGATAACATGAATTTGTTACTCAGTAATTTGTTCTCAGTAGAGAAATACAAAAATTTAGTACATAAAAAATAGGCCCTATAAAAAAATAAGAGTTGAATTGCTTTTGTACAAAGTTATGATTTTTTCTAATTCATTGTTGTTTTGGTGCACTCTTATTTGATTTTAGTTTTTTTATATTTGTTGAAAGAATAGAATGGAACGTTATAAAAGTAAATTAAAACTCATTTGACTTAAGGAATTTCAATGCCAGTACACACTAGTTGAGCAAAAGAAAGGCTACTGTTGCTGATTATACCTAAAGAGACTAAAGGGACATAAGAAGAGTTGATGTGGTGAACTACGCTTATCCAAGGGAGAGGAGTGGATTGAAAGGTTGTGGAAACCTGTGGTACATGCATAAGGCCCACATCAAAAATATAATTGAAGTGGTGATGATTCTGCCAAAGGATTCACTAAAGAGGCCCTTAAAATTACAGAAACCTTCTTATACATTTAAAATTTTTGATTTATAAAATCTTTGTATTTACTTTTGGGGGAGACATGTAATATATAAAAGAAAACAATAATACAGTTATGTATAAGGAAAATATGTTCAATTAGGTGGACAAAAACCAAATGAGCTCCATATAAAAAAGCTTCAGAGGCATGGACTAACCTGGAATTATATTCAGAAAGATTCACTGATAAGAATAATGGTATTATATAACACGCTGAAATAGTAAGAGGGCTTTAAGTCATCATCTCTAAACTAAGTCAAGTGTTTTTGCTTGAAATATACTTGTGATCATAACCAGATTTTTAGACCTATAAACGCAAATAAAAGCAATGTTCTAATCCCAACCCAATGAATTTCTGGTAGAAACAAACTTTGGAAGGATACGCATTTAACCACTGGCAGGTCAACATTTTATTAAGACTCTCAACATTTTTAACAGTGAAAAAACACTCTTTATTGCAAATAGGGAATAAGGCAATTTCCCCAGGAATTTCTAAAAGGCAATTCAGAAGCACAAACTCATGCGATTACCTTTTGTATCTAGCACATAAAAATAAATTTATATGGTTTATAAATAATTGCCAGTCTTGTAAAACCAACCATCTTTGATAAAGTGTCTCTTGGTAAGTATAGCCAGGAATGCCCTTTTGATTCAGGAATCATCCTAAGCCCCTTTTAAAAGCAGACATCAGATCCTACCTGTGACAGTAAGAAAAGGAAAGAGTGGTATGTATGAGCCTCAAAACTCATAATTCAAGTTCATTCTGAGTGAGCTCCTTGATTCTGTTCATGCAATGATCAACAGCATTAACAAGTAAGGGGATCCAGCTATCTTCTGGTTGTGGGGTTACATGACTCGCTCTGTGAGAACAGGAAAAAGACAGAAATTAAAATTAATATACTGTCAGGGAAAGACCTATCTTTAATAGGGAGCTCATGGAAACTATAATAAGAAAAAATCAATTTTCTATACAGAAATTCAGGGGCTCCACTATTAGTCGAAAGAAAACACCATACCCACCTTCTTTCAATTTGTGAAATGGGGATTTGGGAGTTGAGAAGTGATGGAAAGAGTAAAAAAGCTACTTGGGGAGAAGTCTTCATACTCACTTTGTAATTTCAAGCGCCTTCTTTAAAACAGATACAAGTTTCGCAGACTAGAAAAGAAACAGAGAATTTATTCATGTGGAACCCTACCATGAAAACAAAAGGAAAACAAAAATAGTTTAAAAGACTCAAATAAAAGACTCAAATAAAATTTTTTTAAAGAATCTTAGGGGAGGGCCTCCCCGGTGGCGCAGCAGTTGAGCGCTGGGTTGCGAACCTGCCCACAGCCTCTGCGGTGCCGGTTCGATCCCCAGCTGCTCCCCGGCCACCAAAGGAGGGTCCCACATGGCACGCAGACCTCTCCTGCAGCCCGCTGCTCCCCTCAGCAGTGTACTTCGGTCCTTCTGCCTGCTCTGCTCCCCGCTCTGGTGAATTCTCTCACCCTCCCGCGCTTTTGACTGTACCCAGTGCATGTATAAACAAAACAAAACAAACAAACAAACAAATAAATAAATAAACATGCCTCTATAAAATTAAAAAAAAAAAAGAATCTTAGGGGAAATATTTAAAAACAAAAATGCTGATTACAGCAATGGAGTTATGGGATTTTTTTCTATTTAGCAAAATCTTACTGTCACTATAACATTTTTGTAAGGTTTTTTTTTTTTTTTTAAACATTTATTTATATATTTATTTATTTATACAAGCACTGGGTACAGTCAGAAGCGCGGGAGGGTGAGAGAATTCACCAGAGCCAGAGCAGGGAGCAGAGCAGGCAGAAGGACCGAAGTACACTGCTGAGGGGAGCAGCGGGCGGCAGGAGAGGTCTGCACGCCATGTGGGACCCTCCTCCGGTGGCCAGGGAGCAGCCAGGGATTGAATCAGCGCTGCAGAGGCTGCGGGCAGCTTCGCAACCCAGCGCTCAACCGCTGCGCTACCGGGGAGGCCCTGTAAGGTTTTTTAACTGAAAACATTTCAAATAAAGGAAACAGAAAAAGGAAGCCTTCATCTAAATTTGTCTCTTCTGCTGATAGGTTAGACTATGTAGCAGAAAAAACTAATGCTCCTTTAAAAAAAAATCTATGAATATAATTTTAATAAGGTAACATGAGGACGTATGTATGCCACTGATAAATAGCACATATCTCAAATTTTTATTTGGAGTAACTGAAAAGGCATATTGCTAAAGATGTTTATTAGGAAATTAATATTTTAAAAGATGAATGTAAAAAAATGCTAATACCCAAAAGGTAGATACATTTGACATGTCTAATTTCCACTATCCAATTTATCAAATATTTTTAGGGCTGATTCATCTAATTGTAAATATAAGTCACACGACAGTTTTACTTATCTTTTCAATAGCATTAGATATAAGAACTTAAGTATGAAAATAAGAGAAGTGAACTCTTGCTAGCATAAGACTCAGTACTTGGAAGAATACAATGAAATCCGATTTTTGTAAAAAGGAGCTTGACCCTTCGTGGTTAAATCACAATGTGTTTATATCAGAGCAGTATATTTCTGGGACATTTATTTCTTGCTAACCTAGAAATTAGAAACCTGTGACTTCAGGTTGAGAGAATCCTAAAGCATTGTGGTATTTTAAGACTTTCTTTTCAAAGTTGTATTTTCTAAGGTCTTTGGATTTTTTTAAATAATTACCCAAGTGGTTATGGGGTAGAGAGCACTACTAAAGCCCATGGCTATTATAACTAACTCAGTAAGTATTTATTAGCACAAACACATGTAAGATGTGTGGCATTACTATTGTGCTTGCATCCAAATGTAACTATACTCCCTACAGTTTAAAGAAAATACTACTGATTAGTGAAATTCTACCAATTAGGTCTGCATTTATTCCCTGAATGCTGGTACTTACATTAATTCTCACAGTCAGGTGGCACACAGGTGGATATATGCTCAGAGCCAAATCATCCACACTAAGGGCAGAAGGCAAAAGTAACCATTAACAAAAACAAACAAACAAACAAAAAGCGTCCAAAGATTACCTAGATGACAGCTAGCTACTGCACAGCTAAGGATGTTACTACTAAGAAAATGACTGTCCCCCAAATACCTATCAGTTCCTTAAACTGGGCAGCCAGGCAAGCAATAAGGATTCAATTCATGTGGTATTTACTAAGCACATACATACACCTTTCACTAGGAAGCTTGAGGGGGTATCTCCCTTGCCCATAGTATGGGACATGAATAATTCAGTTAAAAATGTAAGAATCTGAAACCATCAATTTAATAATTGACACAGGTGGAGCTCACCCCTGGAGTGCTACTATATCGAGCACCACATTAATCAAGTGATCAAAATTAGCACTACCATTAACAGGACAAACTAACATCATATGCCTTCCCAATAAAAATGCAATGAGAAGCATAAAATACTCAACTGAGTGATACTCTTACCAAAAAATGTTTAACCTGAATATAATCTATAATCATGAAAAAAACAATCACATGAATCTAGTTTGTTGCATATTCTATAAGACTGAATTGGATCCTTTAAAAATGTCAATATGAAAAAAAGACTATGAAGCACAGGGACTGTTCTAGTTATCCCTGTAGAGATACAACCAAATGCAATGTGAGACCTTGAAAGAAACCTGGATTTTAAAAAAAAGTCACAAAAGACATTTTAGAGAAAACTAGGGAAATCTGAATGTCAGATAACATTATGATTAATGATGTTTCATATACACATATACTGAAGTATATAGGGGTCACTGATATCTGCAAATTATTCTCAAATGGTTCAGAGAAAAAAATGGCACACCTATCAGTAGAGAAATAAACCAACATAGGAAAAAAATGTGAGCACTAGGTGAACCTAGATGAAGACTCTATGGGTGTTCACCGCAATACTTTTCAACTTTCCTCTAAGTTTATAAACTTTTGAAACAAGAAGCTGGGGAAACACCTTGGGGTGACAGAAAAACAATGAGCTCAGAATGCTGTTGTTCAGATGTTTCTCGTGGGGAATCACACTTACCTAGGACTGATCTCATCAGAAATATCCACAATATCATCCAGCTGGGCCACCTGGTCCTTCTTCCCATTCTCTGCCACTGAAATGCGGATTTTCTTCAGGCAGGCTTTGGATGCTCTCACCAGTGCAAGGCATGGGATTAGGAGCTCATGATCTTCCTCTGACCAATATAAGTCTCGGTTGTTTGGACACCCCAACACATCATCTTCATTACTATGATTGTCAAAGTTGTTCTCCTCAGTGTCATTCAAGAGGCCAGAGTAAGGATCACATTCTTCCATGGCCTGAGATATAGATGATATAGATGAATGTTAAAAAGGGGGGAGGGAGGGCCTCCCTGGTGGCGCAGCGGTTGAGCGCTGGGTTGCGAAGCTGCCCGCGGCCTCTGCGGCGCCGGTTCGATCCCTGGCTGCTCCCCGGCCACCGGAGGAGGGTCCCACATGGCGCGCAGACCTCTCCTGCCGCCCGCTGCTCCCCTCAGCAGTGTACTTCGCTCCTTCTGCCTGCTCTGCTCACCACTCTGGCTCTGGTGAATTCTCTCACCCTCCCGCGCTTCTGACTGTACCCAGTGCATGTATAAACAAAACAAATAAATAAATAAATAAAACATGCCTCTATTTAAAAAAAAAAAAAGGGGGGGGGGAGCTATTAAACTTCCAGCATCATGTCTGAGTCATTCCAAAATCTTAGCAGCCACTTTATTAATGGCAATAGAGTTGAACAATTTCAAAAACCCTATTCTCACTCTCTTAGTCCTGTGAGGGAACAGAGAAGGGTGTCCCTAAATCACACAATTCCACATGTGGTGGAAGATGGGAGACGAAAGTCAATACACTGGAAATCTCTCAATCCTCATCCACTAGTCACAGAGCTGCCTTCCAATGATCAGCAAAAACAGTCTCCTCACCTGCTCCATTTCCTCATGTGCATCCTTCACAAAATCCACACTCTTCGTCAGCATTAAAAGGGCTGCAGCCTTATTATCTATGAATGAAAATTGAAAATAAAAACCACTAGAATTAAAGGAGAAATCCAACAATTCTCCTGTCTGCAACCAACTGCATTCTCATTTGAAGGAACAGCTAAGGAGAATCAACAAGAGTGGAAACCTAATGTAAAATTTTCTCACATTCATCCTCTGGGTTCCCAGACAGGAAGCTAAAAAGCTTTTTGCCATTTACAAAGTCACATGAGGTTTCTCATCATGGTCTTCTTGAATAACCACTATAGGTGGCTCTACACAGTAACTGCTTGAATGTGCCCCTACATACTGCTCTTGACCTATTTGTTCAACAAGAGAGCGCCACAGTATACAGGGAGTTTGAATTTAGAAGTATGAGATCAGAAAAGACTGGTGAAAGCACTAACACCTAATTTATGCTGTTGGTGATAAACTATACCTTTCCACTAGTTTAAATACACAAATGCTACAAAACTGGAAGCCAGACATGAGAGGTCTGTTTGCTTTGGCCAAAAAAGTCAATAACCCACTTCCCACTCACCTCTTGGTATCCGAGGCACCTGCTGGCATGCAACACAGACACTGTTGCAGGAAATAAGGTCACTGTTCTCGGGGCTAGGGAAAGGAATCATTAAGAATATATCAATAACCTAGGTTCCTGTCTCCTAAAAAGCTCCTTCCTGATAGTCACTATTCTCAACTTCAGTAACTTTCCTGTTTAAATGAGTTTTTCCCCTTTCTGAAGCAAGGAATCCCATTAACTGATGACCCAAGTGTGGCATCACTACCTCTGAGGTGGAGAGATGACAAGCACATCCACAAGCTGAGCCATGCCATCCATGATGTCCAGAGTGGCGCTCCGTATCAGCTTTCTCAGGGTAATTCCTACAGCCGAACCAAAAAAGTAAACAGCCTTGTCATCTTTCCAAAAGTACCATCTGCTTTCCTGAGAGTCTAAGCACTATAGAACTTGAGGTAACGTGCACCCACATGTTTTACTGGAATGCCAATATAAAACTCAAGTATTATTTATATCCCTATGTCATTTTCTTATACCTCCCATGATTCATTAGGCTGTTCTCCAAAAGAGATCTGGAACAAAATCTTTCTGTGACATTATGTATTCACTCATTAAGAATAGTGGTCCCTTGACATTTGTGGAGTAAACACTTGAAGTTTAAACCATTTGTGAGTCACCCTACGATCCATGAAGCATGTGTTCATTTATAATTTTGGCATGATTATAACCAAGGCATAAACTACAGGCCGGGCTGGAGATCACCTAACCTATAAGGGAGGTCAGCAATAGGGTATGAGGAAGGTGACTGGGTCTGAGATCCAATCAGCATCTGTGGTATCTTTAGCAGGTTAGAGAGGGAAGAACCAATGAAAATTAAAAACCTTACAGTCAGGCAAGGCAGGGGAGATGAGAACACAGTATCTACTCCTTAGCACAGAGGTTTATTTATGGAGGTCATTTATTTTATAAAACCATCCTTGCTGCATATTATAGGGTAGTTACACGCTCAAGCTGAAGGAAAGGTAAAAGTTTCAGGGCTTTGGCTGACATATTAGCAAAAATTTATCCTGTAAATCGAACATGTATGCATACATAGAGGCTTACCCTGATCCTTGGGAAAGGAATAGTATACTGCAATAATTGCCTTGATAGCAGCATGGATTTGTTCACAGAACCTCTGGGTTTCCTATGAGATGATGGACCAATTTTAGAAAGAAAAAAGGAAACGGATTAGATCATCAAACATGTTCCAAAGTCCTATTGTACTGTTCTTAACACATACCAGAAGGAGTTAACTGGACACAAGATACTAAACTGATAACTCAATAAAACATGAAAAAACAAGAAAAACGTTTCTCTGATACTCTATATTCCAAGATATGCATGATCACCTCTGAGATCTTCACCATATCTTAGACCAGAAGTTGAAAAACTTTGGCCCACTGCCAGTTTTGGTAAATAAAGTGTTACTGGGATACAGTTTATATATTTTCTATAGTTGCATTCACACAGGAGCAGAGTTGAGTAGTTGGCCTGCAGGGCCTAAAATATTTGTATTAGTCTCTAGTAGAAACATAATATACCTAAAGTAATTAAAATGGACTGTGCAATGCTCAATGTTGACTATTTTCCTTTTAAGTAGTCACTGACTTTCTCTTATCTTCCTTGTCCTCATGTCTCTGCTAAATTCTGTGCCAGTGCTATTGCAGATTAATGACAGTCTATAAACTTACCAGTTTGGGGTGGATAAGTACAGTGATTGAATGTGTTTAGAAACTGATATGGTAATAAGACATTGCCTCAATATCCAAACACATAATTTTAAAAAATACCAATCTATATGGATTGGAATGAAAAAAAAAAAAAAAAAAAACCTCCCAAAACACCCTTCAGTAGGAGTAATGTGCCAAGATCCTAAGATTCAAGGTTCTGCCTGACAAACTTTTATTATATTAGAAAATTCTGACTCATCTATGAGTGAAACCACCATTCTGAGTATAGCCAGAAAATGCTCTGTCCTCATGGTATCTTACTATCTGTGAATTTTAGCAACAAGTCCTAAGTGTGTCTGAAAGGAGGCAGCAGATTAGAAAAATAAGGTAATATTACTATTCTCTGAAATACGTTCTTCCACAAATCTTTTAAAATGCTTTCATACAATTAGTTTTTTCATCACAGATACCTGAAGTATAGGGCGAGAGTTTATCATTTATTGTAGGTGCAGGAAAAGAACATTTTTTTTTTTTTTCATTTTAAGACATCTGGATATCGAGACTGAGAAAGAGAATAAAACTAGTGACTATGAAAATCAAGTGATATGCCATTTTCAAATAATCTTACTCTCAAGCTAAGCATATTTAGTTCTAGAAAAAATGGGAATAGGGCATACATGGTCACAGTCAATGTTCATTTTGTTTTATAATAAAAGGTTATTAAAAATGCATATATTCTTCGTTCCAGCAATTCTTTTTTTTTTTTTTTTAATTTATTTATACAAGCACTGGGTACAGTGAGAAGCGCGGGAGGGTGAGTGAATTACCAGAGCCAGAGCGGGGAGCAGAACAGGCAGAAGGACTGAAGCACACTGCTGAGGGGAGCAGCGGGCGGCAGGAGAGGTCTGCGCGCTAAGTGGGACCTTCCTCCAGGGCCGGGGAGTAGCCAGGGATCGAACAGGCGCTGCAGAGGCTGCGGGCAGCTTCGCAACCCAGTGCTCAACCGCTGCGCCACCGGGGAGGCCCCGTTCCAGCAATTCTACTGGATTTTTTAACCCCAGGTTCTGCCTGACAAACTTTTATTACATTGGAAAAGCAACACTAGACACTTGATCTTGCAAAATAAGCTCTGACCAATTCTAAACTTTTTAATTTGCAGAGCCTCCCCTGGTGGCGCATCGGTTAAGCACTGGGCTGCGAAGCTACCCACAGCCTCTGCAGTACCGGGTTTGATCCCTGGCACCTGGCAAGGGTCCCACATGGCACGCAGACCTCTCCTGCCGCCTGTTGCTCCCCTTGAGCAGTGTACATAGTCGGTCTGCCTGTTCTGTTCCCCACTCTGGCTCTGGTGAATTCTCTCACCCTCCTGCGCTTCTGACTATACCCAGTGCTTGTATAAATAAATAAAAATCTTAAAAAAAAAACTTGCAAATTATGATGTTAATTATTTTAAAAAGGTCCAGAAAAATGTTTATGGTATCTATTTTTTTATAAAAAGCACATATGTATAAATAAATATGTGTATGTATAGCATATGCGTTGAGTAATACAAAAGGAAAAGGGGAGAGGCGACAAAAATGAGGAATGGAGAGGGAAGACAAAAACTTTTAGCACACATAACTTTGTTATCGTTTGAATTTTAACTATCCATATTACTGATTAAATATTTTTAAAATTCAATATAAAAAGGGCTTTATGTAGTGCAGCAGGAAAGATGTAGCTTAGACATCAGATAGGCTCTAATTTAAATCCAACCTCCACTGTTTATTACCTTAACCCAAGCCTCAGAACCTGCTCATGGTATGTGAAAACCCCTAGTAAACAGCAAGTGCTTAAAAAATAATTACAAGAAAGGAAATAACCAGGAAGAACTTCAGACTGAACTAATACATTTATAGGGCCTGCCTAGTTCTTGTCAGGCACTGCACTGGGCAATTGGTCGTCACACTCCTGAGAAGCCCGAACAATCTCATTTGACAGATGAGGAAAATAAACCACCTGGCTTTAGTGTGAAAGTGGAAGGAAAATGCGGAGTTCCCAGGGAACAGAGGCAGTCCAGGGACTCCTGGAAAGCAAAGCCCACCTGTGGAGACGGCAGGGGGAGTCGAGAGAAGACAGCGGTCAGCGTCGTGGCCTCCTTCGACACCACCACGGCGGCCTCATCTAAGGGGTGACGAGAGGCTGGTGTTAGTGCCCAAAGGACGGGCTGCAGCCCCCTGCCGGGCTCTAAGACAACGTGTTCCCTCGCCACCCCCGCCGGCCGGGTCTCAGAAAACACCCTCCGACGATGACTGTTTCACGCTCAGCCTCTGAGGTGCCGAGGACGGGCGGGGTGAGGTAACCCCACAGAGAAGGCGCCGCCGCGGGGGGAGCGAGAGGGAGGAGGAGGGGTCGGGACGCTGGGGCGAGAAGCGGGAGGCGGCGACGGCAGGCACTCACTGAGGCTTCTCCAAAACGTCTCCCGATTAAACTCCTTGGTGGTCTCGCGGGCTTCGCCGACTAGCGAAGTGGCGTGAGGACGGAAGCAAGAGGAAGAGCTGAGGTGAGCGGGGCCACCTGCGCCCCAGCCCTCCGCCCGCCCCCGCCCCGGCCGCACCCACGCTGGGCCTGGGCTCTGCCCGTCCCCACCGCGCCAGCTCACCCCGCACTCCCGACATGAGCAGTCGCAGCGCCACTGCCAAGTGCCGGAGCTGCTCCAAAGGCGGCGCCAAGCCGGGCTGAGCGGCCGCAGGGCCAGCGGCGCTCGCCATCACAGAGGCTCGCCCGGCGCCCGGTCACGGCAGCCGCCCCACTTCCGGCGTCAGCGACTCGGCGCTCGCTTCCGGCAACAACCACGCCCGCCCCGCCCCCAGCCTGACCACGCCCCTCGCGCCCCAGGCCACGCCCACTCGCCCCTGGGATGCAGGCTCCGCCTCACTCCGTCTTGCAACTACCCCTTCCAACAAGCCAGTAGGAGTTCTTTCTCATTCATCATTCATTTATTCGATTAGTTGAAAACACCCCCGACTAGGAAGCAGAGCCCATAATCCTTCAGGAAAAGAGAACTTGGAGCTAATATAACAAGGATAGTCAGGGCTGCGTTCAAGTTTGCACTTGCCCCTTGACGGTTGTCCAGTTCCAGACACAGTGTTAGGTATTTTACATGAGGTAACCCTAAAAACACACTGGGCCTTAGATATGCCCATACATATACCTAGCCCTTGTCCTGAGGATGTCCCAGATTAAGGCTTTCTCTTCACAAAGTAAATCAACCCTTTGCCTTCCTGGGGAAGGAAGGAATCATGGCATTATTTTGAGATTTTTCTGCAGTCCATTCTGCAGGAATCAGTAGTGGATTAATTCACCCAACTGCAGGGAGTTCAAGGAGTGGTTGATCCCAGAAGGTCACCCACTAATATTGGCCTTCCACCTGCTGCTGGGGCAGAGGCCAGGGCTGCAGATGCATATGGTGAGACAGGGCCTTCAGGAACTCAGGTGACTTTTTAACTGCCCTATGAAGGTTCCAAGCTTGGTGGAGTTCAGTGTCCACACAGAACGAATGAGAACAGGTGTCAACAGTGTCAACCAGGTCCGCAAAGGAGAGAATAAAAGAGCTATAGTGCCATATGTCTTATGAAGAAAGTAGCAGGAATAAATCTGCCAGATGTACATCAGTAGCATAAACAGGTGAACAGGTATAATTTTCAAGTATGTCCCTTGGCGGAGATGAGACCTGAAGTTGTGGCCAAAGCACCGCTGCAGCAAGCTCCAACACAAGTAAGCCATCAAGGGGATGTTAAAAAACACCAGCTGAAATGAGGAGAAGAACAAAACCATTAGCCTACTAGCAAGTCCTTGGACGGGACTCCAGGTTACAGGGTCACATTAGCACATTATTAGTGGTCCCTAAGAATATGTTGCTTTTTCTCTTGGGGATTGTGATTCTTTATGCTTCACTCTACTTGCTTATAATACAATTGTTGACTTGTAATTAGTTGTGTATTTGCCTGTATCTTTTTGTTCATCTTAAAAGTAGGTATCATTTCGGGCCTCCCCGGTGGCGCAGCGGTTGAGCGCTGGGTTGCGAAGCTGCCCGCAGCCTCTGCAGTGCCAGTTCGATCCCCAGCTGCTCCCCGGCCACCAGAGGAGGGTCCCACATGGCGCGCAGACCTCTCCTGCCGCCCACTGCTCCCCTCAGCAGTGTACTTCGGTCCTTCTGCCTGCTCTGCTCCCCGCTCTGGCTCTGGTGAATTCTCTCACCCTCCCGCGCTTCTGACTGTACCCAGTGCTTGTATAAATAAATAAATAAATCTTTAAAAAAAAAAAAAAAGTAGGTATCATTTCATTTATGTCGAAGTCTTTAATAATGTTTCAGGTGGAAAGGACATGAATACACACTCTTTTTGGGGGTCAGAGTGAGGGGGATATTTGGGTATCAATTTTTTTTCTTAATAGTTTTTTTAATTTAAGTGGCATAGTGAGTACTGGAATACAAATTAGAAGATTTAAGTTATAATCCAAGTTTAGCTGTGGTGTGATTCACTCATTCACCATATAATTATTGAGCGTCCAGTATGTGGCAGGCACTGTGCTAGGCATTAAGGCTAGGGGCATAGTGGTGAACAAGTCAGAAAGGATATGTCATAGAGCTTGCACTCTAATGGGAGAACAGAAACTAAAAAATAAACAAGTACAGACAGTGATAAATTCAATGAAGGAAAGAATTGGACCAAGGGAGAATAACCTGGAAATGAACTCTTGGAGGCCCGAAGGACAGGAATGAGTTTGTGGAGGGAAGTGCATTCCAGGCAGAAGAGACAAATGAAAAGCCCAGAGGTGGAAGGGGTCTTGGCCTTTTTAAGGTCAATGAGCCTGGAACATGATAAGCCAGGTGGGAATCAGCACAGGACCTATATCTTGTCAATGCTCTGCTTAAAGCATTTTTTAAGCTGAGGAGTGAGTGAGCCAATTAAGGTTTTTTAAAACCACAGTGGATGCTCTATGGTGAACTGAGAGTAGGGAGGCAAGAGCAGCAGTGGAAAGACCAGTTAAGAAATTTGCCAGGGAAGAATTAATTATGACTTAGACTAGAGGTGGTAACAGAGATGGAAAGAAGTGGAGGATTCAAGATATGTACTGGAGGGTAGATCAAACAAGATTCTTGCTGGGGAACTAGATACAGGGTATGAGGGAACGGGGAGAACTGGGGATTTCTCCTGGTGAAACTAGGTGAATGGTGGAGCCATTACGGAAATTGAAAAGAAAGGGAGGAGAAGTTTGGGGATAGAAATTAAAAGTTCTATTAGTTCCATAATATCAAGCTGATATGTCTAGACATCTAAGCAAAGATGTGAAATAGCAGTTGAATATATAGGTACTTGAAGTACAAACAAGAGGTCTAGGTCAGAGACAGATTTAGGGGTCATGGGCCTCTGATATATAAAATATATACATAAAATCCATCGGTGTACTATTTATTAAAATATGAATACAAACCCATCTTTCATTAAGTCTCAGGTTTTACTTGGTATAAGAGTGCTCCTGAAGCTACCATATGACCCAGCAATTCTACTCCTAGGGATCTACCCAAAGGGCACAAAAATACTGATTCAAAAGAATATTTGTACTACTATGTTTATTGCATCACTATTTATAATAGGTAAAACCTGGAAACAACCCAAATGCCCGAAAACAGATGACTGGACCAAGAAGACGTGGTATATATACACAATGGAATACTATTCAGCAATGATAAACTAATGCCATTCGTAGTAACATGGATAGAGCTAGAAGGCATCATGCTCAGTGAAATAATTCAGAAGGAAAAAGAAAAATATCGGATACTTTCACATATGGGAGGAATACAGGGGAACCAAATAAGACATCAGGGGGAAGAAATAATAACAATACAAAACACAACACAACAAAACAAAAACAAATGGACAATTATAAACCAGAGACATCCTGCAGAGGAGGAGGAGGGAGAGAGATCAGAGGGAGGAGTACAGGCTGTGGTGATGGTGCACAGGTGAAGTCGTGAAGGAAATTCTATGGGGACTACACCTGAGGGGAGGGGCACTGTTTAAAAATGAACAATGATGTAGAATATATATAAATTAAAAAAAAGAGTGCTCCTGAGAGACAGCCTCCATCGACATAATAGAAAACTAAACTAGACCTAAGACCTACTCACATATAAAATGCTGCTACACAGAGAATCTTCTGGTTCATTATTGGTGGTCTTTCTTATTTGTCTCTAATCCTGTTAATCATGTTATGATGCTCCTGCTCTGGTTGTGAACTCATTTTGAGCAATGTTTTTGTATCTCTTCCAAAATTTCAGATTATCACTTTTGATTTTGGTTCATTAGTACCATTAGGTGAGTTAATAAATTATTAGGTAAGGACTTTTCAAACCTATTTATGGAGATTCGCTGAGTCAGAACTTTTTGCTGTGTGTTTGTTTTAAAGGACTCAATCCAAATGTAAACCCAATCCATCAGGATTTATTAAATAAGTGTATTACGAAAAAGCTGAGGTCTGGTTTCTGCCCTGGATACCTCCCATTGGATAACTGACTCACTTTTCTCCATTGTCTATTTTCTTTCCTCCCTCTGGCACATTTTCCTTCTTTCATAATCAATCTTGGGTTACTCAGAAGTCTATCATTTATCCTACCATAAATCCCTTATTTAATTTTTCGTTAATGAAAAGGCACAGTGAAACAAACAAAAACAAAATATAAACCCTGCAGTCAAAAATGTATTTTAGATATTTATGAGTGAATGACAGGAAAAAAAGCAAAGCACTTTAAAGGTGTGTGCAAATACACAAACACACAGTTAAAGAATGCCTTGCCAGTAAATTAGGAAACATGGTCTATGATGTTTAATTTGGGGTTTTGGATTTAATTCATAACTGTTACACAACGATTCCAACAAAGCCAAGATGTTCCTAAATTACATTTCTGACTTCTTACCTGGAGAATTCCAACTACATATGTTAGGCTGCCTTGTAGGAAACGCCCACTGACAAAGATTCCAAAGGAAAAGCAGCAACCGAATTTGCCTGTAGTGATTTCGCCAACAAACCACGGTCCTGAAAGAGGCAATGGACAGGAAAAGAGATTAAATAACAATGACTCTGATAACACATATCATGAGATGCATATAATGAAGAAATATGTGATAATCTATAAGCATTTTATTTCCATAGCCTTTCTTTGTTCATTTGTATGCTGTACCCAATGTCCTAGCAAACCAACTTTTTCCTTTGTTACATATTTCTCTGGATTTTAAAATTACCTTGAGTATATGCTATATCTGGAATAGATATGCAGTTTCTGGACACCAAAACAGATTGGAATACATTTACATATTTTAGAAGATTCTATTTGCGATAGAATCTAATAACCTCAATATAATACATTAGATAGAATCTAATAACCTCAATATAATACATTAATTTATTTTAAGAAGCATAGAAATTAATTTTTCAGATAACTGAGATACTCCTTTACAGAATAAAACTTGAATCACTTTAATCTTTCCAAACTGCATTCTTTTTCATATTAATATTAATAATGTACTTTAACCTTCTCTTGCTGACCCACAGTTACTACTTTGTACATCAACTCCTTACTCAGGGATAACAGGTACAAAGTTAAGCTATCTTTTTTTTTTTTTTTTTTGCATAGAACTGGGGTGTAGGCTTGAGGTGCGGGGGTGAGAGGATTCACCAGAGACAGAGTGGGGAGCAGAACAGGCAGATTTACTGAAACACACTAGTAAGGGTAAATACAGCAGGTGAGACAGGTGAGATATGCTACACCATATGTGGATTAGCTCCCTGGCTGGGGATTGAACTCAGGCAATAGCGGTGATAGCACTGAGACTTAATCCCTAGGCCATCTGGGAAACCCGGACTTGCTTCTTTATTTTAATTTTTCATAAAGAATGCCAGAGTAACTTTTCTCTCCTCTGTACTATTATTGACTGCTCCTTCTCAGTGTGCAGGTTTCTGGAACTAGTATATTGCTAACAGTGACTAAGATACAGTATGACATCTTGTCTCAAAATGCAAATACTTATGAGAGTTCAGGATTAAAAATCCATAGGTCATCTTCTCAGGTATATATTATATAAACTCAATTAGATACACACTGGCCTCAAAAAGTATTTTTCTTTCAAGTCCTAACTTTAAATGAAGCAACTTCTACCTTTTTAATGTTTTTTTGCTTTGCGTCCTAGTATGAGACAAGTGTGTAAAACAGCTTCAACCAATCTTACAAAGAAATGTACCTCCAGGCGGAATCTGCCTTAGCTTGTTACACAGAATCATAATGTGTCATCTTTTAAATTTAACAATGTTCTACTCTCTGGTAGGAGTTACTGATGTGCAAAGAAAAGCCCAAAGATGGAATGAAAGTGTAAAGTAGGGCCTCCCCAGTGGAGCAGTGGTTGAGCACTGGGCTGCGAGGCTGCCCGCAGCCTCTGCAGCGCCGGTTCGATTCCCAGCCACCGGCAAGGGTCCCACATGGCGTGCAGACCTCTCCTGCCGCCCGCTGCTCCCCTCAGCAGTGTATCATTGGTCTGCCTGTACTGTTTCCCGCACTGGCTCTGGTAAATTCTCTCACACTCCCGTGCTTCTGACTGTACCCAGTGCTTGTATGTATGTATAAATAAATAAATAATAGATAAATAAATCTTTAAAAAAAAAGTGTAAAGACTAATCAACATACAGGATAATCTACTTCTAATTGACTTTTAGTCACTAAAAGACATCAGCAAAGAGCATTAAAATATCTGCAGTATTTTCTGCTTTCACTTTGCAAATATCGGATATAATAATCAATATAACAGAAGAGCTCAGATATGCTTAAAATTCATTGCTCATTTCATAGTCTATCTTTTTTAAGTTGAGTTTTTAGGAACCGCACATTAGTAATTATTAAACTGAACTACATATTAAGGACTGTTCTTAGTGCTGGGCACAGAGGGGAAAGTTAGACAAGACATTAATGGATATTCTAACGAGGGGAGTGATGGTAAGTACATAAGAGGGCCTCCCTGGTGGTGCAAGGGTTAAGCACAGCACTGTGAAGCTATCTGCAGCCTCTGCAGCACAAGTTCGATCCCTGGCCAGCCAGGGAGCTACCCAGATGGTGCAGTAGACCTCTCCTGTCTTGCCCGCTGCTGCCCTCAACAGTGTATTTCAGTCAGTCTGCCTGTTCAGTTCCCCACTCTGTCTCTGGTAGATCCTCTCCATCCCCACCTCACCTCTGGCTTGTACTCCAATTCTTGTATGCATAAATAAATAAATCTTTAAAAAAAAATAAGCACAGAAGATAATAATAAATTCAGATAAAGTAATAAAGGAAATAAAAAGTGTAATGAAATAAAGGAAAAACTCTAAGGCAATAAAAGAAGGCTGTCATGAAGAGATGGTATTTAAGCTAAACTTCCATCCATTAGGTTTCTACACAAGTATTAATTCTGTCATGGTCTTCTTGGTGCCCTTAAGTTTACTTGGTATCAATGAAATGTCCTTTAAATAAGTCAGGAAAGAATTCTATCTCCCAAGACCATGTTTTAGGAAATGACTTAAGAGGAGCCATGTGCTGCTTGTTATGTTCTCAAGAACCTAAATGACTCTATTTTCAAAATTCTCAATATAATCTTGGGTAGAATTCTCTGCAATCTCAGGTTTCCTAAAGGACTTACCCAGGACTGTGTATAAGGTCAGCAACAACACAGAATAGTAGAAGATGTTTATTTTGCTCAAGACATGAAGGGAAAATGATGTCAAAATTATAAATCCTGGAGGTCCTAAACAGAATAAATTTGAAATATCCAGTGAACACATGCAAAGTTCAACTTCTTTATAACATTTTCTAGAAGGCTTCCACGGGCTATCTACTACATATTCAGCAAACTGTTATATGTAACTATACAGATGATATCAATTTAAATTCAGAATTGGATAAGAATCCTGATAAGTCAGTTCACTCAGACTTGAGATAAGTTTAGAAAAATAATTCCAGGTAGCTTTAATAGTCTGGACAAAAGCACACAAGCAGAAATGAGCATGGAGTAATTAGGGAACAGTGAAAATTATCTAGGATGATACAGGTAACTAGTTGAAGTTATGGTTAGCTAGTTAAGACCAGATTAGAGAAGAGCTTTAATGTCTAGCAGAGATTTTTGGTCATTTTGAGCTACACTGTATTTCCCTCCCATTTTGGGAGAGACTCATTTCAATAACATGTAGCAGCAAAAAACTGAAAAACTGAGCCTCCCCGGTGGTACAACAGTTGAGCGCTGAGCTGCAAAGTTGCCTGCAGCCTTTGCAGTACCGCTTTGGACCCTGGCCACTGTACTTCGTCAGTCTGCCTGTTCTGCTCCCCACTCTGGCTCTGGTGAATTCTCTCACCCTCCCGTGCTTCTGACTGTACCCAGTGCTTGTATAAATAAATAAATAAATCTTATAAAAAAAAAAAAACTGAAAAATTTTTAAGATTTCTCCAATTACATATTGTGGAAAAATTGTGACAGTCTGAAGAATGTACCTCACAGAGCTCAGGCAAAGACAATTTATATTGATATTCATCAACTGATAATAGTAAGGCCATTATGTGATACTTTAATATAAATTCTTCTAATAATAAAAAGAACCATGACTAACCTTTATGTTCTGTAAATCCTCGATGCCTAAAAATAATGAGAATGGTGAGTTGAATCAGCACAATCATCACAAAAAGAACCCGAGCCTGCAGAGAAATAAATGTGAAATAGATATATGGGTACAGCTTCAGTCAAGGCTTTTAAAATGGCCTCCATAACAAAAATGGAAAGTATGTCATTAGCAGAAATTACTATATGAAAAAAAATAGGATCAAAGAGAATCAAAACAATATCATTTTCAAAAATGAAAATTATAAGTTGCCTCAGCATTACTCTTTCAAAATTTGGCTACTTACACCAATGGAGAAACTAAGTAATTTTATACAATTATATAAAGTGATGAAATTTAAAGATTCTTGATTGCACTGAGATGTCTAATTGTTTTTGTTTTATTTAAACTTGTATGAGTTTAAAAAAAAAAGGTACAGGGCCTCCCTGGTGGCACAGCGGGTTGCGTGCCGTGCTGTGAAGCTGTCCACAGCCTCTGCACCACAGGTTCGATCCCCCGCCAGCCAGGGAGAAACCCACATGGCGCGGCAGACCTCTCCTGTCTCGCCTGCTGCTCCCCTCAGTAGTGTCTTTGGTCCATCTGCCTGTTCTGTTCCCCTCTGTCTCTGGTGAATTCTCTTGCCCTCCTGTGCCTCTGGCCTGTACCCCAGTTCCTGTATAAATAAATAAATCTTAAAAAAAAAAAAAAAGGTACACAGTAAACTGTAAACTGCAGCCTGAGTGAACAGGACTACATTTTCTTTTTCCATTTTCTTTTTCCATGTTCCATGGTCCTTAGAACATCACTGGAATCACCTTGAGCCTGTTAAGAATGCAAAAACTCAGGTCCCATCTTAGCCTTACTGAATTAGAATTTGCCCTTTACTAATATTCCCAGGCAATTCGTTAAGTATATTGATGCTCCCAAAGCATTGATATAACTGACCTAAGTGACTATTAAAAATCCCCAAAGAAAAATGAACACAAAAATTTGTAAAAATTAGATAACAATGCCTATTAGACATATTTTTAAAAAGTTGAGTCAAGAAATAAAAGTAAATAAAAGTAAATTAATCATTCAGTCTTTTAAGTCTGTGAGGCTATATACAAGCTATCTGTGAGAAATGTAATTAAAGGAGGCTTAAGTTTTCTTCTCAAGCTTGTAGTGTGTATCTTTCATGTATTTTATGTTAATACCCAATAACATAGGTGAGGTGTATTTTCTCTCAGAAATGTGTACAAACTGCCACAACTTCTCTGGAAAAGAATTTAATGGTGTATATTAAAAACTAAACGTACTGGGGCCTCCCTGGTGGAAAAGGGGTTAAAGTCTCAGTGCTATGAAACTACTGCCAGCCACTATGCCACCCACTACGGCCTGGCCTGAGTTCAATTCCCGGCCAGGGAGCTGACCCACATGGCGCAGCAGACCTCTCCTGTCTTGCCCACTCCTTCCCTCAGCAGTGTATTTCAGTAGATCTGCCAGTTCTGTTCCTCACTCTGTCTCTGGTGAATCCTCTCACCTCCCCCCTGCACCTCTGGCCTTCACCCCAGTTCTTGCATGCATAAATAAAAAAAAATAAATCTTTAAAAAAAAGGTTCAGTTTTATTGTCACATATGATTTACTTGTGAGTTTGAACCTATCAAATCCAGTAAACACATAACAGTACAATTTACTTACCACGATGCAGTGATCGGTAAGGAGAATAAATGATGCCAGGGGATCAAATCTGAGATGAATATCTTCTTGAATAGAAAATATGTGGTGAACACTTTTACTTCTTCCTGCAGAATCCTAGTTATAAGCACAGCAAAGAAGTAACTCTTTTGAGCATTTAAATATGGACAATGTTCCAATATTAAATTTCCTATAACTTGTCAGTTATATCTGAATAGCTGCATTTTTTTCTACTTACTTTTGGTTCTTCCTATAAGCACTTTAATTTGAATTTCTTTGAATTTTGAATTTCTTCGTAATTTTATATTTGATATGAAAACCAAATAGACCAACTGATTATAATTTACCACCATACCACTGGATAAGGCTAACAATACCTGAACACATTGGTCAATCTTAATATTAGTAAAAGAGAGGCAATCAGATATTACAGGCTCTGATGAAAGCATGAAACACCAAAGGAAGTATTCTTTTTTTTTATTTTTTTTTTTAATTTTTTTTTCTTTTATAGAGGCATGTTTTATTTATTTATTTGTTTGTTTGTTCGTTTGTTTCGTTTATACATGCACTGGGTACAGTCAGAAGCGCGGGAGGGTGAGAGAATTCACCAGAGCCAGAGCAGGGAGCAGAGCAGGCAGAAGGACCGAGGTACACTGCTGAGGGGAGCAGTGGGCGGCAGGAGAGGTCTGCGCGCCATGTGGGATCCTCCTCCGGTGGCCGGGGAGCAGCCGGGGATCGAACCGGCGCCGCAGTGGCTGCGGGCAGCTTCGCAACCCAGCGCTCAACCGCTGCGCCACTGGGGAGGCCCCAAAGGAAGTATTCTTGCCGGCAAACAGACTCACATGTCATCAACTCTTAAATCTAATCACCCATTAGAAAAACAAGAGAAGGTAAATTAATGAAAGCATGAAACACCAAAGGAAGTATTCTTTTTTTTTTTTTTTTAATTTTTTTTTCTTTTATAGAGGCATGTTTTATTTATTTATTTGTTTGTTTGTTCGTTTGTTTCGTTTATACATGCACTGGGTACAGTCAGAAGCGCGGGAGGGTGAGAGAATTCACCAGAGCCAGAGCAGGGAGCAGAGCAGGCAGAAGGACCGAGGTACACTGCTGAGGGGAGCAGTGGGCGGCAGGAGAGGTCTGCGCGCCATGTGGGATCCTCCTCCGGTGGCCGGGGAGCAGCCGGGGATCGAACCGGCGCCGCAGTGGCTGCGGGCAGCTTCGCAACCCAGCGCTCAACCGCTGCGCCACTGGGGAGGCCCCAAAGGAAGTATTCTTGCCGGCAAACAGACTCACATGTCATCAACTCTTAAATCTAATCACCCATTAGAAAAACAAGAGAAGGTAAATTAATGAAAGCATGAAACACCAAAGGAAGTATTCTTTTTTTTTTTTTTTTAATTTTTTTTTCTTTTATAGAGGCATGTTTTATTTATTTATTTGTTTGTTTGTTCGTTTGTTTCGTTTATACATGCACTGGGTACAGTCAGAAGCGCGGGAGGGTGAGAGAATTCACCAGAGCCAGAGCAGGGAGCAGAGCAGGCAGAAGGACCGAGGTACACTGCTGAGGGGAGCAGTGGGCGGCAGGAGAGGTCTGCGCGCCATGTGGGATCCTCCTCCGGTGGCCGGGGAGCAGCCGGGGATCGAACCGGCGCCGCAGTGGCTGCGGGCAGCTTCGCAACCCAGCGCTCAACCGCTGCGCCACCGGGGAGGCCCCAAAGGAAGTATTCTTGCCGGCAAACAGACTCACATGTCATCAACTCTTAAATCTAATCACCCATTAGAAAAACAAGAGAAGGTAAATTATACCATATGAATATAAACAGCAAAAATCCAGAATATAAGAAACTACAGGATAGAAGATGCAGTTTCCAAAGCAAATGCACTGCAAGGGGGAAAACGGGAGAGGGGGAGAGATCTTCAAGTAGAGTAAGATGAAGTGAAAAACTGCTGAATGCACTATTTGAGCCTTGTTTAGATTCTGATTTGAACCAACCAAATGCAGTATACATATCTATATATAAAATTGGGAGAACTGCATACTAGCTAGTTTGATATTAAGGAATGCTCTTAGGTTTTCAGGTGTGATACATTTTTTAAAAATAGTCCTTATCTGTTAGGGATTCATATAGACATATTTACAGAGGATATGACATCACGGTGCAGGGAAGAGGGAAGTGGATAGGGGGTAGATGAACTAACATTGGTCCATGATGTTGAAGTTGGCTGATGGATACATGGGAATTCATCATATTATTATCTCTTTCATATTTGCATTCCCCAACATATAAAAATGCTCTTAAATAGCAAAACAAACTTATATCAGTATTTATCTAACAATTATTGCTGAATATGTTCTTACTTTAAATAATATGCTCTTGTATTAGAGCAGAGATTTTCTTTATTTTTAACATACAGTGAGTGCTAGAGTCTTTAAATTGGCAAAGTAGGAACAATAATCTAAAGCACTGATTCTCAACTTCAGTGCATACAGGAATCACCTGGAAGGACTGTTAAAACAGACTGGTGGGTCCCATCTCTAGAATTTCTGAATTATAGGTTTGGGATGGGACCTGATAATCTGCATTGCTGAGACGTTCCCAGGTGACACTGATATTCAGGAACAAGGAAACCTGATTTAACAGTTTAGATGTTGTTTCTGCCAAGAACCTTATTCAATAAATATAGTAGGTAAAATATATGATACTAAATTGATGTTTTCTCTCACAGATTTTGAGTTTCAATGCAGACTTTATCTATAGTGTGCTGTATTTAAAAGGACAGAACTTTCCCATTCATGAATGAGGAGACCAGATTCCCTATTCAATAATTTTTTTTAAGTTATACATATAAACTGAAAACAGAGCAGTGGTTGCTTGGAAATGAGATTGGAAAGAAGGCAGATGTAAAGGATCACAAGAAAACTTCTGAGGATGATCTATTGTATTGATCACAGTGATTATTTAAAGGGTGTATATTTATGTCAAAACATACCAAACTACTATTTATGTAGCTTTTGATGTGCAGATTATAGTGCAATAATATAAGAATGTTAAACATATAAAAAGTGTATGTGATTTCACATTTTTACTTAGGATTAAACTAAGCAGACAAAAATGTTTGAAAGAATGTGAAATATGTCTTTTTCCTCAGAAGTTAACTAAGGTTGTAAAGCATTCCCAGGATTTGGAATTTTGAATGAAACTGGCCCACTCCATAGCGAGCAGGTCTCACATAGTGCTACTGCTTTTTCCCCATGACTGTAAAAATAGGGAATAATTTATTCTAGGTATTATCAAGTCTTTGTACTTGTAAAATCTTTTAAAAATGATCCAAATTTTGGGCCTCCCCGGTGGCACAGCGGTTGAGCGCTGGGTTGCGAAGCTGCCCGCAGCCTCTGCAGCACCTGTTCGATCCCCGGTTGCTCCCTGGCCACCGGAGGAGGGTCCCACATGGCACGCAGACCTCTTCTGCCACCCGCTGCTCCCCTCAGCAGTGTACTTCGGTCCTTCTGCCTGCTCTGCTCCCTGCTCTGGCTCTGGTGAATTCTCTCACCCTCCCGCGCTTCTGACTGTACCCAGTGCTTGTATTAATTAATTAATTAATTAATTAATCTTTAAAAAAAAAAAAAGATCCAAATTTTAATGCCTTTCTTCATTTAAAAAAATGAAAAAAGATATTAAAAGTTCATTCCCAGCTACCCCTCCCTGCTCATCGTCACTGTGAGTTACTTCTCTCTCCAAAGCAGTGTACTTTAAACATGGGTGGCACTGCAAAGCGCCTTCTCTTATTTCCTCATCTGTGAATTAGGGATACAACTATACACCACACCACATACAATCACTATATGGATTAAGTAAAAAAAAAAAATCTAGGTGTCTAGTATTTCCTTAGAAGGAGCTCAGTCAATAGTTCCTGCTCAACGCTTGGTTGCGAAGCTGCCTGCAGCCTCTGCAACACCGGTTCGATCCCTGGCCACCAGGCAAGGGTCCCAGAGGGCGCGCAGACCTCTCCTGCTGCCTGCTGCTCCCCTCAACAGTGTACTTCGTCAGTCTGCCTGCTCTGCTCTGCCCTCACACTCCCACACTTCTGACTGTACCCAGTGCTTATATAAATAAAAAAAAATCTTAAAAAAAAAAAAATAGTTCCTGCTCAAAGCCTTCTCTGTGACAATGATCAAGGTAATTGCATGTGTTTTCTGAAGGATTATTTGTCATCACCAAACTAAGACTTAACATGAAAGTAAATAGCTAAAAACTGTCATCAAATCATAGTTGTAGAAATTTGCAGCTTAACAAAAACGTAATTTCTGAACACAGTCAATCTCCTAAAGAGTTTCATTTTGATGAAATGTTCTACTTTGTTAATGATGATATGATCATTTTCTACTCTAGCAGGTGCTAGTGCACTAAATGCCCGAAGCTGAATCAGAATAAGGACAGACAGACTGCTGCTGCATATGCTATCAATGTGTACTTCTTCAACGAAATGTCTTTGATGACTTGAAAATTCCCTATCACAATTTTCCTATACTTGGAGACAGCAATCAAAGGCATAGTTATATAAATACATATTTTCTGACTTTTCCTATTATCTTCAGGTATAACAGGAATTTGCTACCATTTTTAAAAGACTGTGGCCAAAGTTGGAAGAAAGAAAAAAAAAGAATGATTCCCTGGGTCAGCTACCTGGCCAGTAGCTGCAGACTCATCTCCTCTGCCGAGTTTTTAGTCTAATAGTAGAGTTACTCCTAAGTGCCCGTTTTCAATATAATACACTAAATACAATAAATTAAAATTTTTATTAAGTTAGTTTTCGCTTTACCAGTGAACTGAAAAAACATTAAGCCAAATCAGAGTTCAACAGTGTTTCAGTTTAATCATATATATACAGAAAATTGAAAATTGCTAACTTACCTGGACAATTACTTCTATGTTGTGTGTACCATTACTGTAGCTTCTTGGATTCCACTTGAGTATGAAAATAGGCCCAGACAAATGAACAGCCTGCCCTAAATGAACTCCATCAATCTTAACTGTGACAGAAGCAATGGAGGATAGGGAAAAAGCCAAAACCCTAAAAAGAGAGCACATTCAAACATATGGTTTTAGGTATTTGTCATGGTTTTCATAAAGGAGAATAACCTTATTACACTTGAAAAGATTTTGTAAGTATTGACAGAACCATCACATTTGACCACTGTTCATTGATGACTACTCATATAACCCAGTTTCTTTCTGAATGGTGACTTTTGGAATTCTATAAGTCATCAAGCCTGAATTGAGAAATTAGAAATTATTCCTTTACTTATTAAAAAGAAAATCAATTGTCTTTGAAAGATCAATCTGTTGTGGATTCAAAGTTCATTCTGAAGAAACGCTTTATTTTTCTCATAGGAAGAGAATACAGATAAGACATCTCACTTTGTTAATCTAATACCAAGCCTCGTATCTACTCATTTGGTTTCCAATATATCTGACTGGAAGTAGTACTGTCATAAATAGTGCTAAGGCTACTAAGCCCTTTCCGAGAATATAACATTTAAATCTGATACCTTCTGACTCGCCATTTTAGAACAGGGACCTTCCTTCAATAAAGACTGCTTGAAACAAGCAGAAGGCTCCCCGAGGAGCCAGAGGTGATCTGGGAAGCACCCCCATGCCAGGCCTCTTCTGGCCAGCAGCCTGAGCCCAGAGGGGGAACAGGCAGCCAAAGCCAGGGCAGACCGCACGCACAGGAAAGTGCGACTCCGACTCGCCCTTTTAGAACAGAGACCTTCCTTCAGTTATTAAAAGAATAAATAAATAAAATCAAAGGAAAGACAAACACAATGGCAAATACAGATGCTAACATATCAATATTAACTCTAAATGTAAATAGACTAAACTCTTCAATAAAAAGACACAGAGTTGCAGCCTGGATTAAGAAACAAAACCCAACCTTTTGCTGTCTCCAGGAAACACATTTAGCTACAAAAGATAAAAATAGGCTCAAAGTTAAAGGATGGAAAACAATCCTACAAGCAAATGGACCAAAAAGAAAGCAGGAACAGCTATACTTATATCAGATAAAACAGATTTCAAACTCAAAAAGATAAAAAGAGACCCCAATGGCCACTACATTATGATCAAGGGGACAATACTTCAAGAAGAAATAACACTCATTAACATATACTCACCAAACGAAGGAGCACCAAAATATATCAGACAACTGTTGTCCTCTCTGAAAACAGACATCAGAGAAAACACATACGTAGTGGGAGACTTCAACACACCACTATCAACAATGGATAGATCAACAAGACAAAAAATAAGTAAAGAAACCAAAGCTCTAAATAAGGACCTAGAGCAATTGGGCTTAACAGACATCTATAGGACACTAAACCCCCAAAAAAGGGAGTACACATTTTTCTCAAGCGCACACGGATCATTCTCCAGGATCGATCACATACTGGCGCACAAGACAAACATCAACAGATACACCAAGATTGAAATCATATCAACCATCTTTTCTGACCATGAAGGCATCAAACTAGAAATAAACCATAAAAAGAAGGCAAGGAACTTTCCTACCTCATGGAGATTAAAAACCACACTACTGGAAGACCACTGGACTAATGAGGAGATCAAAGAAGAAATTAAAAAATTCTTTGAATTGAACGACAAGGAGGACACCAATATCCTTAATGTATGGGATGCAGCAAAAGCAGTAATAAGAGGAAAATATATAGCAATAGAAGCTCACATCAAGAAACAAGAAAAAACTCAAAGAAACAACCTAATCTCAAAGCTCAAAGATCTAGAAAAAGAACAACAAAAAAACCCCAAAACCAGTAGAAGAAAAGAAATAATAAAAACCAAAGCAGAAATAAATGAAATTGAAACTAAAAAAACAATCCAAAAGATCAATGAAACCAAGAGCTGGTTCTTTGAAAAAATCAATAAAATAGACAAAACCCTAGCCAGGCTCACAAAGGAAAAAAGGGAGAAAGCACAAATAAACAGGATCATCAATGAAAGAGGAGAAATCACAACGGACACAGCAGAAATCAAAAGAATAATCAGTAACTACTATGAACAGTTATATGGAAACAAGTTTAACAATCTAGAGGAGATGGACAAATTCCTACAACTCTACAATCACCCAAAGCTAGATAAAGAAGAAATAGAACACCTAAACAGACCAATTACAAGCAGCGAAATTGAAATGGTAATCAAAAACCTCCCCAAAAACAAAAGCCCAGGACCTGATGGATTTACAAATGAATTCTACCAAACATTCAGAGACGAATTAGTGCCTATCCTTCACAAACTCTTCCAAAAAATTGAGAAGGAAGGGACAATACCAAACATGTTTTATGAAGCCAACATTACACTAATACCAAAACCGAACAAGGACAACACAAAAAAGGAAAACTACGGGCCAATCTCCCTAATGAACACTGATGCAAAAATACTCAATAAAATTTTAGCTATCAGAATCCAACAATGTATCCATAAGATAATTCACCACGACCAAGTAGGATTCATTCCAGGGACACAAGGATGGTTTAACATCCGAAAATCAATCAACGTTATCCAACACATCAACAAAAAGAAATATAAAAACCATATGATAATATCAATAGATGCTGAGAAAGCTTTCGACAAAGTGCAACACCCATTCATGATAAAAGCCCTTGAAATTCTTGGGATACAAGGAACATACCTCAACATCATAAAGGCCATCTATGACAAGCCAACAGCCAGTATCATTCTCAATGGTGAAAAGCTGAAAGCAATTCCATTAAGATCTGGAACAAGACAAGGATGTCCATTCTCACCACTGCTTTTCAATATAATACTGGAAGTCCTAGCCAGAGCAATAAGACAAGAGAAAGACATCCAAGGAATCCAAATAGGAAAAGAAGAAGTCAAACTATCACTATTTGCAGACGATATGATATTATACATAGAGAACTCCAAAAACTCCACAGAAAAGCTAATTCAACTCATCAATCAGTTCAGTAAAGTGGCAGGATACAAAATCAACACGCAAAAGTCAGTAGCCTTCCTATACACAAACAATAAATCTGAAGAAGAAGAAATGAAAAAAACCATCCCTTTTGTTATTGAAACAAAAAAAATCAAATATTTGGGAATAAATCTAACAAAAGAGGTAAAGGACCTTTACAAAGAAAACTATAAAACACTGTTAAAAGAAATAGAAGAAGACACAAAGAAATGGAGAGACATCCCCTGCTCATGGATTGGAAGAATAAACATTATTAAAATGGCCATCCTTCCAAAAGCAATATACAGATTCAATGCTATTCCAATCAAAATTTCAATGTCATTCTTCAAAGAAATAGAACAATTATTGATGAAATTCATATGGACTCACCAAAAACCCCGAATAGCCAAAGCTCTCCTGAAAAAAAAAGAAGGCAATGGAGGCATCACACTCCCAGACTTCAAACTATACTACAAAGCCATAATCATCAAAACTGCATGGTACTGGAACAAGAACAGACATACAGACCAATGGAATCAAATAGAAAATCCAGAAATAAACCCACAGATTTATGGTCAACTAATCTTTGACAAAGGAGCAAAGACTATGCATTGGAGCAAAGAAAGTTTGTTCAATAAATGGTGCTGGGAAAACTGGGTCACTACATGCAAAAGAATGAAGCTTGACCACTACCTCACACCATACACAAAAATCAACTCAAAATGGATTAAAGAACTAGACATAAGACCTGAAACCATAAAATATATAGAAGGAAATATAGGCGAAACACTACATGATTTGCACATCAAAGACATCTTTACAGACACATCACCCAAAGCAGTGATAGTGAAGGCAAAGATAAACAGCTGGGACTACATCAAATTAAAGAGCTTCTGCACAGCAAAAGAGACAATAATAAAAACAAAGAGAAACCCCACCAACTGGGAGAACATTTTTGCACACAACACTAATGACAAAGGACTGATCACAAAAATCTGCAAAGAGCTGATGAGACTCAACAACAACAAAGAAAATAATCCAGTCAAAAAATGGGCAGAAGAGCTAAAAAGAAACTTCTCTGAAGAGGAAATGCAAATGGCCAACAGGCATATGAAAAAATGTTCAACATCACTTGTCATCAGGGAAATGCAAATCAAAACTACCATGAGATACCATCTTACACCAGTGAGAATGGCACATATTAAAAAAACTAGCAACAGCAAATGTTGGCGAGGGTGTGGAGAAAAAGGAACTCTTCTGCACTGTTGGTGGGAGTGCAAACTGGTCCAACCACTGTGGAGAGCTGTGTGGAGATTTCTGGACCTACTAAACATAGAGCTTCCATATGATCCAGCAATTCCACTCCTAGGTATTTACCCAAAGGACACAGAAACATCAATTCCAAAGAACACCTGCACCCCTATGTTTATAGCAGCACTGTTTACAATAGCTAAGCTTTGGAAACAACCCAAATGCCCAAATATAGATGACTGGATCAAGAAGATGTGGTACATATATACCATGGAATATTACTCAACATTCAAAAAAGATAAACACATGCAATTTGCAGCAACATGGATGGCTCTGGAAGGGATCATGCTCAGCGAAATAAGCCAAAAAGAAAAAGAAAAATACCGGATGGTCTCACTTATAGCAGGAATCTAGAAAACTGAAATAAGGGACCAGGAAAATGAATAACTATAAGAAAGTGAAAATCAAAATCAACCAAAAACTATGAACCAGAGACACTTTTAGGGGGGCGGGGGTGGGAGGGGAGGGATTGGGGTAAGAATGGGGGGGCTGCAATTATAGGGGAATATAAAAATAAAATTTATTATTTAAAAAAAAATAAAAATAAAGACTTCTTGAAACTGGAAGAAGGCTCGCTGAGGAGCCAGAGGTGAGCTGAAGGCCCCCACAAGCCTGGTCCCCCCTGGCAGGGAGTTGGAGCCCAGAGGGGGATCCAGTGATTTGGAGTCCAGAGTGCAATCCAGCTGCCCCACCTCCAGGGAAGTCTGTGGGACTTCAAGACACACCTTTGGAATTAAACAAACACAGAAGGAGGAGATATTTCTTGACAGCGATCATTAACATATTCAAAGTACCACTGCCTCACTGGACTTCTGTCATAACAGTATTTGACTCGTTTGGACCACCAGTTTCCGAAATCCCAGAAAGAGCACACCAAAAAGATGCCGGCCAGTACCAGCAACACAGTGTCCCAAAGCATAGCGCAAATTAGAAAACAGGCAGCAGGGAGAAGAAAAACTACATGCAACCTAGCAACTCCTCAGGAAAAAGACACACCACAAAAAGAAAATCACGCACCAGATTGCAATGATAGTGGCTTGGAAGAACTTCTGAGCCTTCCATAAAGAGAATTTAAAATTGCCATGATTAAAAAACTGAAGGAAGTCAAAAACGATACGGGAAAAATAATCAGTGATCAGAAGAATAAAATTGAGTCCCTAAAGAGGGAAGTAAAAGAAATGCAGGAGATAAAAGAATTAATGGAGGAGCTAAAGAACTCTGGGAAAAGCAGTGAAAGCAGAATAGATGAAATGGAAGAACGAATAAATCTGATACCTAACACCTATCAAAAAAGTCTGACTACCTCACTAGTCAAAAAAAAAAAAAAAATTAAGGGCCTCCCTAGTGGCACAGGCAGTTGAGTGCAGCACTGTGAAGCTTCCGCAGCCTCTGTGAAGCTTCTGCACCTCTGCAGTGCTTGTTCCACCCTGCCGTGTCCTTTGGGTAAGTACCTAGGAGTGGAATTGCTGGATCATATGGAAGCTCCATCTTTAGCAAATTGAGGAACCTCCACACAGCTCTCCATAGTGGTTGGACCAGTTTGCACTCCCACCAGCAGTGCAGGAGAGTTCTTTTCTCACATCCTCGACAACATTTGTTGTTGCTATTTTTTTTAATCTGTACCATTCTCACTGGTGTAAGATGGTATCTCATTGTAGTTTTGATTTGCATTTCCCTGATTATCAGTAATGTTGAACATTTTTTCATATGCCTATTGGCCACTTGCGTTTCCTCCCTGGAGAAGTTTTCTTTTTAGCGCATCTGCTCATTTTTTGACTGGGTTGTTTACTTTGTTTTTGTTGAGTCTTGTCAGCTCTTTGTAGATTTTTGTGATCAGTCCTTTGTCATTAGTGTTGTGTGCAAAAATTTTCTCCCAATCAGTGGGGTGTCTCTGTTTTGGTTACTGTCTCTTCTGCTATACAGAAGCTCTTTAATTTGATGTAGTCCCAGCTGTTTATCTTTTCCTTCACTATCACTGCTTTGGGCGATGTGTCTTTAAAGATGTTACCAAGGTGCATGTCATGTAGTGTTTTACCTATATTTCCTTCTACATATTTTATGGTTTCAGGTCTTATGTCTAGTTCTTTAATCCATTTTGAGTTGGTTTTTGTGCAAGGTGTGAGGTAGTAGTCAAGCTTCATTCTTTTGCATGTAGTGACCCAGTTTTCCCAGCACCATTTACTGAACAAACTTTCTTTGCTCTATTGCATATTCTTTGTTCCTTTGTCAAAGATTAGTTGACTGTAAATCTGTGGGTTTATTTCTGGATTTTCTATTCGGTTCCATTGGTCTGTGTGTCTGCATGGCTTTATAGTATAATTTGAAGTCTGGGCGTGTGATACCGCCATTCCCTTCTTTTTTTCCTCAGGAGAGCTTTGGCTATTCAGGGTTTTTGGTGGCTCCATATGAATTTCACCAATATTTGTTCTATTTCTTTGAAGAATGTCATTGAAATTTTTATTGGAATAGCATTGAATCTGTAAATTGTTATTGGTAGGATGGCCATTTTGATAATGTCAGTTCTTCCAATCCATGAGCAGGGGATGTCTTTCCATTTCTTTGTGTCTTCTTTTATTTCTTTTAACATTGTTTTATAGTTTTCTTTGTATAGGTCCTTTACCTCATTTGTTAGGTTTATTCCCAAGTATTTTATTTTTTTTGTTTCAATAATAAAAGGGATGGTTTTCATGATTTCTTCTTCAGATTTATTGTTTGTGTATAGGAAGGCTACTGATTTTTGCATGTTGATTTTGTGTCCTGCCACTTTACTAAAGTTGATTAGTTGATCAACTAATTGGTTGATTAGTTTGATTAGTTTTTTCTGTGGAGTTTTGGGGGTTCTCTATGTATATTATCATATCATCTGTGAATAGTGATAGCTTTACTTCTACCTTCCCTATTTGGATTCCTTGTATGTCTTTCTCTTCTCTTATTGCTCTAGCTAGGACTTCCAGTATTATATTTAAAAGCAATGGGGAGAGTGGAGATCCTTGTCTTGTTCCAGATCTTAATGGAAGTGCTTTCAACTTTCACCATTGAGAATGATATTGACTATGGGCTTGTCATATATGGCCTTTATAATGTTGAGGTATGTTCCTTGTATCCTGAGAATTTCAAGGGCCTTTATCATAAATGGGTGTTGTACACTGTCGAAAGCTTTTCCAGCATCTATTGATATTATCATATGTTTACCACAATTTTTAATAAAAGAATAATGATCTTAGTTACAAGAAAAGTAATTGGGTAATTCTTATCAACAGTCATAAAGGAATTAAAACTCTTCCATTTCTAGAATTCTAAAGAAATTATTCAAATAAAGGAAGAATCTGTATGTACCCAATGCTCATCCCAAATTAGAAAAAGAACCTTAAAGTTCACCAATGAAACAGGAAAATAGTTGGACAAACTGTGGGACATACTCTCGTTGAGACAGAAAAGTAGGAATTAGAATAGACTATGTCCTATGATTACAGCCATGGAAAAACAGGCCTGAAAAACAAAGTCTGAGAAGGAAAACTCAGAAATGTTTGAAAGAGGTTGTAAGTATATTTAATTTACACTGTTAAATTCACATGTCAACTGAATTTCCAGTTCCATAAAGTTTAGTTTTTAGAAGGCTATATATAGCAAAATAAAAAAACAAGTTTCTGATATATAATGTAGATTAAAAAAAACAGGATACAAAAAAACATAGCCATTATGATTACAGCAATGTAAAAACATGTACATAAAAAGGATGGAATAAAATACATAGCTCTAATAAAGAATTATGGGTTCCTGGGTAGTTTTAAAATTTTGGCAGTTTAAGAAATTATATATATTTTTAAGTGAATGGGAATGAAACAGTAAGCAATTTATTTTTACATAATGTTTAGATATTTGAGAAAACTAAAATGGGGCATCTCATAGCTTCCACATGGGATTCAGTCGCAATGATTCATTTTCTATCAATATCAAACTGAAAGTAAATTCTGAAAAACTGATACATACCTGATGTGTGTTGAACGAAGGAGTCTTTCTAGTGGTTCATGTTTAGCACAACTATAGAGGAGTGACTTAGGATTGGTGATGAGAACCACAGGCCACTCATCAAAAGTCCAATCTGCAAAGCTGAAGAGGTCATGGTCAAAAGCAAAGATCCGGTACCTAGAGACCAGAGGACAATAAGGTAACTTAGTCATTTCGTGTCATAAGAAGGCATGAAGGTTATATATAGAACAAATATAAAAAAATAATAACTGTACCATTAGAGATCATAAATTCAAATGCAGGGTAAATAATATTCTTTATTTTTCTTCTTCTGCCACTATGAATTTATATTTCACATTTGTCACAACTGGGATCTGACTGAAACAATTAATTTAACTGTACTCTAGAACAATGTCTGGAATATAGCATATACTTTATTTTTTAAATAAATGCTTATTGAATTAATTCATCTGATTTCTATACTTTGAACATGGGACATTCATCATAAGCTTAATACCTGACATCCTTCATCCCATTAACAATGTCATATAAATCATAAAAATGAATATAATTAGAAATTTTTCATTTTTATAGCTTTATTTCAGCAATTTCAAAGAAATTAAAGCTAAGTTGTTTTGATTTTCTAAGTGCACTGTGAAAAGTATATTAAGGGTAACCAAAGTTTTGTTATTTTCTAATTTTCTAACTAAGAAATGATTAACTGTGGCAGAAACAATAGTGCTCACCAAATATTCCATGTGCTCCCCTGCACTTCCCAGTCTCCCTGGTATTAGGTTGAGACCATGTGACTAGTTCTGGCCAATGGGCTGTGAACAGAAGTGACATGTATCACACTTCTGATTCAAAGTAATTAAGAGTGGATGTGAGGTCTCCATGATTTCTTCTCTGCTCTGGAATTAATGTGTTGAAAGAGTAGCATTATCATATGGAGGAAATCTGGATTCCTGAATCACCCGATGGAAGAGAGTTGTATGGAATTATACTAGATTTACAAAAATTAAAAATTAAATATCTGCTGTGTTAAAAATCACTGATATTTTTAGATATATTGCATCCACAACAAAGCCCTGCCTAATATTATTAATATATTATTTTTAAAAACTCATTCATTGCGCTAACACAACTTAAATATTTAAAGGACAAGTAAAGATTAGTTGGTTTTGTTTTTGTTTTTGTTTTTGTTTTCAGTAAAACTCCAAATAAAACCCCAGGGTTGGAACACAGGAGAACAGGTGGGAAAAGAAAGAAAGAATTTCGTAACAAACATCATTTAACTTGTAATTGTAGTATTTATACGAAATCAAGAAGCTGACCAAAGGTTAAGAAGGCTATCTGATAAAAAGCACACCCAGCCCAGCCACAGGTTATGAATAGATAGATCTTAGCTCAAAGTAATTACCATTGCCAACTAATTATAGGCTTCAAGAATAGCTGTTACATACAATTTCTACAAAAGTCAACTGTAATGACTAAGTAACTTCCAGAATATAAAGCTGTTTTTTAATAAATGCAAGTAGTTAAAAATAGATAACATATTCAGCTCAACAAATATTTACTGAGTGCCTAATATTGTTAGAGCACTGGGTTTGAATAAGTTAAATAGCAATTGATAATAAACAATGAAATGATACTTATTTATACTCAAACTATCCCATTAATTCTCAAAATGTATTTATTTCATACACACATTTATTCATATATATGTGTGTATATAGACACAATCACACACACATATGTGAAAGTATACTGTATACCGCTGACTGGATAAATTAGCGTTTCATAGATTTTAACCTCAATAAAACCACTCTCACCTATTTAAAGAACTTAAATCATAACCATCTTATAGCAACAACTAGAACAGTCAATATAAATAATTCAGGGGGGATATGACATATTTCTATTCCTAGTGTTTCTCAGTGTAGTCCATAGAGAACCTTCATTTATAAAATGACATTTCCTGCATCTTAACCCAGACCAACACAAGCAAAATCTCTAGAGGTAGAACCTGAAAATTTTATTTTTTAATAACTCCTCCATATTTCTCATGCACCCTCAAGTCCAGAACTATTTCCTGACAGATGAAGTTTGAAAATATAAGGTAACATAGTTTCAGACAAACATAACTGCTGCAACAAGGACTTGCATAATGACAAAGACTGACAGATACCGTTGTCACCACAGAAACATAGAGCTATCACAAGCTTTTCCTCAAGTGGAATCACTCACCATAGCCAAAAGAGAGCTATCACTGTGTTAACAAAACTTCCATGAGTATGTTTTATTTTGTTCCTTTACCTTCTGTTGTCCTTCCAGTCTCCCACCTCAAGTTCCAAAGTGCCCTGGGCATGACGAGTGTGCAACACAGGCATCAGTCCACCAAGTGTATGGAGGTGCCCACAAAAATAAGCTGTCGCTGAACTAACCAAAGAAAAATAAATGTAATGAACAAAGATAATTTGTGATGCCGAACTAATAAAAATATCTCTTCAGGAAAGCAAGATAAACAGAGGAACACAAAAAAATTTTAAACAATTTATTTTGATTTTGGAAGTCTGACTCACCTCATTATTGACCGAATTCCTGGTGCTGGAGAAAGGATAGTAGATGTTGTATAGTGTCCAAACCAAATACTGTGGTTGCTCTGACTACTTTCCTTAGCTAGTAATAAAAGTTCCTCCATTTGTTTCTGAAATGAGAGAAAAACAGAAGAACCTTTAATGAAGGCCTAGGCTGAATCTAATGTTAAACAGCTGCCCTAAAGTTTCACAATACTAGGTAAATTAAGTCAAGGGCTTAATCCTTATAAACTAATGACCTGCATGAACCTCTCTAAGTTTCAAACTAAGTTTCATACATTACCACTCACTTGATTCCAAAAGTAATTCTGTGCTAAGTAAGACAGTTATTATCCCTATTTGATAAATAAGCAAATTGACATTCACCTTTAAATTACATACATTTTTCAATAAATTATAAATTTATTTATAAATGTAAAAAAAGAACCACCAATATTTTTGGTCCTGTATATCATATTGTAAAGAGGATATTGAAACTAAACCTCTACACAAGATATATATATATATATATATATATATATATATATATATATATATATACACACACATACATACATACCACAGAAAGCCTTGGACCTAAATATTTGTAACAGCTGTACTCATAACAGCCAAAAGCGGGAAACTATCAACAAATTGCAGTACATCCATACAATGGAACACTACTCAACAATGAAAAGGAAAGAACCCCTAATTTTCAGTGGTTCTCAGAAACATATATAATGGATAAATGGGTGACTCACAGACATATGACTACAACATTTTCTTATTTCATTTACATAAAATTTGAGAACAAATAAAACTAATTTGTACTGATAGAAAACCAATCAGTGTTTCTTTGGGACTAGGGGTGAATACTGCCCAAAAACTTTCTGAGGTGATGGAAAGCTTGATCTTGTTTGTAGTGACAGTTACTCCAGTATATATATATATATTTGTCAAAACTCTTCACGTAAAACAGTGCATTTTATATTATAAAAGTTATCCCTCATAAAGTTGATTTCAAAAGTAACTTGTGCATATGTAAATATACCATAATATTATCTGTATAGTGCTTATAGCAATAAATTCCTGTGTCTTACCCCCAGGGTTTCTATGTAATTTGGTAAGACTCGGGTAAAGCCTGGCAACCTTTACTTGGTAAGATAACAAGCTGATTTTCAAGCAGATGAATCTTGACTCACATCTTAAAAAAACACTACTTTAAGGTAGAAGGATTAAAATAAGCTAACCAATTCTCTATAAAGACACGTGATAGACAAGAAACAAAATATACCTTCATTAAATAAAAGGCCTAATTTAACACTATTTATTTATTTTTAAAGATTTATTTATTTATTTGTTTGTTTATACAAGCACTGGGTACAGTCAGAAGCGCAGGAGGGTGAGAGAATTTACCAGAGCCAGAGCGGGGTGCAGAGCAGGCAGAAGGACCGAAGTACACTGCTGAGGGAAGCAGCGGGCGGCAGGAAAGGTCTGCGAGCCATGCGGGACTCTCCTCCGGTGGCTGGGGAGCAGCCAGGGATCGAACTGGCGCTGCAGAGGCTGCGGGCAGCTTTGCAACCCAGCGCTCAACCGCTGCGCCACCGGGGAGGCCCTTAACATTGTATTTAATACTACTCTGCGTACTTGATTTCAAGCTCCTCTCAACCCTCATAGCACTTTATTTTAGTTATCTCCATGCTGGTCTTTCACCTCACCATTAGGTTAAATATTCTTAAGTGGTCAGGGACTTGGTTTCACCACCTCTGCATTCTTACATATGGGCATATATGTCTTGCATACAGGCATATGTTTATTAAATATTTAATGAGGGGTCTCCCCTGGTGGCACAGGTGGTTGAGCGCAGCGCTGTGAAGCTGTCTGCAGCCTCTGCAGCGCTGGTTCTATCCCCACCAGCAGGCGAGAGTCCCACATGGCGCAATAGACCTCTCCTGTCTCGCCCGCTGCTCCCCTCAGCAGTGTATTTCATCTGTCTGCCTGTTCTGTTCCCCGCTCTGTCTCTGGTGAATCCTTTCACCCTCCTGCTGCTCATCTGACCTGTACCCCGGTTCTTGTAGAAATAAATAAATAAATCTTAAAAATAAATAAATAAATATTTAATGAGTTGACATTTGCTGAGCATAAAATGATGAGAGGTTCTCAGATGTGACATTTTTATTTCCAGACATTTTTATTCATGCAACAATTTTCATTTAGTTCACAAAAGTACCTAAGAAAATTGTTACCCTTCTCTTAAAATAAATATATTTAATTAGAAATGGCCAATGTAGGGATCTAGAAATATACTATATCATTTACAAAGCTCTATGTCCGGCATCTTGAGAAGTACATCCTGGATTTAATAAATATTTAATAAATGTTTACTGAGTAAATTTCTTTGCTAGATTTTCATAAAAGAAAAAGGATAACAGTGCTGATATAGCTGGTATTTTCTTCTAGCATACTTGTGAGCATGGCAAAATTTTTCTCCAGCATTTCTAGGTAAGAAATTGTTTACCTAGGATAACTTAAAAGTGAGCTACGTGTGAGTCATGTGTATCCAAGAAAAAAGTAAAATAGGTTAGCTACAAAGGGTAGTGAAATTTTTACTGTACCTCATCTAAAATTCCAAAGAAATTATAGGGTCTCTTAGGGCCTGGATTTAAGGTGGCATCCACAGAGATGAAAGAATAGTTGCCAAAGGTAGTACTATGGACATAATGGAAAGAGCCATCCCTACGTACAGCAGAATATTTCCTAAAAAATACAAGACAGGAAAGTTTTAGTGCAATCATAAAAACAAAAAGAGTTTCAATTCCTTCACTAATATCACACTAGATTTTGCCTAACTATGAAAATTTCACAATCTGACACAGAAATACACTAAACTAGGTCCACAATGGATAAACTGACGAAAAGAAATTTTAAAGATTTTCTCCCATTGCCAAGACTCAGGCAATCAAATTTATCAGTAACCGAATACAAGGTGATCAAATAGAGAAGTAGGCAGTCTACTAAACATTTAAAAAGGGATCGATCAGAATCCAGTGAAATGGTACCAATTGTTAATAAAATCTAGTGAGGTCCTACTAAATAATTAGCAGCATTCTTAGTGTAGTAAGATACAAAAGGTGTTTATTTCTTGAAATAGGACTACATATGCTTAACTCACATCAAAGCCTTGCAAAGATGAAGTCATCAAGCCAGGAGAAAAATGTAAGTCGAGGTGTGGGTCAATTAATCTTTTGTAGTTCCTAAAAACATATTGGTAACAAACACAACCTCCTTAAGTCTTCATCACTTTAAATACCAACAGTGGGAGGGAGGTACATGGGGTATGGGCACAGGTAGTGTGGTGGAGGGTAAAAGAAACAAATATAATAAAAATTAATATACTTAAATGTTCATGTGAGTCTTCAGGTTTGGGTGAAAGATGCACTGTTTTCCTTATCTGTCTATGGAACTCTCTTCTGCACTCACCCCTAGGTTTTTCAGGAGTGCCTTTTAGAAGCTCACAGAAAGCTAGAGATACATGGACCAGAGTTTGAGAAAAGCTGATCTGGAGGAATGGATGAGCTCAAACCCCTCCAAATAAAATTCTCTCAAGCAGATAGTTGCTAAAATTGGCTATCTTCTGGTTTAAGGTGATGCTGTCTGACATGCCCAGACTTCAGGACTTCCATGATGAAATGAGTAAAAGAAAGTATCAACAGTTTCAGATGTCCATAAAGTTGGAAAGTGAAGAGCAGGAAGAAAGAATAGTGCAAGGAACAGGCACTATTATGTATTTGTTGCATAAATATGAAGCATAGATTATATTGGGAGCATACCTATATTATTAAAGTGTCAGAACATTATAAGAAAATATCAATACCTAAGGGTCTTATGTTTTACTTAAGAATGTACATGAAAAAATACAAATAAACTTCTGAGCTGTCAGAGAGCTTTAAAGTCACATCAGTCACAAAATATTTAAAAATGTAGTGCCGGGCCACCCTGGTGGCACAAAGGGTTAAGATACAACCTACGAAGCTATCCACAGACGCTACAGCATGAGTTCAATCCCCAGCCAGGGAGCTACCCACATGGTACAGCTGTCTCACCTGCTGCTCCCTTCAGCAGTATATTTCAGTCACTCTGCCTATTCTGTTCCCCACTATGCCTCTGATGAATCCTCTTACCCCTCACATCTCTGGCCTGTTCCCCAGTTTCTTATATGCATAAATAAATAAATCTTTAAAAATAAAATAAAACAAAAATGTAGTGCCATAGATTTTATAATTAGCAGTTAATTCATGCCATTGCCTTTTTTTTTTTTTAAAGATTTATTTATTTATGCATACAAGAGCTGGGGTACAGGTCAGAGATGCAGGGAGTGAGAAGATTCACCAGAGACAGAGTGGGGAACAGAACAGGCAGACTGACTGAAATACACTGCTGAGGGGAGCAGTGGGCGAGTCAGGAGAGGTCTGCTGCGCCATGTGGGTTGCTCCTTGGCCGGCCAGGGATCAAACTCGTGCTGCAGATGCTGCAAATTGCTTCATAGTGCAACACTTACCCCCTTGGGCCACCTAGGAGGCCCCTCCATTGCCTTTCTTAATGACTTTTAAAAAATTTCTATTTAAAGGGTCTTTTTCTCATTAAAATTTTTATTTACATTTTTCCTGCTTAATTCATTTTTAGAATTACTCTTCAGGATCCTATAATTCCACAGATGTTGGTTTTTTTCCTACATTTTTAACACATTAAATCCAACTATCTCCAAAATAATCCAACTACTTGAAAACAAAGGTTAAAATATATCATAGTTAACATTTTTTGAATTCTGCATTTTGGCATTCTGAACATTCTTAATATCAAGATTTAACTTTAAGATCTTTTCCCCCCTTTGGACTTATAACATCTGTAAAAGCTCTATTCCCAGCAAAATGTCACTTATTAAATTTAGATAAAGTTTACAGAGTTAGAAACAAAAACAAAAAGTGAAAGAAGCTTTAATGTGACTAATGATTTGACTTTCTCAATAACTAGAAGGACCCTAAGTTCTATTAACTTAAAGATACAGTTAATAGGAGATGAAAGATTTTCATCTTTGTCCTTTTCCTTTGTCATATTAACAGAAGTAAACAGCCTAGTCTTCCAAACTGTGTTGACTCTCATTATATGTTAGTAAATCATCGCTTTTTGATCCATCATCCTCAAACTGATGTCACCATCCCCTTATCCATGAATTTTGTTTAGGTAGGTATGCCTTCTATTCATCTCAGGTCCTTGCCATATCATGAATGGAGCATGAGGGACCCTCTGATTTGTTCTACATACTTTCAATCTCTCCTGCTTTCCCCCTTTATTCCTATCCTCTCTCCTTGTAGTATGATCGCCCTTATAAAATACTATTTTCATTATGCTATTTGTATCTTTAGGGACCTAAAGTGAATTATGAAGAATTTTCCATCACATCTAAATTTCTATGCCTTCCATTTAAGACCTCCATAAATTTGTCTGAAGCTACCTATCCAATGTCACACTACTCCTCATCATGAACATTTATTTTGAATATACTTGTTTTCAGATTACCCCAAAGAACTCATTCTGGCTTCTAAAACTCTAATTTTTTGTGTGTAAGATATGGCCCTCAGGATTTCTTAATTGTCTATGTGCTACCCGCCTTTTAAGACTGGCTGTAATTTTTGCTTCTCTTACATAGTCTTCTCTAACATGCAACTAAAGATAAGTTCTGGAAATCTAACACACAGCATAATAATTATAGTCAACAATACTTTGTTACAAATGTCAAGAAATTAGATCTTAATTATTCTCTTCACACAAAAGAAGGCTAATTATATAATGTGATAGAGGTGTTAGCTAACGCTACCGCTATGGCGATAATCGTATTGCAGTGATACATGTATCACATGGATATGCAGGAGCACTTCCACTTAGACAATGTTATATGTTAATTATATCTTAGTAAGAAAAAGTAAAATATAAAGTCTTCTCTATGTCCATCCCTTGGTGACCTCTGCCTTTTCTGATTTCTCAGTAATTATCATGTATAACAAAAAAATCTAGGATTTCATCAGCCCTTTCTTCATGTTCTTTTCTAATTTTTTCCTAAACAATTTTTATCTTACTTAACTAGACTTCCTTGAAGGTAGAGGCTATATACTTTTTTAATATAATCACTTGTACCTCTGATTCTATTTAACGATGGGCTCTCAATAAAACTTGCTTCTTGAGTGGTTGACAATGCAGAACAAAGCCACTTCATGTCCTAGAACTAAAAGTGAAACTACAACCAAAAGTAGAATTGTAACTAGAGAATTAGTTTTCTAACTGAAAAATTCTTTCACATTCACAATATTTTCACATTCATAGCACATAAAGAAAATTTTAAAAGACAAAGCAGCCAGGGGTGCCCACTGGACTGTTCAACCAACACAAGGCTAAGAGAATCAGTATCTCAATATTCTTAAAATCCACAGTACTCTAGCTGAAAATCTCTGCTCCAAATGATTTGTGCTACGCAACAATGGCAACTAAAAGTCTGTGTGTAATATTAAAAGCACCATTTAGCAAAAATAAAAAAATTAAAGATGGATGAAATAAAAAGAAGGAAAAAGTCCAAGTAAAAAAGAACTGAATCCGTTACCAAAAAAAAAGCAAGCATCATTTCCTAAATTACCAGAGGTTTTCTTAATATAGAAAATTCAGCTGTAAAGCAAAGTTTTCATTCATTCATTCAACTGACTATACCTTCCCTATAACACAGACTCTGTACCATGGTCTGTTCATTACAGTACCTGTAATAATTCTCGACACTGTCCAGACTTGGAATGTTGAATGCATCTAAATAAAAAGAAAAGAGAAAATATCATCTATATTAAAAAGAAAAATGCAAACATGTTAATCAACTAAAGGAAAATGACAATTCTTTCAATAACACTTTAAATGGTAAAACACAATTAATGAGGTTGATAATTTTTGAAACTTAATGGACTGCAGATTATCTGAAACATTTAAGGTACCACTTAGTATATTAGAGAATAATACTGAATTATATACAATTCAGAACAATCAGTAAGATTGGACCATTGTTGCTTTTGTTTTAATCATGAGATTTTGGAAGCCAACAAGGACTGGACTCAAGTCTGATATATAAAGATCCATAACAGGTGCTCACTTTAAAAACAGGGCCAAAGTTCCTCTCTTCTTAAATCTTAAAAACAATTCAGTAAAAAAGGAGTTAGATAATGGTAAGGGGTAAGATTAAGAACATCTTAGAATATTTAAATTGGAATACAACTATTTCATAGACTGCATTAGCTAAAATTGTCCAGATGCTTTGAATTCTGGGGATCTACTATATTTATAATAATTAACTTAGAGAAAAAGCTAAAATTCTATATAAGTAAAGTTAGATTATTATGAATTCCAAAGGATTATCTAATTTTTTTAATCAAAGGGGTCTGTTTGATATTTATTGTTTGATTTGCTATTTACTGCAAAAATTTTTTTGATTTGTATAGCTAATTAGGATCAGGAAAAAAAGAAAATGTAAATAAACCAGAGACAATTGTAGGCCAGATATCCTATTTTAATTTATAATTCCTAGCTGCATTGCAAGAACTATTCATTTCTAAAGAGGATTCTGATCAAACTACTAGCTACATATTTTAGTAGATAAATTTATCTGTTTAAAATTATCATTTACATATAAATAGGTACTCATCAGAATCAATTGATCAAATGAAACAACAAATTAAGTAAATAATAATAAAATCAGCCATTATAAAACAAACAAATCTACCATCAGGACTCTTTATGGAAAAGCGTTCATTTCTTCGCAAACACGATAATCTTAAAAATTGGAAGGAGTAGCCATTTCTTTCCTCATGCATAGGGAAATGTACTTGCATTTTCATTTTTAATATACACAGCAAAGTTCATTTTTTGTGATGCACATTTCTATATGCTTTAACAAATGCATAGTCATGTATCTACCACTACAGGCAAGATACAGGATAGTTCCCACAAAATTCTCTCAAGACATTCTCTATGTAGTTAATTTCTCCTATTTCCAGCCCCTGGCAACCACAATCTGTTCTTTGTCTGTCATTTCTTTAATATCAATATCTTATCACTGGGATCACACAGGATGTAGAGGTATGGGTTTGGGTTCTTTCACATAGCAAAATGTACATTTTTAAAAAAGATTTATTTATTTATGCATACAAGAAATGGGGTACAGACCAGAGGTGTGGGGGGGTTGAGAGGATTCACCGGAGACAGTGTGGGGAACAGAACAGGCAAACTGACTGAAATACACTGCTGAGGGGAGCAGTGGGCGACTCAGGATTGAACTCATACTGCAGTGGCTGTGGATAACTTCATAGGTTGCGTCCTAACCCTTGCACCACCTGGGAGGACCAAAATATACACTTTTTTTTTAAGATTTTTAAAACTTATTTATGCATACAAGAGCTGGGGTATAGGCCAGACGTGCGGGAGGGTGAGAGGATTCACCAGAGACAGAGTGGGGAACAGAACAGGCAGACTGACCGAAATACACTGCTGAGGGGAGCAGCAGGTGAGTCAGGAGAGGTCTGCTGCACCATGTGGGTTGCTCTCTGTCGGCCCTGGGATCGAACTTGTGCTGCAGAGGCTGTGGGTTGCTTCACAGCGCAGTGCTTAACCCCTTGGGCCACCAGGAAGGCCCACCAAAATGCACATATTTTAAATAGATTCACCAGCATGGGTTCTACTAGAACTTTTCTTCCATATAAAGAAAAGGCCATACCAATTTTCCCCTCCAAAGCTAAGAGTGACACCTGATGTTTTAATAGTATATATTATAGCTATATTTCAGAGTGGTGGCTCTCAGTATATCTAAATCTATGTTACAATATCTCATTTTATAGTTTTACAATCTAAATTGGAGAATCTAGGCTCCTGATGGGAGAAAAAAGTCTAGTCTTAATTATAACTGGATCTTGATTCTTACCATGATTTCCTTTGATATCGAGCCACTTGGTTTTTTCCATGACCCTTGTCTTCTTCAGAATATGTTGGTAAGTTTGCCATTCTACCTCTTGCTGTGTGGATCCCAATTGTTCCTTTGTTTTGGCATCTGTCAGGTCTCCTGTAGATTTACATATGAATTGAATCACAGTGCAAAATAAATCTCAGGCAGTTAATTTTTTTTAAGTGCACACTAAAGAAACTAAGATACTTCAAATACTCAACATGTGTAAGCATAAGCACTTATGAGTCCATCTATGTCCACAGCAAGGCATCTAAATTTTTTCAGCAAGGGCTTTAGTTTCTGAAGTTAGCAAGTGCCCTATTTAACCTGATATTAGATATGATATTAGAAATGAGTCATGAAACTTTTTTTTAAGACACAGTACAGAATGTACCAGGAGATTCTGATAAAATGAAAAGCCTCTATTAGAAATTCCAACACTCTGGGCAGGTACCTAGTGCCTATGGGAGACACATTTTCCAAATCCCAAAATTAGGATATGTGATCTGACTATTATTTTTACAGCAAGAAGCAATCTGGAAGGTGTGATTTGGAAAATGAAATATCAAAATTTGTAGGAAACCAGACAGACACTTGAATTCTCCTCCCACAGTTTGGGAGCAAATGGTTAGGGGATTGAAGATTTTAGAGAATCCAAATAACAGAAGTACCAAGAGAAGAAGATGAAGTGTTCCAAGTCACTTGAAGACTCCCACAATAACAATACAAGATTGTTACTACGGAGAACGTGAAAAGTTTGCGAGAGAACTTTTGATTTGTGATGAAAGAGCTTTCCCAATGCTTTCTCAAATCCAGGATTGCAACAGTAACAAAAGAAACAAATATAACAGACAGCGCAGTAACGGGAAATCGTGAGCCTGTTCCAACCACTAAGTCATAGAGACTGGCTCTTGACAGGTTCAATCCTAGCTGAAGGGAAATATGATGTCCCTTCTCCTCTGCAGGAGGAGGACTCACTTAGGGTTGAGGCTATGGTGTTCTGAAAGTCCCCAAAGTTAAAAAGCTGCAGGCCTGACTGGTATTCTACCACCCAAACTACAGCACCACAGGACAGCGCGGCAATCCTCCCTACCTGTGGCTAGGACGAGGGCTGGTTGAATGATGTCAATAGTTTCAGAGCAGAATTTCTCTAAGTCTACAGCTCTGCCTGGATCGTGATACCTGCTCAGGTGAATGTCGGATATCTGCCGAAAGCAGGTATTAAGCAGAGACAGCCGAGTCAGGGAGAGGCAGCACTTACAGAGGCGACCCAGCGGCTCTCTCCCGCGGAAGGAAAAGGCAAAAATGCAGCGCATCCGGGCATTCCCCAGGGGAGGGCCGACTTCCCCCTGACCCCACGCCAGCCCGGGGTTTGGGGCCCAAACCCGCCCGTATCGCGCCCGCACGGCCGCGCCCGCGCCTCCTCGCGTCGTGACAGCTCTGCCCCCGCCCCCCCCCCGCGTCACCTGCAGACCCCAGAAGAGGTTGCCGGCTTCAGGGCCCGGGGCGGGGTGCGGGCTTCTGGGGGCGCGGGGCTGGGGCAGCGGCGAGGGCGGGCCGGCCAGGCCGTAGTGCTCCAAGAGCACGGCCGCCAGCGCCGCGGCCGCCAGCCCGGTGACCACCCTCAGGGCCAGCGCCGCGGCCATCCCGCCCGCCCGGGCGCGGCCCTCGCTGTCCCGGGCCGGAGCGCGCGGCCCCCGGGAGCCGCTCTGGCCGCGCTTCCGGACTCTATGGTCGCGGGGCCGCCCGCGCGAGGGGAGACGGCCGGCCCGGAGGGGAAACCCAGGCCCCAGCGCCACGCCCGGCGGCCGCGGGGTGGCGGGGACGGAGCCTCGGGCCGGGGGCGGGGCGGGAGCACAGGCTCCGCCTGAGTCGTTTCTGACCCCAGTAGGTCAGTTTCCGTAGCCGGTAAAGCCGAGTTAATAACACCCCCGCGTGCACTTCACAGGGCCGCGAGGATCAACGCTGGGCAGAGGACGCCCTTTAAACTGCCGCACGGCGGTGGCTTCCGCCGGCCCCTGCTGCTGTTACGAGGCCCCAGCGTAGGTTTTCTAAGATGTAATCCGTACGTTTTGCGTTGTTTTTTCCTTGACCTGCTTTCATATGCGCTTGGGAATATAATATGCAAAGCAGTGGCATGCCATTCAGTAAATGTTAAATACTTCCCAAGGGCCAGGCACAGGAAAAGAATTAGATTTGGACCTTGCCCTTAATTTATCCAACACTTCCTTATGGTTGAACTTTTATGTTCTGAAATCAACGTCTTCTTTGAGTCAACATTCTGAATAAACATTGCTATTCTGAATAAACTTTTTTATACAAATAGGGCCTTTTGTTCAACCCATTTTTTTGTTGTTCCTTGGGGTAAGTCGCTAGTGTTGGGAGTTTTGCCCATTTCAATGCATTAAATACTATTTGAGTACCTTTGTGAATGCCAGGTACTGATTTAAACAGAAGACATAAAGGAACTCATGGTAAGCAGCGAATGAAACATGCTTTATTATCTCAGAAGCTTCAGTAGGTCAGAGAAATATGCAAATAGGTTAAATATAAAAAGAATGTACTATTTGCCACAAGGCAATCAACCAGATATGAAAGACTAGAGGAAGGTTAAAACAGGGAGAGATTACATCTTTGGAGAGAATCAAGAAAAGTTCAGTTAAGGAAGTGGCATATAAAGGATGGACAGTATTTCTGAATGGCAGAAACTAGAGGTGGGAAGGGGAGAAGCACTTCTTTCCACGAAGACCTAATAACATGAAAGTAAGAAAATTGGGTACAGGCTATAGAGATAAACACTTCAGTTTGGCTGGGCCAGGGGTTGTATTAAAAGTGGTAGTGGTAATTAGACCAGACCCTTGGTTTGAGCCACATTATGGAAGGCCTCCGTAAATGCCAAGACTGAAAATGGACTTGACATAACATAAGAGACTGATTGGATAAAGGAGCATTGTGGTAGAGAATCCTGTTAGAAGATAATGCATTTTGAACCCAGTTCAAAATCCTAACATCCAGTGTGATGTTATTTGGAGTTGGGGTCATTTATTGGGTTCTGCCCTCATGAATGAATGGGATTAGTGTCCTTATAAAACAGACCCTAGCAAGACCCATTACCCTTTTCACCCTGTGAAGACACAGGAAGAAGTCTACAGTTTACAACATGGAAGAAAGCCTTCATCAGAACCCAACCATGCTGGAACCCTGACTGTAGACTTCTAGCCAGAACACCTATAAACAAATTTCTGTTCTTTACAAGACCACCTTATCTGTGGTATTCTGTATAGCAAACCAACCTGATGAAGACATTTAGGTGGTGGATTATTACAAAGAACTGAAGGAGATCGGAGAGCCTGGCACTGAGATCAGAAACTAAGGATCAGATGTAAAGTAAATGTAAAGACAGGAACTATAGGACTTGCCAGCTGACTGGATATTTGAAGGAAGAAAAAAAAAAAAGCAGTTAAAAACCAGGGCCTAAAAAGCAGAACTGTAGCTTTTATGCATAGAGGATTGTCCATGTGAATGGACATGTGGATTATGCATAGAGGATTGTCCATGTGAATGGTTTTAGGTTTTGTTTAATACTGCATCATTAGAAAACACCTGGATGGCTATGTTTAAAACCAAAATTGACAGCAATAGTGGAGATTATCTGATTTAAAACAGGCATATATTCAGTGCATTGGAGAGCTCTTAGTGGAACCTCAAGGATATGAGAATTATTTTCCAGAAACAGAATATAAGTGCCTATGTGATAGGAACACAGTACTAAGATATGTGGGACAGAGAAACATTTAAAATTGCAAAGACCAACAGATACTGAATTATAACCAAGTTGCTTCAGAAGCAGGAATGTACTTAAGGACGGTTACTAATTCTCCAAAGAATTAACTGTTTTGACCTGCTAATCACTACAAAGTATTAGCATAAAAGATGGCTTTCAATTCCTGACAGTCCAAACAGAAAGTTAGATTACTTGTTATCTCATGCAGAGAGCAAGCAGCAATTCACCCTGTAAAACAACTTCCCTAGAACTACATTCAAGGGAGAATTTATACTGGGACATGTCACAGTGGACTGAAATTCTCATCAATAGTCTTAAGTGGAGCTACAAGACTCTCATAGCCATGAGATGTGGGGAATATCTTCAAATTACTATCTTATATAAACCTTGCTTAAAAATCCAAATACAAAGTATTTAGTCATTGTTCTATGAAGTCATTTCTATACACAGCTAAAATAATGTAATTAAGCGAGTTCTTTGGGTGTATATTTTATTTTCCAAAAGTGTGATAAAATAGACAATATAAAATGTACCATGTTAACCATTTTAGAGTATAAAATTCAGTGACATAAGCACATTCACATTCACATTGTTGGGCAAGCATTACCACAGATTGCTTCAACATCCCAAACTGAAATGTTATACCATTAAACACACCAAACTCCTCATTCTGCTCTTTCTACCCTTCAGCCCCTACTAAATACTATTTTACCTTGTCTCTATGAATTTGATTATTCTAGGGACCTCATATAACATGTCATGGTGTCTGGCTTATTTCACTTAGCATAGAATTTTCAAGGTTCACCCATATTATAGCACGTATCAGAAGCCCCTTCTTTTTTTAAGGTTGAATAATATTTCACTGTATGAATATACCACATTGTTTCCAGCTTTTCGCTAGTGTGGATAATGCTGCTATGAACATTAATCAGTATGTACAGGATTGTTAAAAGCTTTCAAAGGAGCATTCCTTTTACTCTTTAGGAAAACAAATCAGAGAATTTCACCTAAGTAAATGCATTTAAGTAATTAATATATGGAACTTAAAATACCTGCAAAAACAAGAAATCACAGATCAAGGAAATTCTGACACATGCTATAATATGGATGAGCCTTGAGGTTATTTTGCCAGTGAAATAAGCCATTCAAAAAGAGACAAATACTGTATGAATCTACTTATATGAGTACCAAAAGTAGTCACATTCAGAGAGAGAGAAGAATGATGGTTGCAAGGGGCTAGGAATAGGGGTAAATATGGAATTAATGTTTAATAGGTATAGATTTTCAGTTTTAGAAGGTGAAAGAAGATCTGGAGATTGGATGGTGATGGCTAAAAAGCAGTATGAATGACGTACTTAATGTCACTATAAGCACTTTAAAAACAATGAATTAAAAAATGAAGGTGAGGGCCTCCCTGGGTTAAATCTCAGCACTATGAAGTATCAGCAGCCACTGCAGCACAAATGTGATCCTAGGCCAGGGCACTAACTCACATGGCACAGTAGACCTCTCCTATCTCACCTGCTACTCCCCTCAGCAGTGTATTTCAGTAGATTTGCGTGTTCTGCTCCCCACTCTGTCTCTGGTGAATCCTCTACCCCTCACAGCTCAAACCTAAACCCCAGCTTTTGTATGCATAAATAAATAAGATAAAATTTTAAAAAACAAAGGGGAGAGGCTTTCTCTTGGGTCACTATTAAAATGAAGTCCATTTAGAAGTCATTTTATGGTTGATTAAAAGAGAAATTGTGCATTTAACCACAATGATTAACCAAAACAAGTTTGGATAACATCAAATCCATCCTTTATATTTACTTAAATGTATGGAACACATAGAACACCAATCCTAAGATTGTCCCTTTCACAACCCTGTTGTACTAATGCCACTTTGTCATCCCTCAAACAAACATGAATCCACAGGCCTTAAAAAAATGCAGAGGTTGAATGCCCTAATGAAAAATTAGAAAAAACACCAAACTAAGCAGTTAAAACTAAAATATATCAGGAAAATATTTTGGTCACATTATTTAATATTTCAAAATTGTGTTTATTTCTTAAGCTGCCACTAGATATGCTAGTATTTGTTTTATGCTTTAAGTTGTATGCTTGCCATATACAATCTTTCACGTTAAAATATTTAGTGCAAGATTCTTATGAAAAACTTTTAACCATAAAAAATAAATGTGTAATTTTTTTATCCATTAAAATATTAAAATGAGAATTATGTCTGTAATATACGTAATGGCATTCCCATAGGCTATACTGGCTAGTCTTTATTATGGTTTGAGGTTTCTCTTGATTCACATTTTTCTTTTTGATTACAGAATTTAAAACTTAATAAATACTAGAGTTTATCAAGCAATATTAGAATATGTACACTCTATTCCACCTGTTACTTCAACTTACAATAACATACTAAGGAAAAATATGGATGTTTACAGAGATTTACCAATAAGTATATTTATTCAATATGTGAATGTTTCACAGTCTTAAAAATGACACTGCTATACAATGAATACTAAGCAGTCATCTTAAAATAATTTTGAAGAAAAATATTAATGATATGGAAATATTAAAAACATGCTAAAGAACATTTTACAAAAATGTACAGTCCAATGCCACATTAACACACAGAGAAAAAAACTATCAACAATGGTCATCTTGGGAGCTGTGTGGAGATTTCTGGACCTACTAAACATAGAGCTCCCATATGATCCAGCAATTCCACTCCTAGGTATTTACCCAAAGGACACAGAAACATCAATTCCAAAGAGCACCTGCACCCCTATGTTTATAGCAGCACTATTTGCAATAGCTAAGCTTTGGAAACAGCCCAAATGCCCAAAAATAGATGACTGGATCAAGAAGATGTGGTACATATATACCATGGAATATTACTCAGCATTCAAAAAAGATAAACACATGCAATTTGCAGCAACATGGATGGCTCTGGAAGGGATCATGCTCAGCGAAATAAGCCAGAAAGAAAAAGAAAAATACAGGATGGTCTCACTCATAGCAGGAATCTAGAAAACTTAAATAAGGGACCAGGAAAATGAATAACTATAAGAAAGTGAAAATCAAAATCAACAAAAAACTATGAACCAGAGACACTTTTTGGGGGGTGGGTGGCAGGAGGGGAGGGATTGGGGTCAGAATGGGGGGGTTGCAATTGTATGGGGAATATAAAAATAAAATTTATTATTAAAAAAAAAACTATCAACAATGGTCATCTTGGGTCAGTAGGATTATGAGGAATATAGGTTATTTATGTTTTATTCTCCTTGCTTATCCATGTTTTCTGAGTTTTCAACAATGGCTATGTAAAGGAAAAACAAAAACTTGTCTTGTTTTGGGTTAGCAAATGTTTTATATAAATAATGATCAGATAGTAAACATTTTAGGCTTTGTGGGCCAGACTACATCTATTCAATTCTATCACTCTGCAAATGCAGTCATAGTCAATACATGAATGAATGAGGTGGCAGCATTCCAATAAAACTTTGCAAATACTGAAATGTGAAGCTCCTGTATTTTTTCTGTATTATGAAACAGTCCTTTTCATTTTTTCCAGCCATTTAAAATGTAAAAACTATTCCTAGGTGGAAGTCTATACAAATGTAGGCAGCAGGTGGATTTGGGATCATAGTCTGTTAACCCCTGTTCTAGGTCAACTATTTTCTTGCATAACTCATTTTTTCTGTGATTTTTCTGATTTTTTTCCACATGTTTGATTTTCCAAGATCTTATCACTTCCTTAAACCCTTCACCAATTATCTAAATCTCTACTTAACACTTGCAATCCTTCCAGTATTGTGCTATTTTTGTTTTCAGAAACAGCCTCTCCCAAGTTTCCTGTCTTCTAACCAGGCATATTGTTCAGCATGTCTTGTGCACAGCTGTTATCCTGGTATCTGCATTCGCGCTGTGCCTGGCACTCCTTTTGCCTTCATCTCTGCTCATAATACAGTGCCCATGTATTTCTCATATTCAGCTCACCTCCACTTCTTTTTTTTATATATATATTTTTAAGATTAATTTTTATTTATTTATTTATTTATACAAGCACTGGGTACAGTCAGAAGCGCGGGAGGGTGAGAGAATTCACCAGAGCCAGAGCGGAGAGCAGAGCAGGCAGAAGGACCGAAGTACACTGCTGAGGGGAGCAGCGGGCGGCAGGAGAGGTCTGCACGCCATGTGGGACCCTCACCCGGTGGCCGGGGAGCAGCCGGGGATCGAACCGGCGCTGCAGAGGCCGCGGGCAGCTTCGCAACCCTGCGCTCAACCGCTGCGCCAGCGGGGAGGTCCTCACCTCCACTTCTATTTCAAATTTTGCTTAACCTTTTCTCCAAAGTGCCTAGCACAGTTTCAGGCAAACAATGCTCAAAAAAATTTTTTTTCTAGGCAGAAAAAGCCTGGATAGTATGTAGATACTTGGTAGGCTACACTGACAGGTGCTCAAAGCATGCTGGGTCCAGCTTGAGTGCTCATCCCAAAATTTACTCAGACCCTGGACAAATAAATGTATTTCTATCTATTTAATCTGCTCACCAAACCACTTGAACTCCAGGACTGATGCAGCCTATTGCAAACTAGGACATATAACTCCTTCCACAGATTTGGTGGAGAGACAGCGAAGAATCTACTGTCTTTTTCCAAATCAGAATTTATTTTCCCGATAGGTTGAGTCATTTCCTGCATGTCTAAATAAAGTTCTTCTCACTGAACCTTCTGTCTCATTCCTTCCAGTGACATCCCCATCTTCCTGCTCTGGCTCGTCAGTGAAGAGTATGCTCCCTAGAGTTCTATGGATCTCATTCACATCGTGACTCTATTTCTACCTAGTTGTGTTACCTTTGGTAAAGTCTTTTATCTAATCCTCTTTTTCCATGCTCTGTCCACCTCTACCATGGCTGGAATGGTGTTGTGGTTGACCAGCTGCATTGACAGGCTTCACTGACTAGCAGTGCCTTTCAATGAAACCTTTGAATCCAGGGCTGAGATTCAAAGACCAAAGGTCTAGGCCTATTTATGACCTCTAGACTAATCTGAATCAATTTGAACCAGCAATCTGAATTTCATTCCAGAGATGACTCCCTAAGAGTGGAAATCCTTATCTCTAAAATTAAGCTAACTCCCACAAACCTAGACTGCCAAGCTATCCCTAGAAATGAGGTCTCTGAACTCAGGACTGATTCTTCCAAAACTGGTGCTCATTCTCAAGATATTCCCCATTCTAATCTGGGGCTGATCCCCTAAAGTTGTGTGATTGACTTTAGCACAAGATTTGGAAGTCCTGTCCTAATAGGTACTGAACCCTCACTCTAGCCCTTTCCCATCCTGGTTTTGATGCTTTTTCTCAGCTTAATATGGGAGCCTCCTTATTCAAGTAAGATCCCCCAGATGTTATTGCCACATGGTCCACAGAATTTCCAGATAGCACAGCCCCGTTCCTTAGCTCAGAAACCAGCACTCTCTATACAAGTTCTTACTGATACGGAGGACAGGAAAGGTAGTGTAGGAAGCTGCATGTACACACTGCATTACGGTATAGTATAGGAATTTGCATGTACACAATACTTGACCTATGCCTGACTACCCTAAGATTCCAGCCCATATGGTGTCTGAAGGAGCGCTGAGGACTGACGCCATCAGTAATTAACCAGACTCAACAGACCAGGGCAAGCCCATGTCAAGATGACCAGAGATGTGATAACGAACCTTGGGGGTCAGACACCACAGATTCCAGGGATGCCAACAGCATAACCACAGTGAAGGGCTGTTCACTGATGATTTTCCATCTTTGTTTAAACTCAGTATAAAAGCCAGCTCAAGATGAGATGTTCAGGTGGGTTTCTAGGGTACTAACCTACCACTTTCTCAGACTGTCAGCCATTTGAAATAAAGCGCACTTTCTTTTAAAGAATCAACTCCTGTTTCTACTTATTGGCATTTAATGGTGACACGTAGTACAAATTCCAGGATTCTGGTCACATTATAAATTACAGGAAAAGAAGTTAAAAAAGAATTGGAGCTAGAAGATGAGAACCGTGGCACCATTCTATAAATTTCTTTGTTTGCTTCTACTCTAAATTTTATATTTCCTTCAGTAAGCACAAAACTTAGCTTAGGTTTATATTGTTTTCTAAACTACTCAGGTGATGATAAATAACCCTCTTTTTGAAAGGTCTGGGTTAACTGTTCCATGAAAACTCCCAAAGCAAAGAGTTATCTATTAAACCAATAAATGTTCATTATACTGTTAAGACCTTCTCAAATATCCAGAAGGTATGCACAATTTGTTTTCAAACATTTCATTTTTACACTGTGTTCCAACGCTGCAATATTCCAAGTTGCTGCCATTTAAAAATCATGCCCAAGATTCTAAGTGAGAATAACTGTAACTTAAAAGCTATCTGTTGATAAATTCTTAATTGGTTCATTTAAAAAATGATTTAAAAAATGATTCTATACTAAAAAAAAAAAAATCATGCCCAAGAATGACCCAATATCTAAATTTCCAACAAACCAACGATTTAGCAAAAGGAAAATAGTTCCTAATGTTCAAAAGGAAGGAAATATTTCTTGACAAGGAACAAGCCACACCCAACTGAGGCAATCCAGGAACTTGGTGAATGGAAAAACAAATGAAAGGTAAGAATTGTAAAGTAAATGAAAGAACAGGAAGCCGGAAGATAATCTTACTAGAATTGTAAAAACATTTTGTCAACTTTTACAAATGGAAACCTTCAGTTCAACTAAGTACTTAATATATATGTATATACTTCTTTGTGTATTAGTTTTACCTATGGTTTATCCAAGTTCTGCCTGTACATGATTTTTGTGTTTCCTCAACTTTCCTTCATGTAATCATTTTTTTAAATGCAAAAATGTATTTTTTTTTCCCATAATCTTGAGCAAATAAGATTTTTATCATTCAAGAACTGGGACCGGGCTATTATTCTCTTTGGGGATTTTCAAATCCTGACAGTCTATACTGTGAAGCCAGATGTCCCTCATTAAACAGGGAATAACATGGGGACCTGCAGGGCACAACACATCCACAGTGATAAAGGGAGGTCAAGCCAGAGATGACTACTAGGTGGGTTTGCACCAATTTTCTCTGCCTCCTGGGGAGTGCTTTCCAGCAAAGCTCCAGAACGTCAGTGAAATTTTAGGGGGTGGGAACTGAATCCACTCTGCCATCCTGCACACATCCTACATCTTCTGATGCCCCCACCCAGTTGGGCCAGTACTCAGAGGAGGCAGACTTTCATATGTCTCTGTTCAGGTATGAATCAGGCACACTGGATAAGCAATAGCCCTTCTAGTCCAACCTAGGCATTGGTGATATGACATGAGAGAGGCCTGAGCTCTCCTGCTAGGAATACTGTTCATCTGGTGTGGAGGGAGGAGGAAAAATTTCATGTTCCTTTTAGCTTTAGTAATTAGGGGGTTGTAGTGTGGTGTGTGTGAATTTAACTGACAAAAGACAGTCTGACAGGAAAAAAGATAAACACCTTTGTTGACATTTTTTACACACATGGGTTTCATAAAAAAGTAACTCAAAAGTAGTTAGAATTAGGAGCCTATGTATCCTTTTTAAAGAAAAGAGGGTTTAGATTTCAAGGGAGATCATCTATGGAGAAGTAACTAGGATGGGGGTACAGTGGGGGAGCTAAAGGAGGATAAGAGTTCTTTGTTTTTAGTAAAGTTTGTTTATGCAGACTCATCTTGGTGCTGGCTTTCTGTCTCTGGTGATAAGGGTCACTCTCTTTTTCCTGGTATAGGAGGAGGGAGGGAGAAGTTTACACCACCCTCACCAAGGGAAATTTATTTCCAGCTTTTGGGTAGAAAGGGGCAGAGTGCTCTTCCTGTTCTGTTGATTATTAACTGCCTTCAATTAAGTAATTAAAAAAAAAAAAAACCTTATGCTAGAGTGGCATATGTTGGGGCGGCAAATCCTGATCCACATCATGGCTCTATTTTCTAATATATTTATTTTCCTCAAAACTATATATGTATAGTTAAAGACGACTAAGAAAGTGGTGTTAACTACCAAGAAAATAAAATGGGGGGTGCCCCCAGTGCTTCCCATTCACACTTTTCAGAGGAGTTTTTCAATTCTGTGGTCCATTTTTGTTAGTGCCCCCATTCTCTCTTGACTTGCCAATTGTATTAGTTTTGGGTTTTCAGGATTAAGGAAATGCTACTACCTCCCTCTTTTACAGTACAAGACAGGGTTGCTCAAAGACAAGATGTGCCTGAAGGACTACCTTCATTCATACTTCCAGACCCCATCTTCCCCAAACAACTGCATCACCATTTTGTTTTAAGTCAATTTTCAGGGTTGACTTCAGCATTACTATGCAATTTCTATTTAGAGCAGAGCTATATCTATTCTAGGTCAAGAGGAGACAATTTTGTTTTCTGTAAGGGCCAGGCAGTATGTTTCAGGCCTTATGGATCATCTGGTCTCTGTTACAAGTACTCAGCTATGCTACTACATCATGAAAGCGGCCAGAGGCAGGCGGAAGTATTCCAATAAAACTTTATTTGTAGAGACTGAAATTTTAATTTTTAAATAGCTTTCACAAAATATTATTTTGATATTTTTTCAACCATTCTCAGGCGAGGGTGGTACCATCAGTTTGCTGACCTCTATTATAAGCCTTTAGCACATTATTGTCTTAAATCCCTTTATCTCATCCAGTTACTGTGATGTGAAGAGGTCTGAACAGAAGGTATGCTTTATATTGATTATATTCTAAAGAAAACTGTTTGCATTTCAAAACATAAAACTCATATCTGAAATGTAATATTTGAGGACATAATTATTCAAATGATACTAGTTCCATTAAGGAAAACCTATAGCGAACACATAAGAAAAATACTGAACACTTTATAGTTAGTGAAAATTTTTCCATAACCAAACAACACAAACACATTAAAAAAAGCAAAACCCAACCCAACAACTCTGGATTTATACTAATAAAATATGAATAAAACTATTATAATTTGAGACTAATGATCATTGAAGTATCTTTGCATCCTCAAAGAAAGACTTTCAGATATGTTGCTTTCTTGGGAAATTGGATGCCTGGAAAAAGTATCATGTAAATTAAATGACATGGAATAATTACTAAATAATATTGAATAAAGTAATATTAAATAAAATTATTAAATTACATAATAATTATCCTATGATTACTATAGATTTTCTTGTGAAGTAGTTCCTGGGATTGTTAAAGCCTGTCATTCAATTTGTTTTAGTTTTTTGACTTTGTTAAGGTGATAAAAAGTCTATGCATATGTGTATGTGTGACAGAAACAGGACCTTTGAGTAATTTTACCCGGGGTGTCGTACCTTTAAAACAAAACTATAGAAAATAAAATAAACGAATGCTACATTCTCTTTTTCTTCTTCATCATGTTAAGAGCTTATCTTCTCTATTACCACCAATTTTCCTTTATTCCATGAAGAACTTCACTTGCTCACCATTTTCCCCTTTCCTTACTTCTCTAGCCTGGAAAGGCATTAGATGCTTCTATAACTCATATCCACTTGCTCTTCCACAAATGTCACAAATCCTTGCTTTCTTTATGCCTTATTTCCAATTTCCTCCCTCTGCTCTTGGTTCTTTTATTACCTCCTAAGGTAACAATTACTGTATTCTCAACACTTTCATTCTTGAATTCCAATTATAGCATTAATGAAATTGGAAATTTTAAGTGAAGATAGCACATCCACTTAAATCCCAGTCTTTTCTGGGTCTCCTTGGCTTTTTATTCATGTGATTAACCCCACTTAACCAAATCCTTTAAGTCAGTGTCTTTTCTTTTACTGCTTTATTTATAGAGTTATTTTCCTGCCACCACAACCTCCCTTTGGGCATTCTCTATTTTCCAGGCACAGCCCTTGGTTTCAGGTTGAAACCATGGAGAACTGTGGTTAAGAATGCCAGACAGAACTGAGCTCTGACACATATGAGCTGTATGACTAGGTAAATCTTGTACCCCATCTGAATTATTGTTACCTCTCAAATGGGACGATAGTAATTATTGCTTCATTTTAAGAGTAGTAAGATAACTTAGAGATTGATGGGTTTTCTCATGAGTTCACTGCCTAAGACCTTTCAATCTCCATCATTTCATCATCATCATCATCATCATCCATCATTTCATCATCATCATCATCCATCAGTTTGTCATTCCCTACAGCTCTCAAAAGCTTAAGCTCCTTTCACTCTGTCCTCTATCATCCTCTTCCTGAGTTTCTAAAGCTTTTTCTATTCTGAGATCACCATTTCCCACCCTTAGAGCTTCATATGTAGACCACAAATTATTTCTCTCCTTGGAAAACGTTAACATAGAATAGCTCACATATAATCCAATTATTTTACAATTCTTCTAGACCAAGACAAAATGACCAAATCCACATGCATTTTTGGAAAAGGAGTTTATTGCATTAAAATATGGTAAAGAGTAAAATAAATGTTAGAATAGGAATATTGGCAGCCTCTTGGATCAGTAGAGCACAACAGCAAGAGTTAAAGGGGAAACGACAGGGCCTCCCTGGTGGCGCAAGGGGTTAAGATGCAACCTATGAAGCTATTCGCAGCCGCTGCAGCACGAGCTCGAGTTCGATCCACAGCCAGGGAGCTACCCACATGGCACAGATCTCTCCTGACTCACCCGCTGCTCCCCTCAACAGTGCATTTCAGTCACTCTGCCTGTTCTGTTCCCCACTCTGTCTCTGGTGATTCCTCTTACCCCCTGGCACCTCTGGCCTGTACCCCAGCTACTGTATGCATAAATAAATAAATCTTTAAAAAAAATAAAGAGGAAAACGATACAAAACAGTTGCACTCAGTGATGCTTTGCACAGAACAGTCAGAATTGGTCTGGAGAATTGTGTTTCATCCTCCTGAACCATCTTTGTGAAATAAGGAAAGGAAAGGCCACCTTGGGCTTCAGTCAATCAAACAGCAGTTTTACTATTTCCATCACTATACCTCTCTGCTATCTGTTTACTATTTCCATCACTACTACCTCAATGTTTTTGAAAAGCTGCATATCAGATAGCTTAATGAGTAAATTATTTGTATCAACACCATGTATTTGCATAGCATTTGACAACTGACAAAGTAGTTCTGCATTTTCTTGTTTAATTCTTAAATTCACCTTATCAGTGGTTATAGCTATCATCATTTACAAGTGAGAAACTGAGACTTAGACAACGCATGTTACTTGCCTAACACCTTGCAGGTAAGAAACATTGATGCTAGGATTCAAATCCCAGGCATTTAGGGTTCCATAACCTTACCCCTGTATCATGCACACTCTCAAGAAACAGTCTAAATTGAAGATAAAAGTTGTCTTGCACTTTTCTAGCTGCCTTTTTTTCCACCCAGCCCTTTGTCCCTGGACATTCCTATCTGTCGTGACAACTGTGATATCCCACCCAGATCACCCCTGGGCAATAGCAATATAGGACTTACCTGCCTCAGTTGTAAGAGTGCTGTAAGTGTTATTATATTGCCTCATCAGGGATCGCCTCTGCTGAATAAGGTCGCCTTGCTTCTGATGACCCCTCTTACCAGGGCTGCCCATATTTAATAACTGATCAAAATGAGAGTATAAAGGCCTAACCACACTAGTCCCAAACTTAGCTTCAGAATTCCTGTTAGTGAGGCCTTCCTTCAGTTGCATTGCAGGTCTGCTTCTCCCTCAGCCCAATCACATTTTCTTCCCTTTCTTTCATTTCTACAGGTGTAGATCCCAAGAATGCTCCCTGAAAACTGCTAACCTGTTTCAGTCAGTTTCTTTTTGAAACCCTACCTCTAATGCTGTGTTCAATTCCAAAGAACCTGAATTTCAGGCTTCTGTTAAATTTATCCCTAATAAAAGGTAATCTGATAAGAGGTTATCCTATCTAAATATACTTGTAGTTTGATAAACTCTCAAGCTGAAATCGCTTAATAATCCTAAGAGGGAACCTCGAATAATGAGATAAACATGACAAGTGCTAGCTTCTTCTCAGGCTTTGGACACTAATATGGGGCCTACGCACATTTTCTTTCTTTCCCCCACAGTGCATATTCTTCCCAACCTCCCAATGTCCTACCTATTGTAAACAATGCTGCAATAAACACTGTAGAACATACAGTTTTTTGAGTTGATGGCAACTGGGGAGTTTTTTAAAAACGTACAGATGCCTGTGTTTAATGCATATTTTCCAAGCTGATTTTGCAGACTATATTTTAAGAACAATTTATAAATTTCAATTACAATAATTTGTATCTATGCAATGTCTTAGTCCCCACCCCCCCAGTTTTTGTTTTGTTTTGTTTTGTTTTGTTTTCAGAATTACTGAGCATCCATGATACATATGGTAGGCAATGATCATGTGCTATGGATACAAAGCTGAGACAGAAGTGCTTTCAAGATGCTCATAGTCTAGCAGAGTCAACAAGCATCTAATAACTGTCACATGTTAAGTCTTAGATCAGATCCATTTAAAGTGTAAGGAAAGCATAAGGGGAGCAATTCTGCCTGTTGAAGACCAAAAAAAAAATCAGAAAACTTCTCAGGGGACAGCATAGGTAAGCTGAACCCTAAAGAAAAAGCAGAAAGGGGCCTTCCTGGTGGTGCAGGGGGTTGAGACGCAACCAATGAAGCTATCTATCTGCAACCACTGCAGCACGAGTTGGATCCCCAACCAGGGGATACCCACATGGCGCAGCAGACCTCTCCTGACTCACCTGTTGCTCCCCTCAGCAGTGTATTTCAGTCTATCTGCCTGTTCTGTTCCCCGCTTTGTCTCTGGTGAATCCTCTCACCCCCTATGCCTCTCGCCTGTGCTCAAGTTCTTGTATGCATAAATGAATAAATCTTTAAAAAATAAAAAAGGCAGAAAGTCCTTTATAGAAAAAGTATTATACTTTCATGAAGTATTATAGAGAAAGGTATTATAGTATCACTCTAGGCCAAGGGACTAACTGATACAAAAGCACAGAAATATGAGACTGTGTGGTGTAGGTTGTAAAGTTTAAGGTGAGGGGTGGCAAGGGAGGTTAGACTAGCAAAAAATTATTTCAAGCCCTCCTGGGAAGGGTTTTTAGTGCCATACTTTATGGTTAAATTTTATCCTAGAGAGCAGTTAGTTGTCTAATATAGGTAAAAGAGTCACATGATGAGGTTTATATTTAAGAAAAATTCTGGCGGGAGAATATAGGATGAATATAAACAAAAGAGTAGAAGTAGGGAGCTCACTTAGAAGGCTGCTTTCCTGAACCTGGATAAGGAATACCAAGGATTTGTTATAAGTAGGAGGAATCATGCAGGCACTACTATCATCCCACATAAGAAAATTTTCCAGAGAAAGAGGGTAGTTGAAATGGAATCACCCAGGATTCTCAATTCTAATTGAGAAGTTAAAAAAAAAAATGATGCTCAGAGGTCCCATCCCTTTCTAATTAAATCATAATCACTAGAGTGAGGAGTGTCACTGGAATTTTTTTTAAAAGCTCCCAAGTGATCCTAATGTATAACTAGGGTTGGAAACCTGCAACACAATCCATAAATGAGTCTAATGAAAACATAGCTCTGAACATGATTGTTTCAACTGCCATCCTGGAGCACCCAGAAAGCTAATTAACATGTATTAGTTGTTGATAATACTTCAAGAGTAAAATGGCACCTTTAAAATGACCCAGCAGCTAGGTTACTCACAAAAGTTACTGTGAACTGAAGCTAATTAAAAATAGAAGTATGTCTTTGCATAGTAAAGAAATTCATAATCCTGCTCTAAACTAGGCCAAGGCACACTGTGGTCTAGATCAGAAAAAAAGCAATGGCAATTCAAAAGTTTTTATATTTTTATCTGGTTCTTGTCCTATAAAATGAACAATAGACATGTACTAGAATGTTACATGTGTGCTAGATATCCAATGAATATTTTTGTTTATTTAATGATAGGTATTTATACTATAATATATAAAGTGGTAAAAGACTTAAAATTTCTTTAATAGGAGGTGGGAGAATTGAAGTGGTTAAAAACACTAATTTCGAAGCCAGATAGACCTAGGTTTCGAACCCAGGTCTTGTTGCTTAGTAAATGCAGGTTTTTAGATAAGCAACCTTGCTGTTTAAGCTATAATTTCCTTGCCTGTACCATGGTGTTGGTAGGAATGGTATCGCAGGAATGTTTTTGAGAGTTATACAGTAAAATGCATCTTGAATCTTTAGCATAGTAGCTGGTATTACCATGTTTATATCTTGGTTCCTGCATTTAAGGAACAAATGAGAATGGGAGATAACATAGGCCATGAAAAACTGTGGCATTTAGGCAGTAATTTAATATCTAACACTTCAATTAGGAATCTTGCAGTTTGAAACAACAGAAACCACCTTTAGCTATATTAAACAAAAAGGTTATTTACTGAAAGGCGATTAGGGACTCACAGGTTCTGCAAAGGCTGGGAGAGGTTTAGAAAAGAAGCAGAAACCCAAGGAACTGCAGAGGACAAAGAAGCAGGAGACACAATGGTCTTTTAGCAACATACTTTGTATGAGGCTAATGAATTCTAATCACACGTTGAGGACACTATCTCCTTATAAGAATTCCCACAATGGAAAAATCTCCCCCCAGCCCTCAAATTGAGAAAGTGCCATTGGACACAACAGCCAGAAAAAAACAAAAATGTCCAGCCTGAATACCAGCAGGTAATGTACTGGAACAATGCCAGGTATTGAGGTCTTTAGGTAGAGTGTATCTCATTTATCTTCACAACCATTATAAGAGGAAAACAGTCTTATTACCACATCTTCACATCTCAGAGAGGCTAATGTTTAAGGCCACACAATTAGCAAGTGGTCAAAAAGTTCAAATATAGAAAGCTTGATTCCAAAGACTAAGTATATGGAATAGCTAGTGCCTCCAAGAGAAAGAAAAGTTCCTATCACATCTGGCAAGATCAGGGACAATGTTATCAAGGAGGTTTTTGAGCTTTTTGCCTGCCTATCTGGGTATTGGGTATTTTATCTATCTTAAAAAATGGGTAGACTGGGCCTCCCTGGTGGCGCAAGGGGTTAAGCACTGGACTATGAAGAAATCCGCAGGCTCTGCAGCACGAGTTTGATCTCCGATGAGCCAGGGAGAAACCCTCATGGCACAGCAGACCTCTCCTGTCTTGCGCGCTGCTCCCCTCAGCAGTGTATTTCAGTCATTCTGCCTATTCTGTTCCCCACTCTATCTCTGGTGGATCTTCTCACCCCCTGCATCTCTGGCCTGTGCCCAGCTCTTATATGCATAAATAAATAAATCTTTTTAAAAAAAGGTAACTTAAAAACATTTTATACAATAATTGCTTATTTTAAGGAGAGCTAGAAAATACAATCAGGTAGAAAGTAGAAAATAAAAATTTCCAGTTTGGCAACCCAGATAGTATCTTGGGGACTGAGTTTTCATTAAATATCTATGCACTGTATTTGTCTTATAAAATAGAATCATATTATTTTAGTAACTTGCTTTTTTCACCCAAAAATATATGATGAATATCTTCCCACATCAATAAAAATGCCTCTATGACAGTGGCTCTCAAATTGTATGGTCTCAAGACCCTTTTATAGCCTCAAAAATTATTGGCAACCTCAGGATCTTCTGTTTATGTAGGTTTTATCTATTGATATTTAATGAATTAGCAATAAAAACTGAGGAAAATTTAAAGCATCTATCAGTTTGTTTAAAATAACAATTATCAGGCCTCCCCGGGTTGCAGAGCAGGTAGAGCACAGCGCTGTGAAGCTGTCCGCAGCCTCGGCAGCGCCAGTTCAATTCTCAGCAGGCCGGGGAGAAATCCACAGTCCATCTGCCTGTTCTGCTCCCCACTCTGTCTCTGGTGAATCCTCTCACCCTCCCACACATCTGGCCTGTACCCCAGTTCTTGTATAAATAAATAAATCTTAAAAAAACAATTATCAACCCAATACATGTTAACATAAATAATATTCTAAATGAAAATAACTATTTTCCAAGGCAAAGAAAATGCTGAAAGGAGTGGCAATATTTTACAAGTTTGCAAATCTTTTAATGATTTGCAATGTCTTGCTTAATACAAGACAGGTTCTCATATCTGCTTTTGTTTTCCATCTATTGTGATACACTGTTTCAATTAAAAGTGTATGAAAACAAGGGCCTCCCCGGTGGCACAGCGGTTGAGCGCTGGGTTGCGAAGCTGCCCGCGGCCTCTGCGGCGCCGGTTCAATCCCCGGCTGCTCCCCGGCCACCGGAGGAGGGTCCCACATGGTGCGCAGACCTCTCCTGCCACCCACTGCTCCCCTCAGCAGTGTCCTTCGGTCCTTCTGCCTGCTCTGCTCCCTGCTCTGGCTCTGGTGAATTCTCTCACCCTCCCGCGCTTCTGAATGTACCCAGTGCATGTACAAACAAAAACAAAACAAACAAACCAGCAAACAAATAAATAAAGCATGCCTCTATTAAAAAAAAAAAAAAAACTTTAAAAAAAAAAAAGTGTATGAAAACAATCTGGCCTCCCACAGATACAGAACTGAAAAAGGAAAAAAGCACCTTTACAGCATTTAAGATAACTGGATATTCTTTGTATCCACATAAAAACTGAGCCAATAGTAAAATCTACAAGATCAATTCAATGTGGAATCTGAAACATCAATAAAATTTTTATACTTTGTAAGCATTAAATTCCATTGATCTATTTAGCTACAAGAAATAATTTTTTACTCTTATTTGATTTTATAACATCCTGCATTTGTCATTTGAAAATGAAAGAATTATTGGAAAATACTGGTTTACTGAGTTATACAGCTCTTCCAAATGTCACTACATTACATTTCATTATGCAATATCAAAAAATTCATGTGTTGGGCCTCCCCGGTGGCGCAGCGGTTGAGCGCTGGGTTGTGAAACTGCCAGCGGCCTGCGGAGCCGGTTCGATCCCCGGCTGCTCCCCGGCCACCGGAGGAGGGTCCCACGTGGCGTGCAGACCTCTCCTGCCGCCCGCTGCTCCCCTCAGCAGTGTACTTCGGTCCTTCTGCCTGCTCTGCTCCCAGCTCTGGCTCTGGTGAATTCTCTCACCCTCCCGCGCTTCTGACTGTACCCAGTGCATGTATAAACAAACAAACAAACAAATAAATAAATAAAAACATGCCTCTATTAAAAAAAAAAATTCATGTGTTTTATCACCAATTTCATTGGGACTTAGTCAGACTCACTGCAGATATGTTTTCCACAAAAAGTTCACTTGAAAGTGCAAATTCCATTATAAACAATAAAAACTGTTAGTCATTTTCTAGAAAAGAAATTCACATTTGAGAAAAACTTTCTAAATACCTGAGACTGAATAACCCCAGTGTACCTGTCAGCTGTTCTTTCAAGTAAAAATGGTGTTTCCTGAAAAAAGATTCTGGTTCAGCTGATATCTCAATCACAGAAGTGATTATCTGCAAGTGAAACATTATACTATTGTGAAAAAAAAAGACAAAAAAAATTGTGTGCTTGCCATTTTATCAAAGTTTTATTAAAACTCATAAGTTTTTTTTTAACTAGTATTTTTTTCACTGCTTTACCAAAGACATTCTTAAGAGAAACGTGAGAAACTCAGGAAGTCTGGGGAGTTTTCAGGTCTGAGAACCACACTTTGAGAAGCTACATCTTCTTTTTATGGCTACAAAATATCACATTGTATGGTTGGCTATAGTTTTTTTAGTCAATGTTTATTACTGAAAACTTGAACTTTTTCTAATTTTACTCCATTACCGATGAAGTAGTTAAAACTCCATTGACATGGTGATTATTTCTCTAGAATATATTCTTTGAAGCCGAATCACTGGGCCAAAGAATACGTATGCATTTTTTTAAAAAAAGGCTTCCGAGCACTGACACTTAGACTTTCTGCGGGTTTGCCGATTTACACTTCTTCAAAACCCTATGGGAAAATCCTTTCACTTTCTTACCAAATGATGTCTATTATCTTTAAGGGGAAAATTTTTACAAGCTGTAAGTTGTATCCCATTTTTTGTTTGTTTAATTAGCTTACTCATTAAGTCGTTCAATAAAATTGGTGATATATATATTTATGTATTTTGCCCATTTTTTCTATTGATTTAGTCTTTGGAATTTCATCCTTTAGTCTGTTGTGTTACAGACATTGCTTTCCAGTTTTGTTATTTTCTAACTTTAGTTTGTTCTTGTGATTCATGTTTAAAATTTCCTCCTGAGACCCACGTAAATTTTGATGAAATTACATATTAATCTTTCTGTATTTGCTGCCTCTGGTGTCAAGCCTTCTCCATGCCAACACCATACAAATATTTACTTACCTTTTTTTTTCCTAGCAGCTAACTTTTCAATTAAGAATTCTTTGGATACGATTTAAGGTAAAAATCTGACAATCTTTTCCCAAATGGTTAACTATATTTAATCTTTCCAGAATGTTCGGCGCTTTACCATTCCTTTCGCCTTTGTTAAAAGATACACTTTTAAAATGACCTGCTTTGTAAACAACTTAAAGTAATACAGATCAAGTTAAAGTAACTCTTTGGCCACCTTCTTTCTCCCCTGACTCTTACAGCTACTATTAGTTTGCTCTTTTTCTGGTCAGATTCCTTCCTTCTCATTTGAATGTACATAAATAAAAAAATACATTTTGTAGAACATGTCCCTCCCATCCCCGAGCACGAAATCTTTTTCTTTTCATACAGACTGTGCTCTTTACACGAATTGCATAGTGTTCCATAAAGCGCATTGATCAGTTTGATTTTCCACTGCCGGTGAATGAACAGGTTTCCAAATTTTCATTGTTTCTTCACTACCACTCCTCCCAAAAGCTGGGGTCCACATTCCTTGTGCGCATGTGCAAGAACCCAAAGGCTATAATCCTTTTAAAAAGGTCAATTTTGAGGGTTTTTGTGTTTGTGGGTTTTTTTTTTTTTTTTTTTTCATTTTGTGGGCTCTGGGGAACCAATGTTATTACGTGGGAAGACAAAACATCCAGACCAACAACCCGCCCAGAAGGAGACGCAGAACAGGTTCTCATCTAGTCCTACCAGTTTACTTCTTCTCATAACGGACGCTGAATTTAGTTTTTACCTCGTCGATGCAACAGTTCCCAGCACCGAACTCAGAAATCGAACCATTCGGCCACCGCGCGCTACAACTAAAAAATTCAGTGAAGAAACTCCTGGAGGCAAAGGCCGTGACGCCTACTTCCGGGAAGCGGACCGGAAGTCGCTCTTGGATTCTGCGTCAAACCCGACTTCAGGGGCCGTCGCAAAAGTCTCTCCCCTCGCCTCTTGCCCTGGCCACAGGTTTCCGCTCGTCTCCGGCCGGGGGTCTAGAACTGCGGGCGTCAGTTTCCCTCAAGATGGCGGACGAGGAGGCCGGGGGTGCGGAAAGGATGGAAGTCAGCACCGACTTGCCCCAGACCCCTCAGCTGCTGGCATCTGTAAGTTCCTTTTGTCCCCCCAGTGCCTCTCTACTCTGCTCCGTAGGATGTGGGGCTTCACCCCTTATGGCGGCTCGGGGGAGGAGGAAACGAAAGGATTGATCTGGAAGGAAGCCACCGAATAAAAAGTTAGTCTTCACCAGCATGACTGCGGCCAAGCCTGCGGAATAGAATGACTTTGTCGTTTGTTAGTCCTGACGCGCTCAGGCATGTCTCTGTCCTGAAGTAAAACGAACTGCTGATGCTATTAGGTGATTTGGTGTGGGGCCCGAGGCGGGGTTGGAGGAAGAGCCATTTTCCTATAGATGCTGTGCTGACCCCTCTGGATGATAGGAACCTTGGACGCAGTACCTACTGTTGTATTGCCTAGCTGGCTGGGTGGGGCCATGATAGTGGCAGGGAATGCTGTCGCTGTCACCTCGTGCCATGATAGGGGTGTAGGAATTGTAGCCCTTCATTCTAGCATCTTGAGAACTGTAGGCCTAATCTTCAGTGGAGAAACCCGTCATCTGCTGCTGCCTTTTAAAGGTGAAGAAGAGACTTCTAGATATTTCAGTATTCGTAGAAATGCCATTAGTGAATATCGGAATCAATACTTTGCCCTTGTATTTTGAAAAAAATGGGAAAGCAGAGATAGCAAAATTGAATCAATAGTTTGGCTACAGGGGAAAAAAAAACTAACCGAGGAGGATAAAAGGTAGGGGACAACGTTATAAAATGTTCTGGATGGGCCCCTTTTCAGTGAGATTTATCAGAAATATTCACATATCGATCACTGCATGACGTTATGAGTTTTATTAGTCTGTCTTTATAGTGCTGCGTATAGAAATGTGTGGAAGAAACACCTTTTTCTGAAGTTTCTTTGGCTTGTATTTGTAATGAAAGCATTCTAAAAGTATTTTAGCCCTGCAGACATTTGAGCATTGTTTTATGAGAGAACAGAAAGACCTGCAGAAATAAGAGTCAACCCTGGGACTGGAAAGACTGGCTAGGAGATAGAAATCAGGTAGGGAGGGAGTTGGAATAAGGGTTTTGCCACCAACTAGGGCAGTGCTTGCAACCATCCTCTATCCCCAACAGCAGTTCAAATTCACTTCCCTGTTGGTAGTGAAGGAGGAAAACATCTCTTTGAGATGATAGGAAATGAGACAGGGAAAGTTTAGAAGCAGCTGAAATATTTGGTCTTAATGGTAGCGTGTGCATTTTACATCTTAGAAGGAGTGGGAAAACTCTGTGCTGTGGTCGAAGTTACTGTAATTTTGTGTTGCCAAATGACTAGTGTTCATTTAAAGCTTTGATATATAAATACCTTCCAGGTGGTATAGTAAAACTCATCCATCTGGATTCCACTGACTTGGAATTGGAGTTAACGATCCAAGAATAGAGCTAGAATTTATGAGATAAACATTCAAGAAATCTTGAGCAAGGCTCTAGATATTGCAAAGTAATAGGTAGATGCAAAGACAAATGTAATAGGAAATTCACATTCTAGTGACACAGTTAAGACAAGTGTCGAAAGACTTTTAATACAAGATAGGGATATATATTAATACAAGATAGGGATATATATAGCTATATATATGCCACAGTTGCTTTTTGGCTTGGATCTCTATCTACCTGAGGATTCCAGATATCTTCCTACTTTCCTTTTTTTCTTCTTCTTTTAAGACTACTATCTTCAATTTTAACCTTATAATGGGATAATATACTGGGTTTCCAGTTACCTTCTTTGCTTCTCAGCAAAACAAACTCATGTTCTTTAACATTTGAATGATTTGTTTAAACCATCACAGGGAGTCCATGAAAATAAGAATGATGAATATAGGACAGTGACAGAGGTTTAAGAAACTTCTTACCAAATCCGCTAGAGTCTTTTCCATGATTATAGTTTCTGATATCCTTAAATCAGATTTCCTACTGAGACCCAATGTCATTTTTCTGTCATATTGCTGTCAAAAAGCATGAAGGTTCTGATGACATCACCTCACGGGTAGTTAGAGTAAAATAATAACTATGGATTATTGAATATTTACAAAAGCCATTGCTTAAGAATCATTAGGAGACTGATTTTGTAAGTCTGGGGTAGAGTTCAGTAATTTGCATTTTCTGTTGATTCTGAAGTCCTGGCCAATGGACCACACTTTACAACTGAGATATTTGGAAATTCTTGGTATAGAATTGATAGTTGAAATTGTATCAGCGGATAAGATCTTTGTGTGTTTAAGTACACACACATTTGTAAGCTCATGTGCACGCATGCACACACACAGAGGAATATAGGAATGACTGAATTTCAGTGCTAGATGATGGAAGAAGAACCAGGAAAGGAATTAGAAAAGGAACAACCAGATACATGGAGGTGAGAATATGACTGTGTTATAGGATGTTGCTTCTAGGTGAGGGTGGTTTATCAGGCCCAGGAAGATGAAAGCTGAGAAAAACTGGAATTCAGAGTGTTGTGTTGTCTGATATAACGTCTGCCTTCTGTCTTCTTTGACTGGATTTTCTTTCTTAAGTCCGTCTCAGGAAATGTATCCTAGCATGGTACTAAACGCTTCTCTTTTCCCTCTTTTACCCGTGTGCCTAGGTGATTTCATCTAGTTCTATGGCTTTAAGCACTATCTGCATGCATCCAATTCCCAAACGTATGTCTTCTCACTTTGGCACTCCAGAGTCACAAATCCAATTGCCTAGTTCACATATCTGCTTGGGTGGCTGATAAATGTTTTAAACAGAGGGCTCAGTTGGGAAGTTACTATAGTATTTCAAGTCATGGTTTATGGTGGCTTATATTAGAGAGCTATAGCTAGCAACGAAGAGAAAAAGATGGATTTGGGAGAGATTTTGGAAGTATGGAAGAAGGGAAAAGATTTGCTTATGGCTTAGGCATGAAGGAAAAAGGAAGAAACAGAGGACATCTGGATCCCCAGCTTTTAGTGTATGTATTCATGACAGTGGTGATTTGTATATACTGATAGGAAGGACCAGCTTTCGGGACAGAAAAAGAGGGAGGCAGATCAAGAATTTTGTTATCCCTTTTTCAGTAGATGACACTGTCATAATGACTTTTGAACACAAACAGCTCTGTCTCCACTCCTCCTTTCTAATCCAAGTCACCACCATGTGTTGCCTGGGCAACTGTAGTGGCTTTTTATCTGGTCTCTTTGCTTGCCCTCTTCAGTCCATTCTACATACAGCAACCAGAGTAATCTGTTAAAGACTAAATTAGATTATGTCAGTCTCCTGATGTGACCTTGAGTGGCTTCCCATTGTACATGGAATAAAATCTAAACTCATTATAAGTCCTTCAAGATCCTTCCTAATCCTGCACCTACTTCTCCCTCATTTCCTGTTAACTTTCTCCTCATTCACTTTTAGCCACCCTGGCCTGTTTGTTTCTACAACAAACCCAAGGTCTATCTTTTTCCAGAGCCTGTGCCTTTGTTTGCTTTTCTTCTTTCCTAGAGTGTTTTTCCTTTGCTCTTTCTTGATAATTACCCTGGCTAAAAATTCAGTTCCTCTTATTCTTTGCAAAGTATCCTGTTTATTTTCCCCACTGCACTTAGAAACCTTAGTTACTGGATTGTCTTTATGATTTAAATGTCTGATCTGACTCTCCCACTAGAATGTAAGCTCCATAAAGGCAGGGATCATGTCTCATTTGCTCAGTGACATATCTTATGCTTGCTCTATCAGACATTTACATACCCTTAATTAGTAACTCGGTGTGCAAGCTGAACACGCAGGTAAGAACAGCCAAAACATGCTGGGAAAACTGTGGGGACTACACCTGAGGGGAGAAATCAAATAGTGTACAAAAATGAACAACAATGTAAGAAAATAGATCGATAGATAGATAGATAGATAGATAGATAGATAGATAGATAGATAGATAAAAGCCAAAATAGAAATTCTGGGGCCATTGGTGGGATTTGTTGTATTAAAATTGATGATATTGACAGAAATGGAAAGACTGAATGCTACAGTCAAAAAGGGGTATTTTTCATTTTTGAAAACATAGAGGCCTGTAAGGTTTTTGTGATGAAAGAGCCAGGTTAGATTCACCTCTTATGTGTTCCTATAGCACCTTTTACATACTCCTGTTGTATGTGGCATGTCTCAGTCTATACTTAGTATTACCTCTTTACTGTATGTCTTTCTTTATACACAGTGCACTTCTTGAGAACATGAACTGTTTTTTGGCCACAGCTATATTTCCAGTACCTAGCACGTTGCTTTAAAATTTTATTGAATGCATGCATGAATGAATGAATGAATGAGTGAGGAGACACTGAATAAGTAGAATGGGAGTGGAGGTAGTAGTTGGGGAGGAAGAGAGAGGAAAAGAGGCTAAATGGTTTAATATTGAATTTGGAGGCTTTGAAAAAATTTAAAGTTATTGAGGTCTAATTTATATACAATAAACTACCCATTTTAAGCATTTGCTCAATTAATTTTTGACTAGTGTGTATACTTGTGTAACTACTGCCAAATTATGATATAGAACATGACCATTACTCCCAGAAGTTACCTTGTGCTCTAGTGGAGATAGACTTTAGTTATTAAAAAAAGATTAAACATTGTTATTTTGTGTAATAATCATTAGGAAAATCAAGGAAAAGTGATATGTAATCTTTTATGTAAGGGGTATTTAGAAGATAACAATCTTTTGATAGTGGACTTTAAAATAACAAGATATAAAGGAAGAAATAAGAAGTTATATGGGCCTCCCTGGTGACACAGCGGTTGAGCGCTGGGTTGCGAAGCTGCCCACGGCCTCTGCGGCGCCGGTTCAATCAGTTCGATCCCCGGCTGCTCCCTGGCAACCGGAGGAGGGTCCCACATGGCGCACAGACCTCTCCTGCCGCCTGCTGCTCCCCTCAGCAGTGTACTTCGGTCCTTCTGCCTGCTCTGCTCCCCGCTCTGGCTCTGGTGAATTCTCTCACCCTCCTGCGCTTCTGACTGTACCCAGTGCATGTATAAACAAACAAACAAATAAATAAATAATACATGCCTCTTTAAAAAAAAAAAAGTTATATGTTGTTTTCATTGGAGATGATTTTTCTTCGATATTTGAATCTATATCATTTTAGGCCAGTGCACAGCTTCTGGAGTAAGGACACACGAGAGTGAGAAAACTAGCGTAAAAACCAGTATCTTGAGTCTTAGCTGAAGTGCTTTGTCACCAGATTGTAGCAGGATTTAGTGCCTGTTGTTTTTCAACATTTCCTAAATTCTGTGATGGACAGCTAGGGAATATTCTGTTTTTTAATAACCAATTCTGTAGAGTCACATAATAATTTCTAAAACTCCAAATCAGAGTGATAGATTTAGTCCCACTGACTGTAAAAAACTAGGAAAGAATAGTAACTTAGTGTAGATGAGCTAATATTAGAGACTGACTGCTTATGTTTAATAATAAACAGATTGCAAATAGAGGTTTTTGTCCTCAATACTGTCTAGAAATTTTGTCTGGGTAAATATATGTATAAATCAGTGATTGGAATAAACCAGTGCTCTGTCCTACCAATCCTTTCTTCATGTGTGCGGACTTTAAGCATTACTTCATTATTTCCCCTGCCATCATTTTACTCATTTTTCTAAAGGTGTTAATCATACAACGTTCTCTGTGAAAAAAATTTCTTGAAGCTTTTGGCCCATTGCCTCAGATAACTTAAGACAATGTATTAAGACTTCTTCAACCCTAGTTTATTATGAGCTCCTATGTGTACTTCCAAGGTATTCTGAGTTGATATGCTTCTAATTGAAGAAACAATAGTTATTTGATAAGTTTGGTGTTTTAAAGCACTTCGTGCCTTTTTTTGTGTTTTGTTTTTAAAGTTATGTTACACCATTGTGATAAGCTAAGTGCTTATGGAAATATTCTGTACTAAATAAGTGCTACTGAAGAGTGATTGCGCTTCCTAAGTGCCTACTTGCTATTCAAGAATGACATAGGCCCTCTCTAGAGTGGAGTCTACTTTTAGTCACTTGAATAATAATTATCCTGATAGTTTACTTAATGCCATTCTTCAGAAGAAAGTCTATTTGATTTGTTTGGAGGAGTGAGGCTATATCCACTTAATGTGTTTTTATGGAATACCTTTTAAAATACCTTTGAATGTTTGGTATTTATGGGTAAAAACAGAAATGACATTAGCCACAGAAGGAAAAAACTATTAATTCATTCATTAATGCATGCATTTTTTAAAATACACACACTCTGCTTTGTAATCTGTGAAAGGATTTTAGTTGGTTTGTAAATATATATTCGGTACAGTAGAAAGAGAATATGTACTCATTCCAGAGTTTAGGAAAGCAGATTTCACACTCCAAAAGCTTCAAGGAGAACTTTGAGATGAAAAAGGAAAAGAATGGCTTAGGAGGGACAGGATACTTTTCAGAAACCAAATTCTGACAGCCTGCTTAAATATAATCTCAACAGAAAAGAAAAGAGAGAGGGACCTTATTTGTTACATGGTTCTATATTTGACCCAGGTTTAATTTGTCAGTGCCATAAAGACATAGTTGCCTTACTTATACAGGACATACCACCCCACCCCTACCCCCAACTCCAAAATCTTCTTAGGCTGAATATTGCATCAAAGCTAACTTGGTAAGACTTATATGTGATGAAAGTAAAGCCTTATATGTAGGTTCATTCATGTAGAGAACTACATCTCTTACATGGGACTGATCTAAGAGTTTTTGTTGTCTGCAAACTCTGAGTTTGATGTGGCTGCTAAATATGTGAAATATGATGTGCCTGCTTAAAAAAAAGCCAGAATGTGATCATTTTTTATAATTAAATTTATTTATTTATTTTCTTACATTGTTGTTTGATTTCTCTTCTCAGGTGTAGTGCCTGTAGTTCTCCCACCACATTAACACCTGTGATCCATCACCATAGTCCCTTGTGCTCTTTCCTCCCCCGTTTTGCCCCCCCCACACACACTTGCTATATGCCTCAGATCTATGGTCAGCTTACAAGTTTTGTCTTTTCTTACAAGTTTTGTCTTGTCTGGCTCTTTGTTCTGTTTCTCTATATTCCACATACAAGTGAAACCATCTGATTTAATTTTCCTTCTGGCTCACTTTGCTTGGAGTAATCCCTTCCAGCTCCGTCCATGTTGCTGCAAATGGCATGAGTTTATCATTTTTGATAGCTGAGCAGTATTCCACTGTGTATCTATACCACATCTTCTTGATCAGTCATCTGTTTTAGGACATTTAGGTTGTTTCCATAGCTTGGCTTTTTAAGTAGTGCTGCAGTAAACATAGGAGTGCAGGTTTCCTTTTGAATTAGTGTTTTTTTGTCCTTTGGGTATATTCCCAGGAGTGGAATCACTGGATCATATGGTGGATCCATTTTTAGTGTTTTGAGGAACCTCCACACAGCTTTCCATAGAGGCTGGACCAGTTTACACAGAATGTGATCTTTTAAAAACATAAGGAAGGTCATAGTCACTTCTGTGTATGGAAGCATATTGTACATGTTCCAGAAAAGAGTAATCAACATGGAGATTGGCTTGGATACCACATGATTAGGGATGGCCAGATTTCATTAGTTTCATTTCTAGGCATGGACAGATTTCATTAGTTTCTGCGTTCCATGTTAGCTCTGGAATAAAAAGGCTAATGAGAGACATAATACTTATCTTCAATTACTTACAGGGCTATTGGGCTAAAGGCACAAAATGAATTGGATTATGTCAAATAGCATACGATAAAAGTTAAGGAATGTAGATTTTGGTTTAATTATGTGCTGGCAGAATAGAAGTTGCCTGAGAGGAAATATTCATAGAATTTTAAAGAGCTAACTATCAGTTATTGTATGGGTAGAGTTTTGCTCTGGGGTAAGCAGTTTGAACTACTAGGGATGTGTGCTTATTTTTAAACTTTATGAATTTGTCAAATAGTATTACAAGGAAACATTGTATAACTGAAAGATTTCTTGCTATGTGGCGATGCTCTAATTATTAATCTAATACTTACTATGAACAATTCTAGAGCCTTCAGATTTTGTTACCATTTTAAAACAGAAGAACTAGAGAAAGAATTACAAGGCCATTAAAAACTCTGTAGATGTCCAAAAGTTGTCTAAGGAAAGATAAGTTGTGGTTTGAACAAAAGGAATCTACTTAAAATAAGTTCCTTTTTCAGAATGATGTTCCCAAACAGGCTTCCAAGTCCCTGGGTCAAAGTTGAGACTATATCTTTGGTCTCCATGGGGAAGAGGAAAATGTTTGGAATGTTTGGGAATTTAAATGTTGTGAGAACTTTTTTTTAAAGACCGGTAGATTAAGAAAGCTGTTCCTTCACACCAAATGTTGGGGGAAGTGATTTTCCCCCCTCTGAACAATGAAGAAAAAAAATTCTTAATTTTATTTCTGCCTCAAATGGGGAAAAATAATACAAAGAAACAGATAACTAAGGAAACTATTCCAGTCACCGATAACTCCTGAACCTGTTATACAGTAAAATACAACCAGTGCAGTTTTTCTTATCTAGAAAGAAAGACAAATCTTAGTTGAACATTTTTTTCATAGTTGTGACAATCATCTAGGGGAAAATCTTGATGAAAGAGTAAAATCATACTTTATCTCCCATAAGAATGCTACAAAGTTTTAGACTTAATGGTAGCATTTACCTTGTCATCTCTAGCAAGAAGTTCATGATAATTAGTGATAACTGAAAAATTTTGTTATGTATTTCTGGTAGACTTTCACAGATACAGGGTATAAAACAAATTTCCTTTCCCCAGGTTGGTTACAGTCTGGTTGAAGAGGCTAGATGTTCACATTTAAAGATAACTAATAATATCTGGCAGAGGTGTGGATACTGAGTGAGTACTTCTTTCAATAAGTGCTATATTAGAATTACAGGAGGGGAATTATTTTAGGCTGATCAGTGAGGTATTGACAGAAGAGGGCTAGATGAATCTTGAGGAATAATTAAGGTTGGGCATGGTGGAAAGATAGAGGGCTAGTGATAAAATCAATGGAAAGGACACTTCTGGAATCAGTACCCAGACATTTTGTTCAAATCAATGTTTTCATATCCTAGAAAAACAAAAAAAACTAGTTCCATGCCTTCCATAATTAGGTAGGACAGAAAAAATTTTTGGTTGTTGTATAGCTCTACAGCTTTCCACCCTCCCACCCCCCATTTAGTACTGTTTGAAGAAAAGAACTTAAGTATATCATAGAATATTAGATATTGTCTGCTAGTTATAGTTGTTGCCAAAGAGATGGAGAAAAGTTGTGGTAAGTAATCTAAAAAAGTTGAAGTCAGAATATTGAAAGATAATAGTTTTTCTAAGAAAGGCTTTAGTAAAATAGTTTTAGTTTTATAGTTAAAAGATAGCTCAAAATATGGAATCACTGTAAGAATATTAACTGATTCATCTCACTTCAAATATATGTTGCCATACTGTGTCTATCACCAAAGTACAATCAGCCGTCCACCACAGTTCGCTGAACACCCTTTACCCTTTGCTCTCTCCTTCTTACCCCATCTCACCTCACCTTTGGTACTTAGTTCTGCAGTCAGAACCTAAGGATTTGTTTTTGTTTTAATTTTTCTGTTCTTTTGCTTTGTTTCTTTATATTCCACATTTTGACTGAAATCACCCAGCATTTGTATTTCTCCTTCTTGCTTATTTTGTTTAATGTAATTCCCTGAAGTTCCATCCATGTTTTTGCAAATAGGAAGATTTCATCTTTTTATACAACTGAGTGGTATTTATATATATATATGTGTGTGTGTGTGTGTGTGCGTGTATATGCAAATATATAAACATATATATTCCATATCCTTTTATGTAACATTAAAACAAATATTAAATACTAATAAAATCAGAAACTCAACCCATTTCAAATGAACAATATTAATTGGAAGGATGTTAACTGCAAATAAGTTGCAGTGATGTATTGATAGGTTTCCCTTATTTGTGTTCATTTAAGCCTACATTTGCTGAGTGGCATTAAAACTGTTTGGCTGCCTAAACAGACAGATGGATCAAATTGTGGTATATATACACAATGGAATAGTACTTAGTGATCAAAAAAGATAAACCCATGCCATTTGTGGCAACATGGATGGAGCTGAAGGTGTTAAGCAAAATAAGTCAGAAGGAAAAAAGATAAGGGGCCTCCCTGGTGGCGCAGGAATTAGTCTCAAGGCTATCAAACTATTGCCAGCCACTGTGACATGCGTTTGATCCCCAGCCAGGGAGCTAACACACATGGTGAGGCAGCCCTCTCCTGTCTCTTCCGCTGTCCCCTCGGCAGTGTATTTCAGTGGATCTACCTGTTCTGTTCCCCACTCTCTCTGGTGAATCCTCTCATGCCCTGTACCTCTGGCCTAGACCCCTAGTTCTTGTGTGCATAAAAAGTAAATTTTTTTTTTTAAATCTTTAAAAAAAGAAGGGAAAAGATAAATATCAGATGGTTTCACTTACATGTGGAATATAGAGAAACTGAACGAAAGGTGAAAAAAAAAGACAAAACTTGCAAGCTGACCATATTGCTGAGGCATACAGCAAGGGCAGGGGAAAAAGAGGGGTCAAAACAGGGGAAAGAAGAGCGCAAGGGACTGTGGTGGTAGGAGAACTAACTACAGGGAATATACCTAAGGTGAGAAACCAAATACTGTACAAAAATGAACAATGATAGAATTAAAGTTTGTTTTTAAATTAATAAAAATCAGAAGTTGACCATACCCCCCAAAAAACAAACAAATAACTGTTGGGCTGGTTAGATGCTTTCGGGTAATCAGCCATCACATTTAAGCCCAAATTGCATGTGAATAATTAGCAGAGCATTTCTTGATATATGGAAAGCTGTCTTGATGTGGTTTGAATATACAGTAGTTTATAATTTAGCAGTTGAAGGAACAGTTGTCATTTTCAGTTTTGGCAATTATAAATAAAGTTGGCATAACATTTATGTACATGTTTTTGTGTGAATGAAAGTTTTCATTTCTTGGTTAGGTACCTAGATGTTTGATTGTTGGGTCATATGGTAAGTATATGTTTAACTTTATTAGAAATTTACAAACTCTTTTATAAAGTGACTGTGCCATTTTGAGCTTCTGTCAGCACTTCTCCAGTTTTCTGCACCCTTGCTGGTACTTGGCATTATTGCTAGATTTTTGTTTCATTTTTTTTTTTTTTTAGCTTGTGCTATTACAATTTTTTTTTATTTCCTTAATGAAAATTGATGTTAAACCTATTTCATGTGCATGTACAAATAAGCCACCTGTAACATTTTCTTTTGAAGAGCAGTAAGTTTACTTTTTATGAGGTCCAACTCTGTTTTGTTTTGTTTTTATGGTTAGTGTTTCTATACTCTAAAAACTTTGGTCCTCGTCATTAAACACTGTTTAAACATTAATTGTTTAAAACAATCAAACTAAGAGTAAGGGGTATGACTTGTCTCTATACAGCTTCTGGTAGTTACATCACCTTTATAGAGCAGAAATTGGTCATTCTAGAAGGAGAAAGTAATTCTCATCTGTTCCAGTTGCTCTTTTTTTTTCCAGATATCTGTGGTATGTGTCAATCCTCTGATTCCAATACTATTTTTTTAAGCACCCATTTACCTCTTGTATTGTGGAAGGATAAAAATAAGAATGTATCATAAATCCCTTTCTCTGAAATCACTGAATGTGTCATTTGTTTTGCCTTGTAGATCTTAAAGAAGGAAGTTATAACAAAGTCTAAATTTTATTTTCCTTCAGTGGTGGGATCAGCAAGCTGATTTTTATACTACTTTCTTGCACCATTTGGCACAATTGGTGCCAGAGATTTATTTTGCTGAAATGGACCCAGACTTGGAAAAGCAGGAAGAGAGTATACAAATGTCAATATTCACCCCGCTGGAATGGTACTTATTTGGAGAAGATCCAGATATTTGCTTAGAGAAACTGAAGCACAGTGGAGCATTTCAACTTTGTGGGAAGGTTTTCAAAAGTGGAGAGACAACATATTCTTGTAGGTAAGAATTAGAAATTTACAGGGTTGGTTATAAGTACACTCATATTTCATATTTCATGATATACTTTCCTTGGCTTATTACTGTTTGTAATATATTTAATCCTACTTAATAAACTTTCTTTTATTATACACCTAGACAACTGTTTTTGCTAATGCAGGTTGTTTCTGAATATATGACTTAACCAGTTCTTTCAATTTTCTTTCTGTTCTCCAAAAGTATGTAAGTGATAGATTTGTGTCTTGTTTATAATGTAGTCCACCTACTCCCATCTGAGGCTTTTGGGGCCAGGTAGCTTTCAGAATTCTAAATACTTTCCCAGTAGAGTCAGGGCAGGAATCTATAATCACATTTATTATTTCTATAAGAAATCTATGAATATGCATAGTGAGTGGTATAAATAATGTTTTGTCACCAAGCAAGATTTGTGTCACAGGATTGTGATGCTGTACAAGCAGTTGGAATTTAATTGGATAGAGAAAGTCAGTAGTAGGGAAACTAGAAATAGCTTTAGACTTTTTGTCCTCTGTGTGAGACTCAAACATCATGGTAACAAAACATTTTTCACTCCCTACTTTTGCCTGAAATTTTCAACTTTTAGATCTTAGCAACACTCTTAGTTTTTTTCCCTTTATTAAAAGTAGCTTAGGAGTGTGAATTTTTAGACTTTATAAAAACAGAATTGTTTTTTGTTTCAGTATAATTCTAGGTTTGACTGGTTTGTGTATAATTAGCAGTTGTTTAGAAAATGTTATCTTTATCCTGTGCTTTCCTCAGGAAAAAAGTCAACTTTTGTGTTTTGTGTCCTGTTTTGCTATATAGTGTAATAAAATTCATTTATCATCTTGTGTTTTTAGCTGAAACCAAATGATCTCCAATGAAAGCATAACAGACATTTGTATAGCTCATTTCTCCAAAAGTGTCATGGAGACATTTTAAATTATCAGAACTAGGGAAATGGTACTGGCATCTAGTGTCAGGATAGAGGCCAGAGTTTTGTTAAATACCCTACAATGCATAGGACAGACCTTCTAGCCCCGATAAATGCTATCTGTTTCAAAGTGTCAGTACTTCTGAGTTTGAGAAATCCTGCTCTAATTAGGTCAGTAGATCAGATATATTTTAGAGAATACTTTTAGGCAATCTTTACTTCCTATTAGCCTTTTAAAATTAATTTTAAAAACCAATTCTATTGATTCAATTCTTCTAAATAAAATGTTTTTAAAATTAATTTTATATTTTGCACTAATTTATATTGTTCGTAATGTTTCCCTGAAAATATTAAAAATAGAACTTCTTAGTTTTCATTAGGGAAGAGATTAAGAGAGATTGAATTATTTTCATTCATTTAATAAATATTAATTGAACACCTAACATATGCCAGACACTATTGTAGGTGCTTGAGACATATCAAAGTATTAAATAAAAGCAAATCTCTGTCCATATATTGCTTGCATCCTAATGAATTTTGTCTATATTCAGATCTCCTTTACCAGTGAACAATCCGTGTTTATATACATAAATGTAATAGGGTAAGATGATAGTAAAGCTGATCATTTTTCTAAAATAAATTTGGAATTGTTACTTAACAATTGAAAACCAGATAAAAGTACAAAGTACAAAAAAAATGCCTGAATGGAAAAAAATAAATATTGCTAAAAGTTATTAGAAATCCAATTTTTGAAACATTTTCACATTCAGTTTGTGTACCATACAGAAAACTCATTCACAGTGTATTATGGTTGTACCTTAAAGATCAGTAGGAGTCATCTAAATTTTGGAATCTAATTTTTAATCTTTTTCAGGGACTGTGCAATTGATCCAACATGTGTACTCTGTATGGACTGCTTCCAGAATAGTGTTCATAAAAATCATCGTTACAAGGTATGAAAGTAGATCCATAAAACCTGTAGGTTAGCAGGAATCTGATGGCTATCTAGTTCAAATTCCTGAGGGTACTTGAATTCCTGCTATAACAGCTTTGATATGTCAACCTTTAGCACTGGTTAAACATAATATGTGATAGGACAGCTACTACCAAGAGGCAATCCCTCACAATTTTTTTGAGAGATAAGCAATTTTAATATAAAAGATTACATAAAACGTATGAATAGTTTAAACAGTAACTATAAGGTGAACACCTTTGTAACCAATACTTAGGTCAAGAAATAGTGACAGATTTGACACTAATTGAAAAGAAATGTACAAAAACACTTTCTTAAAATTATAAAAACTCAGAGCATTTTTTTTTTTTTAAGATTTATTTATTTATTTATACAAGCACTGGGTGCAGTCAGAAGCGTGGGAGGGTGAGAGAATTCACCAGAGCTAGAGTGGGGAGCAGAACAGGCAGATGGACCAAAGACACTGCTGAGGGAAGCAGCGGGCGCAGCAGGAGAGGTCTGCTCTGGCGCCATGTGGGACCCTCGCCGGCCGGGGATCAAACCGGCGCTGCAGAGGCTACGGGCAGCTTCGTAGCCCAGTGCTCAACTGCTGCGCCACGGTGGGAGGCCCTACTCAGAGCATTATTATCATGAACTTTGCAAATACCCCTCAAGCACTTAGAGCACAGCTAGCAGAAAGCACCATGCAGGCTCCCTGGTAATTTTTATATAACTTTTAATGTGCTTCCATAACTGTGTTGTAAAACCACCTGAACATTGTCAATAATAATGTCAATATCATCTTCTAAAAAAAGAAATCAGACATTGCTAGCTCCGAGAGGCCTCTGATTTGTCCCTTCTAGTTTCTGATTCTTCTCACCGCTCCCCCTTACAATAACCTCTCTTCTGTTTTGTGATACATTTCCTTGATTCCCTTTTTAGTTTATCTCCAAAACAATATCAACTAGTTTTATCTGTTTTGGTCTTTATATAGATGAAGTCATATCTCATATTTTTCTTGTTGAGTAGCATTTTCTTGCTGAGTACATACGTAATACTGTATGTATGTATGTAACTGTAGCTTGTCAGTTGACCTAATCATGTCTTTATTCATTGTATGGATATGTAAATTATTCCAACTTGGGGCTATTATGAACAATTCTGCTATGAACATTTTTGTGTGTGTATTTTGGTACACATGTAGAGGAGTTTTTGTAGACTATGTATCAATAGAATTACTGAACTCTAGGTATATCAACCTTAATAGATAATTAGATTCATAGTAGGTAATTTAAGACTGTTTTCCAAAATGATTATTCTATTTTAAAGGTTCTCCAGCTGTGTGTGAGTGTTTACATTGTTCACATTCTTGCAAGATTTGGTGTTGTTAATTTTTTAAATTTTATCTTGTATTGTGGTATGTAATTGTATGTTATGTTTTTGTGATCTTAATTTCATTTTCCTAATTGCTAATGAAGTTGAGGGCTTTTTCCTATTTGTTTTGCTGTTACTCTTCTTCATGATCTCCAGCTTTTTAGTAGTTTATCCTTAAAAAGATGAGTAAAATCTCAGGATTTAATGTATAGCATGGTGATTATAAGTGATAATACTGTACTGTGTAGTTAAATTTGCCAATAAATTAGAACTTAAAATATTCTCACATATACACAAAAAGATAAACATGAACAAGAGAACATACTGCCATAGTACCTTGAAAAGATAAACTGTAAACCTCTCATTTTCTCCTGAAAACAAATAAAATACATATTATTAAAGGTTATTTTAATAAAGATAAATATTTCTGTAGTTAAATGATAAAGCCAAATTATAAAAATAATATATACATATAGCCATCTCCTTAAATCAGAAAAAAATTGAAATTTTAAAATCAAATTGTAAAAGAGCTATAAAAGAAAAAATAGTCTTCATTATACTTTTAAATGGAAAGAGCAAAATATGTATATTTATGCATTTGATGTTGGTATTTATTTTAGACCATATTGTGTATGTAATACTTTACTATAATTTAACCTGTTTACCAACTGTTGGAGAATCATTTTGGGTTTCAGTCTTTTAAATAGTAAACAGTATTGAAGTGAACATGTTTCTATGTTAATCTTTTTTGTGTGTGTAGAATTCCTTTAGTATAGATTCTCAGAAGTTAAAAATATGGACATTTCAGAAAATAAAAAGGCAAACCACATATTGACTGAAAAATCTTTGCAAAATATGTATCTGATAAATATATAAAAGGAACTCCTAAGCTCAACAATAAGCAAGTGAACAACCCAATTAGAAAATGGACAAAAGACCTGAAGCAGACACTTCACCAACAGATATGCAGATGCAAATAAACACATGAAAAGATGCTCCACATCATATGTCACTGGGGAATAGCAAATTAAAACAGAGATACCACTACACAATTATTAGAATAGACAAGATCCAAAACACTGTCAACGCCAACTGCTGGTGAGGATGTAGAGCAGCAGGAACTCTAACTCATTTCTTGTGGGACAAATTGGTACAACTTTGGAAGGCATTTAGCAGTTATTACAGAGATAAATATACTGTAACCATATAGTTCATCAGGTGTGCTTCTTGGTATTTACCTAGATTAACTGAACTTAGGTCCACATAAAAAACAGGTCAGAGATGTCTCTGGCACCTTTTTCTTTGTGTTTGCCAAAATTTGGAAGCAACCAAGATGTCTGTGTAGAGGTGAATGGATAAACAAATTTTGGTAGATTGATAATACAGTGGAAAATTATTCAGCAATAAAAAGAAATTAGCTACCAAACTAAAGAATCAACATGGCAGGAATTTAAGTGTATATTGCTGTGTGACGGAAACCATTGTAAAAATGCTTCATACTGTGTGACTCTGGCTTTCTGACATTCTGGAAAAGGTAATGGTATAGAGACAGTAAAAAGTTAAGTGGTTGCCATGGGCTGGGGGATAGTGGTAGGAGGAATCATTATAAATAAGTGAGGCACAGAGGATTTTTAGGAGATTTGTAAGATACTCTGGTTGTATGCACATGTCATGATAGTTTGCCAAAATCAGAAAATGTGCAACATAAAGAAAATGTGCAACCCTGATGTAAATTATGTATTTTAGTTAATAATGTATCAACATTGATTCCTGAATTATAGCAAATATACCACTCTAATGCAAGGTGTTAATAATAGGGAAAGTTGTATGATGGGGAGGAGTGTATAAGAACTTGGGGTTTCTCCTCAATTTTTCTTTAAGCCTAAAACTGCTCTATCAAATAAAGTTGATTAATTTTTACTTGTGGGTTTTTAAAGATTCCTAGTATATTTTGCCAAATTGCATTAGGAAAGAATTACACCAAGCAGTAGTACATGTGAACTTGCAGAAACCTTTTAAAGTAAAATCTTTAAACTGAACCTGACTTGAAAAAAATCTCCCATTACTTTTTTTTTTTTTTTTTTTTTTTTTTTTAGAGGCATGCTTTATTTATTTGTTTTGCTGGTTTGTTTGTTTGTTTTTTGTTTATACATGCACTGGGTACAGTCAGAAGCGCGGGAGGGTGAGAGAATTCACCAGAGCCAGAGCGGGGAGCAGAGCAGGCAGAAGGACCGAAGTACACTGCTGAGGGGAGCAGCGGGCGGCAGGAGAGGTCTGCGCGCCATGTGGGACCCTCCTCCGGTGGCCGGGGAGCAGCCGGGGATCGAACCGGCCACGGGCAGCTTCGCAACCCAGCGCTCAACCGCTGCGCCACCGGGGAGGCCCTCTCCCATTACTTTTAAAATGTATTTTATTGATTGTTCTTAATGTTCTTTGTCTTTACTTATTTTGGAGTGGTGAATGTAGAATACCCTTGCACTGTTACTTTGTTATCTTCCTAGATAATAGGAACTTAAGATCTTTGTTTATTTTGCCATAATATTTATTGACAGGACCAGAGTCTGATTTAACGAATAGATTAATTCCAAGAAGCCAAGATCAGAAAAATATTACAACTCTGATTAACTCGAACCAAAATAGTGGCTGAGTTCACCGAACTAGGGATTTCTTGTGTCTTGGAAGGTGATACTAAAAGCTAGGCCATCTGGTAGCCTTGAGAATAACAGGGTACTCTTTTATTGACTACATTCCAGAGTTGATTTGAATAAATATAGAGAAGAAAACAAAACCCACTAACAATCTTTTCTTCCCTTTGTTTTTAGCCTGTGTATGCCTCTGTCTTTATTTGCTAATTGCAGTGATATATTTATATGTCCTTTATCTTCCCCTGACCATAAACCCTCAAGGACAAGGTCCAAGTATCATATTTTAGTATTTCTTTTACAATACCTGGGATACAGATTTTCAGCAAACATTCATTGATATATCAAGTGTTATGATCAAAGGGGCTAACTCACAGACAGAGCTGACAGTTAAAATTTAACTATTGAAATAACTACAGGGTTTATCTTAATATCTTTCCTTACACATTATGTAATGCTACATGATGAAAATTTATTAACATGTTTGTTTTTTAAATACAACAGCATTGAAAATACTTAGGGAATACACTAAAACTTCCCTTTTCAAAATTTAAAGCAAAATAGAATATAAATAGAAATTAGAGTTGCCAGCTTTTTTTTCTTTTTTACTATTAAGGGTCTTTTAGCCACTTTCTTTATAACAGAGATCTCTGAAAAGATTTTAAGATTCTCACAGGTTGGATTAGGGCACTCGCTCTGGGTCGGGTCTCTAGCAGTCTTCTCCTAACTGGACACCCCAAGGGACCAGCTTCCTGAATTCGGCTGGCTTTATGGGCACACAGTCCCCCCAAAAAACAAAGCCATTAAAATATTCTTGGTGCAAGTGAGCTATTTAGACACTACCCAACAAAATTTCTTTGTTAAACTGAACAGTTTAGCTTACAGTCTTACAGATCTTTATGCAGGGATGTTTATGTATGTCGTATGTATGTCTATTGTATGTTGATTTGCAATTTGTTTTTAAGTTGACAGTATATAATGTGGCGGTGCTATATTGATATATGTTAATATATATCAATAATAATAACTCTAGCCTTATTAAATTGCTGTATATATTCCTTGTGTATATATATCATATATTTAACCTTTCCCCCTTTTTATACAATTAAGAGTTTCCAATTTTTCACTGATCATCAGATATTGGAATGTATATATAATTATATACCTTTATTTTCATATAAACAAGTATATATTCAAGAATGCCTAAGACAAGATTCTTAAAGGTACATTTTCTGGAATTGAAGGTTATTTGCCTTTATAATTTTGAAAGATTTTTGCAGTATGTCTTTCTTTAATTGCTGTGCCAACTTACATTCCCATTAAAAGGATATGAGAACATTCTTTCTCCATACCTGTCTCTAACCAGTCTTTTTACTTTTTCTTGGCTTGCTTCATATAGCATAATGCCTTTGAGAGTCATTCACTTATCAACAGTTTGTTCCTTTTTGTTACTAAGTATTATGCATTGTATAAATGTGCCAGAATTTATTATCTGTTCACCAGCTAAACATTTGTGTTATTTCCAGCTTTTAAATAAAGCTGCTGTAAACACTAAAGTACAAGTCTTTGTATGTGCATATATTTTAATTTCTCTTCAGTAACCTAATTTAGTGTATTGTTTTTGTTTTTTTTTAACATTTGTGCTTTATTTATTTATTTATTTATTTATTTATTATTTATACAAGCACTGGGTACAGTCAGAAGCGTGGGAGGGTGAGAGAATTCACCAGAGCCAGAGCGGGGAGCAGAGCAGGCAGAAGGACCAAGGTACACTGCTGAGGGGAGCAGCGGGCGGCAGGAGAGGTCTGCGCGCCATGTGGGACCCTCCTCCAGTGGCCGGGGAGCAGCCAGGGATCAAACCGGCACTGCAGAGGCTGAGGGCAGCTTCGCAACCCAGCGCTCAACTGCTGAGCCACCGGGGAGGCCCAATTTAGTGTATTGTTAAACTTTAATAAGATCTGTTTTCTTTTAAACTTGTTTTATGTTATCATTTATCATTGATAACTTAAATTTGTATGTTGTTAAATTTACCAGATATTTTATATGTCAATTTTGTGGCTCACTTTCATGGCATGCTTTAGTCAAAGTTTATGCTTTTGCTTTCTTTTAATATACCTACATTTTAAGTAATTATAAATAAGTGTAGTTTTTTAATATGCTGTAAATATTAAGGAAGAAAATTTGATTTATAGATTCTAATTTCTTTTGGAATGTTTTTTCCCAGTGTTTACCTCTTTATTAATAATTTTATAGTGCTTTTATTTCTTTTTACCCATACGCTTTTTATTATTTAGTCTTATCAATTGATATCTTTGATTCCTTCCTACTGTCTTTATGGTAGTTGACCTTATGTTACTTTCTCTTTCCCTTCTCCCATTTTTCAGTTGTTCTCTTTCTGATTGTCAGGTCACATAATGTTTATATTCTTCTGTATCCTCACCCTTGATTTGTTCTTAGTTCTAGTGTTAAATATATATTCAACAGCTGTCTTTATTTTTCTTCATGTTTCCCCAATCACCTTTTTAGTCAGATGAAGCTCATCTTATAAGGGTTGATGAACTACAGTTTGTGGGTCAGATCTGTCTCATTGCCTATTTTTTTTAAATGACCTACAAGCTACACATGGTTTTTATATTTTTAAATCGTTGGGTGAAAAGAACATTTTATGATGCTTGAAAAGCTCATGAAATTAAAACAATGTTAAAATACAGTTTCATAAAAAGATTTATTGGGACATATCCATAATCATTCATTTGTGGCTGTTTCTATTCTACAACATTATAATTCAGTAATTCAGCAATGATTATCTGGCCTGCGAAGCCTAAAATATTGAAAATCAGTTCCTTTGTACAGAAAATTTGTGGATCTCTGCTCAAAGAAGGTTCTATAGAGTTCCCTAATTTCTGACATATTTAAAATTGTATGCTATAGGTTGGCTGGAAATAATACCCTTATTTTACCCATTTCTTTCCATGAAGAGGTTGCTGTGTTATTGTCTTGTTTTGTATGTTGTTATTGAAACTGATACCACAGTGGACCATCGTGTTATTTTAGCCTTCTGCTTGAATGCCCTCAGGACTTTTAAAAGTAAACTAATATAGTAGGGTTTATTTTGGACTTGATCATACTGGATGACCTTTTTCTCAGTTACTTATGGAACCTTTCAATGTGTAGATTAAACTCTTCCTTTATTTTCAAGACATTTTCTCAAATTATAGTTTTAAATATTAGCTCTGTTCCATTGTTTTGATTTTCTTCAATGATTCAGTTATACTATGGTAACTCTGTCTTCTATTTCAACCACTTTTTCTCTGTCCCTGTATTATTTTACTTCATCTCATTTTCATTTTCTCGACTGTTTTTCTGATTTATTGTAATGCTGTTTGTTAGCTTTTTAATGCTTTTTATGTTTTAATGCTATTTGAGTTGGACAATTTGTTACTTAGAACTTATTTCTGATATGATTTTCTTGTTATCTTCTGTATTTTCCCCTGAATTCAAGTCTCATTTTATTTGCTCCTTGTTGTTTGTCCATTTTCCCCCCTATTTTTTTATTATTAAAGGTGCTTGAATCTGATCAGAGTTTTCATATACTCACATGCTTCTTTGAGGCTCTGTGATTTAGTTTGGAGTGTTGTATTAACAGTTTTCTTCACCTTCATGATGGTTCTTAGCCTTTATTTGCATCATTTGCTTTTTGGGAGGCAATAGTTTTATATAAATATAGTATACTTTATTCTGTTCTTTTCTTTTCATGATCAGGATTCACAAGCGCCCTCTTCTGTCAATGCTGTGCTTTTCTGGTGTAATTTCTTTTGTGGTGGTAGTGGTGAAGTGAGGGGAGGGTTTGGCATGTTCTGTTTCTCTCTTGTTTCCGTGGGAACTTTATTCCTCCTTAGATCCTTCTACCACATCTTTAAGAGGTAACTACTTAAAAAAAAAACAAAACATAGTTGATTTACTTACAAAAGCAATGCTTCTCTGAGGTTGCCACTTCTGGTCCTGATCATTTTTCCTGTGAACCGCCAAATCTCAACCTGGGTTTAGTGTTTGTACTTTAGCACTGGCTTTTCTCTTTTTGTGTATGAATTTGTCTTTACTTCATTTCAGTCCTATAGACCCACCTCTTTCATGGAGTCTCTTAAGCTCCCGTCTCTTATTGTCTGCATTCCCAGGCTTAAGTGATAGGCAATGGGAACTCTAGTGGAAGAAGTCATTTGAAGGTTGTGGTGATTAACTTTTTGTCTCCTAGTAAAGGTGTAAATACACATAATGTGTTGTTTTACTGTTTTCCTTGTTAATTATATGCTTTGGGGGAAGATTCAGTCAGGTAATTGTCATCATCTGCTATCTGGACTAGTGTGTTTTAGATAATTTTTTTTTTTACAGTAGCCCTCAAAAGAAAAATATGAATAAGTTTTAATTGCTTTGGGACATTAGTATAGATGAAAATGCTTTATACACTTCTTAAGTACGATACAAGTACATATAAATAAGTACTATATAAGTGTTGTAATGATTTAAAAATCTTTTGAATCTTTTAAAGTATTTTTATTTTTATTTCATAATTTATTTTTTATTTATATCTTTTACATCATTGTGTATTCCTTGTAAAATTCCCAACGCCAGTTCACCCCTGAAGCATCACCACAGTTCCTTGTGCTCTTCTCTCCCCTGTTTTGATCCCTTTTCCTCTCCCTCCCTTGCATATTGTTTCTTATTTATGGTTGCCAGCTAGTCTTGTTTTTTTATTATTATTATTATTATTATTATTATTATTATTTTCCCCCTGATCCCTTATTTGGTTCCCCTATATTCCTCCTATAAGTAAAAACATTCAATAATTTTCTTTTTCCTCTGGCTTATTTCACTGAGCATAATCCCTTCAGGCTTCATCCATATTGCTACAAATGGCATGAGTTTGTCTTTTTTGATTGCTGAATTGTATTCTATTCTATATATATATATATATATATATATATATATATATATATACCACAACTTCTTGATCCAGTCATCTGTTTTTGGACATTTGAGTTGTGTCCATAGCTTACCAATTGTGAATATTGCTGCAATAAACATAGGGGTGCAGGTATCTTTTTGAATTAATGCTTTTGTGTCCTCTGGGTAGAGTCCTAGGAGTAGAATTGCTGGGTCATATGTTAGCTCCATTTTCAGTAGTTTGAAGAACCTCCACACAGCTTTCCATAGTGGTTGAACCAGTTTGCATTCCCACCAGCAGTATAGGAGAGTTCCTTAAAAAGTGTTTTTAGACAGAAAATCTCATTCAGACATTCTGGGTGTTGTTAGATTGTTTTTTGCACACTTCTAAGTCTGTCCTCTATTAGTACAAAAATTTAAAAAAAAATTTTAAAAATTAGAATATATATCATTTATCAGTTTTGAAGGTTCATTTTTGTTGTGACTAAGTGTTCAGGATTTTTGTTGTTCACTAATCAGAATGCTTTATTTTTAACAGTATTTATGGTAATTGTGTGGTGGCATAATTTCAGGAGGAATTAAGTTTCTAGCTTACAGAACTCAAACCCTCAACCAATATAACAACCAGTTTACACAATATTATAAAAACATAGATGCTCCTATTGAGCAAGGGTAACTACTAGAAAATCTGTGACTTTAATGACACCAAAAATGTCTGTCCTGAAAAAAGGTTGCGAAATACATTTCTTGAATCTATCCTTGATAAGAATGGCCTCTCAGGCACTCGGCCCAAGAGGAACATGTTTCTACATCAACTGTTTTAAAAACCCTGAGTTTTTAGAGTCCAAATTAATGGTGACCACTGATCCTTGAGACTTCAGACTACGCCCCTCCTGAAGCATGCTGACCCTCCTCTGGCAATGTAGCCTTTTGGGTAGAGCTGCTGCCATGGCCACCTTACACTCTGGTGCTCATTACCATTCTCCAGCATTCAAAATCTCGTAGCAGGCCTATGTTCCTTGCTCTGGTACTGAAATTGTTGATCACATACTGGTAATCAGTCATTAATTTGCAACCTGAGGGTGTGTCTTCTAACCTGTTTTGCTCAGGTTTGCTTGCTCCCCTTCACAAGCTCAAGAAGCAGGGATCTGGCCTTCAGAGACCTCCTGAAAAGACCGTATTCCCCTTTGCTCTTGTTGCCAGATAGTAGTCACAGATAGAGACACAGACTACCTGCATACAACTGTAGTGGAAAGATCACAAAATGGTTTTTGATATGCCTCATTTCTGTTATGTTAAAGGCAATTAAGGGGCCTCCCCGGTGGCGCAGCAGTTGAGCGCTGGGTTGCGAAGCTGCCCACAGCCTCTTATGTGCCGGTTCGATCCCTGGCTGCTCCCCGGCCACTGGAGGAGGGTCCCACATGGCGCGCAGACCTCTCCTGCCGCCAGCTGCTCCCCTCAGCAGTGTACTTTGGTCCTTCTGCCTGCTCTGCTCCCCGCTCTGGCTCTGGTGAATTCTCTCACCCTCCCATGCTTCTGACTCTACCCAGTGCTTGTATAAATAAGTAAATAAATCTTTAAAAAAAAAAAGGCAATTAAGATGAAGTATTGAGGAGAATTTATTATTTGAGTAATCTTAATCATTCTTCCTTGCTTTGTAATGCATTTTGAAATCAAGACAAACTCATTTTTCATTTATCAGATGCATACTTCTACTGGAGGAGGATTTTGTGACTGTGGAGACACAGAGGCATGGAAAACTGGCCCTTTTTGTTTAAGTCATGAACCTGGAAGAGCAGGTACTACAAAAGAGGTAAGAATATTGATTTTTTTGAATTGTAAATTTGATGCAATAGAAATGTTATATGTATTGGTTAATTTGAATTCTGTTGCTAATCTTGATTTTTATATTCTAATATTTGAATGTGAGGAGTTCTGTACAAGAGAAATTAAGGATTTGATAATTACATTTTTTATTTCTCTAAAGATGAATCAATTCACAATTAAAAGATGAACTCATGATACTTTTTGTTAAGCATTTTGATAAGAGTAAATAATTTATAATCCTGTTACAAATGAAAGTAATTATGGGTAGCTGGACACAGAATGTAATGAATTAGAAGAGTAGAATCGACATATAAATTTAATTCTTGCTTTTCTTTAAAAAAAGTCATCAAATTGATTATTCACTAAACATCCCAATCAAGAAAAACAAACAAATATGATTAAGCCCAGCTACAAACAGTTAGAAAGGAGAATGGGGAAAAAAAACATAGAACTACAAATACAGAAGGATTATAAGATTCTTCATATGACTCTGTGCAAATACATTTGAAGATGGATTATATTATCAAATAGCAAAAAGTGCATAATTTATTCAAAGAGAAAGCTGGGTCATATGGCAAATCCATTTGCAGTCTTTTGAGAAACCCCCACACTGCTTCCCCCCCCCCCCAAAATCTAAGAGGGTTCCTTTTTCTCCATACCCTCACTACTAACACTTGTTTCTGGTCTTTTTGATATGACCCATTCTCAGTGGTATAAGGTGGTATCTCATTGTGCTTTGAATTTGCATTTTCTTGATAATAAGTAATGATGAACATGTACTTATTGGCCATCTGTGTGTCTTCTTGGCAATGTGTCTTTTTAGTTCTTCTGCCCATTTTTTATTAGATTGCTTGTTTTCTTGTTGAATTGTGTGAGGTCTTTGCAGATCTTGGATATTAACCCCTTATCAGATATATGATATGCAAATATTTTCTTCCATCAATAGAGTACCTTTGTTTTACTGATAGTGTGTTTACCTGTGCAGAAGCCTTTTAGTTAAATGTAGTTCCATTTGTTTATTTTTGCTTTTATTTCCCTTGCCATTTTAGTCAAGTTCCCAAAGACAACATTGAAGCCAATGTTGTAGCATGTTTTGCCTATGTTTTCTTCCATGTGGTTTTTTTTTTAAAGATTTGTTTATTTATTTATGCAAGAACCGGGGTACAGGCCAGATGCGTGGGAAGGTGAGAGGACTCACCAGAGACAGAGCGGGGAACAGAACAGGGACTGACGAAATACACTGCTGAGGGGAGCAGCGGGTGCTACAGGAGAGGTCTGCCGCGCCATGTGGGATTCTCGCCAGCTGGCTGGAATCGAACCAGCGCTGCAGAGGCTGCGGACAGCTTCACAGCGCAGCACTCAACTGCCTGCGCCACCAGGGGAGGTGCAGTTTTCTTCCATGTATTTTGTGGTTTCCATTCTTAAATTCAAGTTTTTAATTCATTTTGAATTAATTTTTTGTGTGGTGTGAAATAACATTCTACTTTCACCATACAAGTTTCAGGAAAAAAGACAATTTGCAAGCTGAATATAGATCTGAGGCCTACAGCAGGTGCAGGGAAGGAAAGGGAGAGGAGTCAAAACAGGGGAGGAAGAGCACAAGGAACTATGGTGATGGATTATATGTGATGTGATGTGGTGGGAGAACTGTTGAGACTATACCTGAGGGGAGAAATCAAATACTGTCCAAAAAATTAAGAAAGATATAAGAAAATAAATAATTAGAAAATTGTAGTTTCATTCTTTTGCATGTGACTATTCAGTTTTACAACACTATTCAACAAATATTTCTTGATTCCCTTAACAAACAATAGATTTTAGAAAATATAATGGGAGAAAATATTCCATTCACTTATAGCATCAAGTAAGATAAAGTATTTTAAAAATAGAGCCTCCCCGGTGGCACAGCGGTTGAGTGCTGTGTTGCAAAGCTGCCCGCAGCCTCTGCAGCACCAGTTCGATTCCCGGCCGCTGGGCGAGGGTCCCACAAGATGTGCAGACCTCTCCTGCCGCCCACTGCTCCCCTCAGCAGTGTACTTCATCAGTCTGCCTGTTCTGCTCTCCGCTCTGGCTCTGGTGAATTCTCTCACCCTCCCTCGCTTCTGACTGTAGCCAGTGCTTGTATAAATAAATAAATCTTTAAAAAAAAAGAAAAGGTATTTTAAAAATGCAAATAAAGTGTTTGCTTCAGCAGCACATATACTAAAATTGGAACAATACGGAGAAGATTAACATGGCCCCTGCACAAGGATGACACGCAAATTTGTGAAGCGTTCCATATTTTTTAGACATAAGACCTGCAACCATAAAATACATAGAAGGAAATATAGGCGTAACACTACGTGATATGCACATCAAAGACATCTTTACAGACACATCACCCAAAGCAGTGAGAGTGAAGGCAAAGATAAACAGCTGGGACTACATCAAATTAAAGAGCTTCTGCACAGCAAAAGAGACAATAACAAAAGCAAAGAGAAACCCCACCAACTGGGAGAACATTTTTGCACACAACACTAATGATAAAGGACTGATGACAAAAATCTGCAAAGAGCTGATGAGACTCAACAACAACAAAGAAAATAATCCTTTCAAAAAATGGGCAGAAGAGCTAAAAAGAAACTTCTCTGAAGAGGAAATGCAAATGGCCAACAGGCATATGAAAAAATGTTCAACATCACTTGTCATCAAGGAAATGCAAATCAAAACTACTATGAGATACCATCTTATGCCAGTGAGAATGGCACACATTAAAAAAACTAGCAACAACAAATGTTGGCGAGGATGTGGAGAAAAAGGAACTCTCCTGCACTGTTGGTGGGAGTGCAAACTGGTCCAACCACTATGGAGAGCTGTGTGGAGATTTCTGGACCTACTAAACATGGAGCTTCCATATGATCCAGCAATTCCACTCCTAGGTATTTACCCAAAGGACACAGAAACATCAATTCCAAAGAGCAACTGCACCCCTATGTTTATAGCAGCACTGTTTACAATAGCTAAGCTTTGGAAACAACCCAAATGCCCAAAAATGGATGAGTGGATCAAGAAGATGTGGTACATATACACCATGGAATATTACTCAACATTCAAAAAAGATAAACACATGCCATTTGCAGCAACATGGATGGCGCTGGAAGGGATCATGCTCAGCGAAATAAGCCAGAAAGAAAAAGAAAAATACCGGATGGTCTCACTCATAGCAGGACTCTAGAAAACTTAAATAAGGGACCAGGAAAATGAATAACTATAAGAAAGTGAAAATCAAAATCAACAAACAACTATGAACCAGAGACACTCTGTGGAGGGTGGGGGCTGGGGAGGGGAGAGATTGGGGTCAAAATAAGGGGGTTGCAATTGTATGGGGAATATAAAAATAAAATTTATTTTTAAAAAATGCAAATAAAAACCACAATGAGTTACCACCTTACACCAGTGAGAATGGCACATATTAAAAAAACTAGCAATGACAAATATTGGCTAGGATGTGGAGGGAAAGGAACTCTCATATACTGCTGGTGGGAGTGCAAACTGGTCCAACCACTATGGAAAGCTGTGTGGGGGTTCCTCAAACTACTAAAAACGGAACTTCCATATGATCCAGCAATTCCATTCCTAGGTATCTACCAAAAGGGCACAAAAACATTAATTGAGAAGAACACCTGCACACCTATGTTTATAGCAGCACTATTTACAGTAGGTAAGCTATGGAAACAACCCAAATGCCCAAAAATAGATGACTGGATCAAGAAGATATGGTATATGTACGCAATGGAATATTATTCAGTAATCAAAAAGGATAAACTCATGCCTTTCACAACAACATGGATGGAGCTGGAAGGGATTATGCTCAGTGAAATAAGCCAGAAAGAAAAAGAAAAATACTGGATGGTTTCACTTATAGGTGGAATGTGGAGGAACCAAATAAGGGGTCAGGGGGAAGAAAATAACTATAATAAAGTAAAAATCAATATCAACAGGCAGCCATAGATTAGAGACATTCTGTAGGGGAGGTATAGGGAGAAGAATCAGGACATGTGTGGGAAGAGCACTAGGAACTGTGGTAATGGTGTGCATGTGATTTGGTGGTGGGAATTTCACAGGGAAATCATATATTATACAAAAAATGAAAGATGATGTAATAAGGAAAATTTTAAAACTATTCTCTGGTGAGCATAAAAGAAAAAAAAATTGAAAGGCATGCTTCATTCTTGGATTAGAAAATTCATTATCAGGCCTCCCTGGTGGCGCAAGGGGTTAATAAGCACAGCACTGTGAAGTTGTCCGGAAGCCTCTGCAGCACGAGTTTGATCCCTGGCTGGCCAGGGAGAAACCCACATGGTGCAGCATACCTCTCCTTACTCTCCCACTGCTCCCCTCAGCAGTGATTTTCAGTCAGTGCCTGTTCTGCTCCCCACTCTGTCTCTGGTGAATCCTCTCACCTTCTCATACCTCTGGCCTGTACCCCAGTTCTTGTATGCATAAATAAGTAAATCTTTTTAAAAAAAGGAAAAGAAAAGAAAATTCGTTATCACACAAACAATATTTTCCCCAAATTAATCTTTAATATATTTTCAGTCAGGATAACAACCATATTGTCCTTTAGAGCTGAAAAGTAACCCAAAATTCTGGAAAAATAATTTGTGAAAATTGCCAGAAAAAGTTAAAGAGAAGAGTGGTGAGCATGAGTAGGTTTAAAATGTAATGAAGAACTGTAGTAATGAAACCTCAGAAGCTGTAGGAATAAACAGTAGATACTGAAATAGAAAAGACCCAAATTTGTAGTAGTGGTAGCATTTCAGATTGTTGGGGATAACTGCCTACTGAATTGAGTAAAAAATACAGGTTGGTCAATGCTGATATTAGATACATCCCAGAATATCAAAGATTTTTAAAAGTTCATTGTAGCAAAGAAATTATAAGCGTATTAGAAGGAAATGAGTCAATTTTTAAAATAATCTTGAAGTAGATCAGTCCTTTCTAAAATTCAGAAGCCATGAGAAGAAAAAGCTTGATAAATTTAACTGCACATTTATAATCTCTTTATAGCAAAACAGGTAAATCATGAGGTTAATGACAAAGTGGGAAAATACATTGCAATATGTGACAAAGGATAAGGGTCTATCATTAAGAAACCCCAAATATTTTATATGTGCTGTGAGACAATTCACATGTGTAGTATACTCTGTCTCACAAAACTGTAAATGGAAAAGACATGGAAAACATCTGGGAGAGGTATTGTCTTTAGTAGAAGCAGTTGACTGTATCAGCATAGAATCTAAGTAAGATGTCCTTGAATTGCTTTATAACGTCCCCTAATTAGCTGTGTGACTTTGGCAAAATTATTCAGCATTTTTACAGTTTTCTTTATCTCTAAGCTGGAGAAAATAACATTTGCCTCGCAGTGCTATGAGGATTAAATGAGATAGTACATATGAATGTTCAGCCTTAGAATATTCTTGGCATATTATAAAAACCCAGCTACTGTTAGCTAATAATCATCATCAGTATTACTATTCTTTTAGTACCTACTTTTATCCCCATTAATTGTTGTTTATTTGGATACTAATAATTCCTCACGTTTGTATAACATTTTAGATCTTAAAAAAATCTTTCACATGCATTATATAATTATTTCCTCATTATTATTTTATTAGGTAGATATAGATGTGGAAACAGCTGCATTTTACAGATGTGGAGACAGTCTCAGGTTTGAACATTTCGTCAGTGGCAAGAATTGGTCTGAAAATCACATCTTTAGATTCAGGATCCCTGCAAAATTTGTAACCTGAAATTTGGAAATAAATTCAGATTTAGAAAAATTTGCAAAAATAGTAATAGTACAAATAATAGTCATATATTCTACCCCCAGTCACCTATTGTTAGCATTTTCCTCATTAACTTTATCATTCAGCACTGTATGTTTAGATTTCTCTTTTCTCTTCTTCGTATGTTAGATTATTCTTTCATTTGGCAAGTATTTATTGAGTGCCTTTTATTTGATTAAATGCACCAAATACCCATTACTTGAAACAGTCTATCCAGTTTTAACCCATTCAATTCATTCTTATGTCTTTTGTTTTGTTTGAATTTCAGTTTCTTCCTCTAATATATTTTAAAGGGTACTACAACATTTTGACTTGTAGTCAGAGAGTTCTTTGTAGCTTGATTTTTATGTCATCTTCATTCTATAACAAGGTATTCCAGAAGACTATAAGTAGCTGAAGATTTCTTGGGAATTAATTTGGTTTACTGATTTATATAAAACTAGCCTCCTCCTGCTCCACTTCCACCTCAGGCTTCTCAAGTATTTTGGGGGTTTTTCTAAGTTACAGAGCCTCAGAACAGTGAAGTTAGTTCTGAACTAAATACAGCTAGGATTTCTTTATATTTAGACTCAAAAGGTGATTGGTCATTCAGGTTTGTCCTAAAAGTAGACCTGCATATTCTGCAACTGATTCATGATCTAGAGGTAAGAAAAGGATACCTTATGGCTAGCATATTACTAATTAATTCATCAGCCAACACAAATCTGTGTACTTAGCATTCTGTTTCACCCCTGCTTTGGTAAATGTGAAATCCACATGTTGCCAGGTGCATGGCATTGTGCTGGGTAATGGAGATTTACCAAGTGTGTATAGATATACACCATATTTTATTTATGCAGTTGATATATATTTGGGTTGTTTCTACTTTTGGGACATTTTGAATGATGCTACTTTAAATATTTGTGTATACGTTTTTGTGTGAACATATGTTTACTCTTCTCTTGGATAGGGATGCCTAGACGTAGAATTGCTGGTTTGTATTATAACTATGATTAACATTTTGAGCAACTGTGAAGTTAGTTTTCCAAAATGATTGCACCTGTTTTCCAAAATAGCTAATTTATATTTGAACAAGATTATTATTATGGAGGTGGTATAAGTAATGAAAAGAACATTATTTCTTTGTAGGGGTCAAAAGACCCAGGTCTTATTCTTGCCCCTGGTTTTTTTATACTCTTTTTGACCTTAGATGGGTTCCTTATCCTTTAAATGACATTAATTCCCTGACTTTTTGCAGGTAGCTTGAGGATCAATTGAGTAAATTATAAGAAAATTTTTTGTTAGCTATAAAGGGGTACCCTGTCCTTTGCTATTATATAATTAGACCACTCAAAAGGGCAGAGAATAACATTCATAAGCTTCTGCCTTCTTTCTGACATCTGTTATACCCTCTTAGTCACAGGGAGTTAATCTAAAGTAATGTGAATAACAGTCCTCTTTACTTCAACTTGAATTTATTCCTAGAGAAATGTAATGAATTTATTAGAATCATTTGTATAAATTAATAACATTATCTTCCTCACCCTTTTATTTGTATACAATGTTTGGTAATATGTTTTTCTATACTTTCTTTCAGAGTTTACGTTGTCCACTGACTGAAGAGGTAATTGCCCAAGCCAGGAAAATATTCCCTTCAGTGATAAAATACATTGTAGAAATGACTATCTGGGAAGAGGAAAAAGAGCTGCCTCCTGAACTTCAGATAAGGTGGGGAAAATTCTCAAAAGGGGGGGAGTTATAGGATTAATTATCTTGCAAAATAAGTGTTAAAATATTTTCATAGTTTTTACTATTTTATTGTCATTATGATAATTTTATAAAAAATTATCTCTTAGGAGTACTTCCAAATGTCTTTGTGTGTGAGATACACTGCTAGGTACTATACAGAAGTTAAACTAAAAGACGAGTTTATCAGGGGCTTCTAATTTTTAAGAAAAAACATTTGGGGGGTCTTATTCTGAATGATAGATGAGGACCTAGTAGGCACTGACCCTAGTAAGGAAATAAATTGCTCCCTTTGATCCTGGCCTAGGCCTATCTCCTAGTTTCCCAAGAGGTTTGTGAATAAAGGTAAGGACTTCAGAACAATGTGTCTCCCTTTAACCCAGCTCTTTACCATCAAAAAAGTTTGATGGTACGAATGAGGAGATAGCCCTTTGCCCTGTGCTTTGGTGTATAGGATTACTTCAGTTGTAGAGATTTAACATTTTTTAGCTAAAATCCAGCAGTTTCCAATAATCTTAAGTCTTTCAGTGACACTAATATTTGCTCTTTACTTACAAAAAGAACATGGGAATTATATGTGAAATGCAGTTTGGCCCTGTAGAAATTTTTCTACCTGTTTAATATTAGGATATTCACACAATTGCATCACAAATCTAAATAAAGTTGTTCTTTGAATTGACTTGGTTCTTTGGTTTGTTTATTTTGGAAGGGTAGAGAATTAAGAATTTTAATTTAGGAAAGCAATAAATGTGCTGTTTTGATCCTTGCTGGGCCATAAACTGTTGGGGGAAATAAAAGTCATTAAAAATTGTGTCTACAAAAGTTTTAATTTCAAAGTTTTTTAAAAACTTGTTGGTAAACATAATGCCAGCAATCTGCTGTCCTAAAAAAAGGGAGAGAGTTGCTTGAGTGTGATTGAGTATGTAGGAAACGCAAAACTTAAGATTTATAGATCTGAGCTTTTGTTCTTGTCAGTGCTTATTGCCATTGTGACTGTAGAGAAGTCTTTTTGAGACTGAGAAAATCTTATAGTTATGGCGTTCAGTTGAGTCTCTTGTAAAAGCATATTGTAAACAGTTTAAAACTTGTCAATAACATCTGACACTTATGTAGCCCATGCCACCTATTTTCTCACCACTTACAAATATAGATATTACACTCTTTTTAGAGATGGTAGAGACCCGGCGTCATCTCAGCAGAAAAACTTAAAGTTACCTGTCTAAGGTCCCTCAGTCAAATGATAGCACTGGCATTTTGTCTCTCTGTCTCTCTCTCTCTATATATATATATATTTCTATAAATATATTTTACAAAAATGTACTATAAAACCAGTAACTCTTAAAATAAATTCAATAACTGTATGTTTATAAAATCTTACTATTTATCTTGCCTGCTTGAAGGTTCTGAGCTAGAAGCCTCTCTCCTTTTGTCAGAGTGGGAGATTAGTAATGATTTAGAATGATATTAAAGCTATATTGCCACTAAATTATAATAATTTACTTCTGAAAGTAATAAGAAAACTTAGGGAAAAAATGGAAAATATACTTTAATCAGGATTTTTTTTTAACTTCATGATATTGCACCACTTAAACTCATGCCCTATATCAGTGGTACTTTCCCATATATAGGAAATATATGATGCTGCATCAGTATAGATGTTCTATGCTATTTTATCTATTCCATACATTTTTTATTTATTTGTGGCTGTATCTGAATATATATGTGTATATATATTTATATATATATCTTTTTTTTAAACAGGGAGAAAAGTGAAAGATATTATTGTGTCCTTTTTAATGATGAACACCATTCATATGACCACGTAATATACAGTCTGCAGAGAGCTCTTGACTGTGAGCTTGCAGAGGCACAGCTGCACACCACTGCTATAGACAAAGAGGTTCGTGGCTTTACTGGAATCATGCTAGTATCTTGCGTTGACTTTCTGGAAGCCATTGTTGACTGTTGACCTTGCCAGGTGCCTTAGTATTACATTAAGTACAACCATCCTCTTCATTTATTCCTCATTGTGTCTGTGTTCATTATAGTTTTAGATAATTTTTTTTAATAAATCTTTTTTTTTTTTTAAGATTTTTTTTATTTATACAAGCACTGGGTACAGTCAGAAGCGCAGGAAGGTGAGAAATTCACCAGAGCCAGAACAGGGAACAGAACAGGCAGACCGATGAAATACACTGCTGAGGGGAGCAGCGAGTGCAGCAGGAGAGGTCTGCGCGCCATGTGGGACCCTCGCCGGTGGCCGGGGATTGAACCGGCGCTGCAGAGGCTGCGGGCAACTTCGCAGCCCAGCGCTCACCCGCTGCACCACCGGGGAGGCCCTATAGTTTTAGATAATTATTTGTAATTCTCTTCTTTGATTCTAAATAATTAGAAAGTTTCCAAATGTATTTGGCAGAAAGTTAGGAATGTCAATTCAACTTTGATCTAGTTCTATTATTTTTTAATTGAGTGAATAAATGCATGAATTATGAAAAATTATGAGATTTTTATATTATATGTTAAAATTATTTTTAGGATAATGATTCTGTAGCTCAGGTTTTGCATACTGTCCTCACGTATACAGAAGGGATGTGTTCCTGAGGTAAATCAAAGTAATATTAACCTAATACCTGCCCTTAAGAAGAGTATAGTGTTGTGGAAGAAACAGTATGGCATTAGTACTTAGTATAGTGATTCTAGGACTTGAGGAATCACTGCCAACCTACTCAAAATTCACAGGTGTATTCTGGAACACATGTTCAAGTACTTCCAGTTCATTTGTGAAAAGTATTCAAAACATGTAGTAGGGGCCTCCCCGGTGGCGCAGCGGTTGAGCGCTGGGTTGCGAAGCTGCCCGCAGCCTCTGCAGCGCCGGTTCGATCCCCGGCTGCTCCCCGGCCACCGGAGGAGGGTCCCACATGGCACGCAGACCTCTCCTGCCGCCCGCTGCTCCCCTCAGCAGTGTACTTCGGTCCTTCTGCCTGCTCTGCTCCCTGCTCTGGCTCTGGTGAATTCTCTCACCCTCCCGCGCTTCTGACTGTACCCAGTGCATGTATAAACAAAACAAACAAACAAATAAATAAAAACATGCCTCTATAAAAAAAAAAAAAAAACATGTAGTAGGAGTTTAGTAAACTAAGTTATTATTATTTCTAGTCTAAATGGAGTACATTACAATAAGTAAAGAACTGAAATTCTTGCAAAGCAGGAAATCCAGCATAGTAAAGAATTTCTTTGCTGGTGATATTGAAAGTTCTCAAACTTCATAAAGATGTTAAACATTTGTGTTTGTCTTTCGGGTACTGCCCATTTTACAACATTTAGACAGTTGACAAATGATTAGTACTTAAGAGCTCATTAGGTCTTTGAAATATACATTTCTTACTGATTGGGATCATCATTCTACTACTTAGTTGTCACTTTTATTTGTAACTAGGGTCGTCGGGCTGTTAAAGCAGGTGCTTTTGCTGCTTGCCAGGAAGCAAAGGAAGATATAAAGGTAATTTTTTGAATTAGGCACAAACGGAGAATTTTAAGAGGAATATACAGAATAAGAACCCAAGTAGAACAATTATATTGTTGAAATGGCTTGGCATCCTGAGTAAAAATGGAATAGTGCATTTAGACACAGAGATTTGGAACTGTAAACTTTTATATGATTCCTTTTTTGAAGAGTAGGTTTCTTAAAATTTTTTAAACTATTTTTTCTTTTTTAATATTCCTTTCATTTGTAGAGTCATTCAGAAAACGTCTCTCAACATCCACTTCATGTAGAAGTATTAAACTCTGAGGTTATGGCTCATCAGAAATTTGCTTTGCGTTTTGGTTCCTGGATGAACAAAATTATGAGTTATTCAAGTAAGGATATAACCTATTTTTTAATTTCACATAAAATGCTTGTTTTTATGGTCACAAATTTTAAATTGTCATTAAGTATAAAATAAAACTTCCTTTTCTTGGTTTATACATTCTGGTTAATTTTTAAGATTGCATTTTAAGTTCCAAAAATAATATTTTATTGGCTCTTGATTCTTTGATGTTAACAAATTTTTCTTTATCAAGTATGGGAAGATTAATTTTAGTTCATCATTTCATGTGTTATAGGAAAACTATTTTTGAAAGGAATATTTTTTTGTTTGTAGGTGACTTTAGACAGATCTTTTGCCAAGCATGCCTTAGAGAAGAACCAGGCTCTGAGAATCCGTGTCTCATAAGCAGGTTAATGCTTTGGGATGCAAAACTTTATAAAGGTGGGTATTTTACTTAGGCTGCTTGCCATCATGCAAAGGAAGACTATGACTTTACAGTGGAGCTATAATCTCTTTTGTTTATTAAATCAGTAGTTTTGGTTGACAAGATATTATGCTTTAAGGTCGGTTTACCAAGCAATATGTATTCTTCCATGTTAAAATGCAGGGATATTTTCTTTTATTTGAAGTACCTTCTCATTTAGTCAATGTCAATGAAAAAAGAGTCTATATGTATATTTTCATGTATAGTGCCATTATTAAAATTATGTTAATTTTCATTTTAAAAGTCTAAATGAAGAACAAAAAGTAAAAGATGAAAGAAAGATTGAAAAATATGGTAAAGAAAAGGTCGAGAGTAGGAATACTTTTTAGTGAAGTAGAATGAAAAGGAATGAAGAAGGTTGGGAGAGGTAGAATGAAGTAAATAAAGTGGTGAGGGGGTAAAGAAAAAAGGAAACAGCAATATATATATATATGTGTATTTTAAATTCTAGCTATTAAATATTAATGTAATAAATGCTACTCATATTTGAGTCCTTGAAGTCTATTAGCATGTGAACTATTTTTATAATATTCTGCCACTTCTAATAGCTGGAATGTTTTTTTTTACCTTGGTGATACTCCCCCAACTTTCCTCCAAAATGATCTATAGGTGCCCGTAAGATCCTTCACGAATTGATCTTCAGCAGTTTTTTTATGGAGATGGAATACAAAAAATTCTTTGCTATGGAATTTGTGAAGGTAATTGCTCTTTATAAATAGATACCAACAAATAAAAATAGAAAACAGTTTTTGTAATTGAAAAATAGAAACAAAGGAGATAAGAATTTTAATTTAATGACTCATTTCTTTGTCAGAAGTTCATTTATTTTCACATTTGGTGTTATGGAAATAGTAGTCTGGGAGACAAGATAGGTGAAAAATGACATTTCTTGCCTAGAAAATGCAATAGGAAATTATCACATTTAAACATGCATTCATCCTTCCTAATTAAAACAAGAGTAGAAGTGATCAAAACAGGGGAGGGAAGAACACAAGGCAATATGGTGATGGTTCTAGGGTGATACAATGGCAGGAGAACTATGGCATCTATACCTGAAGGGAGAAACCAGTTACTGTACAAAAATGAGCAACAGTGTAAGAAAATAAAAGTAAATAAAAGAGTAGAAGTAATTAGCTGAAAGGCTGGGCAGGGAAAAAGAACCAGATATGCTTGCTAACGGGAGGCAGAAATTAGATAAGCAACATACACTTAAACCTGTTTGAGGCTAAAACTTAAAAATAGAATTTACATCTGTTTAATGTTGTTTATTGATCTCTTACATGTCCCTTTAATTACTGTATTTTTTTTTTGTCTGTTAAGTTAGATTGCAGGGTTATACAAAACCGGATATTCTTTTATTTAATCTTTCTACTTTGCCTTAAATACTTATTATTTTCCTCTAATTTGGAGATGCAAGCCATTCTATAAAACTTAAGACAGGTCAGAAGTAAGACCCAGTATGGAATAAAATGGAAGCAGAGTAAAATAATGATTGTCATAGGCAAATGATACTGTGGGAAAAGTTATCCGCACTCTGTGGATTTTATAAGTAGGTTGTTAAAAGCAGTTAAGACATTTGGTGTCTTGAAAGATGGTGATAACTTATAATATCAACTTTATTCTTCTAAAATTCACAGAGATAGAATATTAGACCATATGTGTGATCTAAAATGATTTTTTTTTTCTTATACAAAAGTAGTTCTTCCTACTTTTTTTTTTCTTTAAATACCATGGTTACCTTTTAAACATTGTAGGCATTCCAGTGTATAGGTCAAGGATCCAATGCTGCCTACATATAATAGATATTTGGTGTATGGCTTGTTATTATTTTTATTTTCCCAGGATGTCAGGATTGATTTTCAGCTGGTAAGCATCATTGCTGTTAAGAGGTTATTTACAGCCACTTTCTTTCTGTTTAAGCTTGTATTGAATCTGATTAGTTGTTTTCTGGACCATATCAGTTTTTAAATATTTTAAATATAATCCTGCTACATAAACTGCTAAAGGTTGCCACAGATTCTGTTAGGAGAAAGAATATACTGTATTTTTTCAATTCTCTGTTACTCTAACCTGTGTTTATATGATTTTTGGGTTTTAATGGTTTTTCACTTCCAATTCTGCTAGATTTAGGTAGCTGAATCCATATTTTGTATTTTTTCTCATTATTTTTTTGTTGCTCATAATATCTCTCTTTAAAACATAGGAATGATAATACTTGTCATACATAGAAACAAATTTGCAGCAACTGTTAAGATAACTGGGATTTTAAGAATTTTTGGTAATAATTTTATAATTGATTCTCCATTTATTATATCTTTCAGTATTATAAACAATTGCAGAAAGACTATATCAGCGATGATCATGACAGAAGTATCTCTGTTACTGCACTTTCGGTTCAGATGTTTACTGTTCCTACTCTGGTATATATTGATTATTTCTGGAATATTTAAGTAAAACTTGTTTTTTGAGAATTTTGTTTTTATGTTGAATCAAATTAAAATTATGTCAGAATCTGTGGGGCTAATTCCATTTGGGAAATTGAATAACACTTGTTGACATCTGCATGTGAGTGTTAGTGGTATGCAAGGTGTATGTGACTGGTAGTCAGAATGATGACAATGCCTTTGTCTGAAAGTCCAGATCCGTACAGGGGAAGTCCACAGATCAGTTTCTGGAGTAACTTAGAAGTGGTGTCTTTTCAATACCCAAACATTTTTTTTTCTCTCTTGCTTTTCTTTAGTTTTTAGGGGTGGGGATAGATGAAGATAAAACAAAGCAGGAAATGAGTATGACTGTCAAGCATTTGCATAAGATAATGCTAGTAAACCTGAGAGGAAAGTGGAAGATTCTGTTTACTTTCTGTACTCCTGTTCTTGTTTTTTCCTGAACAGTTTGGTTAACCATTCCTACTTTTCCTTTTCAAAGGCCACAGAAAAGGGAAAGAGAAAGTATTAGAAGAGAGGGGAAATGTCAAAAAAGATAGTAATACGTACTCAGCAATCAAAAAAGACAAACTCATGCCATTCACAGCAACGTGGATGGAACTAGAAGGAATTATGCTCAGTGAAATAAGCACGAAGGAAAAAGAAAAATATCGGATGGTTTCACTTATAGCAGGAATATAGGGGAACCAAATAAGACATCAGTGTAAAAAAAAATAATAACAGTACAAAACACAACAAAGCAAAAACGGACAATTATAAATCAGAGACATACTGCAGGGTGGGAGAGGGCTCAGAGGGAGTGAGGGAGGAGCACAGAGGACTGAGGTGATGGTGCATGGGTGTATTGGTGAAGGAAACTCTTTGGGAACTACACCTGAGGGGGGTGGGGGAAAGCAAATATTGTTTAAAAATGAACAATGATGTAAATTTTTTTTTAATATTAAATTTTATTTTTATATTCCCCCATACAATTGCAAACGCCCCATTCTGACCCCAATCCTTCCCCTCCCGCCCCCCACCCCCCAAAATGTGTCTCTGGTTCATAGTTTTTTGTTGATTTTGATTTTTACTTTCTTATATTCATTTTCCTGGTCCCTTATTTAAGTTTTCTAGATTCTTGCTATGAGTGAGACCATCGATGTAAAATTTTTTAAATTAATATTTAAAAAAGAAAAAGAAAAATTGCAGAAAAAATAGATAGTAATATGATAGAAGTCTTAAAGTATATCTGGTTTTTTCTTCTTTGCTAATTGTGTTATACTAATGGTAAATTTTTATGCAGAAAGCCTGTATAGTGAGTTTGGGGGTATCCAAACAAGTGTTTTCTACTTACTTCTAGAAAATAGCTTATCAGAAATTGCTGTTCTATGAAACTAAGGACTCATGTTTGATACTAATGGAACATTTATTAAGAATGACTTAACAAGTTGACCGAATGAATAAAGTTCATACAATAATGAGTATGAAAGCAACATTCTTAAAATATTCTGCAGGCTCGACATCTTATCGAAGAGCAGAATGTTATCTCTGTCATTACTGAAACTCTGCTAGAAGTGTTGCCTGAGTACTTGGACAGGAACAATAAGTTCAACTTCCAAGGTTATAGCCAGGACAAATTGGGAAGAGTCTATGCAGTAATATGTGATCTAAAGTAAGTTGTACAAGTCAAAAGGTGAGGGTACCTGTTAAAAAATATGCTAATTTGTTCTGTCTTATAAACAAACCTCTATTCTTTTTGCTTGTCAGGAGTCTCTTTATGATGGCAAGTACAAAGAACTGTTACAGTCTCATGTCAATATATGTTTTAAGTGAGGTCCTCACTTAAAGCCAGGTTAATGAAGAAGGTACTGAGGAGGGTCCTGTATACTTTCTTTGTGCATAGTGTCAGATGACTGTATTGATGTGAATTTCTTTAACTCATTCTTTCATATATATAACCAAGTTGTTGATATTCATCAACACTTTAAGTTTTTCATTCTAAAGAGAATTGAGGGCCTCCCAGGTGGTGCAGCGGTTGAGCGCTGGGTTGCGAAGCTGCCCGCGGCCTCTGCGACGCCGGTTCGATCCCCGGCTGCTCCCCAGCCACCGGAGGAGGGTCCCACATGGTGCGCAGACCTCTCCTGCCGCCCGCTGCTCCCCTCAACAGTGTACTTCGGTCCTTCTGCCTGTTCTGCTCCCTGCTCTGGCTCTGGTGAATTCTCTCACCCTCCCGGCTTCTGACTGTACCCAGTGCATGTATAAACCAAACAAACAAACAAACAAATAGATAAATAAATAAGACATGCCTCTAGAAAATTAAAAAAAAAAAAAAGTTTCTAAAGAGAATTGAGAATTTCCTTTTAAACTAAACTTAGAATCAAATGACAGATCATATTTGGGGTCATTGAACCTAAAAGGAAATAATTTTCCATTTATTTTAGAAATTGATGGTGAATATTATCAGGATTACAACATATCAACTATTAAATAAATCATGAACTTGAAAAAATTCATTTTTTAAGGAGTATTAGCATAACATTTTTCATTTAGTTTATTTAAAATAAATGATCGGGCCTCCCCAGTGGCACAGCGTTTGAGCGCTGTGTTGCAAAGCTGCCCGCAGCCTCTGCAGTGCCGGTTTGATTCAACCCCCGCGAGGGTCCCACATGGCGCACAGACCTCTCCTGCCGCCCACTGCTCCCCTCAGCAGTGTACTTCATCACTCTGCCTGTTCTACTCTCCGCTCTGGCTCTGGTGAATTCTCTCACCCTCCTGCGCCTCTGACTGTACCCTGTGCTTGTATAAATAAATAAATAAATAAATAAATCTTTAAAAAAAAAAAAGATCATTTCTAGTTCCTAGGGGAAAATCATCCTAATTTTGTCCACCTTTTCTAGTGATATATACATTAGAGAAAAGTGGAAACAAATAGGTGTACAAACTTTGCTATAGTTTCATCTAAAAATGCATTTGGGGCCTCCCTGGTGGCGCAGGTGGTTGAGTGCAGTGCCCTGAAGCTGTCAGCAGCCTCTGCAGTGCTGGTTCGATCCCCAACGGCCTCGGAGCAACCCACACAGCGCGGCAGACCTCCTGTCACCCACTGCTCCCTTCCGCAGTGTATTTCAGTCCGTCTGCCTGTTCTGTTCCCCTTCTGCCCTCCTGCACATCTGGCCTGTACCCCGGTTCTTATATAAATAAAGTAAATCTTTAAAAAAAAAATAAATAAATAATGCATTTGGTATTTTCTGGAAGTATGCATTGAATCTTTGATATTACTGAGGAAAATGGTTTGAGACATTTTCATATTCCTCAATTTCTAAACATGATTATGACATGTAATTTTTTTTAAAAGGTCACTAAGTCTTAATTATGTTTTCATTACAAGTAGAGATGGTGGATGAATTCAGTAGTAAATCATCATGTAACTGTTGTGATTCACAAATTAATCGTAACAAACAAAAAGTACATGAAAACTTAGAGTAGCAGTACTTCAGGTTTTATTGTGAAATAGTATATTCACCATTTCTTGGTCTACTATACTGGTAAAAGCATTTTACTGTGACACTCATTACTGTGAAGTATTCATGTGACTGAGTTATTTTTATATCCAGAAAAGTGGTACATAACCGCAACACTTATTTTTAATTATATTTTTATGGATCACTGTAGTTATTATGATGATGAATAATTTAGAACATGTACTTCCCTAAATACCTAATGTTAAAATTTTAGGATCCCTGGTTTGAAAGGTAACTTTAAGGTTTTTCTACTCTTCTGATGATTACAACTCCTCTCTTACATCTTTACCTAAATATAGATGTCTCTAATGACAAGAGAGGAAAATTAATTTATTTTAACCACATGATTAGCAGATACTGTGCTACTTGTGCCATGTGTTCTTACGCATTATTCTCATGAGGTCCTTTGTTATTTTTTTTAAAGATTTATTTATTATTTATGCATACAAGAGCTGGGGTATAGGCCAGAGATGTAGGGGGCTGAGAGGATTCACCAGAGACAGAGTGGGAAACAGACCAGGCAGACTGACTGAAATACACTGCTGAGGGGAGCAGTGGGTGAGACAGGAGTGGTCTGCTGTGCCGTGTGGGTTGCTCTCTGGCCAGCCGGGGATTGAACTTGTGCTGCAGAGGCTGCAGATTGCTTCATAGTGCCATGCTTAACCCCTTGTGCCACCAGGGAGGCCCCTCCTTTGTTATTTTTTAGTAAGTGCTGTGTGCTGAGGACCTTTACTTATTTTATATCATTTAATTCTTGAAAATTCTCTTAAGGTGGGTGATGCTATCTTCATTTGTACATTTTATGTACAATACATTGCATATTATATTGTACATAATCTTTGCTTAATATTACAAAGCTACGAATGTGGCAGAATGTGGATTTCGGCCTAGCACTATTTACTTATCTTTAAAACTCATGTTGTTTTAACTACATCTTGAAGCCGCACAGAATACTTAAAAAGCAACCACAAAGCCTACTCTAAAACCTGGCCTAACACAGCAATCAAACATAACCAAATGTTCATTGAAATGCATTTTTTCAGTCTCTCATTGTAGAAAATTTGTGATCAGATCTTATTCTTTCCCCACATACTTACTCATTCACCACTTTCCCCTGAAACCTTGCTTTTAAATTAATTAGAAATCATAAATACTTATTATCTTTTAGTCATTTCTGGAATAGAATCTAAATTCCTCCAGAATGGGAGGATTTCAACTGATAATTTGAGTAAGACCTGTGAACAGTCCTAGAAAATTTGTACTGTGGTTGTTTAGCTGCGACAGACTAGGATCACTTAATCAGAATTACTTCTGAACAAAGAAGTTAGTCTAGTTTTGATTCTTGCCCCTCATAGAGCATTCACATTTTGCTGGTTGTATCTAAAATAAAGCATAACAATTCTAGTCCTACCCAGGGTTTCTAACTATTACAAGAAATTAGAGACCTTAATTTTGATGATTAACACTGTCTAAGTCTGAAGAATTTTAAAATTTTCTCTAAGGATGTAAAATATTTCTTTGTCTCTTGAAATGATAGGTATATCCTGATCAGCAAGCCCACAGTATGGACAGAAAGATTAAGAATGCAGTTCCTTGAAGGTTTTCGATCTTTTTTGAAGATTCTTACCTGTATGCAGGTATGATAGTTATTTACATCACTAGATAAATTTATTTTTTTAATTTAAACCCAGTCTTTTATTTTTTTAGCAAATTGTGATTTTTATTTGAGAGAAAATACATATAATAAAGTAGAAATAAAATATGAATGTTGCCTTACTGATCCTGCTTTAATAGATCTTCTCTATACTTGTTAATGACTGCTGTTACTGTTAATGTTTACTGAATGCTTACACCGTATGATCCTGTAATAAACACTTTTCTTGAATTATTTCTTTTGAGCCTCATAGCTATCTTACAGGGTAGTTACTATTATGATCCCTATTTTACACATAAAAGAATTGAAGCTTAGAAATAATTTGACCAGGATCACAGAAAGTGACAGAGCTGGGATTTGAACCCATGCATTCTGATGTAGTTTAACAGCCATATATGAATATGAATCCTGACAATTTTTACCAGTAGAGAAACTAAGACAGAGAGCCTGTGTTAACCCTCCTTTTCTTGTAGGGAATGGAAGAAATCAGAAGACAGGTTGGGCAACACATTGAAGTGGATCCTGACTGGGAGGCTGCCATTGCTATACAAATGCAGTTGAAGAATATTTTACTTATGTTCCAAGAGTGGTGTGCTTGTGATGTAAGTAAAATTTGTCACTAGGATCAGAGCCTTTTTAAGTGTTCTAATGGTTATTAGTAGAGCCATTAGCTTACAACTGCCATAATGTAAAAATTTATTATTTCAGGGTATCATATATTGAATTTGTCTTAATAAAATAAATTTTGGGGGAAAATCCAGCTTTTACACTTGATTGGAAAATGTGCTCCACAATAGTTTCATTTATCTGTGGGAATAGTGAGGTTTAAAAAAAAAAAAAGAAATTTGCATATGTATTTTTATTTAGTGATAAATATAAATAATGTGAAATTAGGACCATATAGCTTTTTAATTATTCCAACAATGGGTGGGATAAATATTTAGTCAGTCACGAGCTTTGTTTTGTGTGTCAAACCATTAAGAAAATTAATTTCAAAATAGAATGAATGTATTACTTTAACCAATAATTTTAAACTGTAATTCTCTTTAAACACTCAATCCTACCCCAGATTCCCTTTTGGGAAGATCACCTTACTTGTATTTTTAGAAAATTGGCATTATATGAGTTTAGTTCTTTCATTTGCTCAGTTTCTCTGTACCTCTCACCATAATCAATTCCCTGACGAAGTTTTTTCTGTATCTTCACTATTGGTTCCATTCTTTTTATGTCTTTCTTTCTAAAACTAATGTGTCTTCTGAGGCTCTTGGTCCCAGAGTATATTACTACTTTCTGAAATTTGCTTCCTCAGTTGTGTCCTCTGGCATTTCCCAGTCTTTCTTTCTTCTGCCTCTAACACATAGGACCCTGTTAACCTTAAAAACAAGAATAAAAGCCCCTTACTTGCCTTTAATCTCCGTGAACTGTATTCTCTTTTATTCCTTTGCTCTTCTGCCCCACCACCAGCAATAGATCACAGGTTCAGAGTGGCAATCATATGCACAGACACTGGACTTTCATCTAGCACATTAGCTTTTTAGAACTGTAAGGATGGGAGATTTTGTCTGGCAACTAGCCATAGCACATATTTTTTGGTCTCTCCTCACATTTGGAGGACATGCAGAATTGTTGGAGGAAAGGTCAAGGTGCGTCATATCTTCTAAAGTCATCTATATTTATTGTCATCACTTGTTAGTTTCTAAAACTTTGGAGTCTGGCTTCTGCCCTCACTAATTAACAAAACCTATTTTGAGAAAATATTTCAAAGCATCTATTTAGTAATCAGAGTTCAAATGTCTTTCCTAAAGCCTGCATCTTCTTTAAAGTATCTGTAACATTGTATTCTGTTGAGTACCTTAATCTTTAAACTTTTCCTGATTTTCTATTACTTATTACATTATTCTATTACTTATTACATATTACATAATTCTGTTATTGATTACCCACTTCAATCAATGATTGCCTTTTTAAAAAAATTCCTTTCTGTCTACTAAGTGAAAAATTTCTCAATATTTTCTTCCTTGCAGGTCTAGTAACATTTCTATTTGTACACCAGATATTCCTGCTTAGATATTACACTTATATTTCAAAATCAGAATACATTAAATTGATGTGTCAGTACTTTTTTCTACTTCAAACTGCATTTTCTTTTCTTGACTTCCTGTATTTTATTAATGACATTATTATTTTTTTTTAAGATTTATTTATTTATTTATACAAGCACTGGATACAGTTAGAAGTGCTGGAGGGTGAGAGAGTTCACCAGAGTCAGAGCGGGGAGCAGAGAAGGCAGACTGACGAAGTACACTGCTGAGGGGAGCAGCGGGCGGCAGGAGAGGTCTGCGCGCCATGTGGGACCCTCACCCAGTGGCCGGGGATCCAACCGGCACTGCAGAGGCTGCAGGCAGCTTTGCAACCCGGCGCTCAACCGCTGCGCCACCAGGGAGGCCTGACATTATGATTCTTATTTTTATCTGTACAGTCTCAGAGACATTGCATTCGCTATGTTAGATGTTAAATAAACTCTTGACTTACCTAATTTTTAAAATTTATTTATTTATGCATATAAGAGCTGGGGTACAGGCCAGAGACGTGGGGGTGAGAGGACTCACCAGGGATAGAATGGGGAACATAACAGGCAGATTGACTAAAATACACTGCTGAGGGGAGTAGCCGGCGAGACAGGAGAAGTCTGCTATGCCATGTGGGTTGCTCCCTGGCCAGCCGGGGATCGAACTCGTGCTGCAGAGGCTGCGGATTGCTTCATAGTGCGTTGCTTAACCCCTTGCGCCACCAGGGAGGCCCGACTTATCTAATATTTATTCCTTATACTGTCTGAACAATAATTCTCCCTGTTCTCTGTTTTGTTTATTCTGTATCTTTGCTAGCAATGCCACCTTCTCATTTTTTCCCCCATAATAAACCCTACATATTCATCTAGGCCCCACTCTAAAACTGCTTTTATGAGTCTCTCTTCCCACTTGTCTCAATTGTATGTGATTTTTTTTCCTTTTGTTCTCTTTAGGTTACTAGTTTGTACTGTTTACATAATACTGGCAATTTTTCACTTTGTAAGTGTCTATTTATGTGTGTCTGTATGTCTGTTTCGTAATCTGCTAATTTGCTGATCCTGCGGAGGTAGCCCTATTAATGGAACAATTTTGTGCTCATATTTAGTAAATATCTTATTGAATGAAGTGGTAAAGTAGATAATTTGTCAATTTATTTACATTTTTATTTTCCTTTTAGGAAGAACTCTTACTAGTGGCTTATAAAGAATGTCATAAAGCTGTGATGAGGTGCAGTACAGGTTTCACGTCTAGTAACAAGACAGTAGTACAATTGTGTGGTCATACCTTGGAAACTAAGTCCTATAAAGTTTCTGAGGATCTTGTAAGCATACATCTGCCACTCTCTAGGACTCTTGCTGGTGAGTGTTTGTTGCATGTGTCTATTTTCTTTTTTTCATACATATGCAGAGTAGTAGAATAATTTCTGTTTTGGTTCTATGCTGAAGTGTGTACAGACAAACGCAGATCAGATACTGCAGTTAAGAGCTGTTACTCTCTTAACTGTCACAACTCTCTGTTGTCCTTCTGTTTTCCCTATTACACTTTGAACAGAACATATCTTGAGAGGCAGCATATTATCTTTATGTAATAATGTATAAGCATATCTTGCACAATGTAGAATCTTAAATATTTTAGTAATATTGTTTCAAAATTAGAAATTAAAAGTTTTGAATTCTAAGGTATCATTTCTAACTCAATGTCTGCTTAAATCACACAAGTTTTTTGATTTCTCATTTTTCTCATTTTTGTTTTTAACTGTTAGGTCTTCATGTACGTCTAAGCAGACTGGGCGCAGTTTCAAGACTGCATGAATTTGTGCCTTTTGTAAGTGACTTTATTTAAAGTTTTAATTTGCTTACTTCCTATTTCTAAACAATTCTTGGTTGGTGAGTGCAAAGAAAAATAATATTTTGAAACCCATCTAAATCATTCCCATCTAGTAATTTTACATCGATATATAGCATCTAGAAATCTGATTCACAGGGACTTAGAATTATCTACTGAAAAGCCTTCCATCTTGTAGATGAGAAACTGAGAAATATTTAGTGTCATACTTTGAAACACTTCTAAGCCCTCTGAAAAATAATGAAATTAACTTCACACTGTTTCAGGAGGACTTTAAAGTAGAGATACTCATGGAATACCCTCTGCGCTGCCTGGTATTGGTTGCCCAGGTTGTTGCTGAAATGTGGCGAAGAAATGGACTTTCTCTCATTAGCCAGGTACAGCAAGGTCCATTATATACATTTATAAATGTGTTCGTTTCTGCTTTTTTCTTTTGTCTACCTTGAATCCTTGGATTTTGCTGAGTATTTGCTTTCTGTTCTCTTATATCAGCTCAACAATCAAAGTTCTAGGAGTATGTATAGACACTTTCTACTTTTATCCTAATGAGTGGATAGATGAGCCAGTAGTACCAACAGAAACCTGCCCATTAACCTACGTCTTTTCTGAAAATTACCTTACTTTTGACCTGTAGGCTTCCTACTAGCTATATTAACTTAAGGCCACTTTATAATTTTTCTTTCTTTTTTTAGAACAAATATGGAAAATAGTTTTTTTTTTTAAAGATTTTTCTTTAAGCATACAAGAACTGGGGTACAGGCCAGAGGTGCAGGGGTGAGAGAAATCATCAGAGATAAAGTGGGGAGCAAAGCAGGTGAATTGTCTGAAATACACTGCTGAGGGGAGCAGCGGGTGAGACAGGAGAGGTCTGCTGTGCCATGTGGGTCAGCTCCCTGACCAGGGATTGAACTCAAGCGGCAGTGGCTGGCGATAGCTTCATGGTGCTGAGACTTAATAACCCTGTGCCATCAGGGAGGTCTCCATGGAAAAAAGTTTTTTTTAAAAGGTAGTGAAACAGGTTTTGTAAAGTTACCACTTCAGAGAAAAATGGTGTTATGATTGACTGTAGAATATGTAGAAATTGGTTTGCTTTTATTGAAGCAGGTATTTTTAACCCATGAACTTCTTTTGTCGTGCATATTGAGATTAATAACTCATAGTTCAAAATTTTATTTCCATATGTATCTAAAATCACGAACATACATATAATGTGTATATATAATATATGTACTTAAATATATGAAATGTTTTTATGCCATGTGTCTTCATTTTTTCCTCACAAAGCCCTTCATATTATTCATAGAGCTCACAACATATTTTTGACACTGAAGTGTTCTTGAGATTTCTGATTTAAAGAAAATTTAAGAATATTGTTTGTTGAGAATTTTGTTGAAATAAAATGTTTCTTTGTTAAGTTGTGGTAACATTGGTTTACAACATTGTTTATGATTCAGATGTATAGGATCACTCCACTCTAGATATATGTCACCACACCACACCCACCACCAAGGCACCCACAGTCCTCCTCCATAGTCCACTGGTCACCTTCCATACTTTGCTATCCAGCCTCCTCCTACACCTCATGTAGCCTCAATTCTACAGTCAGATTTCTTGGTTTTGTTATTGGTTTGGGTTTGTCTGACTTCTTGTTTTGTCTCTCATTATGCACATACAAGTGAAACCATTAGTATTTATCTTCCTTCGCTCAGCATTATCCCTTCCAGTTCCATCCATGTTGTCAGAAATGGTAAAGCGGCTCACTTTTTAAATAGCTGAGTAGCATTCCATGTGGATGTGTATGTATCACTTCTTCATAATCCACTACCTTGTTGTTGGTTACTTAGGTTGTTTCCATAACTTGGCTATTAAAAAAGTGCTGCAGTAAATAGAGACATATGTAGATCCCTTTGAATAAGTGTTTTGAAATAAAATAATTATTTTAGCATCTGTTCTATCTTTTATAGGTGTTTTATTACCAAGATGTTAAGTGCAGAGAAGAAATGTATGATAAAGATATCATCATGCTTCAGGTACCTACTTAAATAACTTCTGGATATCTACATCTTAACCTTTTTGAAATAAGAGAAGATTTTTTTTTTTTGCTTTAATTAAACTTTGAACATTTTTAAAACTGACAATGATATCTTGGAAATGGAAAGGGCTAACTAATTACATCATTTTCTGTAGACTTTATAATTGTTCTGCCCATCCTACTAGAGCATTGGAAACCAAGTATTTCTGCATTTTATAGACAAGAGCAATGATAATGGATTTTTACTTCACAGATTGGCGCATCTTTAATGGATCCCAATAAGTTCTTATTGCTGGTACTTCAGAGGTATGAACTTGCTGATGCTTTTAGTAAGACCATCACCACAAAAGACCAGGTAAGCAAAAGAAACTGGTGGGTGAATTAATACTGAAGTAATTATTACTGTTAACAATTTGTTACTGAGTTTATTATGTGAAGGGTATTATGAACTTTCTTAAATTTGATGTTTAAAAAAGGGAATTATTCATCTTATAAATCTCTGTTGCTGTTGTCTGAAAGAAAACACTGGATGGGATGACCTTTGAATATGATTCAGAAATGTATGTCTTATGAAATTTTTTGGTTCTTAAGTAGCTAATTCTTTTTCAATTCTACAGGATTTGATTAAGCAGTATAATACATTAATAGAAGAAATGCTTCAAGTCCTCATCTATATTGTGGGTAAGATTAAAACAAATGTTTTGAAATGGGCATGACTGACTTTTTAGAGAGAACATTAACAAGAATTGTGATTTATCATTTACTCCCAAGTACAGCATAGGTTATTAGTCATAGATTAATGTGACTAATGCAGCTGGTATGTTTAGAAATTCATTTTTGAAAAAGCACAGCTAAAAAAAGGAACAATTATTACATCTTAATTTTCAATGCCTGATTTACAATTATTTGGACTTGTTTCATGGTCTGGGATATAATTATCCTCGTTAGAAATTACATGAAAAATACCTAGATAATGAGTGCCAAAAATTTTACACACACAATTTCAATGTAACGTGTTTAAGTAAATCATTTTCACTGTATCATTCTACTCAATTATTTTGTGCAAATATTAGCGATACTTTTACTTTTATGTACTCTACAGATAGTCTTGTCTCTCTTGATTTTGCCAACTAAGTAAAAGTTCTTGACTTTTCATTCCGGCTCTTGTTTCTTTTTGCTGTTGTTATTTCTTTAACTACAGGAGACACTGCTTTGTAGTAATAGTTTTTAGTAAGGATTCTTGCTATCAGCTAAATTTGAATATATGGGTTCATTTTACTTGTTTGTCAAAAGGCTAGTTGTTGGACTAGCTGCTTTCTCAGCAGGAAGTATTTAAGCAGGGAGTATATTGCTAAGTGAGATTTAAATAGTCTAGGTGGTAACTCTTCTTGTCTAGAATATTCCATTAGGGAACTAATAGGGGGAAAATGGACAAATTAAAATGTATGAAATTATTGATATGCTTTATTAAAATTTACTTCAATAAAATTTTAAAACTTGAGGGGGGTTTCTAATTAGAAGAATTTATAATACAGTATTGTACTGTTTTGTTTTACTATTGCTGTGATTATTTTACTGTTGTTTGGTTTCCCCAAATTTGTTGGGTTTTTCCTTCTATGTTATTTGATTTCCAGTTAATACTTGTTGTATTTCTCAGTATAAGCTCATTACTTTCATGAGTAAGCATTTTAAAAAACGTAATCTCTTGATTTTATCATAGAGGAAACAATATGATATAGAAAAAGATGTGGATTAAGAATCAAGATCTGATCTCTTGGTCTTGCTATCAACTATCGAGAACATGCCATTATCATTCCTTGGGTGTCAAATTCCTGATTTGTAAAATGTAAAACCTATGTGATTTCTAAGGTTCCTTCTAGCACTGAATAAGGCATAGTTTTTGGTGACAAAAACTAATAGCTACAGAATGTTTGCAAATGTAATATTGTTGGAAATGAATTCACTTAACAAAAAGTCAATTCTTGACTTATTTGTATAATTCATAAATCTCTTAAGTAAGGGGTTCCTGTCTTTGTAATCACCCTCTTACAGATATTATAGGACTTTGTACATAGGTTGTAGTATTGAAAAATCAATGATGACAAAAGATCATGTATTGTAAACCTTCTTGAGACAATGGGCATTAGAAGCTGTTGACAGCAGTTCCCATAGTTCAGTTAATTATATTTTCTTTCCATTCAGCAGTTTATTGAGATGAAAATGGAAGCCTGAACATGTGAACTTTTTTGTAACACCAGTCATCTGACACATCTTACTGTTTTGCCACTTACAGTTTGTCTTAAAAAAGTATCATAAAAGTGTTTTTATGGACAGGTACTTCCCAGTATTTTGTTTTTCAGTTTTACTTTGTTGTTCTTAAATGACAAGTAGACTTAAAATTGAGGAAGATCTTGAAGTAAAAATTACTGTTCAGTGATGCCATTGCTCATTCAATGTCATTTGCTTTGTTTTTTGCATTAGAAACACATGCTAATTTAATTGAGGGACCTTCTGTATAATGCGTTTGTTTATGTTTCGGTATGTGTTTATGTGTATAAGTAAGTTAAGAGAAGACCACCTGTGTTCTTCAGTTTTCTTTCTCTGTCTTCCAGCAAACAAGCTTTTGCTGTTAAGATTTAGGAACATTTCCAAATAATTTTTGGTTCTTTTCTCATAAGCTTAATTTAGTGCTGTTTATTGCATATAAGCACTCCTGCCAGGGAGAGATTTAAATAGAAAGTAATTAGTTATTTTGCTTTTTCTTTTCATTGTTTGTGTTAGGAGAGCGTTATGTACCAGGAGTGGGAAATGTGACCAAAGAGGAGGTCACAATGAGAGAAATTATTCACTTGCTTTGCATTGAACCAATGCCACACAGTGCCATTGCCAAAAATTTACCTGAGAATGTAAGTCCAGTTTTGTTTCTTTTACTGCATTCACTGTAATTGAAAGCTGCTTTAAAGTTTGGGGGAAATTTGTTGAGCAATTTTGCAATATAAAACTAGCACCACTCATCTAATGGTATAAACTAATTTTGAGTGTTTGGGCATTAGGGGACATTTTAGAAACCTTCTGGGTATTTAGAAAAAATTTTGAGCAAGAAATTCCTTGACTTTTTGTTTATTTTAAAATAACATTTATTCAGAGGAAGATGGGGCTTCCTGAAATATTGAGATTAGTTGGGTGGTGTGTTAATCTGTCTTTTTAAGAGAAACAGATATCAAGACAAAACTTTTGAGATTTTATTAGGCATACTGTCTTGAAGAGAAATTGATGAGGGAGCTAGGGGAACATTAGACATAGAATGCAAGGCTGACTCCAGGTGAAGGAAAGAGGGCAAGGAGATTAAATAGCAGCATCTCAGACTCCTGGGTGGTCTCATCAAGATTTGATGATTTTGCATCCCTCCTAGAATTAGCCTACCTTACTACCTTACTATCTCCACTCTCTCTAATGCTTTTTCTATGTGTAGTATTTCTTGCTCAATGCCAATTCAGGCCAATCAGGGAAAAAAAAAATACATGGAGGCCTCTACATTTGTGTTTTGTTGTATATTCCATTAATTTTTGTTAACTTGGTTTTAGGAGTTATTACACATGGCATATGCTTAAATAATGTGGGTGATAAATATACTACGAGAGAAAAGCTCTTTTTGTTTGAACTATTGGTAATACCATCCATGTGTGTATTTGAACACATGAAGCTTAAATTTTTTTTCCCTAAGTAGTTTATACATAGTTCTTACCTCTTAAAAATTTGGTACCTCAATACATATATACCATGGAATATTACTCAGCATTTAAAAAAGATAAACACATGCAATTTGCAGCAACATGGATGGCGCTGGAAGGGATCATGCTCAGCGAAATAAGCCAGAAAGAAAAAGAAAAATACCGGATGGTCTCACTCATAGCAGGAATCTAGAAAACTTAAATAAGGGACCAAGAAATTGAATAACTATAAGAAAGTGAAAATCAACAAAAATTATGAACCAGAGACACTTTTTGTGGGGTGGGGGTAGGGAGGGGAGGGATTGGGGTCAGAATGGAGGGGTTGAAATTGTATGGGAAATATAAAAATAAAATTTATTATTAAAAATTAAAAATAAATAAAAAAATTAAAAAAATTTTGGTACCTCAAGACATAGTTAATAATCCTGCTTTTTTATTTATATTGGAAATTGATCATTTGTTTACAAAGTACTTCAGGAGTGCTTTTGAAATGTATTTCAGTTCACAATAAGAGAAGAAAAAGTCACTATATGAAAGTAAAAATGACAAAACTATTGTTTCAACAGGAAAATAATGAAACTGGCTTAGAGAATGTTATAAACAAAGTTGCCACGTTCAAGTAAGTAATAATATATATGCTTATTCTGAGAGGTAAACCAATCTTTGTTTTATACATTGGATATTTTGGAAAAGTTCTGAGGTTCTTACCTGAGTCAAAGAACAAGAATGGAGTGCAGATGAAATGAGAATGATGGGTACATAATTTCACAGAACAGGCATTTAGTTTTTTGAAGAAATTTTTTTGGCAGGTGAATGAAAAATAGCCATTTGTTATATCAAGTGCTATAGATAGTAAATAAAGAAATATTTTCCATACATAGTCTCTTTCCCATCAATTCTAGGCTATGATTTCATCATGTAGTTTTTAAAACTTTGTATACTAATTTTAGATTTTTCTCTGTAAGATTAAAACCTTTTGCAAACCTTTGATTCTTTTAAATATGAAAAATGGAAATAAGATTTTAAGTGGATTGATTCTTGAAATTTAAAAAATTGATACTGGTATTTCTACATTGCATTTGTAGATAGCTAGTTTCAAATAAATTTAAATATAGGATATATATGCTAATGATGGTCAATGAAATATTCCACTTAAGAATTTAATAAACACCAAAAACTAATGTGAAAAACAAGCATGGTGTGTTCCTTTTGATATTGATGCTTTTTCTTCTAAGGCTTTAGATGATTTAACACAGTATTTTCTTGTACATCTTGCTATGGTCATGATGTCTTACTACCATTTTAGATTTGACCTTGGACAATACAGAATGTTTTAGTTGAAAAGGCAGTCTTTTACTTAAGAGGCTATAATAGAGAAGCGTCAGGGGTTTAAGTAGTGCATGGGATTAGGTTTCTATAGTATAAACTTCCTCAAATTTTTTGAATTTCATGGTTATGGAACACAACCTTGCTGTTATTAGGACTTTGAACTTAAAATGTAGATGTTGGGCCTCCCTAGTGGCGCAGGCGGTTGAGCTTGGTGCTGTGAAGCTGTCCGCAGCCTCTGCAGTGCCGGTTCCATCCCTACCAACTGCGGAGATACCCACATGGAGGAGCAGACCTCTCCTGTCTTGCCCGCTGCTCCCCTCAGCAGTGTATTTCGGTCTGTCTGCCTGTTCTGTTCCCCTCTCTGTCTCGGGTGAGTCCTCTCACCCTCCCGCACATCTGGCCTGCACCCTGGTTCTTGTATAAAAATTAAAAAAAAAGAGGGGCCTCCCCGGTGGCGCAGCGGTTGAGCGCTGGGTTGCGAAGCTGCGCACGGCCTCTGCGGCGCCGGTTCGATCCCCGGCTGCTCCCCGGCCACCGGAGGAGGGTCCCACATGGCGTGCAGACCTCTCCTGCCGCCCGCTGCTCCCCTCAGCAGTGTACTTCGGTCCTTCTGCCTGCTCTGCTCCCCGCTCTGGCTCTGGTGAATTCTCTCACCCTCCCGCGCTTCTGACTGTACCCAGTGCATGTATAAACAAAACAAACAAACCAGCAAACAAATAAATAAAGCATGCCTCTATTTAAAAAAAAAAAAAAAAAATTAAAAAAAGAAAAAAAACTTAAAAAAAAATGTAGATGTTTAGTTCTGATGATGGAATGAAATTTGTTGTCTCATTTTAAGCAAGCTGAATGAGGTATGATTTTATTTTCCTCTAGATATTGACTAAAGTTCTTATTATGTCTTTGTTCTGTATTTGAAGAACACTGCATTTCATTTTCTGTCTATTTCTTTATTTTCTGTCTATTTAGGAAGCCAGGTGTCTCAGGTCATGGAGTTTATGAACTGAAAGATGAATCGTTGAAAGACTTCAATATGTACTTTTATCATTACTCCAAAACACAGCATAGCAAGGTATGAAAAGTTATCCTCTTTAGTAAATAAAACAAAAATGCTTTATGCTTTCTAACTCCACAGAAAAAAATTCCTGATTTTCCTGTAGTTTTATATGCTCATTAAAGTTAGGGCCATTAACTTGCGCAAGAAATTAAAAATTGAGGGCCTCCCCGGTGGTGTAGCAGGTTGAGCACAATCCTGTGAAGCTGTCTGCAGCCTCTGCAATGCGGGTTTGAGTCCCTGCCGGCCAGGGAGATTCCCACATGGCGTGGCAGACCTCTCCTGTCTCACCCGCTGCTCCCCTCAGCAGTGTATTTCGGTCATCTGCCTGTCGCTCCCCACTCTGTCTCTGGTGAATCCTCTCACCCTCCCATGCCACTGACCTGTACCCCAGCACTTTTATAAATAAAAAATAAATCTTAAAAAAAAAAGAAATTAAAATTGAGTGAACAGTATTATTCAGTATATAGGCAATATTCAAATTCTGATAATATAGAAAATATCCTTTATCTTAGGAGGAGGATGATTTAGTCAAGCCCTTCATTTGGTGTATGTTTTTATAGCCTCCTTTAATTTAGTATCATTTTCTTTGTTTCATAACATTTTTATAGAATACAGATGTCTTTTAGAGTACCCTATATTCTGGAGGTATCTCTGATTGTTGTCTCTTGATTAGATTCAAGTTAAACATAGTTGAACAAGAATACTGCCTAGATGATATTTTGCATCCCATCAATAGGTATAAAATGCCATAATGTTTGATCACATAATTGATCAAGTGGTATCCAGCATTGTCCTTATAAAATGAATAATTTATATCCCATAGTCTCATACGTTGTATATAATAGGCTCTACTGAGTAAATATTGTTGACTGAATGAATGGAGACTAAATTCTGGATGAGGGCTATTACCAGTCTGGTTTGCAGTGGTCATCCACAGGGTAGCCATTTTGTTTCTGGGCAAGGTAGCATTTTGAATACATATTTCAATATGGAAAGTATTTTGCTTGCTTGGTAGATCTTTCCTGAGTGCTTCAAAGTATTCAGTTTGTTTCATGTTTGCCAAGCAGCATATTTTAAGATAGTTTTTTTTTTTTTCTGCTTTTTGTTTTTAAACAAATATAGGCTGAACACATGCAGAAGAAAAGGAGAAAACAAGAAAACAAAGATGAAGGTAAAATGTGAGATTTTGAATTGACTCATTTTGGTTATTTTTTTGTGGTTTTGTGTCAATAAAGTATATAGTGCCTTGCTTTTGTTCTTTTTTGAGAGTGGGTAGCTAATAGAAATGCAAGACTTGTTTGTATATTATAATATGGCCTAGATTAGTGGTGCAAAAAAGTTTTTTATAGCAAATGGAGTTTATTTTCGGTGACTGACATAGTAACTCACATTTCCCTAGATAATGATGTTTTCCTTGCTTTAAAGGTAACAGAAATTATGTAGTATTTTGCATATAGTCCATTATTTTGACATTTTTAACTTAGCATGCAGAATAGCTCAAATAAAAATGTACCTTTTTGTCTCTTCTGCCATCCATCTCCCACCCATTATAGCATTACCACCACCACCACCTCCTGAATTCTGCCCTGCTTTCAGCAAAGTGATTAACCTTCTCAATTGTGATATCATGATGTACATTCTCAGAACCATATTTGAGCGGGCAATAGACACAGACTCTAACTTGTGGACTGAAGGGATGCTCCAGATGGTATGTAGATCTGAAATATTTTCTGTACTTCAATTCTTAGACTTCTTGGGAATCTGAAGAAGCTCCTTGATCTAACTTTCTAACTTCAGTTGGAGCCATAGACCTAGAGGTCCTTAAAATAGTTTGCAAGTGGTATCAATTTCATTAGTGACACAGTCTCATGTTTTTAGCATCCTTACTCTTGGGAGTGATTTATATTTAAAAACAAAAAAAGGCCTGCTCCTGTTAATAATAAATTGGCATGGTATTACTGCATCATAGCATTCTATGTTTTACTTGTATTATGAGGAGACGATATAACAAAAATTTGAAGACAGACAAATCTAAGCTTAAATCTTGGGTTACCCCACTTTCCATTTAGGAGCAAAGAATTCTTTCCCCATTGGTAAAATGGGTATAAATATAATTATAGAATGGTTATGAATGAACTCATTAAGTAGAAGCAGCTTTTTTATTTTTGATACTATGCCACTTTTGGCATTCTTGTATTATGTAACTAGATATATGTTTAGCAAACCCGCCTAACTAAATTTTTTTTTCCTTAACTGTGTTGGTCTAGAGGGTCTAAATGTTGTTACACTTTGTGTGTATCTCAGCTTGTTATAACCATGGTACATAAATGCAGTAAAACATTTCAAACCATAGAGATATATTTAAAATCAAAAGTTAAAATTTCTCTCCCTGCCTCCTTGTGATCTGCCTAGGACATAAACACTGTTAAATATGTATATCTTCTGGAAATCATTGCACATTAGCACATATAGGCTTACCTCATTTTTGATATCTGCATATTTCATTGTACATTTAGTCTCCTGTTAATAGACATTCAAGGTTTTCAAAGGTGTTTGTATACGAACACTAAAATGAATATCCTTGTACAAACATCTTTGCATATTTGAGTGAGTATATCTATTTTACTAATTCCTAATACTAAATCTGTATTCCTTTAAATTTTTGAGAAGTGTTGTCAAATTGACCTCCAAAAATGATACACTGATTTTACTTTCCTGTCACAAATGTGGTAAAAAAAAATGCATTTTTGCCAACACCTTTGCAGCTCTATTTTACTAAACTATGAAGCTTTTACCACTCTGATAGATGAAAAACATAGTGATCTTGTATCAGATCACTTTTCTTTAAGTGAGGTTGAACGTTTTCCATGTGTGTATTTATCCATTATCTTTCTTTGGACTGCTTGTTTATAACCTTTGCCCATTTTTTACTTATCAGATTGCTTATTTTTATACCTTCTTTTAAAATAGGTTTACTTGAAGAAGCACAATTTAAAAGATCTTCTCATATTTTCTTCCTTCAGGCATTTCATATTCTTGCATTAGGCTTACTAGAAGAGAAGCAACAGCTTCAAAAAGCTCCTGAAGAAGAAGTGACATTTGACTTTTACCATAAGGCTTCAAGTATGTTTTAGTATCATTTTCAACACAGTTTCAGCTAATTACTGATTCATAATTGAAAGTTCGATCTTATAGAGTTTTAATCTGTCAATCCTTAAAACAAAACTCTGAAATTGTTTTTTCCTACTTTCTTTGTTTTTTAACTAATATTTTAAGAGAAATATATTTTTAAATAACCTATTATAACTTTTCCCCCCAGTTATCTTTATTGAAGTGAAGTTGTATCTACTTTGGGGTTATAGGTTCACACTTCTACAGATGTATATTTTCACACCATGCCCACCATCAGTGCCCTAGTAATCCTCCACCATGCCACTCCCCTCCCCTTCTGGATGCCTCAGTTTTGTAGTCAAATGTCAAGGTTTTATTATTGGATTGGTTTTGTCTGGCCCTTGGTTTTGTTTCTCTATATTCCACTTATAAGAAGGACCATCCAGTATTCATCTTTCCTCCTCCTGACTTATTTCACTTAGCATTATGCTCTGCAGTTCCATCCATGTTTCTGCAAAAGGCAAGAGTTAATCTTTTTTTATATAGCTAGGTAGTATTCCATTGTGTGTGTGTGTGTGTGTGTGTGTGTGTGTGAGACACCATCCAGAAAGAAAAGACCATCCATACAAGAAAGTATACTCCAATGTATACTCCTTTGTTATAGATTAACTGTCCATAAATGTGTAGGTTTATTTCTGGACTTGGAGTTATATTCCATTTGTCTGTATGTCTGTGTTTGTTCTGTTTTGATTACTATAACCTTTTTATTGATGCAATATACATTGATGGTTTCCTACTTTCATTCCTAATCTCAACATTACCAAGTATTTGCTGCTATATCAACTGACTTTCATACTACCCATGTAAAGAAGAATTAATGTTCTTGAATTTTAAATTATTGTAGATGTCTGAATGAATGGTAATATGTTTTACATTTTTTTTTAAAGATTTATTTTTTATTTATACAATAGCTGGGGTATAGGCCAGAGGCGCGGGAGGGTGAGAGGATTCACCAAAGAGAGAGTGGGAAGCAGAACAGGCAGACGGACCAAAAGCACTGCTGAGGGTAGCAGCGGACGAGTCAGAAGAGGTCTGCTGCACCATGTGGGTAGCTCCCTGGCCAGGGGTCGAACTCATGCCACAGAGGTTGCGACAGCTTCACAGTGCTGCGTTCAACTCCTTGCACCAGCAGGGAGGCCCATCTGTTTTTAACTTAAAACAATAGGCTTAGATTAGATTTTTATTAAAGGCTACATGATTTAGATAATTTTTTTTTTTACTTGATTGAAGGCTTTATGGTACATAATAGGTAGGTTTTTTTATAGTTGCTCTCAGCTTTTTTCACACTGACTTCCGTTGTATTTGGGTGTTCTATGCCTGAGATTGCTCAGCTGCTGCTGTTGCCATTGGTTTGTTTTCTTTCAGGATCAAGGTGGGTACTTTCATATAAAATCTTATTTTTAATTCCTTCTCTGGCAATTCTTTCCTGGATTCTTTGTTTTGCATAGTTATACCTACAATGGAACCAGCATCCTAAAGTCACTAAGAAAAATCCTCCTACTCCAGCATCACATGATCTTCTAATTTTACCTTTCCCTTCCCGGGCTCGCCCAGCTCCTGCTCGGCGGCCATGGGGCACGAGAGTAGATAATTTTTTTTAAAGCACATTCCAGGGACAAAATTTTAAGACCAAAAAGTGAAAAACTTCTCATTTTCTATTTATACACTATAACTTTCATTTTTATTATTATTATTATTTATTTATTTATATAAGCATTGGGTACAGTCAGAAGTGCGGGAGAGTGAGAGAATTCACCGGATCCAGAGCGGGGAACAGAACAGGCAGACTGATGAAGTACACTGCTGAGGGGAGCAGTGGGCGGCAGGAGAAGTCTGCGCACCATGTGGGACCCTCGCCCGGCAGCCGGGGATGGAACCAGCACTACAGAGGCTTTTTTAGTATTTATAGTTCTTACCTTTGAAACATTATTATAGTTAAGAAATTGATTTGTAAACTTAGCATATCAATGTGAATAATATTTTTTATATAATTGTACATAATTGTGTATTTATGAAAATGTAATTTTTGTGTTTTAAAACAGGATTGGGAAGTTCAGCCATGAATGCTCAGAATATACAAATGCTTTTGGAGAAACTCAAAGGAATTCCCCAGTTAGAGGGCCAGAAGGACATGATAACATGGATACTCCAGGTAAACCTGTAAAATAAGCTATATCTTGATTTAAGTATTTAAGAGTCCTCCATTTGCCTTTAAAATTAAACCACTGTATTTTTCGATTATAAAGTCATTTACTGCTCATTTTCATGCTCACTCATGTTTTTTCATTTTAATGATTCTATATTTCCTATGTTTTAGTAAAGGCTTTTTTTAATGAATTAAGATTTATTAATTGTGTCTTATTCATTCAACATGTATTAAATGTCTACTATCTGCCATGCTCAATTCTAGACTCTGAACAAGACAGACAAGATGCTTGTTATCATGGAGCATACACTTTAGTTGAGGTACAGACAATAAATGAGAAAATATCAAGATATTTTTTGTTAAAGTATTTTGAATTTATAAACTAAATATTGGTTTGACAATTAGAATGTATGTGGTTATTTTCCACATTCGTATTACTTGGACTTTTTTTGCACTGTTACTACTTCAAGAAGTCAGTCCATTTTACTACTCATGCTCTTTGAGCTAGTTTGATATAATTGGACATGTAACTAACTATAAGATGATGTTATTAAGATTTCTTTTGAAGTAGATTTCATAAATGTTTTAGTATTTGTGTTAACTTTACCAATATAAGCATTAAAAAATATAAAACAAAACAAACAAAATAAGTAGATAACTATTCTACATTTATTAAAAAGATAAATTTAAACTCTCATTTATTCCAACATTTATATCCTGTAGACATAGTAGAGCTCTATAAGTTGGAGATCTATGCCTGAAAATTCAGTTTTTTATGGAATACCAAAATTTATTGACAAAATATACGAAGTTTAAGTACCTTTTCTTACAAATTTTAGGTATTTTACCCAAATGGTTAATGTAAAGCTATGTTGTAAGTTCTTTGTGGGAGGTTTTTCCATAGGAGACTAAGCCTACTATAAAATGTAAAGAAGTTGTATGAATGTGCCCTTCTATTACTGAAACTTTGATATGTTAGAAAGAATGAGATACAATTGTATTACCTGATGTGAAAGCATCTCCAAGGATAAATAGGTGAAGAAAGATGTGACACAGTATTTTTAGTAGGATTGCTTTTAGTGAGAATATATCTAAATATAAAGAAACATGTATTCCAATAATATTTCTCATGGAAGGAAATATTTTAGTTGATTTTGGGGAGAGGGACTAGCATCAGGAGGAGAAAATTTCACTTTCCGTTTTGTGGTTTTGTCTTTATATGTCTTTGCACTAAAAATGTTTTAAATTTTAAATACTTCTACCCAGAAAAAAAGCAGATGTTGTTCACAGCAGCAGACTAAATCAGCTGATTTTGCTAGTTACAACCTCCTCCTCATCTGGATTTCTAAATGACTATGAGAGGTGTTTATTACAGTCAGGAGTCACTTAATATACATTTAAAGTTTAAGTCAAAGACATTTGGAGACATGTTGATAAAATGAGATTAGTGAATTTTTCTGTTCCTGGTTGATCTAACCATAACTTTTAATATTTCCTTTGTTTTTCAGATGTTTGACACAGTGAAGCGATTAAGAGAAAAATCTTGTTTAATTGTAGCAACTACATCAGGATCAGACTCAATTAGGAATGATGAGGTATATCATTATAATATTAGTGATATTCATGTCTGTCTTTGTTAACAGTAAGCTATTTCTTTTTGTTAGAAGGAACCTGTGATAAAGTATATGAGATACCCATCTTCTTTTGTTCATTGTGTGTTTTTTTTATTATTTTTTTTAAATCTTTAAACTATTTATTTGTTTGTTTGTTTATTTATTTATTTTTGTGGGACCCTCGCCGGAACCGGTGCTGCAGAGACTCCGGGCAGCCTCGCAGCCCAGCGCTCAACCGCTGCACCACCAGGGGAGGCCCAGTTCGTTGTGTTTTTATACCACAGATATTAGTAGTAATTGTTACGTAGTTATCCTGTATGATACAAGTATTTTGCAAAAGCAATGGAGACTGATTTACAATGGAGCTATATTAGAAGTAGCACATTTTAAACATATTTAACTAATTTTTAAATATTTAGATATTTGAAATTGGAATATGTCTTACAATCAATTATTTCTTATAATTTTGACAGTGGCATTCTTAGTGGAATGTAACATAAAGGTGTGACATCTTAGATTCAATGAAATGCAGTACTGTTTAGGTTATAAATTTTTATTATATAATGAATTAAATTAGGACTGTTCTAATCTTAAAATTATTCAAATATTATTACTTGTGGTTATTAACTATCCTTCCTAAAAGTTAAACATTTAAGTTAAAAAATAAAATAAAAAGGGGGCCTCCCTGCTTGTCTAGGGGTTAAGTCTCAGCACTATCACCTCTACCTCCTGAGTTTGATCCCCAGGCAGAGAGCTAACCCACGTATGGCACAGCAGACCTCTCCTCTCTTGCCCTACTGTTCTCTTTAGCAGTGTATTTCAGTAGATCTGCCTGTTCTGCTCCCCACTCTCCCTGGTGAATCCTCTTAGTCCCCACATCTTTGGCCTACACCACAGTTCTTCCACACAAAAAATAAAAATATTTTTTAAATTTTTTTAAAAAGGCACAACCTATGTAATATTGTTAAAAGTTTTCAGTCTTAGCAATGTATTTAGCAGTAACTATCAGATCAATCATTAATTCAACTTAAATTGGATATATATCAATGCTTAAAAATGAGTGACAAATGATTTTAAAATTTTGTTACACTTTTTTATTGTAATGCCATGAGTATAAAAGACAGTTTATAAGATATTTAAGGTACTTGGCCTTTCATGTTAAATTATTGAAATAACCGAAAGAGTCATTAATAGTGTGATACAATAAGGCATGCCTGCTAATTTTGAGATGTTAGATTGAATCTAAGCTAAAGGGATAATCAAGTATTATCAGATCTTTATTCTAGGAAATGTTGCATGACAGCAATATATGTAAATTTTAGCAGTAAATCCTCCTAATTTTGTTTCATAATATCCAGATTACACATGATAAAGAAAAAGCAGAACGAAAAAGAAAAGCTGAAGCTGCTAGACTGCATCGCCAGAAGATAATGGCTCAGATGTCTGCCTTACAGAAAAACTTCATTGAAACTCACAAACTCATGTATGACAATACATTGGAAATGTCTGGAAAAGAAGATTCCATTATGGAGGAAGAGAGGTAAAAACAAAATAGCAATTCAGTTATTTGAAAGAAAAATTGCATACTCACTTTAACTTTTCCAAAATATATTTTGTAGTTAGAGAAATGACACCATATTTAAGCTAGGAAGGGCACAGTGGAGGTTCTAACGTATTTATTGAATATAGTTTTATGTTGATAAGCAGTTTAAATGTGCAGTAAAGTTATGTTGGGGGCCTTTATTCACAGAAAGATGTGAAAATGGGAACCACAGAAGTAGAAATGATACCTTGTGTGTTTGGGCTTTTTTAGATAAACACCTACATATCATTTTACATATTCCACATCATTTTTATTTCTGATGAAAATGACTGCAGTTATTACAGATTGAAAAAAATGACCTTATATTAGTTTTTCTTTTTTCTTAAAGAGAAAGCAGACAGTGCTTACAGTAATTGTCATGGATAGTGCACTGAAATGGGAATTAGTGGATCTGGTTTTCTGAGACCTGACTTTGGAGTGCTTTTGAGGAAATCAGTTAACCTTCTGAGAGCCAAGCTTTGTGGAATGTTATAAAGATACATTAAGAAAAGGGAAGAGGGAGGCAAATTAACAGTACCTTGAAAAGCATTCCAATTTAAATGCATCCCATTATGCTCGTTTTTAATAACAAGTTTCCACTGCTATTTCAAACAGTGTGTATTGTGGATACTTTATGAGAGTGTCCATTTGCAATAATAGTAGACACATTATAAATGTGTCTATAATCCTGAAGCTGAGTCATGTTAACAAGGACCTCAGAGAATAAAAACTATATATTTTAAAGGGGAAAATATATAAAGGTAAGCTATCCTTGGTTGACTAATAAAACTAAAAATGCAAAACTTTAAACAATAAGAATTCTCAGTCCTCTAAATGTTATGTATTATCTATGAAGATACTTTTTCTTAGAGCAATGAAAAAGAGACCTCTGTATATCAAGACAAGAGCATGTATGTAAAAAATGTACTCAGAGAAAATTAAGGGCTATTGCATTCGAATGTCCTACATCCCTTATCTTTCTCCATAGATAACCATTGTTACAAATAATTATTATTCTAGAACTTTTCTATGCATTTCCAGATGTGTACATTAATAATAAGACTTGTATTTTTTGGACATTTTCCTTGTTTTTCCCTTCCCAATTTTCCCTTAATTACAATGTGTCATTTTTTGTGCCTCTTTGTACAGCTATTCAAGTATTTCTCAAGGGTAGAATCTGTTGGGGTTTGGTGAGTGGGGTTCTTGGGTCACTGAGAATGAATTTCGCAGAGCCTCCATAAAAACGAGCAGTCCTGGGCCTCCCCTGGTGGTGCAGCAGTTGAGCGCTGGGTTGCGAAGCTTCCTGCAGCCTCTGCAGTGCCAGTTCGATCTCCGGCTACCAGCAAGGGTCCCACAAAAAAAAAAAAGAGCTGTCTTGAAGGGCAAGACTTTGCCAGAGCACGGGGTGTTTTTATTTACTGCTCTTTGATAGAATTCATTTCTTTTTTTTAAGATTTATTTATTTATGCAAGAACCGGGGTAAAGGCCAGATGTGCGGGAGGGTGATGAGAGGATTCACCAGAGACAGAGTGGGGAACAGAACAGGCAGACTGACGAAATACACTGCTGAGGGCAGCAGCGGGCACTACAGGAGAGGTTGCAGTGCTATGTGGGACCCTCACCGGGTGGCCGGGATCAAACCAGCGCTTCTGAGGCTGCAGACAGCTTCCCAACGCGGTGCTCAATTGCCTGTGCCACCAGGGGAGGCCCGATAGAATTCATTTCTTTGTAGAATTTTTCACTTTGGGTTCTGGTTGGGTTGAGTTTCTGTAATAACTGATAATCCTCTCTTCCCCCGCTTGTAATTCCTGGCCTTGTGAAATTTTCTACTCTTAAGCTTCCATCAACCCCTTCACAGGACCCCTCCCACCCCACACACATCATATCCTGGCCAAAATCATTTGAGGAGTTGAAGGGGGGAGTTCAGTCTTCCATAATTACTTCACACTGGGGTGGCATGTAGAGCTGTCCCATCTAAGGGGCCTCGTCTCCCTAATGCTGGTGCCCAAAATAATTGCTTTTGTTGGTTCTAGAAGGAAGTGTAGGCAGAATCCAAAGGGTGGGTTGTTTGGGCCAACTGTTGTTCCTCTTTGAGGAGTCGCTGTAGTTTAATGGTCTTTAAATGAGAAATTTTTAATAATGTAATTAAGTATGCAAATTCCAAATGCTGTATGCTATTCCATATAGCAGCTAAGGGCCCATGGGGTGGTCTCCTTGTAAACACCCCCCTTCCCTGAAGAGAAACTTTTCCCTCAGTCTGGTGGCTCATTCTTGGAGTTTTCTTATCTTGGACCTTATCCATCCACTAAGGTTAACATAATAGCAATGTTCTTCCTCTAGATAAAGGGCTTAATTCCCCTTGGGTGGCAGTACGTAGTAATTCATTAAGAGAAGTCTCCTGGTAGAATTTTTCAAGGGATCCATCTGTTGGTGGAGGAGAGGGGAAAAGTAGGTAAAAATTAAAGGAAGATAAAAGAATTAGTGTGGCAATACAGTTTAAGGTCTGGATTGCCCCTCACTTATTTTCTGGACAGCTGTCACTTGTGACTGCTGTCAGCAGTCCCCTTTAGTCTTTTGAAGAGGTATTTTATGTAGCAGGACCACCGGGTCACAGCATTCCTGCCTGTCAAGTAAAATAGGGAAAGTTTTTCTGTTTAAAAATAGAGGGGAACCTACTACAGAATCTAATTAGTGAAAGGATTAGATCATAATTACTTAAAATTTTAATAGACGCCATGACATTGCCCTCCAAAGAAGCTTTACCAGATTTTATTCCCAACAGCGTTTGAGAGTTCCTATTTCTTTCATTCTCACCAGTATTTAATATGAAGTACTTAAAAATGTATAATCAAAAGTATAAATATTTGGGCCTTAGCTGGTGGTGCAGCGGTTGAACACCGGATTGCAAAGCTGCCCGCAGCCTCTGCAGAGCTGGTTTGATCCCCGGCCGCCAGTGAGGGTCCCACGTGGCGCGCAGACCTCTCCTGCCCCTCCTGCTGCTTCTCTCAGCAGTGTATTTCGTCGGTCTGCCTGTTCTGTTCCCCACTCTGGCTCTGGTGAATTCTCTCACCCTCCCGCGCTTCTGACTGTACCCAGTGCTTGTATAAATTAAAAAAAAAAAAAGTATAAATTTTTGCCAGTCCAAATTTTCCTGAATATTAGTTAATTCTAGGTTGAGCATCTTTTTATGATTGTTCACTAGCCTGTTACATTCAATTGTTTGGGAATTACATATTAACTTATGTAATTATCCATTTCTATTGTGTGCTTTGCCTTTTTCATATTAATTTGTAGACAGCCTTTAAAATTATGAATACTATACTTTGTTGCATGTTTCCCATATTTTGCTCATTTCTTTAATGTTAATAATGAAGTTTTCTCTTTGTTGACAAAGACAGATTAGTCTTAGAATTTTAACTTTTTCTATTTTGTTTAAGAAGACTTTTCCTGTCTCAAAGTTACAAGTGTGTTCTCTTATATTTTTAATTACATAATTAATTTTAATTATAATTTTTAATTTAATTTTAATCACATAATTATATTAGAACATTTTCCTTTTAAAATTCAAATGTTAGAGATAATCTGAAGTTCCATTTAGCATTGACCTAAATCCTAGTCCCTTTTCTGCCCTTCCTTAGAGAGATACTTTATCATTTTTATGTATATCATCTCTGAATTTTTACTATGCTATTACATACAAACATTATAACCATAGAAATTATATACAGTCATGCAGCACTTTTATGATTGGCAGAGATTCTGAGAAATGTATTGTTAGGTGATTTTGTCTTTCAGTGTCATAGAGAATATTTATAAAACTTAAGGGGTAATCGCCTCCTACACAAACCTCTTTTGTATTGGGACCACCATCTGTTGGGACCACCATCATATATGCAGTCCATTGTTGGTTGAAATGTCATTATGTAGCACATGACTGTGTCTTCAGCCTTTTGTTTTCTTTGCATATGTTATGTACTGTACTGCAACTTCCATGTATTTAGTTTGTACCTATAAAACAAGCTTGGTGTTTCTCAGTCCTGGCATTTGGGCAGAAGTTATTTTTCATGCCCCAGGAACTGTATGACATTTAGCATCTCTGGCCCCTCATCCATTAAAAATCCAGTAATGTTCCCTAGTCCTGAGATCAAAAAGTAAACCTTCCCCATACGTTGCTTTTCAACAACTTTTCAACAACTATCTGTGCTGTGTAGTTTCATTTACATTGATGATGAACATTTACGTTACTTAAAGTTTGTGGAATGACATACTACATTTCAGGGAGTTTTTAGCATGTACAGAGAGGCAGTATTACAGATGAGTTCAGAGTGTAGCCTGTGAAACCACATATCACTTGGGTTAAATCCTGGCTCTGGTACTTATTAGTGATGAGTCATTAGGTGAGTCTCTTACTATTTCTAAGCCTCAGTTTCTTCATTTGAAAAATGGAGGTAATAACAGTACCTATTTCATGGGATGCTTGGAAGGACTAAATGTGTTAACATAATGTGAAGCATTTGAAACTGTCTCACATCACAATTAGTGCTGTTTAAATATTTGCTATTATATTTTTATTATTGCACACATTGAATAGATCTTAAGAATTACTAAATTGCTAAGGTGTAAGTCTTTTATTTTAATAGCTACACAAATAGAATAAATGTCTAGTAAGAAGGAATGTATAAAATTATTATGGCACATACAGTATTGTACAGATATTTAAAATGTTTCTGAATAAATTTTAATATGAGAATAAGATAAAGCAAGATACCTATCTGTATGTATAATATAATCTTAATTATCTTTAAAATGTTATTAATAGAAAATAGGCTAGGAGGAAATATACTAGTATTTATCTCTAGACTGTGAGACTATAATGATGTTTTTTTCCTTCTGTATACTGTTCTAGATTTTCCAACATTTCTTTATAATTTTATATTACTTTTCTAATCAGAAAAAAGCAGATAAGCCAGCTTCTTGGTATAAGAAATGAATTAACTATAATTACAATACACATTCTACTTTGTGATCTGGCTTTTTTCTTTTTTTTTTTTTTTCACTTAGCAACATAAAATGTATTTTCTAATAAGCAAGTTAACGATAACAGCCATTAAAGTCGGGGCAAATATTTTAAGTTAATATTGTTAAATCTTTTTTTTTTTTAATTCTTATAGTTCCTACCATACAGTCTCTTATACTCTAAAGGAAAGTGACCAAAACGTGTCCTCATTTCTGGTCGTTTCTCTTGGTAGCACCCCAGCAGTCAGTGACTACTCTAGAATTGCTTTGGGTCCTAAACGTGGACCGTCTGTTACTGAAAAGGAGGTGCTGACGTGCATCCTCTGCCAAGAAGAACAAGAGGTGAAAATAGAAAATAATGCCATGGTATTATCAGCCTGTGTCCAGAAATCCACCGCCTTAACGCAGCACAGGGGAAAACCCATAGAACTCTCAGGGGGTATGTATTGTTTAATGAATATCCTTTTGAGCATTTTTTTTTTTCATACTTCCAAAAATTTTTGAAAAGTGATTTGAAAGAAGTTTGAGAGTGAGATTATATTTAGCCTTATCTGATCAGATAACAATTTACACATATGTAAAATGAACTCCAGGTTTTTACTTGCCATCTTGGCTCCTTTGTTAAATTTTAAGTTTTGCTTTGTCTGTCTGTTTGTCTCCCTATTTCCATTTCTCTTTACTGGGTGATTTGAAAGTAGGAGGCAGGTATCGTGATATTTCACTTTTAAATCTTTCCAAAGACATTTTCTAAAACTAACAACAATCTATCTTATATCTATCATGCCATTATCATATTTAAGAAAATTATTAATAATTGAGGAATATTGCTTAACATAAAACCCATTTTCAGATTTCTCCACTGCTCAAAATGTTTGTTTTAGCTAGACTTTTTTTTCATTTAGCATCCAGACATATTTCATGCGTTGTTTTTGTTGTCTCTTTTAGTCTATTTTAATCTAGAATAGTCACTTAACCTATTTTTTAGGATGGTAACTTTTTTGAAGATTACAGGCCACTTGTCCTGTAGAGTGTCTGGTATTGTGGATCCATCCAAATTGTTGCCTCCTGATTAGACTCATTTTAAAATTTTTATTGGCAAGAATACTAATTAGGTAATACAGTATACTTCTTAAATCATGTCAGGAGTTAACTGCATTATTTTTAAAATGCCTTCGGAATGGTATTTTAAAAAGTGAAAAACTAACATTTATTGACTACTTATCGATGTACCAGGCTTTGATTGCATATTTTGTTTGTTTACTCACTCCTCATAACAACTTTATGAGTTAGGTTACCAGTATTGACTCCATTTTACAGATGAAGGAACTGAGGCACAGAGAAGCTAGGTAACTTGCCCAAGGCCATGAGTTAAAAATGATGAAACTAAAATTTGAACCCTAAAGTCTATGCTTTAATCCACTAGCTTATAATGATAAGTACTATTTAAAATAACTCAGTGAATTATGATTGAATCATCGAAAATCACTTCAGCAGCCAGGATAATGTAACTTAAGTCTGATGTGCACATAAAAATGTAAATCAATAAAAGTGTGTCATTAATTCATACTAATTTTAGAATCATGCTTGTAAATCTAGCTTCATATTTTCATTCTTCTACTTGTGTTAAGAATATGCTGTTAGATATGACACTTTTCTTGGACATTCCTAAGAAAGCGTATGATTAGAATTTAAGAACTTATAGCCATTTTCCTTTTCATGACTGTAGAAGAGATAAACAATACCTTATTTTTGTCTTTCTGTACTAGAAACCATGGACCCACTTTTTATGGACCCAGACTTGGCATACGGAACTTACACAGGAAGCTGTGGCCATGTAATGCATGCAGTGTGCTGGCAGAAGTAAGTTGTCCTTTTGACATGTTCTTGAAAGAAACTAGGAATGTTGAAGTTCACTACAGGCCACCAAAGGGCATGTTTTCTCATGTCTTCTTTCCTTCTTAATTGAATAATTGAAGCCATTTCCATTACTAATTGTTTGCATGATACTCATTGTATTATCACCTTTAAAAAGTGATGTGTAAAAGTATCAACCTAAAGTTTTCACCTTTCCTTTGTAATTGCTCTCTACAAACTAATTGCAGTATTTGTGTAAAAGAAGCAGTCATCGATAGAAATCTCATTCCCCTCAAAATAGTGAAAGTGTCAAGATAATAAGTTCCAGTTGTACCTCTGGAAGAGAAAAAATTCAGAAACAAAATTTCAGGGAGTTTGGGGTTTATTAGTCTTTTACATTGGATTAAAATACAGAATTTTCCTATGAGAGCACTTACTAATTTAGTTGGCCATTGGCCACCTGGGGAATTAGTGTCTACATTGTATTTCTGTGATGGTGAGGCAGGGGACAAGTATGATTCAATACAATTATTTTAAATTTGTTTCTTCCCTGATAGGTTTTTTCACTTGCCTCTAAAAGAATGGGCATACACTGTTTCTTCTGTAGTACAGCTTGTGTATTTTTGCATGTAAATTCTAAAAGATTTATTGAGGCAGAAATTCCAGTTTTTTCCCACTTGGATTAGAGCAAAGCTATATGTATAGTTTTATTTTTTATTTTTTATTTTTTTTAATATAGAGGCATGTTTTATTTATTTATTAATTTTATTTGTTTGTTTTTGTTTATACATGCACTGGGTACAGTCAGAAGCGTGGGAGGGTGAGATAATTCACCAGAGCCAGAGCGGGGAGCAGAGCGGGCAGAAGGACCGAAGTACACTGCTGAGGGGAGCAGCGGGCGGCAGGAGAGGTCTGCGCGCCATGTGGGACCATCCTCCGGTGGCCAGGGAGCAGCCGGGGATCGAACCGGCGCCGCAGAGGCCGCGGGCAGCTTCGCAACCCAGCGCTCAACCGCGGCGCCACCGGGGAGGCCCTATATGTATAGTTTTAAATGGACCTATGTCTTGGAATTTTGCAGATATTTTGAAGCTGTGCAGTTGAGCTCTCAGCAGCGCATTCATGTAGACCTTTTTGACTTGGAAAGTGGAGAATATCTTTGCCCTCTTTGCAAGTCTCTGTGCAATACTGTGATTCCCATTATTCCTTTGCAACCTCAAAAGATGAACAGGTACATTTTAAGTTTTGGTGAATTTTTTTTAATTGTCTTTAATCTTTTCATTTGTTCCTGTTTTTGTTAGATTAACTAGTTTCTTCCTTGCTAAAGTAATAATAATTTTTCATTTTATAACTTATATTCTACATTAAACATTTTAAAAAGCTTCACTTTTTGGTATTTTAGAGAACAGAATATTAATGTACTCAAAAGTATGTTTTATGTATACTTTCCAACAACCATTAAAGCAATAGGCCTTTGATCTCTATCTTGGCATTCACTGAAGAAGAAATAAGATGTAAAGAAGATTCATTCCTTCCATATAGTGTTGTTTTACCAGCATTAGAGTTGCTGTTTGGAGTTTGGTTTCTCTAAAGATCTTTGTTGGGATTTTTTTATTCTGTTGTTCTTAAGATCCAAATGCTGTAGGTTTAGAGAAATGGACAAAATGTCAGCTATTAAAAGTAAAGAAAATACTAGATTCATCATATACCTTTAGATAGTTTTGAACTTTTAGGCTAAGTATTTCAGCTCTTATATTCTGAACATTTGTAAAAGAAATTTAATAGCAAATTCATAAGTTTTTTAAACGACAAATAGAAATTTTAATTGTTTTTGTATTCTTACTATTCTATATGATGATAGTACTATTTATTATTATAATTTCAGTTTCTTTCAAACTCAATGAATTTGTAATGATATACCTAAGTTTTGCTAAAGAAAATGGTTTTGTTAATAAAAATACTTAACGTGTTCCTTTTTTTTTTTTAAAGATTTATTTATTTTTATACAAGAACTGGGGTACAGACCAGATGCGCGGGAGGGTGAGAGGATTCACCAGAGACAGAGCGGGGAACAGAACAGGCAGACTGATGAAATACACTGCTAAGGGGAGCAGCGGGCAAGACGGGAGAGATCTGCTGCGCCATGTGGGATTCTCACCGGCCGGCTAGGATCGAACCCGTGCTGCAGAGGCTGCAGTGCGGCGCTCAACTGCCTGCGCCACCAGGGAGGCCCTACTTAACATGTTCCGTTTAAAAAAGAAAAGTTAAAAGGTGATAAGTTTGGCAAGCAGGGTTAATAAGTAGTTGCTCTCAGTCCGCTATTTCATATCATCAGTAAATTTAATTTGGAAATTGTTTCTGTTTTGCCATTGGAACATAGAATTTCATCTTTTTAAGAAAAACATTACATCAGAAAAAGTTATCTCTCATTTTTTGAGTAATAATATTTTCTAGGGCCTTGATGGTAATAGGGGTTCAGAAGTCTCAGTACTTTCACCACTGTGGCCTGTGTTCAACCCCCAGCCAGGGAGTTAGCCCACATGGCACAGCAGACCTCTTCTCTCTTACCTTGCAGTGTATTTCAGTAAATCCACATGTTCTGCTCCTCATTCCTATCTCTGGTGAATCCTCTCACCCCTCTGCACCTCTGGCCTACACCACAGTTCTTCTATGCATAAATAAATATTTTTTAAAAATATGTTCTAGGCATTCAAGCACAGGCAATAGCTTCTGAGGCCGGAACACAATTGTCATGTTTGACTCATAGCTAAAAGGCAACATACTTGGAATGAAGCACGCAGAGAACTGGATAACAAAAGGACTAATAAAATTAGTTCTAAAATTAGAAGTTAAAATTTTATTTTATGTGTGATGAGAAATCACTGCAGTGTTTTGAATGGGGGAATGGTATGGTCTGATTTACATTTTCAAAGATCTTTCTGGCTCCTGTATAATGACTACATAAATAATGAAATGCCATTGTGGAAACAGGAAGAACAGTTTTTTTAAGTAGCCTAGGTGAGGGAAGATGTAAGTTGTCCATAGGGTAGTAATGGTAGCGGTAAAAAGAAATGATAAATTTGAGATATATTTAGAAGGTAAAATCTGATAGATTAGAATGGGTAATCATGGATGACACTTAGTTTTTTACCAGCAACTAGAATGGTGCTTCCATTTACTGACATTTGTTGCTTCTAAGTTTTAGGTATGTGGTAGTATCTTATTTCTTGTACTTTTAAAATTTTGCCTCCCTCCAAAGCTACATTTTAGACATACATATTTCTATGACCTAGCAAGTTATCTGGAGGAATATGACATTTATATACAGTCATTTATCCAGAAAAAAACTGCAGCTTTTCTGTTTGACTTGGTGCTGATGGCTTTAATAAATTTTAAATATCATTTTACAGTGAGAATGCTGAAGCTCTTGCTCAATTTTTGACCCTGGCACGATGGATACAGACCGTTCTGGCCAGAATAACAGGTTATAATATGAAACATGCTAAAGGTTTGCTTGGAATTATTTTTTTCCTTTTATTTATTTTCTTACATCATTATTCATTTTTGTACAATATTTGATCTCTCCTCAGATTTAGTCCCCATAGTTCTCCCACCACAATAGCAGCTGTGAACATCATGATAGTCCCTTGTGTTCTTCCCTCCCATGTCTTGACCCCCTTCTCCAACCTTTCCCCTGATGAATGCCTCAAATCTGTGGTCAGCTTGAACCTTTTTTTTTAATTGCAATATTTGTATATTTGGCATTGAAATGCCAAAGAAGAAAAAGGATAATATAGGGGGAAAAAAAAAAAAACTTGAAGGAAAAAATGGTCGGGAACTCCCTATAAATAAGATTAATAAGTTTAAGATTTCAGTGAACCTCAAACAGATAAAGTTAATGAAAACCACATCCAGCAGATAGATCATACCCAAACTGCTAAAAAGCAAAAATGAAGGAAAAAAATCTTGAAAGCAACCAGAAATAAACAACTCATTGCATGTAGGGGAACAACAGTTGTAACTTGATGAAGAAGTGGAGCCACAAATACATTTACTATTCACCCAAGGCCTTAGCAACATTAAGTGGCAGAGCTACAGTTTAGATGGCTCCAGATCTTGTTCACTTGTGTAGATGCCTTCCTAATAGAATACTAGTCATTAAAAATCAAAATATAGGAACGTTTCTATAAGGATCATATATGACTTCAAAAAACTAGAAAAGTGTGTGTCAGGATAAACTCATGATTTTTCTTTTTTTTTTTTCCTTTTAATTTATAAGGAGAAAATCCAACAAATCCAGCATTTAATCAAGGAATGGGTGATGCAGCTTTTGAGTTCCAGTCTCTCCTGAATTTAGGACTTCAGTCTTCGTGAGTATCTAGATAATTAAGATAAGTTTATGAGTGACTGAAAATGATAGTAGAGAACAGTCCTTCGTCCCTGCTTTATTTGTAAAATTGTTTCTTTATCCCATTTTTACTTATTTCTTTGTCTTCTTTGTCTTTTATTTTTATTAATTATGTTAAGTGGTTTGAAACAATAGATTAATGTATATTTAGGTGAACACTTCTATAGCTAATTTTTTTACCAATAAAAATGGCATGTGTAAATAGTCTAGTCCAGCCTACAAGACAGCAGAATTTAAGAAATATCAGTTAAAGTTACATCTTACTTGCTCTGTAACTTCTAAAAAGTCTCAAGTCACACTTCGTCTCCTAGATACATTTTTCTTTTTTGGTGAAATTGAGACATTGACTTCCTAGTTTATCTTGTAAGGTTTTTGGAAAGATATTTATGTGAAGACACTGAAAAATATACCTGTATATCCTAGCTATATAGATATACGTATATAGATACACACATTTTTATATGTATACCTATATATTCTAGATATATAGATATGAGAGAGAGGTAATGCCTCCCATTAAAATCTGGAAAACTGTACTTTTATTTTATTTTTCATTTTAGTAGGCAGTCAATCCAGTTAGGCTCAACAAGTTCTGTTTTATAAATATATATTTTATAGATATAATGTCATATTTCATATATGTATGTTACATATATTTAAGTATAAAACTCAAGTCAGGTGTTAGTATTTAATGAACATTATCTGCAGTACATTTTTCTAGTTGTGATCCTTATTTATATTATATCTGGAGTACATTTTTCTAGTAGTATCCCATTGCTAATATTTGTTACTACAAATGGAAGTTCAAGAAAATGAGAAATTGTCACTCCAAGTACATGGTATTATCATATACATACACCTTTGTCAACACAAAAGTATTTCCTATTCCCATTTCCAGATACTAAACCTTATCAGAACAGATCTTTTTCCTCTGACTTTTATTCATTCTCTGTCCAGTCCCTTACTTTGGACCTGGACCTTTTCTGCTGTGATCATTTACTATATATTTATGGGAAGGGAAGTCGTATAGACCATTTCCGTTTTGTAAGAGATATGTTTCTACCTATAGGGGATATAATTCTGCTTTTTCCCATTTTTTCCTAATGAATAAATCTTCAGAGACTCTAATCTCTAATTTAACAAAGAACAGTTTGTGTTGCCGAAGGAGTGAAATTATTGCTTCTGTACCTAATTGGAGTTCTCAGTTCTCAGTTCTTTACTAAATCACTGTATAAATTTTCCTTGTTTTCTTTTTAGGATAAAATATTCTAATAGCATCAAGGAAATGGTTGTACTCTTTGCCACAACAATTTATAGAATTGGACTGAAAGTGCCTCCTGATGAAATGGATACTCGAGTTCCCATGATGACCTGGAGCACATGTGCTTTCACCATCCAGGCAATTGGTAAAGCCTATAAAGGAACTGGTTTGGGGGTTTCACAGAAACAGAATTAATATTGATTAACCATAAATTACTCATTTTTTTCCCTCATGACCCAAAATAGTCTATCTTGTTTGAGGACTATTAATATCTTATTAGATTAGATGGCATGATGTAGTTTGGTTGAGAATCTTTTATATTGATTTTTTTTTTATAGAGGCGTGTTTTATTTATTTATTTGTTTGTTTGTTTGTTTATGCAAGCACTGGGTACAGTCAGAAGTGCGGGAGGGTGAGAGAATTCACCAGAGCCAGAACGGGGAGCAGAGCAGGCAGAAGGACTGAAGTACACTGTTGAGGGGAGCAGTAGGCAACAGGAGAGGTCTGCGCGCCATGTGGGACCCTCCTCCGGTGGCCGGGGAGCAGCCGGGGATCGAACCGGCGCTGCAGAGGCCGCAGGCAGCCTCGCAACCCAGCGCTCAACCGCTGCGCCACTGGGGAGGCCCTATATTGATTTCTTTTAACTATAGTAATGACCAAATGCAACATATGCTAAAAATATTTGAAAGGGATACTTTGAAGCAAGCTATATTCAAAAATGGCAAGTTTCTCACACTAGAAGTTCAAGGAAAAAAGGCAAAGGAATTTAATTAGAGTAACTCAGAAATATCCAGTTATTTCTATTGATCTTATACTTTGAGAGAAGAAGATAAGAAACCTTAGTCACCTGAAAAGGGAAAGGAAAACTAAGCTGACCAAGAGAGTCATATTAGCAGGCAGAAACTAACCAGCTCTGAAGGGACCCCATTGTCAAATTTCTGTCATCCTGAAAGTTTCCTAAAGAAAATTGTAGCAATCAAATAAACAAGATGTATACCTTAAATTTATAGTGTCATATGTCGGTAAAGCTGTTGGGGTGGGATGAGAGAAAGCATAGCAGTAAATAGTTTAGATTTTTAAATTAGCATGAAATACAGTACTATGTGAAAAAGAATAAGATCTATATTTCTTTTATATCTTCTTTGCCCAAGCCAGTTTCAGTCTCCCTTTTGAAAATATATTTTGGTAGTTGTTTTTAATGGAGTCTTCCATTATCTTAATCTAAATATATGTAACAGGACAATATTCCATAATTTGAATTAGTAACATGAATCCATTTATTTTACACAGCCTTCCTGCATACCCACATCAATCTCTGAACAGATTTTAGAAGTTACTTCAAAATCTATTTCACATACACACACACACACAAATCTGTCACACTGAAATTATGGGGAAAAGATAATATACAGGTTTATATTCACTGTGATTAAATAGGAAATAGAAAAAATTCAGTTTAAATAGAATCTGGATAAATTGATAAGAAATGTAAGGCATTTTTGGAATCAAGATCTAATAAGTCTCCTCAGATTTTTATATTTTCCTACCTTTAGGAAGATACACCTTAGAATTAGGAATTTATGTTTAGACTTTAAATATAAAAAAGGTCACACTTTTGCCAAAAAAGAAGTGAGAAAAATCACCAAAGAATAGGGAGGAATCTTCATATGTGATTCTGTAACCTAGTAATTAGATTTTGCTTGACATTGTTTGTTATATTATGTTGTTTACTGCAGTGCTTAGTTTAGTGTACTTAATTCTTGGTGCATAGGCAACTAACTTACCTTATAACCTATGGCTATGGAAAGGGTTATATAGGATGTGTTGTTATAATTAGGAGCAACAGTTCAAGAATCAAAATAAGAAGGTCTTTTATTATTATGTATTTAAAGATAGAGGAAAAAAGGAACTATGTCTTCCACATAGATATGTGAAAATATGTCTGCTGCTAAGGATCAGTGAAAATTAACAGTCAGTTCCCTTGCTGATGCAGTGGAATTTATTTCTGAAACCGTGGTTTTTGATATTTTCAATTTCATCTCTTTGAAATATAGTCTGATTCTTATTTTTTATAATACCTTTAAAAGCAATAAAGTTACTTAAACTTGCCTATGTATTATTTTTAAAGTAAAATAGGTTGTAACTATATATGAACTTTTTTATGTTTTGCATAAAAGAGATACTAAAAGGAAGAAAAATTAATAGAATGCTGTTTATCCCAAGTTTTTTTAAATAGATTATTGCAGGGGCTTTATTATTTATAGTAACAATTTATAAGTGACCTACATTTGCTTCTATAATATTCTGTCACTCAAAAATTTAGAAATTTTGGTATAGACTTAAACATAAAACTTGAAAGAAGTACAAATCATCTGGTCAAAAGTACAATTAGTTAGAGATCATCTAATAGAAACATCTAAAAAAAACTATAGCCATATTCAGGAATTACAATTTTTGCTTTTCTTACTCTTTGAGAAAACCTCTTGGGAGATGAAGGAAAACCTCTGTTTGGAGCACTTCAAAATAGACAGGTATGTATATTCCAATCAGATATGTACAACTCAACGTATGATTTCTTTGAAGGAGTCCACAGTTACTTTATCATTTAAAAAAATCTTTATTCACTCCTTTTTTTTGAAATATCAGAATTCTCGAATAAAAAATAGAGACCTACTTCAGTTTCCTAACATTGTGTACTTTACAGAGTTTACTTAATCTCAGAGTGGTTAAATATAATTCACAGAAAGATTTCAGAGATTTGTTTACTTCATCCCTCCTGTGATGCTAAATCAGAAAACTGATGTCTCTTAAAATTTTCATTATCATTAATTTATATAAAGCAATGATAAGATAAATCATCGTGCTGAATTTAAGAATAAAACTAACCATGGTTCTTTAATGGGCAGATCCTGACACTAGTAGACTATAATCCTGCTTCAGGCCTAGACCTCATAATGTAGATGACCCTGAAAAACAGTGCTCAGTAGCCCAGTGACATTGAAGGAGCAACGAAGGGTCTCCTAGACCACCCCTTTTCTTATCATTTTCCTGACAGCTGGGCCTTGGAGCTCACATTGTGGTTTTCTGCCATCATTTCGGAATTTCTATAAATTCATATATTTTTATGGACCACAATAGAATAAGTTAAGCCAGACATTTAAGAAATTAACTTAGGAAAATGAGTACTTAAATGAGAATTGAAATGATTATAACTTAATACCTCTTTGTTATAGGAAACTAAAATTTGGTGGGGTCATAAAACTTTTGGTAGAAGTATTAAGAATATTGTATTTTATTTGTAAGACTACTAGGTATATAAGAAGTCTGCACCTAATTCTTACAGAAGAAGATTGTTTACAGTGAATGACATAGATCTATCATCTTCCCTTTTTATCTTTCCATTTCTTCCAATTTAGCATAATGGTCTGAAAGCATTAATGCAGTTTGCAGTTGCACAGAGGATTACCTGTCCTCAGGTCCTGATACGGAAACATCTGATCCGTCTCCTATCAGGTAGAATTTTCGCTGAATTATTATGTTATTGTCATTTATATGGTTTTTGGTTTTTTTGCATATCTGACAGTATATTTCAATAGGGAACTGCATACTGCACTAATTTTGAATTCTCACTATAACAGCCTTTGAAAAGAAATAAAAAACCAAAAAATTAGAACAAAGCACTTTACTGTGCCCGTAATACCTACAGTCTTATTTTAAATACTAATATTTTCAAATGTTTTCAACTTGCCTCCCTTATACTCACCTAGGGACTTTACTGAACCTATATCTAGAGCCACTAACATCCCTGTATCCCAGTCTGATTAGACAAAAGGAGCAATTCTATGGGTAATTTAAAAATGTTAATTTTGCTATTGAGTCAAAGTGATGTAGAATTATAGAAATGCTAAGTGTTGTAATTCAGAATGCAGACCCATGTATATACCCTTTTCTTTGAGAGACAGGCTATAATAGCTCATTTTCTTAAATTCTGGCATACTAGAACTTTTCTAAGCCCATGTAGTATTTCTCTATTAATTTTAAAAAGAATTAAAGAGTATTCAATAGTAGAATAACTTTTCTCTCAGTTTGCCTATCTGCATTTCCATTTGGACATTTGATGTCTACGATTGGACTCCTCTCTACCTGTACAGTCAGGGTTTTAAAAGACTGTTTATAAGTATTTGTTCATAAGTTCAGAATGTCACAGGAGGGAGGTTCCAGCTTGCACTTCCCATGTCTATTTCTGCCAACTAAGAGTCAGTCACTCGGTCTTTTTTAAGATTTAAAGCCGGCATAGTTTTCTTCTAGTTGTTCTAGCTGATATTTTCCAAAAAAAATTGACCAACTTCTTTACCTGGAAAGTCTGTTTAGACAAGCAGCTTTCATCCTTGTTTATCCCCTTCAGCTTCTTAAGGAGCTTTTTTTTTTTTTTTACCAACTTTCTGTTCACCCTGATGATGTGGGAATTCCACACCTCCACCCAAGGCTGCTGTTCAAGTTTAGCTTCTGTTCATGCTTAGCTTCTATATTTTCAAATAAAATTGAAGCGATCTCCCAGATTAACTTCATGTTATTGGGAATTTAATATTGATGCTGTTCTCCTAGCAACATACTTTATTTTTCCCTTACTGGTCAATTGTACAGGCCCAGGACTTTGTACATGTTACATGTGCCTGTTTTGTTCCTACTTTAAAGTTTATCCTATTTGCATATTGCTGTTTTGATTTTGTTTTTTAATCTTTTGCTATCTTTATCATTTTAGTCATAATTTGAATGCCTTGTTTTATTAGCAATTCTAATAATCTCCCTACTTTTGTATACATTGCACATTATGGGATTTGTGTAATAAGCACTGAACAGAAACTATGACATCATCAAAGATGGGAGAGACAAATAATACTGCAAAATCTCTAAAGTAACTAACAAAATTGATGTGCTTTTGCTCTATAATATAGCTTTGTGTTTCACTGTATAAAGGCTTGTCATGTGAGCATTTATTAATGGGAGCAACTTTATTTGCAAGATGTTAGGACAGTAAATTATATAACAAGGTATATGATAGGGCCCCTGCCATTGTTAGGCTTGTGACTGAATTAAAGAAGCAGAACCTATAAAAACACACATACAGTAGCACAGTATTGATAGATACTCCAAGAACTGAGACATGGAAGAGATCCAAAGGGTAGGATGTGAATTGCACCTTCAAGAAAGGTTACATCAGGGAAAGTTGAGAGGAACAAAAAGAGCATTCGAAGCACAAGGTACATTTTGAACAGAGATTGAGGAGGTAGGAAATTGTGTGCTAAGTTCAAATGTCACATTTTGTAGGAGTAGTGGTACCTATACATAGAGAAGTATGAAGTTGTTTTGATAAAAACAAAAGGCTTTAAGTGCTCCAGTGAGAAGTTTGAATTTTATTCTTTAGGAATTTGGGGGGCAATAGTATTCAGTGGTTAATTTGATACTGTATGTCAAATTAATGTATGGGTCAGATTGGAGAAAGGAAAAATTATACCTCTCTACTATCATCTGTGTTTATCTGTGTATAGTAGCAGAAATAGGGAAAGAATTCAGATGGTATTCACTGGGGCAAGATTTTGAACTAAAATGAGTAACACAATGATTGTGAGAAAGAGAGAACTCTACAATAGAGAGCTGTTCTGTGTGAAAGATGACAAATACATTTTAATGTGTTATTTTTCAGTAGCTATAAGATATACAATGCTCACTGCTAATTATGTGTTAGGTACTATTATATAATAGGATCTTTTTATACAATCTTATTTCTTCTACCCATCACCCTTCAAGGAAATGATCATTATCCACACTTATAGATGAGAAGACTGAGGCACAGAGAAATGATAGGATATGACCAGGTCATAAACTAGTAAGAGGCAGACCAGTTTTTGCACCCCTGTGTGACCATAAAGCCCATATTAACCCCACTCTATCACAGAGATTTTGCTGAGGTGTTTTAGTGTAAAAGGAAGGACTTAATGATAGATGAAATGAAAATATGAATATCAAAATTAACTTTTGATTTCATATGAATTTTTAAATAAATATATTCAACAGCCAGAAAGAAAAATAATTTTTAACTGCTTATAAAACAAAAATTGATAATAGAGTATTCCACTGGCTGAAAAGTTAAATGGAATTCAGGACAAAGAATTAGCAGTGGTGTTTTGTTTTATATTTTTAGGTTAACTAGCCATTAAGAGTTATTAAAATGTTCTGAGAGCAAAACAATTTATAACACTCAAGAAAAAAGAAAACAGGTATGTAGTGTATGGACATGTTAAATGATACATCAGAAATATTGCAGAAAATTTTTAATATGAGGAAGTAAATTAGTAAGTGACTTGAAAGGACACCAGCTGTTTAATGACAGAGCTTTATGATTACTTTGATTTGTTTTATAAAGTCAATATTATTAGCATTTATTGAATGGTTTCTATATACCATGCTTAGGATAAATGTTAAATGTACATAATGAGCCTCTCAACATTCCTGGATACACTATAGACTTAAATAAGTTAAATCACTTATCCATGACAGTGACAGCCATCGCTAGAACCCATTTCAGACTTGATTCCAAAGTCCACACTTTCAACTTTTTTGTTTTTTTAAAGATTTATTTATTTATGCATACAAGAACTGGGGTACAGGCCAGCGGTGTGGAGGGTAAGAGGATTCACCAGAGATAGAGTGGGGAACAGAACAGGCAGACTGACTGAAAAACACTGCTGAGGCCAGCAGTGGGCAAGACAGAAAAGGTCTGCTGCGCAGTGTGGGCTGCTCCCTGGCTGTCCGGGGATCAAACTCATGCTGCAGTGGCTGCGGATTACTTCATAGGCTGTGTCTTAACCCCTTGTTCCACCAGGGAGGCTCCCACACTGTCAACTTTTATGCTTTTTATTTACAATCTTGGATCTGGGATTAAGAAGCTTACCAAATCTGAAAAGGGCGTTCTATCCCTTGTTTAAAAAACAAAACAAAACAGTTTTATTGAAATATTAATTCTCTCATTTTCATATATACACAGCCCTTACTGTTGTTTTGCATTCCTGATTTCCCTTTTCATGATTTCTGAATCAGTCTCTAAAGACTGATCAAATTAAAAAGTATTCACTTTGGAGCTTTCTGTAATTTTTTTCGGGAGGCACATCTCCATCCTCATCTCACCTACACTGCTTTGCATGTTCTCCCTGCTCCTCTCCCCAAATTTGTTCACGTATTTCATATAACACTGAACATTAAAAAGTATAGTTAATATAAAATAGTGGGAGGGAACATTGTATAAAAGTTACTTTTTTTAATTGTAGTAATACTGGTTTACAACACTATGATTCAGAGGTGCAGGATCAGACTCTTCCAATGTGTTATCACAACCCCCAAGGCAGCCGTTGTCCTCCCTCATAGCCCACTGGATACCCTCCAGTCTCACTTTTCTGCTCACTCAGATTGAACAGTCTCTATTTCAGTTACCCTAATTTATTAATGTTTTTCTCCTAAAGACATTCTAGGAGACTTTTCTCACTTGAACTTATCTTTACATAAGATTTCTATATCTTAAAGGTATAAGATACCGGCTTACCAATTTCTGTATTTTATAACCATTACATTTTTGTTATAGAAGTTTGTAGCTTGCTTTAAATTTAACTACATGGCTATCTTCCTGAGTGAATTATATATTGCATTTATTTTTTTTTTTAGTTGTTCTTCCTAACCTAAAATCAGAAGATACACCTTGCCTTCTATCTGTAGATCTATTTCATGTATTGGTAAGTGTTCAATAAAAAAAAATTTAAGTCCCTCAAGTTTATAAATTGATGTTATCCTCATTCAAATTCATAGTATTTGTTAAAATTTATAATTAAACAGATTATTGGTGTTCCAACTATGTTCCAACCCTTTTGTCCATTCTGTTTTGAAGTAGGTATGCATTTGACTGGCACTATCAAAATTACTTTAAAAATGAAACCAATTTTACTTTTAATAAACCTTGTCCTGGTTAATTATGTTTAGCTGGTGTCTGTACTAGTAAACTTGCCCAGTAATATATTATGCTTCCTAGTGCAGTGCTTAACCCCTTGCACCACAAGGGAGGCCCCCTGTTCTTTTTTTTTCCTAAGATTTATTTATTTATGCATACAAAAACTGGGGTACAGGCCAGAGGTGTGGGGGAGTGAAAGGATTCACCAGAGACAGAGTGGGGAACAGAACAGGCAGACGTACTGAAATACACTGCTGAGGGGAGCAACAGGTGAGTCAGGAGAGGTCTGCTGCGCCATGTGGGTATCCCCTGGTTGGGTATCGAACTTGTGCTGCAGTGGCTGCAGATTGATGGTATGAGCTAGCTTTGGTGATAAGGACCAGAGTATGGACACATCAAAGCTTTTCCCAAACACATATATTATGGATGGCAACTGTTTTATGAGTTTCTTGAAGAGTTTTTTCCAAACAAATTCTCTAGAGAGAACAGTGGTAAGGTTGGGAACATGGAGTATGTGGCTGTGGGGTTAGCCGTTATTCATTATTCAGGCCTCTGTCCAGTAGTTGTCAACACTGACTTTTGAAATCTCTTGGGGAATTTTGAAAAGAATGCTGATCACTGGGCCCTACCCACAGATATTCTGATTTGGTTGGTGTGGGGTTGTATTAGTGTTATTTTATTATTAGTCTTTTTATTAGTGCTATATTAACAACTGCCCAAGTGATTTTAACTTTGAATCTTCTGAACTAACTACAGGGTTGTGAGACCACTATCTAGAACTACAATAAGTAGACCCAGCAAAGGGATAATCTGTTTAATTATGATATTTGTCCTCCATTAATGGTATATTTTTTAAGATGGTCTGTTGAATAATTAGGAGAAATACTGTGGTAACAAACAAGTACTATAGTTACAAACAAAAAACCTACATACACAATGCATCTTTTATTGTTCTTTGCATTTAGTTATGGCAAAATTTGTGTTGGTAATTGTTATAACCCAAGTTGATATCCATTTTCTTTCACAGGTAGGTACTGTGTTAGCATTTCCATCCTTGTATTCGCAAGACAATGTTGAGCTGCAGGCTTCATCGGATAGTTCTTCATATAACCACCTTTATCTCTTCCATTTGATCACTATGGCCCACATACTTCAGATACTTCTAACCATAGATACAGGTAAGTTCCCATTGATTGGTTTTTTTTTTTTTTTTTAAGATTTATTTATTTATTTATACAAGCAGTGGGTATAGTCAGAATTGCGGGAGGGTGAGAGAATTCACCAGAGCCAGAGCGGGGAAAAGAACAGGCAGACTGACAAAGAAATACACTGCTGAGGGGAGCAGCGGGCGGCAGGAGAGGTCTGCGCGCCATGTGGGACCCTCCCTGGCGGCCGGGGATCGAACCGGCGCTGCAGAGGCTGCAGGCAGCTCTGCAGCCCAGCGCTCAACCACTGCGCCACCAGGGGAGGCCCTTCCCATTGATTGTTAACTGGTTAAACAGGTGGGAGAGTTCTGAAAGGGCTAATTAGCTAAACCATTTGAATCTCTAGCAAACTTGTGGCTAGTCTCCCACTAAATGTGGAAACCATTTGAACCTGTTTTTCCTACTTAGCACATTTCCCAGTCTCAAAGCTGGGGTTTAGTCTCTGCAAGGTTTGTCCCTCCCTGAATACTTTCAACCTTTTAATAAACCTGTCTGTGAAACTGTTCTTAATTCTTCCAACTACAATTACAATACTTCATTGATCTTACGGCATTTATCATAAGGTTTCTTGTTTTATCGTTATATCTTATTGTTCTATCCTTTCTCCCTTTTCCTCCATTCCCATTGTAAATTTCTTGACTAGTGAACTCAAGTTTCAAAATCTTCCTTAATAAGCTTCAAATATCTGGCAACTTTTGTTATAGCCAGAAAATAAACATTAAATATTTTTTGAACAAATGTTCATCTGAGGGTGAATAGATGAGTAATATAACATTATAGAATTGTTATAAATTTTATTTTATACTGTTCTTTTTGTTTGTTTGTTTTAAAAGATTTATTTATTTATACATACAAGAGCTGGGGAATAGGCCAGAGGTGTGGGGAGTGAGATGATTCACCAGAGAAAGAGTGGGGAAAGAGAACAGGCAGACGGACTGAAATACACTGCTGAGGGAGCAGTGGGCGAGACAGGAGAGGTCTGCTACGCCATGTGGGTTGCTCCCTTGCTGGCCAGGGATCGAACTCATGCGTCAGAGGTTGCTGATTGCTTCATAGTGTGGTGCTTAACCCCTTGCACCACCAGGGAGGCCCCCATTCTTTTTTTTTTTTAAGATTTATTTATTTATGCATACAAGAACTGGGTTACAGGCCAGAGGTGTGGGGGAGTGAAAGGATTCACCAGAGACAGAGTGGGGAACAGAACAGGCAGATGTACTGAAATACATTTCTGAGGGGAGCAACAGGTGAGTCAGGAGAGGTCTGCTGCGCCATGTGGGTATCCCCTGGTTGGGGATCGAACACGTGCTACAGTGGCTGCGGATAGCTTCATAGGTTGTGTCTTAACCCCTTGTGCCACCCGGGAGTCCCTATACTCTTTGTTTTTTTTTTTTTAAATCTTTTTTTTTTAATCTTTTTTTTTTTTGAGGTTTATTTATTTATACAAGAACCAGGGTACAGGCCAGAGGTGCGGGAGGGTGAGAGGATTCACCAGTGACAGAGCGGGGAACAGAACAGGCAGACTGATGAAATACACTGCTGGAGGAGCAGATGGTGAGACAGGAGAGGTCTGCTTCGCCATATGGGATTCTCGCCTGGCCGGCCAGGATCGAACCCATGCTGCAGAGGCTGCGGACAGCTTCACAGTGCAGCGCTCAACCACCTGCACCACCAGGGAGGCCCTATACTCTGTTCTTAATAGCAAGTGAAGTCTGGTTCTGGGTATCAGTGATAAATAAGGGCTCCTGAAAGCTCATAAAATGTAGAGGACAGGTAATTTAAAATATTATCTAGCAAAACATTATCTAGTAAAATTATATACACATTTACCTTGATCCATCAACCTCCTTCTAGTTCTATCCCAAAAATGTACTGACAAAAATATGAAAGGATACAAGTACAAGATTCTTCGTTGTGGCATTATTTAGAATAGCAGAAATTGTTTAAGCACCTGATGGTATTCCCTATAATGAAATGTTATACAGGTATAAAGAGGAATGGACAAGATCTAATAAAGAAGTGGTCTCTAAGATATATTAAGTTAGGGCCTCCATGGCGGCGCAGCAGGTTGAGCGCTGCGCTGTGAAGCTGTCCGCAGCCTCTACAGTGCGGGTTCGATTCCTTCCCAGCCGGCCAAGGAGAAACCCACGTGGCATGGCAGACTTCTTCTACCTCTCCCGCTGCTCTCCTCAACAGTGTCTTCGGTCCTTCTGCCTGTTCTGTTCCCCGCTCTCTCTGGTGAATTCTATCACCCTCTCGCACCTCTGACCTGTACCCCAGTTCTTGTATAAATAAAGAAATCTCAAAAAAAAACGATATATTAATTTAAAATAGATTATAGAATAATAGTTATACAATACCTTTTGTGTAGGTTATTTTATGTATATATTTTATATGCACTTTTTTTTTTTAAGATTTATTTATACAAGCACTGTATAAATAAGTGCGGGAGGGTGAGAGAATTCACCAGAGCCAGCGTGGAGAGTAGAACAGGCAGACTGACAAAGAAATACACTGCTGAGGGGAGCAGTGGGTTGCAGGAGAGGTCTGAGCGCCAAGTGGGACCCTCGCCCGGTGACCAGGGATCGAACTGGTGTTGCAGAGGCTATGGGCAGCTTCACAACCCAGCGCTTAACTGCTGCGCCACCAGGGAGGCCCTATGCACATATATTCTTACATACATTCATGTTTGCTTCCACTTTTTGTAAGTAAAACACTGGAAGTACAAAGCAAAAGGTAAAAAGGACAGGGCCTCCCTGGTGGCGCAGTGGTTGAGTGCTGGGCTGCAAAGCTGCCTGCAGCCTCTGCAGCGCTGGTTCGATCCCCTGGCCACCGTGTGAGGGTCCCACATGGCGCAACAGACCTCTCCTGCCACCCGCTGTTCCCCTCAGCAGTGTATTTCGTCAGTTTGCCTGTTCTGTTCCCCGCTCTGGCTCTGGTGAATTCTCTCATCACCCTCCCACACATCTGGCCTGTACCCAGTGCTTGCATAAATAAATAAATATATCTTAAAAAAAAAAAAAAAGTAAAAAGGACAGCAATTTGAGCAAAGACGCCTGTGAATCTCTTTTTTAATGCAGTTTTGATTTTAGATCCTTGTATTTTACCTAACTAAAAAAAAAGAGAGAAACATACTTTAAAAAATTGAAAACAGCAAATGAGCCTACCTGTAACAAATATATTGAGAAAATAATTGCTTAAATGACTTTGTTATACAGCATTTCAACTGTATTTTCCTAATAGAGGATATATTGTGACTACAAAAGAACTACCAAGAAAATCTTAAACTAAACACATTATTAGTGGTACTAGTGGTAACTAGTACTGTTATATTGAAATTATTTTAGTTAATTTTGGGGATAAACTATGTAAGGGATTCTTAATGTCGTTGGCTACAAAGATTTTCAGTACAAGAAGGAATATATGTAAGAATAAATTCAGAAAAATAAAGTAAAAATCCAATAATATCTTAAAATCCCATCAGGTTTTTCTGAATACATTAACATATATATTCTAGAATTTATATGGAGAGGTAGAAGACCAGAATAGCCAACTCACATACAAAGAACAGAGTCAAGCAACTGAAACTACCCAGCTTTAAAGTTCTCTGTAAAGTTATAGGAATCTAGACAAAGTATTGGTGAAAGCATAGAAAAATGGAATAGAATAAAAAACCACCAAATAAACACATGTAAATATTGGAAGGAGCAAAGATAATATAGTGGAACAAAGATAGTCTTTTCAACAAATGGTATTGAATTAACCAAACCTACAGTATATAGACAAAACTTTACACCCTTCATAAAAATTAACTAAAAATGTATTGTAGACCTAAATATAAAACATAAAACTATAAAGCTCTCAGAAAAAACACATAGAATAAAACCTAAATGGGTATGTGATGACTTTTTAGATAGAACACCAAAGGCACAATCCATGAAAGAAATATTTGGTGAGCTGGACTTCATTAAGTTAAAAACTTCTGCTCCACAACAGACAATGTCAAGAGAATGAGAAGACAAATCAGAGATAGTATTTGCAAAAGACACACCTGATAAAGGATTATTATTGAAAATATACAAAGAAAATGAACAACCTGGTATTAAACAAACAAAAGACCTGCACAGACACCACACCAAGAAAGATACAGCCAGCAAGTAATCATATGAAAAAATGTGTCATTAGGAAATTTGCAAATTATAGTTAAAATGAGATGCCAACATGGATGGAGCTGGAGGGGATTATGCTCAGTGAAATAAGCAGGAAGGAAAAAGAAAAATATCAGATGGTTTCACTTATAGGAGGAATATAGGGGAACCAAATCAGGGGGGGAAATAATAAAAAGTCAAAACTAGCAGGTAGCTATAAATCAGAGACATTCTGCAGGGGAGCGGAGGAGGGAGATGGATTAAAACAAGGCAGGCCCCCTATGTTTACAGCAGCACTATTTACAATAGCTAAGCTATGGAAACAACGCAGATGCCCAAAAATAGTTGACTGGATCAGAAGATGTGGAACATATACACAATGGAATATTACTCAACAATCAAAAAAGATAAACACATGCAGTTTGCAGCAACATGGATGGAGCTAGAAGGGATCATGCTCAGCGAAATAAGTCAGAAAGAAAAAGAAAAATACCAGATGGTCTCACTCATAGCAGGAATTTAGAAAACCTAAATAAGGGACCAGGAAAAAGACTAATTAATACAAAGTAAAAATCAAAATCTACAAGCAACTATAAACCAGAGATACACTGGGGGGGGGGGGGCAGGGAGAGGAAGGATTAGGGTCAAAATAAGGGGGGGTGCAATTGTATGGGGAATATAACCAAAATGAAAATGCATACATTGGGCAAAAATGAAAAATGATGTAAGAATTGTATAAAATAAAATATTTTTAAAAAAAACAGGCGGCAGGAAGAGCACAAGGGACTATGGTGATGGTTCATGGGTGACTTGGTGGTGGAAATTTTACAGGAGAGGAGAAATCAAACACTACAAAAATGAACTATGATGTAAAATATATATATATATATATATATATATATATATATAAAATAAAACTACAATGAGATATACCCCGTCTATTAGAATGGCCAAAATCTCAAAATCTAAAACATTAACAATAGGAATTTTAATTCTTTACTGACAAGAATGAATTCCACTACATCCTGAAACATAGTTTGGCGGATTTTTTTGCTTTTTAACTCAACATACTGCTACCATACAATCAAGCAATAGCAGTCCTTGTCATTTACTCAACTGAACCAAAAACCTATGTCCATACAAAAAATACACATGCAAGTTTATAGAAGCTTTATTCATAATTGCCAAAACTTGGAAGCAACTAAGATATCCTTTAATGAGTGAATGGATAAATAAACTGTGTTACATCCAAACACTAATATGCCTCAGTGCTGGGAAAAAAAATAACAAACTATCAAGCAATTAAAAGACATAGAGGAATCTTAAATGCATATTACTGAGTCAAGGAAGTCAATCTGAAAAGACTACATACTGTATGATCCCAACTGTATGACAGCCTTGAAAAGGTAAAACTGGAGATGTTACAAAAATCAGTGATTGCCAGGGGGGCCTCCCCCGGTGGCACAGTGGTTGAGCACTGGGCTGCGAAGCTGCCCGCAGCCTCTGCAGCACCGGTTCTATCCTCGACTGCCGGCCAGGGTCCCACATGGTGCGCACTGCACGCCCACTGCTTCCCTCAGCAGTGTATTTCGTCAGTCTGCCTGTTCTGTACCCCGCTCTGGCTCTGGTGAATCCTCTCACCCTCCCACGCTTCTGACTGTACCCAGTGCTTGTATAAATAAATAAATAAATCTTTTAAAAAAATTTAAAAAAAAATCAGTGATTGCCAGAGGTTAGGGGAGAAATGGAGAAACAGGAGTGATATTTAGGGCAGTGAAATTACTTAGCATGATACTATAATAGTGGATACATGTCATTATACATTTGTCAAAACCCACAGATAATACAAGACCAAGGTTGAATCCTAATATAAATAATGGACTTTGTGTAATAATGATATGTCATTGTAGTTTTATCAAATATATCACTCGGGTACGGGAGAGATTGTGGGTGTGTGGGAGCAGTAGGTATATGGGAACTCTGATTTCTGCTCAGTTTAGCTATGAATCTGAAACTGCTTTAAAAATAAAGTTAATTTTTAAAAATCTTGTTACATGGATGTGTCTTTTGTCAAAACTCACCAAATGATGTATTTGATTTTTGTGCATCTCATTGCATCTGAAATTTACCTCAAACAAAAAATAAATATATATTGAATTCTTTAAATTGGAATGATTTAAATATCAATATGAACTCATGATATATTTTCCTCTTTATTAAATAAGTATTTATTTTCTCAAGACATCTTATTTGAAAAGGAAATGAGCAGTATTCATCCAAGGGTAAAAGACTTATGATAATTCTAACTGTGGCCTTTCAGATGAATTAATGTGAAAACAAAGCACTTTTAAATGCTTTTGTAAAATTGAGAGCACTATTCAGGTATGCTGTACCATCTCTCATAGCAGACTGCATGTAGGCATTTTCATTTCCATTTTAATGTAATAAAACTCAAATTTGAGAACTTAAGTGGCTTACCCAGATCTTAACCTAAGTGGGAGAGTTAGCAGTTGCCACAAAGTTTAGGATGATTCTCCTTACGGATAGATTAGCGGAGGGAAATGATGCCACAAACTTTCTGTGTGTCTGTTTGCTTGAGCATGAAGCAGGACAGCAACATACTTCCTTTTTTAGAGGCTGAATTTCTAACACAAGTGATGTGGAACAAGTAGATGATCTCTGTTTACCTAGTCATATTATAAGGAGATAAATTTTTAGCATGTATGTATTTTTTCACAAGTCTGAAATTCTGCCTGTTGGTTTCTCCAACTTATATACTGATAAAGTTTACCTAACAGTTGTATATTTAGAATCAATTATTTATCTTTCAGAATTTCTTTTTCAGGGCTTCCCCTTGCTCAGGTTCAAGAAGAGAGTGAAGAGGCTCGTTCTGCATCTTCTTTCTTGGCAGAAATTTCTCAGTATACAAGTGGGTGAGTCCAGTAGTTCAGACTATTTCAGTGTTGTTTTAATAATTCCACATCTTTGTTCGCTTGTTTGGCAGTATAACTTTTGAACTACTTTAGTTCCAGTTTTAAAAAATCAGTAAGGGCATTTGGAATAATAGCTACTTATTTCTAAGACTGAAACAAGTTTTGATACACCATTACTTTTGTAAACTGTTCTACAAAAAAAAAAATCGGTAAAATGGGATAAAATTTTAACAAATGGCTGCATTTATAATTTAAATATATAAAATATGTTGTCCTTTTAAAGTAACTCATAGTTGATGCATTTAGCTAATTACAGGTTTTTTAAGAATTATGAGTAATATGTGAAATATATTGGCAATTTTGTGATTAACAAATCACAATAGAATTCCTTCGCTGAATTTCACCTGCTATCAGATATACCTTTTTATTTTCATATTCATGAATTTTTTTTTTTTGGTATAGCTACTGAGTATGTATGTTTACAACTGTATTTATTTATAAGATTCTTGAGCTGTGTTAGGTTTATAGAAAAATTGAAGAGAAAGTACAAAAAGTTCCCATTCACTCTTCTACCAACAATTTGTCCTGTTAACTTCTTTCATTAGTACAGTACATTTGTTAAAGCTGGTAAATGAATACTGACACATTGCTGTTAACTGAAGTTCATATTCAGTGTTCACTCTGTGTTATACTACTACAGTATTGTGATATATTTCACTGTTCTACAAATCACCAGTTTTAAAATAGAAATCAAGAAAGAATTTTTTTAGCTAACTTTGCTGCTTTAATTATTTTTTAATATACCTATATGTTATAAACATAATAAATACAAATATAAATGTATTCCACATTTCTTTATGAGGATTTTAATCTCAAAACAAAAAAATCAGGCTTTAACAAGCTTTAAGTTTTATGAAGAATAAACTTCTTTTTAAAGAGTCAAATTTCTTTACATTAGTTTTCTATATGTGAAATTAACGATATTTGATAATTGTACCTCAGTTTTTTAACAAATTGAAAGATTTGTAGTTTTCTTTAGGAAATTATTAGGACATTTAAAGACTGACGTTATAGCAAGTTAAATATTTTGTTTTAAATCTTTAAAAATTTAATGGCTAAAAAATACTGGAGTGCTTAGCTATATTTTTGAAAAACAGTGTGTTTGAAATCTAAGTTTTTAGTCTCATCGGTATTCTGTTCTATTCTGGAATTATTGTCTCTTAGTTGCATTGAGTGTGGTATTCCTGGCTGGTATTTGTGGGTCTCCTTGAAGAATGGCATCATCCCTTACCTTCGCTGTGCTGCATTGTTTTTCCACTATTTATTGGGAGTAACTCCACCTGAAGAACTGTTTACTAGTAAGTAGAAAAATGAAATCACAGAGCAGCAAATGACAGACTTTTTTCCTTAACTTCAACCTTAAGAATAGATGGTAGGGCCTCCCTGGTGGCACAGCGGTTGAGCTCTGTGTTGCGAAGCTGCCCACAGCCTCTCAGCCTCTGCAGCACCGGTTCTATCCTCGGCTGCTCCCCGGCCACCGGAGGAGGGTCCCACATGGCGCGCAGACCTCTCCTGCCGCCCACTGCTCCCCTCAGCAGTGTACTTCGGTCCTTCTGCCTGCTCTGCTCCTCACTCTGGCTCCGGTGAATTCTCTCACCCTCCCGCACTTCTGACTGTACCCAGTGCTTGTATAAATAAATAAATAAATCTTTAAAAAAAAAAAAAAAAAAAGGATGGTGATGGGCCTCCCTGGTGGAGCAAGGGGTTAAGACACAACCTATGAAGCTGTCCGCGGCCACTGTAGCATGAGTTCAATCCCCAGCCAGGGAACTACCCACATGGTGCAGCAGACCTCTCCTGACTCGCCCGCTGCTCCCCTCAGCAATACATTTAAGTCAGTCTGCCTGTTCTGCTCCCCACTCTGTCTTTGGTGAATCCTGTCACCCATCACACCTCTGGCCTGTACTCCAGATCTTGTATGCATAAATAAATAAATCTTTAAAAAATGAAAGAATACAAGGCGATAGCTGGCAAATCAGGTTCTCCATTTCCCACCTCTTACATCAGTGTTCACTCCAAACATGTGTGCCTCTACCCAGGTGTAGGTTAAAGATCAAGCCAAGAACCAGATTTGCCTCATAATCTGGAAAACCTACTCACAGCACTTATCCATGTATAATTTATGTGCTTGAGCTAAAAAAATGCCAGCACAAAGAATGTAACTGATAGGATATGCAAGAAATTAGAAAAAGTGGTTCTCTTAGGGAAGAGAATTGTTTGGCTTAGAAAGAAAAATTGATTACATACTCTGTTGTTTGAATTTTGAACATATATTAAAAAATTAAAATGTTTCTGGGAAAGACCTGTTGCTGTGAACCAAGTCCATGTGTATTTGAGTAAGAGTCTTGTTCTCATTTACTTGCCTTAAATCTAGATTAAAATAAAGAAGACTTACTTGTAGCTCTGTATGTATAAAAATCAGAGCATTTCTGATTTTGAAGAGTCACCAAAATTGCTCAGAGATTTTTCCTTTTGTTCTTTGAAATTAAACTGATAAGGGCAACTTTATCAACTTCTTTATCTGGAACTCAATTCAGTAGAGTTTATTGGATCTCATAGTTGCCAGTACAGATCTGTTATTTGCATTAAAAGAAAAGAATGTATTAATTTATCTGGTCAGTGCTGTAACAGGCAATGAATAAAGTCCTTTCTTTTATTGGGAGGCAAACAAATATAAGCCAACATATAAACACATTTAATGTCAAATGGTAATACATTTGCTACAAAGAAAAATAAAGCAGGTCTTGGCAATAGATAGTGGGTAATTCTTTTAGATAGTTGGAAGGTTTGTGGTTTGTTTGTTTGTTTTTAAAGATTTATTTATTTATTTATACAAGCATTGGGTACAGTCAGAAGCGCGGGAGGGTGAGAGAATTCACCAGAGCCAAAGCGGGAACAGAACAGGCAGACTGACGAAGAAATACACTGCTGAGGGGAGCAGTGGACGGCAGGAGAGGTTTGCACACCATGTGGGATCCTCACCTGGTGGCTGGGGATCAAACTGGGCTGCAGAGGCTGCAGGCAGCTTCACAACCGCTGTGCCACTGGGGAGGCCCTGTTGTTGTTTTTTTACATTTTAAAAGGACAGGTTTATTAGGAAAAGGAGAAAGAAAAAGAGGGGCATTTGCAGAGTCACAGGTGGGCAGGAGAGCTGCTGCTGCTGCTTTGCAAAGGGAAAAGGTTTGTGAAAAGAAACACCTGAATAGTCACAGGCGGGCAGGAGAGCTCAGTCATGGAAGGTTTTTATGTGAGGAGACATTGAGCAAAACGACATTGAGAAAATAAATGGGGCTCTTTTCCCTTTCGTGGCCAGCACTGAAAATACCAGTAGTCAAACGAAGTTTAATCCTTTGTTTGAATTATAATGGGAGCAAGAACCCATATGAAGCATTTCAGTACATTTTCCCACATTCACAGGAAGATTTTGTCTACCTGTTTCCAAAGAGCTGAGACTGAAGTATAGTCCATGCCCATCTGAAAGTATGATGAAGTTGTTTGTGTGAGGACACTATAAAGGGCAGCAAATTGGCAAGGTAGTCCAAGTTCATAGGAAGAAATAATGTCATCTCCACTGAAAGCGTGCAGTAGGAGAGGAAAATGGCACAGCTGTCTGTCCATATGGGCATTCACCCAGCAAGGTGGTTTATCAAAACACTAAAACTGGACAAAGACTCTTAAAAAAAAGATCCCCAAGTGCAAAGCCAAATATCGCCAAATAGGAAAGGAAAAGAACAATATAAGGAAGAAATCATTGAGAAGGTACAAGAATAAAGTAATCTTATCTATAACCTTCATTAAAAACTGTTAAAGAAATGGAGGGATGTGTAGTTAGTTATCTCTGACTAGGAGAGGGAATGGAATAGGGAGAGAAGGGGAGGACAGCTAGAGCAATATCCACCTGCATCCCTCTTATCCAACCAACCCATGACTAATTTAGATAAAAGGCAGTGTTGATGGAGATAAGTGTGGTGTCCCCAATCTGTGGGCCACACTTCCCATAGAGCACAGGCCAGACCTGGATTTTCTCAGTAAAGTCCAGATGTGACTAAAGAGTGCACTTCAGATTTGGGCCCAGCCTGGTACCAGGATTCTGGAGTCAGCTTTCAGCACCCCCACTACACACAAACAACTCAAGCCACCCCTGTACATAGAGATGAAGTACATCATGAGTATCAGGGTGTTACCTGCTCAAGTCACTGAGCCCTGCACAAGGGCTCTTTCAACCCCCAAGATTAGAAGTTTGGAAGGATGGCTTCAAACAGTGGGATGTACCATACTCCTTGGGTATGGAAGCCATGCTAAACACAGTGCAGGCCTGGGTGAGCAGCCCCCATGGGATCAGTGCCCAACCTGGTGCCTTAGACACCCAACATCCTTATTTTGGACCACTTCCTGCTCTACAGCTACAAGCCCAGGCTGGACTTTCTGACCTTGCCTTGTGGAGAGTGCAAGAGAAGTACTTGAAGCTGCTCAGTCCTAGACCTCAGGACCCCCCTCTCTGCCTCTTCCACAGTCACATGTGGGCCATGTACCAGAAATATATGGGAAATAGAAGCCAACAGCATAGAAGTGGTATACTGGGGGGGGGGGGGTTGTTTTTATATATTTTTTACATCATTCTTCATTTTGGTACAATGTATGTTTCTCATAACAGTTATAGTCCCCATGAAATTTCCACCACCCATTCGCCCGTGCACTATCACCATAGTCCCTTGTGCACTTCCCTCCCCTGTTTTGATGCTACTCTGTTCTCCCAGCCTGCAGAATGTCTCTGATTTATAGTTGCCTATTGATTTTGATTTTGATTTTATTATAATTATTCCCCTCCATCCCTTATTTGGATCCTCTACATTCCTCCTATAAGTGAAACCATCTGGTATTGGAAGTGGCGTATTTGGATGGCACCAAGTCCCATGGGGAGCTCTTCTCCTAAGAACTAAAGGACATTCAGCACTTGTTCCTGAACAGCTCCTAGATGTGATTGGGGAACAAAGGGCATGACTGGGGGAATGAGGGGCCTAGCCCTGGTTTGAAGGAACTTGCAGGCAACAAGGACATTACTAAGGGCAAATTGGCAGTGTCCCAGCTGAACAGTGCATGACCATTTCCCTTGGGGAACGTCTGCATACATAATGGGGCCTCACTGAGCTCAGCATTACAGGCTCCTGCATCCAACCCCAAGTTGTCTTTGTGACCTCACAGCGACTTTAGTATTAAACAAAATTTGTTTTGTTGTTTTGTTTTGTTTCATTTTTAAAGAGAGAGGGGTTAAGCTTGGCAGAGAGTTGAAAGAAAGCATTATTAAGCAGAAGAAATATATATAAAGACTTAGCTTAACATAGTCAATAGAGAGTAGAAATGAGTATGGCTAAAGCGAAATCAACAGCTGGAGGGCAGTAGGAGATGAGGTCCAAGAGGCAGCCAGGGACGTATCACGTAGTCCTTTGAGTCATCATAAGAACTTTGTATTTTATATCCTGTAGCTATTTGACATTGGAGACATCTGATCTGGTGAACGACTTAACAAATTTACCTTTTAAAAGGATCACTGTGGCTTATTTGCTACTCACAGTATTGTCAAATACAAAATATACTCTATGTATAGAAGATATAGAAATGAGAATAAACAAGTTCTATTAATTGGTTGACCAAGTAAGAATAATGTGCTTATTAAATGTATTTTTAATCTCTTGCAGATTCTACAGAAGGAGAGTACAATGCACTCTGTAGCTATCTATCTTTGCCCACAAATTTGTTCCTGCTTTTCCAGGAATATTGGGATACTGTAAGGCCCCTTCTCCAGAGGTACTATGAGGGCAAAATACCGTTGTTGGGTCATTTTAAAGTTTAAAAATTTTAAATTAAGATTATTTGCCAAGTGTGTAGATTGACTTCTATCGATTAAAGGGACTAACAAAAAATAGGAGATTCTAATTTACAAACTTAGAGAGTTGGAGATAATACCAGCAGCCATAGCCAACCGGAATTTCTCCACTATGATTACTATTCATTGCACTTATTTTACCCACAGCTACTGTCTCATTCCAGTTTTAAATCAGTGTAGGTGCTGGGGTTCCATGTTGTCAGCAGGTCTGTTGTCACAACTAAATATCAAAAGTACCCAGATAGGGGCTATGTGAAAAATAGTAGCACATCTCACATAGCAGCACACTTCTCAGAAGGATGATCGAGAAAGAAAAAAGTCATTTGATAAATACAAGTCATTTGGATCTGTCAGTTAAATAACCCAGGGAAAATTCAAACAATTTTCTTTCTTTCTCATTATTTGCTGATCCTCTTGATCACTTTGCACCCTCCTAATGTCCTGTCTCTTTATGCTATCTTTTATGACATCATTTTCCATTAATTTTTATAGTCCTCAACTCTTACCATTATTTCCCCCATGGTTTCCACTAGGCTATTCAATTTTCTGCCTTTCTCTTTTTTCTCTAATCAATGTTTTTTCCCTCCATGCCCATATCAGGATTTGTATGAATCTCTCCTGTCTCCTGCACCTTTCTTTGTGCTTTCTTTTCTGCTATCAGGTTCTTTTCTGTTTTTCCTCATTTCTCACGAATTGTTCTGATCTCCACTATGACAAAAATTAAACAAAATGTTAGTGTCATGCTTTGCATTGAACACAGTCACACTCAGTTATACTAATTTAACTTTTATATTCTTGGAATCAACATGTTTTGAACTTACTGTTCTAGTTCAGTCACATTTTTAAAATTCAAACTTCGAAACAAAAGGTCTTGCTCCTTATACCATTCTTAGCCCTGCTTCCCTCAAAGTATTTTTTTAATCCTCTCCTCTGTAGTCTCCCTTGTCAGTTGACTTCTGCCTGTATTCAGTCAGTGGGAAGCTCTACCAAGATCTTTGGAGACTGAGAGGCAGCTTGAGTGTTCACACTACCTCTCTCTGCCCTGTGGGGCATATCTGCCAGTGGCTATTGCTCTTCTCTCTCACTAGTTCCCAAACTGGTGGTTCCAGTATCCACCAATGACTCTAGCACTTGGGTTCCAACACTATTTCCTTTTGTTTCTCCATCCAAAGAGGAGTGGTCGCTTCCTGTTATTGGCTGATGTGTGGGTTGCCTTGCATTTTTTGTGCCCTGTTTGGCTCCTTGGCCCTTCCATCAAACTTTCCTAATAATTCCTGGTATTAAATTCCTTCTTGCTTAAATACTCAGAGTAGTTTCTGTTTTTCTAGTAAGAACCTTGATTCATAAACCCCTTAAAAAAATGTATCAATAAAAGAGGAGGGGACATAAATAGGAAGATACAAAAAAAAGAAGGGAAGAAAAGAAGAGAAGGGACACTATCTAAGGTAAAAAGTCTAGAAGAGGGAACATGGAACAAAGAGACAAAGATTTGGAGTCATTTAGATTAAAATTATGCTGATGTTGTGATGACCTATTTATGTTTTCTCTTGACCCCATATCCAGGTGGTGTGCAGATCCTGCCTTACTAAACTGTTTGAAGCAAAAAAACACTATAGTCAGGTTGGTTTTACTTCTCAATCCTTTTCCCCTATCTCAAAGTCCTGTTTTCAGAAGTAATTGATTTGTTGAGCATGCCTGCTATCTTTCTTCTTTATGCTAATTCAGCACATTTGTTTCCTACATTTCTGGTAGCTTTTGGCAGATATGAGATTACCTACAATTGTTTTCTTCTTAGAATGGCTGTCCTGGGCCTCCCCTGGTGGCGCAGGCGGTTGACTGCCGTGCTTTGAAGCTGTCCGCAGCCTCTGCAGCGCTGGTTCGATCCCGGCCGGCCGGCAAGGGTCTCACATGGCACGGCAGACCTCTCCTGTCTCGCCCACTGCTCCCCTCAGCAGTGTATTTCGTCAGTCTGCCTGTTCTGTTCCCCAGTCTCTGGTGAATCCTGTCACCTTCCCATGCATCTGACCTGTACCCCGGTTCTTGTGTAAAATAAATAAATCTTTTTAAAAAAAGAAAAGAAAAGAAAACTTTAAAATAAAAAGGATTACATATCTAGCTGGTTCTTTAAAAAAAAAAAAAAAGAATGGCTGTCCTTCCCTCTTAAATTGTATGATATCACCAACTTCTGTTCCTTATACTAGTGCATGCCTGTGAAGCAAAGGAAGAGTTGGCATCTTGATACTGCTGGTATATTAAAATCAGAGGGTAGCCACAGTATTCCTATAAACTGCTTTTCCCACTCTTGAGAAAAAAAGATTAAATAGAAATATTCTCTCTTAAAAGTGAACAATGATGTAAAAAAATTTTAAAAATTAATAAAAAATAAAAAATATTCTTTCCTTTCTTCCCTTCCTGGCTATATGCTTAGAGACTAACTAAGGGTCTTTACTCAAGACCCTTTCTGTCTTCCTAAATCACTAGTAGGAAACTCAACAAAGGCCAGAGCTGCATGTTTATATTGTTTGTAATCCTCCGAGAGCCTGACTTATATTATGTACAGGGTCTAATTTCTATTCAAATTGAATTGCATCAATAAACAAGCAAAGGAATTCACCTCCAACCTTAAATACTAACCAGTACTATTTTCTACAGGTATAGAAAACAGTGAGGCTGTGTACACTTGCCAGTTCTTTTCTCACCCCCTTGAACTTCTTTCACCTTCTTTGTAAATGTGCACATGCTGCCTACACCTTTAGCAACTTTAGTGATGTAGAAACTGTAAATCCAGTTCCTATGCTCACATGAGGTGAATTCACATCACCAAGAAAAGAAAGATTTTAGAGTAGAGAGAAAAGAATTTTAAGAGATAAACATGTTTTAGGACTGTTAATCTCACACAATTTCTCCTTTGCTTTAACTCATTGTATACCTTTCAGACATCTGTTTCCCCAGTGTTATATTACTCTGGGAAAGTTAAAAGAATTAACACAAGTTTTGGTCATGGCTAATATGCAATCTAATTATTTTTAAAGATATATTTATACTTACAAGAACTAGGATGTAGGCCAGAGGTGCGGGGGTTGGGGGAGGTAAGAGAATTCACAAGAGATAGAGTGGGGAGCAGAACAGGCAGATCTACTGAAATACACTGCTGAGGGAAGCAACGTGGAAGATAGGAGAGGTCTGCTGTGCCATGTGGGTCAGCTCCTTGGCCAGATGAGGATTGAACTCATGAACTTGTGCTACAGTGGCTGGCAATAACTTAATAGCACTGTGTCTTTAATCCCTGCGCCACCAGGGAGGCCCCAATATGCAATCTAATCATGTGTATAAACTCAGAACATTATAAGATAAAGTATAATATATGAAATACACTGTTTAATACCATAGAAATTTAAAAAATAAAAGATTGTTAACGACACACTTTAAGGTTCTAGAGAGAAAATTTTTTTAGGCCTGAGGTTATTTACTAAGATAAAGTGTTTAGAGGAGGTAAATTTTACTGAAGAAAAAAGAAAGTAAGTATAAAATGTAAATTGGGCCTCTTTGGTGGTGCAGTGGGTTGAGTGCAGCGCTGTGAAGCTGTCCACAGCCTCTTCAGTGCAGGTTTCATTACCGGCCACAGGGAGATACCCACATGGTACGGCAGACCTCTCCTGTCACGCCAACTGCTCCCCTCAGCAGTGTTTTCAGTCCGTCTGCCTGTTCTGCTCCCTGCTCTGTCTCTGGTGAATTCTCTCACCCTCCCGCGCCCCTGGCCTGTACCTCAGTTCTTGTATAAATAAATAAATCTTTTTTAAAAAATAAAATAAATAAAATGTAAATTGCTTGGGGTTTGAGGATAGAATTTCATATTATTATGGTAACTTTCCCAAAGCATGGAGTTAAGGTTTGTAGGGTATCTAGTATGTTATAATAATCATATTCACAACTATATATCAAATACTGAATATATTAATTTATACTTCAATCTTATTGAGTCTTAACCAGCTCTACAAAGTTCCTTCAAACTGTTATTCATAGTCAACATTCCTAAATGAACTGAAGTCTCTTATGTACCCTTTACCTATTATTAAACTGATGATGTGCCTCATGACTGAAAAGTTACAATAAATTTATTGTTAATTTGCAGATCAGGAAATACAAACTTCGGTTCAGTGACTTCTCAAGTGTCAAAGAATTTAGGATTTATAACAAAGTCTGTTTGATTTCAAAGGCAGTGTTGTTAACCACTACTTCATGTTATCTTCCTCGACAGTATAGAAATTTAGCTAGCACAATTGTAGTCTAAGGTAATAATGGGAGTTGATTTTGGACAGAAAACCAGCTAATGGATGATTTAGATTTTTAGAACAAGAAGTTTAGATACGATCTAGTTAACAGTGGGAATTACTGTGGATTACAAGTTTGGGTCCTTTTGTCATTTTTATTTATTTATTTTTCCCTTTTGTCATTTTTAGAACAGATATTCTCCTTTCTATTCCTTGGTTGGGGTTTTTTTGGTGGTTGTTTTACTCTTTTTTTGGTTTGTTTGTTTGCTTGATTAGCTTTTGATATGTACTTATTCATAAATAAAATTGCCTTTTAAATTATATTTCTAGGTACCCTAGAAAAAGAAATAGTTTGATAGAGCTTCCTGATGACTATAGTTGCCTCTTAAATCAAGCATCTCATTTCAGGTAAGGAATGGGGATTTTCTTTGTTTTTTGCTGTTACTATATACCGCCACTAACATTTTTTTAAACAGACTACTGAGCATTCCCTATAACAGTAACTTGCAATCTTGGTTGTTTTTGTTGTTTCATTGGGAGAAAAACTACATAACATAAAATTAACCACAATAAAGTGGCCTTTAATGTATTCACATGTTGTGCAACTGTCACCTCTCTCTAGTTCCAAAACTTTTCATTAACTCAGTAAAACACCTTGTACCCACTAAATTATTACTCCCTTCCTCCTCTGGTCCCTGAAAACATGCATGTCAAAGCATCTATGTGGACTTATATTTTCACTTCTCTTGGACATATGTACACCAAGGACTGGTCTTGTTGGTAATTTTACATTGAACTTTTTGAGGAACCTTTTACATTCCCAACAGCAATGTACAGGGGTCTTTTTCTCTATATCTTCATCAACACTTTTTATTTTCTGTTATTTTAATTAGAGCCACTCTAGTAGGTATAAAATGGTAGTTCATTGCAATTTTGGTATGCATTTCCTTCATGACCAGTGTTGACCATCTTCTCAAGTGCTTATTAGACATTTGTATATGTTCTTTAGAGAAATGATAATCCAACTCCTTAGCCTATTTGTAATGGTACTGTCTTTTTTGTTGTTGAGTGCTGAGTTCTTTATGTATTCTGGATATTGAAACCTTCACCAGATTGGCAAGTATTTTCTCCCATTCTATAGGTTGTGCTTTCATATTCCTGATGGTGTCATTTGATGCATAAAAGTCCATTTTACCCATTTTTTTTCTCTTATTGCTTGTTCTTTTGGTGTCAAAGCTAAGAATCCATTGCCAAATCTGAGGTCTTATAGATTTACCACTGTTATGTTATTTTTAATAGTTTTATAGTTTTAGCCCTTACGTTTAGGTGGTGGATTTGTTTTGAGTTAATTTTTGGGATAGGGTAGGAGGTCCAACTTCATTCTTTCGCATGTGATTTCCAGTTGTCTGAACACCATTTTTCTAGAGACTATTCTTCTCCCCACTGAATAGCTTACCTCGATACAGTTAAGCACTACTCAGAAGCACTGGTTCTCAAATTTTCTTTATCTCCCTCTTCCTTTTCACTGGTCACTTTCAAACTGAAAAACATATTGCATGATAACAACTAGTAAGAAGCAAGATAAATAAGCTACATTATAGACATTATTAATACCATATAAAAATTACCTATTAATTACTTTTATAAGAGAATCACATGAGCTTAAATACAATTCTGTATGATACAATATTGTCCTCTAATGAACAGTAATTTTTGTTTTACTATTATTAGTCTTGCCTTGTTATTTGAATAATATACACTACCAATGAAATGTCACTGAATGAAGAAATTATATTTGTATCTGCTTTAACCATTGGTATGTGACTAATTCATATCTGAATCACAATACTTCATGTCTTAAGAAATAAGCTAAAACTACTGTTGATGCAACTATGTCTTTTTGACCCAGGTGGTATCACACCACCATCCTGGCAAACCAAATTGGTATACATGAAACTAGCAATAATCTGTAATGAAAAAGAATCTCAACAACCTGAAAAAAATCAGAGTCAATTTATCAACTTCATTGTTGATGTACTGGTAACAAAGCATCCTTTTCCCAAATTGCACAAATTCTAAAGCTCATTTAGGAGTTTGTAATACTTGCTAATCTTTGTGCACCAGCCAAACTTCTTAGTAAACTTAGAGCTTAGAGCTTTCCATAAACACAATTAAGTCTTAAATTTTGTTTTAAGGATGGCCATTAGTAATACCAATTAAGTGTCTTGGTGTATGAGGTGACAGTTTGTAGTGCTTAGCCATATATTAAATAACTTTTTTATTTGAAGAAACCAGAACTAGAGATTATAGATTAAGATCATTTTGTGTATTTGAAGGGCCTTCTTTTACCAACTCTGAGAATCACCACCATACAGAATGACTAAGAAATCCCTTGTTTCGTTATAACCATTACTTTGAGTCATAAAACCAGAGGTTTTTTTCCAAGTCTCAGTTTAAGTTTAATAAAACTACAAAAGATCAAAAGTGATGACTCTACTATACACTTCAGTTGGCCTATCCCACGGCATAACTAAGGCCAATCTCTCCAAGGCCCTCCCAACCCCTGTAGGAAAGACCTGTCCTGTCCCATACCATATCTGATCTGAGTCGAAGGTGTGTTTTAAGCATGACAATAACAGGAAGTTTGGTTCTTAGGACTGCTCACTGCAGCCTGGCTCTAAAAATGGTCCAGGGCTCACTTCTGTTTAGAGAAATATTCTTTGCTCTTCTGGACATCAGGCTTGATGAAAAACAGAGGTTTTAACAGTTTTTAACAGGAACTTGGGTAACCCACATTCTAGCCTCTGTTACCAGATTGGCTTGATCTTTGTTAACTCTCTTGCTGCATCTCTCATGCTGATTAAAGAAATGATTGCATTACTTTATCCCAGTCCTTAAAAATTTAACTGGATGATTTCAAAGATTGCATCCAGCTCTAAATTCAGTTACCCTCTTAATAGTAGGGCTGCATTGCTACCACAGAAGCCCAGTGAATAAGTACTGTCTTTCAGGCAGTAAAGGTTCTTAGAAGTTGGCTCTTAGAAGTTCTCCAAAGAGGGTTCATAATTAATCACAGTGAAGATCATCCCAGATGACATTACCACTTAAAGGTTTCAAATAAAAATGAAAATAAATCATATGAGCTCTTCCAGTTTTATTGTCACCACCAGTTTCCATAAGACCAAGCCATGACTAATGTAGATGAGTGGCTGATGGGTACCTTAGGCATAGTGCCCTTTTTCTTCTACAGTGATTTAGACTCAGCCATCCTGCTCAAAATGTGAAAGAACATGTTGGCTTTATCCAAACAAAGCTATAATTATGTTCTGGAACAACCTGAGAAATGAAAATAGCCCCCTCTTTTGTAGTAGACAAAAATGAAATACCTATGCTCAGAGTACTTCTGCACCTGGATAGACAAGGGTGGTTTCTTATCTTGTCTGACATACTAGGGATCAGAAAATAAACTGTTAATATCCTATTGGAGATTTTTTTTTTAAAAGATTTATTTATTTATACAAGCACTGGGTACAGTCAGAAGCGCGGGAGGGTGAGAGAATTCACCAGAGCCAGAGGGGAGAGCAGAGCAGGCAGACTGACGAAGTACACTGCTGAGGGGAGCAACGGGCGGCAGGAGAGGGCTGCGCGCCATGTGGGACCCTCGCTGGCGTCCGGGGATCAAACCGGCGCCGCAGAGGCCGCAGGCAGCCTCGCAGCCCAGCGCTCAACCACTGCACCATTGGGGAGGCCCAAGAGATTTTTTTTTTTTTTTAATGCTCTTTATTCCAACCCCATTGTGGGCCTTACTGGATCTTTCCTGGGGCTGCATTTATTTTTTTACTGTCCAAATTAAAGAATTCTCAGTGTTTTTCATTTTGGTTATACAGCAGAGATAGGAGGAGCATGAGAAGCACCTTTTTAAAAGACAGCTGTTATCACTTTGATTCAGAGTGATAACACCCTTTCATGGAGGGGGGAACATTAAAGCAAGGCTCTAGCATGCCATCATATTAAAGGGTCAGATGTCAAAGCATTACTTGATTCAACTAAGTCAGCTCTTTACTTTTTCCTTCCTTAAACTTAGCTGTCATTCCCAGATGGAAGGTGTATCAATTCAAAGACCACAGTCTCTATTTTAACTCAAAAGATCTCGTTATTCCAGAGAAATGGGGAGAAAATGTGTTTGGACCTTTAGTATACCGGCTAAGTTTTATTGTCATATTCCTCCACTATTGAGATCACAAGCTTCACTAAACTAACTAGGGAAAGCAGTTGACTGTATCAGATTACAAATGGATTCCATTAAATGAGTCTCAATCTCAAGTGACAGTTAATTGCAAGATTTGATGAAAATTATCAGGATACTGTATATTTAATAGTAGATTTTTACTATTATAGATTAATCAGAAAATTTGGGGGCAACTTTTTTTTTATGGGGACGTGTTAAAGAAAAACATCTAATTGAAGATTTCCTTGTGTTTTAAGAGAATTCTTTGTTGTAGAGCAGCCAGTAATGAAGACATATTTCATTGCTAACTGGAAATATCATACTTTTTGTTTCTTTGTGTCTGCATCATACTGAAAGTTTTCTTCCCTTTTGAGGTGTCCACGGTCTGCAGATGATGAGCGGAAGCACCCTGTCCTCTGTCTTTTCTGTGGCACCATACTGTGTTCTCAGAATATTTGCTGCCAAGAGGTTGTGAATGGGGAAGAGGTTGGAGCATGCATTTTTCATGCACTTCACTGTGGAGCTGGAGTATGCATTTTCCTAAAGTGAGTAGTGAGTGATCTGGAAGCTTCCTAGTGAATTTAGGGAATTTGTTCTCAGTCTGGAGACCATTTTGGCAGAACACTATGTTGATAAGTGATCTATTAGAAACTAAGTGTACAGAGACGCATTATTCACATGAGACTATATTTGAGAAGATACTGCGTAATAACTGGTTTAAAAAGATGGGATTATGTTAATTGTTTCATTGAGAGAGATAAAAATTCAAAGCAGGAGCTCCTTGGTGGTCTCGGGGTAAGTCTCAACGCTATCACTGCTATGGCCTGAGTTCGATCCCCAGCCAGGTTGCTGACCCACATGGCACAGCAGACCTCTCCTGTCTCACCTGCTGCTCCCCTCAGCAGTATATTTCAGTAGATCTATCTGTTCTGCTTCCCACTTGGTCTCTGGTGAATCCTCTCACTCCCCACACCTCTGGCATATACCCCGGCTCTTGTATGCATAAATAAGTAAACCTTTTAAAAACAAATTCAGTGCAGATATGCATACTTTTTCTTTACATTCTTCCCGTGTTATGTAGTTGCTATAGAATATGAAATCATTGCTTGTAGGAATCTGTTGCAACAAGGGGAATGAATGCATGAAAGCCAAACCCAAACACCTATTGTCTTCTTTAAGGGAGTCTATAGTGAGTAAACCCACTACCTAATCCAATGTTTATTTTATCATTTCTCTCCATAGTACTTACTCCCTCTGTAACACATACGCAAGCACTTATTTATGTCTCCATTTCTCTGCTGTAAGAGTCCCAAATGCTTTCAAAGTGGCAGTAGTTCTTTTGAATCCAAGCTAGTAAAAGCTCTAACCAGAAAAGGCTTCACACTTCCCTGGCTGACCTTCTTTCTGACCCAAGGTAACAAACTAGGAGTTCTTTCTCTTAAGTTCAGTCTCCCCATGCAGGGTTTAAGTCTACAAATTGAACAGAATCAACCCTAGCCACATTTTCCAGGCTATCTGTGACTGGAGTAGGACAGCCTCCTTCCTGTCTTCAGTGTATGCAGCCAATACTACTGACCCCACTTCCCTAAATCCATTGATCCTTTCCTATGGTTGCACTGAAAATAGCGGTGTTCATAGTGTTCATTCTCTTCTATTTAGACAAAACACAATTTTGTGTTCCTGTTGTCACTATACTGTATCCTAACAGATGTTGGTCATGTCATTTTTTTTTTAAAAAAGATTTATTTTATTTATTTATGCATACAAGGACTGGGGTGCAGGCCAGAGATGTGGGGGGTGAGAGGATTTACCAGAGACAGTGGGGAGCAGAACAGGCAGACTGACTGAAATACACTGCTGAGGGGAGCAGCGGGTGAGCCAAGAAAGGTCTGCTGTGCCATGTGATTAGCTCCCTGGACAGGGATCAAACTCTTGCCTCAGTGGCTGGCAATAACTTTTTAGAATTTATTTTACATATATTTTACATCATTCTTCATTTTTGTACGATGTGTGCTTTCTCCTCTCAGGTGTAGTCCTTGTGAGGGTCCTACCACCAATTCACCCATGTCCCATCGCCATAATCTCTGTGCTTTTCTCACTCCTGTTTTGATCCTTCTCCCTCCTCCTCCCCTGCAGAATGTCTCTGATTTATAGTTGATATTGATTTTTAATTTATTATAATTACTTTTATTTTCCTCTGATCTCTTATTTGTTTCCTCTACATTCCTCCTAAAAGTGAAGCCATACAATATTTTTATTTTTCTTTCTGGCTTATTTCACTGAGCATAATTCCTTGATAGTGCTGAGACTTAACCCCTGCACCACCAGGGAGGCCCTGGTCATGTCTTTTCTCTATCTATTAATAAATAAAGAAAACTTTGGTGCAGTGCCTGTCGACACACATGTACTTAATATTTCCTGTTGGTTGTTTTATCCTTCAGAATCAGAGAATGCAGAGTGGTCCTGGTTGAAGGGAAAGCCAGAGGCTGTGCCTATCCAGCTCCTTACTTGGATGAATATGGAGAAACAGACCCGGGGCTGAAGTAAGACTTTTTGTTTGTTTTGCTAATTATTGTATATAGATGTTAACAGTTCTTTAAACACAAAATCTAATGCTGAATGTTGCGAGATATTTTTAAGTAACTGTTAATTTAAAATACTAAATGCTATCTTAAATGTATTATATAATTTTCAACAAGTTTCTGCTTCTCCAAAATCTGAAGGTAATAATTTTCCAAAAGTTTTAAAGACACCAACCATCTTAATGTTTGAAGACTCTATTATTTTTAAATCAACCAATCTTCATAATTACTTAGAAGGTTTAATTGATATAGATAAATAAAAGAAAGAAATATGTAGAATCCAGTGAGGGAGTTTGGTTTAAAATAGATAATTTATTGTTTTTATTATAACACTTGAAACTTCTTATTAGCCTTGTTTCCAAACATAAGCAAAATATTTAGAATCCTGAACTTTTTGTATCCTGCCCTGGTCTTAGGAACTGGAGTACTACTCATGGCTTGTGAGGATGAGGGGGTATTGTCCCCAAAGTACAGTAAAGATTAGACCCCCCTCATAGTAAGTAAGCTATCTTTCTTAGTTTAACTGAAATTTTGTTCTTTTTAAAATATTACTTAAAATTAGTAGACTTATTAGATGGGGGTTAGAACCTCTCTGATCATACAGAGATTTTTTTTATTGTGACGGCATTTAACCAGTATAGAGATAGTCTTTGGACTTAATGAGAAAAAATACTTCATGGTGAAAGTAGTTAATGATTGAGGATAGGGGATCTGACTTGTTCCAAAATGGTTCAAAGAAACAGAATTTTTAAATTAATTAGACAATTTTAAAATACCCAGTCAGCTGAGACACTTAAATGCCTCAGGAATGAGAATCTCACCATTCTCCATTACTGACAATAGCTAAACTTTAGTCATTTTGAATTAACTATTATGCAGTGTTGCAAACTGTGCATCCCTGGAATTCAAGTGAAGCAATTTTATTTAAATATTTGCTAATCACCAACAATTCTGTTGCCAGAATTGGTATGTCATAGGGTAACCATAACAAAATATTTTTTAGTAGCAGGATATAATTTGGGGACTTGGTACTATACCTCTCACTTAATCTCTGCTATTCAAAGACAAGAAATCAATGCTGGATAAACAGAAGCCAGAAGACTCAGATAGAGGCTAAACTTAGCTAGGTATTTAACTAAGATCCTATTACACCCATGGCATACACGACCTATTTTCTGAATAAATATCTACTTTATTAACTAAGTAACCTGTCAAGTTCATAGGGATCAATGATGACAGGAAAATATCCCTTTTGTTCATTTTTTTCATGATCAATGAATTAATTATTTAAACTATCTTCTGCCCAAAGCAGAGAGAAATAAGATCAGTAAATTGGTCAGATATACTAGTATACCAGTATATTTGTAAAGAAGGTGAACTTAAAGTCATATATACTTTTCTGGTCTATTTGCAGAGTAGAGATCCAAACCAGTTCTATGGTCCCCAGCGCTTGGGTTCTGATCCAGAGTCTCTATTCATCTTCTTAGCTGGTTGTAGGACCTCATCTACTAGTGTGTTGTTAGTAGATTTACTTAAGAGTTATGGAAGAGAGTTGGTTACCATCTCCCCAGGGAAAAGGTTTGAGCCTGGTGCAGAGATGGGTTAGGGCATGAACTCGATCAGCTCCCTCGTGCTCACCATGCTACTACTTCGGGAAGGCAGCATATGCTCACTTCCACCCCATGGAGTGCCATAGAGTAGAGGAGGCTCTTCCACATGCAAGCTGAGGCCTCCTCATCATGTGTGCAACTCAACCCATCCGAGTTGTGCTAGAACCAATCTAGCAGCCTAGAAACCTGCTACGCAGTCACTATTTTTTACCTAGTCACCCAAAATGCCCTTCTATAACCTTATCCTGGTGATTACTTCTAGTTCTAAGATTCTGATCTCTAGAGTTCAGACTAATTTAAAGCAATAAAAATGTGTTCAACTGTTTGATTCAAACTAACTTTTTTTTTTTCCCCTGAAGGAGGGGCAACCCACTTCATCTATCTCATGAGCGGTATCGCAAGCTCCATTTAGTGTGGCAACAACACTGCATTATAGAAGAGATTGCTAGGAGCCAGGAAACTAATCAGATGTTATTTGGATTCAACTGGCAGTTACTATGAGGTACAACTCTGCCTTGGAACAATAACGAATGAAGACAGTAATGAAGACCAATTCAAAATTATGGACACTTTTCTGAGGGCTGGGGAAGGGTTGAAGGATCTTTTGCTCCATGTCCAGATTCACATACATTAATAAAATATTCCTTAATGGAGTATTGGTTTCAGTTAGCAAACATATGCTTCAAGGAAAAAAATAAGGACATAGATTAATCTGTTTTATGTTCCAGAGCACTAAAGAAATGCTTGTTTACCCCAAATATTTGAATCTGCCAATATTCCCAGAAACTCATTTCCCTTCATAATCTGTCCCATTTCATTACATTTTACCCACCTAGTAAATGAAGTCATATTGAGCAGTTGTGGGCACTTTTATATGTCGGCTAACTCTTCAGTAATCATGTATTTGTTATTTCTTCACCAAGTTTAGTTTAGCTAACATTGGATCACTGGTAAGATTCTAGAAATTCCAGTAATCTGTGATACTAGATTTTCCTTGCAGCTGAAGAGGAATTGAAAAAAAAAAGAAAGAAAGAAAGAAAAAGAAAAGAAAATGGTGTGCTTTAAGAAAGTTTTCCCCAAAGGTATATTTTGTTATTTAAGAGATAACCCTAATGTGCCACTTACTGCTTCAGCCAGAAATCAAACTAAATTGCTATATGGACAGAGTTGACATTTTTGTCAGTGTGCAAACGCTTTTTTCCCACTGTAGAATTCAAGAGGAGTTAAAATAATGTATTCATAATTCATTGCTGTTGGGCCAAAGAGCCTGTAATTCTCACCTCTGACCACAAATAGCTGTGTTGTATTTTGAAATTATACATTTTCCAAAGGCAAGTTTCTAAAATGAGATCACTTGTCTCCTAATTGTGGCACTATCCTATTTGACTTTTAGAACCTAATGCAGTTCTGATATAAACTATCTGTGGAATGAGGACAAGAAAATTCCCCCAATGATGGGGCATGACAAATGTAAATTACATAAATCAAATTTAAGCCAATTCTGTAACCTATGTCTTTGTAAAAGACAAATTCTTCATTTGTTATCTATGCGCAACCTTTTCATAAACTCTGGTTTTATGACTAGTACAGACAACCAAAAAAGCCATGTGATCAATAGTCTGTGTCCTGTTACAATATGCTGTGGTTGAGCCATCTTGTTCATAAATAATAGAGCTCTCCCAAATCAGTGCATAGACTTCTTGGTTTCTGGCTTTAACTTTTTATATCAAGAATTGTGAGAAAAACATCAGACAGAAGATAAATTGAAATCTTCCATCCTAGCTTTCATTGTCTCTGGAGGAATTTAAGGAAATGTGAGGTAATGTGAGGAATTTGAGAAATGCATTCAGATTATCTTATGCCTTTGGTGACTACTGTCTTATATAAAAGTGTGAATGTTTTCCTACCTTCTTTTTTGCTCATCAAAGACATGGAAGTAAAAATATACTTGCAAAGTAATTCATGATGCACATTTGGGGTTAAATGTTTTGTATTTTTATGTAAAAATAAAGAAAAGGTGGATTTTGTAGTAAGGGAGTGGCATGAATAGGCTTCAGAATCACAATCATGAATTTCTACTTGAATAATTACTATTCAGGAGGTATCAGGAAATAGATACAACTCCAGTGAACATTTGTAACAATTGATGGATGAAGATCAGAAACTTTGGTTTCAGTTTGTCTGATTTGCTAGTATGATTAAATGATTTGAACATTTTTCTGTGTTTCTTAGATAATTTTGTTGGATAGATTGTCTGATTAGGAAGTCAGAGTCGTAATAGGCAACAGAAGGTATTGATTCTGCCCTAATTGATTGGCCCCAGTTTGGCAAAGATAAACTAACTTTATTTCTAGTGTTTTTATATTCACTTCACTTCATAAACTCTGGGGTTAATTAAGCTCTCAAGCTGCCAGAAGGACTCTCCTGCAATGGCCAGTCAGACCTTTACTGCCAAAGAATCCCTTTCATATTGAGTTCCACTTATTAAGAGTGATTCAGATCTCTGCCCTGTAAATGAACAGATGTCTCAGTGCTCCCCCAGCCCAAGGGTTTTCTAATCACATTCAACTATCCTAGTGATTTGCCTTCATCATTGTAAGCAATTTAATTACGCTTATGAAGTTTATTTACAAATGAGCAAAAAGTCACTTTATTTTCTTTAGTGTATTATGTGGAGGGACTGGTTCAACGGGATGGCTCCAAAACTTGTTTATCTAATGTTTGGTGAGGGGCTGGCAGGAATTTTAATGATACAGTGAAGAAAAATATCTGTGTAATTAATTTATTATGTTGGTGTGTGGGCTGTGAGTTTACCCTTTAGTGGTCATTTGCCATTTCATAACAACTATGCATTTGGTTCACTGTGATGATCTCTATTTAGTGACTGCAACATGTTTATACCACTGATTCAAATTCCATCCATGATGAAGTTATACAAATAATGCATATATTGATATCTTTTATTGCAAAATGTAAATTTAAAACTTGTATAATGTCCTTGTGCTTTTTGAAATAAAATATATGTGTATATTTAAAAAGAAAAGGGGGACTTCTCATGTTTGTGGATTTGGGTTTGAGGTATAAAAATCTGTACCTAAAAGTGATCTTTTTCAACCCCCAGGCAAATTCTTGAAAAGACAAAAGTACTTAGTGTAATGGTCTCCAAACTTCTTGTCCATACAACCCATCAGTAAATAATTTTTAAACATACTTACGTCATATGTGTATGTGTCCCTTTGGGTATGCATCCCCTGTTGTGGAAACAACTGTCCAGAGCATCACTGTCCAGAAGAACACTGCAATGATAGAAGTGTTCGGTATAGTGGTCACTGACCCATGTGGCTATTGAACATTTAAATGTTGCTAGTTCAACTAAGGAACTGAGTTTTTCATTAAAATTTTTATGTTTTTTTTTAAAGTCATATGGCTACCATGTTGGACAACTTAGATGTAGTATAAAGTTTCTCAGACTTAGGCATTAGACTCATCTAGAGCATGTTCACAATACACATTTCCAGTTCTGACTACATCCTAAATCAGAATCTCTTGGGATTGAGCCTTATAGTACTCAATGTAATTACTTCTATTTCTAAGCCGTGATTCTTCACTTAAATTCTAGAACTTTCCTTTTTGCCTCAGTGATCATCACACTAAGGATCAAAGAGCTTCTGTTATAGAGCAACCCCGATATTAAAACGGGTTCCTGGATGTGGGTCCTCACCCGCGCGCTTTAAAGGGACTTATGAATACTCTACTACACACACACACAAAAGGTTAATAAAAGGTTTATTTACAAGAGAAAAGGAAATAAGGAAAATGTACAACTCAGGGAAAAAATAGGGAAATAAAGTCTTTAATGCGTCCTACCCTACCCGATCCGGCGACCTGGAAACCCAAAGTCACTCTCAGAGCTGGCCGGACGGCTGCGAGCTGGCGGAGAGCCAAAAATGGGGGGGAACCTCCAAAGCCCACGTGTCTGCCTTTTATATCCACCTGGCTGCTTAACCCCACCCTCAGGTTCCAGCCACCTTCCCTTTGGTGGTGATGGGATTTGGAGTTCCCAGTGTCTTTGGCTTTGACCTGGGGTGGGGGTGGAGTCCACAAAGCCTATATGGAATTTGCTTTGGGACATCCTTTTCCCCCTAACACTTCTAGGAGAAAAGTAGACTAGAGAGAAGAAAAGATGCCAAATTTAAGTTGTGGCTTTTCATTTTGAGTTTCTATGTAAGTTTTCATTTGAGAAAGGGTGCCTAGAGTTACATCTATATAGCATATATATATATATATATATATATATATAAACGTTGCTATATATATATTGCTTTAGTTGGTGGTAAAATATTCTAGCAGGGATAAAAGTGAAGACAATGGAGAGAGGTATGGAAATGAAAATACAAGGCAATTATAATTGACAGGTTATACCAGAGTTATACCAGAGTAGCTGGCCACTACTAGGAAAAGAAATCATGCAGCCAGCCAAATTGTTCACAATTGGACTCCATTAAAATTTAAAACTTCTGTACAGGAAAGGACACCACTGAAATTAAAAGATATCCAGAGTTAGGTAGTATGTTCACATCAACTGTAGCCGGCCAGGGAGCAACCCACATGGCTCAGCAGACCTCTCCTGTCTTGCCTGCTGCTCCCCTCAGCAGTGTATTTCAGTAGATCTACCTGTTCTGCTCCCCACTCTGTCTCTAGTGAATCCTCTCACCCCCCACACCTCTGGACTATACCCCAGTTCTTGTATGCACAAACAAATAAATCTTTAAAAGATTTATAATTTTGTAGGGCTTTTGTATGGGCTTATTGTGGTGGTCATTTCACAAGGTATACAAATATCAAAGCTTTCTGTTGTACATCTGAAAATAATACTTCAATTGTACCTCAATAAAAATTTTAAAATATTACCTACATTAGGGAAAGAGGTTCACCCAGTGTAAAACTGCTAAAACCACATTAAGACTAGCCCCCCTGGTGGACAAGGGGTTAAGTCTCAGCACTATTGGGCCTCCCCTGGTGGCTGGTGGCAGAGCAGTTGAGTGCTGGGCTGTGAAGCTGCCTGCAGCCTCTGCAGCACCTGTTTGATTCCCGGCCACCAGCGAGGGTCCCACATGGCACAACAGACCTCTCCTGCCACACCCGCTGCTCTCCACAGTAGTGTATTTCGTCACTCTGCCTGTTCCACTCTCCGCTCTGGCTCTGGTGAATTCTCTCACCCTCCCGCGCTTCTGACTGTACCCAATGCTTGTATAAATAAATAAATAAATCTTTAAAAAAAAAAAGTCTCAGCACTATCAAGCTGTCGGCAGCTGGGCAACCACCGCTGCTAAGTTTGATCCGTGGCCAGGGACCTGACCCATGTGGTACAGCAGACCTCTCCTGCTAGTCTGCTGCTCCCCTCAGCAGTGTATTTCAGTGGATCCGCCTGTTCTGCTCCCCAGTCTGTCTCTGATGAATCCTCTCACTCCCTGCTTCTCTGGCCTACACCCCAGTTCTTGTATGCATAAATAAATAAAAATGAATCATTTTTTAAAAAAGACTATTAGGAATACTGTGCATAAAAGAAAATTTAGATTTTGTGCATGAATGAGCGTGAGATACACACACACACAGAAAGAGAGAGAGAGAAACTACATTAGTAAAATGCAGCATTTGAAGATGTAAGAAGAGAGTGCTATTTGATAGATTTATCATGTGATCCAGCAATTCCACTCCTAGGTATCCATCTGAAGAATTTGAAAAGACATGTGGACTCCTATGTTCAGTACAACATATTAACAATAACCAAGAAAAAGAAACAACCTAAGTGCCCAACAACAGATGAGTGGATGAAGTGATATATACACAGGATGGAATACTGCTCAGCTATAAATAAAAGATGAAATTTTGCCATTTGTGACAACATGGATACAACTACTGGGGATTAAGCTAAGTGAAACATGTTAGAAGGAAAAAAATTAATATTGCATGATTTCGTTCGTATGTAAAATATAAAGAAACAAAACAAAGGAGCAGACCAAAACCCTTGGGCTCTGACTACAGAACTGAGGTTGGGGAGGGGGAAGCAAAGGGTGGAGAGAGGCCACTCGACTGTGGTGGAGGGTTATTGGTACTTTTGTGCTGGGCATGGAGTATTAAGTTATAAGGGGTATGATTCTGGGCCTCCCTGGTAGCACAAGGGGTTACTCGCAGCATCACTAACTATCCACAGGCACTGCAGCACAATTTCCATCCCTGACCAGCCAGGGAAGTGACCCACATGGCGCAGCAGACCTCTCCTGACTCACCCGTTGCTCTCCTCAGCAGTGTATTTCAGTAGATCAGCTTGTTCTGCTTCCCACTCTGTCTCTGGTGAATCCTCTCACCCTCCTCACTTCTGGCCTGTACCCCAGTTCTTGCATGCATAAATAAATCAATCTTTTTTAAAAAGGGGGAGTATGATTCTGTACTTCTAAAACATAGTTTTGTACACCAACATCACCTCAATTTCAAAATAATTTTTCAATACTTGGCATGAACAACAAAAGAGAGAACCCTGCAGCTGTGAAGTTTAAAAACATTTTCTTAGACCATCCATCCCTGCCCATTTGCTATGCCCCTCCTCCTAATGGATCAGAAAACCCATTTCATTTAAAACAGAACAAAAAAGAAACATGACTGTAATGGTCAATTTCATGTGTCAATTTTACTGGCCTAAGGGATGCTCAGATAGCTGGTAAAACTGAATTTCTGGGAGATTAGAATTTGATTCAGTACATCATCAATGTGGGTGGACATCACCCAACGGTTTCAGAGAAGAAAGAATTCTCTTTCTTCTTGAACTGAGATGTCCATCTTCTGCTCTCATACTGAAGCTCCTGGTTCTCAGGCATTTGGACTGAATTATGCCACCAACTCTAGCGGCTTTCCAGCTTGCAGATTGCAGGTTGTGGGATTTCTCTGTCTTGTAACTGCATGAGTCAATTCCTACAAAATGTACCGTAAGTCTTCATGTAACATCATTGATAGGTTCTTAATAGTGTTAATTAAAACAAGGTAACTGAAAACCTTGTATGTAGGAACCAGACAAGCCAAGGACTGATTATAATAATAACTTTTTTTTTAAGATTTATTTTATTTATGCATACAAGAACTGGAGTGCAGGCCAGAGATACAGGGAGTGAGAGGATTCACCAGAGACAGAGTGGGGAACAGAACAGGCAGATCTACTGAATTACACTGCTGAAGGGAGCAGTGGGCGAGGCAGGAGAGGTCTGCTATGCCATGTGGGTCAGCTCCCTGGCAGGGGATCGAACTCATGCCACAGTGGCTAGCGATAGCTTGACAGTGCTGAGTCTTTAACTCATGCGCCACCAGGGAGGTACGTAATAGTAACTTTTATAGAGCAAAACTATAGGCTATAAAAGGACAGACATACCAATAAAGGAAATTTAACAAACTCCCCAAATCTAATAGATAAAATGGTCAAAAATTATTCAGGACATAGAGCTAAACAACACAGTGTGTAGTTGGGTCCTACAGTAAGCAGATACTAAGACAGATTTGGGAGTACAAAAGGGTTAACTTGCTGCACAAATCCATTCAGTCAAAACTGGGCAAAGGAGTACCACAAGTGCCAGGTAGATGGATTAAATTCCACTCAGGTTCCTTCCTGCTCTTCTTATCTAACAGTACCCTCATCATCTCCTGCTGACCTATGTCAACTACTTTTGACAAGATGGTGACCCTGCTTCTTGCTTACTAGTCCCTTGTTACCTGCATTTCAAAAGGCCATAGTTTGTAGTCTAGTAGATCCTTTCTCTGTCCCTGGCAAGAGTGAGTCCCTTTCAAGTTCCCTCTGACCTTGCAAACCTAGAGTTATAGTGACAGGTAGCACAGAGCCCTCCAGGCAGTCATTGGGAATGAGGTTAAGTGGAACCACTTAACCTGAACCTTAACTATTCTCCCTAGTAGGAACACAGCACCATACAGAAGCTACTGATTCAGTGCCTATACTACATTCTGGAGGATGAAACCCCACCTTCAAAGAGCACTGCCTTAAGCTGACATGTCAACTGCACCTTCCGCTGGCCACTCCAACATTATGTCAGCACAGCTGCTCCTGAATGGCACAATAAGACCAGTGTATCCCATAATCATGGGCCCACTCCTATACCTCCATAGTTACAGTGGACTTCCCGTTTGTATGTTATGTTATTTGGTATTACATGCAGTGGAACAGGTACTTTCTATGACCCCAGATGGTGAAGCTACCTGAAGCATGCTGGGTAGGAAAGGCAAATTCATACCTTGAATAAGTGTTTACTCTTGTGAAAATGAAGCACTGACTCTTCTAGAATAGAAACATCCAGTGTTGTCAATTTGCCACAAAGTAGCTGGTTGATCTCCATGAAGAACAGTGTCATAACAATAGAGCAATGGACACTGTTGCTTGACAGGCTGGATCTTCAAAAGTGGCAGTACCTCTAAAAGTCTGTTAGAGGAAGTCCATGCTGACAAGCCCCTGCTTTATCTCTGTCCATATGTGAGCCTATTGTGTTAATTGCCACAAAGTGCTAATATCTAAGTTCTTTTGGGTACTTAATTGTCTAGTACCTCTTCAGTAATGGATACTCTCTGGTGAGCATTAATCTAACACCAAAGTCTTTACATTTTGAGCAACATAGACATATGTCCACCCACAGTATCATATATATGTTCTCTTGGTGTCCACTTCTTTCACTTGTAAGAGTCATCCATGTTGTTAGATGTTCTTTCCATTATTGCTAGGTAATTCAATTACACAAATTCAGAATTTGTCCCTTCTGTTGACAGACATCTGAGTTGTTTCTAATTTTTGGCTATTATAAATGAAAGTTGTTATGAACACTTTACACTGTTTTATTGTAGATATATGCATTTCTCTTGGAGATTATATGTATGTGTACATGTGTATGCACCATATCAAATGTTTGTCCAAAGTTTCCCTTGCTCTATATTGTTGCCAACAATGGCAATGAGTATTATCTATCTTTTCTAAAAATTTATTATTTATTTGCGCATACAAGAACTGGGGTATAGGCCAGAGGTACAGGAAGTGAGAGGATTCACCGGAGACAAAGTGGGGAGCAGAACAGGCAGAGCTACTGAAATACACTGCTGAGGGGAGCAGCAGGAGAGACAGGAGAGGTCTGCTGTGCCATGTGGGTTAGCTCCCTGGCCAGGACTGAACTCACGCCACAGTAGCTGGCAATATTTTGATAGCGCTGAGTCTTTAACCCCTGCACTGCCAGGGAGACCCTGTCTTTTTTTTTTTTTTTTTTAATAGAGGCATGTTTTATTTATTTGTTTGTTTGTTTGTTTGTTTTTGTTTATACATGCACTGGGTACAGTCAGAAGCGCGCGAGGGTGAGAGAATTCACCAGAGCCAGAGCGGGGAGCAGAGCAGGCAGAAGGACCGAAGTACACTGCTGAGGGGAGCAGTGGGCGGCAGGAGAGGTCTGCGCGCCATGTGGGACCCTCCTCCGGTGGCCGGGGAGCAGCTGGGGATTGAACCAGCGCCACAGAGACCGTGGGTAGCTTCGCAACCCTGCGCTCAACCGCTGCGCCACCGGGGAGGCCCCTGAGACCCTGTCTTTTTAACTGTGGTCATTGTTGGGGGATTTACACTGTAGATGATAAATGGATTTTTTCTTGTTCCTTCCAATATTTATTCCTTATTTCTTTTCTTCTCTTACAGTATAGGATATAATATAATGTGGTGACTTAATGGTAATATTAGAAAATAATCATAGAGAAGCTTTGTCCAGTCATGCTAAAGGCAATGAGGAATCACTAATATTTTTTCATAGATAAATAATGTAGTTAATGTATTTAGAAAGAACTCTTTAGAAACTGAACATAGGGTCAGGGAAAAGACAAAACTTGCAAGCTAATCATATATCTGAGGCATATGACAGGGGAGGAGGAGGGAGGGGGTTAAAACAGGGGAGGGATGAACACAAGACACTGTGGTAATGGATCATGGGTGCTGTGGTTGTGGGAGAGCTATGGAGAGATCAAATAATATATAAAAATGAACAACGATGCAAGAAAATAAAAATAACAAATTTAATAAAATAGCTCTCTAGCTATAGTGGGTGGGGGAAGAAAAGAAACTAAGGAAGGCTAGAGGGGAGACCAGTTAGAAGCCTCCTGCAGTAATGTAGCTCAGAGGGTGACCTAAGCTAGAATGGAAAAGAATTGATTTTTGAAAGGTAAAATATAGCCATCTCCATTTAGTCCACATCAAGTGTGATTTCAGTAATCCAATCAATAAAAATGTGGACACATTTTAAACCATTCTGAGGACAGAATTTCCTTTAGAGAAAATTCATCTTGAGAAGCCACTAAATTTTTTTTTAACAAATGTTATCAAACTGTTAACAAAAAGGACTTGAAACAAATGAAACTAATGGGTTAAATGTAAAAAAGTAAAATTAATATGTGACACGAGTAATGCCAAATCAGTTGCTAGACCTTGTTTCCTTATAAACATTTTTAAAAGATTTATTTATTTATGCATACAAGAACTGGGATGCAGGCCAGAGCCACATGGAGGGTGATAGGATTCACCAGAGACAGAGTGGGGAGCAGAACGGGCAGATTGACTGAAATACACTGCTGAGGGGAGTAGCAGGTGAGACAGGAGAGGTCTGCTGCACCATGTGGGTCAGCTCCCTGGCTGGGGATCAACTCATGCTGCAGTGACTGCAGATTGCTTCATAGTACTGAGACCCAATCCCTTGTGCCACCACGGAGGGTCTGTTTCCTTATAAACATGTCCCAATAAAGGCAAATCACAAATTATTAATTCTAGCTTCCAAGATAAGTTGACTAAGTTGAAATAAAGTAGAGGTTGCCTTTGATAAGCAATATAGACTAACTGAAAAAGTAAATTATAACATAATTATAAAGTAATACCAATTTGGAAAAAAAAGAACAAAGACAGCCTTATAAGCAGGAGAAAAGTTGGCAAAAGGGAAAAAATGTGAATTATGCAAAAAGACAAAAGCAGGTGACTTCTGGAGAATATAACTCACTGAGCTGTGACATTTGCCCCCAAAATAGCTCTCGAACTACCTCCTTCTACCACTCTGCATCCTTTGCTTTTGTCTTCCTTCTTTTTGCCTTGAGTCTTTCCCTATCTCATCTCACTTCATAGTTTCCCCAGCTTCAATGTCATCTCTAGGTGTGTGTCCAATCTTGACCTTGCTAGTAAGTGTAAGATGTTGCTTGCATATGCATTAGAAAGCTACACAAGATATCAATACCAAGTAGTTGGCAAACTAAATGATTGAAAGACATACATGGGAAGGAAGCTAACTCTTTACAATGTACCTTTTGAATGCTGAACCATATAAATATATATTCTGTTAAACAACAAACAAGTAAGCGAATCAAATCAGTAAACAAGGATATAGTCTGTCAAATCCTTCTTCTGACATTTTCAGTCAGACTGGGCTAGTGTTTTTTCCTGTCAGGAAAGAATAGGCAAGGAGCAGCTAAGAATAAAACAAACTGTTCTAAGATCCTTTAGGGAGCAGCCTCAAGGTAGAGTTAAACACAATACAATGAGAGACATGGAAAGGTAAGCCTTGAGCTCAGGCAGGAATGAAAGCTTTTACATAGGTCAAATTACCCCACTCAGTGACCTCTTCTGAATCTTGTAGTTGCATCTTCCTTTTAAATGTTGACTTTGCTCCAAGTCCCCATCTTGCCCTCTTGCCTTCCTGCATTTTGTGCTCTTTCTTGTGGATTTCATCCAACAAAGTCATTGATTCTAGTTAGGACCAAATCAAATGATGAGCGAGAAAGAGAGAGATGAGAAATAAAGCTATTTGTTGAATAGCAGCTAATGTTGCTTGAAACTCAGTTTTATGGTTTATGAGGCTTTTTAACACGAGTATATTTTAAAGGTAGGCGACATCACTGCATTTATTTCTGGGTTCCTGTCATTTCCTTCTCACTATGTTGTGCGCATGACTTTGGTCTGGACACCATGTCAAAGTTAATAGGTTTACTCTTGCAGAGTGGGGCTTTACCATTTGAAAAAGGCCAACACAATTACTGCCCCATGTATAAAATTGCACAATGGGAAAACAACAATTGGAGGGACATCAAAGTAAGGCTGATTTGATTTTTTTTTTTAATTTTTGTTTAAAATTCTTAGCAAAGGGCCTCCCTGGTGGCTCAAGGGGTTAAGATGCAACCTATGAAGCTGTCTGCAACCACTGCAGCATGAGTTCAATCTCCAGCCAGGGAGCTACCTACATGGTGCAGCAGACCTCTCCTGACTAGCCCACTGCTCCCCTCAGCAGTGTACCTCAGTAGATCCACCTGTTCTGCTCACCACTGTTTCTGGTGAATCCTCTCTTCCCTCCCCTGCACCTCTGACCTACACCCCATTCTTGTATGCATAAATAAATAAATCTTTAAAAAAAATGGAAGTGGGAGATGGAAGGTGTGTCAGAGAGCTGTGCTATGAGGGCTAGGCCTCCTGGTGCTGCAGACTTTGGAGGGAGAGGAAGGAGGCCAGAGCCAAGGTACACAGGTGCCTCTAGAAGTTGGAAAAAGCAAAGGACCCAACTTAATTTTAACCCTGTGAGATCCATGTCACCTCTGACCCACCGAAGTCTAAGATAATAAATTTGTGTTGTGTTCAGCCTCTATGTTTGTGGCAATTTGTTATATCAGCATAGAAAATTAATGCATTCCCTTCAGGATTTAGTAGAATTGAGCAATTCCTAAACTTGCACACACACCCCCATTTCTATATAGATGTCTATCAGGGGATCCATTTCATAGATGACCCACTAAATAGTTGAGAAGTCTTTTCCACAAAATATTTTTTTAAAAGATTTTATTTATTTATACAAGATTTATTTGTTTATACCAGAGACAGAATAGGGAACAGAACAGGCAGACGGACCAAAGACACTGTTGAGGGGAGCAGCAGGCAAGGCAGGAGAGGTCTGCCACGCCATGTGGGTTTCTCCCTGGCCAGCCAGGAATCGAACCCGTGCTGCAGAGGCTGGGGACAGCTTCATAGTGTGGCACTCAACCCGCTGCACCACCGGGGAGGCCCTCCACAAAATATTTTATTTTGAACATCTTAAATATACACCAAAGTGAAAGAACTTCACACAGTGATTATCCATATACCTCCTTGCAGATTCTATCAATAAAAATTTACTATATTTGCTGTATCATATATTTACCCAATTATTTATCCCTTGATCCATCAATAGTATTCATTTCCTGGGTGAATTTCAAAGTAAACTGCAGACATCAATACATACCCACTCACTTAAGCACACATGTAATTAGAGTTTGATATTCTGCAAATTTTATTTTTTTTTTATTTTTATTTTTTTATTTTTATTTATTTATTTTTTTTTTGTATAGAGGCATGCTTTATTTATTTGTTTGCTGGTCTGTTTGTTTGTTTTGTTTATACATGCACTGGGTACAGTCAGAAGCGCGGGAGGGTGAGAGAATTCACCAGAGCCAGAGCGGGGAGCAGAGCAGGCAGAAGGACCGAAGTACACTGCTGAGGGGAGCAGCGGGCGGCAGGAGAGGTCTGCGCGCCATGTGGGACCCTCCTCCGGTGGCCGGGGAGCAGCCGGGGATCGAACCGGCGCCGCAGAGGCCGCGGGCAGCTTCGCAACCCAGCGCTCAACCGCTGCGCCACCGGGGAGGCCCTGCAAATTTTATTTTTTCCAATAATTTTTCTAAAAATTTGATACCAAAATAGGAGAGCACTATTATATTCCTTATATATATTATTATGAAAATTGTGTTATCTTGGTAGATTAGCTAGAATTACCGACGGCTTTCACAATATAACACAAATTAAGGAAGTGGTGTAGATCATTAGTGCTGCTTACTTCTAAATGAACACCCTTCTGTGAGTCTGTCCTTGCCTTCTGTCAGCTGGCACAACATTGTTGAACAACCTACACAAGGAACTACTGAGCACAGCTGAAATCTAGGGTAATCTTGTAGTAATCTGAACATTTACATTCCTAAAATAAGAATTTGGATTTTGAAGTAGCTGCTGCTTTTTATGTTTTCTCCTCTGAGGTCAGATGTGGCAAATCACTAGCCAAAGGCACCATAATCCTTTCTTGAGTGCATCCTGTACAGAGCTCTTCAATATTTTCAATTTTGTTTAATGTAAAACTTACATACAATGAAATACATAAATCTTAAGTGTATATCTACTGAATTTTGACAAACACATGTGTTTGTATAACTCAATCCCATATCAAGATATAGAACATTATCATCATCCTTCATACCCTACCAGTTAATCCTGCTCCTTATCTCCTCAGAGGCAACCACTACTGCTGTAATTTCTTTTCTTTTCTTTTTTTTTTTTTTACCATAGATTAGTGTGTTCTGTTCCAGAGCTATATAAATAGAATATAAATGGAATAACACACTGTATCATTTTTTCCTATGAGGCTTCTTCATATAAATGCTATCGTATGATTGGGGGTGGGGGTTTATATTCTTCCATTGAACATATTAGTTGTGAGATTTCATCCACGTCATTGAGTGTATCAGTTCCTTTTTACTGTTTAGTATTCCATTTATATTCATAAATATAATGATGGACCTCTGGACTTTTTCCTCCTGGGGGCTATTATAAAGATTGTTTGAAAATTCTTGCCCAGATAACATCACAAGAAAAATATTTTAAGATGGTATTTGTCATAACCATGACCAGGATTCTAAAAATTATAAAAATCCCTAGTCATTGCTTTGGTTAATAGCAGACCTTTCTGTTTTGTTTCAGTACAGCTACAGCTGGCGGTTTGGAATACCATGATCACTAGGGTATGCCATTAGCTTTGCCAGTCAATCTTCGTGGCAGTTGTGCCTGAAAATCTCTGAAAATCTGTCCAGCATTTGGAGTAATCACTAAACCAGTCTGAAACTCACTCATTTTTTTCCAGACAGTCATAGCACACATCAGGAATTACTATATCATCTCATCACTTTCTAATTTTAAAACAGTAATTATAGAATGATACTAATATAATGGATGACCTTGAAACTAAGACGAAACCTAAAAGACTGAGCAAATGTATAGAATTCACTGATTACTAGAATAAAACTTGCAAAAAGTTAATTGTTGGGCCTCCCTAGTGTGCAAGGGGTTAAGCACAGCACTGTGAAGCTATCCGCAGCCTCAGCAGCACAAGTTCGATCCCACGCTGGTCAGGGAGCAACCCACAAGGCACAGAGGACCTCTCCTGTCTTGCCCGCTGCTCCCCTCAGCAGTGTATTTCAGTCAGTCTGCCTGTTCTGTTCCCCACTCTGTCTCTGGTGACTACACACACACACACACACACACACACACACACACACTCACTCACTCTCTCTCTCTCTCTTTCTCTCTCTCCTCCCCCTGCACCTCTGACCTGTACCCCAGGTCTTGTATGCATAGACAAATAAGTTTTTTTAAAAAAGTTAATTGTTAACATTAATTGGTAAAGTTCTATATTTCATAAAAGACATACAAGGGAAATAGATCTAGAAATAACTATAATTAGAATTACTTTTATAAATGCAAATGAACACATTTAGTTTCTTTTCTCATTTTACTGGTTCTAACTAGTATCAGTCTTCCATGATATTAGGTCTACTTTAATAATCATCATCAAATGCAAATTGATATTCAACAGTTAAATGCAATGAATTCAGGGCCTCCCCCAGTGGCACAGTGGGATGGGCGCAGTGCTGTGAAGCTGTCTGCAGCCTCTGCAGTGCGGGTTCAATTCCCGGCCAGCCAGGGAGATACCCACATGGCGCAGCAGACCTCTCCTGTCTTGCCTGCTGCTGCCCTCAGCAGTGCTTTCGGTCTGTCTGTCTGTTCTGCTCCCTACTCTGTCTCTGGTGAATTCTCTCACCCTTCCACGCATCTGGCCTGTACCCCAGTTCTTGTATAAACAATCTTAAAAAAAAAATAAAGGCAATGAATTCACATCTCCTGATATACCTATAATACAGTTACTCCAACACATTATAATGGAATTTGTAGGTACACTAATCCACTATGAAAGCCTTAAGGACTGGGTTTAGTTTACTCATGTTTGTTTGCCCAGTGCAGGTTGTAAATTTTTTCTTTATTGAATTAAGTAATGTTCAAATAGAAACTGGTTAGAGAGATGAAAAAATTTAAAAACAGAACTATTGTTGCCTGGTTTGTGGAAGCACTTGAATACCAGTCTACTATTGAGTTTCATAGGAATATACAGTTTTTAAAAACAATTTTACTGAATCACCTACCATATAATTCACACATTTAAAATGTGCAATTCAAAGATTTTTTTAAAAAAGATTTTTTTTTTGTGCACACAAGAGCTGGGGTGTAGGCCAGAGATGCAGGGGGGTGACAGGATTCACCAGAGACTGAGTGAGGAGCAGAACAGGAGGATCTACTGAAATACAAAGCAGGCGAGACAGGAGAGGTCTACTGAGCCATGTGGGTTAGCTCCCTGGCTGGCTATGATTGAACACACGCTGCAGTGGCTGCCAATAGCTTGATAGTGCTAAGACTTAACCCCTTGTGCCACCAGGGAGGCCCAAGATTGGTTTTTGAAGAGAGATGGAAAGCAAGAAGGGGTCTTTTTCCTGTGAGTTGCACACTGGCACATAGTGTATGTGGTGTTTTCTTTCTGATGATGATGTAAGTAATCCATTTAAATCATTTCCTGTTTGAATTTGGAGAAGGCTAGTAAGTGGCAAATCAGTGGGTATCCAAAGATAAGTAGAGGTGGCCATAAGTGGCGTAAAAGGGAAAGAAGAAAGGGATTCTTCAGAATGTTATTTATTCTGAGTTAGTAGAAAAGAAGCTGTGCAAAAAGGATTTTTATGAGTTTTTTGGAAGGTTCAATGTAAATCTGACTTTTGCTCATTTTTCATTTTTTCTCAAATTTTATTGATTTGTTACTTGTTTAAATAACTATGTAATTTTGAGAATACAACTTCACACCTCCATATGTGCACATGCTTCATTCAGCAACCAGCAAAGCGCATTCTTAAACACATTCCAAGAGTGATCCTAGAGTCAAAGTCTCATTCCTTCAGCCTCAGTACTACAGAGCACATATCTCTAGACTTGAATCATTCCTCTTTTTTTATTTGTATTAGTCATCAATTGCTGCATAAAAATTTACCCCAAACTTAGTGCTTATAGTTTATAGTTTATAGTTTCTGTGGGTCAGCATTTTGGGACTAGCATATCTGGGTGGTTCTGATTTGGAGTATCTCACAACGTGGCAGTCAAGATATGCCAGCAGGGACTGCAGTCATCTGAAGGACTCATTCCCAAGAATGGTGCACTAACATGACTGTCACGTTGGTAGCAACTACTGCTATGATGCCTCAGTTCCTTGCCAAATGCCACTCCACATGGGGCTACTTATGTGTTCTCATGTTATGGCAACTGCCTTTCATCTAACTAAGTGACCTAAGGGAGCATAAAGTGAAAGCTGAGTTGTCTTTTATGGCTTGGAATTTACAAACCCTATTTTCTGAGAAGGTCCATTGTCTATACAAGTCAGACTAAATCAGTAAGGGAAGGATAACAACCACACAAGGGTGGACATACAAGGAGGCAGAGACCACTGGAGACCATTTTGGAGGCCTGCAGCCACATTTATTTTTAAATATATGAAATATAATTAATTATATCTGTACCCAGATTTATTATTAATATGCAATATATTAACAATAATTGATATATAAAATATATAATGACATATACATACCACAAAGGTTATTCCTGAATTCTGGTACCATCTCTTGAAATAGTATATTACCATTTCCCGTAAGTGAAAAAAATCTCTTAAGACAGACACATAATTCTTAAATGTGAAAGACCAGAGAAAAAGGGAAGCCTGGAAAACTGTATTTCTTGGGCAGTTCAATATCCCAGGGTTCTCAATTTTATAACATAAACTTTCACTATATAATCATTCTTACACTTCCTGCCCTGAGATACAGTGGTGTCCTAGTCTCAAGATACTCATGACAGAACACTTCCCTCTACAATGCATTTAAAAAATAAACAAAACTCTTTCTTAGAAGTAAAATTGCAAGTGACATGCTAATACACATAGAACACTTTAAAGATTCCACTACAAATCTAGTTAAAACATTATATTAGTATAGCAGGTAGGAGGTTACAAAATCAATTTACAAAAATCAGTTGAGTTCATAAATGCAAACATCACAGCTGGAAAGGAATAAATCAAGAAAACAATACAATTTACAATTACATCAAAAAGAAATACCTAGGAGTAAACTTAACAGAGGTAAAGGACCTGTACAATGGGAGCAAAATGATATTGTTAAAAGAAATAGAAGATACAAAGAAATGGAAAGATATCCCTTGTTAATGGATTGGAAGAATAAACAATGTTAAAATGACCATCTTACCCAAAGCAATACACAAATTCAATGCAATCCCTATAAAAGTTTCAATGACATTCTTCAAAGAAATAGTATAAACATTACTGAAATTCATATGGAACCACAAAAGACCGTGAATAGCCAAAGCAAAAAGAATGATGGCATCACACTCCCAGACTTCACACTATACTACAAAGCTATAAAAATAAGAAAAAAGTATGATACTAGAACAAAAACAGACAGAGCAATGGAACAGAATAGAGAACCAAGAAATAAATCTACACTTATTTGGATAGTTAATATATGAAAAAGGAACCAAAAATATACATTGGAGAAAGGAAATTCTCTTCAACAAATAAATGGTTTTGGGGAAAATTGGACAGCCACATGCAAAAGAATGACATTAGACCACTATCTCATACTATACACAAAAATTAATGCAGGATATATAAAGACTTGAATGTAACATCTGAAAACATAAAATATATAGAAGAAAACACGTGTAAAACACTCCATGATGTATGCCTCGATGATGTTTTTGTAGATTCCACAAGAAAAACAAAAGAGAATATAAACAATTGGGACTACATCAAACTTAAAAGCTTCTGCACAGAGAAAAAGTATCACTAAAGATAACCCTACTGAATAGGAAAAAATATTTTCACAACAAACATCTGACATGGGGCAGATATCCAAGATCTACAAAGAACTCATATAAATCAACAAAAAGAAAACAAACCAATTTTAAAAATGGGCAAAGAACTAAATTGGCAATTCTCCAAAGAAGACATACAGATAAACAACAGGCACAGGAGAACATGCCCATCATCACTATGGTCAGGGAAATGCAAATCAAAGCCACAATAATAGACCATCTCATGTGTGTGGGAACGGCCCTTATCAAAAAGACCAGAAACAATAAGTGATGGTGAGGATGTTAATAAAAAAGAATACTTATACACTTTGGTTCAGGGACAGGTCAGTCCCTATGGAAAGCAGTATGGCGATTTCTTAAAATATTAAACATTGGGGCTCCCTAGTGGCACAAGGGGTTAAGCACAGCACTATGAAGCTACCCACAGCCTCTGCAGCACGGCCGGCCAGGGAGCAACCCACATGGCGCAGTAGACCTCTCCTGTCTCGCCCGCTGCTCCCCTCAGCACTGTACTTCAGTCAGTCTGCCTGTTCTGTTCCCCACTCTGTCTCTGGTGAGTCCTGTCACCCCCCGAACCTGTACCCCAGCTCTTGTATGCATAAATAAATTAATTAAAAAAATTTAAACATTGATCTACCATGTTTCAGCATTCTGCTCCTAGGTATCTACCCAAAGGATGCAAAAACACCAATTCAAATGGATATAATTGCAGCACTATTTACAACAGTCAAATTATGGAAACAACTTAAGTGCCCAAGGACAGATGAGTGGATTAGGAAGATGTGGTTTATATACACAGTGGAATACTACTTAACTATAAAAAATAGATCAATTCTTGCCATTTCTGACATGGATAGAACTGGGAAGGATTATGTTAAGTGAAACAAGTTAGGAGAAGGAAAAAAAAATACCAATAATGGAGTCTCACTGGTGGTGCAAGGGGTTAAGACTCAGCACTATGAAGCTATCAGCAGCTATTGCAACACAAGTTTGATCCCCGACCAGTCTTGCCCTCAGCTCCTGTCGCAGTGTATTTCAGTCAGTCTGCCTATTCTGCTCCCCACTCTTTCTCTGATGAATCCCATCTCTCCCCCACCTCCACACCTCTGGCCTGTACCCCAGCTCTTTTATGCATAAATAAATAAAATACATCTTTAAAACAAAAATACCAATAATGTCCCTTCTATGTGGGCTATAGAGAAACCAAACAAAGAATCAGAAAAAAACAAACCAAAATATCTGACTGTAAAACTGAGGGGGAGGTAAAGGTGGATAGGAGAGCAAAATGGGAGGAGGCACAATGGACTATAGTGGAGGCCTATGGGTGCTTTGGTGGTGGGTGTGGTGTGGTAACCTACACCTGAAGGTGTGATCCTGTACCTCTAAAATCATGCAGTGTTGTCAATCACAGTTGCTACCAAAAAACACACAAAAACCACAAAACAAACACCCTGTTCTTTCCTGATATAAGTTTTCTGGACTGCTTTTTTACACATTCTCTTTATCTTTTTTTTTTTTTTAAAGATTTATTTATTTATGCCTACAAGAACTGGGGTACAGGCCAGAGGTGTGGGGGGTGAGAGGATTCACCAGAGTCAGAGCGGGGAACAGAACAGGCGGATTGACTGAAATACACCACTGAGGGGAGCAGCGGGCGAGACAGGAGAAGTCTGCTGCGCCATGTGGGTAGCTCCCTGGCCAGGGATCGAACTCATGCTGCAGAGGCTGTGGGTAGCTTCATAGTGCTGTGCTTAACCCCTTGCGCCACCAGGGTGGCCCACATTCTCTTTATCTTATCTTTCATGGATTTGCAAATGAGAATTGGTCATCAATATCAAAATAATAATAATTGTTCCATCATTTGGAGAATTCAATTCTGCCTACTGACTCGTTTTAAATAACAAATTCATTAAAATGCTCACTCATAGCAGAGGTTATATCTCAATGGCTTAAAGATGACAAGCTGTATTTGCTGAGTGAAAAATATTTTCCTCAAATAGAAAATAGTTACTGGAATTACTGGGCATAATTTGAATGAGTCTGGACTTTTTCCATGTAAATTTCTTTAAATTTAGAGAAATGTTTACAGAAACTCCAATTCAAAGGGATTCAAATCACTTACCCAGCCAATACTCCGAAGTGAACTGCTAAAGTAATGGTAAGAGCAACTTACCATTTCTTTAAGGGGAAGGAAAACAATTTGGCAACTTCTTTAAGTTTGAATGGAACAAGATGAGCTGCATCATCAATTACCTTTAATGTACATTTTGTCCTGCGTTTCATCCAAGAATCTGGACATGACAGACAGGAGAGGTGCCTGCTGATTTTTAAGGAGTGTCAAGAGGCTGTGGCATTTCTGGAAAAGGAGAGATTCTATAACCATTCTGAGATGAACATAAGATTCATATTGAACTTCCATATTCTTAATCAGCTTTAATCATAATGTCACTCGAGTGAAGAGCGAGACTTGAAGTGAAGCTCATAATTCACTGCATCCCTGGAGTCACTGCGATTATTAAGTAAAAAAGCATTGGCCATGGGAAGTTTGAGACACCTGAGTTTTAGTTCTGCTATGAATTAGCTTTATAAGCTTAGGAAACTAGATTAACCTCTGAGTTTTTTCTTCTGTACGGTGCCAAGGAGAGGAGAGGGTCTTAATCTTAAGGTTTCCTTTTCATCACAGAGCTTGGTACAGTCAACACCAAATACAAAGTTCCACCACACAGCCTCACGGCTCCGCCCTCCTCGCTTTTCTTTGAAAAATTTCGAGGCTCTCCTACATTTTCTTGCTTAGAACTCCACACTGGTGCTCTAGAGGGCCTCTCACTGAACCCTGTATCTGGTGGTGGTTTTCAAAAAGGGAATCACCTATGGTTCTTCGTGGGTTGTGAAAAGCGCAGGGGTACAACGGGCTCCAGGCTGACATTATTTACTGGAAGTCTCTGACTTCGTTTTCCCTGACACCTTTGTGCGTTTCCCCGGAAGCCACCGATGAAAGCCCTCGTTAGGCGGCCATGGGGGAAAGGCGCCACAACGGCCAGCTCTTGGCTCTGGTTCTGAGGTGGAGGCATGGCAGGGCCTCCCGCTGTAGGGCCCTTCTTCGCGACTGTGTAAACTCGTATCGTGACAAAGCATTTCCAGTTTTCTCCCGAAAAGCTCAACCTGAGGTGACAACCGCGCCTCTACGGCCAAGTTAAACCGCTGAGGTACCTGCGCCCCGCGGTGGCCCAACCACCAGTCTCAGGAGCCCCACTTCCGGCACCCGCCGGCGGGCGGTTGCGCTTGAGGTCGGAACTACCAGGCCCAGAATCCCCGCGCGCATGCGCGCTGCCATTGTGATGCTCCTTTCCCGGTAACTCGCCCTCTCAGGCAAACCTGAAGATAGCGGCAATTCTCCGGTCGGGGGTGGAGACGCGCTCGCCAGACACTCCGCCCCCTTCGTGATAGACAATGGAACCAGCCAACCGACGTGGCGGACTGGGGACGTACTCTCCAATAAGCATTTGTGGCGGGGAGGTGGGCGTGGTCTGTGGCAGGGCAGGTGGGCTAGGCTGTGCCGGGTTGCGAAGGGGGAGAATAACGTCGGGTCGGGTCAGCAGGCGCTGCAGTAGTCGCCGCAGCGGCGATGGGAGCGGTGGGGACCGGGCGGCGGCGGCGGGGGCAGGAGGCGGAGCAGGGGCTGGCGCAGGAGCAGCGGCTGGGGGCGGCCCGCAGCAGCACTAACAGCAGCAGCCGCCGCCGCCGCCTGTAAACGCTGCGGGCGCCCGAGGGTACCGCCCGGCCCGCCGGCCCGCGGAGCCGCGCTCGGGTCCCGCCGCAGTCGGCGGCGGGGGATGGGCAGGTGGCTGCGGTCCCGCCTGCTGAGGGTTGACCCCTGTCGGCTCCAGCCCTAAACTGGACTCGAGCCCTCTCCCCGAAATCTCTGCGTCCGCCGGGGCCCAGGTAGGACACACCCCCCTGAAACCCCCAAGAGCGCCGCTGGGGGACACCCCAAGCCCTCCCTCCCCCCCACCCCCTCCTCAGGCCGCACCCCTCGCCCAGTCGCCGACCCTGTTGCGGTGAGGAGGGCGCTGGAGACTCTTGGGGGGCAGCCCACGCCCTGGGTTACTCCACCTCGGAGACGGTCTCTCCAGGTGTTCCCCAAGGGCTCTGCCGCGTTTAGTGTCTGCACGGAACTTGGAGGCTCACGAAGCTTCTCTCTGCGGGTGACCCACATATCACTTGTGTTCCTGCTGCCTTTGGTGTCAGAACTGAACACAGAGGAGTCTCTGGATCTGCTGAGCTGTTCTCTCTCCACCCCCACCCCCCACGATGGAAGGGGCATGTCACGGTAGAATCTGCTTGCTGTGTAGTATTAACGACGACGGCCACGACTTTGTGGTACTGAGTGTGCAGAAGCAACGACCTGAGGGATTTGTTGGTGATTTGCTTCGACTCCGATGATAGAGACACCCTAGGGTGCTGTGGGAGGGACAAAAGATTCCACTCCTGCACTGTTCAATTAGAGAACTAAGTAATCTATTCGGATGCCAGAATCCCACAGTGAAGTTAATTTTGTTTCAGTCGTGGCTGCACTGGAGGCAAAAATGACATTGAGTTGTTCTTTGGTTTTGAATTAAAGTTGATAGGTGGCAGCAATCCCGGTATGAACTCTTCTTCTCCTCCCCAGCCCTGTAGATTGTTCTTTGAACAAACAGTAAAGGCGGTTCGATCACAACCTGTGTGTTTTATGTGACGATATTTTGGTGCTGAATAGAAATTGAGTTTTCTGGTGCACATGAGGATCACATTATTATGAATGGGCATAAGTACACACGCCCTAGAGGATCTATTCTGTTTTGATACAGCGTTTGATTCTGAGCCATTATTAGCAGATGCATTGGTTTGTACACTCTGATTTGCCAGCAAAGAGCACAAAGGAGTGTTTGCTGTTTTCTTTTGGTTAAAAAGAGTAGCGTTCGTGTGGGAGGGGGAGTGGTTGAAGGGAGATGAGAGCTTGATTTTGAAGTACTTAGGGGAATTGATGTTATGTAGTGCTTTTTTATATCAAGTAGTAGTAATGGTGACGAATGTTAATATGACTAATCTTGAAGAATTTGTCTTAACACTAATTTCCCCCCAAATAATAGGCCTGTGCACTTGGGACATATATTGTTATCTGTTCAAAATGAAAACATACGGAAAGAAATCTTTAGAAACTTAAGTCTCCCTAGTGATTTTTTTCCTTTTTTTTTTTTTAAATCAAGGCTCTAGAAGGGATGTTTGAAACATGGCCATAAAGGAAAGTTTCTCTTACATTTTTTCTTTATGATAGAATGTTAGGAAATGCTTTTTTTCCTCTTTCAGTTTTAGACACATAAAAGAAATTGCTGCCCACAACTTCATTGGTTTAATTTGTAATATCTACTTGAAACAAATCCGTTCATCAGTAGGGGGCTGACAAAGATAATATATCTTGCTCATTATCTTGTACTATGGTTAATGCATAATTTAGTGAATTCTCTATTGTACTTTGTGACTTCAGATTTTGTCTTTTGACTTCCTTTAAATACTGGTTATTTTAATGCCACAGGAAATTTTCATGAAATTAGAACCCATTTGCTTTAGCAAATTGAATTTAGTGATATAGGCCTTCAAATACCTTTAAATGTAGTGTTAGAAGTGAAATATCTGTAAATTAACTGTTTCTGGGTATTTTACATCTAAAAATGCACTGAAATGTGAGAATTGGTGATATATTGTTGGATTTTCATTGTAAGTAAATATTGCAGAGCTGAGTTCTCTGTGACCATGGAATTTAAATATAACTTTGATTTGAGCAGGCAATACTTTATAACTTTATGGATGACAACTTGATTGTAATTCATGAGAGACACTGAGCTGGAACCACCCAGTTAAGACACACTCAGATTCCTAATTCTCAGAAACAGTGAGGTAGTGTTTATTGCTTTTAAAAAAAGTAATATTTAACTTAAGGGGGAAATATTTAATAACATTATTGAGCTAGTGGGGGCAAAATAAAATAGCCTTTGAGAATTAATGGAAAATATAGCTTCCTTCCTTCCCTGCTTAAGAAAATCTATCAATCAGTAGTAGAAAAATTCTTTTATACTTGTGTGGCAGTCCTTTCGATTTGAGCACGTCACTCAGAATTACTCAAGTCATAATCATTTTACGCTGTTTTGAAAAACATTCAAAATATATCTGGAGTTCTGTCAGTTTATTTGATTAGTAATATTTCAGGACAGCTTCAATGTTCACAGAGTTTTGAAATTTATGCTGCTATATTTCCTTGTCATCATTTGTTGTTATTCAGCATGTTATAAACAATAGTGATGGTAGTGATAGACTTTTCCCCTCCCAGACTTTAGTGGAAAGAATTTTTTGAGTTGAAAATACTTTCACAGCTTTTGTGCTATAAATACTCATCATTTCAGGCTAAATATCATACTTTTATATTTGATAAGAGCCTTTATGCCTGTATTTAAAAAACTAAATTTTGTAAAGCTAATTTTTGAGCATACAGTACATTTTAGCACTCAAGTTTCTGCCCTCCTTAAAATCTAGTGATCCTTGATGGTAGGTTTACAATACAGATTGAAATTATATTATTCACATGTGAGTATAAATTTTGTAGGGAAATTTCATTTTTAAACAGGTGATTTGTAAATAGACTTCTTGATATAGTTTCCTTTAGTTTAAAAATAACCAAGTTAAAGAGAATTACACTATTCTTCATGGTTATCATTTTATATGATGTTGATACTTAATTGAATATAAGTACTTATCAATTTTTGTGAAGATTTTGGATTTTTTTCTTTTTTCTTTTTTTAAACCTTTGTGTACAAGATCCTTGATGTTTGTGGATGTTAATAGCCTTTTTTTTTTAAACTATTAAGGAATTTTATTTCACTTCAATTTGAGAAAAGCTTCCCAAGGTAAAACCTATCTGAAAGAATCTGGGTGTTACAGTATCTTCTCAAGAATGGGGGTAGAATGGGACCTTCTTTTTTTCTTTTTTTTAAAAATATTTATTTATTTATACAAGCACTGGGTACAGTCAGAAGCGCGGGAGAGTGAGAGAATTCACCAGAGCCAGAGCGGGGAACAGAACAGCAGACTGAGGAAGTACACTGCTGAGGGGAGCAGCAGGCGAGGCAGGAGAGGTCTGTGCGCCATGTGGGACCCTAGCCCTGAGGCCAGGGATCCAACTGGCTCTGCAGAGACTGCGGGCAGCTTCGCAACCCAGCACTCAACCGCTGTGCCACCGGGGAGGCCCGAATGGGACCTTCTTGATGCCCTTTAGTAAGATGTCAAGATTTTTACAAATCATTTGTTTTGTTGTTTTTTCTTTTTTAACAGAATTTGCATCTTTATTGAAAATAAGAATCTGTGGGGTTTTTTTCCAAACCAGTTTAAATATTTTATAAACAATAGCTGGCAATTTCCTAAACAATTAAGTATATTCTTTGTTGTACAATAAGCCACCTCACAACTTTCAGCAAGAAAAAATACTAATTTTTTTTTTGAAAAAATACTAAATTTGAATAGCAAAGATATTACCTGATGAATTTGGACCCACATCACTTTAGTACTTCTTTGGGGAAGTGGGCACCACACTTCCACTCAATTAAAAGAAACATTTTTGCAGACTACAGGTCTTATTTTGTTTTATTTTTCCACACTTACTATGCAAAGGGGGTGGGTTCCAGCAGTTCAGGCTCCTTTCCATTCATTCTCATAAAGTTTGCCTCTCTTGGTGGGGCAGGCTTTTGTTTCAGTTGAAACCAATTAAGTTTCTTTTTGGCTTCCTTTTTCTGCATTTTCCTTCACAGGTTTCAGGAAGCTCTTTCTGCTCTTGAGAGTGCTTACTAAATAGGCTCAATTCTTGTTGCAAGAACTTTGCTTTTGAGTATCAACATTGCTAATTGCATGCTTGGTAACATTGTAGATCTTCGAATTTTGCCATGGTAACAATTGTGGTGCCTTTCTTTTTGGACAGTTCCCATTCCCTTGATGTCTTAGTGTCATTTTATAGATTCACCTGTGTGTGGCAAAAGGAACAGCTCCATGTTTTCTAAAAGACCTAGAGAACATACAGTTGGGTGTCTCTCCTCTCTCCCTTGTTTGTAATAACTGGAAGATGGAGTTTTGGCTAGAAAGTCTAAAATCAGTGTTTTAATGTTTAAATTAGAAGACCTTTGCCATTATATTTGTTTTTCCCTAATTGCTGTTATCATTCTTTTTACTCATGTCTCTTTTTCCTTTACAATGTTCTGAGATAACTCTTTTTTTAAAAAATGAGATTACAATATTTCCCTTATTTTGGTCTAGGAATATGATCATCTAAATACTGTATTGTATTAATATTTATCTGACATTTAGTTTCCAAAGTGCTGTATACTGTTGATTAAGTTTGGAACCTACCTCCTTTTTCTTCTTGATCTTCTGAGTGCCTACATTTCTAAATTATCTCAAAAGATGTTCTTACCATCATTTTCCAGTGACCAATAAGACAGAGATATGGGGTGGAAAATAGGAAAAATTTTTAAAGAAAAAAGTGAACCCTGTTACTGTTGGCATTCCTGGTGCCCAGGGTGTGTATGGTTACAAGATTGTTCTTCCACCTGAGTAGTTAGTTACAGTCTCTCTGTAGCTAGGTCCAAAACTTACAGGTAAATGTACAAGTAATTAGGATATAATATGAATATAATTTTAAGTATGAAAAATTCAGATGCATTCATAAATCATAAAAATCCTTTATCTTTTGCTGGCACATAATTTTTGGTTTAAAAATGATAGTTTAGCCAGGTTAGTATAACCTTCTCTTAAAAAATTCTTATTAAGCAAATTAATATAAACTGTTAATGGTGGCTCAGGATGAATTTTTTTTTTAAAGATTTATTTATTTATATAAGAACTTGGGTACAGGTCAGAGGCACAAGAGGGTGAGAGAATTCACCAGAGAGAGCGGGGAACAGAACAAGCAGATGGACCGAAGACACTGCTGAGGGGAGCAGTGGGTGAGGCAGGAGAGGTCTGCCATGCCATGTGGGTTGCTCCCTGGCCGGCCTGGGATTGAACTCATGCTGTAGAGGTTACGGACAGCTTCACAGAGCAGTGTTCAACCCTCTGCGCCACCGGGGAGGCCCTCAGGATGAAATTTTTTTTTTTTGAGATTTATTTATGCGTACAAGAATTGGGGTACAGGCCAGAAGTACAGGGGTGGGTGGGTGGGTGAGAGGATTTACCAGAGACAGAGTGGGAAACAGAATAGGCGGATTGACCGAAATACACTGCTGAGGGGAGTAGCAGGCTAGACAGGAGAGGTCTGCTGCACCTTGTGGGTCAGCAACCTGGCAGGGGATTGAACTGGTGCTGCAGTGGCTGTGGATAGCTTCTTAGTGCTGAGACTTAACCTCTTATACCACCAGGGAGGCTCTCAGGATGAAACTTGAATCTATTCTTATCTCTACTCTAACATGTCATAGGACCTTAAATTACTTTACTTTGCCTCAGTTTTGCTGTTTTTAAGAAAGGAAATTAAAATAGTTAAAATCCAATTACAATAAAGATTATTAGAGAGAAGGTTCTGATTTGTTTTTTCTTTGTCTTAGTGGGAGGATCATAAACATATGCTTTGTTTGATTTGAATACAGCAGATTTTATCCAAGAAGTGATCTTTTTCGGTGTTTTCTTTACAGTCTGACCATGTAGTTTATACTGTACTTTCTGTCAGGGAAGAATTTGTCTGTGTGTTTGTTAGCACCTGTAGCCAGGGAGAGAACTCCATTGTTTACACTTCTATTCTGTTGTCAGTTATTGTAACCATACTGACTTACAAAGTTTCTTTTCACTATTAATAATTATTAATAGATTTATACAAGAACTATTAATAGATATTTCACTTTCTTAAATATATTTTTTGAGCCCAGAGAGAGTCCATGCTGCTAGAATTATAATTTACCTTCTTTGAAACTTTAGAAGAAACAGTAGAAGTGTGAATGTTGACTAAATTTTCTTTTCCTTTTTGCTATCAATAAATAGGGTTATTCACAAATCTCCATGATTTTTTACTAACCCTTTAGAGATTCTTTTGTTGCAATCTATGAAGTAAAAAAGAAGAAAAAAGAAAAGAGAGAAAAAAGTCCTTCTATCCCTTACTTCTGTTGTTTACATTACATTCTGTTTTATTATTAAAGGTTTTGAAAAACGTAGCTGGTATGTAATCTTAGTAAATTTGTGTCTACATCTCAACTGTTGTATTTTAAAACTTAATTTAGATATTTTTTTATAAGGTGAAAATGTATTGTCTTGCTTTTGAGATCTAGAAGATAGCCAGGGTGCATCTAATTATATTTTAATCTTTTTTTAAATTAAAGAACAGATATTCTAAATTTTGTTTACATGATAGGCCATGATGTCCTCAAAGCATTTGATCTTTTACCTTAATAATAAGAGGTATTTAGTGTACTTACAGTTTTTATCAAATTTGGAAAAAATTTAGAGATTTTTTTTTTTTCCCAGCATGGGATCTCTCTGGGCTTAACCCAGAGGGATGTATCCATAAATTAAAAAAAAAAGTATCCATAAATTAAAAATCTGCTTAAAGTAGAGAGAAACTTTGCAAGACAGTATGGTTAAAATAACTGGCAGCAAAATAAAAGTGAAAACAATCTCTCTATCCTTTTCTTTGGGATTCCAGTTACATGTAGGTTAGGCTTTTTTGTTATCCCATTGCTCACTGGTACTCTGGTGTCTGTCTTTTTCACCATATGTTTCATTTGGATAGTTTAGTTTTCTGTATCTGCACTAATTCTTTCAGCCACATTAGGTAATGTGGTATTAGTCCCACCCAGTGTATTTTTTCTAGTGTATTTTTATGCCATGTATATACTTTACATATCTGGAAGTTCTGGCATATTTCGAAATATGCCGTTTCTTTTCCCATGCTTATATTTTTCTCTAATTTCTGAATATATTTAATAAATTTATAATGCTTGGGTTTTTTTGGTTTAAATTAAAATTTTTGTTTTTGCGTAGAAGAACTGGGGTGTAGGCCAAAGGTGCAGGTGGCGGTGGTGGTGGTGGTGGGGGTAGTGAGAGGATTCACCAGAGGCAGAGTGGGGAACAACAGCACAGGTGGATGTACTGGAATACACTGCTGAGGGGAGCAGCAGGCGAGACAGGAGAGCTGCACCATATGTGGGTCAATTCCCCAGCCGGGGATTGAACTCAGGTCATAGAGGTGATAGTGCTGACACTTAGCCACTAGAGAGACCCTGTAATAGCTGTTTTAAAGTCCTCGCCTAGCAGTTCTGTCATCTGTACCATTTCTGAGTCTCTTTTTATTGATTAGTATTTATCCTTTGCATCCCTGGTAATTTCTGATTGGGTGCCAGACAGTGTGTGATTTTTCATTGTTATATGTTGAGTTTTTGGGTATTCCTGTAAATATTTTTGGGATATAGTTTTTTATTCTGGGATATAGTTATTTGAAAGTAGTTTGAGGCACTGAAGGCCTTGGATGTTTGGAGGTCTTTTTAGTGAAAAAAAGACCTTTTTTTTTGTTTGGTGGCTAGACAAACTACTCACAACTTGTATGAGCATCAGTGATTATTCTGCCTGTCCCTTTTCAGTAGTAATTTCCCTGGCCTTTATCATTTCTTTACATAGTGCATGGATAAGTACTCAGCCAATCTCAAGACAAATCCTCTCTAGATACCTAGAGCTTCTTCTTGTATAGGACGCTCCTCTCCCAATCTCTGGTTTATGTTTATTCAACTTTCTTTGGGTTCTACATTCTTAGGCTGTGGCCCAGAAACTTCAGGCAGTCAGATGGGGACATTTGTAAAGTTTAACTGATCCTTTCCCTCATGGATTCCTGTCCTGGAATGACTGGTGTACAGTGTCTAAAATCTATTGTTTCATATATTTTGTTTATTTTTCTAGTTAAGGTGGGAGAGTAAATCAGATCCCTGTTACTCTAGTGTGATCAGGAACTGAACTGGTTTTGTGTATATTAAAATCTCAAGCAAAAAGAAGTCATATTTCAGTCATGCTGTCACTAGAAATCTGTGTATTCACTCTGTGCCCACATTTACTTCAGAAATATTTTCCTTCCCGTTTAAACACGTCATAAGCTCTTCTGATGATTAATTCTAGCACTTCTCCCCTTGAGATTAAAATTGTAGGTTAAAATAATTTTCCTATTGAAAAGAATATTAGCATAAACTATATATGGCATGTATAAAACCATACTGCTTTTTATTTAGTGAACTATCTAGCCTCCTCCCCAAGTGTAGGATGGTCTTATTACATCAGTCTGTCTAGGTAATAGTAATTACTGAACTTCCTTAGATTTGCCTTATATCGTCCCATGCTCTGAGGTCCTTCAGTGACTTCCTCTTGTCTATTGAAACTTAATGAAGTCCATCCTGATTTTTTTTTAAGATTGATTGATTGATTGATTGATTTATACAAGCACTGGGTACAGTCAGAAGCACGGGAGGGTGAGAGAATTAACCAGAGCCAGAGCTGGGAGCAGAGCAGGCAGAAGGAGTGAAGTACACTGCTGAGGGGAGCAGCGAGTGGCAGGAGAGGTCTGCGCGCCATGTGGGACCCTCCTCCAGTGGCCAGGGAGCAGCCGGGGATCAAACCGGCGCTGCAGAGGCTGCGGGCAGCTTCACAACCCAGCGCTCAACCACTGTGCCACTGGGGAGGCCCCATCCTGATTTTTATAGCCTGAATTCAGTTTTCCTCAGGCCTCTCTAAGTCAGTTCTTTTCCATCTAGACTAATCTGTATATTCATTTTCTCATGCACTTGTACTTTGTCCTCATTTCTTCTTCTGTGCCTTTGCTTACATTCTCAGTTAGCTTTTTGCCTTGAAACAAACCATCCTACAAAAACTGAGATTAAATAGTAGTTATTAGTTAACTGTTATGTGGGTTTGCAGTTTGGGCACAGCTGAGTGGTTCTTCTTTTGAACTTTGAGCTTTCATAGGTGAGGCAGTTACCTATCTAGCTTGGTTTCTTTACAGTCAGAATTCCAAAACCAGTAAAAGAGGATAGGACCAGTGCATGTGTGCTTTTTAAACTTTTGGTGCATGTTTGTTAATGTTCCATTGGTCAAAGCAAGTCACAGGGCAAAACCCAGTTGCTGAAATGGAGAAAGAAGCTCTTATCACTTATTGGGAGATGCAGCAACTTCATATTGTAAAGAGATGTATATATGGGAATGAGAGGAATTTGTGGCTATTGTGCAGACTATCAAATCCTAGCTACCTCCTATGTGCAACATTGTAACGATCATCTTAACCCTTGTTAACCTCTCTCAGTTCTGATTGTCATATGTATTTGATCCTTGCAACTTGATGTTGATTAACTGTTTACATTGTTTACCTTTTATATTTACTATTAGTTTGTTTTTGTACAGTGTATCCTATTTTAGCTGGAAATGATTGTTTAACTTTCCTTCTTCCCTTAATGGTCAACTTAATTGAGGGCAAAACTATGTATGTATGATACTTTTTTTTAAAGGTTTATTTATTTATTTATTATTATTATTTTTTTATTAAGGCATGTTTTATTTATTTATTTGTTTGTTTTTTTATACATGCACTGGGTACAGTCAGAAGCGCGGGAGGGTGAGAGAATTCACCTGAGCCAGAGCGGGGAGCAGAGCAGGCAGAAGGACCGAAGTACACTGCTGAGGGGAGCAGCGGGCGGCAGGAGAGGTCTGCGCGCCATGCGGGACCCTCCTTCAGTGGCCGGGGAGCAGCCGGGGATCAAACCGGCGCCACAGAGGCTGCGGGCAGCTTCGCAACCCAGCGCTCAACCACTGTGCCACGGGGAGGCCCAAAGGTTTATTTATTTATACAAGAACTGGGGTACAGGCCAGAGTCATGGGAGGGTGAAAGAATTCACCAGAGACAGAGCCGGGAGCAGAACAGGCAGAATGACAGAAACACTGCTGAGGGGGAGCAGTGGGCAAGACAGGAGAGGTCTGCTGCACCATGTGGGTATCTCCCTGGCTGGCTGGGAAGGGAATCGAACCTGCGCTGCAGAGGCTGCAGACAGTGTCACAGCGCTGCGCTCAACCCACTGTGCCACTGGGGAGGCCCTGCATGATAATTCTTTCTGTTCCTCTACATATTGATAAAACTTTGCTGAATGGTTATACATGTATTTTCAAATCAACTCTCATCAGTTATTTGCATGAGGACTAGTAAGCTTCATTCATCTGTACAGGAGGTGAAAGACATTTTATTCATCAAATATTTATTAAAAGATTGTTCTGTGGTAGGTATAATGCTACATACTAAGAATACAAAGATGAGTAAAATTCTGCTCTTGACCTCGAGAAAGTTATAGGATATTATGAATTGTGTATGTGCTTACTTCTAAGCTTGTTTCTTTACTCTGACCTTAGATTTCTGCCACATGCTCAACTCACAGGTTAACTGATTTTTCACTATTGCATGGATGGTATTGTCTCTGCTGTCCATCACATTGCTAGATAGTTGTTGCCTAAGCTATTCTGCATCTGGCTTCAGTTGTGTGTATGCTTTTCTTGATTTTTTTCAATGTTGTTTGTGAGATTCATTCATATAGTTAAGTGTAGTAGTAGTTTCTTCATTTTCATTTTAGTACAGTTATTGTGGTAGGTAGAATAGTGGTTCCCCAAAGATATTCAAGTGCTAATCCCTAAAACCTATGAATATATTAACTTAAGTGATGAAGGAACTTTACAGATGTGATTAAGGTAAGGATCTTGAGATGGGAAGGTAATCCTTTATTATCCAGGTGGAATCAACTTAACCACAGGCCCTTATAAGAGGGAGCCATGTGTATTTTTTGATGATGGAAGCAGCAGTCAGAGAGAGAAATTTAAAGGTGCTTCAGTCACTACTGGCTTTGAAGATGGAGGATGGAGCTATGAGCCAAAGAATGCGAGCAGCTTTTAGAAGCCGGAATAGACGAGGAAGCAAAGTCTCTTCCTAGGGCTTCTAGAGGAACATGGTATTGCTGACACCTTGGTTTCAGCCCCAGTGGAAGTCTGGACTTCAGATTCTAGAATTGTGAGATTTACTTTTGTGTTGCTTTACTACTAAATTTGTGGTGATTTGTGGTGATTTGTTATGACAGAAGTAGGAAACTAACAATTTTCCTACACTATGTGTACTATACTATGTACATTATGTATATTCTATAATTTACCCATTTTTTTTATTTATACAAGAACTGGGGTACAGGCCAGAGGTGTGGGAGGGTGAGAGGATTCACCAGAGACAGAGTGGGGAGCAGAATAGGCAGACAGACCAAAGACACTGCTGAGGGTAGCAGCAAGCAAGAAAGGAGAGGTCTGCTGCACCATGTAGGTATCTCCCTGGCCGGGAATCGAACCCATGCTGTGGAGGCTGTGGACAGCTTCACAGTGCGGTGCTCATCCTGCTGCACCACCGGGGAGTCCCTAATTTATCCATTCTTTTGCTCGACATTTGGGTTTCCAGTATTTGACGTTTTGGAGAGTGTGTCTATGAACATTCTCGTAAATGTTCCTTAGAAAAAGAGTTGCTGATTTACAGGTGTACAGATCTTCACCTTCATTTTATAATACACTACAGAACTATTTTCCAAAGCACACTTCTACCATCAGTGTGTGTGTGTGTTCAATTTTTTTATTTTTAAATTATTTCTTCCTTGATATTCACTATAATGCTTCCTTCTTTTATGTAGGTGGATCCTCAAAATTTGCTTCAAGTCAAAACACATTTGGGAGTTAATTTATAATTTCCTTAACATAGCAGTAGTAGGCGGCATTGGTTTATTTTTACTCCTTTTTTGATCAACTAATTTTTCTATTAACTTTAAAAGCAAAATTATAACAAATCAAATACTATAATTTAATTTGTGATCATAGTTGTAATTTCTCTTACAGCATTTTTAAGATTTACTAAATTATGCATACAAGAACTGGGGTGCAGGTGTGTGCCACCAGGCCCCTCTTCCAGCATTTTTATATGAATAAGTAGTTGTATAATAGTAGTAGTTGCAGGCATCCGTGCAAACATAATAATTTTCTTTCATCAACAGCTTGTTTCAGACTGTTATTTCTGGGAATATGATTATTTCTATTGATTAAGAAGCATGCAAAATGAAATTCTGAGAAATTACTACCATTTATTGAGCATAGACAGTGTGTCAGACAAAGTGACCAATAAATACTTACATATGTTTTATCATTTTTAATCCTTAGATACCCTTGTTATCCCTTTTTTTTTAAAAAAGATTTTTTTTTATACAAGAACCGGGGTACACAAAGGACACAGAAACATCAATTCCAAAGAACACCTGCACCCCTATGTTTATAGCAGCACTGTTTACAATAGCTAAGCTTTGGAAACAGCCCAAATGCCCAAAAATAGATGACTGGATCAAGATGTGGTACATATATACCATGGAATATTACTCAGCATTCAAAAAAGATAAACACATGCAATTTGCAGCAACATGGATGGCACTGGAAGGGATCATGCTCAGTGAAATAAGCCAAAAAGAAAAAGAAAAATACCGGATGGTCTCACTCATAGCAGGAATCTAGAAAACTTAAATAAGGGATCAGGAAAATGAATAACTATAAGAAAGTGAAAATCAAAATCAACAAAAAACTATGAACCAGAGACACTTTTTGGGGGGTGGGGGCCGGGAGGGGAGGGATTGGGGTCAGAATGGGGCATGTGCAGTTGTATGGGGGAATATAAAAATAAAATTTATTATTTTAAAAAAAAAAAATGAACCGGGGTACAGGCCAGAGTCATGGGAGGGTGAGAGGATTCACCAGAGACAAAGCAGGGAGCAGAACAGGCAGACAGACTAAAAGCACTGCTGAGGGGAGCAGCAGGTGCTAGAGGTGAGATCTGCCTCGACATGTGGGAATCTCTGGCCAGCCGGGAATCGAACCGGCACCGCAGGCGATGCGGACAGCTTCACAGTGCTGCGCTCAACCTGCTGCGCCTCTGGGGAGGCCCTGTTATCCCTTTTTTGTATTAATAGATAATGAGTTGATTCAGAGAGAGTAATGTAATGTGCTGGTCTTTTTCTTTTTTTTTTCTTAATGACCTAACACAGTTCACATCATTTTATTCACATTTGAACTTCACTGGAGTCTGGGGATAGAGTCATCTTTTGTTTCAAGAATGAAGTCTTCAGGTATTGTCTCAGGTGCTACGTGAATTAACTGGTCATCATGAAAACGTAGGGTTCATAATTTCTCTAATTCATAGGGTTCTCTGGTTTCTGGAGACATCAAATGGATCACCACGCTGTAAAAACCCACGCAGAGCTAATCATCAGTCTCCTTCCTTTTGATTTTAGCATGAGTTTCACTTCTACATTTCAGGTATTTGTATGTCACCAGTTTATCTCAAAGGATACATCTATATATATAATTCAGGAACAGGAAGATGGAAGAGATGGATAGGGCAAGGTACAGGGTAAAAGCACAGAACTTCTGTGTCCTCACCAGGCACCGCTGTTCACCCTATATCTGGTGGTGGCACAAGGAGTTAATTCTCAGTGCTATAAAGCTATCAGCAGCTACTGCAGCATGAGTTCGATCCCTAGCCAAGTTGCTAACCCACATGGCACAGCTGACCTCTCCTGTCTTGCCCACTGCTCAGCAGTATATATCAGTAGATCTACCTGTGCTGCTCTCCACTCTGTCTCTGGTGAATCCTCTCACTCTCCGCGCCTCTGGCCTACACCCCAGCTTGTATGCATAAAATAAATCTTTAAAAAAAAAGTGCCCATAACTTAAATAAGTTGGTTGAGTGTAATATTTTCATAGAAAAGAACAGTCTTTTGGCCTCCCCACTCTGCTCCATTTCACACTCTGCAGAAGTACTCACTTTTTTTAAAAAAAGATTTATTTATTTATTTATACAAGCACTGGGTACAGTCAGTACGCGGGAGGGTGAGAGAATTCACCAGAGCCAGAGCGGGGAGCAGAGCAGGCAGAAGGACCGAGGGGGATCGAACCGGTGCTGCAGAAGCTGCGGGCAGCTTCACAACTCAGCTCTCAACCGCTGCGCCACCAGGGAGGCCCAGAAGTACTCACTTTTAATACTCTTTGCTATTTCTTTTGGTGTTTACTTTCATATTCCAAATTAACTTGTGTATATTGCTACTGATAAATTTTTATTTTTATTAATTTTTTTAAAGATTTATTTATTTATACAAGCACTGGGTACAATCAGAAGCACCGGAGGGTGAGAGAATTCACTAGAGCCAGAGAGGGGAACAGAACAGGCAGACTGACGAAAAAATACACTGCTGAGGGGAGCAGCGGGCACGGCAGGAGAAGTCTGTCGTGCCATATGGGACCCTTGCAGGTGGCCGGGGATCGAACCAGTGCTGCAGAGGCTGCAGACAGCTTTGCAGCCCAGCACTCAACTGCTGCGCCACCAAGGGAGGCCCACTGATAAAGTTTTAAATTTTAGTTATTGTCTGTTGGCTGTCCACTGTGGAAGATGAGGGTGTAACTTTTTCTCTGCCTATTTCTACGTTTTTTTTTCCAAGAATGTAATAATTTAATTCTGTTTAGGGCAATTTTGAGGTTTTTTTATGACTGTAAATGCTTTTCTTATCTAAGCCATGAAATTTATTATTTTTATTTTTCTTTGAAAAAATTTTTTTATATTTAATATTGATTTATTTATGCATACAAGAGCTGGGGTACAGGCCAGAGATGGTGGGGGGTGAGAGGATTCACCAGAGACAAGAGTGGGGAACAGAACAGGCAGATTGACCAAAGTACACTGCTGAGGGGAGCAGCAGGCGAGTCAGAGAGGTCTGCTGCGCCATGTGGGTTGCTCCCTGGCTGGCTGGGGGATCGAACTCATGCTGCAGAGGCTGCAAATTGCTGCGAAGTGCAGTGCTTAACTAACTCCTTGTGCCACCAGGGAGGCCCCATTTATTTATTTTTTTACATCATTGTTCCTTTTTGTGCAATATTTGATTTCCCCTCAGATGCTTTTTTTGCTTTCCTTTTTTTTTTTTTAAATTTTTTACGTCCTTGTTCATTTTTAAACAATATTTGCTTTCCCCCACCCCCTCAGGTGTAGAATTTCCTTCAACCATAGAATTTCCTTCATCAATGCACCCATGTACCATCACCACAGTCCCCTCTTAAGCCAAGAAATTTATATCTATATCTATATAGAAGTGGATATGCCTTTTCTTTTTTACACTAGTGTTTATTTTTTCTGAAATTATAACTAATGTGTGTGCATGTTGGTTTGTTTCCTAATCTCTTAATTCAATCCGAAGATTTCTATCACTTGTATAAATCTACTCTTATGTATTCAGGTTCATCTAAGTATTCTATCAATGTCATCATCTTTGAGAAATTTATCCTAGTATCTTCTAACCTGTAGTCTGGAAGACTATTCAAATGGTCTGTTTGCCCAAATGTATAGCTTTCCACTTGAAATTTTCTTCTACCATTATTTAGGGTATTTCTTTCATCTCTTGTATTGATTTAGTAGGTTTCTTACTTGTATTCTTGTTTTGATGGAACATACTCTCTATTAGCATTCTGAGAAAGGATATAGAAAATAAAAATTTAAAGACCATAGATGTCTGAAAATATGTTTACCTTCATGCTTGAGTGAGATTTTGGCTGAGAACAGAATTCTAGGTTGGAATCAATTTTCCCTCAGAATGTTTAAGATGCTGTCTTGCTGTTTTCTCACATCAAGTCTTGCTGTTGAGAAGCCTGCCATCATCCTGACTTTTTTGTATGAAATCTTTTTTTCTTTCTCTCTCAAATCTTAGGTGGTCTTCTCTATGTTCCTGAATCTGAAAGTCTCTGAGGTGTTTTGGTATGGGTCTCTTATACTGGGTAGTTGTTATACCTAAGCAATCAGAAAACTGGATATTTGAAATTAGGAAAATTTCTTGAGTTACTTTGATGATTTCTTTACTTATATTTACTTCTTCTGTAATTTTATTTAAATTGAGGTATATATAATTTACATGTAACTTTATATTTCAGATGTATGTTATTTAATTTTGTATACCTTATAAAATGATCACCATAATTAGGATCTATCCCCTTATATAATTATAATCTTTTTTCTTCTCATGAGAATTTTTAAGATATATCCTCTTAACAACTTTCAAATATGTAAGACAGCACTATTTTTAAAATTTTTAAAAATTTATCGTATATATTTTTTACATAATTTTTCATTTTTGTATAATGTATGCATTTTCATCTTGGTTATCGTCCCCATAAAATTCCTACCCCTCTTATTTTGATCCTGCTCCCTTCTACCCCCCTGTAGTGTGTCTCTGGTTTATAGTTGTCTGTTGATTTTAATTTTTACTTTATTATAATTAGTAAGATAGCACTATTAACTATAGTCACTATGCTGTACATCACCAGGATTATTTATCTTATAAGTAAATAAATAAAAGGTTTCTACCTTTTCTATCCCTTTCATCTATTTCTCTAAGTCCCTACCCCCTACCTCTACCAGCCACCAATCTGTTCTTTGTGTCTTTTTTTGTTTTTGTTTTAAGATTTCATGTACAAGTGAGATCATACAGTATTTGTCTTTCTTGCTCTGGCTTATTTCATTTAGTATAATGATACCCTTGAGGTTCATCTATGTGTTTTGCAAATGGCAAGATACTATTCTTTATTATCCTTGAATAGTATTTCTCTGTGTGTGTGCATGCATGCGTACACACATATATGCATACAAATCACGTTTTCTCCATCTATTGATGGACACTTAGGTTGTTTCCATATCTTGGCTATTATAAATAATGCTGTGATGAACATGAGGGTGTATATATCTTTCAAGTTAGAGTTTTAAAAGTTTGCTATGGATAAATATTCAGAAGTGGAATTGCTGGGTCTTGTGTTAGTTGTATTTTTCGTTTTTTGATGAAACCCCATACTGTTTTCCATAGTGGCTACGCTAATTTATGTTACAGCCAACAGTGTGGAAGGATTCTCTTTTTCTCTGCATTCTTTTCAATACTTGTTACTTCTTATCTTTTTCATAATAGCCATTTTAACAAGTGTGAGGTGCTGTCTTACTATGATTTTGATGTGCATTTCCTTGATGATTGAGCAAGTGATGTTGAACATCTTTTGATGTACCAGTTGGTTATCTGTATATCTTCTTTGGAAAAGTGTCTATTCAGATCTTTGGTTCATTTTTAATCAAATTGTGTAGGATTTTTGCTGTTGAATTTCGTGTTTCTATAACTTAGTATTCTGATGTTGAGCCTTTATGACAAGTCCTCTGATTATAACTTTTTTCTTATTTTTGTTGTCTCTTTTATGTGCTCTTCTGTTTGTATGTATCATTTAGGTTTTTTTTTTTAAGATTCATTTATGCATACAAGAACAGGGGTACAGGCCAGAGATATGGGTGGGTGGGTGGTGAGAGGATTCACCAGAGAGGGAGTGGGGAACAGAAGAGGCAGATGGACTGAAATACACTGCTGAGGGGAGCAGCAGGCGAGTCAGGAGAGGTCTGCTGCGCCATGTGAGTAGCTACCTGGCCGGGGATTGAACTTGGGCTGCAGCTGCTGCAGATAGCTTCATAAGTTGTGTCCTAAACCGTTGCGCCACCAGGGAGGCCTGAATCATTTAGTTTTTGATTTACAGATATAATATCCATCTTAGAATATCAATGATAATTTTTTTTACTTTTTTTTTTAAATGATGTATTTATACAAGAACTGGGGTACAGGTCAGAGGCGCAGGAGTGTGAGAGGATCCACCAGAGACAGCGGGGAACAGAACAGGCAGAATGACTGAAACACACTGCTGAGGGGAGCAGCGGGCAAGTCAGGAGAGGTCTGCCCCACCATGTGGGTTTCTCCCTGGCCGGCCAGGAATTGAACCTGGACTGCAGAGGCTGCGGACAGCTTCACAGTGCGGCACTCAACCTGCTGCGCCACCGTCACCAGGGAGGCCCAGAATATCAATGATAATTTTTTAAAAGTTTTATTTTTATGTAGCTGGTTTCATTTTAGCTTTTAAAAAAGTTTTTGCTTGTTTTTGGCCTCTATTTCATTGTTTCCCTCAATTTTGGTTATTGTTAGTTATCTATAAGAGTGAAGGGGCTAGTTGGAAACTATTTGTGTGTGTGTGTGTTTAAATATTTATTTATGCATACAAGAACTGGGTACAGGCCAGAGGTGTGTGGGGTGAGAGGAGTCACCAGAGAGAATGGGGAGCAGAGCAGGCGGGTCTACTGAAGTACACTGTGGAGGGGAGCAGTGGGCAAGTCAGGAGAGGTCTGCTGCGCCATCTGGGTTGCTCCCTGGACAGCGGGGGATAGAATTTGTGCTGCAGTGCCTGCCAATAGCTTGATAGTGCTGTCTTTATCCCATGCCACCAGGGAGGCCCTGTGTGTGTTTTAACTGTAGTTTTTATGTAGGGTTATTTTGTTGACTGACTCTTCCCATCTTTTCCCCAGGATAGCAGAGAAAGGGGAGGAAAACGGAGACATGCATATTCATTAAGTTATATTTCACTTAATTCTCTTCTTTTTGGTATGGTACTCACCCCTCAGTGATACCTCTCATATGCCAATCCAGAGATCCTGTATTTTACTTTTTTTCTGTGGATCATTTTTCTATAGTGGGGAAAGGGCAGTGATTTAGGTTTGGAGTAGGTGAGAGGATTTTGGGTTTCAACATCTTAGCACATATTCAATCCATTCCTCTGATTTTTGTTCTTTTATTTCCACTTCCAGAAACATCTGATAATGCCAATTACTAAGATTTTGGGGAATTTGTGGTATAAATCATATAACTTATTGGCCTTCACCACCACTGTTGTGGATTCAGCTTTCTCAGATTCAGTACATCAGTTACTTCTTGTGCATCTTGCAAGCTTGTGTTATTATGTTACATCAGTTCTCCTGTGTAGTTTTCCCTTGTGGATTTATGCTAAAGAACAATGCTTAGCATATATAGTATGCTCTCAATAAACAAAAATACATGAATGTTTCGTTGTGTTTCTAAGACCAGGTAGTTAATGATGGTGTACTTTCCTTTTGGCTCAACCTCTGACTAAGGATTGATCTTTCTTAACTTAGTGTGTCAGGTTTCCCAGGAGGTCCGTCTTTTTTCTGATCTTTTTCTGAAGGCTAGGATCATGACGTATTAATCTTTGTGTTTGTACCTTTGACAGGGTATTCATCTAATGTTTATGTAAAGAATGATTAGTAAAAGCTTAGACTGTAGAATTTAAGAAAGTGCTTACTCATGCAAATGATTTTGTATACCGCAAATCAAGATTATTAATAGAAAAAATGAATTAAAAAATAGATATCTATAACATAATTTAGCCATTCTGAAACTCTTTGGTCTTAGGATTGCTTATCAATCTTAAAATTTATTGAAGACACTATGAAGATTTTTGGTTTTTCCAGCATGAATTTATGTCTAATGATATTTACTATATTGCAATTAAAACAAGTATTTATGTTTATTTTAAATTAGTAAAACAGTTGCATCTAACAATGTTCCAAAACTATTTCCAAAATGACGCTACTTTACATTTTTTCAAGTCCCTTTAATGTCTGGTCTGATAGAAGACAGCTGGATTCTCATATTTCTATACTCCTTCTGTTGCAATGTGTTGCTTTGGTTGAAGCATATGAAGAAAACATGGACTTCAGACACACAGTTGGAAAGGAAGACAATTTTACTAGCTTTTTAAGATAATTGTGGTTTTCCCTTTTTATAAATTAAATTTTTAAAAAGATTTATTTATTTATTTATTTATACAAGCACTGGGTACAGTCAGAAGCGCAGGAGGGTGAGAAAATTCACCAGAGCCGGAGCGGAAAGCAGAACAGGCAGACTGACGAAATACACTGCTGAGGGGAGCAGCGGGTGGCAGGAGAGGTCTGCACGCCATGTGGGAGTCTCTCCTGGCGGCCGGGGATCAAACTGGCGCTGCAGAGGCTACAGGCAGCTTGGCAACCCAGCGCTCAACCGCTGCGCCACCGGGGAGGCCCTATAAATTATTTTTTATTTAAAAAATTAATAATGGTAGATGATCTTTTTTGGTTATGCAGTTCTATCACTCTAGCAAGTGTATAAATTAATGTAACCCTTACAATAATGGTAGCAGTGTAGTAGTAACAATTCATACTAGTATTCATAAGTATTAATCAGAGCTCTAAACCATACCCCCCAAGCTCCCTCATACTGTCACTTTAATCTTTACCTCACCTCTAACCCTTGGCAACGACTGATAATTCTGTCACTACAGTTTTGTTTTGTTTTTTTAAATTTATTTATTTATTTTATACAAGAACCGGGATACAGGCCAGATGCACGGGAGGGTGAGAGAATTCACCAGAGACAGAGTGGGGAACAGAACAGGCAGACTGACTAAAATACACTGCTGAGGGGAGCAGCGGGCAAGACAGGAGAGGTCTGCCCCGCCATGTGGGACCTTCGCTGGCTGACTGGGATCGAACCAGCACTGCAGACGCTGAGAACAGCTTCACAGCACGGCACTCAACCACCTGCTCCACCAGGGGAGGCCCTAGTTTTGATTTTTTGAGAATGTCGTATAAGTATAACCATACAATATGTAACTTTTGGAGATTGACAGGTGATATCAAACATCTTTTCATATGTTCATTTGCAGTCTTCTTTGGTGCAATTACATTTTGATAAAGAGTCTGTCTTTTGCCCATTTATGAATTAGGTCATTTGTTATCTTACTATTAAATTTTAAGTGTTCTCCATATATTTGGGATATAACCCATTAATTAAATATCTCAATTTGCAAACGTTTTCTTCCCATCTGTTTCTTTTCACTTTTTTACTTTTTTAACAGTGTCTTTCACAGAATAAATTTTTAGTTTTGGTGAAGTTCATTTTATTAGTTTTTTTTTCTTATATGAATTGTGCTTTATATGTCTTGTCCAAAACTTTCACAAAGATTTGTTTGCAGTTTATTTCTGAAAGTTTCATACTTTATATTTAGATCTTTGATAACTTCGTGAGTTCAGTTTCGTTTAAGATGTGAGGTTTAGATTGAGGTTCTTTTTTTTTTGTCATATTTTTCCAACACTCATTTGTTGGAAATATAGTAAATCCTCACTTAACATCATAACTAGGTTCTTGGAATCTGTAGCTTTATGTGAAATGACATGTAAAAAGGCAGTTTTATCAACGGCTCATTGATGTAAACAGGAGTAAAGTTCTGATGGCATATTTCGGGTCATAGAAATAAATAACCACTTTTTTTTTAATCAATTTTTTTTAAGATTTTATTTATTTAAACAAGAACTGGGGTACAGATCAGAGGCACAGGAGGGTGAGAGAATTCACCAGAGACCGAGCGGGGAGCAGAACAGGCAGACAGACTGAAAGCACTGCTGAGGGGAGCAGCAGGCGAGACAGGAGAGCTCTGCTGAGCCATGTGGGTTGCTCCCTGGCCAGCCGGGAATCGAACCCACCCTACAGAGACTGCAGACAGCTTCACAGCGCTGCACTCAACCGCCTGTGCCACAGGGGAGGCCTAAATAATCACTTCTAATATTAAGATAAAATTTATAATATGAATTGTGCTTTATAGAACTAATACAGTGTTCTAATGCAATAATTTAATGTTAATAATTAATGTAATACTTTCATTGTTTTAGTGCAATAATTTATATTCATTAATTTTCCAAATTCCAGATCGGGGTTGTGGATGGCCAGAGTCTATCCTGACAGCTCAGGGCACGAGATGAGAACCAACCCCTCAACAGGATGCCAGTTCCATTGCATGGTGCACTCACACACACACCCACACTCACTCAGACTGGGATAATTTAGAACAGCCAATGAACATAATGTGCAGATCTTTGTGGGAGGAAACCGGAATGCCTAAAGAAAAACCACACATACTTGGGGAGAACGTGCAAACTCCACCCCAGCCTGGAATTGATTTTTTTTCATCACTGTTAGAACCAACTGACGTTATTCAATAATTATCCTTTCTATATTCAGTGATCTTTTACATCTTAGTCAGTTGGCCTGTAATAGGCCAAAACCATAGAGACAGAAAAGAGATTAGGTGTTGCCAAGGGTTGGCGAAGGGAAGGAGGGAACAGAAAATGACAGTAATACATTTGGAGTTGCTTTTGGGGATGATGAGAATGTTTTGGAATTAGATAGTGGTGATAATTACACAACCTTGTGAATATTCTACAAGCCACTGAATCATATACTTTAAAATAATGAATTTTATGGTAAGGGAATGTTATTTATAAAAAGCTTAAAAATTGACCACATTTGTGTGGGCTATTTCTGGACTGTATTCCATTTATCTATACATGTGTCCCTTTGTCAGTAGTACACTGTCTTAATTACTGTACCTTTATATAGTGTCTTAAAATCATGTGATGATTCCTATAATTTTGTTATTTTTTTAAAAAGTGTTTTAGGTATTTTGGCTTCTTTGCCTGTAAACATAAATTTTAATATGCTCTTGTCTATATAAAGTTTTTTGCTTGGAATTCATTTGGAATTTTGTTAAATCTACCAGTTTGAGAAGCTTTTTTCTTAGATGCCCCTTTTCAGGTTGAGAAAATTCTCTTCTGTTCTAGTTTTGAAGAGTTTATGTCATGAATAAAGTTGGTAAAATGTTTCTTCTGCATCAGATGATAATTTATGTAGTTTGCTCTTGTAGTAAGAAACTCCCTTTTCTTCCCATAGCAGTGAACTTTTTCATCTTGCAAAACTGAAATCCTGTGTCAATTTAACAGCCCCCCCATGCCCCTAGTAACCACCACTCTGCTTGCTGTTACCATGTATTGGCTACTCTATTTCTCATATAAGTGGAATCATAGAGTCCTCTTTTGATTGACTTATTTCACTTATCATAATGGGAGAGTAAATCACTCGCCCAAGGTCCTATGACCTCTAAGTGGAGGTGGTCAGTGACCTCATATTCTGCCCTTAACCTGACTGCTCTGTGGTAGAGACAAGGCTGTCTTCCCTGCAGAGAGACCATAGGCTGGGGTGATCGTCCTGGAAGTGAGCATGGTGGTGTCATATTGCGAGGACAGGGATGTGCTCCCCCCATTACAACATGCCCTTCTGATACTGAGTTCCTTGGGGAAGACATTTTCTAAACTGTCCCAAACAGGATGCAGCCCGTAAGAGCAGTGCCGTGTAAATTGTGAAAGGTTTCATGGTTCTGTTTGTTCTGGCAGTGCACACATCACAGTTTCTTCATTAATACAGCATTCTTAGAAAATAATGAGTCCCACCTCTTGGGGACTTTGCCAGAGTGTGGCAGAAATTTATGTTCTCAAGCTTCATTCATATTGTAGCATGTAAGAAGATGTCCTTTTTTATGATGGAGTAATAGTCCAGTGTGTGTGTGTGTGTGTGTGTAAATATGTGTGTGACTACACATACACCATTTTCTTTATTCATTCATGTGTTGATAAATTTATTTATGTATTTGAAACATTAGGCTGCTTCAGCCTTTTTTTCTATTGTGATAATAGCTCTATAAACTTGACTGTTCAAATATTTGATTCCCTCCTTTGAATTCTTTTGGTTATATACTTCCAGTGGGATTGTTTGACATTGTTAGAATATTATGTTTAAATTTTTGAGGAAACAGCACACTGTTGCACAGTAACTGTGCCATTTTACTACCTCCAGCAGGGTTCCAGTTTCTTCACACCCTCACAAACCCTTTTTTAAAAAATAGTCTTTATCGTAATAATTGTATGTGGTCATTTCTCATGTGGTTTTGATTTGCATTTCTCTAATGATTAGAAATGTTAAGCATCTTTTCATATACTTGTGACTACTTGTATTTCTTCTATGGAGAAATATGTATTCAGGACTTTACTCATGTATTAATTGCATTATTTTTTTATTATTGACTTATAGTTCTTTACATATTCTGGATATTAATCTCTTATCAGATAGTTTGCAATTTTCTCCCATTTTTTAGATTGTTTTAAGAACCTTCCAGCTTTATATTTAGGTCTTTGATCCATTTTGAGTTAATTGTATTTTTGGTATGTGCAGTAGCAGTGCAAATTAATTCTTTTTTTTTTTTTAATTTATACAATAGCTGGGGTGCAGGCCAGAGGCTCAGGAGGGTGAGAGGATTCACCAGAGACAGAGCAGGGAGCAGAACAGGCAGATGGACTGAAATACACGGCTGAGGGGAGCAGTGGGCGAGGCAGGAGAAGTCTGCCCTGCCATGTGGGTTTCTCCCTGGCTGGCCGGGGATCAAACCCGTACTGCATAGGCTGCGGACAGCTTCACAGTACTGCGCTCAACCCGCTGTGCTACTAGGGAGGCCCGAGTGCAAATTAATTCTTTAGTCGTGGAGATGTGATTATTATGGCACTATCTGTTAAGATTGAAGATCATATCAATGTATATACATCTTTTGTTTTTCATTTATATTATGGAATAGTACAAACATATACAGAAATAGTATAATGAATTCCCACATATGCATCATACAGTTAGAAATAATAGATCATTTGTATCTGATATCTATTGTACAGTCAAAAATAATAAAAATTCTGTCATTTCTTTAAAAGATTTGTTTTTATTTATGCATATAAGAACTGGGGTACAGGCCAGAGGTGGGGGGGAGTGAGAGGATTCACTAGAAACAGAGTGGGGAGCAAAACAGGCAGACTGACTGAAATACACTGCTGAGGGGAGCAGCAGGCAAGACAGGAGAAGTCTGCTGCGCCATGTGGGTCACCTCCTTGGCCAGGGATCGAACTTGTGTTCAATAGCTGCATAGCTGTGGATAGCTGCATAGTGCTGATGCTTAATCCCTTGCATAACCAGGGAGGCCCTACATCTTGCAATTTGTAGTGTACACGCTTTTTCTTTTCTGTTTTTTTTTTTTTTAAAGATTTATTTATTTATTTAATTTTATGTATACAAGCACTGGGTACAGCAGAAGCGCGGGAGGGTGAGAGAATTCACCAGAGCCAGAGTGGGGAGCAGAGCAGGCAGAAGGACCGAAGTACACTGCTGAGGGGAGCAGTGGGCGGCAGGAAAGGTCTGCGTGCCACGTGGGACCCTCCTCTGGTGGCTGGGGAGCAGCCGGGGATCGAACCGGCGCTGCAGAGGCTGCGGGCAGCTTTGCAACCCAGTGCTCAACCGCTGCGCCACGGGGGAGGCCCCACTCTTCTTATTTTCTGTGACAATATTTGTTGGAGAAACTAGGTTATTTTGTCCTTTAGGATCTCCTACATCATAGATTTTGCTCATTCTTCTGTTTACATTTACCTTGTGCCTCTAGACCCTTATTTTTGTAAAGTGATACTTAAGAAGCTGGATTAGATTTAGGTTTAATTGTTTTTTTGGCAAGAGACAGTGGCATTGAGAAAATTTTGCTTTGTCATGTCAGGAAACACTTAACATTTCATTGTCTTGCTTTTTAGTGATGTTAAGATTCACCAGTGGGCTCAACATGATCCTTCATCTATTGTTTATCTTATGTGTTTAGCAGACATTGATGTTCATTACTTAGATTCATTATTTAGTCAGAGATTGCTAATTGGTGTTTTTCTAATTCTGTTATTTCTTCTGTATTTATCAGCTGTGATTATTCTCTAAGGACAAAGTTGTGCTCATCATCTCTTTGATTTCTCTGTAGTAATACAAGAGAGGCAGTATATATGTTTGATTCTACTCATTTGTCAATTCTCAAAATAGTCTGTTGTGCCCTAGCAATCTCCAGAATTAAGCAAAGTTGATTTTTTTCTTTTTTGAGTGTCATTATGAACTCATGGGTTTTTATGTCTTTGATGTTTGGTAATTGAGAATTCTTTTGTCTTTTTTTTAAAAAACCTAATTGTAGTAGTTTTGCCAATGTTTTTGCTTTTTGCTTTGACAAGATGTCCTAAGTGCATTGTATCACATACCTGACCTGGAATAAGTCATTTCTCCAAGGAGCCCTTATTTCTTTTAGTGGGAAATGAGTTCACAGTCTGGAGGCAGGAATGCTAATTGCTAGTGGGTTTTCATTGCTTTTAGGCTTTTTCAGGCCAACTCTTAGGCTAAATCCTCTACCATAATTTCTTATTCCTAGGGACAGTTCATGGGAACACTATTCCTTGATTTCTGTGTTCTGCACTCTTTCCTTTAACCTTAAAGGTTAATTTGACAGTGAGCCTCCCCAGTGGTGCAGCGGTTGAGCGCTGGGTTGCGAAGCTGCCCACAGCTTCTGCGGCACTGGTTCGATCCCCAGCTGCTCCTCGGCTGCTCCCCGGCCACCAGAGGAGGGTCCCACATGGCGCGCAGACCTCTCCTGCTGCCCACTGCTCCCCTCAGCAGTGTACTTCGGTCCTTCTGCCTGCTCTGCTCCCCACTCTGGCTCTGGTGAATTCTCTCACCCTCCCGTGCTTCTGCTGTACCCAGTGCTTGTATAAATAAATAAATAAATATTAAAAAAAAAGGTTAATTTGACAGAATAGACCATCTTTGGCTCACCATTTCCATGGATATTTAGATATATTCATTATCTGTAGGTATAAGCTATTGCTGCCAATGTCTGCTACCAGTCTGATTTGCTTTCCTTAAGTAATCTGGACTTTCTGCACAAATGTCTGTTGATTTTTTTCCCCTTTAAAGGCTAGTAGTTTTACTAGAATGTGTCTTGATGTTGACCTAGAGAGTTATTTTCTCATGCATGAAATATAACATTTCAACATGCAGATTTAGACTTTTTATTTCCAGAAAATTTTCTTGACTTGTAATGGCTAGTATTTGTTCTATTTCAATGCTATTCTTTCTCTTGGAGGGGGATGGGTCATTCTATAATATGTATTTTATATTGTAATTACTTTTTCCTTTATTTATCACTTGTTTTAAGATTTATTTATTTATGCATGCAAGAGCTGGGGTACAGGCCAGTGGTGTGGAGGGTGAGAAGGTTCACTAGAGATTCAGTGAGAGGTAGATCCACTGAAATACACTGCTGAGGCGAGCAGTGGGTGAGACAGGAGAGGTCTGCTGTGCCATGTGGGTTAGCGCCCTGGCCTGGGATCAAACTCCTGCTGCAGTGGCTGCTGATAGCTGCATAGTGCTGAGACTTAACACCTTGCGCCACCAACCAAGGCTCCTTTATCACTGACTTTTAAGTTTACTTTTCATTTTTTAAATTTTAAAATTTTTTTTATCCTTTTCCTTATTTGTATGGTGTCTTCTCATGTGTCTCTTCTAGTTGAGTCATCAATTTCTTTTTCTTTAATTTCTGGTCCTTTTTGAGTTTGCTTAGATTTCTTTTTGTATCTTCCTGTTGTCTAGTTCTCTAGTAAAGAGCTTTTCTAATTTATGATTTTTGTTGTCTTAATGTTTTTCTTTACTTTGTTCTATAATATTAGATTATGGATGTGGTTTCCTTTAGGCCATATTTTTTCTGCAGAATCTTTATTTTATACAAGTATGTTGTTCATTTTACTGTTACTTTCCTTTTTCTTTAAACTTTTTTTAATTGAGTAATACTGGTTTACAATATTGTATACAACTTAATGTCGTTACATTCTTACAATGTCAATATATAGTGGGTTTGATCAACACAACTTTTTCTATGGATATTGATTTTCCATACATTTTAAATGCATTATGTAACATTAAAATTTTATTAGCACTGATTTTAATCTCTAGGTTACAACCTATTAAACTATAAGCTGTTGTAAATTAGGTACCATTCTTTTGTTAGCAGTATGTTGTACTTAGCATAATGGCCTGTCTGGGTCAACTGCCATTGACACTGTGCTAGTGCTGTACTTTAGCAATTTCAATGATTGTAAATAGTATGGTGTTGTATAAATGTCTTTGTAATGTCTAGTTATTTCACTGGGCATCTGTGATGGAATTATAAGTACTTTTAAAATATGCACCAAGCAAATTTTAGGACTGAGTTTGTGGGGTTTTGTGTTTGTTTTTTTTCTGCCTTCTTTCCTGCAAAGTAACCTAGTTAATGGTAGGATTCATAGTCTATTTGGTACTGGAATGTTGAGTTAGTTAATTAGCCCTAATATGCTGCTGCTGTTTCTTTTGTTTTAGGTTAAATGGAAACCACCCTTGGGAGCTGGATGCCTGTGTAGCCATTCTGTCACGTCAGTGAATTGCAATGAGTGGAGGAGGAGAGCAGCCAGATATCCTCAGTGTTGGAATCCTGGTCAAAGAAAGATGGAAAGTGGTGCGTATACATGAGGGAGAGAAGGAGAGAGAACACATAAATGAGGGAGTATATTTTGGTATCTTGATAAAAAATAGATTTTTGTCTGAAATAATACATTGATTTTATACCTAGAGTAATTATTTTCCTATGATTAAGTTTGGTTTATATTCCAGTTCTTTTTTTTTTAAGATTTATTTATTTATGCATACAAGAACTAGGGTACAGGCCAGAGGGAAGGGGGTGTGTGAGAGGATTCACCAGAGACAGAGTGGGAAATAGAACAGGCAGACTGACTGAAATACACTGCTGAGGGGAGCAGCAGGTGAGTCAGAAGAGGTCTGCTGGGTCACCTTCCTGGCTGGGGATTGAACTCATGTTTCAGTGGCTGCTGCAGATAGCTTCATAGGCTGTGTCTTAACCCCTTGTGCCATCAGGGAGGCCCCATATTCCAGTTCTTATCCTTGCTTCTTTTGTACTAAATTTCTTTTGTATTGAATTTCCTAACCTCTGATAGCTAATACTATTGACTAAGGTAAATACAAGTATACTTAGGGAAAGAACAAAGAACTGGGATACAGGCCAGAGGTGGGGGTGGGGGGGTGGGTGAGAGGATTCACCAGAGACAGAGTGGGGAACAGAATAGGCAGACTGATTGAAATACACTGCTGAGGGGAGCAGTGGGCGAGACAGGAGAGGTCTGCTGTGCCATGTGGATATCTCCCTGGCCGGCCGGGATCAAACCTTCAATGCAGAAGCTGTGGAAAGCTTCACAGCACTTTGCTCAACTGCTTGCACCACCAGGGAGGCCCTAAAGATAAAGATGTCTTTCTAAAATATAATAATAATTTTATTATACCTAAAAAGTAATAATTCATTTGTATTTAATATTTTCCAGTTCTTACATTTTCCTGATTGTTTTGTAAGTTATTTTTAATGGCTTGTGTCAAAATCCAATTGAAGTCTAGGTTCTCCAATTGGTTGGTATTACGTATGTTTCTATTATTTTTTAGGCTCCTTTCCATCTTCTAATAGTCTTTTGATGACTTCCTTGACTTTGAATCTGCCAGCTGTCCTCTTTTTTGGGGGACAGGGGTAAGGGGGAGAATAACAGATATTTATCATAGTTCTGGAGGTGGGAAATCCAAGATCAAGTTGCCAGCTGATTTGGTTCCTGTTGAGACCCCTCTTTCTGGACATCTCACCTCCTTCTAAAGGATCTGTTTTTGTTTTGGATATATTTAAATATATTGTTATGCATTCTTTTGTTAACTAAATATTTGTTCCATTAGCAGATTGGGCAAAGCTATTTTAGTGGTTTCCTTAATCTGTCAACAGATTGGAAAAAAGAAGATTCTTCCTTTAGGAACACAAATTGTGTTTCTATGGCACAGTGTGTTTTACTGATTAGACAAATAAGTATGCTTTGAAAAATTACTTGAGTAAATATAAGAACCATGTTATCATTATGGACTGGTACAGGAAGTTCTAACAATTGGTAATCTTTTATATAAGTAGGCATGAGTATTGCTTTGGTGAGAACTCTATATTAATTGCTATAATAAAGGTTGGTTATTCTCTGGTAGACATTTCAAAAGGTAACAAATGAAGCTATGCCTGATAAGTTTGTTCTATACTGATGATAAGAATTAATATATATGTGAACTTTCTCCAGAATTTGGGAGGCATAGTGGCATTTTTACTAAGAAAATACAGGTTCATTGTTGATGGTGTTTTGGTTATCTGCTGTTATGTAACTGCATCAAAAATTAGAGGCTTAAAACTTTTGTGGATTAGGCATTTGAGAAGAGTTCACTTAGGTGCTTTGTCTCATCCATGTGGCACTATCAGGGTTGGTTGGGTTGTAGGACCTACTTCCAAAGGACTTGTTTGGTGTCTTGGGGTTCCTTAGTTCTTTCTCCATCTCCCCCTTTCCCCACCCCTCCTAAGCTCATTTTCTTTTTTTTAAAAAAATATTTATTTATTTATACAAGAACTGGGGTACAGTCAGAGGTGCGGGAGGGTTCACCAGAGACAGAGCGGGGAGCAGAACAGGCAGACGGACCGAAGACACTGCTGAGGGGAGCAGCGGGCGAGGCAGGAGAGGTCTGCCGCGCCATGTGGGTTTCTCCCTGGCTGGCTGGGAATTGAACCTGCGCTGCAAAGAATGCAGACATCTTCACAGTGCAGCGCTCAACCTGCTGCGCCACCAGGGAGGCCCCCAGCTCATTTTCTAAGACCTCTTTTAGTCAATGGCTCCTCAGAATGGTCACACTATTTACATGATGATTTGCTCTTGAGGGACGCAATCTATGAAACTAGTTAAAGTCTATTTTCAGTGTTGCTTTGTCATGTTCTGTTTGTTAAAATACTTATACATTCCACCCAAAATTTAAGGGACTGGGGAAATGAGCTCTAATTCTTGATAGGGGAGTGGCAAGATCATATTGAAGAGCAAAAAGGAGAGTGGATATTGTGATCATCTTTAGAAAATACTGTTTGCTACAGAACTTAATTTGTATCCTTTCCCTAATCAGCATTCTGCAGTTATACTGAACTGCCTCTGTCTCTTTGCTTCATAAGCATTGATATCGTTTTCAGGTTTTGTCAAGATTAATAAAAACTCAATTAAAAAATTAATAATCTACTGTATTGTTTAGATGACATTGAAATAGACTAAGGAGCAAAATCATTTACACCAGCCTAGAATTTTTGCTCTGTTAATTGGGACGATTTTCTGTGAGGTGAAACAACCAACCTCATAGTCCATAATTACCAGTAGTCCTTCGGTGTTATTTGAGTTTAAGTTACACTAGGTTTTGTTTAATGATCACAATATAAACATCATAAATACCAGTTGGGGTTCATCAAAGAGTAATTTACTTAGTGGACATTAAGTTCTGGAACTGTTTTTAAACCCCAAGCTCTTCCAGGATTTCCTTATTGTATCTTTTTCTTTCCATCACCAAACCAAAATAAAGAAAAATTATAGCTCAATAGGTAACTATCTAGTTGCTACTTTGCCAAATGTATGGGGAGGGTGGAAGGGAGGGAGGCAAAAATAGAATTTCTCTTTGAAGAAGCTTAATTTCACAGTAGGGGCTAGGACATTAACAGTGGTAAGTTAAATAACCTAAGAAGTTTAAAAGAAATATTAATTCAATGATCTGAGCTAGTTAGTCTAATAAATTGATTAATCGATAAGGCAAATAATTCCTATAGAAATTCAGAAACTAGGGCCTCCCTGGTGGCACAAGGGGTTAAGATGCAACCTATGAAGCTGTCCACAGCCACTGCAGCACAAGTTCGATCCCCGGCCAGGGAGCAACCCACATGATGCAGCAGACCTCTCCTGTCTTGCCCGCTGCTCCCCTCAGCAGTGTATTTCAGTCAGTCTGCCTGGGTCACTCTGTCTCTGGTGAATCCTCTCACCCCCCGCACCTCTGGCCTGTACCCCAGTTCTTATATGCATAAATAAATAAATCTTAAAAAAAGAAGAAATTCAGAAACTAAAGAAACCAGCCCAAATGCTGTAATCAGCACAGACCCAGTAGAGAAAGAAGTAAGACTTGACATAGGCTTTCTTGGGTGATTAGAATTTAGGATCCTATGACTTCTTACACTAATTCACATCCTAGGTGTTTGATAATGTGATAGTGTCAGGAAATAGACAATGTTAATTTCATGCTTTATCTTGTAAAAAGTATTGAATATATCACCTACCATCCTAGTTTTTCATAGCCCTACAGATGCAGTTGTCACTAACTCTTTTTTTTTTTTAATAGAGGCATGCTTTTTTATTTATTTATTTGTTTGTTTGTTTTGTTTATACATGCACTGGGTACAGTCAGAAGCACGGGAGGGTGGGAGAATTCACCAGAGCCAGAGCGGGGAGCAGAGCAGGCAGAAGGACCGAAGTACACTGCTGAGGGGAGCAGCGGGCGGCAGGAGAGGTCTGCGCGCCTTGTGGGACCCTCCTCCGCTGGCCGGGGAGCAGCCGGGGATCGAACCGGCGCTGCAGAGGCCGCAGGCAGCTTCGCAACCCAGCGCTCAACTGCTGCGCCACCCGGGAGGCCCTGTCACTAACTCTTTAGTATTTGCTTATAATACTCAAAGATGCTGATATTTTCCAGTTTAGCTAATACATTTTATCAGGAAGAATATTAAGTGTTTGATGAAAGTGTTTGATTTGATCCTGGTTTACTCTTATTTTAGCATATAAATATATAGTGAAATGCTGGGGTTGTTTAGAATAGGAACTTTTTGCCTGCTCTGTAGATCTTGTTAGATGCCTCAGAGAAGAGGCTTAAGTGGTGGTGAGGGTTGGTCTGTGGCTGCCTGCTCCTACCTTCATCCTTCCCATGTACACATTTCAATTATATTAGTTCCAGATAAGATTTCAACTGGCAAAAAGATTTCATTGTTTGGGAAATCTGCAAATGATTCCCTTAGAATTAAAATAATAAATCTGATTGTTGAGGGATATTTGTGAGGAGTGAAGATTTCAAATACTGTATTTTTTGTTACGTCTCTGATGTTGTATGTAGACCAAATTGTTTGTGGACGAAATAATTCCATCACTTTTTGTGGGCAAATGATGTTATTTCTAGGACTTTGATTTCTTCTTGGCATGTGTATACTTATCAATAGTGAGATATTTTATCATAAAATAGGGATAGTAAAATTATATATGAGATGAATGGTTTCCAATTAGAATCTTCTAGTAATTTTTTTGTGTATATTCTTATTTTATTTCTTGTGCAGTTGAGGAAGATTGGGGGTGGGGGCTTTGGAGAAATTTACGATGCCTTGGACATGCTTACCAGGGAAAATGTTGCACTGAAGGTGGAATCAGCTCAACAACCGAAGCAAGTTCTGAAAATGGAGGTTGCTGTATTGAAAAAACTACAAGGTAAGCTGTTTTGTATGATACAACAAACGGTTTATTATTTATTGTTATCTTTCTGAAACTCAATTGTATTCTCTATTAATTGAATACTTGGTATTAGCTTAGTATAAACACACTGAGCATTTTCTCTTGGAAATGTTATTACTAGCTAGTAGAAGTAGAAATGTTTATTGCTTAGAATAATTAGACTTTGGGTATTCCTTTTCATGGTGAGTAGGAATGAGAGAGAGTGAATTAATTGAAAGTCTGCTTTAGAAAGCGTTTTTTTTTTTAATTGACATAAATACCTTTGAGTTCTTTCTACTTATCTCTTTGGATATTTAACATGCTTTAATCACATTAAGGAAGAGATGTCTTCAAATCACACTGCAGAATGAATTAAAAATAATACTGTTTGAATTAAAAATAATAGTGTTTGATATGTGTTGAGTTCATTAATTTCAATTTCATAGAAGAACTCTTTCTGGCTCTCGTCATAGTTGAAATTCATTTTACTACTTAGATTCTTGTTTTTTTACTAAAGGGATACCTTTTTTCCTCTGACATCAATCCAGTGATGTAAAACTCTGAATCCATTGCTAATTTGTATTCATCTTTATATTTTTAGTTTAATGATATAATTTGATATTGCTGATATTTAATATTTGATCTGAATCAATTAAAAAGGGATGATTAGCACATTAAATGATCTTGTTAATTTCTAGGAGGTTGTTTTGTTATGGGACATTCATTAATATCTGAAGGAATTTAGTAGTAACATTTAGAGCAAAAGAAATTGCTGTCATTAGTGGAAATAACTATAGTTGATGGACAGATAAAGAGAAAAATGCTTTGTAGCGTAGGACCCTCAAATTTATGGCTATATAGTCTCTAGTGTGAATGTACTTTGTGAGTCCCTGATGTGTTTAGAATTCTAGTACATTGATTCCTATTACGTAAATGAAATGTTTATTATATGTTCCTGCAAAGTCTATTATTTTAATTGTCCTTTGCCCTTAAACTTTCTGATTATCCAAGTTCTCTACCATTTGGCTCATTTGATTACAGCACGATGTTAACAAAATTGTAGCTCCATTTAGTAGTTATTTTTAGCCCAAATCTAGCTTTCCTGAAACATAGGAAATGAGAAAGACAATTAATAGATCATGCATCTTGTCACTACTAGAAAACGTGAATAGTTAGAGAAGAAAGAATGAACTAATTGGAGAAGAAAAAATGAAAGTAAATGTGATATGCTCTTTTCTCTTATTTGTTTTGCACTGTTCCTTTGCACAGTAGCATAGAGGCTACAAGCAGATGTAGCCAGACCTACTTCTTCTTGGGTTGCACAGATCTTAGGAGGTCTGTTTTAAAGGATCAGTATCAACTTGACCTAGAAAGTATTGTTTCACCTATTTGTCTTCATTTTGGCCCTGAAGATATGCTTTCAGGTGAGGCAGGGTACATCTCTGTGGTCCTTTAATTAGGTTTTCCTGCCTGTTTTAGCCATGACTTAACCAGGATTCTACATAATGAAACTTGAAGATCGTTGTACTACCTTTTAATGGTTGAATCCAAGACCCTTGTATGCTAACTCTCCTTTCTGTTTTATCTTACTCTCACCTAAAACATTTTTTTCCACCAACTTTTAAACCACATGACATCCTATTTCTCAGAACCTTTTACTTTTCAAAAATAAATAGGTTTCTATCTTCTGGTCTGTATTTCAGTGAGGCAGTCCTTGACACTCTTTTCTTGGCTCCTAATTTATGCCTTCTATATACTTACATCTGATAGTGTAACTTATGGGACTGAACTGCTCTCGCCTTCCTCCTGGCATAGTGACTTTTCATTCAGTGATATTGTAACAGGGTGGTCCCCAGGAAAGGGGGAGGTTCCCTAACCCACCCAAGGGAGGGTGGAACTGAGCAGGGAGAGGAGAAGCTGCAGAGGAGACTGAGGAAGGAAGGAAGCAGGATGGAGTCAGAAGGAGACCTGGAGGAGGCGCATGGATCCTAGAGACACGTGAAGAAACTGCGCTTGTCTTTTGGTCGTGGACTGGGTGACACAGATGTGGGTGAGACCCATGGGGAGGTGACCATGGCAGCTTTTATCTTGATGTTGATTTTGCTCTTTTCCTTCCAGGCTTGTCTGGTTGTTTCTGACCCTTTTCTGTGGGTCCCCACTGGAAGATGCTTTAGACTTGTGGCAGGCTTTGGGGCCTTGTTCTGGGCCAATCCCATATGGATGGACTTTTACCCACGAGGGGATGGGTAACTTTGGGTGCTTGATTTAGAAACTAGATTATTTGCCTTTCCTGTATTGTTTCCTAATTGTATTAAAGTTCCTTCCCATTAACGTCTCATATGTTTTGTGTTGATGCAGCGGATGGCAGAACCCATTTAGGATAGGCAGGTTTGCGGGGTTTGGGCTGCCCCTCTCCCTGTCCTATAACAATATCCCCAAAAGGCTAAATTTGTGTGGAAAAGGTATATAACCAGAGGCTAAAAACTTTTTCATAGGATTGGCTGGTTTTAAATTGATACTCAGTTTTTGATAGCTGGTAGAAGGAAAAGATATTTTTTGATGAATTTTGCCTGAACCCTAAGGGTTGTTCCTGGAAGAAAAGTAACCCACCTTTTCAAAATTTTTATGTCGTTTACATTAGTTCTTAATTTTCTCTCTTTCCTGTATTTAACAACCCTAGATTTCCTCAGTTCATGTATAACTCTCATTGTTAATGTTCCTTTGTTATAGGTCTAAGTGTGAATGCTTTATCATTTTAGCCCATCTTTTCTTCCGCCCCTCTCTATGTTCTCTTTTCACGTTTCTTTGAACTAGTGCAGATGTATTGCAATTCTCTCTTGAATTGTACTTGATTTGTACAAATGTGCTTGAAAGTTTTAGTCACTTCTAAAGTAAACCATCATCTATAAGCTTGTTTAGGTAGCATTCTCCTATATTCAGCTGTTATACCTGAAGTGTCCACAGAAAATAGAATCATAAAACTTACTATTCTAAGATTTTTCTTTTATTAATATCACTTTTCAGAGATACATTTATTTTTTTATTTTTTATTTTTAAAAACTAACCATGTTTTTCACTTTTTATTTATATATTTATTTGTGTGTGGGGGGGGCCCTTGCTAGTGGCCCGGGATCAAATTGGTGCTGCAGAGGCTGTGGGCTGCCTCTAGCAACCCAGCACTCAACCGCCGGGGGAGGCCCCAGAGATACATTTAAATAACCATTTGTCTTTCTTCCTTTTCTCCATTTGTGACTAAACTGTCTTCAAACCCTTGATTTTCAATTTATTTGCTTTAAACTCTTTACAAAGGAGATAATTGTCTCCTTATCTTTTACATTTTTTTCTCTCGCTCTCATTTTTAGTAAATGTTTTCTAGTGTCATTCTACCTATCTTCACTTCTTTATTTTCCTGATCTCTTGAGCTATATCTCAGTTTACCACACTTTTTAAAAATTCTTTTTTTAAGAAATATAATTCATTTGCAGCAATGGTTTAAGAGGAAAAAAAACCTTTTGTTCCATGATTTCAATTATGATCACTAGTAATTCTTCAGTAACTCAGGAACCTACTACCATCAGTAATTTGCAAAAAGTTAAGTTTCCATTCCATTGTTAACAAAAGTTTGACACATCTCCATATTTCCTGTAGTGAAATAGGCAAATCTTAAGTTTTCTTTATCTAAATTTTTATTATGAAAGCTTTCAAGTATATGAAAAAACAGAGCTGTATAATGAACATTCATGTGTCCAATACATTCAGTAAGTATCTGAAGTTAGCCAGTCTTGTTACATTACTGTCCTACTCCTTCAGCGGTTTTTTCTACTTTGCCTAGAATATTTGAAAATAAGTCTTAGACATCATATCATCTATAACTTCTGTATATATCTGTATATGTACTTCTGTATATATCTCTATAGGATAAGAATTTCTTTTTTAATGAAAATATTCTTTATTTCACTAATTGGTGAATTACCAGTCAGTTAAGAAAACTGTGGAATTGAAGTGGGGGTTGTTTGGGAATGTGTCAAAATTTGACGACATTAACTTGCCTATAAGAGCTTGGTTGATTATTGATGATTTTTGTGAATCCACTGAAATGTATCTTTTAAGCCATAGAAAGGCTGAATCAGTTACCCCTCACACACACACACACACACAAAAACCCGAAAACAAAACAACCACCTTCTCCCCATAGAATGGTGATATGAGAACATATTAGAGGTAGTTTATGATAAACATTAGGAAAATGTGGGGCATTTGTATTACTGAGAGAGTGAAATAGTAAGGCCATGGACACATCTGGTGACCAGTTTTAAGAATGGATTAGAGAGGAAACCCATGTTTCTGTTTCAGGTTTTCTTTTTAATTTTTCGATTTTTCAGAACCATTTTAAGTTTACAAAAAAGTTGAGCATATACCCCACCTACTGTTCTATTAATATCTTGCATTAGTATGATAAATTTGTTAAAATAGATGAAACAATATTGCTATATTATTATTAACTAAAGTTCATAACTTATAACTAAAGTTCATAACATACACTGCTTTTTAAAAAAAAAACATGAAACAATAGTATTAAATACCCAGTACCACTAGTATCTAGCCAGTATTTAATTTATCTCCTTGCCTCAAAGATAATACTTTACATTTGGCTTATTCAAATCAGGATTCATATACATGGCAGGTGCCTTGCTTTTGGTTGACATTGTTTTTAAGTCTCTCAATCTATAAGAGTTATCCCTTCCCTACTTTTTTTTTTTTTTGGGAGAGGGAGGGTGGGAGGCTTGCCCTTTTAGACATCAGTGTAAAAAAATTATAACAGTACAAAACACAACAAAACAGACAATTATAAATCAGAGACATGCTGCAGGGGAGGAGAAGGTAGAGGGATGAGAGGGAGGGAGGGAGGAGCACAGGGGACTGTGGTGATGGTGCACGGGTGCATTGGTGAAGGAAACTCTATGGGGACTACACCTGAGGGGGTGGGAGGAAGCAGATATTGTTTAAAAATGAACAATGATGTCAAAAAATAAAAAATAATAATATACAAAAATAAAAGAGAGGGAAAAAAAGAAATGAACTGCTTAGTTTGATTTAAAAATACAAAGTCCAAATTTTGAATTTGACTGACTCCATCCTTGTGATTTTTTTTTTAAAACATGTTCTTCTAGAATAAACATTATTAAAATGGCCATCCTACCAAAAGCAATATACAGATTCAATGCTATTCCAATCAAAATTTCAATGTCATTCTTCAAAGAAATAGAATAATTATTGATGAAATTCATATGGAATCACCAAAACCCCTGAATAGCCAAAGCTCTCCTGAAAAAAAAAGAAGGAAATGGAGGCATCACACTCCCAGACTTCAAACTATACTACAAAGCCATAATTATCAAAACTGCATGGTATTGGAACAAGAACAGACATAAAGACCAATGGAATCGATAGAAAATCCAGAAATAAACCCACAGATTTATGGTCAACTAATCTTTGACAAAGGAGCAAAGACTATGTATTGGAGCAAAGAAAGTTTGTTCAATAAATGGTGCTGGGAAAACTGGTCACTACATGCAAAAGAATGAAGCTTGACCACTACCTCACACCATACACAAAAATCAACTCAAAATGGATTAAAGAACTAGACATAAGACCTGAAACCATAAAATACATAGAAGGAAATACAGGTGAAACACTATGTGATATTCACATCAAAGACATCTTTACAGACACATCACCCAAAGCAATGATAGTGAAGGCAAAGATAAACAGCTGGGACTACATCAAATTAAAGAGCTTCTGCACAGCAAAAGAGACAATAACCAAAACAAAGAGAAACCCCACCAACTGGGAGAACATTTTTGCACCCAACACTAATGATAAAGGACTGATCACAAAAATCTGCAAAGAGCTGATGAGACTCAACAACAACAAAGAAAATAATCCAGTCAAAAAATGGGCAGAAGAGCTAAAAAGAAACTTCTCTGAAGAGGAAATGCAAATGGCCAACAGGCATATGAAAAAATGTTCAACATCACTTGTCATCAGGGAAATGCAAATCAAAACTACCAGCCTCCGGCAAAACGTCTTGCCAGGGGTTCCTGAAAGGATGAGACAGCCTAGGCGAAAACGAAAGGGCTGAAACTTTGGGGCTGAGGGGAAGGGGATGAGGTAGAATGAGGAGACACTGACACTTGGTGAGGTGCTAGTATCTTCTGCCGAGAGACTCAGCAGGTCTTTTTTTTATTCATTATTAGTAATAATAATAAGGAAATACATTATCATGTGTAAAGCAAAAACAATTAGTATATTATGTTTCCCATAGACTACTGGCCCCTACAGGTCTCAGCTAGACGCAGCTTTCAAGGTTAACAGATAATAAACCAAACCTAACATTAAAGCTACTTATTTTTTCATTTAGACAATTATTTAAAACAGTGAATAACCGCCAGGGCATCCCTATCAGCTAAAGCCTAAGCATCAAAGGACTATTCTATTCACATGACCTTCAGCCGGAGACCAGCTGCTGTTCAGCTATCAGAACTTTTTCTACCTAGAAACTCCTTAACTCAAATAGCTTCATATTAAAAACTTTCCCAAGAAACTTCAAGAGAAAACAAAATAGAAGGACCTACTACAATTGTGCTGAATTGCTTGTCAGGCATGCACAACAAACCATCTTCCATTGCCAAGTGGGCCAAACTGCCCAACAACTAATTTCTAAACAGACAATTTTTCATGCTATTTACTTACAGTATGCTGATACATATAATTTATTGCCTAATATACTTTCTGATAAATTTTTCTCTATGTCCATGAACAAAAAGCAAAGGGATGTCAGATCTTCAGCCCCACGGTGTGAGGCCCTTTCTCTTAGCTGCTTGTCAGTATTCTATCTGGCTGGGGCAACAAGACCTCCTGCAGCAATGAGATACCATCTGACACCAGTGAGAATGGCACATATTAAAAAAACTAGCAACAGCAAATGTTGGCGAGGGTGTGGAGAAAAAGGAACTCTCCTGCACTGTTGGTGGGAGTGCAAACTGGTCCAACCACTATGGAGAGCTGTGTGGAGATTTCTGGACCTACTAAACATAGAACTTCCATATGATCTAGCAATTCCACTCTTAGGTATTTACCCAAAGGACACAGAAACATCAATTCCAAAGAGCACCTGCACCCCTATGTTTATAGCAGCACTATTTACAATAGCTAAGCTTTGGAAACAGCCCAAATGCCCAAAAATGGATGACTGGATCAAGAAGATGTGGTACATATATACCATGGAATATTACTCAACAATCAAAAAAGATAAACACATGCAGTTTGCAGCAACATGGATGGTGCTGGAAGGGATCATGCTCAGTGAAATAAGCCAGAAAGAAAAAGAAAAATACCGGATGGTCTCACTCATAGCAGGAATCTAGAAAACTTAAATAAGGGACCAGGAAAATGAATAACTATAAGAAAGTGAAAATCAAAATCAACAAAAAAACTATGAACCATAGACACTCTATGGGGGTTAGTGGGCGGGAGGGGAGGGATTGGGGTCAAAATAAGGGGGTTGCAATTGTATGGGGAATATAAAAATAAAATTTATTATAAAAAATAAATCTTTTTAAAAAAAAAAACATGTTCTATTTCCTATGAATTGGTAGTTTGCATCTAGAGGCTTTTGATGAAATTCATTTTGTTACTGTTTTTGGCTAGGATACATTGTCTAGATCCTCTGTTCCCCTTAGGGATTGCAATGATAATTTTTCTAATTCTTTTATTCCTTTGAAGTTTCTTAACTGGATTTTTCCTGCAAGATAGATTGTTTGTGCCCCTTGAAATATAGTGATTGTAAAAAGGATAGGGTAAAGGCTTCATTTTTTCTTCCCAGTTTTCATAATAATATGTGCCCTTGTGGGACTAGTAAGTAGTTTGCATTTGTTTGCTTTAAGTAACACTATGAACTCATGGATTTTTATATTTTATTTTAAGAGTCATTCTTTCAATGCTCACGTTTTTACAACTTTGACTAGTATAAACCCTTTCAAGTTAGTTCTGTCCTTCGACCTATCTCCTTGCTTTTTCACACAGCAATATATTTTAAACTTACCTTGAACTTTCCCTGAGCCATAACTAGAATCAGTAACCCTATTTCTCCAAGGACTCCTGTTTTGAGAAACAATCAAAACTGCAATGTGAGCACTAGGGCACTAATTACTGTTGACCCAACAAATTTGTCTCAATAGGTTTTAATAAGTACTCGATTTTGCCTGCTTTATTCTCATACACATTTTTCAAATTATTTGCATTGTTTCATTATTTATTTATTTTTTTTTTTTAGTAGAGCATTTCTTTTATTTATTTATTTGTTTGTTTATTATTTATTTATTTATACATACAAGCACTGGGTACAGTCAGAAGGGCGGGAGGGTGAGAGAACTCACCAGAGCCAGAGCGGGGAGTTGAGCAGGCAGAAGGACCAAAGTACACTGCTGAGGGGAGCAGCGGGCGGCAGGAGAGGTCTGCGCACCATGTGGGACCCTCCTCTGGTGGCCGGGGAGCAGTCGGGGATTGAACTGGCGCTGCAGAGGCTGTGGGCAGCTTTGCAACCCAGTGCTCAACCGCTGCACCACCGGGGAGGCCCATTGTTTCATTTTTTAAAATACATCTGTGCTCTCTTTTAAATTGAAAGCATCTTAACAGACAGGAATTATGTGCAGATCTTCCTTAACCTCTAATGAGGTTACATCCCAATAAACCCATGGTAAATTAAAAATATTCTAAGTTGAGGGGCCTCCCTGGTGGTGCAAGGGTTAAGACAACCTATGAAGCTATCCGCAGTTGCTGCACAAGTTTGAGCACCGGCCAGGTGGCTACCCACATGGCACAGCAGACCTCTCCGCTGCTCCCCTCAGCAGTGTATTTCAGTCACTCTGCCTGTTCTGTTTCCCACTCTGTCTCTGGTGAATCTTCTCATCCCCCACACCTCAGCCTGTACCCCAGTTCTTGTATGAATAAATAAATAAATCTTTAAAAAAATACTCTAAATTGAAAATGGGAACTGCTGCTTACTGCCACTACCCAGTATCAAGAGACCATAGTACCAATTTCTACTGAATGCATATCCCTTTCACACCACTGTAAGGTAAAAAATCTTAACTTGCACTATCATATAAGTTAGGGACTCTCTGTACATTTAATTTTGATGGTGTGTTAAACTCAGTGGCGAAATGAATAACACAAAGTAGCTTTGTTCATTGATAAGCATACATTTGTAAATGGGGATTGGAGAATAGGATAACAAGTCATCTATTTCTGGTTATTTTCTTCATAAAATTCATTGAATTATTTTGTAAGAAAGGTATACTGAAATTTTAGAGCAATTTACTAAACAGTGCTACTAATGATGATCAAGTTACCTTTGGAATGACTACAATTCATAGTCTCAAAGCTGTATTATCTGGAAATTTAGTTCTTCGTTATAATAAAAGATAGTCTCTCGGATTTTCTAGAAAAATGACTTATATTTGGTTTAGGTGTTTTTTGGCTTGAATATAATGACTTAATGGCTGAGTTTAATGGCTTGGGAATTCAGAGTATCATAAAATTACCGTAATCCATACTGTTTGTCTTTTTATCGAAGGAAGTCTTCTTAGGATCGTTAAAAGTTTTTATTTTGTTTACTTTTCTACCAGTTGGCATATAAATATATACTTAAGCATAAGAAGTTTTTCTTTAAAATTATTCTGTAGATCAGTTTCCTTACTAATACTTTGTGTTCAGTGTTTGTTAAATCCTATCTCTTCCTGTGCTTTTTCAAAGTATCAACTTGAGTAAAACTTTGGTTTTTCTTCTTACATATTACCTTACATGAGACATGAGAAGGTAATTAAAGGATTATTTCATTATTTAAAAGTTTTTGTAGTGATCCTCTAAAAGCAAGTGAGTATCCTATTAGTATCAAGAAGCAATAGAGTAAATACTATAGTTTGATAGCCAAGAAATTTTATTATTCTCAGTTGAAATAATTGGTCTTGTCTTATCCCATATAAGTGCAGGGGAAAATGACATTTTTATCATAGCCTATAAAGAGGAAGTAATTTTTTTTTTAATTTTAGGGGCCTTTTTTTTTTTTACCCTGAAATATTGGTCCTGGATTTTATTTTTGCTTTGTAGGCTGCAGAGCACAAGCTGAGAGTTGGGAAGAAGGGTTACTGTTACAGGAGAGCAACTCCATCTCTTCTGCCTTCCCTCCTTGAAGTCTCCAGCTACTGCTGCAAAGTATGATTACTTCCTTACCCCAGTCATAAAAATATAAGAAATATGTAGTTTCTGGATTAGACCACTGATCTATCCAGTGTAGAAGATTGTGTATGAAAGTTTCTCTGACATTGCTTATCATCATTAATGTTTATCTGTTAAAAGATGTTAGAAGATCTTGTGTGACAACGTAGTAGTAGTACTCTGGGACCCAAGAGATTAGGGATACCCTTACTCCTCATTATAGCCTCTAACCTTTTATACACCTATCCTCTGCCTTTTTGTGTTTTCAACCTGTGTATTTTTCCACTTTAAGTAACTCTTTCTCGCCCTTGTTAAGGTTCGTATCTTCCATCAAAGGGTGTTAGGAAATCTCTGAATATTTAACCTGTTGAATATGTCTTTTTAACATTTCATACTTGGAAGACTTAGCATTATCTGCCAACTTGGGGATTTGTCTAGTCATTCTGTTTGGGTTTAGAAAATTGACACGTAGGAAATAGAGTAGATTTATATTATTTTAATGAACAGAGATTCATTTTCTTGAAAGAATAAAAGATATGCATGAGTGTCTTTTTAAACACAAATGGACATAAATTTATGTTTCATATATCATATATAGAAACAAAGTCTGGAATACAGAACTCAAGAAGCCATAGGGAATGGTTAATTTGGGTATTAGAGGAAAGTAAAGAATCTTTTACTTTTTCCCTTTAGACCTTTTGGTTCTTAAGAAATTAAAAATAATATGCTAACATTTCTTTCATTGTGAAAATGGCAGTTATAACTACCTTCAACATTTATTCTTACTCTTTATCTTTTTTAAATTTCTGTGTGCTTGAAAATCCATGGTAAATTAGTACAATACATTGTAGCATAATGTAATTAGAAAGTTGTTGTAAACTTACTTTAAATGATTGGTAATATCTGTGGGGAGATCTGTAACAGTGTGTGAATGTTTACTATATGATAGATAGAACACTGTTACTAAATGCTAGACTCTGTACTTATTTTAATATCTTGTATCTATTTTAAATGTAGTTTGTGTGTAAGAACTCCATTTTTCTTTTTTTACAACACTTCTTACAGATGTAAATGTTAATAGAAAAATATTTAAAAATCGAACAAAAGAATAAATGAAAAACAAATGTTTGCTTTCTCTTAGCCCCTCACCCTCCTCCAAAGTTAACCATGGTTAACTGGTTTCTTGTGTTTTTATTCCTGGAAATATGTGATAAATGTTATAATTTGTCCACACCTATATATATTAATATAGTCCATGATTATATATGTGTGTATGTATGCGTGTTTAAAATCTCCTTTCCTTACTTACCTGACTCCCCTAATAATGTGTGGCTCATTCTCTAAACAACTCTGCAACTTGATGAGACCCCTAGATTTAGATGGTAAGATTCATGCTCCTTGCAATTTTATGTTCTGCAACAGGAATAATCCTTCAAACATAACAGCTGGATAATGTCACTCCCCAGCCTTTGCTAAAAACGCTTCAGGGCTTCCTTTTTCTCAGATAAAGTCCACCACCTTAACATGGCATATAAGACCTTGAATTGACCCTCTGTTCTTCTCTGATCTCTTTCTTTGAAACTGTTGAGTCATTCTGAACTTAATTTCTTAAATAGTTTATGCCCTCTCATCTGTTGTCTGCTTCCTCTGTCTTCATAATTTGGGATAACTTTTATTTTTTCTTCTTTTTAAAACTTTACAACAATTCTAGTTTTTATAAAATTCCACAGGTAAATAAAAATTTAAACAAATAAAGCAAAATACAATTAGGAACTTCACTTTTTTCCTAAGCATATAATATCTAAAATATACATATATACTTAAAAAATGATCCCACTAGCTTCTTGTTCCCTTTCCCTCAATAAGATTATTATAGGATTTATTTTTAATTTCTTATGATCAGAGTTATAAAAATAGTTTAAATAATCAGTCAGTTCTACAAAGTTGTTATGAAAAAAATAGTCCAGGTTCTGGTTCCAGATAAATGGAGTAAGCACACTTCACCCTGTCTCTTCCACTGAATGCAGCTATAAAACCTGGACAGAATGCTTGGAGTGGCTATTTGAGGACTCTGAAAAGTAAATAGTAGGAGGCAGATTGGGGAAGAAGACCAGAATTCAAAGTACCACTGAAGCGGCGGTGAGTTTACCATTTTTTTCTTCCGGTATGCCCCAGCCTGAACTTAATGTAACCTGAAACTTAAAAGTGGTCATTAACATGGACAGAAAAAGGACCAGGAACATCCTCTAGTTCTGGCTCAAGGAACAGAAAAGGGGTCTCCTAATATTCAGAGAAAATGTGGCAGTGCTACATCTTTCTCTTTTTTTCTTCTTTTTCATTTTCTTGTTCCCCAGGCCTCAAGCCTCAGTGAGGCTATGAGGCCTTAGCCTCATGGAGGTCTGAATCTCAGAGGGAGGGGAACCTTCCTCTCAGATTGGAGGAGCTATGGTTTCAAGAGAATGGGGCAAATCCCATTGCTTTTTTGCTCCCTCTGCTCTTCTGTTGCTTGGCCCTACTGTGGGCTCAGTCATGAGAAGTATACTGCAGAGTGGTGTTAATGAAGCCTCGGCTTTCTTCTGAGAGGCTGGAAAAGGGGAACCCTAGGCTGCTGAAAGCAGTACAGTGAGGAGCTTGGGAATTAACTGCTTAAAGTTGCTTATGGACTTCTGAGCTGTGTATGCATAAATCTGATCATCCTATACAGCATACATAAACAAGAACTGAATTATGAGATTGACCACCCCCAAGTTCCAGACTGAAAACTGCAGGGGCAGTTATGAAACATATTCAGTATGACTGCAAAGGCATTGCAAACTGAATTAAAATTGGAAATAGAACCCACAGAAGACTGCTCAGAGCTTGAAGTGTTAACCCATCTGGTTCAGTTATTGGCTAAAACACTGACATTCTCAAGGAACTTAAAATAAGACTCAGCCCCTTAACATAATATCCAGAATGCCCAGAGTACAATCTAAAATCACTTACCTTAAAAAATACCCAGAATACTTTCATTCACATGGGAAAATAGAGAAAACAGATGCCGAGGCCAGTGCCAAGATCACACAGATGTTAAAATTATCTCAAAGAGACTTTAAATCAGCTCTTTTGATCATGTTCCAGGAATGAACAGGAAGATAGGAAGTCTCAACAAAGAAATAGAAGACATAAAGAAGAACTAACTGGAAATTTTAGAACTGAGAAATACAGCAATAGAAACGAAAAACTCACTGGATGGGCTCAATAGCAGAGTGGACTTGACAGATGAGTCAGTTAACTTGAAAATAGATCAGCTTAAACAACAGAAAAAAAAGGTTAAAAATAAATAAATACACAGAGTCTCAGGGATCTAAGAGATAGTATCACAATATCACAAGGTGAAACATTTATGTCATCAGAGACAGATTGAGAAGAAAATGAATATGATGCAGCAAAAATATTTGAAGAAATAATGATATATAGGTTGGAGGAAGAAATAAAATTGTTCCTATTTGTATATGACATGATGGTATGGTATATGTAGAAAATCCCAAGGAATTCACAAAAAAAAAATTCCTAAAATGACTTAGCAAGAGATTCAAGGAAACCCAAAAAAGCAATCATTTTTTATTTATTTTAAAGATTTATTTTTTAAATTTATGCATACAAGAACTGGGGTATAGGCCAGAGATGCAGGGAGTGAAAGGATTCACTGGAGACAGAGTGGGGAGCAGAACAGGTGGATTGATTGAAATATGCTGCTGAGGGGAGCAGCGGGTGAGACAGGAGAAGTCTACTGCACCATATGGGTTAGCTCTTCTGGCCGGGGATCAAACTCATGCTGCAGTGGCTAGCGATAACTTGATAGCGCTGAGATATTAACCTATGCGCCACCAGGAAGGCCCCAAAAGCAATCATTTTAATAGACTAGGGTAAGCAGTTGAAAATTGAATTTTAAAATGACCATTTACAGTAATGCTCCCAAAATGAAATACTTAGGTGTAAATGTAACAGATCTTTGTGCTGAAAACTATAATATTGTGACTTTAAAAAAAAAATCAAAGATTTAAATAAATGGAGGAACATAGTCATGAATTTTAAGATTCACCATAGTAAAGATTCTCATTCTTCCCAAAATGACCTATAGATTTAACATTAATACCAGTCAGCACTGTTTGTGTTTATAGGGAAGCTGATTCTAAGATCTATAGACAAATCAAAGACCTAGAATAGCCAAAACAGTTTTGAAAAAGAGAAATAAATTTTGGAAAAATTAAGCTACATGATTAAAAAAAACCCAAAAACTAAGTACAAAACTACCATAATAAGACTGTGGAATTGGCAAGGGGATATACATAGAGATCAGTGGAATAGAATAAGACCTCCAGAAGCAGACCCACAGCAATATTACAATACTTTTTTACAAAATCATAAAGTCCTCTTAGTAGAGGAAGAACTGTCTTTTCAATAAGTGATGTTGGCCAATCCAATTGTTCCAACAGTTGGCCAGCCATAATAGATAAAATACCTTGACCTAGACCACCCACATTACCTAAAAATTAATTTAAAAGTTAACATGAATCGAAATGTAAAATATAAAGCTGTAAAACTTTCACAAAAAAAAGTGGGAAAAAATCTTTTTGACCTGGATGAAGGCAGTTAGCATGATACCAAAAGCAAGCTTTATAAAAGAAGGTGATACGTTGGGTTTCATCAAAATGAAAACTTTGCTTGTGAAAGACAATTATTAAGTGAATAACAAGGCAAATTATAGGTTGGGAGAACATTCTTGCAAATCACATACCTGCAAAGAATATGTAAAGAACTCTGAAAACTCAACAGTAAGAAAACAATCCAATTAATAATGAAAGGTTGTCAAAGAGGATATGGAGTGGCAAGTCAGTGCATGAAAAGCCATTAGGGGAATGTAAATTAAAATGATGGAGAGTTGTCACTGCCCATCCCTTTGAAATGTTAAACTGTTGACAATACCAAGTGCTGATAAGGATGTGGAACTACTAGAACTCTTACACATTGCTGGTAGGGACACAGAATGATACAATTTCTCTGGGAAAAAAATTGAACATGTACCTACTGTATGTGAATATGAATAGGTGTTACCTAGCCATCCTATTCCTAGGCATTTACCATGGAGAAATAAAAATTTATGTTCATACAAAAGCAGATACTTGATATTTATATCACTTTTTGCTCTTAGTTGCCAAAAACATGTCCTTTAAACAGTGATTGGATAAATCAGCTGTGGTATATCCATACGATGGACCACTATTCTGTAATAAAGAAGAATGAACTACTAACACACACAACTACTTTTAATTTCTTTGTCTTAGGGAAATCTCTATAGGAACTTCTTACTCTGTTCCAGTTAGGCCTGACTACTCTCTAGACTCACAACTATCATATAGAGAGTAATATAGATTACTCTATATTCACAACTCTCATAATCTTCCCAGGGATTCTCTTTGCTTCTCTTTTATGTCATATGCTTTATCGAATCTCTTTTTTGTTTATTCTCATTTTAGTGAAACACCCCTCACTTAGCTTACTGAATAAGGGTGCATGGAAATAATATTTTTGAGACCTATCTTGGGTATCTGAAACTTTTGTTATTTTTTATCCTACCTTCACATGTAAATTATGGCCTAATTGGGTACAGAATTCTGAATTGACGATTTTGTTTAACTAATTTGCCTTGAAATTTTCACTGTAGCAGTTGAGAATTATAATTCTATTATAATTCTTGTTACTTTGGCAACTTGTAAGTTTTTCTTTGCCCCTAATATTGAGCAATTTCATGATGATATACCTTAGTATGGGTGTGTTTTCCTCTAGTATATCAGGTTCTGTCCTTTATTGAAATGCATGATTTGAAGGTTTTTCTTGGGAACTTTTCTTTTCTTTTTTTTTTTTTTTTTAGAGGCTTTTTTTTTTATTATTTATTTGTTTGTTTTGTTGTTGTTGTTGTTTATACATGCACTGGGTACAGTCAGAAGTGCGGGAGGGTGAGAGAATTCACCAGAGCCGGGAGCAGAGCAGGCAGAAGGACCAAAGTACACTGCTGAGGGGAGCAGCGGGCGGCAGGAGAGGTCTGCGCGCCATGTGGGACCCTCCTCCGGTGGTCGGGGAGCAGCTGGGGATCGAACCGGCGGGCAGCTTCGCAACCCAGCGCTCAACCGCTGCGCCACCGGGGAGGCCCGGAACTTTTCTTGATGGTGGTTTCAACCCTTGTGTTTTCTCTGTCTTCTATTCTGGACCTCCTATTATGCAGATATTGGACCTTTCAGAGTGATCTCTACTTTTTAACCTTTTTTCTCCTATGTTTACATATATTTGGTCCTATGCTTTTGTAAAAGATAAGTACCTTTTAAAAGTAGATGATGAAATTGTGTTCATTTTATCCACAAAATCCTGGTAGTTTTCAGTTGGCCACTGAAAGAGGGCAGAGAGTCTTGTTAAAGTGATGAAATTGGCTGTGAAAAGTTTGGAAATTTTCTTCTGCCAGTGAATTTTTGTCCTGATGAGCTTACTAGAACCTAAGGAATTGTTAGGTGGGCATCCTTGTGAGAAATGATGAGTCTTTGTTCCTTTGTTACTGCCTAAATTATTTCCCCCTAGGGACTTGTTTTAGAGGACATCTCTTCTTTTGGTATTAATAACATGTTAACTCAGTCAAGCTCCAAGCTCTGTGATGCATTCTAATCCAATAAATCTATTCCTGTGTAATCTGTTCTTTGTTCTCATAACCTATAGACTTATTTTACACTATCCATATTAATTAGTATTTTATAATAAGTCCATTTTTTTCCAATAAGACTGTAAATTTTTTGAGGACAGAAACTAAACCTTTTGTTTTTTCACTTCCCATGTCTTAGATATTTCATGAGTTGCTGTTATTAAATGGTGTGTTTTGTTTTGTTTATTTTGGTGGGAATGAGTAACTTTACAGAGTATTTAGGTAAGAAAGGTAAAACTTGTTTTGTTGTATCCTTAGCAGTTCAGTCATCCAACTTTGCAGAATCCCAATATTTGCTAATTTATACTTGACCAAAATTTGTTTTATGAATTCCAGCTCATTCCTATTAGTGGTTTTGGTACTTTAAATTTTATTAGCAGATGGCTCATTTATTTAAAAAGGAAAATGAGTGATACTCCCTTTTCATTGTTTTATTTGATCAACAAGCCATGTAAAAATTACATTTCTATGGCATTGTTACTCTTATTAATATATAATGCTGTAATACAGACCTACTACAATACCACCCTGCAGTCATATTTTTTTAGGCTCTTGAATTGAAAGCAAGAATAGTAGCTGACCATATGACACTGTAAAAACAAAGAGATTTGTTAGGTTATACCATTTAGTTTAGAGTATAGCATGTCTGTTCCTTTACAAAAAGACTTCGGGCAGTTAGAAGATGTTTGCAAATAACACTTGCTTTAATCTTTTCATATCACAGTTAAAATCTGTATTTAACTGGCAGGGTGCTACTTGCCATATAATTTGCATATAATTGCATATTATTTCATTGTGGTTTTTTTTTTAAGATTTATACTTGACCAAAATTTGTTTTATGAATTTAATTTAATGAATAAAAGAACAGGGGTACAGTCAGAGGTGTGGGAGGGTGAGAGAATTCACCAGAAACAGAGAAGGGAGCAGAACAGGCAGACAGACTGAAGACACTGCTGAGGGAAGCAGCTGGCAAGGCAGGAGAGGAGGAGAGGTCTTCTGCGCAATGTGGGTATCTCCCTGGATGGCCAGGAATTGAACCTGCGCTGCAGAGGCTGCGAACAGCTTGACAGTGCATCATTCAACCCGCTGTGCCACCGGGGAGGCCCTGTTTTTTTTTTTTTTTAAAGATTTATTTATTTATACAAGAACTGGGGTACAGACCAGAATAGATGCTATTTTTATATCCAAAGACTAGTCTTTTTTGAGTAGACATACCACGGATTACTTTGTTTTCAGCTAGGAGCTTGGTGACAGACCATATGAATTCTCTATTGACTGCTAGGGTAGTTAAGATCTAGGAGAGCAAGAAAAAACCTTGGTGGTAGTATTTTGAGTGGCTGGTAAAGACCTGGTAAAATTTAGGATTCCTTTGTCAATTTTTTTACACATGAGAGACAAAACAAAGTTAAAATTGGTATGCCAATACATTTCCATTATATTTACTTGTGATTGATGGACTCTGACTCCTAGTGAACAGGTACCCCGTTACTGACCTTCTTCTCTAGTTCCATTTGTATTCCTTACTTTTTTGCTCTTACACAGAACTCTTATTTTAATCGTCTTGTTTATTTTCCCCCCTCAGGACTTTGCTAGGTAACTGGCTTGATAATATCTGAAAATTTAATCCTAAGTATTAGTTGGCATTATTACCTTCTACAGGGATATTTAGATATTTAAGAGTTGTGTTTGATTTGAGGAGCTAAGATTGAGGAATGTAATGTGAACACAAAGTAGAATATTTGAGAGGGAGGATAAAAAAGACATTTCTCATTAGTGTATATCATGAGAATATAGTATATAGAGAATATTATTATTCATGTTAAGGAATTGAAGGAAATGAAGTCTGATAGACAATGTAGAACCAACCTCAAATTTCAGGTTCCCCATTTTACTCTTGTTTCTCTAGGCATTACCATCTGTTGTTTCTTGAATATGCAAATAACATGAAATTAGTATTTTAAGATTATCCTATGAATAATCTGTGGGTTCTTACATGAGACAAGTTTGGTCTATTCCAGGGAAGTACAATTAGATTTGACAAAATGGAAGATGGAGGGTATGCTAGGTGAACCTGGTCAATAGGTAATAGGTGGTAGTAGTCCACTAGAGTAATCAACGTCAGGGGAGTGCAGAAGGATGTTTCTAAGAGGTGAAGCACAGGACAAGGCAAGCCTGTGCCTGTCATTCCCAGGTGTACTTTTGGCCTATTGGGGGTAGGAAGAGGAGAGTGGAGTGGAGATAGGGCAAATGGTCTTAGCCCTAAAAATCCAGAGTACTGGATTGTTTACCAACCCTTATTTTCCTGTCCTCTTCCTTCCTTCTTAGATACTTGATAGATTTGAATAACTATGCTGACTACAAGGGATCTTGGAGGCTTACAATCAAGTCAGACTAATACAGAAAGAATGAATAATGACATTGCAGAATGATGTTATAAGAAAGTTGTATAAAGCATTTAAAAAGAGAAATATATAAAAAAGTTCCTTTGGAACACCAAGAGGGGAACAAGAGGGAACCAGGCAGAAAATTCTGATAACTATCAGAATCAAGGAATTAGGTCAGGTCCAGCCTAACAGCAAGCATAAATGGAAGATAACAGAGTATTGTGGCTGATAGAGGTCCATAAATTTTCTTGATGTGCCTAAGGGAGAGAATAAGGTGGGCTTGGATCTTTAGAATGAGAGTGATGTGGCACCAGGAATATGGAGAGGAAAGACAGAGCGTCAGGGAGCCAGTAATAGCCTTAAATTTTTTGGAGAACATAGGTGCAAAGGATTTTTTTTTTTTTTCATATTTCTGTTGGCCATTTGCATTTCCTCTTTGGAGAAATGTCTCTTTAGCTCTTCTTGGGCTGCATTTTCTTTAGGCAATTGATTTTGTTTTTACAGAATATCTTTTTTTTTATAATAAATTTTATTTTTATATTCCCCATACAATTTCAACCCCCCCATTTTGACCCCAATCCCTCCCCTCCCTCCACGCACCCCCCCAAAAGTGTCTCTGGTTCATAGATTTTTGTTGATTTTGATTTTCACTTTCTTATAGTTATTCATTTTCCTGGTCCCTTAGTTAAGTTTTCTAGATTCCTGCTATGAGTGAGACCATCCAGTATTTTTCTTTTTCTTTCTGGCTTATTTTGCTGAGCATGATCCCTTCCAGCGCCATCCATGTTGCTGCAAATGGCATGTGTTTATCTTTTTTGAATGTTGAGTAATATTCCATGGTGTATATGTACCACATCTTCTTGATCCAGTCATCTATTTTTGGGCATTTGGGCTGTTTCCAAAGCTTAGCTATTGTAAATAGTGCTGCTATAAACATAGGGGTGCAGGTGTTCTTTGGAATTGATGTTTCTGTGTCCTTTGGGTAAATACCTAGGAGTGGAATTGCTGGATCATATGGAAGCTCTATGTTTAGTAGGTCCAGAAATCTCCACACAACTCTCCATAGTAGTTGGACCAGTTTGCACTCCCACCAGCAGTGCAGGAGAGTTCCTTTTTCTCCACACCCTTGCCAACATTTGTTGTTGCTAGTTTTTTTAATATGTGCCATTCTCACTGGTGTAAGATGGTATCTCATAGTAGTTTTGATTTGCATTTCCCTGATTACAAGTGATGTTGAACATTTTTTCATATGCCTGTTGGCCATTTGCATTTCCTCTTCAGAGAAGTTTCTTTTTAGCTCTTCTGCCCATTTTTTGACTGGATTATTTTCTTTGTTGTTGTTGAGTCTCATCAGCTCTTGGTGCAAAGGATTTTAATTCAATGATTAGTGAGATAATGATATCCTAGCCAATGTAGTCAGTGACAGGAATGGACAGAGAGGGGATGGGCAATTCTTAAAAATGAAAACCTAAGTAATCAACAAATAGCTGAAAAAATGCCCAACCTCACTAATAACTAGAGAAATGCCCATTATTGCAAAGCATCATCTTATTCCTAGCAAATTGGCAAAGATAGAAGTCTGACAATGCCAAGTATTGGTAAGAATAGAAAAATGGGAACTTTTTCATGTCCCAATAACATAGGTAATAAAGTGGGACAATAGGCCTCTTTGTATTTATCATACTTTCTGTATTTGTTATTGTTGTCAGAATGTGTTTTTAAAAAAATATTACTTGATTTAATTCTTACCACAAATTTCCCCTCATTTTATAGTTAGAAAATTGAGCCCAAGAGAGGTTAAAGAATTTGTCACAAAAATAGTAAAAAGAGGAGTCAGGAGTTTAGCTTAGCTTTCTCTGATTACAAAAGTAGTGCTCCCAATCACTGCACTTCAGTGATATTAATAATAGGGAACATATATTGAGCACTTACTATGTACCAGGAATTATATTAAGTATTAGACATACCTTACTTAGTTGATTTCACCTGTGCAACAATTCTTGCTGTAAGTGCTTATGTTATTCCTCATGTGGCTTGTAAAGATTAAGTAAAGAAGCTGGTAAGCAGAAAAGTGACTTAGTTACTTTTTAATTTTTTGTAATGAGGTGTTGGTTTATATCAATGTTTCGATGTTTCGTATTTTGTGAATATAGGTTTTACAATATAACAACCTAATAGTGTTATTACTGTAGTGCGCCTACCACCAAAGCACTGGTAGTCCACTACCATAGTCCACTGTGCTCCCTCCACACTTTGTTCTCGCCCCCTCCCCCCACCTATTCTTCAGTGCTATAGTCAGCTTTCAAGGGTTAGCTTTTTAAATTTGGCTTTATCTGTTCCTTTATTTGGTTTCTCTGTATTTGAAAAATAGGTATTAAACTCATGTTTCTGGCACATGAACTTTTCCTTCATGTTGAAATGGAAAGATTTAGCGGTATAATGGACTTTAGTTTTCTTTTCAAAACACAGCCAGATCATGTGACTTTCATGCTCGAAAACCTTTGAACTCTTCCTGTCCCCCACCATTTAATAATAAGTCAAATCTGAATTTCTCTATTTGACATATAGGACTTTAGCCTTCTTTTCTTGTCTCAGTATGCTTCCCACTTAAGCCCACCTTTTAACCCTTACATGGTCCTCTAGCTTATCAGTTCTGGAAATCATCTTTCATTTATGCTTGGATCCTTCATACTTTATGGTTCTTCTCTTGGAATGTTCTTCTCATCTTATACATTTAAAATCTAGTGAATTAACTCTAATGTAAAGTCTCATAAACAAAAAGTTCAAATCTGTGTAGTGTCAATATCAATTTGTTTATTAATACTGAGATTATCATGTTGTATTACATTTTTTTGTTCAAATATCTAGACTATGAACTCCTCGACAGCATGAATCTTACTTGATTTATCTTGTATTCCTAGTATTTAGTTTAGTAGTTGGCATATAATAGGTCTTCCTGTCTGTGTTTTGTCACAGTCTTTATTTCCTTTTTAGTTTTATTGTTACTTGACTAAAAATCTGTTTCAGTTATTTCTAACATAATGATTAAGAGCATTGGTTTGGGAATCAAATTCCTCCATCATCTTCTAACTGGGATCTTGGACAAAGTGCTTAGCCTTACTAAGCCTCCATTTCCACATCTGAAAAATATTTATGTTATTAAGATGGGATGGCTGAACGCATCAGAAGTACTTAATATAATGCTTGGCACAATGTGCTTTCATCTTAAGCTTGTTTTATTAGCTGTTATAATTTCTATTAATTTGTTTATCACAAATGCTGATTGTGTTACTATTGGTCAGATACTGTGCTAGGTACCAGAGCAAAATAGATACAGTCCCTGTACTCATGGAGTGATCTCTGTTACTACTAGTAATTTAAAAGTTACTTTAATAACTACTCCTAGTTGTGAATACTTGCTGTTCTATTTAAATTGTAATTTTCTCCATTCTTCCAAAAAATTTGTACATATTTATTGAATAACTTTATTAAGTAGTTTCATTAATTGTATACTATATATTTAAAATACAAGAGCAGTAGTAAACTTACCACAAAATAAGGTATAAGAAGTTGTTAAACTCTTATCTAAAGCAATGAAGAGATATTGGTAAATCCTAGAACATTTCCTGCTGACTTTGTGTATTGGTTCTCCAATAAAGGTCTATGGTATGATTTTGTTGTTATTATTTTTAAGTAATGTAGTTTTAGTGTCAAGAAATAAATAGTATTTTGGTATAACTTATCATAAAGATTTTTTTTAAGATTTATTTATTTATGCATACAATAACAGGGGTGCAGGCCAGAGGTGCGGGGGAATAGGAAGGTAGACTCGAAGAATAGGTAGTAAGAGGAAAATCCTTTTTAATGACTTTTTATTGTTTCTATGAAACTGAGAAGAGTAAGTTACTAATTAACCATTATTCCATACTTTAATTCCTAGTACAATTTACTAGATAACATAGTTTTGCAAACATGTAAAATATGCAAAGTGAGAAACATGCATTCTTCATTCACATTGTTACTGTTTCCATTGCACCTATTCTTACTAGTTAGAACCCCTTTCAACAAAATCACAGAAATGAGAGAACAATGTGATAACCCAAATATAAAAGTTATGGATTTATTAACTAAAGTAAGTCTGGACTGTCTTTACATTTTAATTCAGTCAGTGGACAAATTCTTTTTTTAATGTTGCAATATATTTCTCATAAGTCTACCAAATCTTGCTCGTTTGCATTTTGGTCTGTCACTCTTTCTCACTTTACAGGCAAGTTTTTGCATTTATTGTCATGTTCTATGACAGGGTTTCTCTGCCCCCTTCCAAAGTCACATTCTAATTTTTTCTTTAATAAACATTTCTCAGCCTGTCTGTGTCTTTTGTCACTGGCCTTCTCCACCTTAAAATGCTCTCCAGTTTCTGTGATGTACCTTTCTTACATTATCTGTCTGCCTCTCACTCTAGTCCTCTGTTTCCTTCATGGGCTCTCTTATTTTTGCTCATGCTTTAAATGTTTCATTTTTTCAAATTCTCGTCTTAGGTTTCTTTTGTTCCTTATTCTTTTCCTTGGCAATCTTCCATCAATGTTTATGGTTCCATCTACCTTCCATGAGCTAGTGGTTCCCCAGTGTATTTCTGTAACTCAGCTTTTTTGTCTCAGCACTAGGCCTGTAATTACAATTGTCTACTGAATTTAGCTGATTGTCTTCACACTCAACTTTCTGATATCCCTTAAAATCTATACAACCCGGGCCTCCCTGGTGGCGCAGAGGTTGAGCGCTGGGTTGCGAAGCTGCCTGCAGCCTCGATCCCCAGCCACTGGGAGGCTCCCACATGGCTCGCAGACCTCTCCTGCCGCCCACTGCTCCCCTCAGCAGTGTACTTTGATCCTTCTGCTTGTTCTGCTCTCTGCTCTGGCTCTGGTGAATTCTCTCACCCTCCCCGCACTTCTGACTGTACCCAGTGCTTGTATAAATAAATAAATAAATAAATAAATAAATAAATAAATGAATGAATGAATAAATCTTTAAAAAAAAATCTATACAACCCATATATTCTTTTATTTTGGTACAACTTTTCATATAATTGTAGCAATTTTTCAAAAAAGATTTATTTTATTTATGCATCCAAGAACTGGGGTATGTATAGGCCAGAGGTGTTGGGGGGTAAGAGAACTCACCAGGGACAGAGTGGGGAACAGAACAGGCAGATTGACTGAAATACACTGCTGAGGGGAGCAGCGGGCGAGACAGGAGCGGTCTGCTGCGCCATGTGGGTTAGCTCCCTGGCCAGGGCAGTGACTGAGACTTACACCTTGCCCCAGCAGGGAGGCCGTAATTGTACCAATTTTTAATAAAAAGCTACATCTTTAGTATCTCTCTGATCCTATTTTTTTCTGTCTTTACTATTTCAAATTCAAACCCTTATTTTCTTATCTTGGGATATTTTAACTGTCTCTAGAGTGTCCTTTCTGCTGCCAGAATTGACCTCTGTAGTCTATCTTCATTGTCACCACTGTGATGTTCTAAAATTCAGTGTTCTATGTGTGTTTTTCCATATCTTAAAAATAATTTAGCTGTTTATTAACTCTCCACCAGTAATTTTCAAATTATCAGCCCATGGCCTGTCTGCTTTTGGATCATTTAAAGAACTTTTGGAAAACTCATATCCTCTTCTTCCCCTACAGAGTCTGCATCAAAATAGTTTAGGAATCTTTAAAAAGTTTCCCAGATGATTTTGTAATCTAGGTTGGAAAACATTAACTTACACATGTGGTTTAGATTCCTTCTTATGGAGTCCAAGACTCTTTAGGATCTGGTGCATGCCTACATCTGTAGCACCATCTCCTGCTTTCTATCCCTTCATTTACTTTGCTCTAGCCTAAATCCCTCTTGGCCCTGGAATCCACCAGGTTTGGTTCATTCTTAGGATCTTTGCTTCTTTTAAATAAAGGCTTCGAAGGATCTTATCTGTTCCCCTTTTGCATCTCTGCATTCTAGCCAGCTTTTCCTTGGATTTCATGCTTGAAACTCAGGTTGAAAAAACACTGACCTAATACAAATCATTGAGGCCCAGAAAGATTAAGTAACTACCCAAAGTCATATAATAGTGAATGGAAGGCTATAGTTAAAATTCAGGGTTTATACTCTTAAAATAGTCCTTATTTATTACTCTTCCGTACTTGCATATGTATGTCTGGTTGATGTGAAGTGACCTCTTACTTTTTGCCTTCTGACGTAAATTACAATTCATTTATTCTCTTTGTCTACTCATTCAATAAATATTTATTTGACTACACAAGGAACAGTGCAGGGTCTGGGGTGAGGTAGGTAGAAAATTGAATAATGCAGATCTTCTATCTTTAAGGTTCTTAAGACAGGCTATTTATATTTAATCCTACAAAAGTTGCTAATACTTTACAAGAGAATCCATAGTATAACCTTTTCCATTGTTTTCTTTTTATCTAGGGAAAGACCATGTTTGTAGATTTATTGGCTGTGGAAGGAATGATCGATTCAACTATGTGGTCATGCAGTTGCAGGTAGGTTACTTTGAAAGTGTATCTTAACATTTTTTTAGTTTTGATCAAAGTACTTACAGTAGCTTAGATGAAACCTAAAATGTTATTTTTATTCAAATGACTGTAATTAGGTATTTTGATCAAAGTAAAAATCAAGATAAAGTTTCCCATTGTCAGCTTCCCCATGTGTTTCTCATCCATGTGTCTCTTTTCAAGTATGTCTATGTGCTTTGACTGCACATGTCTCTTCCACATTCCCTAAGTGTATGCTGCAAGTACAAAGCCAAGAGGTAAGCATGCCCTCCCTCACATGTCTCCCTTCCTGTGTCTCCTTCCATGTGTTCTATAGTTTCACCTCACCACTAAGCTCTGCCCTTCAACTAAGTGGGGCAGGGAACCTGAAACGTCCTTCTTTTATGGAGATTCCTCTGTAATACTTATATCTTGCTTCTCACTGATGTTTCTGATTTCTTTAAAAACTCCTAACTTGATTCTTTTCCTCATGGCAATTCAGTTATATGTATCTGCTTTAAGAAATTTAAGGAATAGGGCCTCTCTGGTGGCCTAGGGATTAAGTCTCAGTGCTATCACTGTTAATGCCTGAGTCCGGTCCCCTGCCAGGGGGATAACCCCCATATAGCTCAGCAGACCATTTCTGTCTTGCCTGCTGCTCCCCTTAGCAGTGTATTTCAGTGAATTCACCTGTTCGCTCCCCACTCTGTCTCTGGTGAATCTTCTCACTCCCTGCATCTCTGGCGTACACCCCAGTTCTTCTACACATAAAAAACAAACAAAAAAAACCTACTTAAAAAAAAATTTAAGGAATAATCCTATTTCTGTTGGAAAAAAATCTAGCTATTTACCATTACAATGGATTTTTACTTACTGGATTCAGAACAAAACCAAAAAAGACAAAACCCAAAAAATTATCTTCAAACAGTTGTACTCATTTCTTTCCTATGTTCTGCTGGCAGAACTCCTATAAGTCTCATGTAATGACCTATCACCTTTAAGGTTTTACATGAACATCCTTAGTATAGCCAGAGGGTGCTGTTTTGTGATAAGTATATCACTTAGGGAAGGGCAAAAAATATTTTTAATCCTATAACCAGTACAGATGTTCAAGTGCTTAACATTAGAGCTGCCATATATTTTTTTTAACTTTTTATTATTATGGGAAATGTTGAACATACATGGAAGCAGAAAAAATATAATGAACACCTATGCAATGTGTGACCAATCTTGTTCCATATGTATTCTGCTTCTGTTACTGACCAGATCATTTCTTTTACCCATTCAACACTTAAACAAGGCCAGGTTCATTGGCCAAAGAATGGAAAATTAGGTAGGGGCTTGTATGGGCGTGGGGTAGAGATTATACTAAAGAGGGAAAGAGACTAGTGGGTGTGTGTCAGCAGTATTTCAGAGAAAGAGTTGGGAGTTTCCAGGAAATGCATTCACATACCATTCCTCCGCCAACCCCCCAAGTTTGGTGTTCTCCAGATCTGTCCTGGTATCTGGTGGATATGCTTTTTTTATATTTGCTATGTTAATGGGAGCGTGCTTAACCCCTTCTGCTTCTCACTCAGTCTCCCCTGGTTTTCTGTGTTTTCGTCTGCAAGGAAAGATAAACAGAGCAAGGGTGAACAACTTCTGCAAGAAAAGATAAACAAGAACAGAGCAAGAAGGGAGAAGTTAGGCCAGTTACTCTTTTCCTGTCCCTCCCACTTTGTTTGAAAGCAAATCCTAGACATATTTTACCTATCTATATTTCTAAAAGCTGATGACTTTTTTCCCCCTTTATAGCCACATTAACAATTATAATTACTGAATATCATCAAATATGAATTTGATTCAGGTTTCCTTGATCATACATACCTCTTTTTTATTTTTTTACTTGGTTTTCTTGAATCTTGTTTAAAATTAGGTTCATACATTGCATTTGGTGGCTATATCTCTTGAGCCCCCCCTTTTTTTAAGATTTATTTTTATACAAGAACTGGGGTACAGGCCTGATGTGTGGGAAGGTGAGAGGATTCACCACAGGCAGAGTGGAGAACAGAACAGGCAGACTGACGAAATACACTGCTGAGGGGAGCAGCGGGAGCGACAGGAGAAGTCTGTTGCACCATATGGGACCCTCGCCAGCCGGCCAGGATCGAACACGCGCTGCAGAGGCTGTGGACAGCTTCACAGCACGGTGCTCACTGCCTGTGCCACCAGGGGAGGCCTGAGTCCCCTTTTTTTGTTTACAGTAAAGTATTGTTTTGTTAGTCAAAAGTAATATTTCTAAGGTCATTCTTTTTTTTTTTTTTTTAAAGATTTTATTTATGCATACAAGAACTGGAGTACAGGCCAGAGGTGTTGGGGGTGAGAAGATTCATTAGAGACAGAGTGGGGAGCAGATCAGGCAAATCGACTGAAATACACTGCTTGAGGGGAGCAGCGGGCGAGTCAGGAGAGGTCTGCTGTGCCATGTGGGTGGCTCCCCAGCAGGGATTCGAACTCGTGCTGCAGTGGTTTTGGACAGCTTCATAAGTTGCATCTTAACCCCTTGGCCACCAGGGTGGCCCTCTAAGGTCATTCTTTTAAATAACAGCTAGTTCTGAGTTTATTAAAAGCATTCTGCTTTAATTTTGTTAATCCAGGATTTTTTGTTTTTAGAGAATCCAGAATTACTGAGTAGGGGCATATATTCATGTATCATCTTTTAAATGTCCACATTATAAGTTCATTTACTAATGTTTAATTAGTTATAATGTAGTTTTAGGACCATTGGAAGATATAATTGTTAGAAATTAACAGTTTATAAAGTCTCTTCCCTCCTTTCTTAATTGAGGTAACATTAGTTTACATTGCTGTATAGCTTCCAAGATTACACTTTCTCATTTTGCCTGCCTCCAAATGTCCATTTGTTATAGCGCAGGGAGAGGGGCACCCCAGAACCCCCAAACCTGCCCATTCTAAATAGGTTCTGCTATCTGCTGCATCAAGATAAAACATACTGTAGTGCGTAAGACCTTCAATGGAAAGGAACTTTAAGACATTAGTGTGCAATGCAGAAATGGGAAAAAATAAAGTGTCCAAATCAAGCCCTGAAGTTACCCATCCCCTCATGGGTAAATATCCAGCCAAACAAGGTTGGCTCAAAGCAGGGCCACTGAAGCCCGAAAGCCTGTCACAAGCCTAAGGCACCTCTGGGAGGAAAAGAGCAAAATCAAAATCAAGATAAATGCTGCCATCCCAAAAGGTGGATCATATGATAGTTCTTGAACCTCTTTTAATCTATAGAGTCTTTTTTCTTACAGTTTTCATTTGTTGTTCTTATCATTTGTCATGAAGCAGTTATCATATTTTGGATTTTGTTGATTATTCTTCTATTGTGTTGTTTAATGTGTTCTTCTGTCTCTGGATTTTCAACAAACTGGTGATTAGATTAGATTTTTTGACCAAAATACTTCAGAGGTGAATTGTATGCTTCCTATTGCATCACATCAGTAGGCAGTGACTGGTCTTTTCTCTTTTAGTGAAGTTAAGATTGATCAATGGGAAAAGAAAAAAATAGATCTATAACATTTAGGGACCATTGACCCATCCATTCATTTTAAAGTGCTCATTGGTTTTTTTCCTAGGTTTTTATCAGCCTATTAGTAGTCATTGCCTAAGTGTGTTATGTCAGTGGGGTTGCAACTATACTATAATTCTATCATTTCTTTACTAGAATTCTTTGTAAAGCACCACATCAACTATTAGGTTATCTTGAGGTACATTATATATAAGAAATATAGGCCTAATGCTTAATATTTTACTTACCAGTTTTCAGAATAGAGTTGTTTCCTAATATTTTCTAAAGGAGACTAATGAGTTCATTTTCTCTTTCTTAAAAAATATAATTCTGAATTCATAAATTTAACATATTTTATGTCTTTCAATCACTGCAGTTTTTCTTTTTAATGTGCAAATTGCCCTATCTTTGGGTAGCAGAACTTCTTCAGTTTGTATCCTGATTCATTTTGACAGCGCTGGAATATGGCAGTCTTTGATCAATATCCTTACTTGCTGGTTTACCACCATGTATCTTAAAACAGGAATAACAACTTGTATTTAGGGTGCTGTGGGAATTAAATGCAATCATAAATATAATACATTTGGCACAATTTGGATACATCATCCATTGTTTTCATATACTACTACGTGTATTAGAGTATTTCAAGTCACTTTTGTTCATATGACAATTAGTAGCGTTACTGAGTACCTGACATGTGCCAGTATTCTAAACAACTTTGCATGGATTTTGTTTAATCTTCACAAACAATACCTACACCTCACCTGTGTATTGTTTGCCCCATTTTACGAGGGAATTGAAATGCAGAAAAGTTAAGTAGTTTTTATGGGATTATATGTTGGGCAGTAGTAACAAGAGATTACTGCTCTAGGTATATTTTATATCTTTTCAAATAAGACTATGTTTTGTTATGCCATCAGAGACAAAGGGAAGCATGATGACCCGGAAACATAATATGCTAGAAAATTTGAGGTTATTCTTAAATGTTTGAAACATTTATGCATTATTTTGAGACTTCTCTTGATTGAGGGGCTTATGATTTGAGTAAAAGCCTTATTATTACAGCCAAAACAGTTTTTAATGACAAATGAACAGTTTCCCAGTCTGCTCTCATCATTTAGTGCCACGTTTGAAAGTGTTTATTTGGTTTCCACAGGGTCGGAACCTGGCAGATCTACGCCGCAGCCAGTCCCGGGGCACTTTTACCATTAGCACTACTCTTCGGTTGGGTAAACAGATTCTGGAGTCTATCGAGAGCATCCATTCTGTGGGATTCTTGCACCGAGACATCAAACCGGTAGGGGGCTTTTCCAGTCAGTGCACAGAATGAGTTTGCTTGGTGCTCCTATAATAAGTCTTATAATGGGACACAATAAACTACAAATGTAGCTTTCTATACCAGCTATGATTAAATACAAGGTATTTTTATTTCTGTGGAAGAAAATGTATTTAGAGTGCTAAAATTACCATTTTCAAAAATAGTTAGAAACTAAAATTTATATTCAAGAGCTCTTCTCATAAAGTGAGACACTCATGAAAGTGTTGCTCAGCAGCCTTTAGAAATGATTAATGCTTGCTTGTTAATATTACGTGTGTTAACATTGCTAATAATTTAGCCTTACACCTAAATTCATAGTTATGCTTTGCATTTCATTTTCCTGTTGTTATTTTTTAAAATATACATATGTTGCTTGTAGATGTTGGCATTATGTTATTTGAATTATTTCTCAAGTGAGAAATTGTGCTTATAAGAAGTCATCAATTGTGAAAGATCTTATTTTCCTCCTGAGAGCAGTTGTAGCAATATATACTGTACTTTTATATTCTGATTTCCTTAGAAATGTTATTTCTATAACTGTGAAATGTTTTCATTTTTTTTATTACCCATTTCTAATATATTAAATTTAACATATGTTGGTTGGATATCATACCCATCTGTTGCTACATGATTTCTAAAATTAAGTAGTTTATGTGAAAATGCCAACTAAAATTAACCTAGTAGAGTCAGACTTAATGTAATATAGCATTTGTGTTCTTATTTCAATGCCATACTAAATGTCATTATTTGAGAACTGTGGTGATTGAAGTTTCTATTTTTTTTTCTATTTCTATTTTCATCAGAAAATTCACTAAGTAGAACAGTATTTTGAAATAAAAGCTAGCAATTCTATAACATTTTGTTTTTTCCCCTTATAAATACCCTTACTTACATACACACCTTTGCAAGTTTGTAGCCATTCAGTGTTATATCTATTTTTATTAAGAAAAGAATGCAAAGGGCTTCTCCTGGTGGCGCAGCCTTTGAGCGCTGGGCTGCGAGGCTACCTGCAGCCTCTGCAGCGCCGGTTTGTTTCCCGGCTGCCGGCTAGGGTCCCAGAAAAGAAAAGAATGCAAAGTATATTTTCCTTAGGTATGTTTTGAAATGCTTGCTTAAATTGTACTTTGATTTTTATACTTAGTGAAATTCAACTTTATGATGCTTAAAGGAAATTCATTTAAATTTAAGAGCTTTGTACTTGATTTTGCTCACTCCTACTATTTTCCATTTTAAAAACTAGGGATTCCATTATCATTTAAGCAGTGACCTAGAGTAGAATTTCAAGCAACTTAGGACTTCTGTGTTAAATCAGTGTTGTGTTGTAATAACTTTATACAATTAAAATCTAATAAACATCATTGACTAGAACAGTGTATTGGGAACATATATGTTATATAGAATGTAAATAGAAGAATGAATATATAGGAAGGAGAAGATGTAAGGACTAAGTATTATGAGAATATGTATATTTTTCTTCTTTTTTCTAGTCAAACTTTGCTATGGGTCGCTTTCCTAGTACTTGCAGGAAATGTTACATGCTTGATTTTGGATTGGCGCGACAATTTACCAATTCCTGTGGTGATGTCAGACCAGTAAGATTTTTCACTATTATTATTATTAAATATTTGTGAATTAATGTTATTCTTTTTAAATAAATGCTAATTTTGTATCAGAGTGGATGTTACCCAAGAAGTGGCATATAAATTTCATGATTTAATTATAGAATGGCATTAATTTTTTTATTGAAAGTTGTGGCTTATAAAAACTACATTAGAAGCCATTTAGAGAGGTCTTATAGTAAGAACACATACATTATCCCTTAGGACCTAACTGGGTCATATCTCTTGTGCTCAGAAAGCCAGACTTTGAACCACAAGATCCTTTCCATAAAGGAAGCCCTTTATTAATGGGTGGTGCTGTCACAGGAGAACGGCAGTTAGTGCTATAAAGAAACTGTCTCTTCTAGTGGTGAGTGAAAGGTTATATAGGGGAGACAGATATGAGGGGTATAGGAGGGTTTCTTTGTCCTCAGGAGTGGGAAGGGATAGGCAGTCTAGGGGTAGTTAGTCAAAGGATTATTGATGATTTTCCTGGAATAGCTGTTTTCTTCTGTGTTAGCACTTTAAAATGGCTAGTGGGTGGTCATCAGGCACTGATGTTATTAGCATCCTTGGTTCAGGTCATTTCAGATAATATGTTATAACAGTTCTGGGTATTGGTTCCCTTTCCAGGACTTGTCACTGTTGTTTGTTTAGTGAAGTTCATTTCCCCTCTTCCCAAAAACAGTGTTAAATCTTTGTTGTTGCTTCTCAGGGAAACGTAGCTTTGATTTGGCCCACAGTGGTGCTAGCTTGTAAGTACAGGTTTCTTCTTCCCTTTCCCTGTATGACATACCCAGCTGTTAAGTTCCACAAATTGCTGGCTGATTGCTCTATTGCTTACAGCAGTTCCCTGTGGCATAAATTCCTTGGTAAGTTAATCAAATTGTAGTTTCTAAAATGGTACTGTTTCTGAGGTCAGAGTTTGATACTTGTTCTGACCTAATGAGGGCACCTTCCAGCTCTCTTATTCTCCTTGTTTTTTCCTGGCTTGCTTGTAGTCTAGGCTTTATCTTCATTAAATCTAGGAATCTCCTCCCAGTTCCCTTTACCACAATCTTTTTGAGTGGAGTCTGAGGCTTAACTTCATTGTTGGAAATGAAATTAAGAGATTAGGAGATAACTTTTTTTTTTTTTTTTTTTAAGACTTTCTCCTGTCCCAAGGCAAAAATCTCTAACCTAGAACTCTGGAGTTGTGAGTGAGGACAGTAGCAGGTTTCTAGCTAAGTGATTTACTAATTTTAGGAGCTGAGCCATGAAATTGAGATGTGTGCCTTAGCCTGAAGTCTTCTCTGCTTGCCTCTCCTGGCTTGAAACCACTGCCTCTTGAGCCAGGGAGGGAAGGCTGTTTGGGCTCCACTATTCTCAGCATATCATGCCCATGGTAGTAGAGCCTTCATTCCATGAGTGTAGACTGAGTGTAAGAAAAGAGCTTCCACACCTTCACCTGTACTTGCCCAGCACTTAGCCTCCACAGCAACTAACAGCTGACAGACGATGAAAAATGTGCACGTCCTGCTCCACAGGGAGGTAAGCCCTTTGTCTGGAAACTTGGCAGTGAGGGAGCCCTGTGTTCCTGGGTGCAACAGACTTTAGTGGAGCTGATCTGTACAGGGCAGGGAGGCTCATACACAAAGATTCTTTATTACCAAGTAAACAACATATATCTTTTTGGTCTAGTTCTCTCTATATATTCCAAAAAACGCACCTAAAATTTTTAAGGAATAATATCAAAACATCCATGAGTTCCATCTAGATTAAAAAAATAGTTCATTACCAGCTTACAAATGTGCTGTGGATCCTCCCCTGATAGCCCCTTTTGCCCCCCTTTTCCTTCTGTAAGCAACACTGTCTAATGTAACTTAATGCAAAGATGGAAATGTTCTGTATCAGCTTGTGTAATATGGTAGCCACTAGCCAGTGTGGCTATTAAGCACTTGAATTGTGGCCAGAATAAGAGAGGAACTGAATTTTAAATTTCGAGTAATTTTGAGTTGCTATTACATTGGTCACTGAAACCCTAGGCATAACCTCCATTCTTAATTTTATATTGACATATATAACTTATAGTCACTTGCTTTGCCTTTTTTTTTTTCTTCCCCTCTTTTGTAGATTCAAAGGTACTTATTTTAGAGTATGGAACAGGTCCAGGAAGCTATTGTAAAATACTGCAGCTACCATTTATCCTTCATTTTCTTCCTCCAATGATAAATTCTTACATAATCATAGTACATTGTCAAAGCTAGGAAACTGATATTAGTGTAGTATTACTAACTGAAATAAAGACTTTAGTTGGATTTTACTGTTTTTTACATGAACTTTTTCCTGGTGGCATATGAATTATTAATCACATGTATATATTCATCTAACAGCATAACAATCTGGATCTAAAACTATTTTATCACCAAAAGAAATCCCCTCAAAACATGAATGTATATTTATTTACCAAACATGGAATATAGGGCCATCTGTCAAAAAGCATTGTGGAGAGAATGATAGTGTCTCTTACGCTGGAGAGTTGTCTATATGGTTGATAATGATGCGAATCTTATATGCTCACTCTTACCCCTCCTACTTTAAAGCATGCCCAGTTCCCTCAGCCCTTCATCTGGCGGCTCACATTGACCCTTTGTGTCTACGTTCTTAGAAGGCCATGCTGTCTCCTGCTGTTTCCTTCCTAACCATTCAGCTGAAACTTCCAGTGCCTAGGCTGTCACCTGCTTAAGAAAAGTTTTCACTCATTTTCTGTTGCCTTTTCAGAATTTCAGGTAATTTCTTATTTCCATTGAAATAGGATTTTATTACATAGTTCTCAGTACTTCCCCTCCCCCATCTTCTTCCCATTGGTTAAAAGTGGGAAGGCTAATCCTTCCAAAAGCAATATACAGATTCAATGCTATTCCAATCAAAATTTCAATGTCATTCTTCAAAGAAATAGAACAATTATTGATGAAATTCATATGGAATCACAAAAAACCCCGAATAGCCAAAGCTCTCCTGAAAAAAAAAGAAGGAAATGGAGGCATCACACTCCCAGACTTCAAACTATACTACAAAGCCATAATCATCAAAACTGCATGGTATTGGAACAAGAACAGACATACAGACCAATGGAATTGAATAGAAAATCCAGAAATAAACCCACAGATTTATGGTCAACTAATCTTTGACAAAGGAGCAAAGAATATGCATTGGAGCAAAGAAAGTTTGTTCAATAAACGGTGCTGGGAAAACTGGGTTGCTACATGCAAAAGAATGAAGCTTGACCACTACCTCACACCATACACAAAAATCAACTCAAAATGGATTAAAGAACTAGACATAAGACCTGAAACCATAAAATACATAGAAGGAAATACAGGTGAAACACTATGTGATATTCACATCAAAGACATCTTTACAGACACATCACCCAAAGCAATGATAGTGAAGGCAAAGATAAACAGCTGGGACTACATCAAATTAAAGAGCTTCTGCACAGCAAAAGAGACAATAACCAAAACAAAGAGAAACCCCACCAACTGGGAGAACATTTTTGCACCCAACACTAATGATAAAGGACTGATCACAAAAATCTGCAAAGAGCTGATGAGACTCAACAACAACAAAGAAAATAATCCAGTCAAAAAATGGGCAGAAGAGCTAAAAAGAAACTTCTCTGAAGAGGAAATGCAAATGGCCAACAGGCATATGAAAAAATGTTCAACATCACTTGTCATCAGGGAAATGCAAATCAAAACTACCATGAGATACCATCTTACACCAGTGAGAATGGCACATATTAAAAAAACTAGCAACAACAAATGGCGAGGGTGTGGAGAAAAAGGAACTCTTCTGCACTGTTGGTGGGAGTGCAAACTGGTCCAACCACTGTGGAAAGCTGTGTGGAGATTTCTGGACCTACTAAACATAGAGCTTCCATATGATCCAGCAATTCCACTCCTAGGTATTTACCCAAAGGACACAGAAACATCAATTCCAAAGAACACCTGCACCCCTATGTTTATAGCAGCACTGTTTACAATAGCTAAGCTTTGGAAACAACCCAAATGCCCAAAAATAGATGACTGGATCAAGAAGATGTGGTACATATATACCATGGAATATTACTCAGCATTCAAAAAAGATAAACACATGCAATTTGCAGCAACATGGATGGCGCTGGAAGGGATCATGCTCAGCGAAATAAGCCAAAAAGAAAAAGAAAAATACCGGATGGTCTCACTCATAGCAGGAATCTAGAAAACTTAAATAAGGGACCAGGAAAATGAATAACTATAAGAAAGTGAAAATCAAAATCAACAAAAAACTATGAACCAGAGACACTTTTAGGGGAGCAGGAGGGGAGGGATTGGGGTCAGAATGGGGGGGCTGCAATTGTATGGGGAATATAACAATAAAAAAAAATAAAAAAATAAAAAATAAAAAATAATAAAAGTCAATACCAGGTTTAAAAAAAAAAAAAAAGTGGGAAGGCTAATAATGCCTGGAGTCCTTGCCTTCTACATCTGTATTTTCCTAGGATTCTGTCTCTAACATTCATCTTCCACAGTCATGTTGCTTCTGTCCTTGTACTAGTCTCATAGTTTCTTATTTGGATTTTTAAACTGGTTGCTTCGCTGGTCCCCCTACTCTTTCTTTCCAGCCTATCCTTTATATTCAATATGTTCCGGGGTAAATATTCCACCTACTTCCTCATCCCTATAACTTCCCTACTTAAAAAATTTAAGCAAATTCCATTTGCTTGCACATTTTAAGCTAAATACTTAACATGTGATATTCAGGGCCATCCTTAATCTGATTCCACCCTGTTTTTCCATTATTTTCTTTCACAATTTGTATCAACCGTACCAGACTATTTCCATCCTTTTTGCATTGTTTGCACTGTTCTTTTTATTTAAAATGCATTTCATCCTTCTTACTGTAATTCTGCCTGCTCTTCAAGGCCGAATTTAGTTTTTCTTTTTTCACTACCACTCAGGTATCTAGATTTTATAAAACATACTCTTAGGTTATTAACCACTTTCACTTTCTACTTTTTTAATTTAAAGACGTTTTAAAATATATTTTTAAAGGATTATATTTATATGGTGCAAAAATAAAATAATTAAAAATTCATCAAAATTAAGCACTTTTGCAAATGAAAAGACAAGTCTCATACTGGAAAAAATATTTGCAAAACATGCATGTATCTGACAAAGGAGTTAGATCTAGCATCTGTAAACAACTTAGAACTATATAATAACTTAAAATCTTATGACTCACTAATTTTAAAAATATTTGAACAAAAGATTTGAATAGACATTTCATCTAGAAATATTTGAGATAGCAAATAGAACATTAACAGGTGCTCAGCATCATTAGGTGTCAGGGAAATGCAAATTAAAATCACAGTGAAAACTAGTATACACCAATCAAAATGGTTAAAAGCCAAAAAAGACAGACAATTCTAAGTGCTAGTGAGGTTGCCTGAGACTAGGAGGGGAGGGTTTGAACACTGAAGGCACTAAGGAAGCTTCCTGGAATTATGGAAATTTTCAGAATGTCTTGATTGCTGTGGTAGTTACATGACTCTCTAGTTTGTCAAAACTCATTGAACTATAACTATACCTAATATATGAAGTTTACTGTATGTAAATTATACCTCAATAAACTGGACTTGAAAAAAATTGAAAGTTAAATAGTGAAGCAAATCTCCATTTCATCCTTGTTTATCCCAAATCTACTCAATTCTTTTTTTTTAAGATTTATTTATGCATACAAGAACTGGGGTACAGGCCAGAGGTGCAGGGGTGAGAGGTTTCACCAGAGCAAGAGTGGGGAGCAGAACAAGCAGATTGACTGAAGTACACTGCTGAGGAGAGCAGTGGGCGAGTCAGGAGAGGATTGCTGTGCCATGTGGGTAGTTTCCTGGCCGGCTGGGGTTCGAACTTGTGCTTCAGTGGCTGCGGACAGCCTCTGCAGTACTGTGCTTAACCCCTTGTACCATGAGGGAGGCCCTCTACTCAATTCTTGAGCTTCCCTGATGCTTCTATCTTAGGTAGCTCTTAGTTTCTTTTTGAATTCTTCCAGAATTTCTTTATGCATATACATTAAAAGAAACTTAATATTATCACTTTTCCTATTTTGATTCAAAAGGTAGCATGATGTACACATTCTGACTTTTTTTTTTTTCCGACTTAACAGTTTATCTAGGGGACCTTTGTATATCAGGATATAGAGCATTTACATTCTTTTCAGTTACAAAGTGTATTAATTATATTGATGTATTGTAACTTATTTAATAATCAGCCCCCATTGATGAACATTGCTTTATTTCTAATCTTTGCTGTCACAGATGTTTGTGCAGTGAATGAATTTGTATGACCTTTTATTTGCACATGCAAGTACATACGCAAATATATCTGCAGGATAAATTTCCAGAAGTGAAATTGCTGGGTCCAAGAAATTATATGCGTTTGTAATTTTAATTGCTATTGCCCAATTGCCATCATTTGGGGAACTTTCAAGAGATCATCAACTTCAAGACTTGGTTAAGTCACCTTATTCTTAGGACTTTCCCTTTTCCCATAGACTCTCCTTCTTGCACAAAATGGAACTAATCCTTACTGGTCCTAGGCGCTCATAGTACTTTGCTAATAATCTTAATTATAGTCTGCTTTAGATTAGAATTATTTGTATAGATAGCTATTTTCCCCAATTCTGTCAGCTTGTTTTTTTCTGTTCTCCCTTATATAAGGTGGCTGAATTTCCTTGACCTGATGTTACTTCTTTGATGAGTCACATCAAGATCTCTCTAAATGTCTAATCTCTCTTTACCTGTGTCTGAACCTTTCCATGGCAGAAGTAAGGTCAGAGCCAAGCCAGGGGTACTCTTAACTGGAAAGAGTTTCCTGGGCTTGCCTTGACTAGAATCCATTAAGGGGAAGTCTGAGTGCCCAGTTGACCATGCACTAGACTGCGCAGTATGATAATAGGTCTGGAGATAGTCATCTTGATTGTCATTAGAATCAAAATAACTGGGCACAATTGCATGCTACAAAATCATTTTTGTGTTAAGGAAAACTTGTCAGGTAGTGAATATAAATACAGTCTCTAAAATGTTTACTAAAAATGGTTGGTAGTAGGCTTTCTACAAGAAATATTTCTTTTAGGAAAAGAAATCTCTGACCTAAGTTCTATCAACCAAGTTGAGAAGAATATTATATATTCCTGTTACTCATTATATCTTAGGTAATACTAAGATTTACTGACTATGATTTTCAGTGAATACCAGCTAAGGGAAAATAAATTTATATAGATTAGATAAGCTTTTGATTACTGAGACATCATTAAAAACAATGTTTTTGAGGGCCTCCCCTGGTGGCGCAGCGGTTGAGCACTGGGCTGCGAAGCTGCCCGCAGCCTCTGCAGTGCCAGTTCGATCCCTGGCCACCAGCGAGGGTCCCACATGGCGCGACAGACCTCTCCTGCTGTGCCCGCTGCTCCCCTCAGCAGTGTATTTTGTCAGTCTGTCTGTTGTGTTCCCCGTTCTGGCTCTGGTGGATTCTCTCACCCACCCCCCACGCTTCTGACTGTACCCAGTGCTTGTGTAAATAAATAAATAAATCTTTAAAAAAACAAAAACAAAAACAAAAAAAACAATGTTTTTGAAATAGTTAAATCTTAAAAAACAAAACCAAAAAGTAATCAAAGGGGCAAGAGAGAATTTCATGAAATAATAGTTAACTTGAATAGATTAAACGTAGATGACAAAATGAGTGAATGGAGGAAGAAGAGATATATAGAGCATGTGATATATACATAACAATAATTCCGTTAACTGGATTTTTAAAATAACATTATAGTCTTTCTGACTACAAAGATAATACATTTTAATTGAGGATAATTTGAAATTACTGTAAAAAAAAACACACACAAAAAAGTCTAATGAAAATTCAAAACACAACAAAACAAAAACAGACAATTATAAATCAGAGACACTCTGCAGGGGAGGAGGAGGGAGAGGGATCAGAGGGAGGGAGGGAGGAGCACAGGGGATTGTGGTGTGGGTGCATTGGGGAAGGAAATTCTATGGGGACTGCACCTGGGTCGGGGGAAGCAAATATTGTTTAAAAATGAACAATGATGTAAAAAAATTAATAATAATAAAAAAGAAAATTATTGATATCAGGTTCCATCAATTTTATATTGAACCATAGTGCCATTCAAGAATCTGTAGTGTACTCACTGGATCCTTGTGAAGGAGTAGAATGGAAGCAACACTGTTTCTATAACATTTACTTTCAAGTCAAAAGACCTTGATTGATGACTTTAACCTAGTCAAATTAGACAAGTTACATACTTTGCTCTGAGAGCCTATCAGACAATTACCTTGCCTTCACAGTTTATATTCCAGTAGAAATAGACAGATAGTAAACATATAGGTAAAAATGTATAAATAAAATTGATTTAAAGTAGTGAAAGGTGTTATTATGAAAAAATAAAACAATAAAAGAATAGAGTGACAGTGCCAGAGCAGATGGTATTTTAGATTAGGATGATTAATGATTATTTCTCTTAGGATGTGATTTATGAGCAAAGGGCTTTTATGGAGTAAAAAGTTAGCTAGCCATTGGAAGCAGGAGATGGCATTCCAACTGGAGAGAATAACAAGTGCCAATTCTAAGCTAGAAACAAAATTGGTCAAAGGAGAAACCACAAGTAAAGACATTTTGCAGTGAGGTCAGTGCAGGATCACAGGTCTTCTAAGTCAAACAAAAAGAGCTTGGATTTTATTTTAAGTTGAGCTCTCTGAGAACTAGATCATGTATAATTAATTCATGTTTATATTTATTCTTAATGCCTGGCATGTAACAAGTATCCAATTACTTGAATTTGTGAATATATGAATTATGTATGCAGAGAAGAATACAAATTACCACCATCTTTAAATTGAATTTGAATGAAAGAACCAAGACACAGTTAGATTACCTGAAAATGCCTCATGGTCTTTATATACTTACTTGTAAAAATTGTCTGAATATTAAAATATAAAAATGATAGTTAATATGATTCTGGGTATATGAAAGCATTTAATGCTTTCTAATGTACAAAGTTTTATGTTTGTCATAAATGTCACTTTATTTTAAAATGTAGGTAGGAAAAACTGGGACTCACTGATAACTAAGAAATTTGTGTTTTTTCAAAGGTATGATTTAGCAATGTTCTGTCTCTAATTTTCTGTAATTTCACAATACAAAGTTAGAGATTTACTTGGTTTTTTTAAGAAAGATTTATTTTTATTTATGCATGCATGCAAGAACTGGTGTGTAGCCAGAGTGCAGGGAGTGAGAGGATTCACCAGAGACAGAGTAGGGAGCAGAACAGGTGGATCTACTGATACACACTGCTGAGGGGAGCAGTGGGCTAGACAAGAGAGGTCTACTGTGCCATGTCAGTAGCTCCCTGGCTGGGGATCGAACTCAGGTCACAGTGGCTGGCAATGGCTTGATAGCAAGCACTAAGACTTTAAGCCCTGTGCCACCAGGGGGGCACTACTTGGTGTTTTATTGTGACAGTAATGCACATTGTTTCTTCTCTCTACTTTATGGGCTCAAGTGTGCTGAATCTCTTCCTACTTGAAGCTGATTTATTATTTTTTTGCTTCATTTTGTTGTAGCCTCGAGCTGTGGCAGGCTTTAGAGGAACAGTTCGTTATGCATCAATCAATGCTCATCGGAACAGGGTAGGTATTTGAACTAGAGTCATGTCTGTATAAGCATGCTGAGGGCTTGAATCAGATTTACTTCTTTACATGAGGAGTACACCAGGTATATGTTCACTTTTTTGTCCTTCAAAAGAACTTTTCCCACAATTAGTGCTCTTCTTATCTCTTCTTTAATGTTTCTTTTTCAGTTACAAATTTGCCAGAATTTCCTAAAAGATACCCAATCCTGTCTTGTTGAACAATAATCATTCAGAACACCATTAAATAAATCAGTAACTTAAAAAAAAAAAAGAAAGTTGCACAGCTATGGAATGTCTTGGGAACAAAAAAGCATCATTAATACGAATTGTAGTAAGGGGTTCAGTGAATATAGATGAGTGCAGCTGCCTAAAAAATAAAATTGGATTTGCAAGAAAAGATAATTGCTAAGTGTGTTTAGTCTATGAGGAATTTGTGTCCTCACTTTAGATGTAAGCATTAATGAATTTAATGTAGAATTTTTTTTTTAAAGATTTATTTATTTATACAAGCACTGGGTACAGTCAGAAGCGCGGGAGGGTGAGAGAATTCACTAGAGACAGTGCTGGGAACAGAGCAGGCAGAAGGACCGAAGACACTGCTGAGGGGAGCAGCGGGCGGCAGGAGAGGTCTGCGCACCATGTGGGACCCGCCTCCGGTGGCCGGGGAGCAGCCGGGGATCGAACTGGCGCTGCAGAGGCTGCAGGCAGCTTCGCAACCCAGTGCTCAACCGCTGGGTTTTATTTTGAAGAAATAAAAGATCTCTGTTCTCTTTCAAGAAGTTATTTGGGGATATCATGCTATTAATACCTAATAAAATGTAAGGGTCTTAATAATGTTATTAATCTGTGATAATTCTTTCCCATTAAAGCTTTTGTCTTCATGACATTTAAATTTTTAAATCAACTAAAATTTTCATCTTCATAAATTATACTTTTGGGTTACATTTTTAAACTCTGTAATACTTTGTTCTGCTGTAATTTTTTTCTCACCTAGCACCTTAATTGTGAGCAGGAAAGATAGGCGTTTTATGGATTCTCAGACCTTGAACTCGTTTGGATAATTAGAAGTCGTTTCTAGATAAAATAAAGAGAAATATTTTCTTGTTATCTTATTACCTTATTCCTATTTTTCAAAGCCACAATTGCTTTACTGAAAAATTGACCTATGTTAAATATAATAGAAAGAGTATGCTATGATCTTACATGGTTCTTTCGATGTGATTATAATTTGAAAATAAGAAAAAAATTTTTTATCAGTATGTATCACTCACCAAGCATTTTAACTCATTTGGTTTGATTCACTGTTGCTTTATTTTTGGCATCTAGTCAATTATTATGCCCTGAAGGGAAAGTACTCTTTATTTTCCAAATAAACTCTTAGAAATTTTTAGAAGAACAGGGCTTTCTAATTAGTTCTATTGAAGACATATCAGCATTGCAGTCTTTGAAATAGGACATTCTTTTTGAGATAAATTTAAACATTTTCAGAGATCATAAAAACTATACAAATGTATCCAGAATAACTACTAGAAAGATATTATGTATTTTCATTTTTTTTATTTGAGGAGTAGAGTTTATTTGGAAACCTCCTTATCATAGAGTGCTCTGACAACCTGATTATTATTTGTTATTCATGTAACCTTGGTAGGTAAATTTGATGGTTAGAGTGCTTCTTATTGTTATTTTCTGCTCCTGACACAGCAGAGTAGACTGCTTTACACAGAAACACAGCATCACAATGATTGTCAGTTTATGTGGTGACATAGGAGTACCACTAGTAGACACTTTGGAAGTTCTTATCTAACTTAAGATTTCCCAGATAATTCTAATATATTTCTTTCTTAAATATTCTGCAAACCTGATTTGATAATTCCTAAAAATAATCCATTCCATTTCTATTATTTTTGTACCTTGATCTTTTAGCTTTTAACATGAATAATTCCCAAATAATACAAGTACTTTCCAAAGTACTTGAAGTCTGTTCATTTTATATTATTGCTGTTACTTTCTATTTCATCTCTCCTTTTTTCTTTGATTACTTTTGATATTTCTCTTTGTCTTTAGTGTCCTGTTGACATTCAGATGTGCTTAAATGGATTTCTTTATATTTATTCTGTTTGGGATTTGTTATGCTTCCTAAATCTGATGTTCGTGTCATTCTTGGTTCCTGAAGATTTTCATACATAGTTCATTAAATATTGCCTCTTTCCCATTCTCTCTATATCTTTTTGTTTTTTCAGTCTCCATGTAATGTATGTTAGGCCTTGTTCTGTCTGCCAGGCCTCTTAAATTCACTCTTTGTGAATTTTTGACTCTTTGACTCTTTTTGACTCTTTGTGTCTCTGTTGTATTCTGGATAATTTCCTTACCTCTTTCTTACAGTTTTTTTTTTTTTTTTGACTGGACTATGGCTCCATTCTCATGGCTTTAAGAATGTTTTTTGTTTTTAGCACTAAAAAATTATTGTATTTTATATTCTATATCATATTATTTCATATCTGAAATTCTTGGTTATCTAATTCTTCTCTTTACAGTTTCTCTTATTGTTAACTTAGAGTAGCCTGCTTCCTAATATAACTTTTAAAAAAAAAAGATGTATTTATTTATACAAGAACTGGGGTACAGGCCAGATGCATGGGAGGGTGAGAGGATTCATCAGAGACGGAGTGGGGAACAGAACAGGCAGAGGGAGGAAATACACTGGGAGGGGAGCAGTGGGCCAGACAGGAGAGGTCTGTCGCGCCATGTGGGACCCTCCCCTGCTGGCCGGGATTGAACCAGCGCTGCAGAGGCTGCAGACAGCTTCACAGAGCTGAGCTCAACCCGCTGTGCCACCAGGGGAGGTCCCCTAATATAATTTTTTAATATTGAATAATGAGCTTACATTTGGTGGGACTTTTTCTGTAGGGCTTCCATGAGGCCTGATTTTAAGGTGCTTTTTTCACAAGAGAATTTTCATGTCATTACTGTAGGATATGATTTGCATGTCATTACTGTAGGATATAATCACTGAGAAAACCCTTAAAATTAGTTTCTGGGCTTTGCTTCTGCAGATCACACAAGTAGTATAAATTTAAGCCTCAGATGTGGATGAGGGACAGGCCGATGGGAAATTCTCAGGCAAAATTTTTTTTAATTATTTTATCTCTTTGATGGTGACTAAATTTTACAGAGAAAATGTTATTGCAGTATCATATATACCAAATACTGTACTAAAGATAACCCTTTGAAATTCCTAGCTTTATGGTAGAGGTGGGAAGTGGGAGATGGGAGTATCTCATTTCCAACTCCTGTCTTGTGTAGATTCAGTGCTTTTACACCTGCTCGCTTCCTGATTGATAAAACCTGGAACAGAAGCTCCCAAAACAGCCAGTGCCACAGCCTCAGCAGCAGCTTGCTTTCTTATTTTTGTCGCATTGGATTTCCCTTTTTTTTTTATTTATGGTAAAAAAAAAAATACAACATTAAGTTTACCATCTTGAATGTACAATTCAGTAGTATTAAGATTGTTCACATTGTGTAAGAGATATCTAAAACATATAGTACATAGTGTATCTGTGTACACTAAACATTAACTCTTCTACCCTTTTTTCCTCTAGCCAATGACAATCACCTTTCCTTCTTAATGCTGTTAATATTTTGTTAATTATATTATTTCCAGCATTTCTGAATTTTGGGGTGTTCCTTGTATCAAAATTTTTTAGTATATCAGTTCTACTCTATAGATTGCTGTATAGATTGCTAATAGCTGTGTAGTTTTGTAGATATATTTACCAGGTAATTTGTTGTGAAATACATTAAATTTTTTAGTCATAGTAAGATGAAACTCAATGGTTAGGTCTTAGTATAATCCACTTGCAAGGATTAGTAATATAATACGACTGAATTCTGTTTTGCTTATGAAGGAAATGGGAAGACATGATGACCTTTGGTCCTTATTCTACATGTTGGTGGAATTTGTGGTTGGTCAGCTGCCTTGGAGAAAAATAAAGGATAAGGTAATTTTGGAAATGGAAATATAAGGGAAAGAATGAACATTTTTCCTGAGTAGGCATTTGTTGAGAATATACTTACATATGAGAAATAAAATGTACATTCACTTTTACTATGTCCCAATATGTGTATTTTTCTATGTGAGAGTAGAGACATAAATTAATAGTATGACTGTTTCTAGGTACATGGAGTATAGATTCTAAGTACAATCATTTTTTTAAATTTTATTTCTAGCACTCCCTCTTAGCTTTTATTTTCACTGTTCTTCCCCTTTTTTATAAGTTGATTACGCTTTTAGTGTTTGTCGCATTATATTGTTTAATTCAAAAATTAAAAACGTGATAGTAAAGAAAAACAGACCAGATTTAAGATCAGCTCTTTCAGTTGGGAATCTCTCAGTTCTTTTATGCAAAACTATGTTACACATCTGGTTTTATATTATAGTCCCCCAACCCCTCTAAAGCAGTGTGCATTAAGCCATTGAGTAAGACCTCAGTTTTTGCTTTAGTTTTAACTACTCATTAGCTCATTCCCCACTACATACCCTTGAGACATTCTTAATGTGTAGCTGCCAAGAGAAATTGACTTTGGTTCCTTTTCTCTTTACGTCCCAGGAGCAAGTCGGCTCTATTAAGGAGAGATATGACCACAGGCTTATGTTGAAACATCTCCCTCCAGAGTTTAGCATCTTTCTGGATCACATCTCTTCTTTGGATTATTTTACCAAACCAGACTACCAGGTGAGTAGTCTTTGTGAGTTCTGTTAGTTTCATTCATTGAGGGTGTTTTAAATGAGTATGGGGCATCCCTAGAATAATACTATTTTAATATGTTCTGAGGAATATGGTGAAATAACGATGATGAAGCGTCATTGTTTGTGTGTATGTTTCCTCCCTTCTAGATGAACATACTTCATTAAAGTTTTAGGTTTGTTCATCATGTGGTAGATTTTTCTTTCCTGCTATGATTCATCTGGTCTGTAGAACTGCTGATCGTTCAATTGTGTAAATCCTGTAGCTAATTTGTTGACCCAAAGGAAATGTCCAACTAGGTAATGTATCTGTCAAGGACTTGAGGGCTGCATCGCATATGTTAAAATGTTGTAGGACAACAGTCAATATAGATTATTGGCGCCAATTTGTCTATGTTCAGTGAATCATTTCCTTAGTGCATCAGTTAATGAGGTCTTTTAAGAATTGAGTAGGTTTACCACAAATTGCATCCCTAACCCCAGTCAGCTATATATCAGAAGTATCTGTTGTTCTCAGGGAGAACTTGGTCAGAGCTTAATGCAAAATAACCACTACCACTGAAAATATAAATAAACACACATACAATGATTAATAATATTTGTGTATCATTTTTATCTATAAAGGACAACATTGCCTGTTAATGGAAGTTTTACTTTCCAAAGTGTTGTCAGTGTTGGCCATTCAAAAGACTCTCTGTAGCACAGCAAACTTAATTACTTCTCTGTGAAATTGCAGCTTTTTATAAGACATAAACAGGATATAAAACAGACAGGCAACATACAACCTTGGGGCCTCAGAGACTTTAATGGGAGAGCTTGTTGTCTTCTCTCCTTTGTAATTGTTTGCATCTCATATAGACTAACACATGAAAAAAAATATTTTGTATGTAAGTTGCTATGAAATGTTTTCTTATATTTACATCTTACATATATTTTCTGAAATACAGAGAGTTTATGCTACTTGAAAAAAATAAAATTATATCTATAAGACCAGATTCAGGAGGATCTAGAATCTATCCCAGCTTTCTTTTCTTAGGTGTTTATCATTCAAAGTCTGTGTGGGAATATAAAAGTTTAGAACAGCAAAACTTTTTTTTTTTTTATCATTCTTTGCTTAGTTATGTCTACAATCTGAAGACTCATATTTACCAGCTGACATTTGAAACTAGACCTACATTTACTTTAATGAATTACTATTCTCAAGTTTTTCATTTGGACATTTTCTTAGGGGCTTCTTGTGTTTCTGTCACATAATAACAAAAGAAAATATAGTAATTTTCCTATTTCTGGAAGAGAGAGGACGGGGAAAACATTTTCTTTGTTTCACAGGTTCTGTAAATAATCTGTTTTTTCTTGCTCTCTGATCTTTCATAAGCAGTAAGTGGGAGCAAAGGGCAGATGGTTGGGACTAGGGTGGTTGGGACTAGGGTAATTGGGAAAAAGATGTTGGTGTAAGTAATTGGCATCAACACAACATCCAGTTCCAAATAGGTCTAAACTTTGTAGCTTATGTTTCCTGCTTTCCTCGAAGAGCCCCAGTATAGTCTTCGTTTTGAAAAAAAATTACTATGAATCAGAATGCTCTTGTGAACTTAATGTTGTCCATATAGTTAATTTTGCAGTTTGGAATTCATACCTAAGTTGAATTTAATTACCATTCTTTCAAAATTTAAACTTCCTCCTTGGATAATCAGTGTAATTAAAATCAACAAACCTCCTTCAGCAACAAGCAAAAAATAAAACCAAACCCAGTGTTTAGAGTTATTGCTTCCCTAGTTACCTCAAAGGTCAGATAAACAATGTCTCAGTTTGGTTCATTCTGAGCCAAGATCTAAGTGAATGTATTTTATAATCAAAGTGTTAAATGATGCGCTTTCACTTTGAATGTCCATATAATATAAATCTTTTAAAAAAACACATTTTTTTTTAAACCACAGAACGTTATTACCTTAACAAGTTGTACATGGCAAACACCTCATTTAGTATCCTGCTGTGCTACAACTCACTCTGACAGCAGGTTTAGACCTAGAGAAAAGAGCTGATTTGCTCTCTACCGGTGATCTTTTGTGTTTCTGTTAGAGTCTGATTTTTGTTTTTGCAAAGTGTTACATGCTAGGATGTTTTGGGAAAATAGCCAAGTTTATCAGTATGTAATATTTATAAGACTGTCTCCCTGGTTGACTCTTAAGTCCTGAAAGTACAGCTATAGCTTACTTTATTTTTTTATTGAGGTAACATTAATTTACAATGCTATATATGATTCGGATGTAGGTTCACACAACATCAGATAAATGTTTACCACATCATACCCACCACTAAGGCAGCTATTTATCCCACACTATCCTGGCATTATACCTGACCTAAATTTTCTCCCCCCCCCCCAAATTATGTTTATTGCGGTAAAGTAGGTTTACATCTTTGTATCTGCTCTGAGGGTTATAGGTTCAAACTTCTACAAAGGTATACTTTCACACCTTGCCCCAACAATTCTGCACCATGTCCCATAGGGCCCCTTTCCTTTCTCACTTTCTCCTCCCTGCCACCCTCCCCCTCTGGTTGCCTCAGTTCTAGATGTTAAAGAGTTTATTATTGATTTGGTTTTGACTGATTCTTTGTTATGTTGTTCTACATTCCACCTGCAAGTGAGACCATCCTGTATCTGTGTTTTTCCTTCTGACTTATTTTGCTAGCATTATCCCCTCAGTTCCACCCATGTCCAGAAATATATATATATATATATATATATATACACACACACATGTGTACATGTATACCACATTTTACTGACCTACTCCTCAGTCCTTAAGCATTTCTGACACCTAAATTTTCAACAAATGTTAATTAAGTTGAATCAAATCTTACTTGGCCCAATATTCTCCTACTCAGGATTTGTAGGAAAAGTCAGTGCAGAATGCATAAGTACTTTAAAACTAAAGATAAAGTTATCAGAACTATAGCCAGGATTAAAGCAGATGTCAGAGTATTTTTATTCTTAGATTCTGAAAGAATGTTGCAACCATAAGAGATAAAATAGTGCAGGACCTTGAATCTCCTTGAGTGATAATATTGCATAGATACACACACACACACAAACACACACACACAAAAGTAGTATGCAAAGTTGTGAGATTTGATATGCTCTGTGGATCGTAACAGTGTCATTTTCTTGGTTTTGATATTGTTTTCTAGTTGTTTAAGGTGTTACTATTGGGGCAGACTAGGCAAAGGAGACTTCTCTGTACTGTTCTTTTTATTTCCTATGAATCTTTGTTTCTAATTAAAAGTCAAAAAAGTGCTTGACCAACATTTTCAGAAATGTAGATAGTGATAAAAAAATTCAGTGTTGCTGTGGATATCTTATAGTTTAAATAAGTAGTTTTAAAATGTTTTGAGAAAGAAAAATATCTCTAAGGGATACTTAGGAAAATCTTTTTTTTTTTTTAAGATTTATTTTTATTTTTATTTATTTATACAAGCACTGGGTACAGTCAGAAGCATGGGAGGGTGAGAGAATTCACCAGAGCCAGAGCAGGGAGCAGAGCAGGCAGACAGATGGAGGACACTGCTGAGGGGAGCAGCGGGCGGCAGGAGAGGTCTACACGCCATGTGGGACCCTCGCCGGCAGCCTGGAATCGAACCGGCGCTGCAGAGGCTGCGAGCAGCTTTGCATCCCAGCTCTCAACCGCTGCGCCACCTGGGGAGGCCCACTTAGGAAATTCTTGAAGTTCTGGGTTTTGGGTCAAAAATCATCAGACTTTGTATCCTGTCATTGTTTTCACTGTTTTTAGTCATGACAGCAAATTCTTGGTATTTGGAATAGTTTGGGCCATTCTAGTCCCTAATATTAGAATATTCATTAGTCTTATGGTAGCATCAGGTAGTCCTGTCTCTCCTAGGTCCAGGCCATATAAATTTGTAAGTCTGGAATGAACCTTCTAGAATATATAAAGTTGAGTGAACTATTTTTATCACGTTGCTGTAAAAAAAAAAAAAAAAAAAAAAGCTGTGGTGTGAATTCCACCACAGTAATCTACCTGTGATAATAGTATCAACATTTAATGGGAAACTAAGGAGCATTAGATTAGATAAAGAAGAACCCTTGATGCCTTTACAAATTGTTACAATAATGATATATAGCAGTGTCACAATAATACTTAGAGAAAATTATTATCCTTGTCTTACCAAAAACTTGTTTGAGACACCTTGCCTGGGAAAACTGGTAGTGCTAGAAGAGGCATCTGAACCCATGTCTCACTCAAAAAGCCCTACACGCCTTCCACTTTACCATCCTGCCTTCCTTGAAGAGGTGGCTACAAATACAATAGGCACTACAAAGTAAACACTAATATGGCTAATTAATAATGATGCAGTGAAAGAACTAAAAAGTTTTATGAAAAAATATAATTATCAGTTGTAGAATCACATGGTCTTGATATTAGAACACAAAAGATATTTTTATTAGTGTGTTCACATTATGTTAAGCATATTGAGAAGACTAATGAAATGCATAAATATACACTCCGTTGGTGAGCCTGAAATGAAAATGTGTACATCAGCAAGCTGCATGTCACTAAAGTTAGAAGATAGAAGGAAATCCAGACATGACCAAGCTTCATTAATCTTGTTAGTACACTTTTCAGGATTAGGAATTGGATTAATTAAACAGAGATTACATCAGAATGCAACAGCCTTGCCTGTTGAGAACACTAGAGTTAATTTTTTTCAGAAAACATACACTGGCTGCTTGTGAAGCAAACAAATAAAAGATTGAACTAGAGAACAAGGAAGAGCCTTCTATACAATTGTGGATCAGGAAAGGTCTTTCTCTAAAACTGCCATTTAAACCAAACCCTAAATGGACTATATTGGCCACATGCATAGCAAAAATAAGAGGGAGAGTGTTAATAAGTTCTGGTTCAAGCAAGGAATGGAAAGAAGATAGAAGTGGCCAGAACATGAGGGGGTAATGTGGTTTGAGATGAGACTGGAAAGAGAGGCTGAGACCAGATGATGCAGAGCCTTTCAGGCCTTTTAGGAGTTTGCATTTTATTCTGAGTACAGCAGGGTGCTTTGGAAGTCTAATAAACAGGAGTATGGTTATCCAGTTTATGTTTTAAGAGGATTGCTTTTGCAGTTTGTAGCATTCAAATGAGACAAAGAAGAATTAGAGACTACTTAGGAAGCTATGGGATAGGGTGAGCTAAGCCTTGGAAAGAAAGAAATACAGGGCCTCCCCAGTGGCGCAGCGGTTGAGCGCTGGATTGCGAAGCTGCCCGCAGCCTCTGCAGCTTCAGTTCGTTCCCCGAGAGGGTCCCACATGGTGCGCACACCTCTCCTGCCGCCCGCTGCTCCCCTCAGCAGTGTACTTTGTCAGTCTGCCTGTTCTGTTCTCCGCTCTGGCTCTGGTGAATTCTCTCACCCTTCCGCACTTCTGACTGTACCCAGTGCTTGTATAAATAAATAAATAAATCTTAGAAAGAAAGAAAGAAAGAAATATAAAAAAATACCTGTTCAATACCACAACGGTGTAATAATGTAGTTAAGTTGCTCTAAGTTTCACGAGTATAACTTCACACCTTGATTTGTGTATATACCAACACTGTTCCCACCACCAAATTTCTAGTGCCATTCACCACTATGCATGTTTTGATACTGCTATCTTTACTATATAGCCTTTCCACTCATCAGAGAGGGGAAACTAGGGTAAATCATTTAGGAATTTTATGACGAGGCCTAGAAGTGATCTAATCACTTTGGCATATATCCCTGTGGCAAGACCCTATCACATTGAGACCAGATTATGCAGAGCCTTTCAGGCCTTTTGGGAGTTTGCATTTTATTCTGAGTGCAGCAGAGCAATTCTAACTGCAAGAGAGCTTAGGAAATAAGATCTTCCTTGTTATCAGGAAGCAAGGAATGATAATGACCTTGACATGGATATAAATAGTGGAGATAGGGAGAAGGGATAAATTCTTGTTCCACCCACTTTGATTATATCTCCTTTCATTTCCCGTTGCGCTTATATGGCCCCACAGTGCAGTCCTCCTCCCAACAGGCCCTGCCTGGAATGCTTTTCTTGTTGACAAGCCCACCTTGATGCTGAAAACCAATTTAGATGCCAACTTTTTCTCAATCTGTTACAGGGCAGCCCCGATACAAAACGGGGTGCCTGACTGTGGGTCCTCACCCGCGCACTTAAAAGTACTTATCAATACTCTACTGCAGGCAAACACGAAAGGTTAATAAAAGGTTTATTTACAAGGGAAGGGGAAATGAGGAAATGTACAACTCAGGGAGAAAAGTGGGAGACAAAGTTTTAAATGTGTCTTATCCGATCCGCTGATCTGGAATCCCAAATGGCGCTCTGATGGCTGGCCTCGAGCCAGGAGCCCTGAAGCCACGAGGCGAGCGAGAGACCCCAACGCCCACGTGTTTGGTTTTTAATTTTTTTTTTATTTTTTTATTTTTTATAGAGGCATGTTTTATCTATTTATCTATTTGTTTGTTTGTTTATACATGCACTGGGTACAGTCAGAAGCACGGGAGAGTGAAAGAATTCACCAGAGCCAGAGCGGGGAGCAGAGCAGGCAGAAGGACCGAAGTACACTGCTGAGGGGAGCAGCGGGCGGCAGGAGAGGTCTGCGCGCCATGTGGGACCCTCCTCCTGTGGCCGGGGAGCAGCCGGGGATCGAACCGGCGCGGCAGAGGCCGCGGGCAGCTTCGCAACCCAGCGCTCAACCGCTGCGCCACCGGGGAGGCCCCGTGTTTGGTTTTTATACCAAACCTGGATGCTTAACTCCCAGCCACCTTCCCTTTGGTGGTGACGGGATTTGTCTTTCCCAACATCCTGATGGCTTTGGTCTGGAGTGGGGGTGGAGTCCATGAAGCCTCTATGGGATTAGCTCAGGACATCCTTTCCCCCTAACAAATCTCTGATTCCTTCAAGACATGAAATCAGCTCCACTTTTAAAGCAGTACTTTGTTTTAGAACTAGTGCCTTGCACACTTATCTCAGTTTCCTCAAGAAATTAGTATATTGCTAGGCATTTAATTAATGTTTGCCCAATTGAATTAAATCTGCTTAATCTGATTATTGTTTCTCTTGAATGCAAACTATCTGAAGACAAGTCTGTGTTTTGGCTACCTTTGCATTCCTAGCACCCAATATAGTTGGCATTCAATAATGTATAGTTGGCATTCAATAATAAATCAATAAATGGGTATTTTATTTAACTGTAATAGTCACAGAACATTCATGACTCACTAAAATTTAGCTGTATATTCAGGAGATAGAGACTATTTAAAGTGCCTGTGATTCTGCTTCCCCTTTGGCTCAGTTAGTTATGCCCTGTGATGAGGGAGGTGGTACAATGCCTTGAAACTGTTATTACCTCAGTCAGTTTCACTAACAGCAATCAGTCATCCACAATCAGGCTACACTGAATGTGATTCTGTTGTTCAAAAGAATAGTAATTTTTTGGGTACAATATTATCCCTAAATGCCCCCAGCTTATTACTCCATGCACATTCATCTAAAAAAATAGAAGTCCACTCTAATGCTAAGAAAAAAGCTCCTTGTGTTGCACCAATTGAGAGACAGAACTATTCTGTACTTGATGGGTATTTTCAAGGGCCTTGAAGGATAATTTCAACTATAGACTGTTTTTACCTTGCCTGCTGCCTGCTCCTACAGTAGAAATACCACCACATTTAAAAGAATCTCTTTCACTTGGTGCTTTGCTACACACCATTTGTATGACCTTTCTAAATCTGTTTCATTCTCTGTGAAGTGATGAAAATACCTACCCCACAGTATTGCTGTTAAAATTTTAAGGAGATAATTATGAGAATTTTTATAAGTAGAAAGCATCATTGTAAGCATAAGTGTTTTTACATGTACCTAAGTGACACTGCATTTGCTTATGGTTATCTTATGTTTCTTATTCTTGTATTCTATTTGACATTACTTCTGTGCTAATAGAACACCTATTTCCTTTATGCTGCTTTGTTCTATTTATGTGAAAAGGAAATGTTGTTCTCCTTTTCTTTTTTGAAATCTAGGTCACATTGGTTTACAACATTGTTTGTGTCTTAGAAGTTTAGGATCTCCCTGTTCAGATGTTGTTGCCACACCATACCCACCACCAAGACAGATACCCTTGGTCCTCCACCATAGTCCACTGTGCTCTCTGGTTTGCATTCCTTTTGCATTCACCATATTAGAAGGTATCAAGAAACTTAGTACATTTCCACTTTATCTTGTGAGTTGATAAGAGCACCTGAAGGGGAAGGCGTTGCTATTAGGCAGTACTAGTGACTGAACTGTACTGTCTCACACCCCCTGAAGCAGCTGTTGGGGTGGGGGTGAGTGTTCTCTATTGAGGTACCCTAGTATCTTGATATAACTGATTAAAATAGCTAAAACTCTGCAGCTTCTTCAACACATTCTCTTCATTTGGTCAGTCATTTCCTGGTTCTGTTCTCAAAGGATCAGTTTTTCCCTTTCCACCATTGCTGCTGAAAATCCCCCAGAAGAGTGTGCCTTTCTTTCCCACTATTGTATCTACTTATCACTGAAGTGAGGCAATTTCTCTTGCAGTAAATCTTTGAATCAGGTAAGCCAGCATTGCCAATGTGCTCTGCTGGTTAAAGCCTCATTAATCTATTAATTTACTATTTATTAACTTGAGAATTCAGAAATCAGGCTTCTCAGTGAATCCTCAGCATCCCATTACAAATCTTGTCTTTGCAAAGCCTGAACTTTTTCTGTATTCTCTTTGAAAGGGCAAACTGGGACTTCATATGGAAGTAAAATGATCAAATGATTGCTCTATGGGTAATAAGAGGGGTGCTTCCCTGAGCCATTATGTTTATGTCACATGACTGCTATAAAGAATATAAGGGGTATTTCAAGTGGCATTTTTATAAAGTACACATGCTTACATATGCAATGAAATGATTATAGGTGTTGCATTTTTGTTGGCTAAATTTTTTCTCATTATTAGAAGTAGTAATAGTAATTGTAATACTATTTATACAAGAACTGGGGTACAGTCAGAGGCGCGGGAGGGTGGGAGAATTCACCAGAGACAGAGTGGGGAGCAGAACAGGCAGACAGATGGAAAACACTGCTGAGGGGAGCAGCGGGCGAGACAGGAGAGGTCTGCCGCGCCATGTGGGTTTCTCCCTGGCTGGCTGGGAATTGAACCCGCACTGCTGAAGCGCAGATAGCTTCACAGCACGGCGCTCAACCTGCTGCGCCACTGGTGAGGCCCAGAGTAGGTTACTACTAATAAAGAGAAATGATCAGGAGAGACTGAAGCCGTACACATAAAATTGAAAATGGTGAATACTATCAGAAACTATGAAGGAAGGTCTTTGTGAGATTTTTGTCAAGATCACATCAGAATTTTGGAATTTAAAGACAACAAACAAGAAAGTTTATACATGTATAATAGAGCAGAATCCTTTTTGATCATTTTTGTGTATATACACACAGTTTAATAAATTTTCAAATGGACAGGAAATTGGAAGAAACCATAATGAACTTCAGTATACCCCTTTTGTAGATATACCAATGGCTACTTAGGTTGAACCATATAAAAATAACCCTTTTTGACCAAAAAAAAAGTTACATAAATGGTTGAAACTGATTACATTTACAACACACACTTCCTTTTACAAAATCATCTGAAAGTAGGTTTTAGATATGATGCTTTATTATGTATCTTCCGAGAACAGAGACATTCTCCTATATAACCACAAATCTGAGTAATGCTGACTACTTCAAATGAGAAGAATTTTGAAGTAGTCTACTGAGAAAAAAAAAAGTAATTCATTATTATTGTGTTGCCCTCATTCAAATTCCCCTACTTCTTAAAGAAAATAAGTTTATGGATTAGGTGCTTTCTCTTCTGGAATAAAGTGACTATGTTTACATTGGCTTACTCTATTTTTTTTCCCTTGTGATTTAGCTTCTTACATCTGTGTTTGACAACAGTATCAAGACCTTTGGAGTAATTGAGAGTGACCCTTTTGATTGGGAGAAGGCTGGAACTGATGGCTCACTAACAACCACCACTACTTCTACCACCCCTCAGTTGCATACCCGCTTGACCCCAGCGGCAATTGGGTATGTTCTAAACATATCATTTAGCAATGTCTTTCTTGGGAGCATTGTTTTAGAAGAAGTGTTTTTTATTTCATCTGTATCCCCTCAGATTACCAAATGCCAAGCTATAGGGGAGAGCCTGTGGAATTCCTTGAATTAACATTGGCCTTGTATATGTTTTTTGTTTGAAATTACTTTTCTTAGAAAGTACTTACAAATTGATCATACTCTAAAATGGGAGTTTAGAGCTTATTTGACTTGTTGGTGTCAGATTTACAGTAGATTTTCCTCAACATGAAAAGGGCATTTGTTGGAAAGAATGAGCCACATTACATCTAATTACATGGTGCTTACTTTTAGTGGGAATAGAATATGTAACTCATTATTCCTCTTAAGAAAAGTGATTTAATTTTCTAAATATTAGGAACAGGGTATGGTATATTTTCATCTTCTTGGTCTTTTGTTTTTGTTTTTAATGTTTTCTCCTCTAGATACATTAAATACAGTTCTTTATTTCATTTTTTTATTTTGGTTTGTCTTTTGTTTTCTGATCTATTTTTTCACCTATGCTGGTAGTGAGTAAATAGGGAGGTATCATCATAAATGTAAGTTAATTGAGACATTTTATCACCAATCCATTGCTTTCATTTTATATTGTAAGATGGGCTCATTTGAACTTAATAAAACAGAAAGACTTACATGGAATCATGTAACTGGAGATAATGTTGATTATCCAGTCTGAGAGTTCCTAAATGTTGGGCTCTACTGGATATATCTGAATCACCATAGATAGTTTGTTTAAAATACCCATTCATAGAACCTACCCCAGACCTACTTGATCATAATGTGTAGGAGTGGGGCACAGAGATATTTCTTATCTGAGTTTGGTACCCACTACCTAAGTTCAGCCACCCCATCTTTACAAATGAGGAAATAATCCTAGCAGTGAATGAATTGTCCAACTTTAGATAAATATTAATGACTGGAGCTGGAGCCAGTCTAGAAATTTTGATTCTTGTTTTAGTGTGTTTGTCTTTCTCATACTTTGATTATTGTTAGAAGTAGGTAAGTCTCAAACTGCAAAGATCCCAGAATAGAACTTAAGAGTAGGTGAAGTCAATGAAGACAGTTTAAGTTCCCATCTCTCAATGTTTCCCTCTAAAGCAACATGGACTAGCAATAAAGGAAAAATAAAATTGCACAAAACCATGTCTTAAGCATAAGTTGAAAACAAAGAATGTCCATATGTAAAAGGTACTGTAAGTAAAAAACAACAGATCCTCATGTAATATCTCCTATACGCCTGCCCCACAACCTTGCTGCAAGACTTTATTTTTTTTCTTATTTTTTTGAAGATTTATCTATTTATGCATACAAGAGCTGGGGTACAGGCCAGAGGTGTGGGGGGTGAGAGGATTCACCAGAGACAGAGCGGGGAACAGAACAGGCAGACTGACGGAAATACACTGCTGAGGGGAGCAGCGGGCTAGTCAGAAGAAGTCTGCTGCGCCATGTGGGTTGCTCCCTGGCCAGGGATTGAACTCGTGCTGCAGTGTCTGTGGATAGCTTCATAGGTTGCGTCCTAACCCCTGTGCCACGAGGGAGGCCCTGCTGCAAGACTTTATAAAGGCAGAGCAGTAGAAACAGTGAGGAAGAGAAGCAACAGCAGTGGGACTCAAGATCTAAAATCAGCACCAGGAAGAATAAACCCAATCTAAGAATGAAAATACTAAAATGTGTTCAAGTAGATCAAGTCTTGAACTATAGGAAAGTAAAAATATGTATAACTCAAAGCATCTGGGAAGATAAAATACAAAAAAAGGGCAAAGTGTCCTTTGTCAGTTAAGTGGTAAAGAAAGAGAGAATTGTCAGCTTGGGTCCAATCAAGAAAGAGAAACTATATAGTAATTTGAACAGTGAAAGATGATATAAACACCTATAACACCAAATTAGAATAGTATGGAATTGACTAGTTAAAAATATAGAGTCATAAAGATTATAAGAAGAGCAAATATAAGGTGCTACTCCTGTTCCTAAGACTGTGATTAAGCATTAATACCAGTTGGGGAGGAGTCCCCTCAACTCCCATTCCAGGCCTAAGCTCTTGACTTTGTTGGAGAGGGCATGTCTGTTGATCATTGGATGGCATGGAAGTCAGTCTGATGCTGAATATCTGCTCTCTGAAAGACTATGGACATGTGCTCTCTGGGGTGTCAGTGAAAGCTATTTGTTGGGGTCTCACCAGAGGTACTATAAAACCTCTGTTTTCCTCTACTTTTGTTTCCTCTAAGAATAGCTACAGGGTTAAATAATACAAACTATTTAAAATAATCAATGACTCTTGGGAAAATAGAACAAATGTTTGTAACTTTTAAAGTGATTGTTGAATCAGTGAGTTATTGTATAAGAACTTATATTTTTAAATCATTTTGAAAATTCTATTGGTAAAATGTAGAAGTTTTATTATGGAGAGGTGGCATGGCATAACTTTCAAAAGATTTTTGGTTTTATTTGGTTCTTTCAATTTTATATAGATGTCATCATTTAAAACCAGAGACAAAATGTAGGGTAATCTCAGTAATTTTTGATGTGCTGTTTTTAAGTGCTGCCCTTTTTTCGCCCCTCTGTTTTAGAATTGCCAATGCCACCCCCATCCCAGGAGACCTACTTCGAGAAAATACAGATGAGGTGTTTCCAGATGAACAGCTTAGTGATGGGGAAAATGGCATCCCTGTTGGTATGTCACCAGATAAATTGCCTGGCTCTCTGGGACACCCTCGTCCACAAGAGAAGGATGTCTGGGAAGAGATGGATGCCAACAGGAACAAGATAAAGCTTGGAATTTGTAAAGTATGTATTTCTTGCATAAAAGCTTATATCTTCTTATGTGTTTATTGTTTTTTCCTATTGCTATAGCAAAGTATCATGATGCTCATTTTTAATCATAAGTTAGAAGTGTATTGCTTTTTATTTATTTGTAATCACAGTATTTAGACTAATTTTGCTTATACTAAAGTATAGACACCTAGCATTAATCTTCGTCTTGTTTCCATGGTAAAAATGAATGTGTTTTAAAAAAAAAATCAGACACGGAGGCCAATAGAAAAGATAGCTAGCTATACAGCAGAAGTTAACTATCTTTTCCAATAATGTGAGAAGAATCTGGGCTCTCATTAGTGTGGACCGATGGAGTTATGAGTACTCATTCTGAGAACTGTCTCCAATGGAGGTGGGGAAGTGAGGGTACGAAGTGGAAAGCAAAAACTGTTCATGAGCTGATGGGGAGTGGATGTGAACAAAATACATGATATTTTTCTTCACGAGATTTTGGGTGGGCCTGTTTGTAAGTGAGAAATATAGATGTCTGAATTAAATGGTTAAGTTTTAGTGATTTTATGACACATCGACAAGTTTCTCTTTGATGTTACTATTCATTGTCATTTCCACTTTCACAGAAGATGAAGGCAAGTGGAATGGAGGAACAATGAATTACACATCAGTTAATTTTTGGTGCTTTCTAATGGTTTTATAAAGGTTTGGTTAGGAGAAGTTTATTAAATGTAAAATGAGATGTTAGGCTCATACCTCTTAACATTATTTGATAGAAAGATGACTTCTCAGGCTTTATTAATGGGAAATATATTGTAAAAAAAGTCTTCCATGATCTCCTCCAGGAGTTCGGCCTACCTTTGTACTATATATACTACATGGTTAAACTATCTTTAAAAAAAAGAGAGACTATGGTGATGGCTCATAGATGTCTTGGTAGGGGTAATTTTGTGGGGATTACACAGAGTTGAGAATGAACAAGGATGTAAAAAATACATAAATTAAAACTAATTAACAGTATATCCTTTGTCATAGGAGAGAGTTGGAAAAGCATTCTCAATTTAGATGTGATATGCTGCACTGTGAGCTCACTATTAAATAAGCACATCTGGAATAAGAGTAATTAGAAATAGTAGTGAAAAGTAGTTGGGAGGTCAGTGTCAGATTTTTGTCAACTATGGCTGTCTTGTGGCATCAGAAGCAAGCTGTGTATCATAAAATGTCTCCAGTGACATTTTCGGTTGCCAGTTTATGTGGCTGTCTACGCATGTATGTGAGAGTGTGAAATAGCACTAGACATAGAAGAGCTTATTTACTCTAGTTTTCTGTCTCACCCATTATCACTATTCAGTCTCTGTTTAGTTCTCTTCTATTTTACAATTTGTCTAAAAAATACTCAACTTAGAATCTTAATTTTTGTTTGTTCATTCAAGTAATATATTATTATGAAATTTTCAAAATTTTTATCATTCCATACATTTGTTTGGAAGTCCTGGACTCATCTTTTTTCCTGAACGGTTTCCTTTACAAGTTCCTTTAGTTCAGGTCTTGTGGCAGAGTATTCTGTTTTTACTTAACTGTAAATGTATTTATTTCTGCCTCTTTCAAAGATAGTTTATGCTGGATTCAGAGGTTTTGATCAAAAACTATTTTTCCTCTAACATCAGTTATTGGTGTTCAGAAGTCCACTGCTGTTTTAATAATTTTTTTCTCTTTGTACATGAGCACCCAATCCCTGCCCTTCCAGCATTGCCTCCCTCCCCTGTTATATTTTAACTTTCCTTCTTGTCTTTTGTGTTCTGTACTTTATCATGTTCATATATATTTTTTTTGTTTATTCCCACCTAAATCTTATGTTTCCTGAATTTTTCATAGTTTTGTATCAGTTCTGGGAGAAATACAGCCATTCTCTATCTAAATATTGCCACCTCTTCATTCTTGATCTCTTTCTGGGACTCCAAATAAACACATTTGGTTTTTTTATTCTTTCTGTCACATCTATTAATGTCTTTTTCCATATTTTTCTTCATGCTGTGCTTCATTCTAGGTTATATATATATACACAGACAATATACACACCTTCTAATTCACTAATTAATAACTGGGCCTTTTTGGGTTTTATTTATTTTTTTTTTTGCTGTTTACCTTGTTAATTGAATGTTCAATACTAAAGTCATCAGTTAGTTTCAAATAATTCTTTGTTAATCTTTTTGAAAAGGATCTTTATTTATTTTGATTTTTATTATTCATAGCTATTCTGTATCTGAATATTTGATATCTGAAATCTTTTGGAAGTTTTTAATGTTTCAGATTTTTTATAAATTATCATTTCTGCAGACTTTTGGTCATAGTTGCATGCCTTCTCATATATTTTACTATCTTTAGATGTTTACTCATTAGTTAGTAATAGGTGCAAGTACTGTAGAATTAAATTTGACACCTTCTTTCAGTGCAGATTGTATTCTGCTTCTACTGGTAGACAGAGTATACTCCCAGTTTGAGACCAATCGGGCATCTTCTTGAGGATCTCTAATCAAAATAGATGTCTCAGACTGCCCCTTCTGTCCCACTCTTAGTGTCAGGCTTAATTTCACTGATAATTGTGCTGCTGTAGGCATTTGTCATTAGGTGGCTTCATTCCTCTGGGCTGCATCATCCTCAGCCTCTTCCTCTACCCAGGTCCTTATTATTGTTCTACCTCCAGATTTTCTTGTTATTTCACATTTAGTAAAGGCGGAGTGTTTATGTATAGTGAACTCTCCTATTTCTGTCTTGTGTCTTGTGTCTGTCTTATGTCTCAAAGAGAATTTCCTTCCTAGGCTTTAGTTTGGAGGAATAGGGTTCTGAAAGCATCTAGTTAAACATAATACAAGAAGCAAAGATTATTGAACATGTTTATACTATTTAAACATAAAAAGCAAAAATAATACTGAAACTGTGTATAAGTTAAAAAAACTCATTTAAGACCAGCATTACTCTAATACCAAAACCAAGGATAACACACACACACATAAAACTACAGACCAATCTCCCTAGTGAATACACACGCAAAAATCCTTAATAAAATCCTCACAACCTGGGCCTCCCTTGGTGGTGTAGGCGGTTGAACGAAGCGCTGTGAAGCTGTCTGCAGCCTCTGCAGCGCCGGTTCAATCCTGGCCGGCCGGCGAGAATCCCACATGGCGGGGCAGACCCCTGTTGTCTCACCCGCTGCTCCCCTAAGCAGTGTATTTCAGTCAGTCTGCCTGTTCTGTTACCCGCTCTGTCTCTGGTGAATCCTCTCACCCCCCTGCCACACCTCTGGCCTGTACCCCAGTTCTTGTATACAGGAATAAATAAATCTTTAAAAAAAAAAAAATCCTCACAACCAAATCGAACAATGTATTAAAAGGATCATAGACAATGACCAAGTAGGATTCATACCAAGGACACAAAGATGATTCAACATCTAAAAATCAGTCAAGGGGCCTCCCTGGTGGCGCAGCGGTTGAGCGTTGGGTTGCGAAGCTGCCCGCAGCCTCTGCGGCGCCGGTTCGATCCCCGGCTGCTCCGCGGCCACCGGAGGAGGGTCCCACATGGCGCACAGACCTCTCCTGCCGCCCGCTGCTCCCCTCAGCAGTGTACTTCGGTCCTTCTGCCTGCTCTGCTCCCCGCTCTGGCTCTGGTGAATTCTCTCACCCTCCCGCACTTCTGACTGTACCCAGTGCATGTATAAACAAAACAACCAACCAAATAAATAAATAAAAACATGCCTCTATTAAAAAAAAAAAATCAGTCAAGGCAATTTACCACATTAAAAAAAAAAAAGAAAGATTAAAACCATATGGTCTTCTCAATAGATGCTGAGGAAGCATTTGATAAAATCCAAAATCTATTTATGATAAAAACCCTCAAAAAACTAGGGATAAACAGAACATACCTTAACATAATAAAAGCCATTTATAGCAAACCCAAAGCTAATAACATTCTCAATGGTGAAAAACTGAAAGCTTTTCTACCAAGATCTGGTATAAGACAACGATGTCACTCTCATCATTACTATTCAACATAGTATGGAAAGTTCTAGTTAGAGCAATTAGACAAGAGAAAGATATAAAAGGAATCCAAATTGGAAAAGAAGAAGTAAAGCTATCATTATTTACAAGTGACATAATAATATACATTGAGAACCCTCAAGATTCCCCAGAAGGGCCTCCCCGGTGGAGCAGCGGTTGAGCGCTGGCTTGCGAAGCTGCCTGCAGCCTCTGCAGCGCCGGTTCTATCCCCGGCTGCTCCCCGGCCACCGGAGGAGGGTCCCGCATGGCGCACAGACCTCTCCTGCCGCCCGCTGCTCCCCTCAGCAGTGTACTTCGGTCCTTCTGCCTGCTCTGCTCCCCGCTCTGGCTCTGGTGAATTCTCTCACCCTCCGGCGCTTCTGACTGTACCCAGTGCTTGTATAAATAAATTAAATAAATAAATAAAAATAAATCTTAAAAAAAAAAAAAGATTCCCCAGAAAAATTATTCAAAACAATCAGTTTAGCAAAGTGGCAAGGTATAAAATCAACACAAATCAGTTGCCTTCTTACATACAAACAATGAGACAGAAGAGGAAGAAATTATGAAAGTGCTCACATTTACTATTACACACAAAAAAAATCACATACCTAGGAGTAAACCTAACAAAGGAAGTAAAAGATCTCTACAAAGATAACTATAAAACATTGTTGAAAGAAATAGAAGACACCAAGAAACGGAAAATTATTCCATGTTCATGCATTGGAATAATCAATATTGTCAAAATGGCCTTCCTACCCAAAGCAAAATACTGATTCAATGCAATCCCAACAAAAATATCAATGGCGTTTTTCAAAGAAATGGAGCAAATACCACTGGAATTTGTATGTAATCACAAAAGACCTCGAATAACAAAAGCAATCTTGACACAAGAGAAAGAGAATAGAGGTATCACACTTCCAAACCTCACTAGATGTTATAAAGCCACAATAATTAAAACATCCTGGTACTGGAACAAATAACACACACAGAGACCAATGGAGTAGAACTGAGAGCCCCAAAATAAATCCACACCTTTATGGACAGTTAATCTATGACAAAGGAATCGAGAACATGCACTGGAACAAGGATAGCCTCTTCAATAAATGGTGCTGGGAAAATTGGACAGCTGCATGTAAAAGAATGAAACTATACCACTGCCTTACAACATATACCAAGATCAAGTCAAAATGGATATAAAACTTGAAAGTATAAAATACATAGAAGAAAATACAGGTAAAACATTTCATGGCATAAACTTTAGTGATGCCTTGAGGGATTCATCCTCAACAGCAAGGAAAACAAAAGAGAACATATAATACAGCTGGAATTACATCAAACTAAAAAGCTGTGAGGGGAAGAAACCATAACTAGGGCCTCCCCTGGTGGCGCAGCGGTTTAGTGCTGAGCAGCGAAGCTGCCCGCAGCCTCTGCAGCGCGGGTTCGATCCCTGTCTCCCGGAGAGGGTCCCACATGGCGCGGCAGACCTCTGCTATCTTGCCCACTGCTCCCCTCAGCAGTGTATTTTGTCGGTCTGCCTGTTCTGTTCCCCACTCTGGCTCTGGTGAATTCTCTCACCCTCCCATGCTTCTGACTGTACCCAGTGCTTGTATAAATAAATAGATAATTCTTTTAAAAAAATAAAAAGAAAGCTCATTTAAATAAAGTGTTAGTAGATAGGTAATGAACTAAATTAACCCAAATACCCTAACCATCTGAAAATTTATCCCAATCATTTTGAACTTCAATGTTTCTTTCCATATATAGTAACTGGAATTAATGTTATGATTTCTTTTATATTTTGTCTAGGCTGCTACTGAAGAGGAAAATAGCCATGGTCAAGCAAACGGTATTCTGAATGCTCCAAGCCTCAGTTCACCAGTTCGTGTTCGCTCAGAGATTACTCAGCCAGACAGAGATGTTCCATTGGTGCGAAAGTTACGTTCAATCCACAGCTTTGAGCTGGAAAAACGTCTCACCCTAGAGCCAAAGCCAGACACTGACAAGTTTCTTGAGACATGGTATAAAAGTTTTTCTATTTTTAGAATCTACATATATTGTTGTTGTTACTTGCTTCTAACGCATGACATCTTTAAAATAATTATAAATTCTTGCATTTTTGTATAACTGATTTGATTAAACTCATTCATCATTTTAATTATCATGATTCTTTTTATTTTATTATTTTTTATATTCTTTGTTGTATTTTTTTTATTTTATGCATTTTTTACGTCATTTTTCATTTTTGCACAATGTATGCATTTGCATCCTGGTTATAGTCCCCATACAATTCCCACCCCCCTTGTTTTGATCCTACTCACTCCTCCCCCCCTGCAGTGATAAACTCATGCAATTTGCAGCAATATGGATGGAGCTGGAAGGGATCATGCTCGGCAAAATAAACTAGAAAGAAAAAGAAAACTACCGGATGGTCGCACTCATAGCAGGAATTTAGAAAACCTAAATAAGGGACCAGGAAAAAACCTAATTATAATAAAGTAAAAATCAAAATCAACAAGCATCTATGAATCATCTTGATTCTTAATGTGAATTGTCTTTGAACATTGTTACAAATTCTGTGGCATAGCCTTAAGCTTTGAGAGCTTAGTGGGAACTGATAACTTCGTAACACTAAGTGCTGGTTAAATGAACATTTTGAATTGATTTTGTTTGGGAGATGATCTCGTTTATTGGAATCATGAAAATTCAGTGTGTTGTTGGAAAGGGCATAATAAAGATGGCATTAGACAGGAAGAAGGGGAATATGTGAAAGAGGGCAAAGAGTAAGTTATAGAAAAAGGGACAGGCAGCTTGAATTAATTTAATGAATGCCTGTATATAGGAAAGTAGACATTAATAAGTTTATCATTCTACCTTGAAAGAAGGAAAAGTGAAGCTTTTGAGAGATGTGCATAGGTAATGACTTTTTGGTAGGTGATGATTTTGAAGCCATTTCCCTCTAGTTTTGATAGCAGAAGACAGAAATGAAACTTTAAGACAAATATTTATGAGGGCCTCCCCGGTGGCGCAGCGGTTGAGCGCTGGATTGCGAAGCTGCCTGCAGCCTCTGCGGTGCCGGTTCGATCCCCGGCTGCTCCCCAACCACCAGTGGAGGGTCCCACATGGCGCGCAGACCTCTCCTGCCGCCCACTGCGCCCCTCAGCAGTGTACTTCGGTCCTTCTGCCTGCTCTGCTCCCCTCTCTGGCTCTGGTGAATTCTCTCACCCTCCCGCGCTTCTGACTGTACCCAGTGCATGTATAAACAAACAAATAAATAAATAAAACAAAAAAAGAGAAATATTTATGAATTAAAGAAGGCCTTAATAATATTAAGAACTGAGAACTTTTAATAATAGTCACATCCTCAATACAACAGTGACTATTATTAGTGGTGAAATATTAATTAACAATGCCATGTCTTTGACTAATCTGGTAGTACTGTGTCTGATGATAATTCAGTCACTTCTGGCCTACTCCAATCCATCTTCTGTTTTAAATAAAATCCTTATATGTGTATTTTTCCTCATATGGTAATTATTTAGCCTGATAGCTATGTGATGTAGGCTTTTTTTTTTTTAAAGATTTATTTATTTATTTATTTATACAAGAACCGGGGTACAGGCCAGATGTGCGGGAGGGTGAGAGACAGAGCGGGGAACACAACAGACAGACTGGCGAAATACACTGCTGAGGGGAGCAGCGGGCGAGACAGGAGAGATCTGCCATGCCATATGGGACCCTCGCGGGCGGCTGGGATCGAACTGGCGCTGCAGAGGCTGCAGACAGCTTCACAGCACTGTGCTCAACCGCCTACGCCACCAGGGGAGGCCCGTGATGTAGGCTATTGTCTACATATTGATAAGATCAAAAGGATGGACTAGGATTGGGGCATTGTTTTCAACATTTTAAGTTGTGACTATTACTGAGAATAAATATGAGTGTAATAGCAATAAAAGCTTTATTTGGTAAAGAATAAAGCTTCTTAGGGAACAGCTGAGAAGTAAGACAGAGTTGAGAATAAAATTTATCCAAGAAAATTAACTCAAATCAGAACCTGGAACAAATATGGAAAAGTAGAAGGAATTGAGGCACCTAATTACAATCTTTTTTTTTTTAAGATTTATTTATTTATACAAGAACTGGGGTACAGGCCAGAGGCTCAGGAGGGTGAGAGACAGAGCAGGGAGCAGAACAGGCAGACGACCGAAAACACTCTTGAGGGGATCAGTGGATGAGACAGGAGAGGTCTGCCGTGCCATGTGGGTATCTCCCTGGCTGGCCAGGAATCGAACCTGCACTGTAGAAGCTGCAGACAGCTTCACAGTGCTGCGTTCAACCCACTGTGCCACTGGGGAGACCCCTAATTAGTCTTAATGAAAGGAAAAAATGTGTTGCTTAAACTGCTTCCCTGCAGATGAGATTGTTTCTCAGAAGCTAGTGCAGCCAAACACCACCAGTCACACTATTGCCTATTCCTCAGCCAGCAGCAGTTTTTGTACAATGTCAACTGCCTTTTAATCCAGCAGAAGTAAAAATATGCCTTGAAGTGTCCCCCAAGCCCTTCACCACATTATATTAATGTGCATAGACTATGCCTGGTTATACTGTAACAATACCATTTCTTCTTAAAATACCTGCCTTTGGAGTTTATTTGAATGAATATACACTTATGTACATCTCTGAAAACAAAACAAAACCAGAAAGTTTTTCACTTCTAGTTTCTTCATTTCTTTTGGTAGGGTTTCTGGTGAGGCAAAAAAAAAAAAAAAATCTTGGGTAAATTGTTCTTCAGTTTCTCAGAGAAAGTAGAGAGCAGAGGGCAGTATGACTGAATAATCAAATAAAGGAGAACTGTATCACACCAGTCAACCACAACAGAGCAGGAGAGGAGAGACAGCTTCCTCTCTTGAGCCCCATTTCCAAAACAGGATTACAGCAGGTGGAGAAGAGCATTATCAACCTGTGAAACTTTACTTATACTTTATCCTATTTTTTTTCTTATCTGTATGTGAATATTAGTTCTGTATAGAGTTTAGAGAGTTTGTGTAATAAATACTTCCCTAAAACTACTACATAATTTCTCTCCATTTTCTTAAGCCTGGAGAAAATGCAAAAAGACTCCAGTGCAGGAAAGGAATCTCTTCCCCCTGCTCTGCTTCACAAGCCTTGTGTTCCTGCTGTGTCCCGTACTGACCACATCTGGCACTATGATGATGAATATCTTCCAGATGCTTCCAAGCCTGCCTCTGCCAACACCCCTGAGCAGGCAGATGGTGGTGGCAGCAATGGATTTATAGCTGTTAACCTGAGCTCCTGCAAGCAGGATATTGATTCCAAAGAGTGGGTGATTGTGGACAAGGAGCAGGACCTTCGGGATTTTAGGACAAATGAGGCTTTAGGCCATAAAACAACTGCAAGTCCTTCTGATGAGGAACCTGAAGTGCTTCAAGTCCTGGAGGAATCTCCTCAAGATGAAAAACTCCGATTGGATCCATGGTCAAAAAATGATCATTTGAAGAAGGAAACTTCAGGTGTGGTTTTAGCACTTTCTGGGGAGTACCCTGTCACTGCAGCTTCAGAACAGTATACAGATAGGCTGGAACTCCAGGTTGGAACTGCCAGTCAGTTTATTGCAGCAACACCCACAAGTCCAATGGAGGCACAAGCAGAAGGACCCCTTACAGCGGTAAGAGATTTTTTCTTGTCATTTTTCTCTCTTAGTCACATAAAGTACTATTAGGAAAGGATTAGAGTTGAGCAATTAAGCTTGGCTAAAGGGATTTAGGAGTGATACCTGGACTAATTCTATGTTTTCTTGTATGAAAATTTAAAAAAAAAAGATATTTCTCAAAGTCTGAGAGGAGGTCCTCGGTGAATAAAAATGTGAGATTTCCTGTCAGAAACTCAATACATGAAATATCATTATAACCTAATTTCAGAATAACATTTATAATTTAGACCACAAGCGTTATCTATGTGTGCATGTATATTTTTAAAATTTGTACTTCCAGAGATTTTGAACCTCTGTATTATAAATATGAAATATGGTGAGGAAGGCACATATTCATGGTTTAAATTTGATTCTGTACACTGTTGCTTGGCCTAATTCTTTGGTTTCCCTTTCTCCTTTTTAACCTCCTCCTCGAAATTTCTCTTTTTAAATTCCTTTGAAACAACAGTTTTCCACTTTTGCTGTCCATTGTTTAAAATACGGAGTCCGGGCCTCACTTCCAGAACTTCTTCATAGGTCTGGGATGAAGCAAACCCAGTAATCCACATTCTAACAAACAGCAGAAAGCACTTGTGATATGCAGGCCTTCTGCAAAGGAGTGTTTTGAGGAAACTACTGTTACTTTAAGTTTAGACAATCAGCTGAAGATGGCTATTACCTGCTATGGTCAGTAAGCAGTGGTGCCCCCTGTTCTGTGTGAGCAGTACGAGCCTCAGAAAAACCAGATGTGTTGGGCCCCCCCTGGTGGCACAGTGGTTGAGCGCTGGGTGGCGAGGCTGCCCGCAGCCTCTGCAGCGTCCCACCAAAAGAAAAAAACAAAAAAAAACACAGATGTGTTTTTTGGAACTGTACAGAAAAGTTTTTCATATACCAATAATTCTATCTGTTCTTACATGGATGGGAGTATCAGGTTTTCTTAAATTCAGCAATCATTTCTAACCTTCCCTTCTGACTCACTAGAAACAATATTATTCCCTAAGCTGAAATGTCTTCTATTAGAGCACATGAAGGTGTAAAACACTAAGAAAAGATAATAAAATTTCATTTTTTTACAGTTCTGTAGGAGTTTACCTACATTTCATAAATGCCTGCCTCGTTCTTCATCATAGTTGTCTTTTCTTCTTTCCTAGGAATGGTTTGTACAGTTACACAGTTGTTCTCTGCATAAAGTGGACTAGCTGGGGAATAAGCTGGGGCTGAAATATAGTCAAGACTTTGCTAGCCAAACTGTACACACTGTGCAGAGATGTTTCCGCTTTGAGAAACATCTTCTCCAATAAGTTACGCCGCTAGCTACATTTTTTCTAAATATTTGTCAAAAAACAAATTGAGATGTATTTTGTATATCACATACCTTTCATTTGGAAGAGAGGCTATTTGATATGAATATTGAATTTCCCAAAGTTTTTGTTATCTTAATAGCTTTACTATTCTTGAATGAGAAAAAACTAAAAGGATAATTTTAAGTTAAAATGCAAATAATTGATTTGCATTTTATTGTCTCTTGCTATGAGACCAGTTCTAAACATGGGTGACTTTAAGATAATGAAGCTGCTTCATCTGAATGAAATGTATGAGAGTGACAGTCAAACTTAGTACTGGGCATCAATAAAAACAAGAACATATGAACAATTTGGAAAATATTGATATTGTTGTTTAGCTATAGAAAAGTATACCTGATATAATTAGAGAGCACAAGAAAGAAAATGATTGAAGTCATATCTTAATAAAATCTTTGTGAACTGTAGAAATTAAAGGTAATAAAAATGTATTTGACTTACTGGAAGATCATTACTGTACTCCATTTGTACCATGTCCACCAATGGTTAATTGCTTTTCTATATTTATAGTCTAGGGGCAAGGAAACTATTTTCAACTAAGAATAAACTTGCATTTTCTGTTTTTAGCTATGATACTTGGTTTTTCTCCTTTTATCTTGTCAGATAAGGTTTTTGCAGACTCTTCAATTGAGAATGTGTGGTGCATGGCAGTAGGCTGTGCTGTATTATGCATCTACTGCGCTTTAAAATCCAAAAATCCTACTCCTGACTTCTTTTGACTGTCTTTTCATCATGTGTAAAATTGGTGTTAGTAAGTCTACCCAATTAAAATATAAGGCAAAAAAAGAAAAAAAATCATGAAATATAGGGTGTTGTGAAATAGAATTAGTAAAAATTATTTTAATAATTTGATAAATTTAAAGTGCTGTGGGAAAAGTATATGACAATAACTTGTGCATAGTTCATCATAGCTGCTCAAAATACTTTCATGGAAATAAGTTACCCTGTCTGGTGGTTCAGATATCTTCTTAGTGTTCAAGGCTGTCACCCCTTTTTTCATATCATACATACAAACACATGTGTATGCAGAATCTAAAGTGAGTTTAATCTCAGAATTACATTGATTTGCTTGCTTCAATCTCAGAAGAACAGTGGAGTGTTATTTTTGTAGACACTATTGAGTTCATTTAGCTGATGCATTTATAATTACATATAATAAATGACTATTGTTTTACTTTGAATGTAGATGTAGTAATTGCCCTTATTTGGCATTTAATTTCATGCCTCCTTTACTTTTCACCATCATTCTTGGGTTTTAACGGTAAAATTTTTATTTATTTTTAAAAGATTTATTTATGCATACAATAGCTGGGGAATAGGCCAGAGGTGTGGGGGATGAGGATTCACCAGAGACAAATTGGGGAATAGAACAGGCAGACTGACTGAAATACACTACTGAGGGAAGCAGCGGGTAAGTCAGGAGAGGTCTGCTGCACCATGTGGGTAGCTCCCTGGCTGGGGATCGAACTTGTGCTGCATTGACCGTGGACAGCTTCACAGGTTGCATCTTAACCCCTTGCGCCACCAGGGAGGCCCAACAGTAAAATTTTTAAAGAGTAAATTACTATAAGTTTAGGTTTCATTATCATTTTTAAAATATACTAGAAAATGGCCATCTGCCTGAACATATTTTGGAATAATGAAAACAGATATGAGTATGAGGTGACTTCCTGAAGGGCAACAGCACCAGTAGAATTTACTGTCCTTCCCCCAAGGTTATTATGGGTCTAGGCTTATTGTAAGAATGCACATTTGAACCCAAACTGTTAAAAAAAATAACTTTACAGATCCTCTGTAAAGACACTAGTTGCATTTGGGAGCTATTCCAGAACATTGGTTAGGTGTTTTTCTCCTTGAGCTGAGTTTAGGACATTCTTTACACGTTGTAAACATAATTTCATTCCTTACACAGAGAAACAGATCTTAGCAACTTATTGAATTATATAACAACACCAGTTTCCTCGTGTCTTTGGACTTGAAATGGGTTCTAAGCTAAATCTCCCATAACTTCAAATTCATTTTGCTTTGACTTCCGATCAATTTTCATGGTTTTCCCAGGACATAATGGATTTCATTAAGTGATTTGACTTAGTGAAAGCCTTTTTCAAAAAGGCTTTTTTCCTTACCAGTTTATGGGGTTGACATGTTCTTCTTTACCTGTCACTTTTAACAAATGTGAAGATGTAGAAGCTTTAGGTATCTTAAGAAAGGACATTCTTACTAGACATTGAATCCTATTCATATATTACTCAGTGGAAAGATGGTAGAATTTAATTTACATAGAATTAAAAAATTAAAGAAGATATGAAACATGAATAAATATCTTTGTAAATCTTTGCTTATAGGAAGATAAAATTTTCTAACATTGTTTGATAGATAGAACTTATTAGAAGCAGTAAAATGCATATGAATTTGCAGTTTTTCTATGTACAGTAGTTTTTTTCTTACATTTCTGTATCTGGATTCTGGTTTGCATGCCCAAAAAACTTGGAGACAGTTTAATGAAAGGAAATTTTTATAGCACTTTGGGTAGAGTTAAGAGAATCAATAAGACTGGCAGTAGAGGGAGCCATTTCTATCCTGAGCCCTGATAGGAGGTTTGGGGTGGGACTGTTAGCAGAAGCTGGTGAGAATCATTCTGTAGGAGAGAGGCCATGCAGCAGCGACTGTGGCCAGGAGTGATAGAATGTAGCCACCACTAAAGCTTCAGTCCCTTAGGGAGGAAGCAGAGAGGATTAACTCCCAAATCTTTCTCTTCCTTTTCACTACATCTTTGTTGGTATTGCCCTGTGGGCAAAGCCAGTCAAAAATCAGAAAACCAGGGAACCTGGACAATATGGTACATAGAAGTTAGTTTTTAAGAGCACAGAGCAGACTAAAGGAAAGGATGAACTTAGAAGGAGACTGTTCTTTACAAGGGGCTAAGGAGTCAAGTGCCATGCATTTTTATTCAGAATTGTTTATTTTAAGTATAAATTGGGCAGGCCTGATGTACTTCTATGTTCCTTTTATAAATTAGAATTTAAGGTGTTAAATCTCAAATCATGCATCTTTATTTACATTGCTCATTATTACATTTTGATGTTTTCCCCCTCTCTCTGCAGATTACAATTCCTAGACCTTCTGTGGCATCTACACAGTCAACTTCAGGAAGCTTTCACTATGGTCAGCAGCCAGAGAAGAAAGATCTTCAGCCCATGGAGCCCAGTGTGGAACTTTATTCTCCCAGGGAAAACTTCTCAGGCTTGGTTGTAACAGAGGGTGAACCTCCTAGTGGAGGAAGCAGAACAGACTTGGGGCTTCAGGTAGATCATATTGGTCATGACATATTACCCAACATTAGAGAGTGTGACAAATCCCAAGACTTGGGACCAAAAGACCTTCCTGACCATAATCGATCAACTGTGAGAGAATTTGATAATCTCCCTAGGGAAACTGAAGAGAAAAGCATCCTGTTGGGGTCAGATAATGAAGATGAAAAGTTAAGTAAAGGACAGCAGTGTATTGAGATCTCCTCTCTCCCCGGAGATTTGGTTACTCTGGAAAGGGATCACTCGGCTACCAGTGAACCTCTTGATGTGACAAAGACTCAGACTTTTAGTGTGGTGCCAAATCAAGACAAAAATCATGAGATAATGAAGCTTCTGGCAATTGAAACTTCAGAAATTTCTCCACAGATCATTGACCCACATGTTGAAGGACAGATAGGGCAGGTGACAGTACAAAAAAGTAAATTATCTAAGGATGATGACGTCAAGAGTGAGGATTTGCCAGGTCACCAAGGTGACCTCTCTACTTTTTTGCACCAAGAGGGTAAGAGAGAAAAAATTGCTCCTAGAAATGGAGAACTATTTCATTGTGTTTCAGAGAGTGAACATTGTCCTCCATCCCGGAAGGATGTGGTTACAAAGTCATCCTTTGTAACTAGACACAGTCGAATCCCTGTTTTAGCACAAGAGATAGACTCAACTTTTGAATCATCCTCTCCAGTCTCTGCAAAAGAAAAGCTTCTCCAAAAGAAAGCTTATCAACCAGATCTAGTCAAACTTCTGGTGGAAAAAAAGCAGCTTAAGTCTTTCTTTGGGGAACTCTCAAGTGCCTCTGATAAATTGCTAGAAGAAAGACTAGCGACTGTTCCTGCTTCCTTTTCTGAGGAGGAAGTCTTCACTCCCTTTTCAAGACTAGCCGTAGAGCACACACACCTGAGCAGGTCAGCTGAAGACGGCTTCCTGTCACCCATCATCTCTCCATCCAGAAAGAGCAAAATTCCGAGGCCGGTTTCATGGGTCAACACAGATCAACTCAGTAGCTCAGCATCATCTCAGTTTTTGCCTCGGCCACCACCGGGAAAGCCGCCCACAAGACCCGGAGTAGAAGCCAGGTAATGCTGTGTGCTCACCTATGTTAAGTATGTGGTATTACTGATAATTCTGTGTTTCCTTAATTGTGTCAGTGGTTTCATTTCTTGGCCTGCTTCTGATCGTTGCTCCCTTCCTTGCTTTTCCCAAGACTTTCAGCATAGTGTGGAAGAAGGGGTCAGATTGAGCCAGGTTCATTCTTAACTCTCACTTTCTAGTAGTGTAAACCTTGACTTCCTCATCTATAAAATGGGTAAAAAATTTGCCGTGATTTAGGGAGGATGAAATAAGGTAGTCAACACCTAGGGCTTTGTGTAGTGTTTATTAGCTTGCAACAAAGGCTGTATCTGTCCCAGTCCATTTTAACTGCTCAGAAATTTTCTCATTTCGTCAGTCAAAATCCCAGTATAACATATCATTATGATGTCAAATTCTAGTCAAAAAAATTATATCTATAATTTAATGAATGGGCCCTTAGAATAGTGTTGTTTATGTGATAATAAATGAATAACAAATATTCTATAGGAATATATGCCACCTATATACAACTATAAATAATAAAGGTATTGCCTTAATAATTGCTTTGTTTTTTTTGTTGAATTGTTGTCATGATATAATTGACCATATAGAGTGATTATATTTTGAAGAAGGGAGGAAAATATTGGAGGGTGATTTTAAGTGCTTTCCTGGAGCCTTTACTCACTTTCACAGAGTAGAATAGTCTAAACCCTTGGAGAAGAAAAAGGATGGTCTTTAACAAAAACAAAATTAAAATCATAATACATTTGTGTGAAAATTGTAGCCTGTTCTAGATAGTACAACCGTAGGTCTCCATCTGTTATAAATATTTCTCAAGCATGTTAAAGTGAGAGTCTGTTACCCATCAGAACTTGCTACACTTACCTAAAGAAGTTTGGTTTTTACTTGTCTTAGGGTTTCATGTCCAAGGATTAAACCTTGGATTTGAAGAGCCAGTAGGATTAGACTTCCTCAGGAAGAATGTGATGTACTCACATTTTAAAAATGTGATTCCATGAGCATCCCCAATTTTCTTCTGCTATGCTTAATAGAAATGGTGTATTTGTGGCTTGAGTTCCTTTGGGATGCAAAAAATTAGATCTTATTTATTATTTAGCACTTTATATGGCCCCTAAAAGTAACACTTGGTCACAAGCCAAGTGTGTAAGTGTTGTGCCAGATTTTAGAGCTGACCAAGCTGAAACTTCTGAAGCTCGGAACTTTCCCCATTTATATCCTGGCCCAGAGGGATTATTTATTCCATCCTTCAAATTTTACTGTAAGATTTGTGAAAGTAGGCTCAGTCAGAATGAATTTCATGTCACTTGTCAGATTCTAAGATGATTGGGGAATGAGGAAAAGAAAATTCAGAGGAAAAAAAATCAGTAACTTGTTGCTGACCCTTGATGGTGATGATGACTATTTATGTCCCTGCTTCCTGCAGGTGCTAATACAACTTTAGAGATTTCCTTCCACTTCCTACTATATGGAGTGGCATGCCAGCATTTTGCGGTTTAAATTTTTAAACTGAATGAATTCTAGGCAAGCCAGAAACATATTTATGGCAGAGAAGACATTGCTATTCATTTGAATATTCTTTAGATTTAGAATTCTGAGACCCAAGCTCAGTTGCCTGTAATAGAGATAGTCAGTCTCCAAACCCAACTGTTCTGAATCTCAGGCTGTTGTCAGGGCAGGAACAAGCTCAGGGAAACCAGTGATGACTCTTTTGGAAATTATTGAGGTTGAAATATGCTTTTATCTATTGTTCCTGCTATTATAAGTACAGTCCATGTTGAAGACTTAAACAGTGGGGTTTAATGTTTACGTGTGTATGTGTGCAGAATTCCTGTCTTAGGAGCCTTAAACAAAATGGTTTCCTTTCTCTCATGTGCTAACATGCTAGAAACAAGTCATTAGTTAGTCCTAAATGAGAAGTGCAAATATGCAATAGGAGGAAGGAACTAACATTTTAGTGCTTCTGAATTATAGATGTTCAGCTAAGTACTTTACTTGGGTTATTACACTTGGCTGCCTAGTAACTGTGTGAAACAGAGAGTCTTCTCAATAAAAGCTATGAGAAGTTGAATAATTGGTCCAGGTCATACAGCTGGTATGTGAAAGAGTAACTCGTATCTTCTAAATGTTTCCTGATTTTGACTCATGTCATATGTCATGATTTGGCACACCGCGGCTTTAATGAATTAAAATGAAAATCATCCTCTGTTCTTTTAAGGCTCCGCAGATACAAAGTCCTAGGGAGCAGCAATTCCGACTCAGACCTTTTTTCTCGCCTGGCCCAAATTCTTCAAAATGGATCTCAGAAACCCCGGAGCACTACTCAGTGCAAGAGTCCAGGATCCACTCACAATCCAAAAACACCACCCAAGAGTCCCGTTGTCCCTCGCAGGAGTCCCAGTGCCTCTCCTCGAAGCTCTTCCTTGCCTCGCACGTCTAGTTCCTCACCATCTAGGGCTGGAAGGCCCCACCATGACCAGAGGAGTTCATCCCCTCATCTGGGGAGAAGCAAGTCACCTCCCAGTCACTCAGGATCTTCCTCCTCCAGGAGGTCCTGCCAACAGGAGCATTGCAAACCCAGCAAGAATGGCCTAAAAGGATCCAGCAGCCTCCACCACCACTCGGCCAACACTAAAGTCCCCCCAGGGAAGAGTAAGTCAGCCAGTAAACTCAGCAGATAGGAGCCGGGCTGCATCTCTGTGAAAGGTGTGAGATCTTCCTCCTAAACCTGATGCATGTGTGTCCTTGTACTGTCTATTTAAAAAATCAGTGTTGATCTTCTCTTGCAAAAGAAAGTAACATGATAAATTATTTAAGAAGACATAAATATATGATAAGGGATTCTAAGGCAGGCAGCAAGCAGATCAGGAATCAATGTGTTTGCATAGGAAGGGGCAATTCAGCAAAATCCAAGGGGGAGAAACTCATTAAACGAACTCTCATTTTTAAGCTGCCTTTGATACAAAAGGGGGTGAAGGTAAGAGGTGGAATGGAATTTTAACCATTTGGCCTGCTTTTTAAAGGCTCTACTCAAAGATTATATAATAGCAAAAATGGAACTTTTGTTTTAATATTTTCATTCAAAACTTCCCAACCTTGGAGGGTTAGAACTGCTCCAGTATTAGAGTTTCTGAGAAGATTGTTGCTGGGAAGCCAGTGCTCATATATATTTCACTTATGTCTTTATCTGGTATGTTGAGAGTTCACACCTTTACTTTGCCTCATTCCTATTTCACATTTTTTAAAGATAATGTTTCTCACCCAATCTGATCTCTCTTATTTTAACTACATTTTAATATGCGTTTAGCAGCATAGGCTAACAATTGGAAGTCCAGTAACCCTTATTCAGTCCCTAATATTTTTCTTCGGAGGAACAGTTATTAACTCAGTTTATTTATTTTTTTGGTGAAAAATAATTGATAAAACTTAAGGAAGGGAAAGTCTAAATGGAGGTTCTTGGCAGGCTTTAGTGCTCGAGGGGAGAGAGGGACAGAGTGTGGGATAATCCCTTTCAAGAGAGAAGAACCTTCTTCCCCGCTGTGGGAGGAGACCTGACCAGAGTAGACCTTGCTTCCTTCAGTCCTCTGGGTACCAGCTATTTCTCTTATCAACTTCTAAGATGATTCCAGGGAGTACAATACTATGGAATGTGACTTTATGTTTTAGAGACTTAGAGAGAAAAAAAGAAATTAGATATGTTGTTGAAACATATAATCCTCAAACTTTGTATTTTATACATTTAGCTAAGTAAGGAATGAGTATCTGGGGAAATAAATCTAGGCTTAATACTTATCTTTTAATGTTTTATTTCCTGCTTCTCCTGTGCTTTAGTTTGAATATTTGGGCTTCTTGACTTGATTTCCATGTAATATCAATTTATAAAGCTATAAGGAGGTTCATATTGTTCTAATCTCACTCTTCAGCTAACAGGAACCAGGCAAAATTAAATTATACTAGACTTTCAAAATGACTCTTTTATACTCTGTAGGTGTTCTGTGTTGTAAAGACCTTCCTTATTAAGGTCAAGTAAATTGGTCTGCTTGTTGAAATTTGCCTTCTAGCAAACATCTGTGCTTTCTCTTTGACCTTGTGTTTGCTGCCAAACCTAATATGGTTGAATTGGAAAACAAAAAAAAGAAAGAAATCTGGTTCCTCACCAAGTGAACATATTCTAATGCTGCATCAAAGCTGCCCTGAAGCTGCACTGAACTTTTCTTGTTCTCGTTATCCGTGTCGAGCTTTTTTAAAAAAAACAAAACAAAACACAAAAACTCAAAACACTATTGAGGCATATACGGTCTCCCATAAGAAATGTAGCATAGTGTGAAATCTTAATTTCTCTCCCGTTTCAAGCACTACAGAGGAATGCAATAGGTAAGACATATTTGCTGTTTAACTAAAGCAACTGTAATATTGGAAGACCAATCCTACTGTATTATATTGTATAATAGTTGCTCTAACACTACTTGCATGTCTTCATGGTAAGCTATATAAATATTTATAAATATATAGAGAGAAACATATGCTTATACAAACTCATTCTTTCTCATTCTCCATTTGTAATTCCAGGATCACAGATGGTGAAATTCCTTTATATTGTGTGCCTCGTGTACACTTGGGCCTTGCCTATTCATTTTCTGAAAATATGTTCTTGGCATGTGACACCTCAGATTCTTCTTGCCTTCCCTGTGTAATGCAAGGTTGGCAGTCTTTAACAAGCCAAGAGGGATTATTTAATTGTCATTTTAAAAAGATTTTAATAAGGGAAAAAAGTTACTAAGACATGCTTATAATGCTGGTACAAAGATTTGTCATGTTAATGACATAATTCTGTCCGTATGATTAGAGAGGATAAACTGGAATGATAATCATGAGTCTAACATAAATTGATTTTTTCAGAAATCCCTTAAAATTACTGTTCTACTTTCCTCTTTTCACCTCACTTGGCGGTGGGGTTGGGGGATCTACAATTAAGAAGTTGTCTTTTTTTCTGTTGTGTTAGCGAAATTGTGCTTTATAACACAGCCAGTTTTAAATCCTGGCCCCTGGCCTCCGGTCAGAACTGTCCTGATAGTAACCATTGGTATAACTGATGGGGCTACACTTGTGGTATGTGTCTGTTAGTTTTTTTATTGGCATTTCTCTCCTAGTGGTCAAAACTGATAATGATGGCAACATGGCAGCTGAATGTTTTCTTTCTTGGTTCCCTCTATTTTTCCCCCAACGTTTCCACTGTGTTGCCCCCTTTTGTAAATGCTATTACAAACTCATCAAAATCCAGAGAGAAACAACTGCCTTGTGTCTGAATATTTTATTTTGCATGTAGAGGAAAGAGTTAACCAAAGATGTTTCTTCTCTGACACTTTCAAAAGAGAACAGACTAATTATAGTTTACATATCGATATGTCCATTTAAAAGTACTGTCTTATATATTTATGGTTTTCAAAGCATAGTATGTGCTCTTTTAGATGGTAGATGTCTCCGACTGAAAAGAAGAGTTGGCAGCCCTGAACAAGGCACTTTTGGCACAAGAACTTTTGTTTTTTGTTTTATTTTAGAGTATGATACAGAGAACAGTTTGGATTGTTATTTTTAGTTCTTTATTATTTATTTTCATGGTTTCTTTTAGTGATAGCATATTTCAGATTTCAGTGACAAATATAGATCATCCAAGTAATTTTAAATCAGTTGGGTTATTCTATCTAAGATAGGAACACGATTAAAGTCAAGCCAAACTATACCAAGAGTACTCTGGGACAGAAGTGAAAATTACCTTTTGAAAATCAGGGGCCCCCTGGTTTCTCATATCATGATGCAAACTGACTGGTTACCTAGTCACACTTGCCCTTGCTCTCCCTTTTCTAGTCTCTGGAATTACTTGGGTGGAGCAGATGATAGAATTAGCATTAGCTCAAGCCCATAAGTTAGCACTCTTCCTGAATTATGCTGCCAAATCTCCAAGGTGTACAGATTGGTCAAAATACTAAAATTCTACATAGTAATCTTTTGTACAGCTTAAAGGTATTTAACTTTAATATATAATGAACAAAGGAGAACTGGGTCATATCAAATTTGACCTGAAAGCATGAATTATAAACATCTTTGAATGACCAGTCTTAGGCAGGCACTCTCGTTCTTAACTTGGTATGCAAGCTGGCCTTGCTGGCAGTGGCCTAGTTACATTTATTGTTTTTTAAGTTGCATGTTGTGAAGTGAATGTCTTTTATAAAAGTTGCCAAGTTAATTAAGTTCTAAATAAGTAGCGAGATGGTAATTGAGACCCACTGTTGTCATTATCTACTTTATATTCTTTGATTTAAGGTACTAAACAAATCTCGGTTGCTTACTAATTCAGTGGACTAGCTGTGCAATATCTCTGTCTAGCTCCTAGCCACTGTGGGAACTTGAGGTTCTTCAGTAATCATCAGAGATTCTTTCCAGGCCACAGATTTTTATGTGAATGATTCTATGGCTGCATTCAGTCTACAAGGAAAAAGTATACATTGGTGCATGTTTTATAAACCCAGACACAGATAGTTAAAACTATAATGAGTTTTTCTATACCCAATAGCTTTGAATTAAAAAAAACAAAACAAAACACAACAACAGATGCTTTTCCCCATGAGCAGAGGATGATTCTTTGTTCTAGGAACTAAACTCCTAATTCTAACACTAGGAATTGGTGATAGGAGAAACAGGATCTAGAATTCAGAGTTAAGTGGTTTAGGGGAAAAATGCATCTTACTCTGGCTATTTGAAAATATATTTACTTGTAGATAAGTCTATCGTTAGTCTTGGAGATCAAATTTTTCACATTTTAAAAACTTTTTTTCATTCCTTTATATTTATCAAACATGATATATGTTAGGGAACCACTTCTCCTGTCATGTTCATGTATTTTGGAATTAAGTTATTTGCATTCACTCTTTTAATGTGCATTTACCACAGATGTGTTGGGACTTTGCCTAAAGGGGGAGAGATTTTAGCTCCTGTATCAATGAGGAGATAGAGTGGTTGACAACAACTGCCTTGTGTAATTGTCTTGAGTTTGGGTCTGAGACAGTTTATTTGCAGAATAGTTACTTATCTGTGTTTTAATGCAAAAAGTATTATAGGATTAAGGCATGTAACCACTATCTCACTGTGGTAGTCCTCAAATGTCACTATTTATCCAAGTTCAGAAACCACAGATGTGTATTTAGACCTTGATTTAGGGAAGAGAACAAGAGTTAGTTCCAGTTCTCAGATAATATGGGAGGATATATAGTACATAGAAAACCCCAGGTGATTGTTTACGACATGCTACTTCCCTGTCCTCATCCAATAAAACTCTGGTGTGTACCTCTAGGATGTGGGAAAAGTGTAGAAATATCACTGGATATTCTCAATATTTTGACTGTCCCTCTGGAATCATGTAAAACTGAACCCAGAAAGCCTCTGCAAACTGCAGAATCTGTTACCAGCATTACTAGGGAGAACAATAGAAGGTACATGGGGAATTATAGTTCTTAGGATCTGGGACAATGATCCCTATTCATTTAAAAGTGAATTTGGATGATGCACACCACAAACCCTGAGAAATCCTGACTGGCCATGGAATAAGGACAATAAAGTCTCGGCCCATCAATGCATTTTCTAACTCAGTTATGATTATCTGCTTCAGCTTTTAAAGTATATGAGCTTGATGTTTAAGTTTATATTTCCTTGAAGAAATTTTAAGCAGATGTTTGACAAGATCAAAATCACCTTGCGGTTATATATAATCTCACAACACTAAATAGCAAAAGTAGGTAACATTTATACAGGAATGAGTTGAACATTTCCTTAGAATTTGCTGGATCCTTGGTCTTGAGACAGGAAAAGAAGTGAAGCCTTTTCCTTTGTGACTCTAATTGAAAGTGACAGTATGAGCATAGTATGTAATATTGGTGAGTCTAACTTATCTCTCAGACACCATAGCCCAGGGATTCTAGGTTCCTTAACAGAGACAGTAGGAGTCACTGTTACTATAGAATTTTCTGGTGACCTAATTCTACACACTAAAGATGGATAGGAAATTTACCTCTCTTTCCAGTCGTTTAATAGTTTCATATTGTATAACATGTGTTCACTTATCCATTTAAAAACCTTGAGAAGACCAAGTTTTTACATAGGACTACCCGTGCTGTATGCTGCTGCTTCTTTCTCCTCATACAGTTTAAATCCTTAAAAATTCATGTGCAACACTTCACCAAACCTGGTGTGTCAGTCTGGCTAGTCTTCATTCACCCACCGAAGGGTAAATAAGGCTGCGAGAACTTGAATGGATTTATTATGGGAGCTACCCAGGAAAGGGAAAAGCCCTTGGGACTTTTTCAAACTGATTTTCTTTTGAAACTGTTTGCTGAATTAGTTCACTAAGATAATAAACATTCAGAAATACAAAGATAGGATTATGAAGGAACGATAACACTGTGCCACTTGGGTTCTGAAATTGGATTGGGTAAACTAAATACTGAAGACAACTAGATCAGATGACCCAGGCTTGAGTCCCTCTCCCTTCTCTGTCACTCTCCGTTCCTTGTCTTCTTGATTTCTTTCTTAAAAGAGTCAGTTCAGATTTCATTGAGCCAAAGAAAAATTTTAAAAGTACAGAAAATTTCATTGAGTCATTTACTTACCAGTTCATAGCTGTTAGGAAAAAAGGGAGACATCTAATTATGAAAGTTATGAACTACTGGCAGTTGTTACATTCGATTGAGCCAAACAGGAGAATTCTCTTTTATTGAGCCAGAACAATCATACTTTACTAATTTGACATTTCTCTCCATTTTCTTCATGAAATCGGTGATGAGAAATTGCTCTTTGAAATACCTCCCAAGGTACCGTATTGTGTCCCTTTCCCCTCCAAGCAGCCCTCCTTATGCATTTTTCTCAGGCAACCAAGGACATGTAGAGTATTGGCAGAAACATGGAGTGTTTTGTATAGGCCATCTGTACATAAAAGTGTAATTATTTATTTAATTTTCCATTTGTATCATATTAAAGCTTTGTACAGTGTTTTAAGTTCTGTTTTAAAATTATTTTGTATTTTATTTTTATAATCTAGTAATAAAATATTCATTCCGCATGCAAACTCTAGTTCTATTTGTGTCATGGTTTGGATTTCAAGAGTGGGGAGTATTTTCCTAATGTGTTAAAGTGATTGAATGCACCAAAGGTTACTAGATCAACAGGGAGCAGAAAGGGTAAACTCTAAACTCTAAACGCCAGCCCGAAGTGACCTAGAAAAGGAAGCAGAGGACTGAGAGTTCAGTATCCCTCCAGATAGAAACCAGGCTTCAGGGATATGATTGCCCTGTGTTAAAAGCTCCCGAAGGTCTGTCTCTGACTGGAGATACTTTTTCCTTTACGGGAAACACCCCTTGTAGCACTGGAGTGATTCCTGCTCCCGATCCACTACCCTGTGCTTTCACTGGCAGTCTTCCTTTGAATTCTCAGGCGGTATTCCAGGGGACACTGCTCACCCCTCCTTGTGTGGTTTGGTCTGGATTGTCAGTGTCGTGTTTTTCTCCACCGGGTTTCCCTTTGTTGATTTCTTACTGAGCAGCAACACCCGAAAGAGACAAGAGACTTCTCATGCTTTTCAAAACAGCTTAAGAAATGTCAGTCTCACTAAAGTCAATCATGGACACGCCTATTAACGTCTCAACTGCCAAGTGGTTTATATCTTAACATGGTATAGACCCTTCTTTATATGGTAAAGGAGGTAAAGATAACAGACAAGAAGTCTGCAGGATGGCCCGAGGCACTTCAAGGGTGGTGGGCTGGGATTATAAAAACCTCCCAGCAAGAATTCTGTCTTGAAGCCTTAAATGGTCAAGCAGTTGATGGCGAGTGGCAGGAAACCTAAGAGTCAGCCTGGGTCGGGGGACTGAAAATTCAGCCTTTGAGAAAGTCAAGATCAAAATGAGGTTAGGCTAATCCTATGGTAACTTTAAAAAAAAAAAAAAAAAATCAAATCAGGCCTCCCCGGTGGCGCAGTGGTTGAGCGCTGGGTTGCGAAGCTGCCGCGTCCTCTGCGGCGCCGGTTCGATCCCCGGCTGCTCCCCGGCCACCGGGGGAGGGTCCCACATGGCGCGCAGACCTCTCCTGCCGCCCGCTGCTCCCCTCAGCAGTGTACTTCTGAGACAGGGCAAGCTAGGGTTATTAGGCAGTTTTAGGGATAGTGCAGGAGGGGACCTCTGAAGAATTTAGGGAGGCTTCAGAGATAAGGACAACCAAAGAAATATAACCAATTCCATTAGGAAAAACAAACATGCCAGGACCAAGGACAACATTGTTAATGCTGGTCCTGGTTTCCTTCAGGTGGTAAAGGGAGGCGGAGATTGGAGAAATGGAGAGTGGTTTAATTTATGGTCACATTAGAAGGGCAGCTGTTTAACTTCAATGCAGGGATGCCCATCCAGAAGACTGGGCCATAAATTTAAAGATGCAACTAATGGGGAAAGAGAAAGCTGTTAGATAAGGAATGTGAAGATCCCCACTCAGTAGCAAATTAAGTGAGACAGCCGAGAACTAACCAATCACAAAGAGACTGGTGAAGTTTTAGAATAATGAGGGAAAAAAAGGTCTATATTCCCTAAGACACGACTCTACTTTGGCTTCCTTGCCCCTCCCAGGCCTGGTCCCCTGGCCTGGGAGTCCCACTTTATTTCTGCTCTTTTTCTCCTCAATAAACTTTTTCTTCTAAACAAACCTGCCTCTTCTCGCTTGCTTGCCTGAGCGTCTGCGAAGTTCCTGCTGCGGCTTCGTGAGACACCAACCCGTGGGGGTCTAGCGGCTGGGGCTCAGCGCTGCCCTGCAGCCTGGGATCCGTTCCCGGCTGGGAGACTAGGCCTGACAATTCCGGTATCACTTCGGTCCTTCTGCCTGCTCTGCTTCCCGCTCTGGCTCTGGTGAATTCTCTCACCCTCCCGTGCCTCTGACTGTACCCAGTGCTTGTATAAACAAAACAAACAAACGAATAAATAAATAAAACATGCCTCTAAAAAAAAAATTCATTTATGCATACAAGAATTGGGGTACAGGCCAGAGGTGCGGGGGTGGGGTGAGAGGATTCACCAGTGACAGAGTGGGGAGCAAAACAGGTAAAATGACTGAAATCCACTGCTGAGGGGAGCAGCGGGTGAGCCAGGAGAGGTCTGCTGCGCCGTGTGGGTAGCTCCCTGCCCGGGGATCGAACTCGTGCTGCAGTGGCTGCCAATAGCTTCATAGTAAAACACAGGGCAAGCTAGAAATTAGGCAGTTTTAGGGACAGTGCAGGAGGGGACCTCTGAAGAATTTAGGGAGGCTTCAGAGATAAGGACAACCAAGGGAAAGTAACCCATTCCACTAGAAAAAACAAACATCCCAGGACCAAGGACAACACTTAATGCTAGTCCTGGTTTCCTTCAGGTGGTAAAGGGAGGCAGAGATTGGGGAAATGGAGAGTGGTTTAATTTATGGACAACTTAGAAGGGCAGCTGTTTAACTTCAATGCAGGGAAGCCCATCCAGAAGACTGGGCCATAAAGATAAAGATGCAACAAATGGGGAAAGAGAAAGCTGTTAGATAAGGAATGTGAAGATCCCCGCTCCGTAGCAAGTTAAGTGAGACAGCCCAGAACTAACCAATCACAGAGAGCCTGGGGCAGCTTTAGCATAATGAGGGAAAAAAAGGTCTATATTCCCTGAGACACAACTCCACTTGGGCTTCCTTGCCCCTCCCTGGCCTGGTTCCCTGGCCTGGGAGTCCCACTTTATTTCGGTTCCTTTTCTCCTCAATAAACCTGTTCTTTCTCTAAACAAACCTGCCTCTACTCGCTTGCCGGCCTGAGCGTCTGCGAAGTTCCAGCTGCGGCTTCGTGAGACACCAACCCGCGGGGGTCTAGCGGCCTCAGCGCTGCCCTGCAGCCTGGGATCGGTTCCCGGCTGGGAGACTCGGCCTGACAATTCCGGCATCAATAGGTTGCGCCTTAACCCCCTGCTGTGGTAACTTCTTTTGGGTGGCGGCGGCTGCATCGCGCCCACTGGAGGAGGAAAACACAGCGTGTCGCCGGAGCAGCGGGCAGGCGTCTCTGTCCGGGAAGCTCTTCATCTTCACCGCCAGCCCCCGCCGGGCGCCCCACCCGGTCCCCGAGTCCCAGCAGGTCGCCCCGCGGGCCAGGGCGGCGGAGCAGGGCCTCACGGGGGGGCGGCGGGGCACTTCGCGGACCCCCCAGGCCCCCCTCCGCGGGCCGCGCACGCACCTGGGCCTTGACCCGAAAGCCCCAGCCCGGCGCGGGCGGAGAAGCCCCGCAGCGGCCCCGCCCCCGGCCCCGCCCCCCGCGCCGCAGCCCAACGGTCGCGGCTCCGCGCCGGCCCCGCCCCGCCCAGGCCGCCCGCGGCGCGCCTGCGCCTGCGCAGTCGCCTCCGAGCGCCCCGACCGGGATGGCGGCCGTTTTGGAGTCGCTGCTGCGAGAGGAGGTGTCGGTCGCAGCCGCCGTGCGGTGGGTCGCGCGCAGCGCCCGGAGTTCGGAGGTAACGGCGCCGACACGCCCCCAGGCCTGGCCCGCACTCGCTGCGGTGCCCGCCGCTAGGTGCCCGGCGGCCGGGCGGGCCGAGCGCGCCCCGGCTCGGGCCGCGGCTGACCCTCGGCCTCGCCGCTTCTCCCGCAGGATGACCCCGAAGACGCGGCCGCGCTGCGCCCGCTCCGGCCGCTGCGGAAGGAATTCGTGCCGTTCCTGCTGAACTTCCTGCGGGAGCAGAGCAGCCGCGTCCTCCCGCAGGGCCCCCCAACCCCCGCCAAGGCGCCGGGCTCCTCGGCAGCCCTCCCAGGGAGGCCGGGGGGCCCGCCGCGGGGCGGCCGCGGGGCGCGCAGCCAGCTCTTCCCTCCGGCCGAGCCTCCGAGCGCCGCCGAGGCCCCTCTGGCCCGCCGCGGCGGCCGAAGGCGGGGGCCGGGGCCGGCCCGCGAGCGAGGAGGCCGCGGCCCCGGGGCCCAGGAGGAGGGAGTCGGCGGGGAGAGCCAGTCCTGGGTCGGGGGCCGGAGACCTAGGGGCTCCGGCAGCCCCGGGAGCCCCAGCCTCGCACGTTCTGATCCGCCAAACCTCAGCAACCTGGAGGAGTTCCCTCCCGTAGGCTCGGTTCCCCCCGGCCCTGCAGGGTGAGAAGCAGCCCGCAGCCTGGAGATGGGAGGCACGAAGGCGCTGCCGGGGGAGCCACCAAGTCAGGGCGGGGCACTCCGCAGGAGAGCTAGGGAATGGCTCGAAGGTCGGGGGTGGGGGGCTTTTCCAAGGGGCCCAGCTGAGGGAGATGTTTGAAATTAGTAATTTAAGAAAAACCTGTGGCTACTCTCAGCAGGACGAAGCCTTCACGCAGGATCAACCCAACTCCGGTGAGCGACGAGCGGTCACTTTCCAAGCCCAAGACCTGCTTCACCTCACCCCCAATCAACTGTGCCCCCAGTTCCCAACCCTCAGCCCTGGACACTAGCCCTTGGGGCCATGGCCTTCCCCCAGGGTGCAGAAGTCTGCAAGAGGAGCGGGAGATGCTCAGGAAGGAGCGGTATGGCCTTGCCGCTCCCTGGGATGCCAGCTTCCTCCCCGTGGGGGATCGCAGGGCTTCCCCACCCCCCACAACTTGCCCGCCCCCGGGAACTGTTTCTTGGGCTGTCATCTTCTGTGCAGGAACCTGAGTATGGCTCTGGAGGGGAAGCCCCGCTGAATGCTCACGGCGTCTCTCTGTCCCCCAGCTCTAAGCAGCAGCAGCAGCAGTCACCTACCCCTGCCTGCCCCACCCCAGAGACCGGGTCTCCCCTCCCCAGCCAGACGGGGAACATCACAGCTGAACCCGCCGACCCTGCCAGAGTGTCTTCCCACCAGCGCCTCCAGCTGGTAGCCCTTGTCTACTCTTCGTGCATTGCAGGTGAGAGGGAGGTTAGAGTGGAGAGACCCTGGCGGAACTGCAAGCAAGGACGGTTAGTAGGGCCCAGAGCCGGCCTTGGTCTGAGTGGTGGTGCGTGTCCTGGGGTTGTTTCCTCCAGAGAACCTGGTGCCCAACCTCTTCCTGGAGCTCTTCTTTGTCCTTCAACTCCTCACTGCCCGGCGCATGGTGGCCACCAAGGATCACGACCTTGAGCCAAGCCCAGGAGCCCAAGGTCGGTGTGCATGCCCCTTTGTGAGGACTGGGATCTGGAGCTGCAACAGCTCTTAGCTGACACTTGCTGCTCTCTTTTTAGATTCCCTGGAAAGCCCACTATTCCAGAATGTCCATGATTGTGTCTTCTTTGCAGTGCAGGTTTTGGAGCATCAGTTTCAGTGAGTGTTCCAGCTGAGGCACTTGAGCCTTAGTTCTGTTGTCCCCTTGGTTTTCTGGCCACTGGTGTGTGCCTGCGCTTAGTGCATGTTCTGTGAGCCTAAACCTTTCCCCGCCTGTAAACTTTGATTGTGTGGCAAGGCTATGCATTGGTCCCTAAAAGAGTCCTTCCACCCTCTTCCATCTGGGCAGCTGACCTTTGGGTTTACGTCTGATGTTACTGTCCTGCTCCTTTGCTCCCTGCTCCATAAAGTCATGTTCCTCCCCCTTTGCCTCCATCATCCTCACTTCTGAGTTCTCTGGCTTTGTCATACATGCCTGCTCCGTGCTCGAGATAGTGCGTGCAGGTCCCAGTCTCCTACCCACTGACTCCCATCCTCGCTTGACCCACAGAGTTCTTTCCTACCTGGACAAAGGGACCTTGAAGCTCTTGGCTGAAAATGAGCGGCTGCTGTGCTTCTCACCAGCTCTTCAGGGCCGCCTCCGAGCTGCCTATGAGGGCAGTGTCGCCAAGGTAATGATGCCATCTTAGCTTAGACCTGACCCTTCCCAGCCCCACTACTCTAGTGTCACACGGGCTGCTTCTGGGCAGGAATATGGGGATGGAGATTTCTGAGCATGTGAGCTCTGAACTTCAGCCCCTCACATCACTGCCATCTTTTAGGTTTCTCTGGAGATGCCACCTTCTGCCCAAGCTGTCTCCTTTCAACCTGAAACTGACAATCGTGCCAACTTCTCCAGTGACCGAGCCTTTCATACTTTTAAAAAACAGAGGTGACAAGAAAAGGGAACTTTGGGAGGGGATAAGACGGAATTTTCTGTGAGATAGGCAGCCTCTGTTGTTTTCAGAGAGAATAGGAGTTTGACACAAAGAGATGGTGGTTTTGCCCCACCAGGCCCTTCCTGCCAACCATCAGACGGGCCACTTAGCTTCATTCTGTTTGATGAACCCCTGACTTTATTCAGCCTTCTCACAGGTGTGTGAATTTTAGTCATGGGGCTCTGAGATAAGGGAGAGCCAGCTCTTGCTGCCCTCAGAAGCACATGTGTGCAGCACAGGGCTCGGTGCTGTGGGGTGGTAGCTTTACCATCAAAGAGGATTTGGAGAGCATGAGGAATGGAACTACAGACGGTCCTGTGATCAGTTCTTCCACGCTGGGGAAGGTGCTCCTGGGGATGAGAGAGAGGCGGTTGCCCCTCAGTTGATCGGACATTTTTGTGTTTCTGTCAGGGATGTGTTTTATGAGGTGCTGCGAGAGTGGGAAGATCGCCATGAGGAGCCTGGCTGGGATTTTGAGAAGGGCCTGGGAAGCAGGATCAGGTAGGTGCTCCTACACTAGTTACCTCATCTTTCATTGGTTTTGGTTTTTTTTTTAAGATTTATTTATACATACAAGAACCTGGGGTATAGGTCAGAGGTGTGGGGGGTGAGAGGATTCACCAGAGACAGAGTGGGGAACAGAACAGGCAGATGGACCAAAATACACTGCTGAGGGGAGCAGCGGGCGAGACAGCAGAGGTCTGTTTCGCCAAGTGGGTAGCTCCCTGGGTGGGGATCGAACTCCTGTTGCAGTGGCTGCAGATAGCTTCACAGTGCTGAGACTTAACACCTTGCGCCACCAGGGAGGCCCCCTCATCTTTCTTCTTGCTTTGAGCAGTGAGCATCTTAATGGTGCTTCACTAGCTGATTGGAGGAAAGCTGCCACCCCTTCCCACCCAAAGTGGTCAACCTTCTGTCCACTTGCTCTCTCCAGTTATTGCCAACTCTGCCTGTGCACTCAGAAATGACTCATGCTTCTTCCTTGGTGGCAAATGCTGGGAAAGTGCAAAGCTCTTAACCCAGGTTGCTTGCGTATTAACCCAAGTCATGGGCTAGACCCTCTTCAATCTGTTTTCTTCCATCGTGTAGTTTGGGTGATTCTGATATCTTGGTATAGCTAGATAACTAGAATGCAGAAATACTCTCTGTCTACTGATCTGCCTTCCATGTTGGTCATGAAGCACGCTGGTAATTGGTGTAGACTGAAGATTTGGGGGGTGGTATTTTTTTGTGTGTTTAATTAAGTGTATCTGTAGGCTCCAGGAATCTGAGGCAAAGTGTCCCTTTTCCCATACCCCTGCCCCAGCAGCTCTGGTAGAGTCCACTCAAGTCCCTAGTAAAGGGCTGGAAAGCCCAAACATTGGCTTGTTCTCAGATCTTTATCCCCGTTCCACCTTCCCTCACACTCTATTCCTGCCTCTGTTCTTCAGAGCCATGATGGGTCAGCTCTCTGCAGCCTGCAGCCACAGCCATTTCGTTCGACTTTTCCAAAAACAACTTCTCCAGGTAACAGATAATAAAGTTCTACTTTTTTTTTTCCTAAAGAAATATTAATGCATATAAGAACTGGGGTACAGGCCAGAGGTGCACGGAGGTGAAAGGATTCACCAGAGACAGTGGGGAGAAGAACAGGCGGACTGACTGAAATACACTGATGAGGGGAGCAGAGGGCGAGACAGGAGAGGTCTGCTGCACCATGTGGGTAGCTCCCTGGCCGGGGATCAAACTTATGCAGCAGAGGCTGTGGATAGCTTCATAGTGCTGTGCTTAACCTCTTGCACCACCAGGGAGGCCCGAATTCTATTTCTTGGTGGTGGTTGAAACTCAGGTGCTCTCACGGGCCCTGCCTTCCATGCCTCTGTCAGCCTCTCATTACTTCTTTTTTTTTTTTTTTTTTTTTTTTTTAAATCTTGTCTCTTTATTTTTTATTTTTAAGATTTATTTATTTGTACAAGCACTGGGTACAGTCAGAAGCGCGGGAGGGTGAGAGAATTTGCCAGAGCGGAGAGGAGAGCAGAGCAGAGCAGGCAGACTGACGAAGTACACTGCTGAGGGGAGCAGTGGGCGGCAGGAGAGGTCTGCGTACCATGTGGGACCCTCGCCCAGTGGCCGGGGATCGAACCGGCGCTGCAGAGGCTGCGGGCAGCTTTGCAACCCAGCGCTCAACCGCTGCGCCACAGGGGAGGCCCCTCTCATTACTTCCTTAACCTTGGTTTGTGCTGTGCTAGAAAGAGCATTGGGTTAGGGTTGAGACCTGGTTTCAAACCCCAGCTCTAAGCACGACCATAGGCAAATATTTAATCTTACAGCTTCAGTGTTTTCACCAGTGAAACAAGAATATAATCCCTATCTCAAAAAAAATGTATCTAAGCGACCTGACACAGGGTTGGTGTTTCATAAAGTAATGTTCATTACTTCTTTTATTCAGTCCTTTACAGAAAAAAGTACTGATTTCTAATTTCTTCCTTTTCCCTCTGCCCCAGATGTGTCAGCGTCCTGGTGGTGCTGGGGGCACTGTCTTGGGCGAGGCCCCAGATGTGTTAAGTATGCTTGGAGCTGACAAGCTGGGGCGGTTGCGGCGTCTCCAGGAACGACTAGCGGCTCCTCAGAGCAGTGGGGGGCCCTGTCCACCCCCCACCTTCCCAGGTTGTCAGGGATTCTTCAGGGACTTCATCCTGAGTGCCAGCAGGTAAAAGTCTCCTGTGTCTTAGAGGGAGTGGTGCAGAGGCCAGGAGGGGTTTGTCTTCCTGAAGGGCAAATAGCTCCTCTCCTTTCCCTGGAATGTGGCGGGGTGGTCGAAGGTGACCTCTGCCCCCCATCCAGCTCCTCCTTCCCTGCCTCTGTTTCCCCTCATTCTTTCATCCACATAGGTGACCTCATTATTCCTAGGCCTGCCCTTTACCCCGCCAAGCCTTCTGCCCGGGGCACCTCTTCCAATGCCTTTCCCCCCTCCCCATCTTAGCTTTCAGTTTAATCAGCATCTTATGGATAGTCTGAGTTTGAAGATCCGGGAGCTCAACAGCCTCACCCTGCCTCAGCCTGAACCCAGTGATGAAGATGGGGAGGCGGATGTGGACTGGCAGGTCAGAAAGCAGAACAAGGGAGCTGACGGGTTCTGGCCAGCAGGGGGAAGGGGATTCTCCAGAGCAACTCTGTAACACAGAATTGTTCTTAGGACCTTTTCCTCCCCTTGATCCCCTCCAGGGCGAACGGAGGCAGTTTGCTGTGGTGCTGCTCAGCCTGAGGCTTCTGGCTAAATTCCTGGGCTTTGTGGCCTTCCTGCCATACCGGGGACCCGAACCACCCCCAACTCGGGAGCTCCAGGACTCCATTCTGGCCCTGAGGAGCCAGGTGAATGAGGGCTCTGGTAAGGAGGGAGCAGGGAGGCGCATCCTGCCACCACCCCTGCCAGCAGGCATCCCATGGCCCTTGGCCCTCGCCCACCGACTCCCGTCCCTGCCAGGTGCCCCCGGTGCTGGACGTGCGGGCTCTGCTGCAGCAGGGGCTGCGGGCCCGCCGGGCGGTCCTCACGGTGCCCTGGCTGGTGGAGTTCCTCTCCCTCGCCGACCACATTGTCCCCCTGATGGACTATTACCGCAGCGTCTTCACGCTCCTGCTGCAGCTCCATCGGTGAGTGGGGAAAGGGGCTGTGGCACCACAGCGGGACCCACTCCTGGGAGGGGCGGCCTCTGGTCCACAAAGAAAGAACTTTCACTGACCCGTTTCTGTTTCTGTTGTGGCCTAATAGTCCCTTTTCGGTCTGCTTTTGAGAACTGCCTTCCCAGGGATGGCTTGCCTTTGCTCGTTCCATTTCTTTCTTGGCACTAATTCAGGTCACACCCTCGTTTACTTATAGGAGCTTGGTCTTGTCCAAGGAGAGTGAGGGGGAAATGTGTTTCCTGAACAAGCTGCTGCTGCTTGCGGTGCTGGGCTGGCTTTTCCAGGTTGGTGGAGGGAGGGTCCAGGTCGGGAAAGTGACGGCTGCCGTGGCTGGAGATGGGGAGAGGGGACGGAGTCTGAAGGGCCGTTGAAGAAACGGAAGGAATGGGAACCACTGTGGTTTGAGCGGATGGTTGCTTTGAACTTGGTGCCTAAATCCAGGAAGCACGAGTTAGGAGGGGTGGTGAGACACGGCGTCTCAGAAGTGCCACTGGAGCTTGCATTGCCCTGTCACTTGCCAGATCCCAACAGTCCCCGAGCACTTGTTTTTTCTGGAAGAGTGTCAGTTGGATACATCTGAAGCAGACACAGTAACCCCCGAGCACGGCTTGGTAAGTGTTGGGGTCTAACCAAAGCCATGGAAATGTGAGGGGGAGAGGAGCAGAGTGCGGGGTTGCCGACTGAGAAGGCTCAGTGGGAGACAGGCCAGGCCAGACACTGAAACCTCACAGCATTCTGACACTCCCATTTCTGGGCACACTGGGAAGGACGGGAAGCCCAGCTGTCTGCCCAGCTCTGGCCTCTTCTCCCCCCAGGACAACATGCCGGTGGTGGACCAGCACCTGCTCTACACTTGCTGCCCCTATATCGGTGAGGACATGCATCTTCCCCTGCAGGGTCTTGTGACCTTGGCCTGTCCCTCATGAGTCCCCAAAAGGCACCCCATGGGCCTAACACCCTAATACCTTCTGTTTTTAGATGTTCCCCAAGGGGCCTGAGCCGCTTGGGCTCAGGTGGGGAGGGGGGGGATGGTTCTGGAACTAAGCACCTGGCCTCCCCTGACACAGGAGAACTTCGGAAACTGCTGGCTTCGTGGGTATCAGGCAGCAGTGGACGGAGTGGGGGCTTTGTGCGGAAAATTACCCCCACCACTACAACTGGACTGGGAACCCAGCCTCCCCGGACCACCCAGGGGCTGCAGGTAAAGGCAGGGTGGAGGCAGGGGTAGGGTAGCCCAGTGGGTCAAAAATGGGATCTCTTCACTGCTTCCTCCTCACAGGCTCAGCTCGCCCAAGCCTTTTTCCACAACCAGCCACCCTCCCTGCGCAGGACTGTGGAATTTGTGGCAGAGCGAATTGGTTCTAACTGTGTCAAACACATCAAGTGAGTGTGGGTTGAGGGGGCTGGCAGTGGAGGTGTTGGGGTCCCAAGTGTCATTCCCTTCCCATTTTCCCCCCTTTGACACTTTGCCAAACTGAGGGAGAGGGCGGGTTCATCGGGTGCTCAACTTGCTAACATTCTTTGAAGGAAGTTCTGACCGGACTTCCTTAAATCGGTAACCCCTTTCTGACTCAAGATTTTTAAATACCTCCAAACTTCGCCGCTCCTGCTGCAGGGCCACACTGGTGGCGGACCTGGTGCGCCAGGCAGAGTCGCTTCTTCAAGAACAGCTGGTGACGGAGGGAAAGAATGGGAGAGATCCAGCCCAGCTGTTGGAGATCCTGTGTTCCCAGCTCTGCCCCCATGGGGCGCAGGCACTCACCCAGGGGCGGGAGTAAGAGACCCCATCTGTCTGGACCCTCCCGTCTCCATTCTCCTTTTACATCTTATTTTATGACCCTTTTCCACGCTCATTTACCTCCTCCTTTCCAGCATGTGGGGTGGGGCTAGCTGGCCAACAGTGCTCCCCCCACCGAGGCAGCGCTCCTGGGTGTGGAGCTTGGTGCTCTGGGGGCATTTCTTTCTGTGAGCCGGGCTGAGGTGTCTGCACCTCCCTGACCTGCTCTGTTCTCCCGTCAGGTTCTGCCAAAGGAAGAGCCCTGGGGCCGTGCGGGCACTGCTTCCGGAGGAGACCCCAGGAGCTGTACGTAGGAAGCCAGGAGCTAGCGGGCTGAGTGGTTGGTGGCAGAGAGGCGCCCTGTGTGTGCGCGCACGTGCGTCTGCTAACTGGGGATGAGGCAGCTCCGGACTGCGGAGCATGCGTCACCCCCAGTCTGTTCCTGATTCTAATGCTTCTGTGTCGTAGGTGCTAAGCAGTGCAGAGAACATTGCTGTGGGACTTGCAACAGAAAAAGCCTGTGCTTGGTTGTCAGCCAATATCACAGGTGAGGTATGCTGGAAAAGGGGTGGCTGACTGGAAATCAGAGGCTACTTTGGGGTGATGGTTTCGGAGCCAGTTGGAAACAAGGAACGGTGCTGGTTAGCCTGGTGGGCCGAAGCGTAGTGCTATGGTGACAACTTTCCTGTTTTCCCTGACTGGCAGCGCTGATCAGAAGAGAGGTGAAAGCGGCAGTGAACCGAACACTTCGCGCCCAGGGTCCTGAACTGGCTGTCCAGGGGGAGCGGAGGGGCTGCTCCCGTGCCTGTGAGCACCATGCTCCCCTCCCCTCCCACCTCATCTCCGAGATCAAAGTACACGGCTCCCCTATTCCCCTTCGGCTCCCCTCCTCCTCCCTGCTCTCTTCCTGGTCTCCTTCCTTTCTCACATTGACTCCAGCAGTCATGTGTAGCAGCTTTCTGTGTTGTCCGGCTAGTTCCTGTTTTCATACTCAATGGGATTAGGTAGGGCAGAGCTGAATTGAATGGTTTCCTAATTGTTCTCCAACTTTGGATACTTCGGTCACCCAAAAGTGTGAGGTGGCTATGAAAATGGGACTAATTCTGAATTGCACAGATGGCATGGGAGTTAGGGCAGTGAATGGCTTGACTCATGCGGTAGGGAAGTCTTTGAGTGGGTGGTACACCCAGTATTTGGATATCATTTCACAGAAATGTTCTAAATGGGAAGTGACGCTTGTTTAGTTACAGGCAGTAAGAAGAAACTATGGCCCAGAGCTTAGCACACAGCCCATGGGCCAAATCTGACATAAAATGGGCAGATGGAGTAGTTGGGACAAACTGTATGGCCTGCAAAAGCTTGAACTATTGACTCTTTCACTCTGGTCTGGAGTAGTGGTGTGGGAGTGTAGATTTGGCCTAGGGACCAAGAAGGGATGACCAAAGATGGGAAGTGTAAATAAGGTGAAGAAAAGGCTAAGCAGCCATCAACTAGTAGTGTTCAATAGGTAATGGATTCTGTACCAAAACCTTGACTCTCATGAGAAGCGTGAGGGATAGAAAATCTCAGGACATGTGTCCAATATGGTCACCCTAGATGCTTTCAGAATTCAGGGTACTCTGGGAGTCGACATGACTACCCCAAGACATCTTTCGTGACATCTCTCTCGAACCCTCTAGCAGCAACCCTCCCTCAGCTTATCTGCTCCTGTGTTCCCCCTGTTGTCCACTTGGTTGGTTCTCCAGCTGTGCTGTCCTGCCCGAGCCCCAAGTCTAAGGGTACCTCGGCCCAGTCACTTCATCCCCAGGGGCCATCTTCCTTCTGCCTGTACGGGTTGAGCCCCACCCCAAGCCACATTCTTTGTGGCCGCCTAGGCCCCAGCCTGGCATGAAGGCTCACTCTGCTCCTACTCTCTCTCTCCAGGATGTGCTCTCTCTGGCCGCTGGGCCCCGGGACCCTGAGGAGGGAGTTTCCCCCGAGTACCTGGAGCAGCTCCTAGGCCAGCTAGGCCAGATGCTGCAGTGCCGCCAGGTAAGTGTAGCCTGTGTGTCCTGAGAACCAGAGCCACTGGCCTGGGGCTGCTGCTCTGCAGGCCGTGCCAATGTCCAAGGTCTCACTGCTTTTTCCCCACAGTTCCTGTGCCCACCTGCTGAGCAGCATCTGGCAAAGTGCTCTGTGGATTTAGCATCTCTCCTTGGTATGGCTCCTGGCAAATCACTCTCGCCAGCAATCGGGATCTCAGGGTTGGGTACAAGCAAGAGTAGGAACGTGGTGCCTTCCACGGCTCTTCTTCCCCCAGGGTGGCCAGGTGGCCCTGCCTCCTCAAAGCTTAGTTTTCCTTTCTTTCCATAGTGGCTGACCAAATTCCTGTACTCGGGCCCCCAGCACAGCACCGGCTGGAGCGCGGGCAGGCGCGAAGGCTCCTGCACGTGCTGCTCTCCCTGTGGAAGGATGACTTTCAGGTGCCCGTCCCACTGCAGCTGCTGCTGAGCCCGAGAAACGTGGGGCTTCTGGCAGACACTCGGCCGAGGGAGGTGAGTGGTTAGGGACAGATGGGCTTCTCGGCCCTCTGTGATCATGTTTCATACCACCCTCACCCCAAATGCCAGGCACTTGTTACCCTTACTCCCCTTTTTCTGGTAATGGTGGTCGTTTTCACTTCTGTGCCGGAATGACTCCCTTCAGGGACACCACTCCAGCTCTGCCCTTCGAATCTGTCAGGGTCGCTGCGCTGTCCTCCAGCCACTCTCACCTCCTCCCCCGTGTGTTGTAGTGGGACCTGTTGCTGTTCCTGCTCCGGGAGCTGGTAGAGAAAGGCCTGATGGGACGGACAGAGATCGAGGCTTGCTTGGGCAGCCTGCGTGAGGCCCGGTGGCCAGAGGTAAGGAGTTCTCCTATGACCATTTTATCCTGAAACGGGGCCTGGCATTCTTAGAAGCTGCTTAAAGCATCTTCAGGGCCATCCTGAAGGGAGCAGTGGCTGTTCTTGAGCCAGTGGAGGAAAGGCAGTGGGAAGGCAGGTGCCTAGGAAGCAGCGTGGCCGGGAATCACCTGTTACTCACAGCTAGCATTGACTGTTAATGTGCACGTTACCTCACAGCGAACATTAGGAGCAACATCACATGGACAGGGCCATCAAGTAGGGATAACATTACATTTCATACTTGATATGAAATAACGTGCACACTAAGTACTCAGTAGATGGTTCTGCGCCTCCCTTGCTGTAACGTGACCTTGTCCTGTTAGTGTTCTGGGAAGCTCAAGTCCACGTTAGAGTAGAAAACATTTGGGAAAAAAGAAAAGCGCCGGGTTGCCTGATCACTGGTGAGCTAGGGCTTGATCTTTGGGGTTTTTCAGTAGAAAGGATGAGCCCCCCCAGAATCAGACGTGTGCCTTTTCTGTTTATCCCAGGACTTCTCTGAAGAATTACAAACCCTGTTCAACCTGTTTTTAGCTGAGCCCCACGTGCCAGAACCTCAGCTAAGAGCTTGTGAGCTGGTGCAGCCAAACCGGGGGACTGTGCTGGCCCAGAGTTAAGACTGGGGAGTGGCCCTGCCTTGGGCATCTCAACAGAACCCTGGAGCCCTGCCACAGGAGGCAGCTCCAGAGCCACCCAAGTGCCCACTGCTGACCCTCGGCAGTGCAGGAGTAGCTGAGTGTGCAACCCGGTTTCCTGCTCGTATGCGAAGGGAAAGTGTGGCTCAGTGCAGGTGCGCCACCCCAAGTCCTAGAGGAAGGAGGAGGGTTTACCTGATTCGGGATTGTGGTGGAAAAGGCGACAGACTCCAGTCCTGGAACAGAAGTCGGCATCGCTTAGACACTAAGTGAAATGATGTGTGGGGGCTCCCGGCCCTACCTGCTGCTAACTCGGCATTTCTTAAAACTTTGTTGTTCGGGAAATCATGACAGAGGCAAATGATTTCTGCTTACCGTGTAAGGAACGTGAGAAAGTTGAAACATGAATCCTGCAAGTCTCCATTTTCTCCCACCAGAAGCTGTACCGCCAGCTGCTTCAAAGTGCATGGCAGACGAGGGGGGCTCACAGGACAGAAACCGGGATGCCGTGTGTCCCCTGTTCAGCCAGTAGCTCGCAACCCAGTTCCATCCAAGGGTCGTGCACAGGAGAAAGAGCTTTTTAAAATAAACTGCTTTCTTTACTGGGGGTTTCATGTCTACTCACTCCCACCTGACTTCCTGCGGACGGCTGCGGGAAGGCGGGCTGAGTGGAGCTGCCCTAGCGCCTTGACACCTGGTGACACCTGTGTGTTCCATTGTCAACTCGCTCCACGCAGTGCTGACCTCGGGGCAACTCCCTTATAGAGTTCAGGGCATTGTGTGCAATTTCTACTCACAAGGTCCTGCCTACTAAACTGTAGCAGGGAAGCTCCCACTATGCCTGTTTTGTCAGGACTGGGGTGTTCGTTCTGGCCCGAAACTAAAAAGCATTTTTTGTCTGAATGATCCACTGCCTCAGGAAGCATTACCTTGATAGTCTACGTTAAGTTCACTCCTGCAAAAGTCACAGTTTTTCTACTTTGGCAGTGTGTAAAGTCGGGCTCTGTTGGGGGAGAAGATAACTCTGAATCCTGTTGAAGGGAAAAGTTGGGGGGAAAGTTCACAGCTGTCAAAGAGGTCGCCAACCCATGGAAAGGTCAGGTTCTCGGGGCCTTGACAACAGGAAAGCTGGTTACTCCCACTAACTCCCAGCAGCACAGAAAATAGGGATGTTTCTCAGTCCCCATAGCTCCTGCCCAGTAAGAGTGCACCTTCCCCAGCCCATTACTCCTTCAACAACTGCATCTCAACATTTTCAAATGATTTTATCTTTGTCCTTTGAATCCAATTTATACTACAGCAAATTCAGAAAGTTCTGAATGCTGAGAACCAAAAGTTTTATCTTTCTGCGCCCATCAGATGTGGCTGAAGGAAAGCACCGCTCTAGGAAGCTGAGTTACTTCATTGTCGCTCCTCTGAGGTAGGACAGGCAGGCCAGTGGCAAAAGCCTGAAGCCCCAAGGATGCCAGGCAGAAGGACTAAGCCTCAACCCAGGCCTGGCCCAAAGCTCAATAAACTTAGCAGTGCCCCGTTCTGGAAACCGCTGGCCTACGTGAAGCGTAAAAGCCTACTTGAGGCAGAATGACGACGGCTGTTGGAAACAGCGGGTGACCTAATCAGGTTACTTTCTATTATATTTGCTCGCTACTGCCTGCCTAAAATTGATTTTCAAAGCATGGTCGCCAATCTAGCAGCCTCAGGATCACAAATATATGGGCCCCTAGGAGACCTGAATCAGAAACTGGGAGGGGGCCCAGCCCAGCCCGGCCCAGGACGGAACAAGTCCTTTGGGTGATTTTGATACACAACACAACCAAAACCACTTACCCAAGCCCAAATCTGCCTTTGCCGTGATCATTTAGACCAGGTCACTGGGTTATCATTAGCACTTTGTGTTTAGTTATAAAATCTGCCTCACATCATCTTTAGATCGCTGACTCACTGGCCCGGTGTGTGGCTTCTCTAGTTAGCAACGTGGTCTCCGGGTACCCGTGTGGGCACATCAACACAGCCTCAGAAGCTCCCGAGGTACACACCTGTTAAAGAACGTGCACAAGGACTGTGGTCACTGTCGGGTGGGGCGATGACTGTTAAGGAATCGACCCTCCACTTGGGATTTGGCCACAGCTGGGGGGAAAAGTCTGGTGGTTAGGTATGTGCAAAGCACTGACAAGCTCATGGGGGAAGCACTCAGTAAATACGTGTCAACTCTATGGCTTAAAACTGGATCGAAAATTCTTGCCATCACAATCTCCAGGCTAAATCTGCTGTGCTCAAATGACACACTTGGGCTGTCCCAGGGATATCTTCACTAAATAAAAGTACACACAGGATTCCCGTAAGTTGACTTTTTTCAGTCAACAGTGAGAGATTTATATAAAGAGATGGGAGTACATAAATAGGGTGTTAAATATGTCACCAAAAAATTAACCAGAAAAATAAAAGTTTCAAAAAGCAATTAAAAAATAACCTTCAGTCAGTAATATATAAATAACAATCTGAGGTAAAAGAGAAAAAAATCCCTCCAACACTTTTAGAAAAATAAATTTCTGCTGTGCTGTACAGAACTTTATCTTTTTTCCATATCTTCATCCCCACATGGTTGCCCTCTTCCAGCGAAGATTCTAGGCACAACTGAAGCTGGAATTCGCTCCCACTACTTCCAGGTCATTATACAGAGTATTCAAAGCTCAAGTTCAGCCAGGTTAAGACACAAGAAAACATCCCATCCTCCACCACCCCCTAGAATAGGCGGGGCGACAGCAGCAGTGTGGAATTCTCGAGACACCACTGAAAACTAGGGCCAAGGCTGAGCGAGAAGAGGAAGAATGTAACTGAGCATCTTCCTAACAAATCACTTAACCTCCCTCGTCTCCTCTCCCATCTCACAAAGCTGCCTTTCGCCTTTCTGAAATTCCTCTCGGCACCCAGTATCTGACTGCCCCCACCAGTGAGCCTCGGAGCTAGGCCCCACCCGGCCCCCAGCTCTGTGCACCCCACCTCCCACAGGGTCCTCCCCCTCTACTGAGCGCTACTCCTGACAGGCAGAGACCCAAACGTCCTCTCCTGTGAGGGAAGGGAAGAATGGGAAGCAAATGGAATTAAGCGTTTTGTAACTAATCAATAAGGATAAATAATTCTGAATCAATGTTCTGGTTTGTGCAGCTGTTTTTTGTTTTGTTTTGTTTTTTAACTGTTCTCTGGTCTTTTCTAACACTCCATCCCACATTGGAGCTGACTGCCGGAGGCAGATGCTAAGCAGAGTCTTGCCGGTGGCTGCTTGCTTCCTACTGGCCGAGGGCTGGGCCGCGAGGAAGCTCTGGACCAGAGCTCTGCCAGCTGTGCCCCTTGCTGGGCAGCTTGCTGCCACTGGGTCCCAGAGACAGAAAATAAAGGTGAGGAATCAAAAAGGCGAGTTGAGCTTCATTCACTCTGGATGGCTCAGGCCCCTCGCTCTACAGTGGTGGCAGCCGTGGCCGAGCACAGCTGGGCTTGGCTGGCAACTCGGGGCTGAGAGCTCTCTGCCCAGCTGCCACTGCAGGTCGCTCTGGCTCTTCCTGCACGGGGCACAGAAAGTAACGAGGAGCTGCCCCAGCGTCTCTCTGGAGCATCCTGGGTCTGCATCTCCACAGTACCTTCCTGATGGCGAGATGCTAACTACCCAGGAAGGAAGCCAGTTTGGCTATAATCAGTGGCTGCTGTTTGATGAAGGAGCTTAGGAGCTGATGGGGGAAGCCTGGAGCGCCAAGTTCTACCTGAAATAAAGCAAAGGGGGGAGATTTAAAGGTGCCAACAGACCTGAGAGTGTGCCAGGGCACATGCCAGCCAAGCGGTCACATTGGGGGGAGCGGTCTACTGCCCTGCAGCTGACAGGCCCAGAGTCTGCTGCTCAGATCCAAGCAACGACTCCACCCACCCCCCCAACAAAGGTCAAATTGCAGAACTGGGAGGGGAGAGCTGAACAGAGGGGTCATGTTCTCTCCGCTCCAGGGAGGCTGCTCTCGCCTGACATGGACTCATCTGTCACCTCGGGACACTGGGCGCAGCCAGAGGACGCAGGCTGCAAGGTTCTGCTAATGGCTTCAGAGAAGGTGGATCAACTCTGATTCATTCCTTCCTCTGATCCGACTCCCCTTACTGTTGTCTCAAGAAAGACTCTCAGGCCGCAGGCCTGGAAGAGGGGAAGAGAAAACTCTGAGGGGCTGAGGCCGGCTGCACGGACAGGTCACCTGGGCCAAGTAGATGACTCTGGTGAACTCCTTCCCTTCCACAGTGAGAGGCTGCAGGATCCAGGCGCTGGGCAGGATCTCCCCTCGCACCATCTCTCTGCTGGGTCTCGGCATGGACGTGTCATACACAGACTGAGCCGCCATGATAGACAGGTGATCCTGGGGACAGAAACGTGAGTCCTGCCTGCATGATGTGAACTGACTGGGGACAGGCTCCAGCCTGGTCACTACTGCAGACGGCAGCCCTAGGCCAGCCTTAACCGCCCCCCGCCAATAACTGGCCACACTGTCTGCCCCTCATGCACGGCCCCAGTTCTCCCACGATACCGTGAATACCAGCAAGGCACCCACCTCTCTGGCTTCCACGCAGACACAACAGAAATCCCGCGGCTGTTTCAGCGCACACAGGGCGGTGTTGCACACCAAGTACACTGGGGGGCCAGGGATGGGGAGAGTCAAGAGGTGCGTGCCCAGACCTAGTCCTCCATCCTTCCCACCCCAGAAGCCTCCCGGACCCCCGTCACCCCATCGTTCTGCAACTGGACACCCAGCTGGACCGAGTCTGACAATTGGAGGAAGCCTGGGTACCGGGCCTCCCCCGAGGGCTGCCTCTGCCCGCTGGGCTCACCCAGGTTGATGCTGTTGGTCACCCGCTGATGAAGCCGCGCTGTCTGGATGGGCTTGTGGTACAGGGGCCACAGGGTGGGGTCGCTCACAGCTGCCCACACGTGAGACAGTGGCTGGGACACAATGCCTGCCCCCAGGAAGCCATGCCGAGTGGAAGAAAACACCTTGTAGTAAAGCTGCACCTCCTGCTCCTCGCCCTGATAGCTGCGAGACACGGAGAACGGGAAGAGGTGAAAACTGGGTTCCAGAGTCGCAGAGCAGCAGCCCAGGGGGAGGAAGTCTAGGAAGCCATGGCAGAGAAGGGAAAGGAGAAGAGAAGACAAGCAGGGTGAGGACAAGGTGATGCCGAGGAACTTACTTCCACCCAGCTGCTGCCTGGCGGCTGAAGAGGTTGTGCAGGTTGTCTGAGCAAGCGGCCATCACCTGGGGACACAGTGGCCACACCCACATCAGCGAGCACCTCACTAGCCAGGCCCTTGGCTCAGGCGCTGGGGCCAGCGCTCGCTGAACCTCCCTCTCATCAGGACCAGTCACCGAAGGCGCTCACGCGAGCCCCACGGCCCTCGGCCGCCCCACTCTTTTCCTTTCTCTTCCCTCCCAGCAGCGGAGAGCGCTGGGGACGAGCACGGTCACTCACATCAGCCATAGAGATGTCCACGATGTGCTTGGCCAGATCCTGGTAGGAGGAGGAGAAGGAGGTCCCCAAGCTGGACAGGCTGGCCGGAGAGCAGCAGCAGCTGCCCAGGGAGGTTCTGCTGCCTACAACGAGTAGGTGGAGGCCTGAGCGGGCTTGCCCTCCAGCCTCCTGAGAGAGTGACCCCCCCCCGGATCTGACAGGCCTCCGGCCCCACCCCTGACTCACTGCAGGCTAAGCTCTTCCAGGCGGCCCCGGCCAGACTCAGATGATTGGGCCTCACCGCCGAACGGCCCCGCACGTCCCCGATCCAGGAGTCTCTGGAATTGGGCAAGTTTGTGTCCCCCTGCAGGACAGAAGATGCTCAGAACCAGAGCAGAGGAAGACAGAGGAGGCGGAGCACCAGAAGCCAGTGCGGAATTATCTCCTCTGCCCCCACGCTGCACCAGCGTCTCCGGCACCACGGAAGATCAGTGGCAGAGATCTTCCCCACTAAGATGGCAGGAGGCCCCTGAGAAGTCAGCACAACAGCAACCCATCCCTGGACCATCTTCCCTCGCCCTTCAAGCCCCAGGGTCAAGGCTGATTGGAGTGGAGTGCTGACAGGCGTCAGGATGAACTGGGGCCTGAGAGAACCAAGCACAGGGACTCAACTCAGTTTTGGGGGGTGTCCTCTCTACCACACTGAGGCAACAGGAATGAGGCCATGACCACGGTCAGTGTGAATGTGGGCAGCAAGCAAAGCCCTAGCAGCCGGCGCACAGGGGAGGAAAAGCAAGCCCCGGGGAAAGCTTGAGGCCCAGGCCCACGTACAGCGGCAAAGGCAAAGATCCTAATTTGGGACCAGCTGGATGGAAATGACCTGGCTCTGCAATACAGACAACCACCTTTACCTCAGCCACATCCTCAGTGCCGTGACCTTGACCTCTGCAGGCTCTGACAGGCACTCACCATCCCACCGCTGCCATCAGCTGCTAACCTAGCGCTCCTTCAAACAAGGAGAGGTGAGTAAAGACAGCCCTCTCCACACCCCCTCCTGCTTCGACGTACTAGTGGTCTCTTCAGCTTTAGGGGATCTTGTGCCACCTTCCCAGGAGCCTTTCATTTCTCATCAGCTCTTCACTTGCTGCCTCCACATCTCCATCACTGGATCCCTCCCCTCAACCCTGAAGTATGCACAAATTTCTCCCATCTTTAAAAATCTTCCTCAATGCCCTGTCCCCTCCACTGCAGGCCTCTTGGCTCTCCTGCCCATCGCAGAGCCGCTTCTTGAAACGATTGTCGCCATTTGCCACTTCCCACCTCTACCTCCATGAACCCACTCGAATTCTAGAATGTGCCTCAGGGATGGCACCAGCGGGCTCCTCCACCGCATCCGTGTGGCTGGGTCTACAGAAGGCCCACCAGCCTACGGGGTCCCTCAGGGCCTCAGCTCAGTCAGTTACCCCCAGACACCAGCATTCCTACTGCCCTAGTTGCTCCACTTTCCTTCACTGGCTCATCTTCCTTCAATATGAATTGATGCTTTGGGGTTCTTTTAAGACACAGGCCTACCGACACCCTCTTCTCACTCTATAATATATTCATAATGAACTCATCTCCCTGTGTAACAGATGATTTCTAAAATTAAACACCCATGGATTAACCAATAATTACTCCTTAGACAAATATACTGCCATCTGGGAAAAAAAAGTATGTCAGAGACCCATTTCACACATCATGCCAAATACACTGTCAATGCTTTGGGCCTCAAAAATATATGGGGTGGGGCTGGGGGTGGGGAGGATATGTTACTACTACAAGAAAACATAAATTAAAAAATCTCAGTGGGGAAATGCCTTTCTAAACAGAATATAAAATATAATAGTCATGAAAGAAAAAATAAAAACAATAAAAATTTAAAATTTCCATAAAGCAATAAATAACAAACAGAATAAAAGCGCAACTAGGGAAAAAACCATCTCAAATGACAAAAAAATAAAGGATAATTTTTTGATCTATAAAAAAGGGCCTCCAAAAACAAAAGCTAGAGAAACACACAATTCTCTGCCAGTCAGAGCACAAACACCAAAGGTTCTCACATGTCTGAAAAGGCACAGAATCTCAGATATAAGAAGTGAATTGAAAAACAAAACTAAAATGAAGTTCAATTTTACAATTATCGGACTGGCAAAGACTGGGGAAAGAACCCTTGGTAATATTCTGTTAAGCACAGTGGGTAAGTGGGCTCCGCCATACCTTATTAATAGAGAATGTAAGTGTGGGTATACTTTGGAAATATTTATCACATATTTAAAATTAAAAATGCACATTGCCTTGGATCCAGGAATCCCATTTCTAGAAAGTTAACCTACAGATAGAGATTGTTTCATTCAAGTATAAAGGCAATAAACATTTTCCAATAGAAACTACAGAATACAGTTCCCATGAGTGTTTCTTGAAGAAATTACAAGAGAAAAATTACTATATAGAAAAAAAATGAATAGCAGTAAAACCAGAGAGTGCTGAATCATCTGCCCTAAGAACAACACTATGAATGCAAACATTAAAAACAAAACAGAAACGCTGTAACACATACACACAGTAAGATGTACCTTAAACACCTCAGGGTGCTTTAAGGTGACTGGGAGAGGGAAATAGAGTTGAAAGATGAAAGCATTTTTACATTGACCTAATCTTAAAATTTGTATAATTATCCTGTGAAATTGACAAAACCTGGTAGTTTGGGAGATTTCAAAACTTTTTTCTTTGAAAAGTTTCTCTTATGGAAAGTGATCTGTTAAGATCAGGGACGCAGACAGACTGTGTCCCTTCGGCCAGATTGGGCCCAACTACCTGTTTTTGTAAAGTTTTGGCGGAACACAGCCTCGCCCATCCATTTATGTGTTATCTGTGGTTGCTTTTATGCTGCAATGGCAGAGCTGAAGAGTTATAACTATTTCAGTGACCCATAAAATCTTAAATACTATCTAGCCCTTTCCAGAGGAAGTTTGCCTAACCCCTAGTTTTAGAATTCCCACCCCTTATGAAGTCAGCTTTGATTCTAACTTGTTCATTTTTACTCTTATTTTTTATTAATCCCTTTTCCCTGTGATAATTTCTCAGTCTTTCCTTGTCTCATGCTCAGTATCTTTGTAGAATGTGTCTGTTACTTATAGTTCCAGTGGGCACTTTGGGTAAGACTACCACAGGAAAAAATGTGCCCTTCTCTGTTGGGGTTGACAGATAAAGCAAAGAAAAACACAGGACAAATGTGAAATTAGAAAAGATGAAGAAAATAATGGCACAAAAATTAGAAAAGAAAGTTTAATGATCACTAAGATGATACGGTTATATGTCTGAAGAAATACACAGCAAGACATTACAACGTGTTAACCAGACACATAGCTATTGAGCATGTAAAGTGGGGCTAGTGTGAGACAGAAACAAAGATTTTAATTTGACTTAACTACCTGCATTAGTGGCTACCCTGTAAGTGCAGAGCTAGAAAGCAGACCCCAAAAAACAAGAGACACAAATTTAATAAATAGCTTATAGATAGCTTTCATGGGTACAAAATAACAACCACAGAGATGAGTAAAAGGAAAACATATTACAACAGTTAAAAAAAAAAAAGATGAAACATTAGGAATAAATCTGGAGACATATAAAGGGAACTTTAACAACGCAAGACGTGAACCTATTATATATTCTTAGGAAACTCCACAGGATTAGATGTGACTTCTCCCTAAGTTGATGCATAAATTTAATACTAAAATTACTAAGACTTTTTATAATTGAACTAGGCAAGCTGGTCCTAAATTTAATATTAAAAAAATAAACAAGAAAGAATACTCTGGAAAATCTCAGAAAAAGAAAAAAATGGGTAGTAGAAAATAAGTCTCTGTATAAAAAAAGAGTTGATATGCTAGCGGGTAAGGCAGATGACCTACAGAAACTAACAAGCATTATAGGCACAACTGGGTAGCCATCTCTGGAAAGAAAAAAATTGGATCCACACCATACACACATGCACACATACACATATAAAATATGCATGTCACACATACTGTTATAAATATTACATATAACATATATATGCATAATCCAACTGAAGCAATGATTTAAATATGAAACGAAAAACCATAGATTGTAGAAGAAATTACAAGTTTGAAATGGAGAATATGTTTCTATACATGATTTAGATCACAGACATTATAACAAAAGTGATAAATAAATAAAACTTTCTAAATGGCCCCAAACACAATAAACAAAATAAAGGGAGAATAAAGAACTGGAGAAAACTGTAATTCATATCAGTAAGAGGGATATCTTGCTAATAAATGAACTTCCAGAAATTGCTAAGAAAAAAAAGAGAAAACAGCAAAAAAACAAAAAAACAAAAAAAAAAAAACAGATGGCCTAGCAAAAAGTCCAAATAATTAATAACATGTTGGTGAGAGTGTGGGAGAAAGGTAGACTCTCACCTGTATTTGCTGGGAGTGTAAATTATTATAGCTGTGAGGGAAAGTCTGTCAATATCTTTTGAGATTTTGAATGCATATAGTCTTTGTACAATTACACTTCTGGGAATTTAGCCCACAGATACATCTGCACATATGTGAAATGAGACAGACACAGCCATTCACTACAGTGTTGTTTATAACAGCAAAGGAGGGGGCCTCCCTGGTGGCGCAAGTGGTTAAAGCAGCACACTATGAAGCAATCCATAGCCTTGGCAGCAAGTTCGATCCCCGGCTAGCCAGGAAGCTACCCACATGGTGAGGCAGACCTCGCCTGTCTTGCCCGCTGCTCCCCTCAGCAGTGCATTTCAGTTTGCCTGTTCTCTTCCCACTCTGTCTCTGGTGAATCTTCTCACTCCCCCACATCTCTGGCCTGCACCCCAGCTCTTGTATGCATAAAAAAATAAATCTTTAAAAAAAAAAAAAAGACTTAAAGGAGCCCAAGGTGGAGGCCAGGTTAGGTAAGTCACAGTGCATCTCTGTAATGGAATGCTATACAGCAATGAAAAACAAAACAAAACAAAACAAGTTCTTTACTTTCTCACATAGAAAGAGCTCCAACATATACTGAGTGGAAAAAAATTAGAAGGTATAAGCTGTGGCATATCTGATTTATTTTGTATGCATAAAGGCATCTAGGATTCCCCTCAGAAATCACCACTATTTTCCTTGTGTGGGTTGAGATAGAAGAACTAGATGGAGAAGGGACAGGGATGAGTGTTTCCCTGAACATATATTTGCTTTTTCTACTATGTGAACATAGGACCTATAGTAAACATCACCTTTTAAAATATACAATTTTGTAAGAGGAACAGAAAGAGCAACCTCCAAATCAGTGGGTCATGCTCATAGCCCACTTGTTGATAGATGGAGTGATTCAAACTATCCCTTGAGAGGGGGTGGAGGGGTGGGTAAAAGGGGTGGAGCTGAGTTTTTAGCAGTTAAACCACTGGAGAGGAGGGTTGTTTGGGGAGCAGCCACCAGCATGCCACATGCAGGTTCAGCTTGGACCTTGGTCTCTGCTCAAGGGATGCTATGTGGGGTGGGACAGATGGCGTCTGGCCGTGTGCCAGGCAGTGAATTCTCTCTCTTCCTTGTTACTTCTCACTGCATGTCTGCCTTTGGGTCACGTCTTATGTTCTTTTTTTTTTAAAGATGTATTTATTTATTTATACAAGCACTGGGTACAGTCAGAAGCGCAGGAGAGCGAGAGAATTCACCAGAGTCAGAGCGGGGAGCAGAGCAGGCAGATTGACGAAGTACACTGCTGAGGGGAGCAGCGGGCGGCAGGAGAGGTCTGCCCACCATGTGGGACCCTTGCCAGTGGCCGGGGATTGAACTGGTGCTGCAGAGGCTGCGGGCAGCTTCGCAACCCAGCCTTCAACCGCTGCGCCACCGGGGAGGCCCACGTCTTATGTTCTTAAGAGTGTGGGCAGGACCCACCAGCGGGGTCCACCCTTCAGTTGCTCAAGTCAAAAGAGAGTTTTGTTCCAACTCTTCCCTCTCTAGTACCCCCCAAGTCCTCTAACAGTGCCCAAGTGCTCTGAGCTCCACTGTTCCAACTCTGCTCACCGTCCCTGGCCGCGTCCTGCATCCATTGACCCGCATCTCTCCCTCAGGGGTCGACTCAAGAGCCCCTCTTGCCCCACTTTCTTGCGATTTCATCTTTCTACATAAGAAAGCTTGTCAGCATAAAAGCCTGTCAGCAGCTTTTGGGAAGTAACATGACCACATTAGGAAGTGTCCAGAATTCTCAAAATAGTCAACTCATCCTACCTTTTCTACTCCTTTCCTCACCTGACGTTTTACATTCCAGCAATATCAGGCTTCTCTTTCCTCTCAAGCTCCTCCGCACTCCTCATACCTCACCTGCTGGGCCCTCTGTCTGGAAGGCTATTCTCCCACCTCTCCCCACCCCCAACATCCCTTCCTACACCTCCACACTGTTTTTCCTAAGTTGCGATCACTCATCCTTCCTGGCTCAGTTTAAATGTACTGTCTTCAGAGCATCTTCATTTACCTTCCATACTAGTTCGAGTCTCCTGCTTTATATGCTGGCTTAACACACCTTCACAGAACTTATTACAACGGTGATTAAACAATGATAAAATAAGTTGCTTAATATTTATCTTTCTGGGGCTTCCCTGGTGGTGCAAGGGGTTTAGCTGCAGCACTATGAAGCTGTCCGCAGCCACTGCGGCACGAGTTCGATCTCCAGCCGGGAAGGTGACCCACATGGCGCAGCAGACCTCTCCTGACTCGCCCGCTGCTCCCCTCAGCAGTGTATTTCAGTCAGTCTGCCTGTTCTGTTCCCCACTCTGTCTCTGGTGAATCCTGTCACCCCCTGCTCTTCTGGCCTGTACCCCAGTTCTTGTATGCATAAATAAATATTTTAAAAAAATTATCCTTCTAAGAGTCTAATGACAGGAGTATCTTTGCTCACCGCTGCATCGCCAGTGCAGTGTCTACAAAACAAACACTTGTTGAATGAATGTTGGTGAGGAGGGGTCAGAATCTTGGGGGGAGACCCAAGATCACCACACACAAAAACAGGTCCTGTCAGCAGTGGCCTCCAGGAGGCAGAGCTTCCGGTTTTAACTCTTGCCGACCCCCCCTCAAGGGTCCTAGGTGTCCACCCTCCCCGCACCTGTTGCCAGCATCTGCCTACTCACCACATTATCTGGGGACTGGAGCTGGCTTAGCAAGGCGGGGCTGCTATTATAGCCGGAGGTGACTCCAGAAGAGAGGCTTCCATTGGAGCTGGCGCATACAGAGCTGGAGGCGGCTAGGGTGTGCAGTTTTCCCTCTTCCTGGGAAGGACAGAGCACCGTCAAGCAGCTTCCGGTGCATCTTCACTACCCATGCCACCACCACTCCAGCAAACTACCCCTTACCTCCCCAGCTCCCATTACCTCCCAGCGCCCCCTGCCTCAGTCTCACACCTCCCCACCCTCTACCCCAACTAAAACACAAAGCTGCCTCTTCCCAGACTCTGGCCCAGCACAGGAGCTGGTCTAATGGAGGTGACATGGACAGAGACAGTGAGCACAGCTCTGAACTGGCACCAGAGTCCAATGCCCTCCTCCCAATACCACATCCCAAGACTCAGAGGTAGCCGGGTCTGCCCCAGGCTCCAGGGCCACCCTCAGGCCAGAGGCTGGTCCCACTCCCCACCCTCAGCAGCTGGGAGACGATCTGCTGGCGGATTCTCAGCTTGTCCTGTTCTGTCCGTTCCCGCAGGCGGGCCCTGGCCTGGGCAATCTCCACCTTGGCTTCCTCACGAGCCCGCCGGTAGTCTTGGAGCAGCAGTTCAATGTCAGAGGGCAGGTGAGAAGACCTAGATGCCAGTCCCAGGCTCCTAGGGCAGAGCACAGGTGGAGAACCCAGGGGACGTGGGTGGGTGCCCTGGCCTGTTTCCCCCAGGCCGGCTCAGCACCTTCTCAAACCCATCCTCCCTGTGCCCACAGGGCCGTAGAGTTTGGTTTCCCATCCCACTCTGGGGCTCAGCACCACCGTCTGACATGACATGCCGTGGTCACCCTATCCCATCCCAGCGCCCCCGTCACTTCCACGAGGCCACAGGCTTGTAGGACTGATTCCTGGGAACTCGCCCGTAAAAGGAAGCCACAGCCTCCACCTTGCAGGACACGACGCCTGGGCCCTGCTCCCACACACACAGAGCCAGCCCCTGCAGGGTCCCCAGCCCACCCTTACCTGGTGGTCTCCACGACATCCTTCCTCAGTTGCTGCAGGTATTCTCGGCGCCTGCTGGGTAAGTCAAGCTCCCGGGTGGGGAGATCCCTGTCAGGCAGGGGGCTCAGCTGCTTCTGGGGGCTGAGGCTTCGAGTCCGCCGGAAGTTCTGCAGTCGCTCGGCCCGCTCTCTCCGAAGGGTCTCAATGGTTTGTTTTTTCCTGAGATAAAATGCCGTGGGTACACTGGAGCTGGGCCCAAAAGCCCTTTTCCATCTTAAGATCAGTCTCTGATGCCTGGAAGACCCGAGAGCTGAGCAAGGGGTGAGGGAAGAGGCAGCCTCTCGCCTTCTCACGTTCCCCTTCCCCTCATCCCACCGCAACCCCACCCACTCGGGGCCGGGGGTTCTTACCGGGCTGAGAGCGCCTCCCGGGTGGACAGCACAGGCTCGTCAGCAGCAAACGCCTCTCCCGTCCCACTCTGCAGCACCTGCAGCAGGGCGTCCGCCTCTCCAAAGCCATGGTGCAGTTTTGCTTCTGTGAGTTCTGTGCTGAGTGAGAAGTTCTGGGCCCCAACTTGCAGGGGGACCTTCTCCCTCCGGGAGCACTCAGGATCGAGGCTCGGATCGTCAGGTAGTTGTGGAGGCCTTAGCCCTCCCTGCTCTCCAGGGCTGAGATCACATCTGGTCCCCAGCAAGTCCCTCACATCCAACCCCCCAGGAGAGTCATCCTGAAACCCACACCAATTACTAAATTTGTTATGCACTGGAAGGTCCCTCAGGCTGTGGTGCTGGGGTTCAGGGACTGCGCAGGCCTGCAGACTAGTGCGCAGCAGCCCCTCAGACTGGCAGGCCTCAGTCGTGTCCAAGATGGTTGCAGGGAGCCCCACAGTATCAGTCAGTTCAGAGACAGGGCAGGGGCCGAGGTGCTGGGGGCCTCCCCATGAAGAGGAAAGGTCCTGCGTGCGTGGTGGCTGCACTGGAGAAGTCTCACTCCCATTTTCTGTCCGGTTTGGCCATTGACTTGGCCCCCTACTGTCCAGCTGACCACACTCAGGGAAAGCCATGTCCTCGGGCACAAAGCCATCGGCCAGCCTCTGACTCCTGCTCCTCGGTGGCGGAGGTGGCAGTCGGCTTTGGACACAGGTGGCGTTCCTGGACTGAAGCTGCTCAGGGAGCTGATCTAAGAATCGAACTTGGAGTTTGGGGCTCTGCTCTGGGCTGTCTGAGCGGTTTACCTCAAGGAAGGGCCTACTCTCACTCCTTTCTAAGGGACTTTTGCCTTCTCCATGGAGAGCCTCCACGTTCTGGGAGTCCCCCGACTCATCAATAGTTTGATGAGAATCATCCGTTGGCGGTCTGGGGGCATCCTGGGGAAGGTCTGGGTTGGAGACAAGCTTCTGGGAGCCTTCAAGAGCATGAGCTGAGGGGGGTGAGAGAGACAAAGAGCCAGAGGGGAGCCCTGCCCCTTGGGTACTGGCACTAAGTGTGAGGATTGGGGAGGAGGCCCTGTCCACCAACAAGGCACTCAAGGGGCCCAGCACCTTCTGGACCTTAGGTTCCCCGGTAGACTCCACATTACTGGGGCAGAATCCAGGAGAACGAGGGCTGGGGCTGTGGACAGCCATGTGGGAAGAGTCCTCTGGCTGGGAGCTGGGAGGCAGGGAGGCATCCGGAGAAGCCTGGGGGTTCACAGAAGGGATGTTCTGCCCATAGGGGGCTTTTTGAAACCTCAAGTGGACTAAGGATACTGGAGGGCTCTGGGACATGCAGGAGGGGCTTGCTTTCTGAAGATCGCGGGGCCCTGCCATTTTCCACACAGTTTCTTCTGCCTCTCCCTTCTGAAGAATCTCTGGGGCATGTTCCTTTTCTCGCCAGCTTGGACTTGAGACATCGGAGCCCAGCACCTTGGGGACCACATTGATCTGCTGAGGGTTGGCCTCCAGGGTCAGGAGGTGCAGAGGTGGTGGGGCCAGGTTGGTCTGGATGCCTTCATCCATGGTGGTCTGAGTACAGCCATCCATCATAAGGGTAGGGGGTGCCTCACCAGGGGTCTCCCTCTCGGTATTCAGCTCCTTTTTGGTCACACTGGGCTGGGAGAGACTCCCAAGCAGCTCCGATGTGCTGTGAAGGAGCTGGGAGAGGTGCACAGACAGGCTGCGCATGCTGGTCCAAGAGGCCAGGTCAGAGGCTGGCACCTTGCCGGCCTCCAGCTGAGCAGAGACATCGCTGTAGCTCCAGTGCAGTCTGCATCCCAGGGTCTGCGTGCCCTGCTCCAAGGTGCTTATCCTGGCCTGTCCCGCGGGGCTGCCCGCCTCTGATGGATACAGCAGCATAATCTCATCTACTGGCCCGGCAGCACTTTCTTCAGCCAAGGGGGACTCACCTTCCAGACAGCCTGTTCCGCTAGGGGCGCCGAGGAGCTGGGCCTTCTTGTCAGGACCCTTAGCAGGCGCTGCTCCTCTGGGGCCAGCCAGGTTGCACGGGTTCCCCAAGGCCAGTGAGGAACCCCATACGTCCCAGGACTCCCTTGAACCCTGGGCATTGTCAATGCTGCTGCATGTGCTCGACAGGCCCCGGGCATTGGCGTAGGTGCTGAGGCGAGAGTGGAACAGGGAGTTCTGCTCTTCTAAGCCCTGGTCCACGCTGGAGCACCGGGCCACCTTCGCTGGTACAGGACCCTGGGGCGTTTGGCTGCACGAGACATCGACCGCACTGCCGAATACATACTGCTTCCAGCCAATGCGCGCAGGCTCCTCCGGGCGCCTGTGCAGGACATAGGGATTGATGTCACTGGAGCCAAAGTGCAACATTCCTTTTTCCACCTTGCAAGGCTGCTTCTCCGGCCTGGTCTGGCCACCCGGTCTCTCTGGCTTTCCCTGCTGGATCTGCTCCAGAGAAATCGGGGTCATGAAGTCGGGGGTTGGCATGCAGGAGAGAGTTGCTGAAGTTGGGTAAGGAGGGCTGGCAGGCTGCGGGGGCCTGGGATCAGCAGCACTATCGTCCATGTTAGATGAGGCTGTCAGATCGCGGCCCTCGGCGTCCTCAGATGTTCTCACTGCTGACCCGCCTGAGCCACTGTCCCTGGGATGCAGTGGCCACAATCTCTCAGGTTCTTGCATCTCCTCATCTGTTGGGGAAGGCGGCTCCACACTCAAGTTCAGTTCCTGAAGAGACCGGGAGGAGCTGACCACGGAGAACTGTGGTCTGGGAGAGGACCAGAGATATTTGGGGTCAGCGGAAATTGCGATCACAGGAAGTGATTGTCTGTGGGCCTTGCCAGGGGGCTGGCCAAGGCTGTGGGCAGCAGGCTGGGGCCGTCTACTTTGCTCAAAGAGCACAGAGGCCAAATCTCCTATGCCTGATGAGAGCGTCTTGGACACAGGGGGCTTGGCTGTAGCTGCCTTCCCTCTGCCCACCTCTCTAATCTGAGAGCTGCTGAAGTCATCGCTACCACCTTCATCAGAAGGTGGGGGACTCCTGTCTTGGGCGCCATCAACTGACGCCTGGTCTCTCTGCTGTTCTTCCTCCTCCCAGGGGCTGTCAGCCTGGGGGCCAGAGATGTGTTTTAACTGTTCTGTCAACTTAGTTTGAGGTTCCATATCACTGAGGCCCCTGGACTTGGTGGAAAGGTGTGGCTTTTCTAGAAGATACCTAAGAGCATTTTCTAAATATCCATAGTATGGTTCTGCCACCAGCTCACCCACAAGAGACTCTTCACTGGAACTCAGGGTGTGTGGTCTCCCAGTTGCTGCAGGTGGTTCTGGTTCGGCTTGAGACAATTGGATATTCCGGCCACCTAGGGAGCTGCCCTGAAACTTCGTCAGTGGCTCAGAGGACCTGCCTGCAGGGAAAGGGGCAGCCTCACACTTTGCAGTGACGTTCATCTCAGAAACCTTTTTCTCAGGACCCTCTCCTGACCCTGCGCTTCCGCCAGCAACTGAGGGGCTGAGGGAACTTGTCCTCACACCAGGGGCAAAAAGTGAGTTGCAGCCTTCACCCTGAGATAGCACAGCAGCATTAGCAGAGGGTTCCAGAATGCTGCTATCTGCTTGCCCAAATTCTGCACTAAGGTCCTTGGGCTCAAGACCATGCACCAAGATGATGCCAGGTTCCCTGGAATGGTGTTCTCCCCTCTCATCCATTCCACAGGCCCTGGAAGGTACAACGCGGGATGGGTGGAAAGTATGTGGGGCTGCCTCAGAAATTCCCTTCCCCGGGTCACTCTCTCTACAATACAGTAAGGTGGAGGGAGAGGGGGGACAGGCATGAGAAGCAGTGGGTTGAGGACTTCCCGGTTGTTGACAAGGAAGAGTTCTGCCATCTTCTTGGCCTCTAGATGGGCTGAGAGTCCTGCTGCCTCCACTGTTCCCCGAGCAGGCAACACAATCTAGAGTTTCTTCCAGGCATCTGTAGGGGGCCTCCTCCCTAACTCCCCCAGGATCGTGGCTAGGTCCTTGATCTAGCAGTGGACTTGATCTGGGATGTTTGCTGCCAGTCCTGCAGGCTTCTGCCAGCCCAGAGCAAACGCTCCTTTTCCATTTCACATAGGGCGGCGAGGGAGCTTCTAGTTCCATCCTTTTCAGGGCTGCAGGCAGGGCAGCACCTTGTGTAGGGTTTGCTTTCTTGTCTTCTAAGTTGGCAGAGGCCTCGAGACATTGGACCTGGTCTTGGTTAGGCCTTGAGAGACTTGCAGAATTCTCATCATGGATCACAATTGGACTTTCAAAATAGGTTGTTTTTCCTAAACTACTTCTACATGTGGTTTCTAGAATTCTGGGTGCTTGGTATGTTGGGCGGCTTTCCTGACTGCCAGGGGACTCTGCAGTCTCCCACAGAGCTAACGGGCTATGTCCACGTGGCATCACCACAGGCTCATCAGAAGGGGCCTGAGAAGATCCGCCAGCCACTGCTTTCTCTGGTGTTACCTTCCTGTCCTCTTCTACGGCTGCTGCTGAAGGAAGACTGCCTGAGCTCAAAGGACCAGCAGGGGATGGTGTTCTGCTTGCTGCTCTGTTTTCCTCTTTGGTTTCAGGAGAGGGACAGTGACATGTGAGCTGCTCACTTACACCTTGGAAATGCCCCAGTTCTCCAGTACGATGGCTTTTGCCTAGAGCAGGGACAGCGTGTGAGGAAGTCCGGGAGGGATGCCAGTGCACAGTGTTAGCTTCAGTGTGGGGCAGAGGTTGGAAGCTGTCTGCAGAGAGAGGTGTGGCCTGAAGGACTTTCCTGTCATCAGTTGACAGACGACCTGGTTCAGCGGGGAGAGATGTCACATGAAATCCTTCGGCGTCGCCCTTGCTCCTGGCCCTGTGTGACACTGACTGGTTCACTTGTGGACTATGAGGCCTGCCAGGGACCTCTGAAAAACATTCAGGTTCTAACAAAGTCTCATAGTAAGGAAGGGCTGGGCCTCCAGCCAGAGAGTCCTGAAACTGCTTTTCTTGGGCCTTTGCCTGTCTTGTCTCCTCCAACACAGCCGGGCCTGTGCATGCATGATAAGCAGAGGGCTCCAGGTTAGGTACACTTGGCAGGGACATGGGTGCCAAGAAAGCACCACTGGTAGGATTGAAGTCCTCAGCCTCCTCTGCCTTTTGCTGCACCTCCCTGCCTTGGTTACCCTCTTCTGAGGGGCAGCTGACCTGCATTTCAAGCTGGTTAGAGACCCTGGTCAGGGAACTGGTTTTACTGGCCTCTCTTTGTGCAGCTGCCTCAGCTTCGGAAGTGGAACACATGCTGGACTCCAAGCCCATTGAGCTGCTTTTGAGGTTCGCCCCTCGGGTTTCGCAGCTAGTGCCTGCTGATGTCCAGCCCTCTGACTCCCAGGGAGAACTCTCTGGTGCACTAGACTGACCATGAGATCCCACTGCTGTGGAGATGGCAGACTCACAGCAAACAGAGCATGCCACTGAAGAGCTGCTGCTAACATCTCCCCGCGGGCCGTGGCTTCCGATCTCTCCACCCTGGTGCTGATGTCCTGCAGCAGTTACCAAGGGGCTGTTAAGAATTTTCAATGTCCTGGGATCCAGTCCCAGCATACAGTCCACTGAAGAGATTCCGATATGATCAGGTGCACGAAGATAGCTTCTTGGAAGCCTGGGAGAACTCAAGGGCAAGGTACTGCTCAGGTCTTGGCGAGGAGGAGTCGTAGAAGAGTCTGGCCAGCTGTACAATGGGGCAGTCTCCAGGCTGAAAGGGGTGCTGATACCATTCTGGCTTTGACTATCAAGAGTCTGAGTGGATGAGACCATTTTGCTTGCCTCCTGTGAGCTCCCTCCTCTCTGCACGGTCATTTCAAGTCTGCCTTGAATGGTTGGATCCTCTTGCTCAGACCTGATTATGTGTTCAGCAGCCTGGCTTTCCCAAAAACCTGCCATTTCCAATTCCTCAGGACTTCCGAAGCCACAAGGCTGCCCCTTGGGGCTTGCTGACGCATTCTGCAACTCATCTTCCTTTTCAGAAGACCTCTTGGGCCAGGGCTGCGCTGGCAGAGCTTGAGCCAATGCTTTTGTTTTCCTTCCCTTAAAAGGAATGCCGCTGGGCTCTCTGCAAGCTGTACAGGTCCCCAGGTGACCACCAGAGTCCCCAGCAGGCCTGTCGAACACAGCTGGCTGGGGGGGGTCTCTCACACATGCAGCTTCGCCTGCACATTCCCTTGACTTGACGGAGCGTGGGGTCATTTTCTGGACCTGGGAATCTTCTTCGATGCTACTGTTAATCCCCATCTCTCCGGCATCACTAACCCTGGAGGTAACGCCATCTGTAGAAGATGGTTGATCCCTGAAGGACAAATCGTTTCTAGAACTGCCTGGCATCGGGACAAAGTCAGCTATCTCCTGGTCCTGGGACATAAACTCCTTACAGAGTCTGGATGTGTGGGAAGCACACAGCTGCTTATGTTGCTTGGATTCAATTTCCAGGATGTCATTTTCTAGCTGCATTACACTCCTAATTAACCTAGCCATTTCATCGTCATGATTGACTCTATTATTCTGTTTCTTTCTGGAAGGCTCTTCTTTGGGACTAACTGTTTCTTGTGATTTTCTAGGGTCCTTATAATCACTAGGATTTCTTTCCTGAGAGCATGCAACTGACTGCAATCTTTCACATGCAGACTCTGTGCCTGGAAGTGTAAACTCTTCTGAGCCACCTTTGGGATGGAGAGCTTTTCCAAGAAGCCCAGTTTCATTCTTGCCTTCACCCTTGTGGGCTGGACGCTCATCCAGGGTGATTGTCTCTGGGCTACTTACTCTATGATGTACTGATCTGGGCTTCAAAGAAACAGCCATTCCCCCTAGCTTGTCATGGCCTAAATTAGCAGACTTAGAGATGAAATCAGAGCTGGTCCCAGAAGGAAACTGTTTGTTCCTATCAAAGGCCTGGTTGTGTCTCAGGATTGCATTTGGATCCTGTTCTTCTTCCTCACCTGCCTCAGATTCACAAAGAAAGAGAGGCTTCCTAGATCCAGGACTGTCTGCAGAAACACTGCAAGGGGACTGCATAGCGGCCTTTTCTTCCTCCTTGGATGCGGGAAGACTGTGTTTATTTAACATCCCAACTTGATTTTCAAATTCACACCCTTTTGTGATGGTAGATGGGATAACTTGTCTGTTCTGAGCAACAAAAAAATAAAAGGACTTATGGCTTTCTTCTTTAACATTTCCAGAACATTTCCCCATTTCTCTGCTAACTTCCTTGGCATTGGGATCAGCTGGCCCCTCTGCTGTGACCTGCTGTGATGAGGCCCTACTGGGATTCTGGTTTTGTAAGAGCCCTGGGAAATTATTCTTCGAATAAGCATTTCTGAGTTGCTGACAGTCGTGACCAATGCCCCAGGCTTCCCTGGGAGGTGGGGAGGCCACTCTGGCTTCTCTGCAAGCCGGGATCTCTAAGGCAGTTTCTGTCAGGGCATCGCGGCTTTTGGTCACATAGAATGTTTCCAAGGCGGGTGGCTGCAGGGAAGAGGGGGGTGGGCTCCAGGGAGCTGAGTGGAGGTACAGCTCTGGGCCTAATGAAGAGCCAAGGACATCGTCTGTGTGTCCTCCTACCGACTCCTTGGCGCTCTCCTGGCAGTCCACCTTCTCTTCTTTCAGGGGCTGGTGGCTGTTGTGGCTTAATGGTCCAGGCTGGCCTGCATCATTCTTCCCGAGAGGAGCCCAGCCTGGGGCCCAACGGCCATCTTCAGCAGCAACAGTGCTATCACCGTAACCAGAGTTCTTCAGGGAGAAACAGTCATCAGAAGAAGTCATTGGTTCAGGTTTCCTGCTTCCCTGAGAACACTCGTCCAAGTTCTTTTGGACTTCACAAGCTTCTGTCATGGGATTTACTATCTTCTCTGCTACAAAGTGTGCACTTGGAGCTCCAGAAGCCAATGATTCTATGTCTGCTGAGTAATTCCCACAGAAACTCACCTCTTTCTCGCTAGTTGTAAAGAAATCTGTAGTACTTTCTAGCTCGACACTCAAACTGTCCTGTTCTTTTTCTGCTCTTAAACGCCTAATTTTGGATAGATGGATAGGAGTGTTGCAATCCAGACTGTTGGTTATTCCAGGCAATAGGTTGTCTTCTCCTTTGCTGGAAGCTTGGGTCAGGGAACTTGAGTCTTCTTCAAGGGAGGAGAAAGCTCGCCTGGGCTCTCCTTCAGCCTCCAAAACAGGATGAGACAGTTCAAGGAGGTACTTCTGCTGAAGGACAGCCCAGTCTCTTTCACGAGGTCTGCCTACATGAGTGAATGAGGTGGCAGAAGCAGCCAATATGCTTAATACACTAGAGCAGTTGGAGGCCTCAGAGGTGCCCTGTTGGGCCGTGTCACAGATGCCTCTGGCCTGAAAGGTGCCATCAGCCTCTGGCTGAAGAAACTTGTGAGACCGACAGAGTGACAACCTAGATGTATCAGAAGCAGGCACTGTGTACAGACTCCTTACATAACCGGGAAACTCAGCACCGCTCTGGGGTTGTTTAGAGCTTGGGGACGGGACTGCTTCTGCACCTGAAGGCTTTAGTTCTTCCCTATCTAGCCAGTATCCAGGTCTCTCCCAACCAGAATGCTGAAATTCCTGCAGAGCAGGACTTGGACACAAAGAATCCACTATTTCTGGGGGGCTACTTGGGTTGAACTTGGAGTCACAGGAAAACCAGGAATCCATGGACACCAGAGGACTCCCTCTTGGAAACTGCACAGCCTGGAGACTGCCGGCTCGTTCATTGTTTTCCTCCACCTCCGACTCACGCTGCTCACAGCAGGACCGGGGCTCAAGGTAAAACGAACTGCTCCTTGGCAAGGTGGCTTCTAGCTTAGCTCCTGCTCTGTGGCTGATGGGACCACACTTGTAAATTGCCTCCTGGTCCACTACAGGCAGACTGGGGGTCTGCAGGCGCCAAAAAGTCTCTGTGGGCATCTCATCAGAAGGACCAAAGACAGACTCTTCTTGCTGATCTCCCAGTTCTTCCTCAGCGTCTATCAGGCTATCTAGGGAAAAGCTCCGATGCGTTTGGATGACTGGTCGCCTTTCTGAGGATGTGATGAAGTCCCTTAGAGAAGCTCGTGCTCTGGTCCTGAGGTGGCCTTGGGTACTGGTCAGATAACTGCTCCTTGGGCTGTCTTGTGGGCTTTGGTACCCCTTCTCAGCCAGCGAATCCTCAGATATTTGACTGTCATCACTTTCAGTGTTCTCTGTCTCTGGGAGCTTCTGCTCCTCTTGCTTCTTCCCCGGGGGGTCCCCTGGCTTCAGGGGCTCTGTCAGGCCTTTGGCACAAACACAAGAGAGAGAATCAGCTGAGTAACTGCTGTCTGCATCAGATAAATCACCATCTTTTTCTCCCGCATCGTCCACTCCTGGGCTGAAATCCGCAAGTGAGGATGTGGCGTCTGGGTCCTTTGGACTGTGTCCTCTCCTCAAAGGAATGCCACGAGGCAAACGAGAGGACTTTTTGGCAATGTCTCTGACCCTAGCTGCCTGCACCGTCTGTTGCCTTTTTGATGCCCTGCTTAGAGAAGGTGCTTTGGAATTCGCCCAGGCAGTCTTGGCCGCCCGTCCACGCCCTGCTGTCTGTCTGGGTCCGGGAGGATGGTAAGAACTGCAGCCAGTTCCCTGAGCAGTCTTGGGGGCCCCAAGGTGTCCTTCTTTCTGCCACCCTGCTGGTATGTGTCCAGAGTCTGTGAGTCCCTTGGCCCTCCTGGTCTGGGTGGTAGGAGTGAGGGCCTCCTGCTCATCTCTTGCCTTTAGCTTGTTAGTTGGCCGGTTCAGAAATGCTGAACTCTGGGACACCATCCGGCGAGGCTGCTTACCCGCTCTTTCCATTGCCAAGATGCTGGCCGACTCAGAGCTCTCAGTCAGGCAGGTGACTGGAGTGGTGGCTCCTTTCTTGCCCACGGCTCCCCTGACTATGCAGAGCTGCTCCTCGCCTGAGGAACAGAGGGCATTCTTATTGAAATGCCCTGTTCTTGGAGGGTAAAAAACAGAGCAAGGGCTCTTCTGGGGCAAGAGCTCTTCTGAAGAGATTTTCTCTGGTGTCTGATGAGCAGGGTAAGGCACAGGAGTTAATGTGGCGGAGGGACTCCAACTCAGGTAAACACTGTGGACAGAAGGAAAACCACTTCAGAAAGGTAAGAGGTCCGAGTAGAGTCAAAACAAGGTGGGTGGGAATTGTATGGGGAATATAACCAAGATGAAAATGCATACATTGTGCAAAAATGAAAAATGATGTAAAAAATATATATATAATTAAATAAAAAAGAAAACCTAGGCCAATGCCATTGTCCCTTCCAACCTTCATGGTCAGAGAAAAGCTCTATGGACCATAATAACCCTGACTCTCAGTTATACTGTTACTCAATTTTGCTATCTTTTAAAAGGGTTGAACTTTTTTTCTTTAAGATTTATTTATGCATACAAGAACTGGGGTACAGGCCAGAGGTGTGGCAGGGGGGTGAGAGGATTCACCAGAGACAGAGTGGGGAGCAGAACAGGCAGACTGACTGAAGTACACTGCTGAGGGGAGCAGCGAGTGAAACAAGAGAAGTCTGCTGCACCTTGTGGGTAGCTCCCTGGTGGGGGATCAGTGGCTGCGGATAGCTTCACAGGTTGTGTCTTAACCCCTTGCGCCACCAGGGAGGCCTAAAAGGGTTGGACTTGATCTGAAATTCAACTGTGCCTTCTGGGGAAATGTTCAGTAAATAGGCAATATGAGGACCAGAGGAACAATGAATGACACTATATGGACTAAAACAGACAAGTCTACATAGTGGCTGACTATATCTACATTGTTGAGAGCTGATTTTCTTTAACCAATCAATGATATTGTAACAGGGTGGTCCCCAGGAAAGGGGGAGGTTCATATATTTGCTGTCTTGTTTTAGCTAATGCTCCAGATTTTTTTTTTCTTTTGGCTTGGATAATGGACTATTTTCCAGTAATGGAAAACTGTCATACTGGACATTCATGGACAATGCTGCTGACTAATTGTTGCTTCTCTTACACACATTGTAACCCTGAAAAAAGACTGTCTCCTAAGACTATACCCTGAGATCTGTGCCACCATAGATATGGTGGAATAAAAATTAAAAGGGGGGATTGTAACAGGGTGGTCCCCAGGAAAGGGGGAGGTTCCAGGTTTCCTGCCCCACCCAAGGGAGGGTGGAGCTGAGCAGGGAGAGAAGAAGCTGCAGAGGAGACTGAGGAAGGAAGCAGGATGGAGCCAGAAGGAGACCTGGCGGAGGCGCATGGAGCCTAGGGACACGTGAAGAAACTGCGCTTGCCTTTTGGTCGTGGACGGGGTGACACAGATGTATGTGAGACCTGTGGGGAGGTAACATATGTTTTGTGTTGATGCGGTGGATGGCAGAAGAACCCATTTAGAATAGGCAGGTTTGTGGGGTTTGGGCTGCCCCTCTCCCTGCCCTGTAACAATATGAAGAAATAAAACAAAAAGAATTAAGACTTAACCATACAAATTGTAGATATTAATTTGAACAAGTGTAAACAGATATTTTTGAGGCAATTAGGGAAATATAAATATGTCCAAGGTTTTAGAGCATAACTTTTTAGATCATGAATAACTAATCTTAATTTTCTGAAGTGTGTGGTTATAAGTTCTTATTTTTGGAAGTGTATACTTAAGAACACAGGATTGAAATAACGTGATGTCTAGAAGCTGCTTTAAAATACATGAGAAAGGGCCTCCCTGGTGGCGCAGGGGTTAGTGTCAGTGCTATCAAGCTACTTCCAGGAACTGTAACGTGAGTTTGATCCCCAGCCAGGGAGGGGTCCCACATGGCACAGCAGACCTCTCCTGACTCACCTGCTGCTCCCCTCAGCAGTGTCTTTCAGTCAATCTGCCTGTTCTATTCCCCACTCTGTCTCTGGTGAATTCTCTCACACCCTGCACCTCTGGCCTACATCCCAGTTCCATGCGTAAACAAATAAATCTTAGAAAAAAAAAAATACTTAAGAAAAAGATGGAGAGATTATGCAAGCACAGCAAATCTTGATACCTGCTGAATAGGGTGACAGGTACACTAGCTTCTCACCTTTGTGTAGTTCTGAAATTTTTTCATAATAAAAGTTTCTAAAAATCCTGCCTAGCCCTCTGAAAACTAAAGAGGTGAGCAACCATAATACCAATAGATATTAACTGTGCACCTACTACAGGCAAGGCCCTGAGCTGGGCCTGGAGGATGAAAAACAGAAGGCAAAAGACACAGTCCCTGTTCCAGGCAGTCTGGGAAATAACGTATCCTTACTTTGACTGAATGTAAGGAGGAAAGGAGAAAAGAAATAAGAAGATACCAAACTGAACCTGGGAATTAGAAAGATAGTGTTCCACTTGCTCACCAGTTGGGCCTCCGGGTCAGGAAGCCCACTTGAGGGGGTATGCCAGGCGGGCAGGGACATGGAGGGAGCGTGTGGGGAGAGGGTCTGGTCTGAGGCTTGATGAGATGGAGGAGGTGGCAGGACATATGCAAGGAGACACAGGGAGACAGCCAGAGTCTAAGAAGCAGATGAAAAATAAGGCTAGATTCTCACTTCGAAGATATCACCAAAACAGCACAAGCCGCAACTCAGAGCAGGAGAAGTCTTAGAAGATATCAATTACAGAAAAAGCAGCACAGAGGAGAAAAGTGATAAGGAAGGGAGGAATAAACATCTTTCCATTTCACAGATTGAGGGAACAGGCACCGGCGAGTCAAGAACACAGCCTGGGCGGCAAAGCTATAGAGCTCAGCCAAGTGCTTCCAGGACAGACAACCGCTGCGGGCTGTACCTGTGGAGCTGGTGCCAGTACTGACTGCAGAGCCTCCGGAAGCTCAAAGAGCTACAACTTGTCCATTCACTGCTACAGTGAGGTTCAGGGCCCTTGCAGTCAGCGTGTGGAGCCTGGTGTGGGGGTCCTTGGGTGTGGTCATCCTGGAGCCAGCACCACGCTTGGAGCTGCTCCAGTCTCTTCCGGGCCTCCAGCAGCCTCTGCTTCCTGATGATTCTCTCTAGCTTGAAAGAGATCTTTTTTCGCTGGACCTTCCGCTCTGCTGCCCGAAGAGCGCGTCTCTGCAGGAGTGGTGGCTGCCCCGGGCGCTTCGGGCTTCGGGCTGGTGGGGGTGGTTGAGTCTCAGGTCCTATTGGAAGCCGAGCATCAGTTGGCCCGGAGGCCGCAAGTTCTTTCTCTGCTACACGGTCTCGCTGTTGCTGCCGCGGCGAGCTGGCTGGCCAGGTCTCTTTTCTGAGCAGCCACTGCTGGTCTGGGAACCAAAAACACTCTGAGAGGAAGTCTATCCCCCCGCCCCCGCCCGTGGCTGCCTGGGCTCAGACACCCCTAGTCATGGCTGAACCTGTATGGACTGAAATGTTGGCCAAGGTGATGTGGCAGGATGAGGGCTCAGGACCCTCTTCCCATGGGGGTCAGGGGATGAAGTCCCCAGGCCTCAGCACAGCTGTGGGCTTACACGACGGCAGGGGGCAAAGCATGACTAGAATGCGCGTGAGAGGTGGGCGGGAAGATCCATCACTCTGAGGGCAGAGAGGAAGGTAGTTTCCTTATTCTTGCTTCTGGTCCCTTGTAAGAGTCCCTGGTCTCTAAAAGTGGAGAGAGAACACCTAATACTAAAGATTCCACCATATCACAAAGAAAACAACGGAGAGAATACAGAAGGCTGGGGAAGCGCACACACAGAGCGATGAGAAAGTGAAGCAGAGCCGTGCGCAGTGGCACCTACTGTTGGGAATCAGCTGGCTGGCGCGCGTGTGGTCCCACTCCAGGTCCTGCTTGGCTCTAATCTGTCCTGCTAGGATTCGCTGCCTCGGCTCCCCCACAGAACACTGTGGCTGTTGAATCTGGCCTCTGTGGGCTGGTTCTCTAGCCTTGGGCAGTCGGTGATCCTTGTCACTCTGCTCCTCCAGCACTCTCCTGTCACAAAGGGGCTGGGGTTACCTGGGGGGATTGCAAGGCCAGCTCAGGGCAAACCAGTGGCACCCTAAGTGCCCAAGAGAGCACTCAATTCAATAAGGCCTGAGGGCCTTGGACTTCTGGCAACCTGGGGCACAAAGGCACGGTGTCACAGGCAGCTCATGATGTCACAGTGCAGGAGGGGAGAAGGGTCCTTAGACTGGCATATTCTTGGAGCTGTGGTTTAGCAGAAACAAAATCACTTTGGTTAAGGAAAATCAAGGAAAGTCAAGCAGTTGGTTCTTAAAAACCAAAACATTTTAGCACAATGAAGAAACTCTGCCCTCTGAAAAAGAATAAAAAGGTATCTGCTGGAAATAGAGCAGAACAGAGACTCTCAAGAGATTATAACTGCACCTCCGAGTCCCTGGAACAGAAAGTCTGCCTGGTTGGGTAGCAGGAGGCGGTCAGTCCAGGGGAGAGATTTGACACACGCACCACACCTGTGCTAGTGGCAGGAGATGCAGAGGAGGAACCCAGAGAATGAGACCGGGAGCAGGTCATGTCTTTCAGAGCAATATGCTGAAGGCTTTATCAGTGAAGCTCCCTGGGGTTTGTTTAGACTGAGTGGAGAGGAGCCAGGGAGGTGAAGATATAAGTGAAACAAGATTAGCCATGAGTGATCATTTGTATAGTACTTAGAATTTCCATAATGCAAAGTTCAAAAAGAAGTCTAGACTGAAGTCATGCTTAATCTGCACCAGGTTCCTCTGTGACCAGAGACACATCAGAGACTTCCTCTAAAGACCGCCAGTTCCACCTGCATGCCAAGCCTTTCCCTGGTCATGTGTGGTGTTCTATGCAAAGATCTCAGATGTTGGGGATCTCTGTCCCTGTCAGTTGGGTTTCTAAAGGAGCCAAGGGCATGGGCCCAACACCCCTCCAGGCCAGGCAGTGTTGGTAGAGATGTGACTGGGAAGGGTTAATATTGAAGAAAAGAGCCTGAACTCAGCCTCTGTTAGTCACCCCTCAGCTCTCAATCCAGGCCTAGGATGCTTGCCTCTCAGGCTTGCAAAGGCTCATTTAATGACTTGACACTAGAGGGGCCTCCCTGGTGGCGCAAGGGGTTAAGACACAACCTATGAAACTGTCTGTAGCCTCTGCAGCATGAGTTCAATCTCCCGGCCAGCCAGGGAACAACCCACATGGTGCGGCAGACCTCTCCTGACTCGCCTGCTGCTCCTCTCAGCAGTGTACTTCAGTCAATCTGCCTGTTCTGCTCCCCACTCTGTCTCTGGTAAATCCTCTCATCCTCCATACCTCTGGCCTATACCCCAGCTCTTGTATGCATAAATAAATAAATATTTTTAAAAAATGACTTGACACTAGAACCAGAGCTCAGACAGCATGAGTGGGGCACTCTAAGGGCTCACGCTACTTAGGAGAGCAACCATTCTGTAGAGCAGAATGAAGTCACAGTGGGCAGCAAAGCAGAGCCATACACTATGGAGCCTTGGACTAAATTTGGTCCACTGCCTGCTTCTGTGGATAAAACTTCTTTTGTTTTTGAACACACCATTCCCATGCATTGGCATATGTTTATCTAGGCTGCTTTTGTGCCACCCTGGCAAAGCTGAATAGTTGAGGCAGAGACAGTGTGGCCCATGAAGAATAAAATACTCGCTGGTCCTTTACAGAAAGTTTGCTGTCTAGCTTAGAAGAAATTAAGATTTCTTAATGCAGCCTAGGAGGACAGTGACGAGCAGATGGCGGGGGAGGAACAGATGGGTGGGGGCTGACACAGTGACCGTCTCGTCCCCCAGAGGCGGCTGTGAGGACCCATGTGCAGTAGTTGCGAAGATTAGGACGGGCAAGACTGCTGTGGGTAAAAAGGCCCAAAACACAGTGGAACGTGCCAAGGCACCCGATGTCACATGTGAGGTAAAAGGGTAGAAAGAGCACCTGGAATTTAAAACCAGTTAATGCAAAACAGAAAAAGCAGTTAATGGGAAATACTTTGCACATAAATTGATGTGTCAGGCCTGCACTACAGCTCCAAATCTCATCCTACCACAGAAATGACTGAATTTCAAACACAAGCCCATCGGAGGGTGTTAGACAAACCCAGCTACGATCCAGATCATCAGCTGCAAGGGGCTGCAAGGGTCGCCGATGGGACCTTTACTCTGAATCCCCGAGAGGATTCGGCTCTCTCCTCTTGTCTCTCAATGCTCAGATTTACAGTTTGCTTCTCCCTAGAAGAGAGCTCCCTCTACCCTTCCCCTAGGAAAGTGGCAGCCAGTCGGCTTCTGCAGACCTGATTTAGTTTCCTTCAAAGCAGCCCGGGACCTGCAAGAACGTCCACGACAGATGCAGCACATTCGCCCAGGATGCCACACACCGTCACACTGAAAATGGCCCCTCGGTTGAGAACATCAGTCAAGTTTCCAAAAAGCAGGTGAAAGAGAAAATACCAACCTTGTGCGACCTGACTGGGTAGATTACCAAGGGCAAATCTTCAGTTACCTGCCAGCCAAGGACCTCAGTCTGTATCAGATGACTGCCCTTCATCCGGGGAGGCTCCAGCATCCCCTGGCTGCTGCCTGGTCACCTGCTTCCAGGGCTCCATGGCGCCCTCCCCCTCCCTGCCACCTAAAGGTCTGGCAGCTGCTGCAGCAGAATGCAGCAGCGTCTACTCACTAAGGCAGCAGTGCGGTGACAGCTGTGACAGGGCCTTCCCGGCTCTAGGCACTTAAGATTAAGCCCCCAAATTCCAATTAGGAAAAGGCCACAGTTTTCAAGGATAAATTCCTCTCTGACCCAGATCACTGCTGCAAGGGGAATAGGAGGCAAACTGCTCCTTTCTCCTGGCCCTGAGTCAGCTCCAGCTTTGCAGGCTTCCCGCAAGTCCTCCTTCAAAGAGGAAAAAAAAAGAGGGGAAAAACGCCTCAGACAAGGGGAGGCTTTGGCCCCACCCAAGAGCAGATGAGAGACTCTCATGGAGACACAGGCACAAACCCAGATGGAAGCCCAGCTGACAACGTGCACTTTTCTCTCCTCTCATGGGTTCTTAGGCTGGTCCCTCTGCCCAATCACAGGCTGGGGCCTCGCACCAGCCCACCTCCACCAGGGGCTGGCACACCGAGGCTGGCTACGGAAGCTGGGCAGGACCAGTCCAGCCCATAAGCTCCCGAAGCTGGTACTAGAGAGTGGGGGCAGCAGGTGGACAAGGCCCTGGTTTGCTAACCCTCTGCCCTCGCTGAATGGAAAAGGGGCATTCTTGGTGAGAATGAAAGGTCACCTCCGTGCCGATGGGGCTTGAGAGTCTGAAAAAGCAGGGGAAGACACATGTTCTCTGGGGTGGATGGGCCAGTAGGGGTGAGAGGGGGGAAAGGAAAGCAAAACAGAGGAGGCTTCCTGGGCAGCTTGTTGCAGGAACTTGGCCTCTGTCGGGGCCAGAGGTAGTATCTCCCCTCAGAGGTGAGCCAACAGCCTCCGAGACTCAGTAACCTGCTACAGTCACACAGTTTTCTGTTATAGAGCCAGGCTGAGAGGCAGTGTCAGCCACTCCGCTTCCATAGCCATGACTCCACGTTGCACGGCCGTTCTCTACAAACCCTGAAATCTGGGAAACATCGGTCTTCAGTGCATCTTTCCAATGGAAACCTCACTGAGAACAAGTTCTCCTTTCATGACTTCACTACAAAGGGAGGACCACTCTGACAGACAAGAGGTCCAGCCTTGGGCCTCATTCAAATCTGCCTTGGCCTTGATACGCACCACCCTGCATCCGTCCCACCTCGTCCATCACCCCACACAGCCCTCAATCATTCAACATTGCGATCACTCTCCCCTAGACTCAGGCACCTTGTCCCTGGGGCCCTTAGCCACCCCCAGGAAGACCTGCCTGCTGAGCTTGCCCCCTGCATCTGGGAATCTCTGCTCCTGTACCCAAAGTCCCTCACTGCCGACATCAGACTCACTGACTTCAGCTGCCACCAAATGCTCCTGGTTGGAGGAAAAAGCAGCTCGAGCCAGCTGAAGGAATCAAGGCACCCAGGGCCTTCTTGGCCCTCCCCGATAAGCTTTATGACACCAGCAGTCTCACAGGCACCAAGTCCCCTGCTGACATTTTCTATAGGACGTCCTCAAGGCAGACTTTGGCTGATGGGAACAGAAGGATAACACTGTTCCCAGTGTCAAACCTGCACGACACCTACATCTGGGGAGGTTCTATGTGGAAATGGATAAAGAATGACTGAGAAAGAAAAGCAGTTGCCACTAGTCCCATATGAAACTTTGACTCCATGCTTTATACACCGATTATAGGTGAAGTGGGTATGAGGGGGTAGAACGCCAAGATATCGTTCCTGGAGTTCATGCCCCTCTTTTGCATTTCTAGAGTCTTGGTTGTGAGCAAAAAAGATTCTCAGTCCCACACTACCTAAGAGGAAGCCATCATAGACTTGGAAGCTACATGACACACACCATGAACTCACACACAGCAGACCAGAATGGAAGGGGGGAACCAAGGAGGTATGTTCTGAAGGAGTGTCAAAGAGATCTACAAACATATCACATTTGCATCTTAATGATAAAGCAAAGTGGCCACGGAAAACTTAAACCACATACTTCTTTCAGTGATGAAGAGAGTCACAAGACCAAAGAGGAAATGAATGAAGGCCAGGACTACTTCCCTGACAACTAAAGGTGAGCAGCAACTCAGCATCTTCAAGCTATCTGCCCACATGGGACAATCAGTTCAGACCAGGCCTCATTCAGCCCGTGGCTGCACACTCATCTCCTGCCTACCCCATGTTGTAATGAACTCCGAAGCAAAACCAGCAGGTTGCACAGCAGAATGAGTAGCAGCTGTTTCTTACCTTTCCTTCCAAAGTGAAGGGCACAGACCGAACTGGCAGGCAGCGATATCTCTGTCCAAGTCCAGCCATTCCAAAGAGCCACTGTTACCTACAGCCTCTCCAGCCTGGGCATGGGGAGGAAATCACAGTGATTTCACCTCCACAGAAACAGACAGTTCAACCTCCTCCCGCACAAAGGACAAGTGAATACGCTGGGAGTCGACTGGAAAGCACGGTGCTAACCTGCCTTCTCTCCCGCAGGACAGCGGCCTCTGCTGGGTGGTTGAATCGGAACTTCTGTGCTTTCCCCAAGGTTATAACAGCTCCTGTGGCCCAGAGACAGAAGTCAGGTAACTGCTTACATTTAAGAATACTACATGCAGGACACTGTTCTGCAAGACGAAGCACTGCCCTCAACAAGCTGCCAGGTTAGCTGAGTAGTCATTGGGTAGCACGTAGTCTATACATTGAATGAGTGACATGAACAGGACAAACTCTGGTACTCCAAGGGAAAGCAAGGTGAATTCCAGGTGAGGCAGTCAGGAACTGCTTTAAGGAAGTGGGGGAATCTGAGCACAGCCTCAAAGGACAGACGAAATTGGATAGATGGGTAACAGTCATAATAGTGATACTCTTTACTAAGCGCCAGTAACAATGTTAAGAACATTACCTGGAGGACTTTATTCACTCCTCATAACAACCCTCTTACTACTCCCATTTTACAGATGAGGAAATTGAGGTTGGGCCACTCCCAAGGACACAGAGCTAACAAACACAGTTAGAAATTTCAGCGTTATTCTCCACTCTGGGGCCCTGGAATTGGAGTTTTTGTTTATAGGAAGGATTTGTGTTTATGAGAGGATATTATATTAGGAAATTTTCAGATCTCTGGGGGAGGCTGATGCACCATCCATAAACTTGCTTCACTGTCCTTTCTAGGTGTGGCCACGAGACCGCAGCTGGTCTATCACATCTTGGCACAAAAGGGACTGTGGACACGTCTACCTTGGGTCAGACGACAGGAGGCAGTGACCTCCCGGCCATTGACTGTGCAGCGGGCTCCCTGCACAGGCTGCAGAACCACTACCCCACAGGCGCTGGTGATAGTGCAATGGTCTCTCTCGATCCACTGCCCCTGTAGGACTAGAAAGAGGTAGGGGTCACATGGGCACGGGCACATGAAAGGAAACACCCTCCTCCATCCTACGAGAGCAGAATCCACATCTGGAAGATCTTACATCATGACAGTAAGAGGAGTCACCACCTTCCACCACCCTGGATCTCGCCCCAGCCCAGAGTGGGTCTCTTCAACCCTGTACCAAACCGAGAACCTCACCACAAAAGAGGAGGGGCGGGGCCTCCCTGGTGGTGCAGCGGGTTGAGCACAGCGTTGTGAAGCTGTCCACAGTCTCTGCAGCATGGGATCAATTCCCGGACGGCCAGGGAGCTACCCATGGTGCGGCAAACCTCTCCTGCCTCGCCCGCTGCTCCCCTCAGCAGTATATTTCAGTCAGTCTGCCTGTTCTGCTCCCCACTCTGTCTCTGGTGAATCCTCTCACCCCCTGCACCTCTGGCCTGTGCCCCAGCTCTTGTATAAATAAATCTTTAAAAAAAAAAAAAAAGAGGAGGGGCCCCTCGATGCTTCAAAGATTCCTGTCTCTCAGATTCCTTTGAAGAAACCTGTCAGGCATCAATATCTGCCACAGAAAGTCAGATCCACATGTCCTGTCACTTACCAATATCCTGTTCCTGGTCTGAGTCAATCCTTCCTATTTTTGTGGTCCCCTCCTAAAGGAAAAACCAAAGCTGTTTTAGTGAAAACAAAAAGCAACAGAGCATCAAGGGGAGTCTACCTATTTGGGTGTTATCACCATCTCCCACCCTGCTCCCAGACCTGCCCACACCACTTGTCAACTTGGGTCCAGGCTGTTCTGACCGCTCTACCCACTCACTCTGCAGCCCAGGAAGTCCCTGAGAGCAGGGATAAACAATATGACAAGGCAGCACCAGCCCTGCAACAAATGCTGCGAACTCCTTCCTGTCCCACAGCCTGAAGTTAGGGAAGAGGCATGGCTCTTGGTCAGAGGTTGTCCAGTCTGAGGATGTGGGCACCCAAGGGGCTTATGCTAATGTGTCCAAGTTTGGTCAAGTCGGTCTCAGAGACACATGTTTATGAAGAAGAGGCACAGGCTTTTTACCTTCTTGGTCCGCAGATGAAGTTTAACTGACACCAGATTCTAAGAAGGGGGAAGCACAAATAGGAGAAAAGCACATCTAGAATCAAAAGGGACTGGAAGAGAGTACAAGAGAGGAGGGGGAGCCGGAGTTAGTATAATGAATCACTGGGTTAGTAGCAGATGAGGCCACTGGCCCTTGGTTTATGACAATTCTGCTTAAGACCACAAAGGTCAAGGAAGGCAGTGACACAGCAACAGAGGCGCTGAAATTCAGATGTGCACTGGTCACTTATTTAATAACCATTCCCTATAGGTGTTGCGCTCAATTCTCTATAGGCATCTCTTACTTAATCTGTCAACAACCCCAAATTCAGGTAATTTACTATCCCCCCTTTTATAGATGAGGAATCTGAAGTCCATGAAGGACAAGCTGCCCAAGGAAGCCACACACTACGGGGGAACTCTTGGCTAGATTCAGGTCCCTTGGGTTCTGAGCCTATGCTTTTCCTATCTCACATACCACCTCCCTAGTAACTGATGATTTAAAAAGTAGCCCCAGAGGTCCCCACTAGACAACCCTGACAGTAGCCAGAAGGAGGGAGGCCCCTGTAGCTCCTCCTAAGCAGCTCCTGAGAAGGAAGACTCCTCAAAGTCAAGAACAAGGTGTGGGCCTCACTGTGGCCCTCCATGCACAGCCAGCCAGAGCCCTCCTTCCTGTTCTGTCCCTGAGGGCGGCTGGAGCCAAGCTAGCTCCACAAACACTGCAAACAAGAGTCATGGGCTAGGGTTCAATACCCTCGCTATGGATCAGGGTCAGCCCCGATGATGAGGCACATTTGTTCCCAAAGGATGAAAAGTCCACAGCACGTCACAACTTCTAGATCTGCAGGGCAGGAACTACCCAAAAAGTAATAAGGACTAAGCTGCCTCCTGAGCTTGCTGCCCCCTATGCCTCCTTTTGAGGGAGCTTGCTGGCACAAAGGCAACTGTGAGGGTGAAGCCCAGGACATCAGCCACCTGTGCTCCACCTCCCCCCTTACCCATGTCCACCCAACGTGCTTCCCTTAGGTGACCGAGGAGAACAGCTCCCAAGAAACTGCCAGGGACTGGTTCCAGGTCTATAAGCAAGTTAGCAAAGCAAATGCAAAAAAAAAACAGAGAATCCTGGGTGATTCTTATAACACTATTACCTAAACCAGGATCTAAACAAAGCGGTGGCAGATGGATTCATAAAATGCAGAAATGCACGGTTAGAAGGAAACTGAAACCTCATGCCCAGGTTCACAGGAAATGTACCACAGCGGGAGCATCGCCCTCAGTGCACACTGATTCAGCGATGAAAAGAGGGGCTCCCTCAGATGAGGTTGGCATTTGTCTTTACATCTACAATTCAGTCTAAGAGTCTCATCCTTTCACTCTGCGGCTAACAAGGAGCTCTACCATCTGGCCTCTAGCTTCATCTGCTCTTTCCACAATCAACCAGCACAGCAAAGTGGTTCTACTCCAACATGGAACGTTACCATGGATCTGGCCTCTTTCTGAACCCCAGCCTCTCCCAGTGGTTCTAACAGAAGGATGTATAGACTCTTGCTATTTAGGTCTGTTGTTAAGGCAGCAGTCACATATGCCTGAGGCATTTTCACTGAGATAATTTATGCTCTGCGTGTCAGAAAATAAACTATTTTCACTCTCTGAAAGGCTCAATCTCTGACAATTTCCCTGAGAGCTGATCTAGAGAACACAGACTTTCTAAACATGACAAGCTAATGACTCATGCCCATGGCTGCAGCATTAGGGGTTCATTCTTGCAGGGGTCACAGCAGCATTTCATACCCTCCATAAGTGCTTTGTTCCTTTTAAATGTCAGCTGGGGGCCTCCCCGATGGCGCAGCAGTTGAGCGCTGGGTTGCGAAGCTGCCCGCAGCCTCTGCAGCGCCGGTTCGATCCCCGGCTGCTCCCCGACCACTGGAGGAGGGTCCCACATGGCGCGCAGACTTCTCCTACTGCCCGCTGCTCCCCTCAGCAGTGTACTTCAGTCCTTCTGCCTGCTCTGCTCCCCGCTCTGGCTCTGGTGAATTCTCTCACCCTCCCGCACTTCTGACTGTACCCAATAAATCTTTTTTAAAAAAAAAAATGTCAGCTGGGGCCAGTATGAGAATGAAGGCTGGAATTTCAATGAACAATGGGATTGTGGCCACGTGGTAAGTTCTGCCATTCACAGGGGGCTGTCCCCCCACAGAGGGCCAAACATATTTGAGGAGGACAGGATAGAAGCAGCTGCGGTCTACCATGGTCACCCACTCACAAACTGCTTCATTCACAAATAAGGACATGGCCTCAGGTGACAAAGAACCATGTGACAAAGAGCCACGATCTTTCTTCAACTCTGGGGCTCTCCCTCGTGCTGTCTTCAGGCTTCCTGTATATCTTTCTCTGATCTTCCATCTTTCCCAGGAAAATCCAGTAGAGAAGTAAGAGGTGCATTTTTCACTGACTTGGGGTTTGAATTAAACGGGGATATATGGGGGGGAAACTGTTGCAGATCTTTTGATTGCTCCTTTAGCCTCTGAGGGTCATTAGTGAGCAGCCTGAGTCTGAGCGCTCAGAAGAACCGGTGGGATCCTGAGGTTATGATTTCACCCTGTGACTGCAGCCCTGTTACTTGAGGAAGCCAGAAAAGGAATGTAAGCCGTATCATTCTTACTTTTAAAATGAGGAAATTAATGCAACAAGAATAAAAGTTATATAAGAGCAACAGAAGTAGCATGTGAAGAATAAATGATTGTTCTGCTTTCCAGTAGCCTTCTCTATTCATACAAAAGTAAAACAGATCACAGTTGGTTGACTAACCCAGTTTCCTGAGAGCGAAATTGCAGGCAGCTCTCTGCCATCTGTCTCAGTTCATAGACACGTGTCTGCTGCCCTTGACTTTTTAAAAACTCCTTGGCTTCTGGGGCCAGTGGCTCAGAAAGAGGGCCTGCTTACCTTAAGGTGATAGAGCACAACACCTGTGCTTAGCACATCATCCTCCAAGGCCATGAGGTGTGGCAGGCTGGAGTCGATGACCACCCCGGCCCTCCTCCTGTTGATGTCCACTCTGTACTGCTCCAAGAGGGCCTTCCAATCATTCCACTTCCGGGTCCAGTCTTTAGTCAGCTGCTCGATCTGCAGAGATGGGGAGGTAGTCTCAGATGCTTAGTATGAGGAGCATATTAAAAGATAGTAGTCATTTTGGCCTGCTACCTCATGGCATTACTTTCTTTTTAAGATTTATTTATGCATACAAGAACTGGGGTGTAGGCCAAAGGTTCAGGGGGTGAGAGGATTCACCAGAGACAGAGTGGGGAACAGAACAGGCTGATTGAAATACACTGCTGAGGGGAGCAGTGGGACACAGGAGAGGTCTGCTCTGGCATGTGGATAGCTCCCTGGAATGGGAGCTAACTCAGGCCGCAGTGGCTGGAGATAGCTTGATAGCACTGAGACTTAAGCCCTGCACCACCAGGGAGACCCTTGCGGCATTACTTTCTCACTTCCCTCACTAGTACTATTCAAAGCCCACACAAAGTCTTTGCACCTCCTCTGTGAGCTCTCTGTGTTTTCTAAGTGTCCTTCAATAAACAAGTGTGATTTTCATAAATAGAAAATGTCTCAATAAGTGTTATTTTTAAAGTGTTCTGTAATAAGCATGGATTTTTGATAATTAGAAAAAAACACCAGAAATGTTATTTTTAAAAATTAATTGGATTGCTACTCAGGCAGGCATCTCTGTTGATAATTTCTATGTGATCTATACTGGGAATCCTTTTATGACCTAAACTTCTTTCCCACAGTGCAGTACCTTGAGCTCTAACATGGCTCAGAGACCCAGAAAGCACCAAGAACAACCTCCCCAGGTAGAATGAAGAAACTGCTCTGAAACACCACATAGAAACAAAATAACAACTAACAAATCACATAACAAGACTATACTGAGGGTTATGTATCAGCAAGAGTTTTCGGAAAAGGCCTTAAGCTAAGACTACCTGGAGACACTAACAAATATTACTGAGTATTTTTTCTTCTCTTGGTAGAAACTGATGTCTTAGCAGGAAGCTTATTCCAGGAATGGGAGAAATAGGAGGCCCAGAAAAAGGAACTGGATTCAGCTAAGTACTTGTCTCCTAAATGGAATACTTAAGAAATATGAAACGATGCCAAGTTCAGGTATAAGTATTTTATGTACCCTAGAAGTACTACTTTTAGTTATGACCACTGAGTTGAAGTCTGAAAATGGTAAAATGACAGGGTAGCCGTAACACATCTATAGAATGGGCTGGATTCAGGCCTAGCAGAGGTGATAGGGAGGGCACTGTGGCTTATAGTTCAGCCAGCCTCACACAGCTCCCTAGAGGCACTGCTAAACCTCTCTCCCCTCTGGCCCACTCCTACATGCCTCATGTCACAAAGCCAGCAATGATGTTGAACATTTTTTCATATGCCTGCTGGCCACTTGCATTTCCTCTCCTGCACTGCTGGTGGGAGTGCAAACTGGTCCAACCACTATGGACAGCTGTGTGGAGATTCCGCAATCTAAAGATGGAGCTTCCATATGATCCAGCTATTCCACTCTTAGGTATTTACCCAAAGGACACAGAAACATTAATTCAAAAGGGCACCTGTACCCCTATGTTTATAGCCACACTATTTACAATAGGTAAGCTAAGGAAATAACCCAAATGTCCAAAAATAGATGACTGGATCAAGAAGATGTGGTACATATACACAATGGAATATTACTCAGCAATCAAAAAAGATAAACTCATGCAATTCGCAGCAACATGGATGGAGCTAGAAGGGATCACACTCAGTGAAATAAGCCAGAAAGAAAAAGAAAAATACTGGATGGTCTCACTCATACCAGGAATTTAGAAAACCTAAATAAGGGACCAGGAAAAAGACTAATTATAATAAAGTAAAAATCAAAACCAACAAGTAACTATAAACTAGGGAAACACTACAGTTGGGGGGGGGGGAGAAGGGAGCAGGATCAAAACAAGGCGGGGTGGGAATTGTATGGGGACTATAACCAAGATGAAAATGCATACATTGCGCAAAAAATGAAAAATGATGTAAAAAATATATATAAAATTTTAAAAAATCAATTAAAAGGCTGGATAAAATTTAAAAAATAGTTAAAAAAAAAAAAAAGCCAGCAATGATGGATTTAGGTTGAGGCCTACAGTTTCTATAATGTAAAAAAAAAAAAAAAACTAGTGAGCCTAGATTATTTTGACTTTCTTCCTTCACCTCAATTTTAAAAAATCAATTAAAAGGCTGGATAAAATTTAAAAAATAGTTTAAAAAAAAAAAGCCAGCAATGATGGATTTAGGTTGAGGCCTACAGTTTCTATAATGTAAAAAAAAAAAAAAACTAGTGAGCCTAGATTATTTTGACTTTCTTCCTTCACCTCTTATGTATAGAGGAATATGTTGCTGAGCCAAAAGTCAGAACACAAGTCAGAAAAGTCTAAATAAAGAACTTTTTGAGAAATTTCTGGATGTGTGATATAGTCCTGAAGTCTGGGTAACAAAATATTGACAAAGCCATCAAAATAAGGGGGGAGCAATTGTATGGGGAATATAACCAAAAGAAATTCAATGCATTGTGTAAAAAGAAAGATGATATAAGAATTATATAAAATAAAATATATTAAACATGAAAAAATATTGACAAGGCCAAGATACTTTAATAATGTATAAGGATAATACAACAGAATATTGAAAATTGGGACATCTGGTTGTGGTATCTAAGTTGAACCTATCACCAAATAACGCCTGCCCTTTTTTCCTTTCAAATGTCTCTGGGAGGGCCTCCCTGGTGGCACAAGGGCTTAAGCCTCAGCACTATTAAGCTATCGGCAGCCAGTGCAGCTTGAGTTCGATTCCTGGCCAGGAAGGTGACCCACATGGCACAGCAGACCTCTCCTGTCCCGCCCACTGCTCCTCTCAGCAGTGCATTTCTAGTCAATTGACCTGTTCTGCTCCCCACTTTGTCTCTGGGGAATTCTCTCACTGCCCACAGCGCTGGCCTACACCCAGGCTCTTGCATGCATAAATAAATAAATCTTTAAATAAATAAATAAATGTCCCTAGGAACCACTATCTAATCTAATTTCCCAAAATTAGATTGAGACCCAGGCCCTCTCTGGGTCAGAACTACGATCGCTTTCCTGTCTGGTTTGTTTGTTTCCAGTTTTCTCTCCCTTAGAGTCATCCTACATACAGCTGTCATGTTAATTTCCCCATCATACACCTTTGTTACATCACCAACTTGTTTTAAGAAACTATGATTAATCCTATTATGTCAAGTTCAAACATCCTAGGCTGGCTCTAATCTTAGTTCCACCATCTCCAGCCATGAGCACTTATTTTAGCAACTTAGCCTTCCTCATACTACATGTATCCACAAGGAAGGACTCTCACACCACTCCACTCTCTCGGTTCCTTGACTTTGCTAATGTGATCTCTCCCTCACTCAAAATGTCTGATTCCATCTCTCCATCTAATAAACGCTAAGAAAATCATTCAAGGTCTAGGTTAAGTTCTCTGACTTCTAGTTCCAGCGCTATGATGCCTGCACTGAAAATGCTAAGTTGTAATGATTTCTTCCTTCCCTAAAATCTTTTTGTTTAACTCACAGTTATTACATTTAACCATTCTTTGTGTGTGTCTAACCAGACTTGAAGCAACGGGACGTGGGGAGATTCCGGTATCTTTTACGACATCATGCTGAATATCTATCTGCAGTTCAGTTAAATCACACTGGTTGGTAGATTTACACTAGAAAGGAATACATGTGGGTTGGCTGATTTATTGACTGGAAAATAATTTTCTTTTCCCTGGGCTACACTCACTGAAGTGAGATATGAACTCCTGAGAAAACAAAAAGTCGGTCACCAGTCCCTAAAGAAGTACATGCCCTCTCTCAAGGCTCACTGGAGACAAAAAAGTGTCTTTAAACTAAATAAGGCTCCATGTCCTTATAAGCAAGCAGCTCTGGTCCAGCAATAAAGGAGGGATGTCAGAACCTGTTCCCAGAGTGATGGTAAACACAACTGAGTCCACTAGGGGGAAAAAATAATAACAATACAAAACACAACAAAACAAAAACAAAAAGACAATTATAAACCAGAGAGAGCCTGCAGGGCAGGAGGAGGGAGAGGGATCAGAGGGAGGGAGGGAGGAGCACAGGGGACTGAGGTGATGGTGCACGGGTGCATGGGTGAAAGAAACTCTATGAGGACTACACCTGAGGGAGGGAAAAATCAAACATTGCTTAAAAAATGAACAATGATGTAAAATATATATAAATTTTTAAAAAAACCACAACTGAGTTCACACGACACACCCACCTTCAATTCATTTTGGAGAACCAGCTCCTTCAGATTTTCATCTTTTTCCTCATTCAATGGGCTGAAGTTTCTCTGCACAAATAGACATGTCCTTTGTAGACCCCACCCTTACCCTTAGAAAGGAAGATAAGGTGTGGATAAAGGAAAAGCTTTATCATTAAAATCAGAAACGAATCAGAAGCTTAGTATTTGGGCTCAGATTGGTACAAAGGAGAATTCCAAGAATATTTTTCTGGAGGGCCCCATTCTTGCCACATAAATAACAGGAGCCATTAAGGCAAATTTCCTTTGGGCGCCAGAGATCTAAGGAGAGGATGCCCAGGCCTTCTGAAACCATTCAGGTAATCAGAGTAATCCCTGGCCTGTCTTTGCTCCTGCCTCTGCCCCACCGGTGCTGAGAACAGGAATGCAGCAGAGCGAGATTTTCTGTAGAAGAAAAGGGGCTCTTGAGTAGAGAAGTTTCAGCTGTGCCTACCAGTTCGAAGCTCAGCAGCACAGCCTTCAGTCTTCTAATCTCTTCCCTGAGTTCTCGGATCAGCTTTACGTTTGCGTCCTGAAACAGACAACTCGGTCAACATTGATGTCGGGTCTCAGTCAGCTATGAGATGCCACCTACTATTAGCTCGGAAGGAGTTCCTCATTTGGAATAATTTTCCCAGGATCAGTGTCACCTTTATCTAAGAACTTCTTAGATGCTCCTCTGCCTCTACCCAATACCCATTAAATCAGAAACTCTTAAGGTCTGGGGCCCAGCTTTTAACAAACCCTCCAGGTAACTGTGATGTACACTGAAGTTTGAGAATCACTGTCCCAGAGGAGGAGGCCAGACAGGTCACACAAACACCAGGGTATGTAGAAGTGGTAGGTGCTAATCGTCCAGTGCTGTGACTGAATTTAGTACCTCCCTAATTCCACTTCCTTTTAAAGCAACCCAAGATGGGCATTATCTAATCACCAGTTTGTGATCTCTGCCCTGAAACTTTTCACGGAAATGGCAAAGCAGATATGTAGTTTTTGGAAAATTCTCATTATTCTTCAAATTTCAAAATTAATGAATCCCCTATCAGCCCAGTAACTGTAATCTGCGTAGAAAAGAAAAAGACTAAATAGGAAAAATACATCAACATAAATGCAAAATGAAAGTAAACTCAGAAACTTTCAAATGATCTTTCTTGTACTGGCAACCATGTACCAGGGATCTTGAGAGGAATGGTCTTAGAGAAATAGCTAAAATAAATTTTTCATAAAAGTTTGCTGAAGGAAGTCAGCAGGATCTGAGAAAAGGGTATGAGACTAGAATAAAGAAGTTCACTCCCTTATTCTCGGGAGTGTTGAGTACAAAGAGAAAGAAATCAATGAGGAAAAAAAAGAACTTTGCGTAAACCATACCAGACCAGTATAGCAGATGAAGGTCTCACCTCATTGACCTGTGGCTTATTGATGATGTTTTTGGCATTGGATGCATATCTCAGAGTGCTCATGGTCTCACTGTAGCTAGTGTGTGCAGGAGACACAGCTGAGAGAGAAAGAAAAAGTTAAAAAAAAAAACACCCAGTCCATCCAACCCAGCCCATAAGCACTTGTCTTACTGCTAATTTCAATGATAAGGGTCCTCTGATGAAATGGGTGTCATGAACCTTTCTCTGAGGCCGAGACCCTGTCTCAACACAGAACCAGCTCCAGCATCCACTCACTGGCAACCATGATGGTTTTGGAGTTGCCTCCAAGGCTGTCCTTCAGCAGCCAGGTCAACACAGAGTCCCGGTATGGGATGTAAGACTGCCTCCGGGAGGGCCCCCCTCCACTGCTGATCCCAGAAGGAGAGATGGGGAGCCCACTGTCACCCCCATCACTGGCTGTGCTGTTGAGGCTCTGGAAGCTGCTGAATACTTGAGAGTTCTGGGCTTAAAAGACAAAGAATTATTAAAGTGGAAGAAAAAAAATGAAACAAATGTGCTACAGCAATATTGGTTGGAAAAACAGACTTAAGCATCACACTTCCCAATCTCTCTCTCTATATGACTGGATGCTTTAAGTTTGAGCCCTGAAATAGACTTTGGATTCACGACATGGAATATATTAGCTACACAATTTTTTAGTATTCCCTCTTTTTCAAATGACAGTGTTGGAATGTGTTCTAAAACCACAGACAAATATTAATGGCCAATAATATTAATGGTTTCATGGCCAAACCAGAAGGTAACTTTATCAAAAGAAATCTTGTAAGATCTACCCCATTTGACATGATGAAAATCAGTTATTTTCCAAAGTCCCCTTCCCACTCTGCTGATGCAATGTATCAGTAAAATACCTAAGGTGGAGATGACAATTCCCAGAGTCACGAGAGACTTGTTGATATTGGCTCCTTCAGCGATCCGGTCCTTACAGTAACTGGGATCTGCTCGTTCGCTAAAACACAGACAATGACAGCAAACACAAAAGCAAACAAGAAGACACTATCCTTTCAATGCTGTTGAAAGACACTCGACATCATGTTGTACATCATGTAAAAGAACCACACAATAATTTTTTTTTTTAGAATTCAGTTCTAGAAAAAAAGATTACCATCTCATAAGGAACTGACATTCTTGTTTCTCAGATAATAAAAATTAAGTCATTCTTTACAGTTCTGTTTTATTTTGCCACCAGAGAACGTTCAGTTAATGTAATAATATTAGTAATAATATTACTATATTATATTATTACTATAGTAATAATATCAGCATAACTTTTTGGTATTTACCCTCCCCCTCTGCCTTTATTGTTTTAATTGCACATATTAAAGGATTAATGGTATCTGTGTCATTAACTGTCAACATCTCAAATTCCTTTTTTAAGCAAATGGGAAATATTAAAAATTTATATTTCCAGTTTGCTGACATAACTTCTTCCAGACAGCACTTAGTTTTAAAGGAACTGCTGTAACATATTAATTATTTAGCAGTTATAAGACAAGAAAATTTGCCTATTTCATCATTTTTCTTCTTTCTGGATATGTGACTACTCTAATACTTATATAGTAGTATAGTCTCTCTAATGCCACAATATTTTATAAAACTTTTTTTAAAGTAATGTATTGAGATCAATACTAAGTCAAAGGGATAAAGAAACAGAAGAATGTCAGTTCATTATAAGATGGTAAGCTTTATTTCTAGAACTGAATTCTAAAATTCAGTTACCCCCACTTAGAGCAGGGGTTTCTGATCCTGGCTGTCTACTACAATAAACTGGTCAGCTTTAAAAACTACTGATGCCAGCCCCCTACCCCCACTAATAATTTATTTGGTTTGCGGTAGAGTCTAGACACTGGGAATTCTTAAAGGTTCCAGGTGTTTTTAATAAGCAGCTAATATTGAGAACTCCTGAAATTGAAGAATTTTTCAATCCCTGGAAAACCATATTTTTTAGTTTAGCATTCATAGAATGTTTCTTTTGTACTTTTGCATTAAAATGTGGAAAAGATTGGTCCACATCTATTCCCTATAAAATGAGCAAGAACAAGATCATTGTCAAGGGAGTAATTCCCCTTGGTTTTGAAATCCTAATTACCTGCCCGCTAGGTCCACAAGGTTGATCTTGCTAGCAATTTCCGAGGGGAGGTTGTTTTCCAGGATTGCCTAAGGGAGAAAATACACTCAAAGCTCATCATTTGGAACAATGGGATCTTCCCCCCAGACACTCAGCTAACCAAAGTGATATTTTAGATTATTAGCCAACCCACTCAAGACATCTGTATTCTAATAAGCTTTGAACCAGATGAGTTCTCAATATATATCAGGTACAACCAGTAAGCCATGGGGCATTACGTTATTAAAAATGCAAGCAGACTTTCACCAAGTAAGTGGGCAAACCTCCAAGAGAGCCTCACACTTTTCAGGAGCACCAGAAATGTTAGGGCAATATACTGGGAAAATGCTAGACTCTTCTCCAGGGGGCTGTGACTCTCATCAGTAGAGACCCACAGCAAGTGGGGAGACTTCACTGGGGTTTTTCTCTTGTTAGCCTGAGCCAGTGTGTTAGCTTGCTGGGCCAAGTTCTCTGTCTGTCTATTCTAGTGAGGGGCACCCAAACCTCAAGAGCAATACTACTCCTTCTTTAAAAAAATTCAATGTGGATTTTTTGTTGTCTTGTTTTAATGTACATCCAACTCCAGAATCCAATTTTAAATCATTTCCAATAATGCTTAAGTTCCCTCAATTATGCTTGTACTCAATCTCTACTCTCACCCCCCAAACACAGACAGCTATCACCAATACTCTCTATCAACTTGTCTTCTCAGGACAGAGCATATGGGTGGAATAATGCAATACTGGCTTCTTTCATTATGCATTATTATTTAAGATTCATCCATTCTGTGGATGTATCAGTAGTTCATTCATGTTTACTGGTGAGTAGAATTCCACTGTTTGAATATACCATGGTCTGTTTATCCATTCACCTCTTCGTGAACATTTGGCTTGTTCCCAGTTTTGGATAATTATAAATAAAACTGCTATTTGTGTAGACATAGGATTTCTTTTCTCTTGGGAAAATACCCTGGCGTGGAATGAGTGGATCATATGGTAGGTAATATGTTTGTTTGTTTGTTTTCAAGGCCAAGTTTTTTTTATTTGTTCATTTCTTGCATTTGAAGCACTCCTCAATGACATCCTTGGCTTGGGATTCCTTGCCATTATCTTTAACTACCACAAAATCCCAACCAGTTACTTTACAGTTTATGCTTTACAAGGATTTCCCCTCTGTCAATTTTACAGAAGCCTACTTATTTCCTCAGTTTCTTGCCATCACTAACCTTCAGTAGACTGATTTGCACCAAGAGCCTCCACCAACTACATACATAAGCTCATCATAGCTAGAGGCAAGTACACAAAGATGGGCTTGATGCTTGTTGAATTCTATTGAGTTCCACGTGCCAGATCACTGTGGATGTGGGCAGTCCTCTTGTAGAGCAGCATTAACATCCCTTACTGCCTTTTCCCCCTGCCCCAACAGCAGGGCCTTCCTCTGCCTTGGCAGTTGATGGTAGAGTCAAATCTTAAATGTGTCATCTGCCTCTGCATGTCTCAGTATTGGCGGAGAAATAGCTATTTAAATCTTTAAGAAGCTGTAAAATTATTTTCCAAAGTTGTTGTCCCACTTTACATTCCCACCAGTAATGTAGTGGATGAGAAATCCAGCTCCTATACATCTTGCCACTATTTAGTATTATCATTCATTTTAATCTTGGTCATTTAAAAGGTGGGTAGTGGTATCTAACTTAGTTTTAATTTGCATTCTCCTAATGATTAATCATTCAAAAGATGCCACTGCTGAAGCACCAGCAGCCAAAATATGCTCAATCCCTTTCTGACTTCTGACCAGAGAAAGAACCATAAAAGGCATTTCACTGCATCTTCCCACATTCACAGTTTGGGCCGTTAGGTTTACCCCAAGACTCACTAGCCACAGGGCCCTCTAATGTTTTACGTTCTTTTGCAAGTAAGTGCAAATTCTGTCAGTCAGGGCTGTGCGGGCAGCATGGGCCCCCTTATTCTCTGCTGTGCATGTGCACAGCTTCTGTTCAGGCCAGGACGTGTGAGGGTCAATCAAGCCCCTTATGGCTCTATCAATTTAACTATCTGCTAAACCCCAGACAGTCTTGTCGGTTCACTTCTTGCCTTAAACAGACACACAATTTTAGGTCATGGAGCCTTATTAGCTCACCACCAACGGCACCACTTTGACTGACATCATCAAGTCAAGTGAGCCCCTCGAACAGTGCCCCAATAGAGATGCTGGTTTTCAGTCTTTTCTCCCCTGACTGAACTACCATATCGACAGAGATGGAATGGGTAGGGATACAAGCCCAGTAACAATACATACATATGCACTGTTCTTATCCACAATTTAGTAGTTTTCTTAAATAAATGAGTCTCAATTTATTGTATAACTTTGGTCTATTTTTAGAGCAGAGAAGTGGCTGTGTTTTTGGATTTTGTGTTGCTGGATTTTTTTGACAATTTTATCCAGGGTTATAGTTGCTTTTTGGGATAGGATTTGTTGGCCTCCTCACTCTATCATAATGAAAATGAATCTTCCACTTTTTAATTTTAATGATTATTTTCATTTCAATATTAGTTTTTGTGTAAAGTGCATTGATTACATAGGTATGGAAATTCTTTGAATTGTTTCTTAAAAATAACATATAAGTAGAAAATATTTTGTTTAGTCTTGAAGAAATGCCTCTACTCTTTTGGGTATATAGCTGAATAGATTGTATGTAGATTCTAATAATTTCAGGGGACCTGTGCATGCCAAAATGTGAAGAAAGGAAAAGCAATAGGAAGGGAGACAAGAAATTTTGCAAAAGGGACAAGGAAAGAAACAATCTAGATAAACATAAGCAGTAACCAACCTGTGGGCCTCCCTGGTGGTGCAAGGGGTTAAGCACGGCACTGTGAAGCTGTCTGCAGCCTCTGCAGTATGAGTTCAATGCCCAGCCAGCCAGGGAGGAAACCACATGGTGCAGCAGACCTCTCCTGTCTCACCCGCTGTTCCCCTCAGCAGTGTACTTCAGTCAATCTGCCTGTTCTGTTCCTCACTCTGTCTCTGGTGAACCCTCTTACCCACCCACCCCCCACACCTCTGGCCTATACCCCAGTTCTTGTATGCATAAATAAATCTTTTTAAAAAATTTTAAAAAAGAAGTAACCAACCTGTGTGTAGTGGATTGTGAAGATGGCATGGGATCTGCTGCTTGCCTCGTGAACATGGGTGGCTGCTGTGATTCTGTGTATACAAGAAAAGACAATTAGGGCAAGGGTTGTTTATGAATCCCGGATCCTTAAGGATCCACGGGGAGCACAAGGAATGTTAGTGTTGAGAGTCATAGCAAGAATCATAAAACATCCATGTGTAGCCCAGTACAGTTAGGAGAGTGATTCAAAGAGGGCAGAGGCAGCGAGGTCCTGATATCTGAGTATAACAGGGAGGACAGTAGCTACATACTAAACCACATTAAAACATTTTTTAAAAAAGCAATAGAAGCAAAAGCCAGAGCTGAATGGGGGATACTAGAATATCAGCAACCTGGAAGAAGATACCCAAGGCAAACAAACCCATCTGAAAAATTTAAATAAGCAGAAGTAGACAGCTTGCTGGAAAAGAAGGCTCAAAAACAGCAAAAGTAAGTTGTGATTAAACACAGAATATTAATCATATGGTGCCAGAAAAGTCTCTGAAAATAGATCCTGAACTACATCAACACCATGTTCAAGTTAGATGGAATTCAGAGCCTCCCTGAGCGATGCAATCCCACATTAACCCTTAAAGTCAGGAGAGTCTTTCCTTTAAGTCTAAGTCAATCATACTTCAATTCAAGACCATCTCATTGACTTCTTTCTCAGAGGAGCTAGAGAACTGAAGAAAATAGCAAAATCTAGAGTCTGGTCTCATGATTCAAGGATAAAAGGAAAAAAGTGAAGTCTGACACTTAAAGAGCAAGTAACTCAGATATCCTGAAGCCCAAAGACAAGTGTCTCCAGGACAGTTCTGTGAAATCCAAAGATAGAATTTAAAATTTTTTTCTCTATATTCAATTAAGTTGTACCTGCTATTAATAGGATAAACAGAAGACTCTAAAACCTCCTTTATTTTTCAGGAAAAAGGGCTATTTTTTCAGGTATAAATAACAGTCTGGCTATTTCAAAGTAACTAAAAATTGGAATGCTATCACAATTTACAATGGCTTTTAAGAGAGCCTGAAATGCTTATTCATAGCAGATTCAAAGCAGTCTTTTTGGGGAAATCTTTACAAATATGCAAAACTAGAAGAAAAATAATTTTCTAAAATATTTTACACTATATTTGAGCAAGTCTGATGAAATGCCAGTGCAGGCAATAATCTTTTGTTTGATCCAAATAGCTGACGTTGTGTATTATAAGACAAAGCATATAGTGACTCTACTTACTGCCTCATGTTGTTATTTTAAGAACAAACTCCAGTCTCATTACTGGTGAGAAGAGCACTAAATCTTGGTCACTGCACCTTGCCCTATATGCATTACTGTTCTGAGAAAGGCCTCCTGACTGTGAATGTGGGAGCTGCAGAGACAAGTACCATCATACACTCCAAAGGGGATGAGAACACAGGACAGAGAATGAAGCTGAAAAAAAAAAAAATAACAGGAACAAACAAACCCATTACCTGTTTGCTATTCCCTCCTCCAAGAGCTGAATTACTTGGTTATAGTTGGTAACTACATGTTGAGATAAACCTATCAGATTTGTGAGGGAGGAGGAAAAAGAAATTGCATAAAATATTTGGTAATACTTAACCTTTTCTTTTAGATCTTTAACTTAGTATTTCACATCTCATATCATTTGATAGACCTTTGGGAAATTAGCTAAATTCATTGATAATAAGTTAAATCAATAAATATTTCTTGGAGGCCTACTTTCAGGTACTATAATAGGCTCTGATAATGCAGGTCTCTGCCCTCAGAGAGATTATGTTCTAGGATGGATAAAGAAATGCTAACAATAATGATAATAATTACTTAACAATTTTCCTATATAGGTTATTAGTGAACTTCTCATGAGAGTTCATTGGGCCTTCACTAAGTTCCTGAGGTAACCCAGTGCTATGTGTCCCCCAAAACGGCAGACCCAGTTTGGTAGATGAAACATGCAGTACACATGTCTCTACCCCCACCGTTTACAATCATGAATATATGAAAGGCCACGTGCCACATAAGAGATAATAGATGCTCAGGTCAGAGGAGTGGTCAAGGCAGACCCCATGGAGGAGTGAGACTTGAATTTGGCCACTGTCAAATAGGTATACATTAGGCAGGGGAAAAGGGCATGAAAGCAAACCCTTAAGGCTGGCTACTGACCAAATCCGAGCTCAGAGGAGGGCAAATACCCCAGAGAAAATGGTGTCAACAGAGTTTTCATGTCAGAAGGCCCAGCAAAGGGATACAAAGACCAAGGGGGGTATGGAAGCATCTGCAAGGTGTTTGGGTTTTGTTTTCAGGTCAGTCAATAAGAAGTAACATATAAATGTTATGCTGCACATGAGTGTGGTACAGATTGTTGGAACCCGGGGCCTGGTGTGCAGGGCTTCCTGTGGTGAGGTGTGGATCACAGGGTGTCAAAACACAGCCGGGTGAGGCATCCACATAAGAAAGGACATCGATGGCAAAGAGAATAACTATACAGAGTGGAGCAGTTCAAAAAAGTATTTCTGCCAATGGATGCAGGAATTACAAATACAGAAAGGAGAAATCCAGAATGAGCCCTGTTGTGCTGGATCACAATCGAAGGTACTATTGTGAACTTATTTACCTAGTTCTGTTCATTCAGAGGGTTTAAGAACTACAACATCTCAAAAGTAATGAATGTACCTAGCACTTACATCTTGGCTTCTAAATACTACTTTTCAGTTAAAAAAAAGGGAACAGAACTCCTGGTGAAAATGAATGATTCCGAGACTGAAGGAGGGAAAGTAAATGAGCCTGAAACATTTTGCGTGCCAGAAAGCAAGTGCTCAAGAATGAGGGTGATATGTCAAAATGTCACAGAAATGCACTTGAAGAGGATTTCATTGACTAAATCTGGCATAATTTGGGCATCAAGAGAAAAGAGTGTCACCCACAGAATAAAATGGGAAAGCATACTGACATAAACTGGAAGTATGATGAAGATACCCAGATAGTTGCATAGTCTCAAAGTACTGCCCTACAAAATATTCTATTTAAAAAGTAAAAGAGTAATTTCAAAATGAAGAAGCCTGGAAAATACCACCATAGGGACATTAAAAATCATGAGTAATGGGACAAATCAAAATTATACACTACCTGATGGTGTTTAGTGTGTGAAAGTCAAAGAAAGACTGAGGACACTTCCCACGGAAGAACTCTAGAGACTCTAATTAATGCCCACGATTCTAAAGTGGCCAATTAGCAAAATGAGATGTAAGAATTATATGGAATAATATATCAAAGTTAATTTTCTGATTTTGATGGCTATGTTACACAGTCAGTCCTCACTTACTACCATTGATTCTCGGAAGCTACGACTTTAAATGAATGATGTATAATGAGATCAGGTCCCCAAATAACATTTTGTTCAACATCAGGAGGACATTAAATGCTGCCAAGATTCTTTGAAATAATGAAGGCCTCCTGTAATTATACAGAACATTCTCATTTGTAAGAAACACACTCTAAAATCATCAGGGGAAACAGGTCATTAGATTGGTAGTTTTCCAGCAAATCATTCGAAAAAAAAGTTCTTTGTACTTGCAACTCTTCCAAAAGTTTGATTTGTTTCAAAATTAAAAAGTAAAACCTTTTAGTAAGCTTAAAACATTCCCTTAATCAGTTGATGTTACCACCCAAGGGTGGTCCACAGGCTGAAGTGACTTCTCAAATTGTTTACAGGTCTGCAGTGACATAAGTACAGACATTGAGAGTGCTAGAAACTTTTATAATAATATGACAGAGTAATTTTACATCTTTTTTTTTTATTCAACACTGACATTTTATTTTCTGAACTTTATCATTTTTACAAAACAAAAAGCAGATATCAAAAACAGCCAGTACAGAATTTCTGCACCAGTTTTCACCTAAGTAAGTGATAATGAAACTGGTGTCCAATATTAAGTACTAAACACAGGTTTATTTCCCTCTGGGTCATATGCATTCAGGTGGTTTTGGGGTTACTACTAAATAATTTTTTATAAGCACCAGTCATTTTTTGAGAACCGATTTGGTTTGTCCAACAAAATAAACACTTTTTGCTGTGTGGCATTTTCTTTTTCTTTTTTTTTTTTAAAAAACACTGAGCTTTAAAATACAGAATGTGTATATCTGGATCTGAATCAAGAAATATAGTGACTGCCTTAGACATTTTAAGTTATATAAATAGTATTTAATATGCCCTATCAATTTTACATCTTTTGAATCCAGAAGAATTTGGCCTATAATTAAGACATCTTTTCTATTTTTCAAGTAACTCATCTTTACTGTATTTTATAAAAGTATTAGTGCGCTGTGAATTGGAAATTTTTTTAAAAACTGGCCCTTCATCACAGTTTGAGAGCAGATGATAAAGATTATTAAAAAACAAACAAATGGAACATGTGTGAATATGGAAAAGCACAAATGTAACCCCAAAATTAATTTTTTTTTAAAATAGTGGTTATTCTTTTAAGATTTATTTATGCGTACAAGAGCTGGGGTATGGGCCAGAGATTTGGGGGTGAGAGGATTCACCACAGACAGCAGGGAACAGGCTGAAATACCCTGCTGAGGGGAGCAGTGGGTAAGACAGGAGAGGTCTGCTATGCCATGTGGGTAGCTCCCTAGCAGGGGATCGAACTTGTGCTGAAGTGGCTGCAGATAGCTTCATAGTGCTGAGACTTAACCCCTTGCACCACTAGGGAGGCCCCTAAAATTTTTTTAAAGTACTAAAAAAAAAGTGCTAATGGAAACGTCACATTTTAATAGTAAAATGATGATACTGAAAAAACTGGGAATAAGACCTGGAACAAGACTAGCTACTGCTACCACTTTTACTTAAAATGGTACCAGAGGTCCTGGTCAGTGCAGAAAGACAAAGGGGAAAAAGGTATAAAAATTAAAAAGAAGAAAAACTCTTATTTGAAGGTTTACACAGATAATTTTTCCCAGACTCTCAATTACCCCCAACACCTGCTTTATATCATTCTTTTATGTTAAAATAAAAGCCAGGGCCTCCCCGGTGGCGCAGCGGTTGGGCGCTGGGTTGCGAAGCTGCCCGCAGCTTCTGCAGCGCCGGTTCGATCCCTGGCTGCTGCCCAGCCAGCAGAGGAGGGTCTCACATGGCGCGCAGACCTCTCCTGCCACCCGCTGCTCCCCTCAGCAGTGTACTTCAATCCTTCTGCCTGCTTTGCTTCCCGCTCTGATGAATTCTCTCACCCTCCCGCGCTTCTGACTGTACCCAGTGCGTGTATAAATAAATAAATAAATAAATAAATAAAATAAATCTTATAAAAAAATAAAAATAAAAGCCAAAGCAAAAATACAATTTTGTCTTTGTTTTACTTATATATATCACTTTAGACTCTGTTGCCATGGGCTGCTTATGTGTGCTTTAGGTAGAGCCCTGTACATTTTAGATTTCAACCTAATCTATTATCTAATTAATACACTTTTATTTATTTTTTTTTAAGATTTATTTATTTATTTATTTAACCATTCGATTTTTATTTAATTATACAAGCACTGGGTACAGTCAGAAGCGCGGGAGGGTGAGAGAATTCACCAGAGCCAGAGCGGGGAGCAGAGCAGGCAGAAGGACTGAAGTACACTGCTGAGGGGAGCAGCGGGCGGCAGGAGAGGTCTGCGCGCCATGTGGGACCCTCCTCCAATGGCCGGAGAGCAGCCAGGGATCGAACCGGCGCTGCAGAGGCTGCGGGCAGCTTCGCAACCCAGCACTCAACCGCTGCGCCACTGGGGAGGCCCATCTAATTAATACACTTTTAAATGGAAAGTAACAGGCTATACCTTTAGTTTTAGGCAGCCACCAAGTTTCATCTCACAATTCCAAACTGAACTACAAGTTCTTGTAAGGCCTTATGGTATTTTCATATTTCCCATTGCTTCCTCAACAGTCTAAGACTCTAGTAAGGACTCAGTAATTTCCGGCAGAATTGGTTTCAATTCAGAAGCTCCTTTCCATATTCACAGAATGTATGAACCTGGAGACAGCTAAATAGAAGGATGGATGATGGATGGATACAGATGGACACAAACAGGTAGGCAGGTAATATAAATGAAAAAATAAAGCAGACATTTAAAAAATAAGTTTTTTTATACTCTGGTTTCTCTTCAGATTGTGTAACTCTTTCACGTTTTTTTAAAAAAAAAAATCAGTTTTCCGTAGTGCTATCAGAGGCAGTAATGGGAACAACACAGTTCACTGTGACGATTCAGGGCCTCAGCTTCCATTGTTGGTTCTGTGCTATCTGAGTTCATGGCTCTTTCATGAAGAAATGGAGGGACATCCTCCTGGATTTGTAATGATTTGAAAAAGCACAGATTTTTCACCCTAAGTTGTAAAAGCCTTCCTACCAGTTTAATATCACTTCTTATCAAACATCCCTCCCACCAAGGGTTCAACTATGAAAGTATCCAAAAGAGCCCTGGTATTTTTTAGGCCTGATCCTGTTATTGACATTGGACATATGGCCCAAGCTATCTGACCTCCCATGAACTGACATCTCTAGGTACTATGCTGATCAAAGGCTCTCCTTGATGTACAGGATCCTGTCCCATTCCTGTCCCCACTTCCGAGGCAAGGTTCCTAGTTCCAACCCTTGCCCAACTAGCTCTATCACTCTGTAAATATCCCTTAACTTTTTCTAGGCTGCATTTTATCATCTGTATATACAGGACACTTGCACTATGTCTGAGGTGTCGTCTAGTTCCCACACATATTAAAATAAGAGAAAAAGTAGAAAAGTTATGACAATGCTGTATCAACTCACAGTCTGCTTTCAAAGTGTTGCTTTCCAGAAAAATGCATATCCTCTGAGTTTTACAGAGGAAACTCCAACTGGATCCCAACCAAGTAAATGCCATTTTTGTTGTTTTTCCCAGACTGCCATTTAGGCTGGCACATTCAGGAAAAACACTGGTAGCAGAATCAGTGACTAGCACACATACTGAGTCTTTTATGGTCATGGCTTGATCAGAGAAGAGACCAGTTATTCCTCTTTCATGACCCTCTCCTTGCCAGGAGTGAAATTAGCTCCTTGCTTTGGGACTAGGAGCATAAAATTCATATGTTACTTCTTATTGACTGACCTGAAAGGGTAATAAAAACTTCCTCTACAAAAGAACCCAACTGTTCCTACTTAATAATAAGATCTAGACAGATGAAATAAAACAGATGCTACCACATATTAGAGCTTGATGATGAAGCAGCAGCTCAAACCCTACACCATGTCTGACATCTCCCCATCTTCTTGAATATCACCACTCCAAAGGCTACCGGGTAATATGGGAGTCAGTACATTCTTCTTTGAATCTGTGACCCCTGACCCGACATTGTTCCATGAGACTTTTCTTCTCACCAAGCTTTAGACCCATCGGCATCCTTAAGAGCACCACACCCATCTCTGAGATACCTAGTTCATGCTGCTCCCTAAATCTGAAACTTTCCCCCTTTACTTCACCATTCTTCACACGACTGTCTCCTAAATCCCCTCAGTTTCAGCTTCAGATGTAACCTATTCAGAGCAGCTTTTCCTGACTGCCCCATGTAGATGGGTCACCCACCCCATCCAATGTTCTTTTCTATTATTGTGTTTGTCTTTTATTAGCCTTCATCATAACTTGAAATTAAGTTTTATGACTAGATTTTATGCTTACCTATGATGGCAGGACTGTCATTTCTATTTATTGGCTTATAGTCAGTGCCTGCTGTAATAGGGGCTGGCACTTAGAAAGTACTCATACATTTGTTTTATGAATTACTGACCATCACAAGACCTTTCCAGGTTTCAGTTTGGAATCAGACCTGCAGGGCCAAAATGGCTCACCTTGTACGTAGGGTCCCATCTCTGGGTGCTCCCTGACCCGCAGGGTATAGGATCTTTTTGGATCAGATTGCTTCAGCAGATCCCGCACTCGTTCATTATAGATTTCTAGGAAACTAGGGACATGCAGAAAAAGGCAGGCAATTAGATTTTGAAAAATGGCAATGTCTTTTAAAAATTAGATTTTGAAAAATGACAATGTAAAATCAGATTTTGAAAGAAAAAAAAAAAGGAAAAACAATAAGCCAAGAACTAGAAGGTCCTAATTCTTATTCAAATTCTACCTCTAACCTGATATTCAAGACTTTAATAAAGCCAGGGCTCCCCCTTGAGTCTGTTTCTGCATATGTCACAGGGTGCTTAGCAGTGGCTGTCATCACTTAACACTTTTAGGTGTAGACTGTCAGTGTTGAATCAAGTGTAGCTTTTAAGAGGCTATTTCCTCATGGTTTCAGGGTATGCTGCGATTATCCCGTGCCTTGATCAGGCAGCCACAGCAAAGAATCTACAAGCCTGTTTCTTCAAATGTGATTTTTGAACTCTTGCTTTGTGAAATCATCTCAGAGGCTTCAGTCAAACAATGAGGGAAGCTAGGTGAGACAGGTTCTGGTCCCCACCCCTAGTTTAAGTAGGACAATTCCCATTTTAGTTGTTTCATATGCTGGGATTCATATAAGGTATGCTCTATCTTATAGATATCCACTGGCATTTTATTCTTTTTAAAAATAATATTACAGGGGCCTCCCTGGTGGTGCAGGGGTTAAACACAGCGCTGTCAATCTATTGTTAGCCACTGCAGAATGAGTTCTATTCCCCAGTCTGCCTGGGAGGTGACCCACATGGTGCAGCAGACCTCTCCTGTCTCACCCGCTGCTCCCCTCAGCAGTGTATTTCAGTAGATCTGCCTGTTTTGCTCCCTACTCTGTCTCTGGTCAATCCTCTACCCCCGCCCAACCCCAGCACATCTGGCCTACACCCCAGCTCGCGTATGCAAATAATAAATCTTTTAAAAAATATTACAGTTACAGTTCCTTGTTAAAATCAGTAAAACTTTTGTTAAAAAACAGAAAGAAGACTTCTCATAGAAAGGTCTTCCGCACCAGAACACGAATGCTGCCTATGGTGCTAGCAGTCAAAAACCCATGAATAACAACAAAAGCAAGAAAAGGGGGAAAAGGCTCCAGTTCAAATCTGAACTCTGTGCCCACTCTTCTCACAAATTGCTTTTCCCTAACCTTCTCATGTATGGACACCAGAATCCCAGCTGCCACTCAGAACAGTGGTTGCCAGATTCCACAGACAAACACATTCACCAACATGTTACTTAAGATGTAAGAATTATATAACATATATTTTTTAAAAAAGTACATTTATTCTTTGGGGTGTGATGAAAACATTCTGGAATTAGATGGTGATGATAGCTAGACTTTATAAATACAAGAACCATTGAACATACACTTTAAAAGTATGGATTTTATGGTATGTGATTTATTTATTTATTTAAAGATTTATTTATTTACACAAGCACTGGGGTACAGGCCAGAGGTGTGGGAGGGTGAGAGGATTCACCAGAGACAGAGCAGGGAGCAAAACAGGCAGAAGGACCGAAGTACACTGCTGAAGGGAGCAGCAGGCGAGACCAGAGAGGTCTGCTTCACCATGTGGGAATCTCCCTGGCGGGCCGGGAATCAAACCATCGCTGCAGAGGCTGTGGACAGCCTCACAGCGCTGCGCTCAACCCACTGCCCCACCGGGGAGGCCCTATGGTATATGATTTATATCTTAATTCTTTTTTAAAAAGTGCATTGAACACCAAAAAAGTAGAATACAGGGAATTAATGGCAATTTTTCCATTATGGATTGGTTAAAACTTTATCTTGGATTAGCCAAGTTTCCTACACCCAAGGCCTAAGTATGTTTCTCATCTCCCTGAATGGCAAGATATTTCTCCTGTGGTTTTTCTCCATCTTGTGGATGACTCTGGAAGCAAAGAGAAGGCAGCTGACCGTGCCAGAATTGGGAATGGAAATAGAAACATTTTAGGCCTGGAGCCTGATAGGGTCTCACCTTACTTTTATCCTACAGGAGGAAGGTGGTGGGGCATGGTCTTCCTCCCTGATGAAGAGACCCTGCACAAACCAGAAGGTCGGGGTCTTATTGAAGGGGATATACAAAGGAGACCTACTTTGAGAGGATCCAGTCAAAAGAGAGTCTATACCTCACATATCCGTGGTGTCAAGCCAACAGAGGCCTGGAGAATAAAAGGAAGAAATGCATTACTTTTCACTCATGGTGACCTCTCCCCCAAGTACCCAAAGAACCACCTTAGCATGGGACAGGCCTGTGCTTTGCTTGTGCTAGGCCCTTCAATCTGGGTAGTTTCACTGGCGGTATGTCGAAGACTATTTATTTGCAAGTGCTCTCAGGAGACACTCATTGGAGCAAAGCACCAAATTAGAGGCAGATCACCACCATAAGAAGGAAGAGAGAAGCCAGCAAACCCAAGTTCCTGCTTTCATACAATGGAGGTTCTAGCCTTCTCAGAAAAATCCATTTTATAACTGTGGACCCTCCTAAAACCCTACTTCCTATTCCTATACAAATAAGAGGTTTGCCATTTGAGAAGACACATTTTAAAAAAATCCAAAATGCACATTTAAAGAGCAGTGGCTTCCTTCTTCATTTTGGATCTGGTGGTAACCTGGACTCAGGTTAAGGGCTTTATACCCCTGGTTTGGTGGGGGTTTTCCTTTTAAAATTTCAAATACATGAAACCACATTAAACATGGGCAAAATAAGCTGGGCTTACAGCAGCAGGGATAATCTTCCAGAAGGAATAGTGTCCCAGAGAACACCCCTCTGTAGTGTTATCTGTCACTCACTTCCCTGATTCACCCCATACGGGCAGAGACCCAGCACAAACGAGAGGGTTGGGGCCTAAGGTAATCCCGAGGAACTAGACTCTACTAATGATAAAAGAAAACTCTCATTAAGCCCTACACACTTCTACACATTCCCTATTTCAGTAGCTGCTTCAGCTGCTTCTAACACTCAGCACTAACACAAGTAATGTCATCTCTGCACAGCTCTAACCAACACATAAGATTCAGTGCAGGTGTTCGCCACATCTAATGTGTTAAAAAGCTTCAACTGGAACTTGGAAACAATATGAGAAGTTTAGAAGGGCTGATGAGGTCTGCTTCATCAAAAGTTGTAAATTCCAAGGTTCTCTGGGGTTTAATAAAAAAGGGCTAATCATTCAGTGTACAAGTAAAAGTGCTGAGAAACCATTCTCACTACAGAAGAGGGCCCATTAATCCTGTAAAGGTGGATAGACTATGGAAAACATGTTCCACCTCTCAGTGGCAAGGACAATGCAAAATCCAGGCTAATACTCACTGGGGTCCCCAGCATGGTATATGTCTTCCCAGAGCCTGTCTGTCCATAGGCAAAAAGGCATATGTTGTAGCCTTTGGCAGCTCCAGACAGTACTTCAGTCCCCAAATCCTGGAATACCTAAACAACAAAAATTAGAGAGCATGTCACTATAACATTTCTTCCTGTAACAGATTTAGAATCCTTTTGCAATCTAAGAAAATGATAAACTATTTCAAACATACATAACCATAAATTCCCCCACCATGTCACAAGAATTTATTCCATTTCATTAAAAGATTGTTAGAAAAAATGCATTCATTCATTTAGTGAAATATTTTTTAAAGTTGCCTATTATATGCTGGGCACAATGCTAGATCCTGAATATAATTACAGAATATGCTCCCTAATCCTAGAAGGTCAAGAAAGTCTAGAAGGCCAAAATATGTTAGCAAATTAGTGAAAAAAGACTGTGCACATTAATTCTTTTTCCTTCCCACCATAAGAAAATATTCAATATGGTTAGTCAGGTAAAGATACAATGAAATACTGCCCATAACATATCATACAAATTTAGCATTTCCAAACACCATACTAAGGATCAGTTAAACCCTGAATCTGGAGAGGGGTTTTCCTATGGGTCTCTTTTCTAAATACTCCCTCCTCAGATTGATCCCAACTTCCGGCTGGTACTGACAGTAATTCACCTCTGTAGTAATCAGTTTTAGTGAATCAGAAAATGTCTTCAGTGTGAAAACTCCAATACTTTGTGTACTGCCTGGTCTCAGCCAGGCCTTTGGAGAAGGCAGAGATTGCCAGTTTAGCCATCCTCAGCAGAATGCCACAGGGACATCTGCGCACCAGTGCTGATATGGTGAGCATTTACCCTTTTAAACTGTTGTTGCCTAGCTAGCTAGTGTCCAAACACTTCTCTTATTTGGGGGAATCTCTGATTATACCTGTCTCAGTGGGAAGCAGGACTTAATCACCTACTATAAAAGCCAAACAGGCAAATACTAATTTACACCTCTTGGGAGCTAGAACGCTAACATCTGAAATGAGGTTCACCAAAAAGATGCTCCTGCTAGAATTTTAAAAGAATGACACAAAGGGATAGTTGATGATTTGAGGGTCCAACAGCAGCACACAAGCACCAAGTGTGGTGCAAAAATTGGACTGCTCTGTGTGTGCTTTGCCTGGGTTCCCTGCTATCTAGAATCAACTTTCCCTTCATTCTACCTGATATACTTCCAAATTGGAAAGTAGTTCTTATACTTTAAAGCTCTGTGATCTTGGGCAAGTGATGTGAACTCTTGCAAGCCTCAGTTTCTTTAGCTATAAAGTGAATAGTCTGTCTCTACAGCACAGGTTTGTTGTGAAGATTAAGTGAGATAATTCTGCTAGTGACGACAGTGACCAAGATAAGAGTTGCTGGCTCAAGACTGCACTACCCTAGTTTATGTCTTAGCAGCTGCAGTTATGCTTCTTGGCCAGTAAAATAGTTATACTCTGTTTGCTTGTTTTTTAATGCTTCTAAATTTCAAGCATAGAGCCAAATACCCTGGGGAGTGGTTCAAGATTTGGGCTTGTCTCCCACGCCCTTTCCCAATGTCCCCCCTCACTGTTGGATGTCAATCACTTATATTAGCAAAACTGAAAATTGGGCAGGGTTCTCTTTGCCCAATCTATGTTAAATCTATGATAAATATTCTATGAAAATCACGTTGCTGAGAAGGAAGCTATCTATCCCAAAAATATATGAAGTTCTTGGCCCTTAAACTTTTCCACAGAAAGACTTCATACATTTCTATTATAAACTGCAACTGCTATTATATACTAAGATTTACACACAGAAATTATTCAGCAATTTTTGTTAATGTTCCTAAAAGAATATTTATGACAAAATATCTTTAAATTTATGATGTATTCTGTTAAATGTATTTAAAGTATTACTTCTTGAAAGTAGTATGTCTCTCCATTGTTTTTTTTTTTAAAGAATTTTTTTTTTATAGAGGCATGTTTTTATTTATTTGTTTGTTTGTTTGTTTATACAAGCACTGGGTACAGTCAGAAGCGCGGGAGGGTGAGAGAATTCACCAGAGCCAGAGCGGGGAGCAGAGCGAAGGACCGAAGTACACTGCTGAGGGGAGCAGCGGGCGGCAGGAGAGGTCTGCGCGCCATGTGGGACCCTCCTCTGGTGGCCGGGGAGCAGCCGGGGATCGAACTGGCGCCGCAGAGACCGCGGGCAGCTTCGCAACCCAGCGCTCAACCGCTGCGCCACCAGGGAGGCCCTCTCTCTCCATTGTTAAAAAAACTATCCTAGAAAATTTTTCTTTCCTTTTAGTAAAACTACTAATTAATGCAGTGACAGATATCATCTTTGCTGACAAGGACCAGATTTTAGTAGTTACTGTGAGTAGTATTCCTGCAGTGTTCAGCTGCATCAATATTAAAAATAGGGGGGAAAAAACAACAGAAATGCTGCTAAACAAAAATAATCCTACCATGTACAGAAAATGATTGTTAACATTTTGGTGTATAGCTTTCTTTTTAAGGCTTTTTTTTCTATTACTAGATAATTTCTAAAATCAGGTCTTAAATTCTGATGTAAATATAATAACTAAGAATACTTGAATGTAATGATGCTGAACCTAGTCAAAACACCCCACAGAGTGTCAGGAAATACTGTCCATTCTTCACGGATATCAGGCAAATTCTAAGCTAGATCCTTTTGGTTTTGTTTTTTTTTTAAGATTTATTTATTTATGCATACAAGAACTGGGGTGTTAGCCATAGTTATGAGGGGTAAGAGGATTCACCAGAGACAGAGCCAGGAGCAAAGAGGCAGATCTACTGAAATACACTGCTGAGGGGAGCAGCAGGCAAGACAGGAAAGGTCTGCTGTGCCATGTGGGTTAGCTCCCTGGCTGGGGATCGAACTCATGCCACAGTGGCTGATGATAATCTTGATAGTGTTGTGTCTTTAACCCCTGCGCCACCAGGGAGACCCTGAGCTAGTTCCTTAATCCCACTGCAGGCCATTCAACTTTGAGTATCTACCCAGAATAAATGTTTACAGACATGTCCATTCTCATTGGCTAGAGGTTAACCAATATTGGGTCCTGTCCTAGTACAGATATTGCCAGTACACATATTGCCCCCAATCTTTTATAGCAGATTTCTCTAGAGAAAACAGGCAACAGCCTATATTTGACTTTGATGAAGTCAAATCTAGATGAAATGAGATTTCCTATTTGGTGTCTCCATTTTATACTTTTAACTCCAGACAGACTTATTTCCCACATTCATTCCTACTGTATATATATTCATGCCATGTATACCATGGAAACTGGTGTGCAAACAGTTGCCAGGAACAGGAGGAGAAAGAAACTACAACAGAAAATTTGAAATGTAGGTAAACATGAACAAGGCCAACTGATACTTACACCATATCCAATGGAGAGATAAAAGAGTCATTATTCTGGGAGGAAAAAAACACCAGTCCAGAGGGGGGCAAGTTCCAAGCAGGATTTGTCTGAGGCAGTGCATATTTATTAACCTCTAACTGGGACTCAGCCCTGCTCAGGGGCTGTGAGAGATGTGACAGACATAAAAACACCCTCACTCTACAATGAGCTTACCACACAGTTGGAGAGATAGGCCACAGTCAGTAAAAAAGTGTAGTACTTGCACACAGCAGAACGTGAATGAAGGGTGACATACACATATTTGGAGAAGAAAAGTGATCATGGGAGGAGGCAGTTGTAGAAATCTTCACAGTAGAGTTGGCACTTGATCCATTATCTTGAGAGTGCTTTGAAAGAGGTTCCTGCCTTGAAGCCCCACATGATGTATGCGCCCATCAAAAAGGCCTTCTCTCTTTTTTTTTTTTTTTTAATTTTCTAGAGGCATGTCTTATTTATTTATTTATTTATTATTTGTTTGTTTGTTTGGTTTATACATGCACTGGGTACAGTCAGAAGCGTGGGAGGGTGAGAGAATTCACCAGAGCCAGAGCGGGGAGCAGAGCAGGCAGAAGGACCGAAGTACACTGCTGAGGGCAGCAGCGGGCGGCAGGAGAGGTCTGCGCGCCATGTGGGACCCTCCTCCGATGGCCGGGGAGCAGCCGGGGATCGAACCGGCGCCGCAGAGGCCACAGGTAGCTTCGCAACCCAGCACTCAACCGCTGCGCCACCGGGGAGGCCCAAAAGGCCTTCTCTCTTAAGTGAGGGTGACCCCAAACTGTGTTGCCACAAATCTAAAATGTACCCTTGTCTTTTCAATCCATCAGGAAGTCAGAGGTCTGGGTGAAACAATGGGTCCCTTTACTCCCTCAGAAAACCCTGCCACCTGGATCTCCACTTGCTACTTCTTAACACTTGGCTGTCAGCCTTGGAAATCTCATGCTTCAAACTAAAGATCTCCTGCCTCAGGAACAACAAACATCCAGGTAAGTAACCCCAGAAACAGCCAAACAAATCTCTCTTCCCATTCCTTCATTCAAATTACATTTATTTGGGTACAGTTGGTGGCGCAAGGGGTTAAGCACAGCACTGTGAAGCTGTCTGCAGCCACTGCAGCATGAGTTCAATCCCCAGCCAGCCAGGGAGCTACCCACATGGCACAGCAGACCTCTCCTGTCTCGCCTGCTGCTACCCTTAGCAGTGTATTTCAGTGCCTCTGCCTGTTCTGCTCCCTACTCTGTCTCTGGTGAATCTCCCCCCCTCACCTCTGGCCTGTACCCCAGTTCTTGTATGCATAAATAAATATTTTAAAAAATTATATTTATTTGAAAAAGGGAGTGTGAGTACACAAGGGATAGGGACCAGCAGCTACATGTTACATATTATTATATATCTGCCTGAATGACAGAGCCACAGTGCTAGTGGCAGTGGCCCATTTTCACTAGGCAACCCTCTAGTGATATGACATTCTCTCTTCCTAAAACAAAAACTATTCTGAAGCCAGATAAAACAGGAGCTTCTGGTTGGCTTTTACAGACTAGGTAAGTGACCCATGGACTTCTGCCAAAAGAGAAAAGAGGGGGACATGGGAGGCTGTAATTTTGTCCCCTTGCCCCTGCCAGTTTAATGAGGAATAACTGACTTAGGGCTGCAATTTCTGGACATGGCATAGGCTTCAAGAAACTCCCAAAGTGTCTGCACTTAAAATTTCTCTGACTCCACAGCCACTGCCATGAGCATAGAACTAGGGGACATCTGGAGTAGACCGAAGCATTCAGTCCTTATCCAAGCGGACTTTTTATATCACGTTAGTAGGGGAAAAAGAGGCGGAAAGGCTGAACTGGACAAGCATTTCTATCACCTTTACTTCTGTCTTCCATGAAACTGTATTTACAATCATAATGTAGATTTACTATAATTAACGTACAATCAATACTTCCAAATCAGTAATAGCTATCATCCCAAAAGGAAAATTTTAAAGAACTTCCCCAAAACCATCACCGATGACAATATATCTTCATTGTACTTCTGTCTTTATACAAATGTGCAAATTTTATACAGTTGCTACTTAGAATATATAAGCTCTTGGGCACTGCCTTTTGTTGCTACATTCCTGGAACACTTAAGCATTTTAAACATTTCTGCTATTCATTTTCATTATATCCCACCGAAATAAATGGGAAACCACATGTCAAATGACCTATGATGAGGAACGGGATATTTACATGGATTCACAGTATCTTTTGACAAAATATTAATTACAAGGTGGGGGAAAAGTACTTTCACAGTGAAGAAGCCGGGCAGATGCAACCTTAACCAGGCAATCAAAGCCAACTTTGTGATATTCCCACCAGAGATACAGAATATGAATCTAATCATGAGGGAACACTGAATAATCAAATTTAGGAACATCCCACAAAATAATTGGCCCATAATCTTCCAAAGTGTCAAGATCTGAGTATCAAGGGAAAACTGAGGAATGACTACAGACTTAATTAGACTAGACATAAGACAACTAGCTATAACAAGTGATTCTGAACGGGATCTTTTTGCTATAAAGGATATTACTGCAACAAACAGCAAAACTTGAATGGGATCGAAGGATTAGATGATAAAATGTAACAACTTAATTTCCTAATTTTGAAGATTGTGTTATGGCTATGTTAGGGAATGTCTTTCTTTATAGGAAATGCACTGTCAAGTATTTGGGACAACTGGGGGTAGGGTTAACAACATTCAGGAAAAAACATTTTTTTAAAACATGCACTTTCTTCTTCTCTAAAGAGGAAATTTTAATTCACAAAAACACATAAAGAAAAAAAAAACAACAGAAGCCCACTGAATTCTGAGTCAGGTCTGGGTCTCTATAGATATCAGCACTTACCAGCTGTGTGACCTAGTGTAAATCACATTTCCTTTCTCCTCATCAAGAAAATGAGAATAGGGCCTCCCTGGTGGCACAAGGGGTTAAGATGCAACCTGTGAAGCTATCCACAGCCACTGCAGCACGAGTTTGATGCCCAGTCAGGGAGCTATCCATATGGTGCAGCAGACCTCTCCTGTCTCGCCCACTGCTCCCCTCAGCAGTGTGTTTCGGTCTGCCTGTTCTGTTCCCCGCTTTGTCTCTGGTGGATCTTCTCACTCCCCTGCATCTCTGGCCTGTACCCTAGCTCTTGTATGCATAAATAAATCTTTAAAAAAAACCCAAGAAATTATAAACTATCCAAAAAGCAATGAAAAAAAACAATGTATCATATCAACAAAATACAACAAAGCAAAAGCTGTGGTTGAATTAGAATGACATTTCGTTTATACACGGAAGCTGGACTTTCTCCATACCTTTTTCTTTTTTTTTTTTAAAGATTTATTTTTATTTATTTATACAAGCACTGGGTACAGTCAGAAGCGCGGGAGGGTGACAGAATTCACCAGAGCAAGAGCGGGGAGCAGAGCAGGCAGAAGGACCAAAGTACACTGCTGAGGGGAGCAGCGGGCAGCAGGAGAGGTCTGCACGCCATGTGGGACCCTCACCCGGTGGCCAGGGATCGAACCGGCGCTGCAGAGGCTGCGGGCAGCTTCGCAACCCAGCGCTCAACCGCTGCGCCACCAGGGAGGCCCTCTCCATACCTTTCTTTAGCTCTCTGAGGATATTTAAGGCAGTTTAGAGTCTTTGTCTAGCAAATCTTCTCAGGTCTTTTTCAGGGAAACTTTCTGTTAATTTTTCTTTGAATGGGTCATAGTTTTGTATGCCATGTTTTGTTTTTGAGGAAACTGGACATTTGAATCTAATAACTTGGTAACTAGAAATCAGATTATTTTCTTTTCCTAGGTTTTTCTGTTTCTTCTTATTCTTTGTCTATTGGTTTTGCATTTTTGATTTGTAGGCTGCCTCTGTGCTGAGGATCAGCCTGAGGTGTAAAACCTAAAATATTTTCAGGTCTTTCCCGAGGCTTTCCTGGGCATGCATAGTCACTTTCTAATTTTTTCCTGTGTGTGTCATTTTTGACTAGCGTAATCTTCAGTGTCTAAATCCCAAAAAGGGAATAAAGAGAAAAATGAAGCAGGGGTTGAGGTGGGATGATGGGATTCTAGCTCTTTAAGTCGCCTGGAAATCACTTAAGCTGGATGTGGAGGCACTTGTAATAAGTGGGAAGGTGCAGCAACAATGGCCACCCACTTCTTTGTCTGCACCTTTGTGATCATATGCAGCAGTTAGCATCAGAGCCCAGATTCCTGGTATTTGGAAGGCAGGGTCTTTTTTGCCCACCTGATCCTGCAGCTATGTTCCAGATGCTCCAGGAACAGTACACAGCTGCCTGCCACAACCCTGATGGTTGGGGATGGGAAGTTGTACTGTGCTAAGCACTAAAACTGACTGAAGTTAACTGTATTTTATCCTGCGAGTGTTCCTCTGGAAGCTGCAACCCTTTAATAACTCCACAGTTCCAAAATAGTTAAATCAGAAAGACTTGTTCAGTACCATTGTTGTTTAGGTGGTAAGACAGATTCCTGGTGCTTCCTACTCTGCTGTCCAGAATCCCCTACTCCATCATAATTTCTTTTTTTTTTTAAAAAAAAAAGATTTTATTTATTCATGTATACAAAAACCGGGGTACAAGCCAGATACGCAGGAGGATGAGAGGATTCACTAGAGACAGAGCGGGGAGCAGAACAGGCTGACTGACTGAAATATACTGCTGAGGGGAGCAGCAGGCGAGACAGGAGAGGTCTGCTGCACCATTTGGGTATCTCCCCAGCTGGCCGGATCCAACCCATGCTGCAGAGGTTGCGGACAGCTTCACAGCGCTGTGCTCAACCACCTGTGCCACCAGGGAGGCCCTCCATCTTGATTTTTTTATAATAAAAATTAGTATCCACATATTCCCCTATTGAAAGTTGTGCATATTCAGCAAATGGCCAACAGGCATATGAAAAAATGTTCAACATCACTTGCCATCAGGGAAATGCAAATCAAAACTACCATGAGATACCATCTTACACCAGTGAGAATGGCACATATTAAAAAAACTAGCAACAACAAATGTTGGCGAGGGTGTGGAGAAAAAGGAACTCTTCTGCACTGTTGGTGGGAGTGCAAACTGGTCCAACCACTGTGGAAAGCTGTGTGAAGATTTCTGGACCTACTAAACATAGAGCTTCCATATGACCCAGCAATTCCACTCCTAGGTATTTACCCAAAGGACACAGAAACATCAATTCCAAAGAACACCTGCACCCCTATGTTTATAGCAGCACTGTTTACAATAGCTAAGCTTTGGAAACAACCCAAATGCCCAAAAATAGATGACTGGATCAAGAAGATGTGGTACATATATACCATGGAATATTACTCAGCATTCAAAAAAGATAAACACATGCAATTTGCAGCAACATGGATGGCGCTGGAAGGGATCATGCTCAGCGAAATAAGCCAAAAAGAAAAAGAAAAATACCGGATGGTCTCACTCATAGCAGGAATCTAGAAAACTTAAATAAGGGACCAGGAAAATGAATAACTATAAGAAAGTGAAAATCAAAATCAACAAAAAACTATGAACCAGAGACACTTTTAGGGGGGCGGGGGCGGGAGGGGAGGGATTGGGGTCAGAATGGGGGGCTGCAATTGTATGGGGAATATAACAATAAAATTTATAAAAAAAAAAATAAAAATTAAAAAAAAAAAAAAAAAAAAAAAAAAAAAAGGAGATGACCAAATTTTAAAGATAGAATTTTTCTGCGTCTGTTCCACATTACAGACACAAAGTGATTGAACCTGGTGGTTACTAAGTGTCACAGAAATATTTACTATTTCTACCTGTATGTGGGACTGCTGGGAGCAGTGAGTTGAGGGTAGACCTAAGTCTGAGAGACAGAGAATTAATTACCTGCTTGCCTCAAAAGTGTGTAGAATAAATGTGTGTGAAGTTAAAAAAAAAAAAAAAAGTTGTGCATATTCAAGTACATAAAAGTCTTTTTTTTAAAAAAAAAATTTTATTTATTTATTTATACAAGCACTGGGTACAGTCAGAAGCGCGGGAGGGTGAGAGAATTCACCAGAGCCAGAGTGGGGAGCAGAGCAGGCAGAAGGACCGAAGTACACTGCTGAGAGGAGCAGCGGGCCGCAGGAGAGGTCTGTGCGCCATGTGGGACCGGCCTCTGGTGCCCGGGGAGCAGCCGGGGATCGAACCAGAGCCACGGAGACTGCGGGCAGCTTCGCAACCCAGCGCTCAACCGCTGCGCCTCCGGGGAGGCCCAAAATTTTCTTATTTTTGATCCATTGAGATTCACCAAAACTATCACCCTATAGATGTACCTTTTTCTAAAATGAACATTAGTGTTTACAACCTTGTTAATCTCATCAGAGACTCTAATAAAATCATGTGAAAGAAATTTAACCAATATTTAGCCCCCTAAAGCAAAAGAGCATGTTTGTACTGCTCTTGCTGTAGAAGGCAAATAGTTAGGATTATTTTGCACATTGAAGGCTTTGTTAGAGGTGTTCTAATCAAAACCAAGGATTTTGATCCACATAGCTAGTGACATTTACTAAGCACTTATTTTGTGTAGACCCTTTTCTTAGCACCTTAAACATTATTAATGTATTAATCCTCACAACAGATCTATGAGGTAGTTATTATTACCATCCTCCAGTTTTCACAAGAAATACAGCTTCTAAGTAAGGCTTTTACTCTTAACCCCTGCGATATTTTGCCACTAACAAAACCACTGTTCTGAGTTATCAGCAAAGGCAAATCATAATTGTTACTAAGTTTCTATCCTATAATTAAAAATTATCCTTCAAGATTTCCTTACTTCCTGTTGTTTTGCTTTACAGCAGGAGAAACTTTACCAAGTCTCCCTTTCAGTATTTCTGAATAATGTTTATTATGTTTTGTTATGGCTCTTAGCCAAAAGCCATACAATCTGATCCTACTGCCATTTGTTAACCACTTTTGGAGTTTTTATCCCATTAACCTTTTCATTTATGATGAAAGGAATTACATTTACACGTATACCCCATTTTATATACAGGTATATTTATAAGTGTACCCCATTTATAGTCATAGGTATACCCCATTTTATTGTGCTTCACTTTATTATGCTTCACAGTTTGCATTTTTTATGTATTGAAGGCACATGTCAACCCTAACTCTATTGGCACTGTTTTTCCAATAACATGCTCACTTAATGCCCCTATATCACATTTTGGTAATTCTCACAATACTGTAAATTTTTTATTATGATATATTTATGTTGACCTATAATCAGTGATTGTTGATGTTACTACTGTATTTATTTGATGGGACAGGCACAAACTGTGCCCATAGAAGATGGCGAATTTAATTGATAAGTATTGTGTGTTCTGACTACTTCACTGGCTCACCCTTCCTGTTTCTTTCTCCTTGAGCCTGTTTGCTGAGACACAGTAATATTGAAATTAGGCCCATTAATCACCCTACATGGTCTCTGAGTGTTCAAGTGAAAGGAAGAGATACTTGTCTCTCACTTAAATCAAAAGCTATAAATGATTAAATTTACCGAGGAAGACATGTCGAAAGGCAAAACATGACAAAAGCTAAGCCTCTTGCACCAAAGAGTGAGCTATTCTGAACACAAAAGAAAAGTTTTTGAAGGAAATTAAAAGTACTATCCAGTGACTACATGAATGATAAGAGTAACCTCTGCTACCAGAGTAACCCCTGCTATCACCCTGATGCACTGTAACATTAATTAGAGTCTGAAGCAAGCCAGACGCTGCTCTCAATCATTGTTACAAGACCCTGCCTGGGTCTACTGGGAGCAGCATGACAGAGTCAGTCCTGAGCTGAGATGTACGACCTGTCCACAAGCAGCTCCCCTTTCAATATTCCAGAGAATTTACTGGAAAAGTCCCAGGAAAGAGAATTAAAACATATTTTAACAGAGTAAAAGGGAGACATTCTAAGGTGTTCTATTTCTTGATCTAGATGTTAGTTACATAGGTTTCTCAATTTGTGAAAATTTAAATGACTAGTGAGGTTGAGCTATATACTTACAACATATGCATTTTCCTGTATATATTTTTCAACAGAAAGTGTAAAAAAGGGTAGGTCAGTTTGCTCACAACCAAGAAATGACACGTATCAGCTAGAGAATCTTTTGACTGCACAGTTTCTTCTACAGCAGAAGCTTGTTCATGACATGTCAACTGAGCCAGTGAACAGGCTGGGCAATGTCATGGTCACGGGGGTGGGGGTGGGGGTTTCAGAGTACTTCCTCAATATTGGGCTACTGGAGCAGCGTGCCATCACAGCGGGGGAGGAGAAGCAGAGCAGCATTTCCCCCACAGCTTTTGGCTTCCCCTTTGTCCACATTCCCTTCTTGGATAATGTCCCCTGTCTGCTCACTCTAACCTCAGCAGTAAATCATACAACAGAACAGCATCACAGGAGTTGGATCCCTAGATCCAGGGATGACCTAGACTGACTCTCAGAAGCAAACCTGAGCAGGCCCCTCTAGCACTAAGTAGGAAAGAGCAGCACACATCTAAGGTAGCAGCTGGGACATGGTAGCCATGTAAAATACACACAACACAGTTAATGTCAACTGAATAAATGAATATATAATCTATGAGCTGAATCCAGAGTACTCACAGTAAATAAAATTGGTGCTAAATAAAATTAAATCATTGCTGTTCCCTATGTTGCCCCTAAATGCTGTCTGCATTAATTCCTGCATATTTGATCTTTAGCCAAGATGAATGTCACTGGGTCAGATTTCTCCACATAGCACTGTTCATATTTTTTAATATGTTCACTAGGGCTCTTTCTACCCTTTGCAATGGGTCCCATCAGGCAGCTCTCTGAGGGGCAGTCAAGTAGAACAAAGCTGCCTCAAGTTGTTTGAGTTGCTAATAGTTTTATATAAGAAGAAAACAAGTCTGGAGGATGGAATTTCTGTTTTCAACTCTTACTCTGCCTAAATGGAAACCATGCTGCCAGGAGCGAATTTCCTGTATTTAATATTGTTTAGTCTGAACGGGCCTCTAGAGATCAGTTTTAATGCTGGAGAAGCAAATGCGCTCAGGAGAGTTCTAGTTTCATAGTTTGATTCACTTGGCCCAGCAGAAGTCTATCATTTCCAGCAACCCAACATCTAGTTAAGAGATTAGTTTTGTGTTGATTTGAATAGCATCTGCCTCATCATCCCACTGGCAGGGTACCTTCCTCTCTTGGGTAACACTGCCCTCCTCCAATCCTGAAGGCAGGTTTGCAGAAGAAAAGAACAGCATGTTAGAATCACAAGATTTCTAACCACGTTAGTCTCAAAACACTTCTGGCACCTCTGCCCTCATAGGGAGTTACTTCAGCCGAGTAAACAAAGCCTGACTCTTGCCTTAGCCAACAGCCCTGGGACAAAGATGCTTCTCAGGGTTGTCACAACTATTTATCAAAGTACATGCAAAAGACAAAAAAATAAGATGATCGAGGAGAGATCTGACAGTGGGGAAGACTCAGCCTGACAACTACCTGCTGGTAAGAACCAAGAGATGCACTGACACAAACCTGGACAGTGACTCAGGAACTTGGGACTGATTTTCAAGGAAGCACAGTAAATATGTCCCTAAAATCCTAACAGAGCTGACAAATGCCTATGAGATTCATCCTCCCTGGTTTATAAAGGCTTCTCTGTAAAAGAAACTGAGCCAATTTTTCAAGAATCTTTGCTGAAAAATAAATACTTGGAAATTAGAGTTAGTAGAATTTATGGAAAACCTAGAAAACAGAGCAGAATTTAATTCAGTTGAAAAACCTACATTAAAATTCCTCCGGATTCAATCCTAAGGTCCTGTATTCTCCCTCCCCAATATGAAGCCAGACTCCTGAGGGTACTTCACAGATGATCAAACAAACAAACAAGCAAACAAACAAACACCTACTTAGAAAAATAGATGCCAGGAAATGCTGAGTTGTGCCAGGAAGGAAAAGGAGCACACTGACTGGCAGGCTTAGTGTACACACCCCAGGACCCTCCACGGGCACCTGTTGCATTTCACCACTTTTAAAGAAAACTTCAAACCCAGGTCCCTGGGTTTGCAACCATTTGCTATGCAATGTGAGCTGCTGCTTGTGTCTTAGAAGGTGCTTAAGTCAATTAGAGCTATTCAGGGATCCAGAAGAGTTCAAATGTTTCTTACTCATAACTCCTGGACCTTTTCCTACAGTGAATGCAAAGTTTAACAGTCCAAAGTCTGCTTAATAGTCCAAAGTTCTGTCAGCTAATTTATATCATACTTCAAAGGTTAAAGGAAAACATTGTCAGGAGCAGGAGTGAGCTCCCAAAGCATGCGGCAGGGAGTAGTAGAAAGAGGGAGAGCTTTGGAGACAGCAGATCTACCTCTGATTAGTGTAGCCAGGGGCAAGATACCTAACTACCCTGAACCTCGAAGATGATAATAATCTACTACAAAGTTGTTGTTCTTCACAAGAAGAATAGGTCAAGTACTCAGTTCAATACTTGGAAAGAGTAGTTCTTAAAAAAAAAAAATCATTTTCTTTTCTCTCTTCCCACTTAAGCAAGTTGGTCATGAGATCATTTTCCAAAATTAAGTGCAATCGTCCAAGTCCTGAAATAAAATCTCTTAACTCCATGGGAATGCTTCCAGATATTCACGGAGGGAGGAAGTTGCTTCTATTTTCTTAAAATCCCTTAAAATCTCTGATGTGGGACAAAGAGTAAAGCAATACTAGCCAGAAACCACATAAATGTTTGTCCTTTAAACCACAACACCACCACAAACAAGACAAGGTTAGTTTAATAGGGAACAGTAAAGGGGGGGAAAGTAATTAAGGGTTTCCATTCCCGTCATCTCTCTTCTAAGAACTACTATCTCCTCCAACTGCAGGAAGTTGTATTAATTCTTTTTCCTACATCAACGCAGCACATATCCCGGAAAAGCATTTGTATCCTGTCTAATTGCACAACTGCAGAGACGACAGTAGAGCGATGGAATGTAAGAACAAATGTAAGAAAAATGGACTTGAATATACTTCCATTTACCTCTTCTGTTCTGGGGACCAGGTGTTAGGGGTTGTTTGTTGTTTGTATACAATCTTATGAGTGAGTCTATCACTCACTGCCCTGAGACCACGCTCTGCTTTTTCCAATTTCTAAATACAAATGGGGGCGGGTAGGGGAGGGTGCCTGGGCACATCTGGTCACCATTTGATTGCAGGCTTCTATTGTGTGCAGTCAGTGGGGGGAAGTGGCTCTATAAATAGCTCAGGCTCCTCTGTCTCACACTTGAAAAATGAGAAACTGGCAGAGTAGACTGCCTTTCCTGCAGCAAGGAGAGAGATGGTCAGTTACCCAACTCCCTCCAGAATGATCGTACAAAATCTTAATATGCTAAGCAGCCAGCCTCAATCAAATGATGTACACACCTATTTTATTATAACACTACACAGTATCTAGAATGAAACCCAGGAGGGAGCTTCAGTTAAGATGAGTAAATGAATCATAGGATGTTTTAAGAAGTTGCTGATCTTTTGGAAATTCATCAAGCATGGGTTGAATCTATGTATGTGAAACACTGGCTTCAAGCTTTTTTGTTGTTGTTGTTCTATTTCAACTTTTTTTTTTAATTTAAATTTTATTTTTATATTCCCCATACAATTACAACCCCCTTATTTTTACCCTAAGCCCTCCTTTCCCCGCCCCCCACTCCCCATAGAGTGTCTTGGCTTCAAGTCTTAAGAAGAAATGTCCCTCCTACGTTTGGAAGAGAATCTATAAGTTTAAATTCTATTCAAGTCTGAATAGAGCAGTCATGTTGTGAACGAGACTTTTTGACAATTTCCCCCTCCATGACCAACACAATGAGCCTAACTCTAGCTTCAAGGATTTTTTTTTCCAAATGCTTGATTAAAATATTATAGTATTTACCACACTGTGGAATAATCACCTCTTTACGTATATGTCTTTCTCAAGAAATATGAGAATTATGCTCAATTCCTACTAGTTATTTCCAAAGCCTGTTTCTCTGGCAAGTTATTTCCCTGGCATGTTTCTCAACAGATGTATATTAAATGGATGAAAATACAAGGTAAAATAAGAAACATGTTCTATGACGTTAGTGAGTTTTCACAAGTAAAAAAAAAAAACAAATTTAATGTTGATTTAAGGGAAAGGTGAGAAAAAGGGAGTCAACCAAGTAGAAATAGACAGAACAAAAATATAAGCACAATGGTCCCTTTTCATCTCCATACCATCTCTGAATTCTAAAAAGTCCATTTTGTCTGGAAGCTGAGCTTATGTAAATGTATATAAGTCATAGTTCATTAGAGCCACTATACGGAAAGCCCAGTCCTGACTTCAGATCCTAGAAAAGAATATATGAGACCAAACTCCTGTCCAAAAAATACAGGTCAGCAGAGCAGCAGCAAGGATGTCAGATAGCCGAGAACTACAACTGGCAATGCTCTAAAATGTTTTTTAATGAATGATCAAATCTGATTTTGTTTGGCTTTATAGGACAAGGAAAAAGTCACCTGGCATGCCACATGGATAGAAACCACAGCACACTATCACTGAGTGACACAGTTCTGATTGCCTTTGGATTTGGACACAAATGCTAAATTAAAATTTGCTTTTTAAAAGTCAACACTGTATGGTCTGTGATGTATAAATCACAGTCTTTATCTGTGTGATGTCCAAAATATGGTAGTTGAAATAAAGCTAAAGAATATACTAAAGTTTAAAGTTCATAGTAGCGAATGAATTATATAAGTTTAATATGCAGTCATAAAAAATAAGGTAATTACATACAGATATGAAAATGCCTCTAAGAGATATCAAGTAAATAAGTCAAGAATATATGTATATGCTATTTTTTTTAAGGAAAGAAATATGCTTATGTTAGCATAGAATTTTCTGGAAATACATACAAGAAACTGATAACAAAGTTTGCATAAGCATATGGAAAAGATATAGCTAGGAATAACAGATCTAATTTTCACTGTATATCCTTTTGTATACTCTTCTGCCATGTACATATATTATCTATTTTTTAAATGAATAAATTACAGTATTTTTGGAAGAAAAATAACTTTATTAAGAAACTAAGGGCAGGGACTCCCCTGGTGGCGCAGCAGTTGAGCGCTGTGTTGCGAAGCTGCCTGCAGCCTCTGCAGCGCCGGTTCGATCCCTGGCTGCTCCCCGGCCACCAGAGGAGGGTCCCACATGGTGCGCAGACCTCTCCTGCCGCCCGCTGCTCCCCTCAGCAGTGTACTTCGGTCCTTCTGCCTGCTCTGCTCCCCGCTCTGGCTCTGGTGAATTCTCTCACCCTCCCGTGCTTCTGACTGTACCCAGTGCTTGTATAAATAAAAAAGTAATAAATAAATAAATCTTTAAAAAAAACTAAGGGCAGAAGATACTTTCACTAGCAACATATAAAACTCTGCAAAAATGCTGTTATTTGCGCTGCAGGAACAAATGAAAATGTAACATAGTAACAATACCAACTGATATTTATCCAATGTTTCTACACTTTCTCCAAAGTTCTCTCAAGCCAATACTTCACTGTAATACTGGCAGGTAGATACCTTATTTTCACTTCCTCTTAAAAAATAAGATGACTGAGGTTATTTAAACCACATAATATAAAACTTGTTTTAGTAGATCAAAAGCCATCAAGGATTGCCTGAAATGGCAGTTATATAAGTGGATTTGTCAACTTCTTTCTTGAATAAGATAAACTTCTTTCTTGAATAAGATACAACTTCTTTCTTGAATAAGATAAACAGGCAAGAGAAATATCAAAGTGGGTATAATCCACTTTTTACAGCTAAAGCAAAAATATAGTAACTGGGCATTGGAGAAAGCAGCCATCCATTCAGAGTCGTATACATTCAGGTGGAATATATGATGCACTCTAAATTGTATTATTGAATGTATGGTCCCCAGTCTGTAGAGTCTTAAACTCCACTCCAGATCTCCAGGATCTAAGTGTTTCTCTAACTTTACTTTCATGTGCATATCTGTATTACTGATCTCCTTAAAAGGCGATTTTGATTCAGTACCTATGGGTTGGGTCTAAAAGTACACTTGTCTAACAAGCTCTGGGCAATGCCAAGATTGATACTTTGAGCAGCAAAGAAGGAACACGCCAGGTTATTTGTCTGTGTTCCCAGAGTGGGAAGCACATCCTCTCCGCTCATGGGAAGAAGGCATATGGACAAACAAGGTCTTTGGTAAAGCTCAACAGGCACAACTGCACAACCAGAAGGAAAAAAAGTAATGTGCCTTGGGAATCTATTTTTCTACTTTAAAAGTTTACATCAGAACATGACTATCATTCTGGAACAAGGACAGATCATGATGTCTCAGGGCAGGCTCCTGAGAACAGCAAAGATGGAGATATAAAGGTTCCAAGTTTAGGGTATGGAAACCAAGGAAGGCCAAGGGGTCCAGTGGGGATGACAGAAAGATGGCATGGGTACTAAAGCTTATTAGAAGCTTTGGGAAAACACCTTGAATGTGACATTAGCTAACTGTGACACACACACACACACACACAGCAGTGATGCTGCTGATGGCAGGAGGTAGAATACCACATGCTGTACCTCTGATGCTAGTATGATGCCACATGCTGTACCTCTGATGTCAGATGAGATTAAGCAGTGATCTCTGGGGTGAATGCGTGCAGCATGTGCAACCATTCTCTTACACCCACACTACCGACACACACACACACTATCACCCTGGACTGGCACTATTCAAACACAGTTTGCACATTCTTGCCTTACAATTGTTGCTTCTGCTTTTCCTTCTGACTGAAATGACCCACCTTGAACTGATTCAAAGCAATCTATGAGTAGTATGTTAGTTCTCTGGATTCCCAAAGTACTTACAGTAAGTACTACTCATTTAACACTTGAATTCTTGGTGTTGCAGATTTTTTTTTTTTTAATATTCCCACAGTCTGATATTCCTAGTAAGACTGCCAGCTTTCTGAGAGCAAGGACCACGTCTAATATCGCTCTGTATTTCCAACAGCACTCAGCCACATTGTGTTGCAGATGGAAGCTGCTTCCTAAATGCTTATGCGTGAATGAACGGCACTGCTCAAGGAAATGTGGAATATCCAACATGTTATGAGGCTTAGTTTGCCCAAGGATCACTCAGTTTAATAGTTAAGCTATGTACCCCAAAAGTATTAATTTTAGTTAATACACAAAAGTGTCACAAGAGAATAACAAGGACTATGAGAATTTAAGGAAGAGTGACAACTTGAATGAGAAATAACAGTAAGACCTCGCTTAAAGTTGTTGATGGTTTCCTGGGAACTGCTGCTGAAAGCAAAACAATGTACAAGGAAATCAGGTCCTCAAATAACATTGTTTAGTTCAAAGTCAGCTGGGATTGTTTTTGTTTTCCTCATCAAATATATCCGACCTGTTGGACCATTTTAATTAGCAGCATTTTGAGTGGGAGGAACTAAAAGGTGAGATATTGTAGTGTTTTAGAAAGAGGAGACAGCTTGAGCAAAAGTAGGAAAGTATGTGGCATTTGGGCTACGGCACTAACCACAATAAGTGACGGTCTGAGAAAGAAATGAAAATAGACTAGTCCAGCCCCAAATTAAAAAGTAGTAAAATAATGATATACACTTTGATGTGAATTCAAATTTTTCTGAAGCCATACTTGTGACAGTGTGGTTCTAGCACAAGAATACAAACAGATCAATGTGACAAAAGTTTTAAAAGAGGCCCCTACTATGCACAGGAATTTAATAAATGATAAAAGTAGATTTTCACGTCAGCAGAGAAAGGATGGGTATTCAATAAATGGCAATGGAGCAACTGACTAGCTATGGGGGGGGACCCTGAAACCATACCTCATTTCTTATACCAAAACAAAGCCCACAAACGAAAAAACTCAAATGGATCAGATATTCAAACACTGTAAAGATAAATCCATTAGCATATAAAAGTAGTGGACTTTTATAATCTCATCATTAAAGACATTTCTAAGATTACACTGTAAGAAGTTAGAGAAAGGTTGATAAATTTGACTATATACAAATACATACAGAGGAAAAAATTTATCATAAACATAATCCAAAAGAGAGGAAATATTTGCAACATCTATGACAGAGGGATAAATTCCCTTGATATTAAAAATAAGTGATAAAAATGAACACTACAGTAGGAAAATGCAAAAAATATATGAACAAGTAATTCACAGGAAATATACAAATAATCAAGATACATGAAAGATGTTCAACACAATTATAAGAGCAAAGCCAACAACAGATACTATTTCTATAAAAATCTATTAAAATTTAAAATATAGTGTCAAAACACAACTGCACTTCTAGCAAATTATCTTACATCTTTGCAAAAATGCAAATTGCTCACTCTAGTATGGTTGTGCATGTCTGTATGTGAATTCTACAAAGCATTAAAAAATGAGGTGGAGGGCCTCCCTGGTGGCGCAGGGGGTTAAGATGCAACCTATGGGGCAATCTGCAGCCACTGTAGCACAAGTTCGATCCCCAGCCAGGGAGTTACCCCATGGCACAGCAGACCTCTCCTGACTTGGCCAGTGCTCCCCTCAGCAGAGTATTTCAGTCAGTCTGCCTGTTCTGTTCCTCACTCTGTCTCTGGTGGATTCTCCCACCCCCCAAGCCTCTGGCCAATACCCCAGTTCTTGTATGTATAAATAAATCTTTAAAAAAATGAGGTGAAACTATGGGTACAACAGGTAAATTGGGGCCAAGATAAGTAGAATAAAGCAAGTTGATAAACAGTGTGTATAGTTTGAGCCCCTTGATATTGTCTGAAGGATATATAATACACGCTTACTCAGGCTTTGTGAATGACTAGAAGAATACCAAAGAAACCATAGACAGTGGTTACCCACTAGGAATGAGAGACTGGTGGGCAGGTGTGGAAGGAGAAAGCTTTTTAGTTGTTACATTATAATTTTCTGTATTGCTTGAATTTCTACAGTTAGCTTGTTTTGCCTTTATAGCAAAATATTTATGCATTTGTCCCCTTTTTGCTGAGCATAGAACGAGAGAGAAACAAGCTTACTTCTCTCCCCATACTTTCTGAATCCTTTTGGAGCACTGTACATAGAAGGGGTCTTTTGTTGGTCAGCTGTATTGGCTCCCCTAAATAGGGGACTATTGCAGTGGAGCAGAGAAGGTACTTAGACACAGGCTCACTGTGCAAGTACATGGGAGAGTTTAGCACCTGGCAAGGCAGACCAAGGGGCTTCCTCTGGAGAGGTCTACTGTGCACGCTTGACTACTACAGGGCACACACAGACCTCCTGTTCAAACGTCTGCTCTTCATTTTATATACTGTTTTTAAGATAATCTTGAAAGTCAATTGATCCAAAGGCTCTCAAAGTAATCATCACCTCATCATACTTCACTTCTTCAAGCAATCACTTGGCACTCCTTTTAAGCCCCAGGACAATGTCAAGTGTCAACGGCAGCATGGGAGCACAGGGACCAACTCAGCATTGCAGATGCTAGCAAGGGAACTTCTGGGTAACATGCAGGCCAACCATCCCAGGAACTCTTATCTATATTTATGCTTAGGCTGCCCAGGTCTATAAGTGACTATCAGGCTTTGGGCATGCCTCCCCTACAGATAACAACCTCTCTCTCAAGCCTCGACCTCACGGACTCCTGATACTACCAGAAATTCCTGTTACTGTGGGCCCACAGAGGAAAAAAAAAATGTTTTTGCATTTTGAAAGATTTCTCCAGTATCTACTCTTCATTTTTATATAGGCATCCGGTACAGGCAGTAAACATTAATTGTCAAGGATCTTTGGTCTTTAGATGTTTTTTTTTTTTTAGTCTGAGAGCTATTCTTTGAAGAGCCACAGCTGATTTTCTAGCAAGGGGGAAAATGAGTTAGATGAAGCCAAAAGAATGACCTTATTCCTTTAAAATCCAGTTCATGAACGTGCCTATGGAGCTGAGCAGCTGTGCTGCTGGCAGAAGACCATACTGAAATGAAACACTCATGGTAATCTCCCTCCCCCCACACAGGCCCACAGAGCCCCATCCAGTTATTGCACAAAAAGACTTTTTCTTATAAACTTCTCTCCCTTCTCCTGTCTCCATCTTGGTCGGGATGAAACAGCACTAGTGATGGAATGTACACAGCTCTGCAAATATTCATGAGAAAATGCTTTGACACCCACACGCTCCCCAGCTCCTCTGGCACACAGATGCCAGTGAAAGGGGATGCCCAGAGCAACTAATGGGCATCTGTGGCTCTCTAACTTAGACAAACTGAGACCTTCTCAAAACAGGCAGCAAGATGCAAGAAGACAGAACCCTAACTTGTTTTTGACCCATTTAACCACATATTGAATTTGTCCAACATCCATGAACTGATCATTAAAGTTGTGCAACACTGGAAATAAAAAAAAATTGAGTGGTGTGCAGTGCAGCATTTGAGGTCTTGGATTTGGGAGTGACACAAAAGTGTGAATGCTGGTTCCATCACTTGGTTGTGTGACCTTAAGCAAGCCACTAACCTGTCGGAGCCTGTTCTCATGCCTAAAGTGATAGTAATGGAATCTACCCTAAAAAGTGATATAATTCTAACATCATCTGCCCCTCTGTGAACTTTCAAATTCCTCCTCATCCTTCTCCTCCTACTTCTCTCAGGTCCTTCCTCAGTTTCAGGAACTCTTTTCACCCTCTTTACCTTCCCCAAAGCCTTCATGCAAATTCCAATGTCAGGAGATACAAAAGAAGTCAGAAGAGTCACTCTCTCCCCCTCCTCCTATTTACTTTCTGAGATGGGAGATAATAGATCATTTGTCTTCATCTTATGATAGGCGGGGCCCCAGAAATGGCGCTTCCATGGCAGCAGTATTTAACCACAGTGCAATGGCAGTCAAAAACCCACAGCAGACTCTCATGTTCCCCCATAGCACTAGATAGCAAAAGTGCAATTTCCTCATCTTAGACTTGTAGAGAGCTGGGGACAGGTCCAGTCTAATAAACAAGAACTTTCTTTGGGACTCTGCTAAGCAGCACATTTCCTGCTGTGCAGGAAGTTTTGTGTTATAGGTTATAGCTCCATCACTCAAATAAGCAATAGGTATTTCCCTGCAGCATTGAGCACAATTCTTACCTGAGCAAGAAGGAAAAAAATCCCCTTATTTTTGTCTCTCCACGAGTTCACCTTTATAATGTCTTGATGGTCTCTAATACGTGTTCTGATTTCAACATTTTGGAATTCTGAAGTCACACTATTTAGTTACTATATATCAGAACTGAAAAAATCTGTACAAGTTACTCTTCATGTCCTAAACTGGCAGCACTCCTCTGAAATGTAACCTGAAATCCTCTATTTTAGTCTAATGGAAATGAAGACCAGTTGGTTCTAATGCTCCATAAACTGTTAAAAATCACCATGTTCTATATCAACAGCGTATTATTATCTCCTGTCTCCCTGTATCTGAACCAATATTAAATATTTTAAACATTAAATTTAAACATTAAATAATAGTTATAATTAAATAATCATCATTAAATAACCGCATGCAGAATGATATGAAGTGTACTGTCCTGACAGAGCCTTGTCTCTTGGTTCCTGCAGTCAGTCATTTAACTATTTTGGGGGGATGGTGGAGTTTTCCTTTAAAGCCACTCCAGGGGCCTCCCCGGTGGCGCAGCGGTTGAGCGCTGGGTTGCGAAGCTGCCCGCAGCCTCTGGGGCACCAGTTCGATCCCCAGCTGCTCCCCGGCCACCAGAGGAGGGTCCCACATGGCGCACAGACCTCTCCTGCCGCCCGCTGCTCCCCTCAGCAGTGTACTTCGGTCCTTCTGCCTGCTCTGCTCTCCCCTCTGGCTCTGGTGAATTCTCTCACCCTCCCACACTTCTGACTGTACCCAGTGCTTGTATAAATAAATAAATAAATAAATAAATAAATAAATAAATAAATAAATCTTTAAAAAAAAGTACTATTTAAAAAAAAAATAAAAAAAAAATAAAGCCACTCCAAGTTCCTGACATCCTCAAGCTAAAGTCCAAAACTGGAGGAAATATTCATCAGAGAATCAATCTCTCTCTCTCTCTCTAACACATGTTCTCTCAGTTCTTTGAAGGTAGGCATGAATATACTCGGTGGGTCGTTTGGTGTTCAATGTACTGTGGAGACTAAACAAATCCTAAAACAACAAGCACAATTACATTACTGCTATAATTTCAGTTTTGGATTTGGTGCTGGTGAGGAGGAAATCAGCACACTCGCTCACTCAGGAGGCGTTTTTAGCTAGAAAAGCTACAAGTGTTTTAGGTGTTGTGTTCTAGTCAAATAACAGTCCATTTTAAAAATAAAGATTCCCAGGAGAGTAGGAGCAATTGCTTGTCACAAAGGGCTGGGTAGCTTTTTGTTCCTGAATGTGCTTTCTGTTGACTCAATCTGCACTTGTTTTGAACAGCCACTTACAGTCCTTGGTGGGTAAAGCTGAGCTAATGTTCCTCATGGAAAGTTTTACAAACCCACAATCACTCAAACAATACACTTAAGCAAGCACTCCTGTTCCAACAGATGTTCCTGATGAGGAGGAAGGGAGGAAAGCTAATTTTCCAAGTGGAGCACGCTGATTCCAGAGGGATTCATACCAGATACAAAGAAGAGATTTTCAAAGATATTTCCGTTCTTAGAAGTTTGGGCCTCACTTCTCTCATGCTGTGACGGTGGAAATCACGGGAGAGACCCCCCCCCCCCGCAGCACTCATGACCTTGCTTACTCAACTCCTACGTGAGCTACGCACTTCACCATCATTTCATTTCCGCCTCATTCTAACTCTCGTTAAAGCAATAGGACTCAGAGAGGCTAGGCAACTTGTCCAAAGTAGCGTATAAATAGAAAGTGGGTGTGCCTGAATCCAAATCCATGTCTAACTTCTCCATGAGAAGTAGTAGGTTAATATGGATTAAACCTGATAAAATGCAGGCCAGTTTTACAGAAAAGTCTTGGTTGAAAGTTCTAAATGTTAACAAAGATTAACTGCCTTAAGAATGGGAAGCTGGGGGCCTCCCTGGTGATGGAAGTGTTAAGACACAACCTATGAAGCTATCCGCAGCCACTGCAGCATGAGTTTGATCCCCGGCCAAGGAGCTACCCACATGGCGCAGCAGACCTCTCCTGACTCACCCGCTGCTCTCCTCAGCAGTGCATTTCAGTCAGTCTGCCTGTTCTGTTCCCCACTCTGTCTCTGGTGAATCCTCTCACCACCAACCCCCCACCTCTGGCCTATACCCCAGCTCTTGTATGCATAAATAAATCTTTGAAAAAAAAAAAAAAGAATGGGCAGCTGATATATCAAGGTCATGGGGTAACAGACAAGAGAAGTGGAGGGATTCCCCTCCTATTCCTATTCACTAGTATTTTCTCCCTTTCCCTTCACACTGTCTCCTCTTCAATTTCCCATCTTTTTTTTCCTATAGCCTTTTTGTTTCCTTTTTCACACTGTAGCGAAGAATTTGAACGCTGTATTTAATGACCCTGTGTTTAAATCTAAGATTCATTACTTTAAAAAAAAATTTTAATAATTTAAATTGAAAAAAAAAATTTAATTATTTTATTGAGGTAATGTTGGTTTACAATACTGTTTATGTTTTAGGGATATAAGTTCACATCTCTTCAAGTGTATGTTAACCACATCATCCCTACCCCCGAAGCACCAATTAACCCTTCACCATAGCCCATTGAGGCCCCTCCCCGTTTCATTCCCTCCACTCTGCCGGCCCCCACAGGTAGCCTCAGTCTACAGGTAGATTTCAAAAGTTTGTTTTGGTTTAGTTTGTCCCTTTGCTTTGTTTCTTTATATCTCACATATGAATGAAATCATCAGTCTTTTTCCTTCTGAATTATTTTGCTTAACATAATCCCTTCCAGTCTCAACCCTGTTGTCACAAATGGCAACACTTCATCTTTTTTATGTCTAAGTAGTATTCCATTTTCTTAATCTATTCATCTGTCATTGGGTACTTGGGTTATATTAATCCCTTCAAATTAATGTTTTTACATTCTTTGGTACCTAGAAGTGGACATGCTAGGTCTTATGGTAGAAGGTTTTAAGAAACCTCCATATGGCTTTCCATCAGGGCTGGATCAGTCTACATTCCCAACCCCAGTGAACAAGTTTCTTTTTCTCTGCATCTTTGTCAACACTTGTTGATGTTTGTTCTTTTTGATGTGGGCTGATCTAAGATGAGTGAGGTGGTATCTCACTGTGATTTTTATTTGCATTTCCCTGATAAACAATGATGATGAACATTTGTTCATATGCCTCTTGACCATCTGAATATCTTCTTTGGAAAAGTGTGTTTAATTCTTCTAAGACTCATATCATATTGTGCGACTTTGGGAGATCATGTACCCTAAGTCCAATTTTTTTAAAAAAAAGAAAAAAATTTTGCACACAAGAGCTGGGGTACAGGCCAGAGATGTGGGGGGGGGGCGGTGACAGGATTCACCAGAGTGGGGAACAGAAAAGGCAGACTGACTGAAATACGCTGCTGAGGGGAGCAGCGGGCAAGGATAAAACCCATCTTTTATGTTGAGGGAGTTAAATCAGATAATATATATAAAGAGTTGGTCACATCACTAGCAGAATAAATGGATTTTTTTTTTAACTTCGAGGGTCAGTGAGGCTTGGATGAAATGGCATACAGTTTAGACAGTTGTGGCTTTGAGTCCTACCAACACTTACCACTAAGTGATTTGGACCAATCTTGTAACCATTCTATAACTCAATTTCCTTATTTGTAAAATGGAGTAATATAGAACAGATTTTGAGAGATGAGCAAATGAAATGATAGACAGAATCAACAGATAACATACAAAGCTCCTCTCAGTAGAACTTGGAGTAATTCACTTGTTTTCTAAAGGCCCATGTTTGCCAACACTTGATCTATTTACTTAAGCACTTAAGCACGTCACCACTAAGGACCAGGAAGTGCTACAGCACTAAGGAATTTTAATTCTTTTTAAAAAGATTTTATTGATTTGCCCGTTGTTTATAATAATGTATCATTTTGGGAGCACAACATCATGCCTCAACATGTTCCAATGTTCATCTGCCCGCCACCAAAACCCCAGGGCCAATACGCTCTGACCTTACCCCCTGTATGCTCTCCTTCCTTCCCTCTTCTCCTGCTGGTGACCAACATAGTTTCCAGAGACTAACAGTAATTTTGTTGTGTTTTGCCAGCTGTTGTTCTATTTTTTTTAGAAATTTATATTCCACAAATGAGAATCCATAAGTTAATTGTTCTTCACTTTATGACATATTTCACTTAGAATGATCACCTCAAGACCCCCCCATACTGTCCAAATGTCACTATTTCATATTTTTAATACCACAATTTATTTATTCAGTCATCTATTATGGGCATTTAGGTTGACTTCATGTCTTAGCTATTATGAATAATCTGCTATGAACACAGAGATGCACAATCTTTTTTTTTTTTTTAAAGATTTATTTATTTATTTATACAACCACTGGGTACAGTCAGAGGCGCAGGAGGGTGAGAGAATTCAGCAGAGCCAGAGCGGGGAGCAGAATAGGCAGAAGGACTGAAGTACACTGCTGCGGGGAGCAGTGGGTGGCAGGAGAGGTCTGCGCGCCATGTGGGACCCTCGCCCTGCAGCCGGGGATCAAACCGGTGCAGCAGAGGCTGCGGGCAGCTTCGCAACCCAGCGCTCAACCACTGCGCCACCAGGGAGGCCCATGCACAATTTTTTTGTATTAATGTTTGCATATTCTTGGAATAAATACCTAGGAGTGATATTGCTGGATCATATGATATTTCCATTTTTATTTTCTTAAAGAATTTCCACACTGTTTTCCACAGAGACTGGAAATTTACAAGGAATTTAAATTTTGAAGCTATCTTTTGAGGCTATACAATAAACATAAAAAGAAGGTAGAATGATAAAGTGCAATGAAAAGGAAGCCTGGGTCCAGTATTGCTTGGGCATTAACTGCCTGTACAACCTCATATAAGTCTGTGGCTGTATCTGTAACTTAAGGGAATTGGTCTAGATTAGTGAGTAGTGTCTGGAAACATTTTTGATGGTCACCATCTAATGGGTAGAGGCAGGGATGCTGCTAAACATCCTATGATGCACAGGACAGATTCTTACAACAAATAATTATCCAGTAAAAATAAAAATAGTGCTGATGTTGAGAATCCCAGACCTAGATGACAGCTAAGTTCCCTTTGTGCTCTAACATTTTAAGAAACTACGATGAGGCGGCACCAACACCAAACAGATGACTTTCTTTCTAATATCAACCAACCAACAGCTTCTTATGAAGTTGCTCCAAATTTCCTTAAGGCCGTGTGTGGGGGGTGTAGGGTTGGATTTTTCCCTTAGCTATTTGGATATTCTGAAATCAGTGCAAATTTCTGAGACCCAAAGATGGAAGAGAACCAGAGATGAAGGAAGCACAGTTCTCTGGGGACTTGGCTTCTCACCTTTGCCATTAGAATCAGGTTTTCCAAAGCCAGGAGATTCCTTTTGGGAAAGATGATTTAAGTAAGTCTGAATCAAGATCAGAAGAAAATGTGATACAACAGCAGAGATGAGTGTCAAATACATCAGGCTAAGTGAAAGAAATCAGACCTAAAAGGTTACATACTGTTTTATTTCAATTATATGACAAAACTGGAGGGACAGAAAACAGACCAGTAGATCCCAGTCAAATTACACTACTTTGTAATTTGACTACAAAGAGATGAAGAAATTTTAGGGATCATGGACTGTTTTATATACTAATTACAGTGTCAGCCACACAACAGTATATGTTTGTCAAAACTGACGGTACTGTATACCAAAATGATAAATTTTTACAGTGCCTAGATTATACTTCAGTAAGACTGATCCCTCTTCCCTCACCTGCCCAAATGTGATCCCATATGCTGTAAAAAGGTTTACTATGCTTTATGACAATCTGCCTCTCATATGCATGGTGGCCTCAGAGTCATGGGGATCAGGGTTAAGTCTAGGCTCTAATTTCTATGTTAAAACAATGAGTCTCTCTCACCATGGATAGGAGTCCTGTCACCATCTGCAACCTCTGGCCCTACTCCAGCCTATGACTGAGAAAGGTTCCTTTCCTTCTCTTTTATCTTGATGTCCCTTCAAACCAATGAGTACCTTAGACAATTAATAAACAAGCCAAAATAAACCCCAGGAGATGCTAGTTTTATCTTTCTGCACAGGCTTCCTGTCATTTGGTCTTTTCACTGAACTTCAAATAAGGCAACAAAAGCAGCAGCGTATTTATGGCTGCCCACTCAATTATTTTTACACATTCAAGTTACATAAATGTATAACATAAGCCTTGCACCAAACTCAGCCCAAGCTTGTTGATATAGGTAGACAAAGTAGATTTGCTCTGTTTATACTGGTACACGGACAAACACAAATACACACACACACCCCTCTTCTGATCTATCAAAGGTTATTTGTGTCTTAAGGAGTAATATTTAATTCTTCTTATGTACAGTACAGCTCTAGGCATGCTATCACCCGGGGAAAACTGAAATAGCCATCAAAATGCTCACACTTTCTGCTAACAGACCACTGTCTTCTATGCCAAAAACACAGTCACAACTGCGAACTGCTATAGGAGTCCCACCCTCTTACAGAGAGTCATTTCCTTCCTTGTCTCTTCTTGATGGATCTCTGTGGAACCGTTACAAATACCAGCAACCAGATACTTCACATGCTTGAGTGCTAGATAAAGATCAAGGGCCACCAGACAAGTCGAGACCTGTCAGTGTCTTCATCTTCCCAAGGACAGAGAAGACTTGCTAGAGGCCATGTATATCATTACTGCTTATTTTCTGCTGAGCATTGGTAGGAAACTTACTGTGACTACAAAGCAGGGACTAAGTATTACAACAGAAGGGACCCACAGAGACAACAAAGCCCATGTGGTCAAGAGTCTTGTTTCCACCTGCTCTCATGAGCAGGGGAAAAATGGAGTGATTACACTTCCATGGTTTAGAGCTATCCAGTCATATTCAGACGTCTGCATCAGCAGAAAATCAGTACTGTTCTCTAAGTCACTCACACTTGATAATGTTGTCCCTTGGGGATAGCTAGAAAAAATTTTAGAAAAGACTAAAATACTTTAGCAGAAAACATGTTTTGGCTCTTTAGTCAAAGGTATACAGATGAATATACAAAGTTATCCAGGGTTCCCCTCAAATATTCCCATTTCCAAAGCACGTATTCCTGCAGTGTTTTCTTTCCTTTTTAAGTATGATGATACTGACTCAAGAAAGGCCAAATAAATGATTTTTCTAATTTTAGGATTTGCACAGAGAGAATTCTGGTAGCAGCTGGGGTGAAGGCAAGGCTTGCTGGCCACCCTGGGGACTAAATACATGATATCAACAGAGCTCAACCCAGAACAATACTGCTGCTTCACAGAAACAGAAGTCCTATAGACCCATCTGGCCAGATCTGCTGCCAGAAACCTGTAGAGAGGCATGCACAAGAAAGTTGACAAACAGGGCCTCCCCTGGTGGTGCAGCGGTTGAGCGCTGGGCTGCGAAGCTGCCCGCCGCCTCTGCAGCGCTGGTTTAATCCCCGGCCACTGGCGAAGGTCCCACATGGCACGACAGACCTCTCCTGTCCGCTGCTCCCCTCAGCAGTGTATTTCATCACTCTGCCTGTTCTGTTTCCCGCTCTGGCTCTGGTGAGTTCTCTCACCCTCCCGCACTTCTGACTGTACCCAGTGCTTGTATAAATCAATCAATCAAAAAATACATATGTAAAAAAAAAAGAAGGGTAATGAACAATCTTAGCCTCCAAAGCCTTGGTTGGTCTTCACAATCCTCAGCAGATAAGCAGAAGTCACCTCTTCCACATCACACAGGCTGGCAGACTACCCCTCTTGCCCTCTCAGTCTATGCTCAAGCAAAGCCTAAAACTCAAAGAAGAGAATAGCCACCAGGATTCCCGAGCCCTCATGCTGCATAGAGCAGCAGACTACCTCTGAGGTAGGTGAACGTTTACCTCCACAGGAGCAGAAGACTACCGGAACTAACTTGTACGCACCTGAATCATGCTGAGGCTCAAGTGTAAATGGACACTAGCCAACTTCCGTGCACTGAGCATGCAGCCTCTCCTCACCAACTTGCTCTTTCTGCAACTGATGCCTCTCACTAGCCCTTCTCAGATCAAAACATCATTCATTTCTGACAAAATGATCATTAGAAATAACCAGGGCCCAGATTCCATGTCAATGGCCCAATAATTATCCAGCTAGGAAGAACTGAGCAGAACAAAGGAAAAATGAGGTTACCACATCCTGAGACGCATAGTGGGGATCCTCCGGGTTGACTGACCAGTAGCAGTAATCAAAACCGAATGCCACAATCTTCTCTCGGGAGTCACCAAAGCTGTCCAGTCGACTGTCGACCTAAAGTCAAACATAAGATTAATGTCTTCCCCATTAAAATATCAGAGTCTGGCCAGTGGCACTTGATTCCTTTTTGCTAGAGAGAGACCTGTGCTGTCATCAGAATCTTTATAAGGATTGCTGAAAAAGAAAATAATAATCACCTTGACCTCATCTCATTAGGTGCAAACAGAACCCCAGAGAATTACATTTGTCTCACACTGACATATCCCTGTCTACATATGAACCGACCACAGGAGGCATAGGAAAGGTTGGAAGGAAAAGTCTTTCTCATTCTGGGCTTCTTCTTACCACTACCATTTATTGTCTAAGCATCATATCTAGGTAGATGATACCAGGATTGCATGAGTAGTTTGAACACTGGGTCTAGCCGGCTCTATAAACCTAGGACTTTCACAGGAGCCCCTCACTGGGGACTCTCAGTAAATTAGAAATCACACTGGACAGAAGAACTAGGATCAATCCAACTGCCAAAGGCAGATGAGAGTAGAGCCAGAGGTTGGAACTGCATCGACCTCCAGGTACTGGGGAGACTACTATTCACAGATACGCTGTCTTACTATTTTTTTTTAAAGATTTATTTATGCATACAAGAGCTGGGGCACAGGCCAGAGATGTGGGGGGGTGAGAGGATTCACCAGAGACAGAGCGGGGAACAGAACAGGCAGACTGACTGAAATACACTGCTGAGGGGAGCAGCGGGCGAGACAGGAGAGGTCTGCTGCACCATGTGGGTTTCTCTCTGGCCGGCCGGGGATCAAACTCATGCTGCAGAGGCTGCGGATTGCTTCATAGTGCAGTGCTTAACCCCTTGCGCCACCAGGGAGGCCCCCTGTCTTACTATTTAAAGTTTAGACTCTGTATAGGGAGAGACAACCTCTCCCACAAACCACCACAAACTACAGTAGAATAAGGCTGTCAGAAAACTAAGAGATTCTTGGTAAATAACTGACCTCAGGGATGTAAGCAGCCAAGGAGGAGTGCAGAGGGGCATATTAGAGTTTTGATCCTGGCAAGGATTTACTCCTAAAAACCAAAGATATTAGATCTCAGGATAAAGCAGTTGAAGTGATTAGGGAACAGAGATGTAAAAGAGAAGCGCCAGGGAATAAAAAGTATTTTGTCCCTGGGAGCTCCTGTTGAAAGTTTGGCAGGTCATGTTTAGATCACATCACAGGAGTAATGTGGGAGTGGACATGGCAGGGAGCACTGGGATCCAGATAACACTCACTCATGCAAGCAGCTTCCACAGCTCTCAGGAATTTGGGCTACCACCTGCAGCAATACTCACATGGCCTGATTCCCAGTCTCTCTCCACTCCCCACTCTCTCTCCAAGGCCCAGAAAGGAAGAATTCCTTCTACTTCTGCTGACCTCATAAATGGTAGAACGGGATGGAGGAAATCAGCCCTAGGAGGGGGTAAGGGGTGGGGAAGGAAGTTCCCTGTTTGTCCAGTTGTGACTTGCAGCTCAGTTAAATCCATGAAAGAGAATTTGTTAGCAACACATATTAAGGACCAACTCCCTCCAGGAATCTGAAGGTTCTTATCTGGATCTCACTATGGTCAAAACAAATCCTGCAGTAGCAGATACATACGAAAATCCCTACTAATGCATCTAGATGAAGTGATAGAAAACAAGAGGTTTGGGATAGAGTGTAACAGATGGTCAGGTGAGTTAAATATGCACACAGATTGCCCCCAGCATGATCTAATTAGCCATGCCCCCATAACAGTCCATGTGTTTACTTCAAAGTAGCTCCTGACCAATTTCCAAAACAGCTGCACTGTATTTGACAACCTGAGCTATAGTAGTTACATCCCCTGAACTTCTTTCCTGCTTTATTTTTATATTTGCTTCGTGGTTGGTCAAAGCTCATCCCACAATTTCCCTATGTGTACTTCCCTCTCCTACTATCCCACTCTAAAACACATCCCCACATACACCTTCACCCCACTAGCCCCTGTAATAATATTAGCTCTTCTAGAAAGAAAAAGGAAAATAATTTCAGGCTTACCTTTAAATTCCTGATTTTTGCCACTTTGCCATCAACTTCCACAACAATTCTTCCCCCTTCTTTGGTCTCCCTAGAAACAAGATCCAAACCAATATGAGAAGAAACACTGAGAGTTTTTTTTTTTTTCTTAATCAAGAAAAGAGAAGCTGAGACCACTGTTAATTGAGACAAAATGTTTCCCTACTGCCATCTGTAACTGGGGTCTCTGTCTCCTTAAGCAGCTATACCACATCTAAGAGTCTCTATCCACTGGCATCTTCTCTGAATGGTTAGAATTTGACTCTGGAACATTTAATAGTCACTGTTATTGAGCACCTGCTATGGGTGGGGCATTGTATTGGCTGTAGTACATGTTATACTTTACCTTACACAACTCCCTAACACTGAATCCTGATACAGCTTTGTTTTAACAGAGAGAGAATTATGTTACTTGTCCAAAATCACAAGGCTACCAATGGCAGAGCTGGGATTTAAACCCAGATTTCTCTGACCATAAAACCTGGGCTCTCAACTATACCTTATAAATCAGGTGAGGAAACCTGGAGAGTATCCTTGGCTTAGCCCACGCTATGGTCCTCCTTTTCTCTGGGATTTTGAGCATGGACAGTAATGATAAAAGTTCTGGAGTAGGGGCCTCCCCGGTGGCGCAGCGGTTGAGCGCTGGGTTGCAAGGCTGCCCTCAGCCTCTGCGGCGCCGGTTCAATCCCCAGCTGCTCCCCGGCCACCGGAGGAGGGTCCCCCATGGTGCGCAGACCTCTCCTGCGGCCCGCTGCTCCCCTCAGCAGTGTACTTCGGTCCTTCTGCCTGCTCTGCTCCCTGCTCTGGCTCTGGTGAATTCTCTCACCCTCCCGCGCTTCTGACTGTACCCAGTGCTTGTATAAATAAATAAATAAATATTTAAAAAAAAAAAAGTATGAAAAGTTAAAAAAAAAAAAAAAGTTCTGGAGTCTCCTGTATTGAGATCCTGAGAACTTCTTCCCTAAATCCTTTCCTTATATCTTCCTAAATTGGAATGAGAGTCAAAAGCCTCAGGAATCATCCCATGTTACAGTTCTATAATAATACTGCTAACAAATTAGCCACCCTCACCATTCACTTTAAAGGGCTTAATCGAAGTGATTCACATAACTGAAGCCCCAAATGAATGATATATACTCTATTTTAGCTATGAAATCCTTTTTCATAACCTAAAGAACTTTAGCTAAAGTACTCAAGGCCAGAATTTTAATAGATATGAATTCAATTCATTAACAGTTCCTCAATTACAGTGAAATGTATAAATTAAGTTACTGCCAGTTTGGGATCTCAAAGCTGAGAAAATACATTGTCTCATTTTTATCTTTTCTAGGGGTTCCCAAGATGTAATCTTGAGAATACAGTTGGAAGATACAGGCTACACAGTAAGATAGGGGTCTTGAGGTTTAATTTGTTTTAAAATACAGTGAGGTTGGGGTAAAGCCCTAGATAGAAAATTCCACTCTCCCAGGTAATGAGATTTTTGTTGCTAATTTCCCCAAGGCCCTGATGCTCTTGCACATTTCATGCTAAGTAGTACTTAAGGCAGCAGATATTCTTAGTGCCCCGAAATCATAAAAGGCCCACCTCAGCCCTCAACTTTCCTAAAGAAAATATTTCATATTTGATATTGATATTTTATAACTAAGTTTTACAATATTTTATAAGTTTTTTCTTTTTGCATATTAAAGTTGGTTTTATTATTCACCCCCATGATAAAAGTAATATATAGATTACAGTAAATCGGTACAGTAAAGGGGAAAACCCTTTATAGCTTTTCCAAATCTATTGCCTAATTTTTTAAGGAGTGCCTTATTATAAGGCGTCGTATAGGGCTCTCCAGCATAAAGCAGCCCCCAATTGGCCCCCCCAAAAAAGAGTCCTGAACTTGAGCTTTTGGCAGAAAGATGTGACACTGGAGGAGAGTGATATGCTATTCCACACCTGCCTGGACCACTGCCGTGGGTAACCAAGGGTCCCAAAACAGTCTAGGACAAAATGAAGGTGAATTAAAGTTGAGCAGAAAAGGGGCACCAATCTCAATTAGAGAGCCGATGTCACAGAGTCCAGTGTAAGTCTACCAAGGAAGAACATTAAACAGGGCACAATGGAGCTACTGCCACTTGCCTGTGGGGTCCTTGAACGCTACCAACACCCCTTTGGGTTAAAGGTTTCAACAGAGTTTTCAGTTACATTTATCCTAAGACAGTGTTTCTCAAAGTGTGATCCCAGGCCATTCTCATCAGAATTACAGATGGTGGGGCTACTTAATTTGAATTCCTGTTAACAAGTTACACTACAACAAGCTCACCAGGTGGATTAAATGCATACTATAATTTGAGAACCAATCTCCAAGAAGGGAAAACAACCAAACCATTACCACTTGCTATACATATATAAAACTTTAAAAAAAATAGGCAGCAGTCCATCTGCCCACCTGTGACTTTTCACCAACTCTCTCCTCTGCAGGGCAGCAGCTTCTTGCCTGCCCGTGACCTGTCCCTGCCGGGACTTCTCCTCACTGACCTCCCTCAGTGGAGGCCACTTTCCTCAAGGCCGACTGCCTGCCACTATGCAGGCCTCTCTCAACAAACCTGTCCCTTTGGGGCAGCAATTCCTGCCCACTTGTGTCTATGCAAGTGTCTCTAACTCTTCCGTCCTTTTTTCTAAACCTGCTCTTATAAATATAAAAAAATAGATGGCTAAGTATAAGGAGGGGAATGTTAAAAATTATTATCTACTTAACATTTTTTGGACACTTTAAAATGAGTCAGGCTCTGTGTTAAGTATTTTTTTAAGGTTTTTTTGAATGAATGAGTGATTTGATTTTTTATTTTTTTATTTATTTATACAAGCACTGGGTATAGTCAGAAGCGCGGGAGGAATTCACCAGAGCCAGAGCGGGGAGCAGAACAGGCAGAAGGACCGAAGACACTGCTGAGGGGAGCAGTGGGCGGCAGGAGAGGTCTGCGCGCCATGTGGGACCGGCCTCCGGTGGCCGGGGAGCAGCTGGGGATTGAACCTGTGCTGCAGAGGCTGCGGGCAGCTTTGCAACCCAGCGCTCAACCGCTGCGCCACAGGGGAGGCCCTGTGTTAAGTATTTTTAATGTGTTATTTCACTTAATCTTCATAAAAGCCATTGAACTAGTTATCCTAACTTACAGATTTTTTTAAAAGCACAGAAAGGAAAAAAAAAAAAAGCACAGAAAGGGAAGATAATGTATGAAAAGCGACTTTTGACAGGGCAGTTGGGAGGCGTGTTCCAGAGGCTACAATTCTGGCAGACTAGGACACGTTCTCAGTGATGACGAATTTTGGATTGATAATTGGCAATATCTTATAATGAGATGTGATATTTCTGATTATGGGCAACTGTGAAGTAGAGGGAAGAGTATCAAAATCATTTCCTACATTATTTTACTGAGGGTCAGTTCTAGTCCTACTGTGCAAACAGGCATCTGATTGAGAAAAAAGTGCAACTTTAATGTATCTCAGGAAGAAGTAGCTTGGTCTGGTTAATCATATCTTGGCTTACCTACTTCTACATCTTATGCAAGAAAGACCTAGTGAGATTGTCAGTAGAAAAAAACAAAAAATGGAAGCTTAGGCCAGATGATCTCTAAGATTATCTGTACAACAGTTGCAATTTGTGTTAACTGAGTCTGTGCCAATGACTTCTTTGGAGGTTAGCTTAAACCATGTAATGAGCAGAGTCCCTACATTTAGGTGAGGCTGAGGGAAGATGACGGAAGGCAACAGATCCTGGAGTATAACTGCATCTCTGCAGGATTCTGTGAGAGAAATGGTCTCACTCAGCTGGGGTTACTCAGGGTTTACCCATATCTTCTGAACCTGTGCTCCTGAATCTTCAGGCTGCTATAACCTACTCACACCTGGATATCTGAGTCTTGGCATTATACCACTTGCTGCTCAAGGCAATTAAGCTAAAAGTAAATAAGCTTTTGTGCCCTTCTCTCCCCCTCACTTTTGTTGGACATGTTATTCTCTACTGTGGCTGCAAATAATTCCATTTCAGCATTCTCTCACTCTAATCCCTACTATCACAATTCTTGGTTCCCAAGGAACTAAGAAGTTTCTATTAGGTGTTATCTTGAGGGCTCTAAAAGAAAAGTTCTGCAAAAAGAGGAGCTGCTCCAAAGGGTAGGAACTGCACCTGTGAAAACCCCCTAACCTTGAGCCACCACATCCAATTATGCAGAAGGCAGATGCCATAAGCCATTTACCAATCTAAACATCACAGTCAGGCAACTGCTGCCCTCATCCTCCATGATACTTCTTATGCCGTTTTTCTTGATTCTTTCCCCAATCTCAGTGCTCTTCTCACTCAAATGCGTGCTTTGCCAAAACCAATCAATCACCTCCATATGAGTATAAACATGTCAGTACTAAGTTGTTTTCCCTTTTTGCCCAATTTTCAAGCCATCTTATTGTCCAGGAAAAATTTTAAAAGTCTCAAATAATTCCATTATGTATGCTCTGGTCCCAAAACACACAATGCCAATTTTATCTCCCATCACTCACCTTCCTCCACACATCCTCTCCCCAAACAACCAAAAATTATCTCTTTTCTAACAGCTCATCTGCTGTGCCTTCCGGTGATCTTACTACAGAGTGATTTTTCCACCTTTTCCACCTGTTACCAAACCAATAGAAATCCAAACACCAAATCTCTTTGAGGTCTTCCATGACTCTCCAAGTCTATGGGTGGAAAATTAGTGAAGGGGGAAGAAACGTGGCTGGATACTGGAGGCCTCAAGAGCTGAGAGGCGCAGGATCACACTGACCCACCAGGAAATGGGCTCTGCCCAGGAGGAGGGTTAGAGAGAACTTCCCCTGCTTCAGTTCTGTGGTGGGGTAGGATGAAACCACGCACTCTCGCGGCTTCAATTTCCCTCTCACATCTTACAAGCTGTCTTTCCTTTTTTTTTTTTTGTATGCATACGAAAGCTGGGGTACAGGCTAGAGATGCGGGGTGTGTGTGTGTGAGAGAGAGGATTCACCAGAGACAGTGGGGAACGGAACAGGCAGACTGACTGAAATACACTGCTGAGGGGAGCAGTGGGTGAGACAGGAGAGGTCTGCTGCGCCATGTGGGTAGCTCCCTGGCTGGCCAGGGATCGAACTCGTGCTGCAGAGGCTGCAGATTGCCTCATAGTGCGGTGCTTAACCCCTTGCACCACCAGGGAGGCCCCACAAGCTGCCTTTCTTAACATTTTCACTGGGAAACCCACGTGCACCCAGGTGCACGCCCAATTCAACCTTAATCCCCACAGGCATCCTAGAGACACGAGGAGAGACCGCCCTGTCCCGCGCAGACACACTCTCCCAGCACCTCTCACCCACCCGGCGAGGAAGCCACAACCCGCGCAGGAGGACTCGAGCCACGGTCCCTCCAAACTCCAGGGTTTGAGGGCAGGAGCCCGGGACACCGCGCAGCGCAGCCGACCACCCCCGAAGCACATCGCGAAAGCTCCACGGAGGGCTCGTCCCGAGTCCTCCACGGTCCCGGCCCCTGACCCGCGGCGTGGGACACGGGACCCCGCCCTGCTCCCAGCCACTGACGACTCCGGCGCCCCCTCCAGTCCAGACTCACCTCTTGCTGAGGGGCCGGACTCTCACTGCCACCCGCACGTTCGCCATCCTCCGGCCTCCGCGCAAGGCTCGCCCGTGGGCGCAGCTTGCAGCATCCCCGGCCCCCGCCCCGAGCCCGAGACGAGGCGGCCCCGCCCCGCCCCGCCCCGCCCCGCCCGCCCTGCCCGCCCCACGCGCCTCCCGGGACCGCCCCGCCCAGGCGCGCCGCAGGCAGCCGGGGCGGGGCCTGCGGAACGTCGACCAATCATGAGCCTCGTAGGCGGGAGAGCCCCGCCCCTCTCTGCCGCGCCGGCCCCGCCCCAGAGCGCGCCGCGTGGGGCGTGCCCCGGAGCCCTGCGCTGCCCGACCCGCCTGGGAGGAGCTCGCTTTTGTTCTCGTGCAGCCCGGAGGCTGCAGGCTGGAGGCGAGTCAGTCCAGTAAAAACTTACTGGTCCTCGGCAGTTCACAGATTAGTTTATTCAGCACTTTTATCCGCTGTACTGGCCCACGCTGTCATTTCTGTGGTGAAATTTTAGGGGTAGGGGGCCTCCCTGGTGGCGCAAGGGGTTAAGATGCAACCTATGAAGCGAGCCACAGCCACTGAAACACGAGTTCGATCCCCAGTCAGGGAGGTGACCCACATGGTGTTGCAGACCTCTCCTGACTCGCACGCTGCTCCCCTCAGCAGTGTATTTCAGTCAGTCTGCCTGTTCTGCTCCCCACTCTGTCTCTGGTGAATCCTCTCAGCGCCCCCCCACACACCTGGGGGGGCCTGTACCCCAGTTCTTGGATACATAAATAAATCTTTAAAAAAAAAATCAGGGGCAGAAATGAAATGGGGGAACATCGATATTTTTAATGTTCCCAACGGAGAGGAGTGACTCTCTGAAGAAGCATTTGGAGTGTGAAGTTTAGCGTTCTCACCAGTGAGCTGCTCCCGTTTGTGCTGGAACCTCATGACCACCCTGGCACTTCGTGGTCTCAGAAGAATGCTGTGGGCCGAAAGTGGCCCATTAACTCATCCATGAAATAGCTGTTGAGTACCTACAGAGTCAAGTGCTGGCCGGAGGTGCTGAGGATATCATGTCTTTGTGAATTTCAGAATTTACAGGAAAGGGAAATACATAAATATGTCAAATGATGCTAAGAGTAAAGTAAAGAGATTTAGTCATGGTGTGCGTGTTTGTGTTTGTGTAGGGGGAAAGATACTATTTTATATAGCAATTTCAGGAAAAGCCTTAGTGATAAAGTGACATGAAAAGACTTGGAGAATGAGGGGGTCATGCAAATATATATTTATTTAAAAAATATTTCCTATGTAAGTATAATGAGAATGGAGTGATGGGGATGAAGAGATCTATTTATTTAACAATCTATCGAAGCACTTACGAAAAAGGTGACCCGGGAGAGCCAAAGAGGGTAGCATTAGACCAGTCAAGTTTTTGGACTTCAGGTGCACTAGAAAACCATGGCAGTTTTAAGAAGAGGAAAATGATCTGGGTTATATATATATTTTTTAAATAATAAATTTTATTTTTATATTCCCCATACAATTGCAACCCCCCCATTCTGACCCCAATCCCTCCCCTCCCGCCCCCCACCCCCCAAAAAGTGTCTCTGGTTCATAAGTTTTTTGTTGATTTTGATTTTCACTTTCTTATATTCATTTTCCTGGTCCCTTATTTAAGTTTTCTAGATTCCTGTTATGAGTGAGACCATCCGGTATTTTTGGGTTATATTTTTAAATGATTATTCTGGCTGTAGTTTTGAGACTAGTCTGAGAAGTGGGGAAGGATGAGGCTATTACTGTACGTTAACAGGCAGTGTGTCCCTGTGGTACCTTTCAATGTCAGGCATACTCCAAAAGCTGTTAACCTATTCAGTCGCTCGCTCTCATTTCTTTTTAAAAATACTCACTCCCAGAAGGAAATTCTATGGGGACTCAACCTGAGGGAGTTGAGCAAATATTAAAAAATTAAAAATTAAAAAATAAAAATACTCACCCCCAGAGTAAAGATCAGAATAGCAGATTTACAGTTCAGATTCACCTGCAACCCTTATCTTCTGAATGGCTTCTCTACTCACTGTTACTTTGCAGGGAAATAAAAAATAGAACTACTGATCAACATTTTAAATTCAATTTTTGGGCATGTGGATACTTACAACAAAAAAATAGCTCTGGAATGTCTCTTTTACACTAGGGAGATGTGTGGGATTTACAAATTCACTTCCATCATAATGATGATACGGCTTTGAAAAGACTGTTCTGCCTGGTTTTTCTTTCATTTTTCCTTTTTTACTAGCATAGCAATAAATTAGCTTTTCATTTGGAGGTACACCTCACGCTCAACTTATTTCAAACTTGTGAATTAGACAGCTTGTATGTCTGCATTTTAATTGTGTAAGAAAACAGAGAATCTTCTTCCACATAAGATTCAGACGAGGACCACAAAATTTTAGTTAGAAACAAGTTTGTTTTTATTTTACAGTCAAAATAGACCAAAAAAATATACATATACAACTAGTCATATTTATATTTGTGAACATACACACACACACACACACAAGCACACAGGAAAACACACAAAGAAAAAAACAGTAAGATGTTTGAAACCAAGGCTCGGCTTGAATAAATTTCTGGTGAAATACAACTAAAAGTGTTGCTTAAGTGTCTAGGCAGTGTTTAAGAATAGTATCACCAGTCTTTTATATCTCATTTGCAAAAGTCAGCTTCAAAACAAAATCCCTGGTTGTTTTAGCAGGATATTTTTTTAAGGTTTATTTATTAATGCATACAAGAACTGGAATACAGGCCAGAAGTGCGGGGAGTGAGAGGATTCACCAGAGACGTGGGGAGCCAACCAGGCAGATGTGCTGAAACACACTGCTGAGGGGAGCAGCAGGCAAGACAGAAGAGGTCAGCTGCACCATGTGGGTTGCTCCCTGGCTGGGGATTGAACTCGTGCTGCAGCGGCTGTGGACCGCCCCATAGGCTGCGCCCCAACCACTGCGCCACCAGGGAGGCGCCCTGTCAGTTACATTTGATCTTGACTAGTTTCAATGAAAAGTGGAATGAAAATATATGAAACATAAAGGAAAATTCAGTTTGGTCTTAATGAACTTGGGATCTTAATACTTCAATATAAAGAGGGCTTTTTAAGTATCACTAGCAGTAAAATCTATAAATACCCTTGTTACAGCTGATTAGAAATGAACTTCACAGGACTACATATATTTAAGCAAAAATAAATAGTTCATGATCACTTGGTATTACTAGTTTGGACATGAGCTTTAGAAGTAAAAGGTAAAGGAGGAATTATAACATCATGTTTATGAAGATAATGTTTATGAAGATAGTTTTCTTCAGCTAATATCTTGGGGATACAAGACGAGACTTCCTTTTGTTGTTCTCGCCACTGGAGTATATTTTCTGCCAGTTCTTCTGTTTTAGTCACCAAAATATCCATCTTTGCTAAAGCTTTGCTCTGTAGTATTTGAAGAAGGAAAAAATAGGAGAGAAATAACATCTGTCAATAATTCATCATTATATTACAAAAGGTTAAAATACCAAAAGTTAAAACCTTACCTTCTCCAGGCCTTTAATACAAGGGCTCCTTAAAATTGTGGCCCTCACCGCCCCCCCCCTTTCACTTCTTGATCATCCTCATCCTCAAGTCACCAAGGCTAGACACTCATTACCTTGGATGTGTCCCTTGTTCAAATAGCAGCCAAGTTTGGAAATTTGACCTCCAAAATCCAAAAATCTACACAATCTTTTCTTTTCCTGTTTTAAATTTATTATCTGAACAATTATATTTAGTCTCCAAGTTTGTCCAATTTAGTTCTTCTGCCTAGTCCTCTAACCCACAGCTTATCAAACTTTAATATGCACAGGAATCACCAGGAGTTTGTTAAAACATAGGATCAGATTCTAAAGGTCAAGTTCAATGAAGTCTACAGTTCTGCCTTTGGAACAAGTTACCAAGTGATGCTGATGTTATTTGCCATACTATTAGTAAGGCTCAACCCAAGTCACTTCTCTGTGCCCTACTCTACAAAACAAAACGAAGTTATTGGCGCTCCAGTATTCAGACAGTGAAGTCTAAACTTCTTAGTCTGGTTTCAGCATCAGCCAAAGTGTAGGACCACTGTTCTCCTGAATTACATTTGTACCTTTATTGTCATGTTTTTCCTCACATGCTGCTTTTGGCCAAAGCATTCTTTGTCCAATTTCACTGTTCTTCAAGATTCAGCTCATTACTAACTTCTATATAAAACTTCAGTATTCTTACCCCCCTCCTACTTATAAACTCCCGAAAGTGGTAGTAATCCCTTTGTTTGTGCTTGCTGCATTGACATGACATGACAATACTGACAGAATAAGATTTCTCAGTTAACCAAGCCTGAGAGTACAGAGTAACAAGATTATTATATTACCTAAACAGTCTTTGTTATTAAAATTAGTAAAGGCAGTTTTAGAATGCTGTGGAGTCTTTTGGCAGATGAAAAAGAAATTAATGTTTGGCTTTTTACATGAGTACAGTACTGATATTAAACTAAAGTCAAGCAAGTCATTTAAGCACAGGAAATTTCTTTTTTAAAGATACCTTTTTATAAAACTTTAGTTTCCGTACAATAAAGAACAAAAAGTAGCCCTGAAAATTTAGTTTCCTTACAATAAGAGCAAAAATAGACCTGGAAATTAAGTTTCCTTACAATAAGGAGTAAAAGTAGACCTGAAAGTTAAGTTTCCTTAAAATAAGGAGTAAAAGTTAACCCGAAATATGCTTAATAGATAGCATCTTCTTTCTAATTTTCTGCTGTACTCATTGTGCAAATAAAATACTACTCTCTCAATAAACCCTGAAAATCTGAAGAGAGAGACTAATCTGATCATCTGTTTCTCTCTCATGATAACTACAGTATAGTCCCTTACATGAAGACTATAAAGTGACTTCTAAACATAGTATAAAAGGGCATCTTGATTTAAAAAAATTAGTTCAGGGCCTCCCCGGTGGCGCTGTGGTTGAGCGCGGGGTTGCGAAGCTGCCCTCAGCCTTTGCAGCGCCAGTTAGATCCCCGGCTGCTCCCCGGCCACCAGAGGAGGGTCCCACATGGCGCGCAGACCTCTCCTGCCGCCCGCTGCTCCCCTGAGCAGTGTACTTCGGTCCTTCTGCCTGCTCTGCTCCCCGCTCTGGCTCTGGTGAATTCTCTCACCCTCCTGCGCTTCTGACTGTACCCAGTGCTTGTATAAATAAATAAATAAATCTTTAAAAAAAAATTAGTTCATAATATTAGCTATCAAAGAGTTAAACAAGGAGATTACACATGAGATTCTTACATAAAAGAACTAAAGACAGCTAAATAATGTGGTAGGCAGTGATGAGGTACTTTTACATACTATTGTTACACTTACCATTTTCTTTAGATTTGCATCCAAGTGAGGGATATTTCTAATTGTTTCAAGATGGGTTTCTAATCTCTCAATGAAAGTCACTGCCAACTCCAGCAAATGCACCATATGCCTGCAAGAGTAAAAGTCTTACTTTTAGCAAGACTTAACCTGTCATGGAAACAGAGACGGTGCTGCTCTTACCTGGAACCCAAACTAATGTTAGACAAACCTCAATGTCAACAATTCTCTCACAGATATAAAGGCATTTTTCTAGTTAAAACCTCATTCCAATTCAATCTATTCATTGTTGGTGGAGAGTGAAGGCAATAAGTATCATGTACCTCACTGAAAAGCCTATATACTTACAACTATTTTGAATCTGTGCATTTGCAAAATGCTTTACAATCACTACTCAGTTCTTCTGGTGTGTGTATGTATGTGTGTGTATGTGTTTGTGTGTGTATGAAATATATAATATACACATTAATGGTATTGTACTGTACTGAATAGATTCTAAGATACACAAGAATGAGATTTTTAATATCCATTAATTTACTACAAGATAACAAAATATGACATTAAGCAAAGGTCAGCTAGTAAGGCACTGGTGGAGAAAGTTAGTGATCAGATTCCCAAATGCCTGATTCCTTATTTTATTACTATTTAATATTAATAAACTCCATTTTCAATTTGATAACTTGTAATACCCCTATGAGGAAGCGAGCAATAGAAAGTATCCCCATTGTATGAAATGGGAAACCTATGCAAAAATTGAAATCATTTGCCCAAGGCTTTGAGACATATAAACGGCAGAGATGAGACCAGAACTCAAGTTATTTTCTCTCCTTCAGTTCACATTTTTTTCATCTGCCGCGGCTTAACTCCCCAACAGAATTTTGGTATATAGGCAACATTAATGCAACAATAAATTTCCTTCATAGAAGACAATCTATACATATCAAAAATGATCTTTAACCACCTAACTTTATATTACAGATCTAATTTCTTTCATTAAAGTCATAATGTGTAATTCCCAAAATAATAGGTGAAAGGAACTCTTCTCTTTGCCACAGCTTATAACTCTTTAAAAGCAAAGGATTTTCTATCGGATGGTTTTACTTATAGGAGGAATATAGGGGAACCAAACAAGGAATCATGGGGAAAAAAAAAATAAAAAATGCAACAAAACAAAACAAAAATAAACAGACAACTATAAATCAGAGACATTCTGCAGGGGTGGGGGAGGGAGAGGAATCAAAACAGGGCGGAAAGAGCACAGGGACTATGGTGATAGCGCACAGGTGAACTGGTGGTAGGAATTCTATGGGAGCTACACCTGAGAAAAGAAAGCAAACATTGTAAAAAAAAAATGAAAAATGACATAAAATATAAATAAATAAATAATTTTTTAAAAAAGCAAAGGATTTTCTTTCTAGTTTGATATATCATAACTAGTAATAATGTTAACATATACAATCACTAGAGCATTGCTTTATGATTTATACTATAAAATAACTACTGTCTAAAAATTACCTGTAAAAAGATATGTAACAATCTCTACTTTTTAGTCTAACCTGTGATAGACAGCTTCAATAGGCAAGTTTTCCTGGCACATGGGTTTCAACAGTCTTTGCCTTAGGGACCGCTTCTCTTTTAGCACCGCTTCCAAATGAGCATTCATGCTTTGCAGAATTTGACACTTCTGAGCTACCAAACCAGAAACAATAATTACAGTTAGAAATAGGACAAGTAGGGCCTTCCCTGGTGGCACAGGCTGTTGAGCGCCACACTGTGAAGCTGTCCGTAGCCTCAGCAGCGATGGTTTGATCCCGGCTGGTTAGATCCCAGCCAGCTGGCAAAGGTCCCACGTGGCGCAGCAGGCCTCTCCTGTCTCGCCCACTGCTGTTTTGTCAATCTGCCTGTTCTGTTCCCCGCTCTGTCTCTGGTGAATCCTCTCACCCTCCCGCGAATCTGGCCTGTACCTACCCCGGTTCTTGTATAAATAAATAAATAAATCTTAAAAAAAAAAAGAAATAGGACAAGTTTTGAAATTATTAAAGGTTTCTTCTTTGCTTTGGTTTGATAAGATCAATGTCAAAAATCAATCCTACCAATTCCCTCTAAACAGCTTCCCTTTGCTATCTTTAATAGCAGTATCAGTTTTACTTTTAACTATTTTCTCTTACTTTTCAACTAACAACCAAATCCAGTGCTAAATTATTTCTAAGTTTTTTTCAACTCAACTCCTAATTCAGTTTTTATAGCCAGAGTTATATTCTTCACATAGTCTTTTCTCATTTTTGCCACTGATATTCTACATTGAACACTAAAAGCCACCTTTGTCTTATAAACTATTTTTGATTTTCTCAATATTTTCTCCATAATTCAATTAATGGTTGTCAGCTATCTCTGCTTCTAAATTCTTTTTTTTTTTTTAATTTATTTATTTATACAAGCACTGGGTAGTCAGAAGCGCGAGAAGGCGAGATAATTCACCAGAGACAGCGGGGAACAGAACAGGCAGACTTGATGAAATACACTGCTGAGGGGAGCGGCGGGCAGCAGAAGTCTGTTGCACCATGTGGGACCTTCGCCGGCGGCCGGGATTGAACCGGCGCTGCAGAGGCTGTGGGCAGTTTCGCAGCCCAGTACTCAACCACTGCGCTACCAGCGGAGGCCCTAAATTCTTTTTTTTAAAAGATTTATTTATTTATGCATACGAGAATTGGGATACAGGCCAGAGGTGCAGGGGGTGAGAGAATTCACCAGAGACAGAGTGGAGAACAGAACAGGCAGATTGTCTGAAATACACTGCTGAGGGAAGCAGCAGGCGAGTCAGGAGAGGTCTCCTCCACCATGTAGGTCAGCTCCCTGGTTGGGGATTGAACTTATGCTGCAGTGGCTGCTGACAGCTTCACAGTGCTGAGACTTAACCCCTTGCACCACCAGGGAAGCCCTCTTCTTCTAAATTCTTATTTTGAAAATACATCAAACTTATAGAAAAGTTTCAAGAATAGTTTACTGAATGCCCCTAAACATTTCACCAATTGTTAACATCTGGCTACAATTTCCTCTTTCTCTGCATATCTTTCCATGGATGCATGTATGTGTATGTATACACACACACACACACAAACATAGTATTTTTTTTTTACCCTCTTGACATTAAGTTGCAGATATCATGGCCTTTCACCCCTTTCACCACTAACTTCTGCATGTATTTCCCAAGAATAATAATATTCTTTTATATAACTATAAGTATCTAAAATATTTAACACTGGTAAAATACTACTAACATTTAAAACAATCCATATTTAAACATCATCAAGTGTTCCAATAATTCTTTACAGAAAAAAAATTGTTTTCTAATAAAATATTCAACCTATGACCACACTGTACTTTAACTATCATGTCCTTTTAGTATCCTTTTAATCTGGAAAATCCAAAGCTTTTCATTGTCTTTCAAGCTTTCCTGACTTCTTTTTTTGAAGATTTTTTTATTTATGCATACAAGAACTGGGGTACAAGCCAGAGGTGTGGGGGGGATGAGAGGATTCACCAGAGACAGAGTGGGGAATAGAACAGGCAAGATGTACTGAAATACATCTGCTGAAAGGAGCAGCGGGTGAGCCAGGAGGTCTGCTGTGCCATGTGGGTATCTCCCTGGCTGGGGATTGAACTTGTGCTGCAGTGGCTATGGACAGCTTCATAGGCTGTGTCTTAACCATTGCACCACCAGGGAGGCCTGCTTTCCTGACTTTGAGGGGCACCCAACTTGGTCATTTTCTGTGCTGTTTATACTAGTTGAATCAACAGGACTGTCTGGTGCTTAATAAGGTAACCTCCCAAAAAAGTTGAAATTCTGATGATCGTGTACTTAACCAAATCACTTACCCAAAAAGAAAGGATGAACAACATCTGCTGTATCTTTTTCTAGTTGTAGGAGTTCAATTTCCAGGTTTTTCTACATTAGGAACAAAAGTAATGTGTAGCTCAGTCAGAAAGTAGCCTGACTTAAAGGCTTAAACTTTGATGAAACTGGATAGTCTTTAAGCCCAAGAATATTTAGGGGCTATAAGAGAATGATTTGTTAGGAATACAGAGGATTTACTGAAGCTTTTCATTTTGGTGTTCAAGTCCTGTTGCTGCTACTGTTGCTACTACTATTACCATCATTATTATTATTATTACCACTATTTAACTACTAAAATTAAAAAATAAACAGCTATGTGCTAGACACTATTTTAAATACAAGAGAATTGCAGTTGGAACCAATTAAGGCTTTTTTCCCTGTACTAGAAGTAGAAAGCAAAAAGTCCAACATAAATTACCTGGTTAATTTCAGCTTGAATATCTGTGATCTGCTGTCCTCTGGAGAAGTTCTCAAAGCAAGAAGGTGAATTCTTAGCTATATTTAACATTTCCTATTGGTAAGTGAACAGAGAGCACAGCAATATGTTACAGAAGTTTCCTTGTGCATTGGAATGGCATGTTCACAGGTCTAAAATATAAGGCTATTTAGGCCCAACACTGCCCCCCCCAAAAAAAATTACAGAGTACAGAAGTAATGTATATTTTCTGTTTTTAAAACCTAAAGTATAATACATAATAAACTTACATTACTGATAGTTCATCAAAGGATTCTAAGGCTAATATTGCTAGAGAATCACTTGTACATAAATGACCAGGACCTAGTCTCTCTAACCTTCCCGAGGCTAAAATCAAAACCCTCAGCCCCACTCTCACGGAATCACTTGCATGATTTGTTAAATGCTCTCTATTATTGTCTACAAGTCATACATACTGTCTATTTTTACATTCTCACTCTCTGAAATAAAGGAATGTTTTGTCCAGACAGAATTATTCTAAAAAGACAACCCCCTCCTTCTTATCCTTTCATTCTATTATGCTCCATTATATTGCTTCCTTCAGTTTTAGGTTATATCAGAGTAAAAGCATTGTTTACCCCTTGAATCTCTAATTTTCTGTATACTCTTCTTCTTTTCTAGAATATTAGCACAGGAAAGAACTTTAGAGATCACCTAGGGCAGGGGTTAAGAAACTAAAGCCCATGAACTAAATGTAGCCTACCTCCTGCTTCTGTATAGCCCATGAACTAACAATTATTTTTATATTTTTTAATTGTTGGGGGGACATATTGGTTTTTGACATATAAAAATTACATGAAATTCAAATTTCAGGGTCCAGAATAAAGTTTTCTTGAAACTCAACTTCTTTATTCATTTACGTACTATCTCTGGCTGCCTTTATACCATAACAGCCTATGGACTAAAAATACCTCACATATTTACTCTCTGGTCCTTCATAGCAAAAGTTTACTGACTATCAATTTTATAAACATTTGCTGAGTAGGCAATGTAAGATACGAAAAATGAAGAAAACAAGCTCTCTGCTGTTAGCAAGCTCATGATGGACTGAAGAAAAAGGTATTCAAAATAGAAAGAATTAAATGTTACAAATGCTCAATAACTGTCAGCACAAATAAATGTGTTCCCCCAACTAACAAGGTGGAAGATGAAGGTGGAAATCTAGTTGCCAGCATAATCATGGAAGATCTTTAGTGTTATGATAAACAATCATAATGCCAAAAATGAGGGCAACTGACAGTTTCCTGTTGAAGAAGTAACATGATCATAAATAATACATAGATATTTAAACAGGGGTAGCATGGAAAATAAAACTAATGGGGTTGGGGAAGGAAGGAATAGGGAGTTATTGCTTAATAGGGTGGGGTTTCCACTGGGGATAATGTTTTGAAAATAGTTTCACAACATTGTGAATATACTTCATGTCACTGAATTTGTAAACTTTAATATGGTTAAAATGGCAAACTTTATGTTATGTGTATTTTACACAATAATAAAAAAAACCACCCCACTGTGATAACTAGCCAACAACAAAAACAAAAAAAGACAGACATATGAATCCTTGGAAGATGAAACTGATAAATCCTAAACGGTATGGGGAGTGAGGTATAAAGGCAAGTCAATACTGACTCCAAAGATTCTGCTTCAGGTGACTGGACAGATAGTTATGCCATTCACTAAAGTAGTTAATACAAGATATTTTACTGATGACAAAATTGAGGACAGAGAGCTTAAGTATTATTTCAACTTTACACTGTGTATTAGGGCTGAAATGAGAAACAGTGAATATTTTATGTTTCCATCAGTCTGACTTTCACTTTTCTTTCTGCTCTCTTTTAGGAAGAAGGTAAATAAAGTAAAAACATATCTAATTTCTCATTGTAACCCACTCACTCGCTATTATTGCTCCATCTCTCCAGGTTGTTGGGTTTAACAAGAGGGTGATGAAGCACAGCCAAGAACATGCAAAAGAAACCAGAGGGAAAAGAGAACGTTCAAGAAAGGGTGAGTCAAAAAGGAGAATGGAAAGAAAGAGCAGCCAAATTCCTCTAGGAAATGAATCCTAACTATTTGAGTATTTTGACTTAACCCATACCTTTTATAACAGGAAAAAAAAAAAAAGGAAGAAATGGGGACTCTTGAAAAGTCTAGTTACTTTTATATATTCCATACTTTACATGTCACTGGGGCAAAGGGACTCTAAAAATGAAAGGGTCCTAAGAGAGTTTGTGTAGAGTATTTCTGTTTACTTTGTCGCTAAAAAAGAAGCTAGAAATCCAGAACCACTATACTAAATATAAAAAATTTTATAGCATTTTTTTCTCTCTCTCTCACATGTGTACTTGCATCTGTAGGCATCCTTTTTTTTTTTTTTTTCCTGTTCTCATTGCAGCTGGGGAACATTAAAAGGGAGGCAATATAGCAGAAGAGTAAAGAGCAGAGGCTCTGAAATGGGGAAGGGTGTGAAGAAGAGGACAGGGCAGAGGTAAGTGAAAATAATAGATGTTGAGATGTTTTGGTAGGTCCCATCCTTATTTTACCCATTGTCAGTAGAGGGAGCTTTCATTAAGATGCCATGATTCACTCAAGCTTGCCAGAAAAATATCTAGGATATAAGACAAGTAGAGCAGTCCTAGGACATAAACTAAAATACCTCCCTATTATCCTACAGATAGTTAACCATACCTTTCTTTCCCCAAATCATTCTTCAATAAGCAGATCAAAACAGAACAAAGTTCAAAAGGCTACATACAAAGTTGTATAATTTTAGGCATCACTTTTAATTTTTAATGCATGTGGAATAATTGGGCACTGAAAGAATAACAAAAGGGGGTCATAGAACAAATCATTTTCAAAGGATAAATGGTAAATATTTCTAAAAAAATAGGTTTTCGTATGTAAAGTTTGCTGAAAGAAAAATCATGCTATAAATCTGTAAAATTTCTTCACTGGAACTAGCTGTGCCACAAGATTGGAGGGGTTGAGGGTAGGGGGGTGGGGGGGATGTTAAGGTGCTACAGAGTGGCAGATTTTACCTGTAGGAAAAACAAGTAAAAGTTGTCTAATTGGTTGAAGGACACTAGGAAGATTCTTCCCCCAAACAACTACCAAACAGATTACCTATCTGCCTAAAATGTTCTCACTGGAGACTCTGGTTTAGGTGTTTATCTCCTACCAATAGCCTCTAAAAGAATTAATCCCAAATGTTTTATAGTATGAATTTACCAAATTACTTCGTTGCATAATTGGACAAGTGAAAGTACTAGGCAACATAAGAAAACGTCAGAGAAGTGAGGATGGTGAGGAGTGAGAAGTGCTGTGGTTGTTTTATTTTCCCATGGACTCATTACTACCCCTCACCCCCATCCAGTCCCCCAATCTGGAACATGTGGTTACTAGGTATCCAATTTATCTAGGAGCGTTCTGCAAAAGAAGCTGAAACTCTTTCAAGATATTGCAACAATATCGTTATGAGGTTCATCTTAGAGATGATACAGTGTGACAGAAAAGGGAGCCTTCAGGCTCTAATTTTACTTCATTAGTTGAGTGACCCAGTTAGTTTCTTGGTCTCCTTAGGCTTTCGTTTCTTCATCTTATAATTACTGTAAGGTAACTGAATTGTCTAATGACTCTTCTAAATATAAAAAAATTACGTATTTTCCATTAATCCTCCATGTACATACTGCTAATCTCGGCAGATGATTTTACCTTTCTACTTTACAGTTTCCTTTTTAGTAAAATCAAACTTCTTCTGTATCTCAAAATTTATTTCCCTCCCTCCACCCCACGTTCCCCACCCTTGTCACGTCTACCCTATTATTTCCTACATCTTCAGTTTCTCTCTCTAGCTTTCTCTTTGGCCTATGAATAAACTCTTCTTTGCCCAATCTAAAACTACAGCCCAACCTAAAACCCGATGGAATAATCTCTCCTTTCCTACTCAAAATCAATCTCTTTCTCCACTCCACCCAAGTCCCAAAGTCCTTCAGATCTTTTTCACCAGTACTTTTGTAGATTTTTTGTTTGTTTTTAAAGATACTTCCCCTGGAGCTCTCCCGAACCCCCTCCGACCCCAAATATGCTTCGATACCTCACACAAAGGGGCGATGTTGTTCGGGAACGTGCGTGTGGACCACCTACCCGTATTTCCCAGCCCCTCCACCCATTACAATCTAGAGGCGCCATCACAGGACCAAAAAAGGGGGTGGGGTCGGGGAACACTGTTCTACATTATCTCCCACGAACTGACCTGGGATAACCCGCCTGCAGACACGAGAAACACTACTCGAAACACCATCTTCTCCAAGCCCTGCTTTCGCAGAAAGGTCACTGCTGCAGCCTGTCAGGGGCTCCGCTTACTCTATTTAGGACAAGCCATCAGCACTCCCACCTCACAGCTACCTTCTGTCGCCACGCCCGCCCCCCCTTCATGACGCCATCACCGCCCGCGCACCTCAGTGACCGTTCCCGAAGCTACGAAATGGCCCAGCAGCAGCCCGGCAGCGTTGGGCTCGGACGCCGGATCCCAGGGGTTGGCGGCGGCCATGGCGGGAGGCGCCGACCCCGCCGGCGCGCAGAGTGGGACACGAGCGAACGCGCCGCGCGGACCGATGACGTCACAGGGCGTTTCCTCCTAGGCGGAAGCCCGGGGAGCGCATCCCCGGCGAGCACCAGGGCTGGGGCTTCCCTTTCTGAGCAGTCGAGTGAGCTCAAGGGTAGGAGCAGTCGAGTGAGCTCAAGCCCCCGATAAGCTCCCGGGGGCATCTACTCTGCGAAGAACCGCAAAGCGGCAGGGCCTGGTGGTTGGTTTGCTGTTCTTCCCTTACTTCCTTGCCACTTTGGGGCTGCCCCTAAGATCCTGGGATCTGCAGAAGGTGAAACTGGGGCATGAGATCCAGCAAGGACACCGACGGGGTGGCTGGGTGCCTGGATTAGGGGTGACAGCTGCGCTTCCTTTCCGCAGGAACCTTAACCGCGGCGCAAGGATGGGAAACAGTGCCCTCCGCGCCCATGTAGAAACGGCTCAGAAAACTGGTGTCTTTCAGCTTAAGGACCGTGGACTGACCGAGGTGAGGCTGGGAGGGACCCAACCAGGGAATTTAAAGGGTTAGGGACAGCGGGGACGGTGAAGTTAATCGGTGAGGGATTCCCCGCGCTGTGAACCTCTTTCTCCAGTTTCCCTCAGAGTTGCAGAAGCTGACGAGCAATCTCAGGACCATCGACTTGTCCAGCAACAAGATCGAGAGCCTGCCCCCTATGATTATAGGGAAGTTCACTCTGCTGAAGAGCCTCTCCTTGAACAACAACAAACTGAGTATGGCTTTTGCGCCTGGGAAGCTTTCGCTAGTGATCTCGCAGTTAAGGGTGGTTTTCTCGCTCAAGCTGGTTTTTATGGTTATGAAACCGTTCAGAGAGCTCAAGACGCAGGAGAATGTCAGAGTTCTTGAAGCTTTCTACCTTTCCTAATTACATTTGCAAGTCTCCTCTCGTGTTAAATGATTGGTGCTGGGTTAATTTGGACATGAAAGGGAAGATGTCTCTGGGATGTAAACAAAACAGGTTTTGTTGCTAATTTGGGAGGGAGGGATGGAATGAGAAGGGACCAGCCTTCCAATAGCAGAAAATTTGCTGTCCCGTTGTGCTGAGACCCCTTTACAAAAGGAACCACTTATACACATAAATGCTTTATTATTTGTTTGTTTGTTTACTTTTTGCTAGCTGTTCTTCCTGATGAGTTGTGCAATCTGAAAAAACTAGAAACGCTAAGCTTAAACAACAATCACTTGAGAGAGCTGCCATCTACCTTTGGGCAGCTTTCTGCCCTCAAGACCCTGAGCCTCTCTGGGAACCAACTGGGAGCCCTACCACCCCAACTTTGTAGCCTACGGCACCTGGATGTGGTGGATCTCTCCAAAAACCAGATTCGAAGCATACCCGATATAGTGGGGGACCTGCAGATCATCGAACTCAATCTCAACCAGAATCAGGTCTAGAGCTTAAGGAGTTTTTCCTATACATATACCCCTTGTTCCTAAAACTGTAATCCTAGAACTAGGTGTATGAAGCCAGATGAGAGGTACATTCTATGGGCTGGCTTAATTTTATTTATTTATTTTTTTAAAGATTATTTATTTATACAAGCACTGGGTACAGTCAGAAGCACGGGAGGGTGAGAGAATTCACCAGAGCCAGAGCAGGGAGCAGAGCAGGCAGAAGGACCGAAATACACTGGTGAGGGGAGCAGCGGGCAGCACGAGAGGTCTGCGCGCCATGCGGAACCCTCCTCCAGTGGCCGGGGAGCAGCCGGGGATCGAACCGGAGTCGCAGAGGCTGCTGGCAGCTTCGCAACTCAGCGCTCAACCGCTGCGCCACCAGGGAGGCCCGGCTGGCTTAATTTTAAAGCCCAAAATGCCATGGAGTTAGTTGAGACACTTGGTGTTTGTTGTGTAGGTGTTTTTTGGAGGTTGATAGTGAATAGCAGGGTAAGATATTATAAAAAATTAAACTACTGCCTCACAAATCTTGAAGAGTTCTTTGAGTCTCCTCTCTAATCATCTAGCAAAAAGCTGTCAGGAAGATAGAATAGAAAAGAGGCTTAAACTCTTAGGTTCAGAATTGGACATCAGCAGTAATTCAGTTGTCCTTTTTTTGGATATCTTTATCCAGTGTATGTCCTTTTACTAAAAATTCTTATTGCTAGACTTCCTAGAGATAGCCCATTTTACTCTTGGACAACTTTATTTTCTTATTTTTTTAATTATTTTTTAATTTTTTACACCATTGTTCATTTTTAAACAATATTTGCTTCCCCCGACCCAGGTGTAGTCCCCATAGAATTTCCTTCCCCAATGCACCCGCACCATAATCCCCTGTGCTACTCCCTCCATCCCTCTGATCCCTCTCCCTCCTCCTCCCCTGCAGGATGTCTCTGATTTATAATTGTCTGTTTTTGCTTTGTTGTGCTTTGTACTGTTATTTTTTCACACTGCGAATGGCATGCGTTTATCTTTTTTGATTGCTGAGTAATATTCCATTGTGTATATATATACCACATTTTCTTGATCCAGTCATCTATTTTTGGGAATTCGGTTGTTTCCCGGTTTTGCCTATTATAAATAGTGCTGCATAAACATAGGGGTACAGGTGTTTTTTTGAATCAATGTTTTTGTGTCCTTTGGGTAGATCCCTAGGAGTGGAACTGTCGGGTCATATGGTAGCTCCATTTTTAGTAGACTGAGGAACCTCTAGACAGCTTTCCTTAGTGGTTGGACCAGTTTTCACTCCCACCAGCAGAGTGGGAGAGTTCCTTTTTCACCACATACTCACCAACATTTGTTGTTGCTTGTTTTTTGTTTTTTTTTTTTTTTTTGATATGTGCCATTCTTACTGGTGTAAGGTGGTATCTCAATGTGTTTTTGATTTGCATTTCCCTGATGATAAGGGATGTTGAACATTTTTTGATATGCCTGTTGGCCTTTTGCATTTCCTCTTCGGAGAAATGTCTTTTAAGTTCTTCTGCCCATTTCCTGACTGGATTGTTTACTTTGTTTTTGTTGAGTCGTGTGAATTATTTGTATATCTTTGTGATGAGTCCCTTATCAATTGTATGGAGTACAAAGATTTTTTTCCCAGTCAGTGGGGTGTATTCTTGGACAACTTTAATTATAGTATTTGAGAACTGTTTACTTCAGAAGCTCTTCAGTTAATATGTATCTAGAGAAACAATCTTTGCTCTAGATATAAGGCACAAATGATGAAACATTAAAACAGATGAGGTCGTCTTGTTTTTCTAGATCTATGCTTCTAGATCTGTAGTCCAGTACAGTAGCCAGTAGCCACATGTGGCTAATAAAATTCATTTAATCTAGATTTAAAAACTCAGTTCTTCGGTTGCCATTAACCATATTCCAAGTGCTTAATAGCCTTATGTGTGACTAGTGGCTTCATATTGGATAACACAGATATAAAACACTACAATCATTATAGTAATAATCACTGGAGAAAATCATACTATATAGATTATAGTAACCTTACATTATAATGAAATTCTGTTGGTCTTTTTTTTTTTTTTTTTAGTTTTTTTTTTTTTCTATAGAGGCATGTTTTTATTTATTTATTTATTTATTTTATTTGTTTGTTTTGTTTATACATGCACTGGGTACAGTCAGAAGCGCGGGAGGGTGAGAGAATTCACCAGAGCCAGAGTGGGGAGCAGAGCAGGCAGAAGGACTGAAGTACACTGCTGAGGGGAGCAGCGGGTGGCAGGAGAGTTCTGCGCACCATGTGGGATCCTCCTCCGGTGGCTGGGGAGCAGCCGGGGATCGAACTGGCGCCCCGCAGAGGCCGCGGGCAGCTTCACAACCCAGCGCTCAACCGCTGCGCCACCGGGGAGGCCCTCTGTTGGTCTTTTGAGGAAATTGACCTTATCTTTCCATTAAAGTGGATATTTTTGTATGTTCTTAAGCTTTTTTTTTTTTTTAAGCTTTTTTATTTATGCATACAGGAACTGGGGTACAGGCCAGAGGTATGGGGGGGCAGTGAGAGGATTCACCAGAGACAGAGTGGGGAACAGGGCAGGCTGACAGACTGAAATACACTGCTGAGTGGAGCAGCAGGTAAGTCAGGATAGGTCTGCTGTGCCATGTGGGTAGCTCCCTGGCCAGCTGGCCGGGGATCCAACTCATGCTGCAGAGGCTGCGGATAGCTTCACAACACTGTGCTTAACCCCTTGCACAACCAGGGAGGCCCTCTTAAGCTTTCTTGGGAAAAAAGTATTTGGAAAAAATAAAGCAACAGTGTTAGTTGGGCACTCCACATTGACCTACGCTGATGCTTTAATCAGTTCTATTTTAGTGTACACAGTATCCTGAATGCTTGTTAGGAATCACTGGGCCTCCATCCTCATTGTTTGATTCTGTAGGTCTGGGGTAGATTCTGAGAATTTATAGTCTTGTCAAGCTCCCAGGTGATAGCCTGAGAGGATACCAGGCAGAGTAAATATAACTTGGTAACATGGAGCATTTAAAGGGTAAGAGAGGAGAATGAGTCAAAGGTAATTGGCTGGTATTGAGCTTCAGTGCCTAAAAGAAGAATAACAGATATTCTTAGGTGCTACTAAGAATGACATGCTGGGTTACAATGGCAAATCATCCAAGTGGAAACGTCTGACTAAAAATCGGAGCTGTAGGTGTGGAATAGAGGTGTACAGATATGAAAATACATTGAGTATGGGAGCTTCCCTCGTGGTGCAAGGGGTTAAGCGCAGAACTATGAAGCCATCCACAGCCTCTGCAGCATGAGTTCCATCCCCAGCCAACCAGGGAGCTACCCACATGGAGCAGCAGACCTCTCCTGTCTCATCCACTGCTTCCCTCAACAGTGTATTTCAGTACATCTGCCTGTTCTGCTCCCCACTCTGTCTCTGGTGAATCTTCTCACCCCCTGCATCTCTGGCCTGTACTCCAGCTCTAGTATGCATAAATAAATAAATCTTAAAAAAAATACATTGAGTGTTAATAGAAAATAATATTAGGGGGTGCTGCTTAAAAAATGTCCATAAGAGGGCCTCCCCGGGTGGCACAAGGGGTTAAACACAGTACTATGAAGCTATTTGCAGCCTCTGCAGCATGAGTTCAGTCCCCAGCCAGTCAGTCTGCCTGTTCTGCTCCCCACCCCGTCTCTGGAAAATCCTCTCACCTCCCGCACCTCTGGCCTGTACCCCAGTTCTTGTATGCATAAAATAAATAAGTCTTTAAAAAAAGTCCACAGAAACAAGAAGGGAAAACAAAAATCAGAAATTCAAAAAATATAGGGAGAAAAACCTTAGTACTTAGGTACAAGTAGTAGTAATTTCATAGAATGGACAGAACAGTCAAATGAAATAAGGAATAAGGACAATGAATCATTGATATTGGCAGCAATTGGCATATCTGTGACAGAAGATTGGCAGTAAATGTACCAAAATATTTATGGTGGTGGATGACAGGTAACTTTTTCTTCAAACTTGTGTGATTCTCGAATTTTCTATAATAAGCAATGTTTTTATTACAAGAGCATTTTGTTTCCAAAGAGTTACTGGTGACCTTCAGAAATTTTTTTTTAAAATAAAGTGGGAGTAGTTAACAGAAGCAAGATAACAGATGCTTTTGGAATGAGTAGGTAGTGAGAAAATGGAAGCAGAAAAAGAAAGGAGAACTAGGACAAATAAGTAAAGTTTTTTTGTTTTAATTTAGTAAAGAAAACAACCAGTATGGTGCTCATGCATTCTCCTATTCTTTTCTGTTGTTGTGGTTCAAAGATATCTCAGATCTCAGTAAAAATATCTTGCTGTCCTCGCCTGAAAGTTCTTCGCCTAGAAGAGAATTGCCTTGAGCTCAGCATGCTTCCACAGAGCATCCTTAGTGATTCCCAGATCTGTCTGCTTGCTGTGGAAGGCAACCTATTTGAGATAAAGAAACTTCGAGAACTGGAAGGCTATGATAAGGTATGCATTAGAGTACTTAGGCTTTTCTAGTCACCGTTCCTGAGAAGGGAAAGATAAAGGAAACCACATGAATATTTACAGCTACAGGATGCATGTATAGTCCCATTTATGTTAATAGAATATGTACCCTGTTTTGAAAGGTGGGTTCTAAGAATTAGCCGACAGGATTGGGTCAGGATGGCTTTTTCCTCGACACAGCTTACTGTAAAGCATCTTTGTGTTTAGATCTCCTATTAAAATAAAAAGGGAAAAGTTGAAAACGCCAAAACTGTGTGCTTTAAATTTACATTTAGATTTTGTGGGAAATGAAGCAACAGATCTATCCAGTAATAACCTGAGGAAAAAAATCATCCCAAAACCTAAGTAAGAAATAGGCTAATATTTAAATGCTCATGCCAAAATACCAGAGATATTCTTCTCTCATGATTTTAGTACATGGAGAGGTTCACCGCCACCAAGAAGAAGTTTGCGTGATGCTCTCCAGGACCATGGCAACCTTACAAGACACTGACCTGGACCTGTTGCAATCTGACGGAATCACTCGTTCCTGTTGCTGTCAAGGGTATCTGCAGTAAGATGACACCCAGGAGATTATCTATTTCAGACAGGAAGAGTCCTTCATTTTGAGTCACGGACAGGGTAATGGACAGTGTTGATCTTCAAAATCATCATTAGTTTGACTTTAGGAAACCAGGAACTAGTTGCTATTTATAGAGGGGATGCTGCCCGCTCTACTACAGAATAGCTCTACAACAGCTTGAAATTTCATGGTTTCAGCGTGTGAGCTTTCAGTAAGTCGGCTGCCATTCCACCTCTGTTAACATTTCATATTTTCATGAAATTTAAATAATTCCTGAGAGGCTGCTATGGTTAATCTTAAGGGTTTATGATTTTATTCTAGTCTATCAGTTCAATTGCAGTTTTTATTTGGAAGTTAGGATGTACATAAATGTCACTGTCTTGATTAGAAGTACTTTGTCAGAAATACCAACACAACACTAAGAAATGTTCCCCAAGGCTGCAGTAGCAAACTCTTAACTATTGCAGGTGCCTTATTGGTAGAGGGCTCTGAAGAGCTAAAACCGTATATGCAAAACTTGTAAGATACAAGATTTTTAATAATCAAGATTTTTCCTGAAGCTTCATTAGAAATAATGTCTTATTTCTGATAATCTTTTTCCTTTTTGTATTTATAATTACTGGTCAAATTACCTATCAAAAAGCTTTGTTTAACAAGTTTATTCTCTGAGTGGGAGAATATACTAAATAAAGTATTTTTAATGAAATCTGGCTGGAAGAAAGGTTAATCTTTTAAAGAAGAGGATAGGAGAATGTTAGCCTGTAAATGGCCCCTTGTTTGAAAGTAAACTGATTTAAGTGTCTCATGTTCTTGTTCGGGCTGAGTAGGGAAGTATCTTCAGGTGACAAATATTTTGTAGTAAGAGAAACTGAAGGTACAAAGGTAGATTACTTCAAATTATAACTGACATGGACATTTAGAAAGCTACCATTGTCGTTTTATGAGGTTTTGTCTTATCCAAAAAGCTGTTATTTACTATGTATTTACAGCTCTCCTTTTACAATCCTAGTTTAGCCATTAAATCAAGAGGTCACCAGAGCCTAGTATTTAAATGAAGATTTCCTTAACGTTTGCTCTGGTTTAGGTGTTCTCTTTTCCCCATGTTATGTTCTATCATTTTTGGGAATTTCTCAAACCAGGATGCCAGTTTATCATTATCAGTTAAGTTCTGTTTTTAATTAACTTTTTTAATGTTTAATCATATTGATCTACTGAATAATGAACATTTCTCTAAATATTTATCAGTACTTGCAATCTAGTAAATCAGAACTTACAAATTAAATAATTTAAATGTCCTAGCCATTTGATTATTAATTGTTTAAAAAATTCCCAGCCCTATGAATCGGTGAATACTACCTTTCATACCTTGGTCCAAGCCTCATTGCACTCTAATTTGCCTGCTCAGTTATACCATATTCTGTTCTTCAGACCCACAGTGCAATGCCTCTCTTTTAACTGCCTTTTACCTTGTTTGCTCAGTCAGGAATGCCCTCTTACCAACATGCTCCTTCTCTAAGCCCCTTTTGAGCCCAAGCTGAATTAACTGCTGAATTAACCCCTATCTCCTACAAAAGCACTTCTCATATTCTTTGTCTCTTCCTAGACTGATCTATTTGAAGGCAGGGACTATTCAAAGTAACTATGTCGAAAGTTATAGTTCATCCAGTATTTAAACTTAAATATGAGCTAACAAAGTAGGTTGATTTGTGCTAGAGATGCCAATTCTACTTTGGTCACCAGCCCAAAGTCACTGTATTCTTTTAGAGCTTGTTTGGAAGTCACAGTATATTGAGTAAAGTCATGGGCCTTGGAGTCCCATAGCATGAATTCAAAGTCCATCACTTACTAGCATTATGAATTTGAGCAATCTACTCTTATCTGTAAACATGGGAAATAACCTCTTAGCTCTCAGACATATTATGAGGATATGGTGAAAAGATCCATAAAAGCATTTAGCATAGTAATGTGACAGAGTAAGCACTCAATAAATGATGCCATTTATTTCATTTGTAAGACAGTAAAATAGAATTGTGCAAGTTGGGGCCTCCCTGGTGGCGCAAGGGGTTAAGTCTCAACACTATGAAACTATACATAGCCACTGCAGCATGAGTTTGATCCCCCACCTCTCCTGTCTTGCCCACTGCTCTTCTCAGCAGTGTATTTCAGTCAGTCATCCTGTTCTGTTATCTACTCTGTCTCTGGTGAATCCTCTCACCCGGCCCCCCACACCTCTGGCCTGTACCCCAGTTCTTGTATGCATAAATAAATCTTAAAAAAAAAAAATTGTGCAAATTGTACAGAAATCAAAAGGCTTAGAGCAGACACATCACAAAGATGAAAAACAATTGACTGGAGAATAAGGAACTTAGGAATCAATCTGAGAAATATAAATCTGATGAGGACTGTATCTGGAATAAGGGCTAAGTTAGAATTTTAGTAAGAGCGTGGCCTAAAGAAAATAGCATTTAAAAAATCAATTCTGGGGGCCTCCCCTGGTGGCATAGTGGTTGAGCGCTGGGCTGCGAGGCTGCCTGCAGCCTCTACAGCGCTGGTTCGTTCCCTGGCCGCCAGCGAGGGTCCCACAAAAAAAAAAATCAATTCTAGGGCCTCCCTGGTGGCACAAGGGGTTAAACACCGCACTATGAAGCAAATTGCAGCCTCTGCAGCACGAGTTTGATCCCTGGCCGGCCTGGGAGCAACCCACATGGCACAGCAGACTTCTGACTGGCCCGCTGCTCCCCTCTGCAGTATACTTTGGTTGATCTGCCTGTTCTGTTCCCCACTCTGTCTCTAGTGGATCCTCTCACCCCCTGCATCTCTGGCCTATACCCCAGCTCTAGTATGCATGAATAAATAAATCTTTAAAAAAAAATCAATTCTAGGGGCCTCCCTGGTGGCACAGGAGGTTAAGCGTCAGCATTATGGGGAGATCAGCAGCCACTGCAGCACGAGTTTGATCCCTGGCCAGGGAGGTGACCCACATGGCGCAGCAGACCTCTTCTGACTCACCTGCTGTATTTCAGTAGATCTGCCTGTTCTGCTTCCTGCTCTGTCTCTGGTGAATCCTCTCACCACCCCCCTCACACTTCTGGCCTGTACCCCAGTTCTTGTATGCATAAATAAAAATAAAATCTTTTTTTAAAAATTTAAAAAATCAATTCTAAATGCAATCTGTTATAGGGTATTTGGGAAGTAGCAGGTTAAGGGGAGATTCATAATTTATATGTCATGTAAAGATCCAGAATTGAAGTGTGATAGAATGAATTAAAACTTGGAAGAAAAAAATGGGCACATACACAAATCACTCTCATAAGACTGGAAACTTGAAGGAGCTTACTATTTAAAAAAAATTAGTCTAGTGGGTGAGACTGTTTTTTAACTCCTCACTTGGAGGGTAGAATTATACTCAGTTACACAACTAGAAAATGAATGAACCAAAATTTGAACCCAGGTCACCAGACACCACTGCTGTGTTAATCACTTCTGTTACTATCTTTCAAAAGTAATGGAAATATAGTTTCTAGATTGTTACAGGACAAATTCAGTAAGGCTTTAAGTCACAGCTTTTATTTCTAATGCATTATCAGACTCAATTTTTAGCAGTAGACCCTTTCAAAGTCTTTGTAACCTGTGATCAATGGATGGGCCTTCGAGACCCATTTCTGCATGATTCACTATTTCCTCTCTCTTTCGTCTCTTTAGACACATACATGTTCTCCATATATGTTTTTATGTCTATTTTGAGAGACAGGGTGTGTTATTTTCCATCAAATTCACAAATGGATCCTTAACCTCAAAAGAGCTCCACTCTCAAGAGAACAGCTACTATCATTAAGCTCTTACATTTCCTGGGCACTGCCCGAAGTGCTTATGTGCATCACCACAGTGAGTCTTTGCAACAACTCTATAGGGGAGAAAACTCCACTTACAAACAAGGAAACTAGGCACAGAAATGGGATTACAGTCACTCAGTCGGCAAGTGGCAGAGTTAGAGTGTAAATGTAGATGATTTGGTGCCTCAGCTCACATTTCCCACCAATTACACTAAAGGGATGCGTATTGGTAGTGTTAGAACTACTGCCTTTCACCATAACAAAGTTAAATTTAAGAAAAATGCTTTTAGGAAGGAAATTTAGATAAAACATAATCTGCAGTGTTTTATGCCCTTTTACACATTTGCCATCACCTACTCCTTTTGTCATGGAGCAGTTCTATTACAGAAAGCCTAACTGAATCTCATATTTTCCCCCCTAGCCTCTGAAAATGCCATTCTAATTCTATCTTCTCTAGTACATGGGTTGTAGTTGTTGCTTATAAACATTATCGTTTCGGTCAGTTCATATGAACAAAAGACAAGTAATGTATAAAATGAACTTCATAAGAAATCATAGAAAGGAAAGTCCTGTTTGTCAATAAAATGGAAAAGGTACTAAAGGCAGTTTTCTGTTGGAGTGCTTCCTGATTTATAGACCTTGGCTTTATTCAATATGTTAACTGAGAGCAGATAAAAGATCGCCCCTCCCACCCATAGTCAAAGAAACACATTACGTATTTGAATGAATAATTCCATTAGTCATAAAATTTAATTGTAAGGATTAAGCAGTGGTTATTGGTCAAACCAATCCCCATTAATAGCTGTGAATTGTCCAGATGGTTTTTAAATAACAACGACAAATACCAATCCGATTCTTATTACACTGTTCAGGATCTAAATAAACCTGATTCTGGACACAGATCAACATACAAGGAGAAGAGAATGACAGTGCAATCATCAATAATTAAACCAAAGAAGTAATTTTCCCAATCACTTTTAGTTAAACAGAATTCTAGTTTTTTCTTAAATCTAAAACTATATAAATCTTAAGGGAATCTTTTTCTACCTAAATGAAAAATCTTTTTTTCTATCTAAACATAATTGTTGACATTGAGGTAAATCTGAATTGACGTGATAAACTTTTCCAAAAAGTTTTAAGCCCTGCTTTACAGAGAAATTTTCATGTTACGCATAACATATTTACATTTTTTTTTTTCTTTAAAAGTGAATGACAAGTTTGTGAGGTTAACAGACCTGTAATGGGACAATGATACCATTTACTAATATGAAAATAAAAGTCTTTCATTTATACAAGTGTTCCGTCCTGTATGGTGCAACATGAAATGAGAGCACAAAATCTATGTACATATACGAATCACCAAGAGCTCGGAAATTAAGTTCACTTTAAGAAAACTTAGGCATTCCTTTTGGAGCAGAGGTTGCAAAGTTGTGATGTATAACAAAAATAATGTGGATGAAAGCTCCAAAACCACGCATTAGCTTAAATTGGCAATAACTGCAACTTAAAAGCCGAACAATCACAACCATGTCTTTACTGTGGCTATGCAGTGAGGTGTTCTTTTGTGGCCTCTAGCTGTTACTGAGGTAATGACCTCTTATCTTTTGCCTCTCTTGTCCCCTCTGCCCCTCCTTCCTTCATCATGGCCGTCTTTGGCAGTGCTTCCAAATCTTGAAAGCAAAAGAACTTTTAAAGTAAAAGAGGGAGAAGAAAAACAGCATAATAGGTGATGGAGACAAACCAATCCAGGATTACAAACTGAGGGAAAAAAAATACTAGAAGGAAGGCTGAGCAGCAGTCTACCTTCCAGGGTAAAAAAGAACATGAAAAAAACAGGGGAGCTGTTGCTCCTAGCCCTTCTCCATAGAAGAGCATGGAACCAAAAATTCAAACTGAAGAGGCTATGACTGTGAAGGAGGAACTAGAAAAATGAATAAACGATAAAGAAGTACAGCAGCAGCTTTAGCTGTCAATAAGTTTCTTTGCTCTGGCATTGGCTATGTCAATACGATCTTTGTTGGTATCAGCCTGGAAAAAAAAGAAAAAGATAACAAGCATTACTTCACAGGGTATGCTGCTCTACTAAAAGTTATGTTCCAAACACCTGAAGTAATGGACACACTAAGAAAATTTGGGAAGCAGTTGCAAACCATTTTAGGCAATAAGTGACAAATAGAAGTGTATAATAAACCTGACAAAGGCATATAACAAGTTGCCATTATTTCATGAATCCTAGAATACATGTTCTTCATAGTTCAATGACATGTCTGAAACTGGAATGCATCTTGAAATCAGGGACATTTTACTCTGGTGAATCCTCTCATCCCCACCCCCACACCTCTGGCCTGTACCCCACTTCTTGTATGCATAAATAAATAAATCTTTTAAAAAAATCAGTGACATTTTAGACACAATGAATATAACTGGTTCTTCTCTGCTATAGATCTGGACTTTGTGGGTATCCCCTGAATGGAAGGTTTGAAGTATAGAATCTCATCTGGAACTACTCTAGGTCTAACCTGGAGTGAGTGAAATAATCTTCGCCAAGGTTTTTGGAACAGATGTACTACCCTCTGTTCATATAATTCAGTATCTGAATTTAAATGATGAGTAATATGCAGCCTAAACCCACATTATAGCTAAAAGCATCTCATGAGCCATGGTTTGCCTCAGTGAAATCCATCGTTACTGATTTCAACAGAGAGTCAAGCTTAAAACTTACTCCAAGCATTAAAGTACAATGAAATTTTAAAGAAGAATGGCTTTTAGATGTGACACATCTAAATACTGAACACAGCTTTACTTTCAGTATTTTTTATAACATGTATGTGAAGTAGAAAAAGAGCAAACATACTGTTTCTTTTCTCACAGGATCCTTTATTTTGTATATCCACTCTGTAAGAACCACTCTGCAGAACTGTTTTTTCCTTTCCTCAAATTTTGTCAGTTGTTTACATGTCTGTATAACTTTTGGGGTACATTTTTATACCTCCATATGTGCAGATGTTTCACCTAACCTCTAACCTTCCTTCCTCTACACCCTTCTTTCTCCCCCCATTTGCTCGGATAACCAGTGTATTTTTCATAGTCTAAGAATTAATTTTGCTGCACTTTACCAGTTTGTGTTTTTAGGTTATTTATATTTACACATGAGTGAAACCAAGTCTTTCACTTTCTCACTTATTTCACTGAGCATAATCACCTCAAGATCCATCCATTTGTTCCAAAAAGGTATTATTTCATCTTTTTGCAAACACGATTTTTACCTACTGACTCATGAAATGAGGATTCAGGAACTTAACTGATTTGTTATTAGGCAGTAAAACTCCAAAAGCTAACTTGCTCATTCAGAGGGTGGAAAAAAGAGTGCACATGTCGGCTAGAGGAGATACTGAGCATAATGAGTGAAAGTTTAAATAAAACTACTGCATTCCAAGATCTTGGTTTCAAAATGAACCAACTGCCATGAGCAAGTCAGGAGGACCTGGCTAATGGTTTTCAATGTGTTACAACTACCATCTCATCAAAACTAACTCCTGTGAAGACAAGATCTTATCTTACTGTTCTCCCCCAAAGCATCTAGCACACATGTCCACTGCTAAAACATTACACCACATGTCTCATTTTCCTGTCACAAAGGTTTTTTTACCTTTTCTGTGATCCGCTCTATTTGTCGATTTTGAGCATCAATCTCATTGCCCATGTCCAAGGCCATGTTTTTCAAATTTCCTAGGATACTGCCCACTTGAGTCAGGTTCTCTTCCATTTCATCTTCTCTGGCATCATTAGTTATACTATCAAAAAAAGAAAATTAATTCAGTACTGGTTGGTGAATTGCAAATGGACTAAATCTGGATTTAGCTTCATAAAAACCAGTACCAAAATGACTCTTTGCAAATATTAGACTCAAGGGAATGTATGTTACCATTCTTGTTAAACATACTAAAGTAAAAATTGAAAGACTGATCAAAGAGAGCATAATGTCCTAAAGCCATGTAAGTGACGATTAAGAAGCAACTGCTGTTCTCAAACTGTCCCAGCATCCCCTGCAAACTGGCTAGACATGTAAACATGCTAATTCTCACACTCCACTCCAGATCGACTGAATAAAAAACGAAAGTACATCCCTGCAATCTAGCCTAAAAGACTTCCCTGATGATTCTGCTGCAATATTAAATCTAAAATGGAACACTATTCTAATATAGAGATTGGAAAACTCTGGCACAAGTGTCAAATCTGGTAAGTCAGGTTTTATTTGTGCACAGCTGTGCTCATTTGCTCACCTATTATAGCTGCCTTTACCAAACAGAGCTGAGTAGTTGTGACAGAGCCTATGGCCTGCAAAGGTTGAAATATTTACTATGTGACCCTTTACAGATACTCTTATAGGGATCTGGCAACTACTGCCCTAGACAATATATTTTAAAACACATTTTCCTATATAGAAGTATAAAAGCTGCTTATTTCAGTAATTTGAAAAGTACTCTAAAACACAAAGAGAAGTGAACCCATTATTGAAGGTCCACAACCACAGTCAGAGGGCAGGGTAAGAGCAAAGTCGGCCTTTTTTCCGCCCTCCCGCCATTAGCCTCTATGGCCAGTACCTGCGGTCCTGCATGTCCCCTAGGATTATGGACATCTGCCCAGAAAGCATGGGGCATGTCCATATCTAAATGGGGGCCCCTGTGCTGAGGGGTGAGGGGATATAAGGGCAGCATCACTCTGAGCCCGAGGGAAGAGACAGAAATGCTGAGCGAGCAAACTGATCTATCCCTTGATTCAGCATTAAAGGCCTATAAAAATCTACCAAAGGCTCCAAAATTATCTTTTCTTCTGCAAGAATTGAGCCTACCCAGCCTGGGATGGTTGCAAAACAGAGAGGCAGATTTTTAAAATGCATTTTAGAAACAGAATAAATGTGATTTCTTATTGATGTACTTAGGTTCATGGAGAACTTCACCCATCCTCCTGAGTGAGTCATTCAGTTAGGTAAGGGGTGAAAATACTGAGGAGCTAGCATACCGTTTAACATATCCACCGCTGGCTGCTCCTGTGGTTGCTTGCTGAGGCTGACCATTTGTCACTCGGCCTGGTTGCTTAGATACTACATTGCTAGGAGAGTTGTCTCCACCATCTCCCCATGTTGCCTTGTAGGCCTTACCAGCCTCAAAGTTCTTTGTCCTAAATAAGAGTCAGGGGTGTAGGGAGATATCAAAAAGCAGGAAAGGGAGTTAGTGCTTGTTACCTTCAGAATGACCTACCACCACCCTTATCATCAAAGCTCTATACAATTAGATCTAGATTATGTGTACTATGCTCCACTGCAATACAGTGTAGGAAAAAGATGAATTATGTAAGCTGACATTAATAATTTTTTAAAGCTTAAAATATTTCCAGCAAAATTTCACTAAGCAGTTAGCAAGTAGCCAGATGCAATTACTGATTTTTCAGGTTCCCATAACCTGTGACACTCCAGAAAAGAAAAAGATCCTGTAGGAAAAGTGCTTGGAGATGCCTTAAGAGGTTCCTTGCAGGCATCTCAGAGGTTGATGAGGGATGGAGGAATAAGGCAACTCTGAGCGAGCAACACTTAGACTCCAGATGCCACTAACTGGAATCAGAGTAGTTCTAACTGATCAGTCTTTAAAGTTAGAATTTTGCATTCATTAAATTTTTTAAAAGGATTTCTTAAGAAACATCATGAAGGACTGGCATGGCTTATTTCCAAGTTGAACAGTCAATGAGTAATTACCCTTACCACATTGGTGCCAGTGACAAATCTTTTGGCTTAGGGGTTTTTCATTTAAGAATTCACTTATTTTCCTTTAAAAAAAAAATCCTAAAAGGAAATACTTTAGATGTAACTGATATAGGCAAAACCCAGCCAAAATCAAAATTTTACCATGGAATTTACTACTGAAACAGGTATAAATGGCAAGAAAAAGAGCCTAGCAATTGACTTTTAAATGGCTATTGCCAAAAAAATGACACAAATATAACCTTTTTACAGATTATTTGGCTAGGTACAATTGTCACTCATACAAGTTTATGAAGTTATGAAATTGCAAAAGTGGAGGGGAGATTTTATGAAAGCAGTGGGTCCTTCCTAAATAGACAAATGAGAATTCATTTTTGGTAAACCCAGATTTGGATCCTAGACTTTACTCATTACTGCTGCAAAAAGAATACTAAATATTTTTGGTAAGAGACTCTGAAAAAGGAAATAAATCTATGAACCCCAAAGAAAGAGTTGTCAAAGTGACCTTCTTGGTTCCATTTTTAGTTTTCACAATTTCCTATTTATATTATTATGTTTAATTATTCAATCTATTCATTTATTAAGTAAGCCATGTTAAATCTTTTCTGGAACAAAGTGGAATATAATTTTTTTAATGAAAATTTACACATTTATGTTTGGTGAAAGTCATCTGCATGTATTCTGTGTTAATAAGATATTAGGCAAAATTCTAAAGCAGAGTCCTAGATAGTAAGCAAAATAATTAATATATTAGTTTATGAGAAAGTTGATCAGAAGTATTAATATAAGTAATATAAGTGGAGCTTTTATCAGGATGTCAGATTGTAGAACAGGTGAAAGAATAAGGGCTTGGATTCAAAAGTCCCTAAATAATAAGTTACCATGTTTCTGAGCGTCTTAGCACATAAAGAGTAGACTGGGGTGGATGTGTGGGTTCCTGTTCTATCAAGGAATAGACACATGCTCCAATCTCCTCAACCTTAAGAGAGAAGGTTTGAAATTCCTTAAACTTTTGAAAATTCTTTTCAATGGACATAAGATACAAATGAATTGTTTTAACAATACTGTGAATGAGGTTCAAGCACAGTCTACAAAGAATCAGATGTACTTCCAAAATCAAGGATCTTTAAAGGTAGTATTTCCCAAACAGATTAACCTGCATTCCTTTGAACACAGAGATGAATAGGTCACAACCTGAAGATTCTACTTCAATATATATGAGGCAGACTGTGGGAATCTTCCATTATTTCTTTTAAATTCAATGTCATTTATCTACTCAGTCACGGAAGAGAAACATTGTTCTAAGGGTTTTCTGATCTGTTGCAGAAGGAACATTTTAGATTACTATGGTAGTCTACCTTAGCAGTTCTATATATTGGGAGACTGAGGAATTATTCTGGTGGAAACAAATTTACACACCTGGGAATTTTTTTTAAGTAGCAAAATTTGTAGTAAATTTAAATTCTAGCCCTAGTCCTGTCATTTACTAGCTACAGAAACCTTACACAAACTTTAATATCTAACCATTCTTTTCCTTATATGTGAAACAATAATCTTTAATATTTATCAGGATAATAAAAGGGTTCTGGATATAAAAGGATTATGGATATAAATTGCTTTATTTATGAAGTACTAAACAAATATTTTTATTCTTTGACTTCAACCTCAACCTGATCTTGAGGTGATGCCTACCAGTGCACAGATTCCAACTGGCATATTTACTCTTCTGCTCCATTAACATTCCCTAGCTTTGAGATCTTCAGGTAGCTGAATATAGTTGGAATATGGCTACATAAAAAGATACCTATGGTCAGGTGATTTCAGTCTACAGTAACAAAGAAATGATTCTGATCTAAGAGAGATAACTCTTTTGCATTTTAAATTATGAAGAAATTAGGCTTTAGAATAAAATCACTAACCAAATTTGTGACCAATTTTAATGTGATTAAAAACTCTATTGGAAAGCTAGCTTTACCCAACTGTCAGTTTTAAGCAGTCTAATAATCTTTATCATTAGTACTAACTAAATACAAACAGCAAATTTAGTACTAACTAAATACAAATAGTCCAGAATTAGCTGTATTTTTTTCATATCAAGGAGAAAAGTGATCAAATAAATTCCAACTGTAATGAGTATGAATGTGTATGTATTGTATCATCAGGCTACAAAAAAAGAAAAAGAAAGGCAGCAAAAAACAAAGCATAGAAATCAAATATTTGATTCTCAAACATTTAACCATGTCTTTAAAGTTCCATAAAGATTCAAAATTAAGGAGTCAAACACCATAATACTTACTAGAGGGTTAATGTCCATAAAAATTAAGATTAGTTAGCTCTGCATTCCACATGAAATCACAGCAAGCTAACACATGACATGATACAAATTATGGAACATATTGTACAGAGCTATAAAAACAGGAAAACCCTTTATATAAAAAAAGACAATATTAGACAATCCAGCATTTTAAATTTATATCCCACCTTGTTCCAAATGGCATTTAAGAGGACTAGATTGGTAATTAATTCTTCAATTTGGTAGTGTCCTAAACCCTAAAGAATCCAAATAGAGAAAAACCTTACTTCTGGTATTGGAAAGGAAGATGCTGATACCAAAATTCCTAAGGAAAGAGATGGATTTAGCTTGAATTCCCTTACCTATGCTCAGAACTAGAATGCAGCAATTCTCTACAAAGATCAACCTACTTAAAACTTCTTAGGAATGTCAGGGATGTTTTTATTTTTATAATCTTAAATGTTATTTAGCCAAAACTTAGTTATCAAGTCATTAGTCAAAGGATGGCATTATAAATTTAAATCCTTTTTTCCAAGCCCATCTTTTGGCAGACAGCATCCATCAAGAAGTAGTTCACTTTACATTATACACCACAGCACAATCTATATGACAGACTCCACTACTCACAAAATCCATGCACATGCACAGAAAAGCCATTTGAAGCATCACCTTTCAATAGCAGGTTAACAGCCCAAACTGCGTCACAAGACTGCATCTTACAGTTCCCTTTGATCAGTTACTGAGCCCGGCTTCTGACGTTAAATCTTCATTTTTTAGTAAGCAGGTTAGAAAGGAAGAGAATTAGGTGAGAGAACGAAATGCAGAAAATAGTGAATGCCAGTCAAACAGAACAGATGCAGGTTTAAAGTTTTCAAAACAATGCATTTAAATTCCTGCCTGGTTTCATAGAAATAACCAACATCTGAGAATCTAGATAAAAAGAAAAACAAATAATTTAAACCAGAGTACACTGCATTTTTCTGATGATGTCTAGGTGAAGACAGTCTTTCTTAAAAACTATGAAAATTAGTATGAAGAGAACGTAAATACTAATGGAGAAATTGTGAAACTGTTTTACAGAGCTCTCTTATTTACTTCTATTTTATGTTTTATTTGCACTTTAATTTTAAAACTTTTTACATATGTAACTCTCATCACCCAACAAACTTCAAAAGGACAACAAGCATTTACTGAGCCCATAGTGTGGATTTAATCAACAAGTATTTACTGAGCCCATAGTATGCATAAGGTATCATGTGGGGCACAAAAAAATAGAGTGATGATAAAACAGTATGTCTTATTCATTTTCATATCTTCATTGAGTAGGATGGAGGAAACACTCAAATGTTAACTGGAGTATAATTCAGTAGTTGCTTTAATCAATCAGACTTACATCTCAATAAGATTAGAGCAGTAGCAACCTATAGTATCAATTTTGAACTTCTTTAGTAAGTGGTCCAGAAATACCAATTTGTCTTCAGACTATGCACCATTGACATTATAAGCACAGACCAAAGACAGGCAAGTTAAGATGGGATGTCTTGTCTGAGAATGATTAAACTAGAATACGAGGCAATTTACTTCTCTGAGACTTCCCATGTTAAGTGTTCCTTCTTTTAAACTCCTTATTATTGAAGTTACAAGGATATAAGATTTAAAAAACAAAAAACCGTTCATACTATTTTGCCTTTAAAATACAAATAGTGGGCCTCCCTAGTGGTGCAAGGCTTAAAGTCTCAGTGCTATCAAGCTATCACCAGCTACTATGGCATAAGTTGGCTTACGATCCTGGCCAGGGAGCTACCCACATGGCGCAGCAGACCTCTCTGTCTTGCCCACTGGTCCCCTCAGCAATGTATTTCAGTAGATCTGCCTGTTCTTCTCCCCACTTTGCCTCTGGTGAATCCTCTCACCCCCCATACTCTGGTCTAAACCCCAGTTCTTGTGTGTATAAATAGATCTTTTTAAAAAATCCTTTCTAATATAGGGTTACATTAAGTAAAGCTATTTTTCATATCTTACTGAAAAAAGATTTGTTGACTTGGCCTCAGTGAATGCTACTAAATAAGAGAAATCTCAAAGAACAAATATACTCAAGACCATTTCTACATTGCAATCTATCTAACAACAGCAACGACAAAAAGGTCGATTCTTTTCTTGCGAAAGTCAAGCAATGCAATATATAGTTAAAAGCTGGGGCTCTGCCTGGCTTTAAATCTCAGCTCTGCCACTTGCTAGTGTAGCCTCTGTGCCTGTTGCCCCATAAGCACAATTGTGATGAAAGCGAATCTACCTCATGTTAAGATTAAATTTAAAGTGCCAAAATAGTAAGAGTCTAAATTACAATATGTCCACAATAGTCATCCAAACCCATGGATCAAGACATTTGAGAAGTACCATATAATAAAATACATCAAAATTTCTTTAGTGAAACAAATTCACATTTACACTAAGTGTGATAAAGGTTATAAATAGATCAGTTCAGGTTACATTTTGTACATGAATTAATGAGTTATGGTCTCACATTATACAAAAGACAAAACACAACCTGTTTTGTGGCTTCCAGAGTGTTTTAGATTTTTAAAAATCTTTAAAAATTTACTTATTTGTATTTTATATCATTGTTCATTTTTTTGTACAATATTTGCTTTGTGTTTAAGATTTCCTAATAGGGCCTCCCCAGTGGGGCAGCGGTTGAACGCTGGGCTGCGAGGCTGCCCACAGCCTCTGAAGCGCCGGTTCGATTATCGGCCACGGTCACTGGGCAAGGGTCCCACATGGTGCGCAGACCTCTCCTGCCGCGCCCGCTGCTCCCCTCAGCAGTGTATTTCATCGGTCTGTCTGTTCTGCAACCCGCTCTGGCTCTGGTGAATTTTCTCACCCTCCTGCGCTTCTGACTGTACCCATTGCTTGCATAAATAGATAAATAAATCTTTAAAAAAAAAAATTTCCTAATAGCAAACAAGAGACAAAAGACACTTGGGCTGTTATCATTGCTACCAGCCTTGTTATTCCCAGCCTTGTTCCAAGACCAAGATCCTAAAGACCCTACCCTTTGAGAAGTTCATGCTATGGTTATTTGCATAAGTCTAACTGAAACACAGATTAGCAGATAAGATTAGAAAGGCACTGGCAGGAATGTAACCAGAGACAGAAGAGCCAAGATAGGACTCTTAGTATAAAGAAAAGATTGGTGGAAGGAAGGCAATTAAAAGCAGACATCTTTAACTGGGATATTACACTTTCCACAACAGGAAACTGTTTTGTTATAGCAGCCCCTCGATTCCATCGTTAAGCAGTATCTCTTCTCTTGACCCAATGAGAGAGGGCTTTTAGAGGTCAAAGGTTGAAGACTGCTTCAAGAACATACTCTGCCTTCTTTCTTACCAATATCCAAGAAAACCTTCCCTATGCCTGGCTGGGATACAGACATACAAGAGAAATAAAATTAATACTTCTATAGCTCCATTTTCCATTTTCTATGATAAGACCAGCTTCCAACTCAAGTGCTACCCTGGTTTATCAATTTCTGACCCAAAGTTGATTTTATTCTAGGTTTTAGGGAGGATGTCTTTCTCCCTGCTCTAATATCTAATTTCAAGGAAATTCTTTTACTACTTCTGCTCTGCACTCTTTCAAGAGGGCACATAGTATACAGGAGAAAGGCTAAGAAAGTTAGCAGATACTGTTAAAAGTTTGGTTCAAATAATCTGTACATTTAAAACTTGTTTGCTTAAAGTAATCTGCTAAACTCTGATCGACAAGCCATAGTTACTGAAAGTGTACTTTCAGAAAGTCAGCCAAGGTCAAAATAGGTAAACAGATTTGCCTTAGAACAGGAAGTCAATGGACAAAATTAAAGTGAACATGCTCAGATCTTGACTTCACACTCTAGAAACAAATTCTATTGAAGCAACAAGTTGTTGAACACTGATAGTGATAGCACAAAGAATGTTGCATGAAAGGACTTATCTGAAAGTATGATGATATAACAAAAGTTTCTCCAAGAAGACTGGTGATTTAGTCTGATAAAGTAGGAAGGGAAGTCTTCAAAATTTTTTTGCATAATATATAAAATTGTTCTTGACAGAAAGTAATTCGTTATTTTTAGTGACTCCGTTATGAATATTTAAATTCTTTTTCTTAGGTAAAACAAACCTCATGGTGCTGACAAACTTTTGCCTTCTCAACTAGCACACCAGTTGAGAAAATTGGTAGGAAGTACTTACATTTCTGAAATTTAAAAAAAAATGAACACATTAAATCTTCACTTAATGTCACTCAGATTGTTGAAAACTGCCTTTCAGGGGGTATAACAAAAGTTGGTCTTCTAATAATGGTGTTTCTTTCAGTGCTGGCCAAGATTGTTCTTTTCTCATCAATGTTATGATATTATTGAGAACCTGCTGTACTTTCATCAGTAAGAATAGTAATTTAATCTCCAGACATTGTCATTTTAACTAAGGGTAAAGTTCAAAGTTGTTTTGCTATTTACTTTTTAAAACAAAGATGAGCTCTTTCTCATCTTTCTTTTTAAAAAGGGAAGGTAATGGTTAACTTCCTTAGTCCAAACCTCATTTTGGTCTGAATACATACAATGTTTGTCAGCACCATGGGGTTTGTTTTACCTAAGAAAAAGAGTTTAAATATTCATAATGGAGTCACTAAAAATAACGAATCACTTTCTGTCAAGAACAATTTTATATATTGTACAAAAAATGTTTGAAGACTTCCTTTACTACTTTATCAGACTAAATCACCAGTCTTCTTTGATTCATCCTTCTTTGTGATTGACATATAATCAATCACTTTAATGAATTCTCTATAATTTATAATTTTCTCCCTAAATCTCAATGATAAATTCTTACTTCACAAGCATGGATTACAAAAGGTTCCAAACTAGTCTCCTAGTGTATAGTTATATATTCCACTCTAATCCACTGACCTCTTAGTCTAGCATTCCAGTTCCTATAGTGCCTATATGTTTTATTTTCATTTTTTATCCATATAAGACATGCAGCTCAATTAAGTCAAGAATCTCCTTATCCTTGTTTATATTGTATTTTCTATAAGACTGTCCTCCCAGTTTTCCATATCCATCCAGAGCTTTCTATTCACTCAGTCCAAATTAAGTCCCACCTCTTTTACATCAGTTATAAATATAGCGTTAGTCAATACCACAGCAAGTAGCACTACATTTATATATTTTTTATTTTTCACTTTTCTTTCTCATATATCCAACCACATGTAAGTCTTTAGGAAGTAGAGCCAATGTCTTCCCTCATAGCCTACCCACAGAATATATATTTTGTTAACACTCCTTATTTGAAAGAAAACCTGGGTCTCCCTGGTGGCGCAGGCAGTTGAGTGCTGCACTGTGAAGCTGTCCGCAGCCTCTGCAGCACAGGTTCAATCCCGGCCAGCCAGGGAGAAACCCACATGGCACAGCAGACCTCTCCCGTCTTGCCCGCTGCTCCCCTCAGCAGTGTATTTCGTCAGTCTGCCTGTTCTGTTCCCTGCTCAGGTGAATCCTCTCACCCTCCCACACATCTGGCCTGTATCCTGGTTCTTGTATAAATAAATAAGTCTTTAAAAAAAGAAAGAAAGAAAGAAAAACTAATTCCATCCTGCTCTGTATTATCCAGATGTATATTTCCCAACTTTTGGAAGGAAATTATATTATTAACATTAAAAAATGAAATTGAGACTTGATCCAAGCAAGGATTGATCAAATCCAAGCCACACACATCTGATGTTATTTTAAAAAGGTCTTAATTTATCAACTCACCTATTACATGGGCATACACAGAGGCCACAGCACTTGTTGAGTTCTGTTAAAGTCTTCTCTGCCTCTCTCATATCTTTATTTATTTGGTCCATGCCTTCTTCTATGCGATTTAGTTGTTCTGAGAATAAGTTGCAGTAGTTAAATTTTGTGTGACATTTGCATGCACCCAGAAAATACTATTATTATAGACTAGAAAACTTCAACCTTGAATCCACCAACAACCTACTGTGTAGTAAATGGATCAGTGCCAGAAAGTATTATATACTATCCTATGTGAAAACAATCCTTTTCCATACTGATGCTGAAGCAGCCTGCCTCTTCATGTGGAATGATTTGTTCTAAAGAAATCTATATGCTAGGAGAACGTGAGATTTGTTCAGAGATAACACTTGCAACCAAGCAGGTGTTCTTTGACTAGAGCAGCTCCTCAGCATTTCTATCACTGAATAGGTTCAAAACCTGAGTGTTGTCACAAGACTAATAAAAACTAGTCCAGGGTTGCTCAGGGCCAACTCAAATGGAATGTTTCTAAGCTCACCTGGATCCAGACCTGTTTGAAGACTTACCATGATTCCTGAAAATGATGTAAGAATATCATAATGTCTAATGCATACCATAAGCCCTGCTACTTATCAACTATTTGGTATTCAATTGGGCATTGCTGCCTCTACCTCAAATAGCCAATGGACATGATTTAATTCCAATGAGAGAATAAAAGTAAACAAATCACTCTTATCTTACAAAGGGAAGGCACTCCTAAAGGTTGAGTTTCATATATGGCTGCTCTGAAAGTGTTTTCTGGCATTATAAGTCAAATCCAGAGTTTCTGCCAATGTGGGGGCCTCCCTTGCAGCGCAACGGGTTAAGTCTCAGCACTATGAAGCTATTGGCAGCCACTGCAGCATAAGTTTGATCCCCAGCCAGGGAGCAAACCCACATATGGCGCAGTAGACCTCTCCTGTCTCGCCTGCTGTGCCTCTCAGCAGTGTATTTCAGTATATCCGCCTATTCTGCTCCTCACTCTGTCTCTGATAAATCCTCTCACTTCCCCCCCACCTCTGGCCTGTACCCCAGTTCTTCTATGTAAAATTAAAGAAAATCTTTTTTAAAAAATTAAAAAAGAGCTTCTGCCAATGACTTCAACTCACCCCCTTGTTCATCCAGCATAGTGATGGTCTTGATTCCTGCATCCTGAGCCTGAAAGAGGGGGGAAAAATTGATAGCCCAACAAAACAAAAATAAGAGAAACAAAATCTATAAGGTCTGACAAATAATGATTAGACGATCATTTGAGATCTCCAACCTAGGTTCTCAGAGGATTAGAGCTACAGAGAAAACATGTTCCCAAACCAACAGACTTTAACATATTAACCAAACCCCACCCCTCCAATTAAGTCAGACTCATGGTGAGTTGATCTGTATTCCAATATTGTCAGTGAGAAAAATAAAAAAGGGCCATTAGTGCATGGTATGGCAATTTCAGTAATTTCTGATCTCAAATATAACTTATTGATACAATATTCTTCTGATGCAACACCAATTCTAACTTTTGCTATCAGGATCCCTCCCATACAGTTCATACTTAACTTGATAATTAAAATCATTTTCTTACCTCAATGGTTAAATTAAGGATTCTCCTTGTACTTTCCAGCGACTAGGGAAAAATATACAGTTTTATTATTATAAAATATGTAAACCCCCCCCCCCCCAAAAAAAAACCCCACTGGCTATATTTTATAATCACAGGCCATATTCCTGTGTTGGTGTTGATGCTACTCTATTTTTAAAGATTGCCAACCCATCTATCCCTCTTTTTATTTTTTTCCTACCAGGTGTTACTTGAGAGAAAATTTAGAGGTTAAAGTTAACAGAATTTATAAAAAATTTAATGGAAGTAGAAATCTAGGTATATTACACAGGTATTAGAAAATTCTATTAAAATTAAATGCCCAAAGCATCTTTAATCTAGAGTTATCTTTGTTGTAGGTAACTTATTAAATAATGACTACATTAAAAAAATTAAATTGTCTTCACTTATTTAGTTTTTTGGTGAGTTGAAAAAAATAAGGAACGAGCAATGGCACTGGTAAATGCATTCTTCAATATATAGGGAGTAGGTAGGGAAAAGCCAAAATGACCTTCTAACCTCTCACCCTCTGCTGTGAAAACTGAAAGATAATTAATTACTTATCCCATGTAAAACATTTACCTCATCAGTAACCTGGTTAGCCTTAATCTGAATTTCTTCTGGAGATAGATTATCCATGATGATTGAAACTCTTGATAGGCACAGAAATGGAAATGTGGGTATTCTGTAAGAATAAGGATACAAAATACAAGTTTGAGTGTGGATTTACGGAAAACAGGATAAATGTTTCCAAGTCTTTCTCTAGAACACCGGTAAAGAAATTAAGACTTGTGTGTGAGAGAGTAAATGGATGTTTAAATGCTACTTAGTACCAGAAGTGAAATTAAACTCATTATAGTGAATTGTTATTTCTAAAAGGAAAAGGTACACTTTACCTTAAGAAAGAAGGCATTTTATATATAGGGTCCTCCCTGGCAGTGCAAGGGGTTAGTCTCAGCACTATGAAGCTAGCGGCAGCCACTGCAGCATACGTTCAATCCCGACTCAGGGAGCTAACCCATACATGGCACAGCAGACCTCTCCTGTCTTGTCTGCTGTGCCTCTCAGCAGTGTACTTCAGTAGATCCACCTGTTCTGCTCCCAACTCTGTCTCTGGTGAATCCTCTCACCCCCCGCACCTCTGGCCTGTACCCCAGTTCTTATATGCATAAATAAATCTTTTTTTTTTTAAAGAAGGCATTCTAAAAAGCAGGCTTTAAGAGACTGTTATAGTGAATTCTTGCTTGTACAATGTTTTTTGTACATTATTTGAAACACAGTATGGTGAAGAACTCTAAGTTAGGTAATATTCCTTTAAAAAAGTAACAATATCCAAAGTCATGTGCCTGAAGAACACAGAGAACATTCTAAAAATCTGCTAGGTGTCCACTCTACTCAATAAAGAAATGAAATATTTTCACTCTTAACAAGAAAAGGATAATGTTGATACAAAGAGCTTATAAAAGAACTATGTTTTTATTAAATGTAGAATCTGGGCCTCCCTGGTGGCACAGGGGTTAAAGTCTAAGCGCTATCACCAGCCACTGCACTTTAGTTCAATCCCGACCAGGGAGCTAACTCACATGGCACAGCAGACCTCTCCTGTGTCTCACTCGCTGCTCCCCTCCGCAGTGTATCTCAGTAGATCTGCCTATTCTGCTCCCCACTCTGTCTCTAGTGAATCTCTCACCCCCCTGCACCTCTGGCCTATACCCCAGTTCTTGTATGCATAAGTAAATAAAAATAAATCTTTAAAAAATAAAAGTAGAATCTCCCTTTCCAATAACGTACTGTTTGTTATTTTAGTGAAGTGCCTAAGAAATTGATTAATTATTCTCCTAAACATAGCAACCTCATAACTTAGAAAGAGATCTTAAACACACTCAAACTAAAACATTGCCATTAAGGAATTATTCAGTACTACTATTGCGTATTCCTCTTCAAGAAGTCATATGGAATAATAAATTGTGTGAAAGATCTAGGTTGTTTTTATAACATTTGCCAGCTTGGTATTACATTTTTGAAAAGCAAATTTTACCAAAGCTCTTTCTTTGTTGTTGTTTTTTTAATGGATTGTCTTTTTTTTTAATATTTTATTTTACTTAATATAATTCTTACATCATTTTTCATTTTTGCACAGTGTATGCATTTTTATTTTGATTCTATTCCCCGCACAATTCCCACCCCTCATATTTTGTCCCTGATCCCTCCTCTTATTCCCCCCCCCCTTTAGTGTGTCTCTGGTTTATAGTTGCTTGTTGATTTTGATTTTCTTTATATAATTAGTCTTTTTCCTGGTCCTTTATTTACGTTTTCTAAATTCCTGCTATGAGTGAGATCATCAATATTTTTCTTTTTCTTTCTCGCTTATTTCGCTGAGCATGATCCCTTTTAACTCCATCCATGTTGCTGCAAATTGCATGAGTTTATCTTTTTTGTGACTCAACAAAAACAAAGTAAATAATCCAGTCAAAAAATGGGCAGCTAAAAAGAACCGTCTCCAAAGAGGAAATGCAAATGGCCAATAAGCATATGAAAAAATGTTCAACATCACCTGTATTCAGGGAAATGCAAATCAAAACTACAATGAGATACCATTTTACACCAGTGAGAATGGCATATATTAAAAAAACTAGCAACAACAAATGTTGGCGAGGATGTGGAGAAAAAGGAACTCTTCTGCGCTGCTGGTGGGAGTGCAAACTAGTCCAACCACTATGGAGAGCTGTGTGGTGATTCCTCAACCTACTAAAGATAGTGTTTCCATATGATCCAGTAATTACCCCCCTAGGTATTTGCCCAAAGGACACAGAAACATTAATTCAAAAGGGCACCTGCACCCCTATGTTCACAGCCAGCACTATTTACAATAGGTAAGGTATGGAAACAACCCAAATGCCCAAAAATAGATGACTGGATCAAGAAGATGTGGTACATATACACAATGGAATATTACCAAAGCTCTTTGTTAATGACATAGTCTGGCTAGCAAAAATTAGCCAGACTGGATCCATGTAGGTTCTAAACAAGGCTTGAATGTAAAACTGACCTCTGTTAAACTTGAAGATTGCATGAGTCTTGCTTGCCTTCTAATTATAAAAAACAAAAAACAGATGTAGCCAAGAAGTAGAGGTGATGAGTCACTCCTGGCATGGCAATGGGGTCATTTTGAAGGACACGCCCTTACAGTGAACTCAAAGTATAGCCTAGAACTTTCTTTTTTCCCTTCCTGAGCAAACAGCACACTAGAGACTCATGCTGACATTAGGACACAGCTTCATAAGGTTTCTCAACTTTGTATTCTTAAGGGTGTCAAGCACATGATTAGTAATAATAGAAGTTAAGAGAGAAAGCAGAATTGTAAGGGGAAGAACAAAGAATGACAAGGAGTAACTCTCCCCAGGAGAGGTGTGCAACCTAGAACTCAGTATTAAGTTTTACTTATATTATATCCAGATGCTTCTCCAGGGAATCAGGAAAAGGTTATCCAGAATGCTGGCATAAATAGAACTAGAAAGGGGGGTTGAAGGGGGCCAACAAAACATCACTTGATGTGATCCCCTTAAACTTACTTTTCTTAGATATAACCCCAAGATTAAATATCTGTGTCACTTTTCCAATGCTCTTGGAAATTTAACTTACTATGCTAATTGTGCACCTTTGCGAGGAAAATGCAACATTTTTCTCAGTGCTTTTATACCTTGTTATGGTTCCCTTACTATGGTTCATTTGAGTTCACTAAAAGAATCCTAATTTAACTCTCTTAATCTATTGTCTATTGAAATCTTGGGGCGGGGGGAGAGGAGGAAGAAACGTTCAATGAATATGTACCAAGTGTCACATATCCTACTAAATATCTAGCTAGTTAGCTGTATTTAGATAGCTATAGATATATATCATTATCTTTGTTGTATAGTTTTATAGTTGTGTCAGTAAAGAACGTATTTATTATTCGAGTCTGGATCTTCAACTTGAATAATACTCAACTCTGAAACCAAGAACAGGTCAGGCATATAGTCTGGTAAATAGTCTTACTGTTGTTGGATGTATATCCCTTAACAAAGATCAGATGATAAGAGAACTGAATATGAAAAAATAGGGTAAGAATCCTATCTGATGGATCATTTCAAAATTTCAGATACCTTCTTTGATAAAATCACAAAATCTTATCACTTCCACAGGCTCAAATGCAGGCTGAAGGAAGACTCAGAAAGACCAGAGTAATCATGGCCTCAATTGTTTTATAATAGTTTAGAATCTGAGAATATCACAGTGTTAAGTAGAGCTCCACATATTCAAGTTCTGGACCCTAATATATTTGTTGTATGACCTTGAGCAAATTACCTAGCCCCACTAAAACTCAGATTCCATGTTTGTAAAATAGAGGTAACAGAATCTAATTCATAGATATTTTGTGTTTGTGTGTGTATTAAAAAAGATGATCTATACTAGTGCTTAGCACAGTGCCAGATGCAGGGCTGGCATGCAAGTCTTAGTCATTATTTTAATACTAAGGAAGCAAAGAGCAATAGCAGGCAAAACAAAAGTAAAGCAATGATGTTTAATATGAGTGCTAGCTATGTAAATGAGCTACTAAATATTAACTGTTCCATCTGCAATGCTAAATTTGAATATTAAAGATGACACTGAATCAACTGGATAGGCTATACAAATGAACTATTTTCATATTAGTCATGAGTCTATACATGTCAAAGAGATAATAAATAGGTTCAAATTAAAATAAGTTTCCAGTTGATAGTATTTACCTAGACGTGTGTGTGTGTGTGTGTGTGTAATTTGCATGTCTAAAAAATTAAGGCTAAGGCTGGGCAAACACAAACTATTAAAAAGTGCTTAGTTTGTGAAGCGAAGACTTAAAAAAATTACACCAAATATATGCTATAATTAGCCCAGGGAAAAAATTAGTAGAAAAGGCTATAAGAGAATCATCAAAATATAACCAATAGCTGAGGTAGGATGGTACAATTAAGAGTGATTTTTATTTTCTCAGTTTTTTAAATAGTTTGCAATGTAGTTCTATTAATGTTAAATTTCAAAGGTTTATTTTCATTGTGAAGCATGATGGCTTCTGAAAACCAAGAAATCTACAAAATTAGGAAAATAAAAAACAAAGAATAATTTCCAGACCCCAATTCTTAAGAATAGTATCAATTCTTAGCCTCTCTTGAGAGAAATCTTCCAGTTGGCATACAAGTCACAGTAAGTATAAATTTATAAAAGCATTTTCATCCACTGATGATGATGATCACCCATTCCAAATCATGAAAGTATAGAAATAATACAGTAGCGCAATCTGTCCTAAACACCCTGCTAACAGAGGATTAGCAGAACCACCCTTGCTAAAATCTGGCTGGGAAACACAATCTCACATTAGGTGGCAGGAATGAGTTCTAATGGGGTCTTATAAGTTCTTAGTTTTCATGATAAACTAGGAATTGGGGTCAAAATAAGGGGGTCGCAATTGTATGGGGAATATAAAAATAAAATTTATAATAAAAAAATCTATAGAAAATAAAGTTACAATATCAAAAAAACATTTAGATTTTTATAGGAAGAAAAACAAAAGTAAAGTCAACAACTGAAACAGCACACAATAAAACAGATTTAAAAAGTGAGCAATATATTTCTCTCTGTATTGAAGATGCCATAAATATATGTGGGATATATGCTAAAATAAAAAAAAAAAGAAAAGAAAAAGGGATCCACAAAGAAGCAGAGATCTTCACTGGAATTTTTTTTTAAAGATTTATTTATTTATACATACAAGAACCCGGGTACAGGCCAGATGTGCAGGGGGGTAAGAGGATTTACCAGAGACAGAGTGGGGAACAGAACAGGCAGACTGACTGAAATACACTGCTGAGGGGAGCAGCGGGCGAGTCAGGAGAGGTCTGCTGCGTCATCGCCATGTGGGTATCTCCCTGGCCAGCTGGCTGGCCGGGATCAAACCTGCACTGCAGAGGCTGCGGGCAGCTTCACAGCTGCACTCAACCACCTGCACCACCAGGAGGCCCTAGAATTTTTTTTTTAAGATTTATTTATTCATGCATACAAGAACCAGGGTACTGGCTAGATATGCAGGAGGGTGAGAAGATTCACCAGAGACAGAGCAGGGAACAGAACGGGTTGACTTGACTGAAATACACTGCTGAGGGGAGCAGTGGGTGAGACAGGAGAGGTCTGCCACGCCATGTGGTATCTTGCAGGCTGACAGGGCTCAAACCCGTGCTGCAGAGGCTGCGGACAGCTTCACAGCGCTGTGCTCAACCGCCTGTGCCACCAGGGGAAGCCCTTCACTGAAATATTTACAACAGCTGCATCCTGGAGTACAATCCATCACTGTCACCATCTCTCACTTTCAGTGTTTCCTCTTTCTCTATCCTTCCTACCAACAATTAGCATCTTCAGGGAGTCAAAGAAAAAAAAAAAAAACCTAAAAAAAAATTAAAAAGTCCAAAAAAGAAAATGTATGAAATTAGAAGCCATAAATGGTAATCTTCAGGATTTGTAGGATGTAGGAAAATGGGTGGCACTTTAGAGGAAACATGATTGGCATGATGATGAAGTTGAGTAAAAAAATACATAATCATGACTACTCAAATTTCTACTATGAAAAAATACAAACATATACAGAAGTTTATTGTTTTGTTTTGTTTTGTTTTAACAGGCAGCTAACTCTTTCATAGTCTTTCCTCACCATTTATAAATTTTAAAGAGGGGCCTCCCTGATGGCCTAGGGGTTAAGTCTCAGCGCTGTCACTACCTCCTGAGTTCGATCCCTGGCCAAGGAGCTAAGCCACATATGGTGCAGCAGACCCCTCCTGTCTCCCCCACTGCTCTCCTCAGCAGATCTACCGTTCTGCTCCCCACTTTGTTTCTGGTGAATCCTCTCACCCTCCCTCAACCCCACACCTCTGGCCTACATCCCAGTTCTTAAATGCATAAATCTTTAAAAAAATATATAAAAGTTTCAAGAGTGGAAAGGGGACTGAGAGGCATTAAAGTAATGATAGTTAAAATTTATAAAGCACCATACATGCAAGACACTATTCTCAGAAAAAAATTTAAAAATATATAGTTAGAACACACACACACACACACACTCATTTAATCCTTAAAACACAGTTTCAGGGGGACCTCCCTGGTGGCACAAGGGGTTAAGCACCGCACTATGAAGCAGTCCACAGCCTCTACAGCACAAGTTCTATCCACGGCTGGCCAGGGAGCAACCCTGGCCAGACCTCTCCTGCCTCACCCAATGCTCCCCTCAGCAGTGTATTTCAGTCAGTCTGCCTGTTCTGTTCCCCATTCTGTCTCTGGTGAATCCTCTTACCCCCCACATCTCTGGCCTGTACCCCAGCTCTTGTATGCATAAATAAATCTTAAAAAATAAAACATAAATTAAAAAAAAAGTTTCAGACTGCTATAACAAAATATCTCAGACCAGGCAGCTTATAAACAATGGAAATTTATTTCTCACAGTTCTAAGGCTGGAAAGCAAAGATCACTGGTCACTTTCTTCTGAGTGTGCACTTTCTGATTCAAAGCTAGCACCTTTTCCTTGTACTCTGACCCAGTGGAAAGGTTAGGTAGCTCTCTGAAGCCTCTTTTAGAAGGTGCTAATCCATTCTTGAGGTCCCACACTGACGGCTTAAGTACCTTCCAAAGACCCCACCACTGACACATCAAGCATTAGGATTTTAACATAGGGAGTTTGGAGAGGGACACATTCAGACCCTAGCAAACACCAGTTAAACCCCCATTTAACAGATGCAGAAACTAAGAAGCAGACATAAGCAACTTTTGCAAGGTCACACAGTAGAGCCAGGATTGAACCCAGGCAGATAGATCCATAGTAGGTGCTTTCAACCACTATTACACATATTAAAAGGAGCGCAGAGAGCCACATTATTAAGTCATTTAAATCTGTAGCAGCTTTGCTCAAAGAAAAGCACATATACTAAGTCGGAGCCTCCCTACTTCTGCTTCTCAAGTATTAAGTTGAACTCCAGGCTTTTAGAGCGTAGTTCCCAAATATGGCTATACATTATAATCACCTGATGAGTCTTTATAATCTGGAAGCCCAAGAGGCAGCTCAGACTAATTAAATCAAACTCTCTGGGGGTGGGAGCCAGGCAGTTTATAGCTCCCGAGGTGACTGTAATGTGTAACCAAGGTTGAGAATCTTCTAGGTAAAAGGTGTTTTAAAACAAAACAAAACAACTTATGGACAAATACTAATGAATGATATCCTATCCCTGTTATAATTATGGTACGTACCTACTGAAGGAAAACCATTGTATTTGACAAAGCAGGACATTACCACTGAGGCTTCAAAAAGTTAAACAGAATTACCATACAATCCAGCAATTTTCTTCCTAAGTGAGGGAGAATTAAAAAGCACATGTCCACACCAAAATTTATATGCAAATGTTAAAAGCAGCGTTGATCGTAATTGTCAAAAAGTAGAAAAATGCCAGATGCCCATCCAATGAGTATCATTTAGCCATAAAAAGGAATGTAACATGCTACAAGTATGAGCATTGATAGTCTTAAACTAAAACAAGGTCAGATACAAAAAACCCCAGGTTATATGACAATACCTAATGAAATATTCAAAACATGTAAACCCAAAGAGACAGAAAGTAGATTAGAGGTTGCCAGGAGAAGGTGGGACCTACTGCATGGTTTGTTTAGGGGGTGATAAAAATGCTCTGGAATTAGTGGTAGAGGGTACAGAGCCTTATAAATAAAGTAAAAACCACTAAATGGTATACTTTAAAATGGTGAATTTTGGGGCCTCCCTGGTGGTACAGGGGTTAAAGACAGCGCTATCAAGCTACAGCCAGCCACTACAGCACAGTTCAATTCCCAGCTGGCAAGGAGCTGACCCACATGGCGTAGCAGACCTCTCCTGTCTTGCCCGCTGCTCCCCTCTGCAGTGTATTTCAGTCAATCTGCCTGTTCTGCTCCCCAATCTGTCTCTGGTGAATCCTGTTAACACCTCTGCATCTCTGGCCTACACCCCAGCTCTTGTATGCATAAATAAATAAAATAAACCTTAAAAAAATAAATACTCCTACTCTTTGGCCTTTTCCCACTTATAATACTCTAGAAGAAAACCACAGATCAGGGCCTCCCTGATGGCGCAAGGGGTTAAGATGCAGCACTATGAAGGTATCCACAGCCACTGAAGCACATGTTCGATCACCAGCCAGGGAAGGTACCCACATGGCCCAGCAGACCTCACCTGACTTACCCACTGTTCCCCTCAGCAGTGTATTTCAGTCAATCCTCCTGTTCTGTTCCCCACTCTGTCTCTGGTGAATACTCTCAACCCTCACACCTCTGGCTTGTACCCCAGTTCTTGTATGCATAAATAAATAAATCTAAAAAAAAAAAACACAGATCAGACTAAATTAAATTAGCCCTAGTATTATGTATAATGTTGAAAAAATTGAAGAAATCTATATAACCAGTGATGCAGGATTTGACTGAATAATTGTGGCAAAACTACATAACAGAAATGTGTAAAATAATGTAAAAATTATTTTTGAAGCTTTTTTAAAAAAGATTTATTTATTTATGCATACAAGAACTGGGATGTAGTCCAGAGGTGTGTGGGGGTGTGTGTGTGTGAGAGAGAGGATTCACCACAGACAGAGTGGGGAGCAAGAACAGAGTGGGGAGCACAACAGAATCTACTGAAATACACTGCTGAGGGGAGCAGTGGCTGAGATAGGAGAGGTCTGCTGCGCCATGTGGATTAGCTCCCTTGCTGGGAATCAAATTCATGTAGCAGTGGCTAGGGAAGGTTGATAGCACTGTGTCTTTAACCTCTGTGCCACCAGAGAGGGCCCTAATTTCATTTTAATCAAGTATAAATAAATGGTTCAAGAAGTGAAATAGCGCTATGACAGTAATATACAACTGTTCCCCGACCCTCAGTCCTGCCCCAGACCAATTCTTGCTCCCCAGACCTCAGAGGCAAAAATTTTCAATTTCTGTTTTACTTGTTTCTTCTAGTGTTTAACACCAAATTTCTATATCATATACTCATAATGTTGTTTCTTGATATTTTTTGAATTCGGGTATCATCTAACAACTTTATACAATGAAGACATTTAGTTCTTATAACTTCCTTTCCCTGTTTTATACTTTTTCTCACATTATAAACTGGTTACCTAATTAAATTCTTCACTGGAAAGCACAAGTCCTAAAGTAGGGAAGACATCTTTTTAATTTTGGGTATCCCAGTCAGATGTAAATGACCATAATTTCTTCCTTCAAAGAAAACTTTTACTACTGCCAAGGAACAAAGAGTTCCTAGCCTATCGAAATTTCTGCCTAATTATCCAAGACTTCTGGCACTAAGGCTATTCCTATGACACACAGGGTGGGAAGGTTTCTTGGAACAGATTTGATGGTTGCTGAGGAAGAGAAAGCGGTTGTTTGCAGAGGCCTGTGGAATTAGGAGAGCAAGCCAGGTCTAACTGAAGAAGGAAACTAGGCAAGAAGAGAATATGGTGAAAACCACCATCCAACTAATATGACTCCCCAAGAAAGGCAAAAACTCCCTTAGGCGATGAATGGACTGCACTGAGCCTCAGCCACCTGCTTAGTCTGAAGGCTTGGCAGGAAGGGATCTGAGTCCTAGAACACACACCCTTTAATTCGTTCCACAAACATTGCTTCAGTGTTTACCATCAAGTAAGGTAACATTATTTTGATGTCAATTCATTCAAAGTGTTTTTTATGACACATTTTTGGATATGGAAAATAAAACTCTACTACCTCCAAATGCAGATTTTCTTTTCACTTTTTTCAGTTTCCTAGTTGTTTTATGCACATAAATGCCTTTCTATAAGACTAAAGTTAACTTAGTTTAAGGTTTAGATCAGGTGAATTACTGTCAAGGTCTAGTTGGGTTGAATATGATCTTAGTTATGTCTAATTCTCCTGTGACTAAGCTTGCTACTTCTAGATAAGGTAAGATAATTTAATAAGTTGTGCTGAATGACCGTCATATAAAGGTCAGTCAGACAGACTCTGAGGTCCGATAGACCCTGACATGAGTTCATCCGACCTTTGCTACTGGGCAATTTTCAAGTGTCAGATTCCTCATTTAAATGAACAGTTCTACCTTCCAGAGGTATTTCAAAAATAAAATGAGTGAATGTACAGAAATACTTAGCACCGTATCTAGCAGAGTGAAGACTCATGAAATGACAATTATTCATACTCATGTTGTTATGTTCTCTGTCTGTGGTATTTGGCTCATGGTATGAGAGTGTTTGAGAAGCTAATCAGAAAGCTTCCAGGTAAACTGAGAATCTGAGCCAAAATACTTGGACAAATATTTTATTCAGGCAGGATGAAGCCTTGCCAATCACCTGCACCCCACACTTGGTATCACATGCTATGAGTTATTAGGATCCATCCCAGGCACCTAATGAAATACTAGTATATACACAATGAATACACCCGAGCAGCATTTTCATAAAGACTCTAAAGGTGAATAATAGAGAATAAATGAAAGAAATGAAAGAAAAGATTACAGAGAAAAAATTAGAAACTCAGGTATGGACCATCATTTACAGTTTCAAAGAATTTAGTTTCTCTTTAGGAATATTCTTTTTGCTCCGTTTTTCGCATGAATTAATTCAATCCATAAAACATTAAAATAAACATTACATTCTCATCTGATGAGAAAACTGAAGCACAGATAAGCAAGCAATAGTCAGGATACGAAACCACTATGCTTCCGAATACAGAATGTTTTACTATGAAATGTTAAAAATGTTCACACACATGAAAAGTGAGATAAGAAGGAAAGAGGGAGGGAGGAAGAAAAATATTCACGAACATACTCAAAAACTATAGGTGCATAGTACTGCAAATACTCTAAATATTCAGGGCTAGGCAAAACCCCCCCCAAAAAAACCCACACTCTGATGAGGAAAGTTAATTCTTTCTGAAGGCATTTAGATGACAATCTTATTTGTGTTAAGGTTAGTTTCCTCCTTTTACTTCCTCTCTCGTTACTTTTTACTTCCTCTCTCAAGTTTCCTATGTACTTCCTTTTACCAACCTTAGCCATTTAGCAGCAACTTTAACCATTTTTAGATCAAGGTCCCAAATCTATGCAAATGTAAGAATATATCTATTAAACATCTTAGTTTCAAAGTGCACTGAAGCACATGATTCAAGACAGAAATTACACTGTGGAGTGAGAAAATATCACACAAATCAGGAAGTAAAAGGACCAAAATTACACTTCAATTTTACAGAAGCACCTATTATAGCTTAATTGCTTGATGTTCAATGCCCAGTTTTCAAGCCCAGGTCAAGCCCAGAACTTCTACTCTAATAGACCAGGGAGTAATTCTAAGGAGGCAGATCTAGAAGTGATTATAATCAATTATACTGACCCTATCTAACAAATAGGTTACTCTACATGAAAGATAAGAAAGGGACTCAAGAGCCTCCCTGGTGGTGCAAGGGGTTAAGACTAAACCTATGGAAGCAATCTGCAGCCACTGCAGCAGGAGTTTGATCCCCTGGCCAGCCACAGAGCAGCCCACATGGCACAGCAGACCTCACCTGACTCGCCCACTGCTCCCCTCAGCAGCGTATTTCACTCAGTCTGCCTATTCTGTTCCCCAGTCTGTCTCTGGTGAATCCTTTCAACGCCCCCCCCCCAACTCTGGCCTATACCCCAGTTCTTACATGCATGAATAAATAAATCTTTAAAAAAAAAAAAAAAAGAAAAAAAGAAAGGGACTCAAGAGCCAGAAGCTGGAAAATTAGGCAGCATTCTCCAGGGAAGAGAGACAAACAATCTGAAAGATACAAGTATGATAACAATGTGGGGTAACAATGACAGGCAAGGTTTCACCCTACCTGAAAGAGATATTCACCCAAACCTTCTAAGTATTTTGATTCTGAATCCAAGTTCACTTAGAAGCCTTTTGGTTAGCTTTTCAAGTATCCAGAGGATACCAGGAGTCAAATGCCACAGATAGACCATAAGCACTCAGGTCCCTGGAAAGAATAGTCCCTCAGTGGATTGACAGTGCCATTCTTGTTTATACAAGAGACAATGCACTTTAGTGCTAAGTGCCCAATATTCAGAAGCATTATGGTTTCAAGTCCTGACTATTGCTTACTTAACTTCTCTGTGCTTCAGTGTCCTCATCATATGACAATATAATGTTTACTTTAGGTGTTGTTTTATGGATTGAATTAATTCATGCAAAGCGCTGAGAACTTTGTTGGCACATGGTGATCAAGACAACTACTATAATTTTTCACAATAATTATTAAACATCTCATGATTTTGATTAGTCAAAATTCAAACATGATCAACCCTAAAAAAATATACATTTTAGATTGTCAAAGAAATGCCACAATGTCAGGCCCTCATGTCAGAAAGGAATATTACATATTTGCATGTGTGCATGAAAGAATGGGGGAGAGAGACTGAGAGACTATGGAGGGAATAGGGTGGCTTTAAAGGCAGACAGGAAACAGGTTCCAAAGGGCTTTGGGGCCTCCCTGGTGGCGCAGCAATTGAGTGCTGGGTTGCGAAGCTGCCCGCAGCCTCTGCAGCGCCGGTTCGATCCCCGGCTGCTCCCTGGACACGGGAGGAGGGTCCCACATGGCGCGCAGACCTCTCCTGCCACTCACTGCTCCCCTCAGCAGTGTACTTCGGTCCTTCTGCATGCTCTGCTCCCCGCTCTGGCTCTGTGAATTCTCTCACCCTCCCGCGCTTCTGACTGTACCCAGTGCTTGAATGAATGAATGAATAAATAAATAAATAAATCTTTAAAAAATAAAAAATAAATAAATAAAATCCCAAAGGGCTTTGTACGCTATACTGAGAAATTGAGATTTGTTATAAGTATCAAGGGGCCACCTAAAGGTAATCTCAAGTCTCAAAACATTGTAAAAATAAATTTAAAACCAACTTTAAATCTAAGTTATAAAACTCATTAAAATCAACAAGATGAGGGAATTCCAGAAAAATACAGTGATCAGTGATTCAAATATTTTTATAGGGATGAAATTTAAGTTGAAATAATAACAAAAATATCAGTGAATTTAAATGAGTGCAAATGGATTCCTACCTCCACATCCATTATTACAAAAGGAACATCGCATGCTGTTTCCTGCCTCCACAATCCACTTCCTCCAATTGTTAGAGGCACTGAATCCATGTGTTTCCACTGCCTTCCCCACTACCACAAATAAAAGTCCCTATCATCTACTCCTCTGTCATGTACAGACCTGGAAACAAAATATGGCACTGGAATAAGAAGTTCAGCACTCTTGGATACAAGCAACATTATAAATGCTAACATATAGAATGCAGAGTACAAACACAACTAAATGAAAGATTTTTCAGAATGTTTGATACATAGGAACCAAAGAAGAAAAAGAGCACCTTAATTCAGAAGAAAAAAATGAAAATAGCTGATTTCACAAAAATGTAAGAACACTCACTTTTTCCACTTTTGCTATTCTAACCTAATTTCATCTGGCAAAACCAAATTAGTAAATTTGCTAGAGTTGTGTCACAACAATGAATGCCATCAAAGGGCCCACAGAATTTTGAAGCTTATTGGCCTTAGAGTTCATTTTTTTAAAAAAATAAGTAAATCAGGCCAGTATTTTCCAAAGTGTACAACAATACCAAGATGTGATTTTAGCTGTTATGTAAGTAACTGTAGTAATATATTTCATAGTTACATATTTATTATAATGTGACTGGACAAAGGTAAAAAAATACATCAAACCTTAACGTCTGATTATCACTTTGGAAGAGGGTAATGTTTAAAAAAAAAAGGATCTGTTAAAAATATGTTATAACAGATGATCTTTTAATAGATAACATTTATGGTGGTGGTATGGTTCATGATGGATACAGACAGGTGTCTTATGAACAACAGAGACTGTTTTTCGTTTGTTTGCTTTCTTCTCGGTTCAGTGTTGTGTTGTGAATCTTAGACAAGATGTGATCATTAGTTAAGTGAGCTCATCACTACACTTAAATTCATAGAGTAAAAGAAACAAATACTAAGATGCACACAGAAATTCTACTGTTTATAGAAAAGAGTGTAATATTAAGAAAATAATGACACAGTAAGTCATTCCTATTTTGGAATTAAGCTAAGAGCAATTTTCTAGGGCAAATCCACACATACAAAATATGTTTTAATTCTAGCAAGACTACTAAATATTTAAGCTGTAGGTTAAGTTATGATCATTTTATTTACCTTCACATCACCTGTCAAAGGAGCATGGTAATGTGAGGCGTTTCTCCTAATATTTACTAGTATTTATAGGGATGTGTTCTCTGTCATTACCTCTTGCCAAAGGAACAAATGACAATTGATTGCCGATTGGCTTTTGGCATCAATTTGGCTAGTGGGAGAAATATTAATTTAAAAAAATTGCTACAAAATGTAATATTTGTTCTTAAGGTATTCCAGCAAATGATTTCTCATCAATTTCAAGTGTGGTCTTTCCCAGGCTTGGCAAGAATGTGGGAGAACCATGTCTATTTGGGCATATCTGCAGCATTTTACTAGAACAGCTGAAAACCAGTCTTAAGGGCACCAGGACAGATGGAATAATATCCCTCTCAATTCTTAAAATATCTGCTCGGAAACTACATTATTGTCACAAGGCTGAGTATCATTAAGTTGCTAATATCCAAACTTCTTCCCTCTCCCAGTCTGCCCCGGCCCCACCCGGTCCAAGGAGATGACAAGTAAAAAAAGCAAAATACTTCCTTCTCATCTTCTTCTCTCAATTTTGATGTCTTTCAGTTTCCCCTATCTTAATTTGTCTTTCCTAACATTGTGATGACTATGACAAAAGAAGAAAAGGCAAAACCACCACTTCCCAGGACTTTCCCACCCCACTACTCCAACTCCAAATTATGAAATTCGTTCTTTTACCAATCATTACTTCTTGCGTCTGCACTAAAGACACGAGGTAAGAATGGACTTTCCTAGAGAGCAAGGTCTCTCCATGCCATAAAAACACCTTCTCCAATCAACTATCACACTCACCTGATCACCACACAGCCTATGAGTCCCGACCACTGAAGCACTGGCGGTGGTGGGCAAGGGTGGGCGTCAGTCTCTTTTGGTTTCCAGAAAGGGTCCAGAACCTCCATCCCTCCCCCCTTCCCCGCAGGTCCCTAGATCATCTCCCGCCACCCCGCGTCCAGGGTCCGGGCCCGACCTGGCCAGTCCGGGCCGGGGCGTCCCTTCCTCCCCTTCCATCCCCTCTTACCCTGAAGACCCCGACCCCGGCCACTTTTCAAACGTCACGAAATACACTTTCTCCTTGGGACATGATCTGAAGCTTCCCCAGGGCGAGGTCCCCCAGCCCGGCTCCAGGACACTCACCGAGCAGTTCCGGCCACTCCTCTGCGGCCGCGGCAGCTCGGACAGCCGGGACTGGCCCTGACGCTGCGCCTCTCCTGCGCCTGCGCGCTGACCCGGCGCGCTTGCGCATTTCGCCAGCGCCGCGGCGCGGACACTGCCCGGCGGCAGGCGCCAATCATGGCGCGGGGGGTTTAAAGCTCTGCGCCACGCAGGCGAGAACCTGGGGACTCACCCGTTAACCCCGTAGGTGAGAGTCCCGTCCCAAGGTGAAGTGTTCCTGCAGCAAACTCTTGCCGAGGACAGACTCTGTGCCAGGTTGTGCCTGTTGAGCGCTGAAGGAAGGCGAACTGGGTGCCTTTCCTGCCCTCCAGGAGCTTTTGATCTGTATAGAGAGGCGGATAAATTTGCAAACAAATTTTAGTGGATAGAATAGGGTGCGTAGCATGTAGAACATCCGAGGCGCCGCTAGCGCATAATGAACGAAGGGCCTTATTCTTAGGGGTGTCTGGAAGGGTTTTCAGAGGAAGTAACTTAAATCATGAAAGATAAGTCCCCGAAGTCCGGGAGGAAGGGAGCGAAGTTTTCCAGGCTGTGGAAACAACTTAGGCCAACAACATATAGCACTTCTGGAAATTACTTGTAGTTCATCCTTGCTAGACGTTTAGAACTCGTTGTATGTTCCCGGGTGAAGGAGGAAATAAACTTTAGCAAATCGACCATGGCCAGACCTTACAATTTTCTTTCTTTCGTGTGTGTGTGTGTGTGTGTGTGTGTGTGTGTGTGTGTGCGCCACCAGGGGAGGCCCCACACCTTACAATTTTCGAACAACAAACCTGCATTTATAGTATGACCACTGACAGCTGTTGGGTAGTTTTCAGTAGATCTGCAGGTGTGGTGTCCCCTCCATGCACCTCTACAAATAAAGCACAATGTTGGAAATAAAGGGTGAGGAAGGGGAGGAGAGAGAACCAGAGAAGTGGACTGTATGTAAAGGGTCAAGGAAAATGAAGCCTAAGAAATAATTTTATAATTTAATAACATAGGTGTTGGGTAATTTTAGTGACCACTATGTGGTGAAATGGTAAGGTTGAACGATTGTAGTAGATTAGAGAGAGGGTAGATGCAGAAAGGGGCTGTAGAATGCTTTTGAAAAGTTTGGCCTTCTGAGGGAGGAAGAAGAATGAATGACAAAGGGTCAATTTTTTTTCCTGTTTTTGGATTTTTGTTAGAAATTAACGCATGACAAGGAACATACAACTGAGAGAAAACCGTTTAATAAAGAGAAGGAAAAGTCAGTAGGTAAAGATTTTGTGAGCATTTGTATAGAGGTAATCCAAAGCGCTGATGGGCAGAATGATCTTGGAAGAGAGAGAGAAGGTATCTTTTCAGTTATAATGAGAGGAAGTATGTGTCTGCAAGTTTGTATGTTTAGTAACAGGAATTAAAGAAGTTCTTATCTGACAACCTCTGCTTTCTCTGTGAAATAAGAGATGAGGTAGTTTCTTTTTGTGTGTTTTTTTTTAAAAATTATTTATTTATGCAAACAAGAGCTGGGGTGTAGGCCAAAGATGGGGGAGGTGAGAGGATACACCAGAGACAGTGGGGAGCAGCAGGTCAGGTGGATCTACTGAAGTACACTGCTGAGGGGAGCAATGGACGAGACAGGAGAGATCTGCTTCACCATGTGGGTCACCTCCCTGGCTGGGGATCCAACTCAGGTGCTGCAATAGCAGCAGATAGCTTTATAGTGCTGATGCTTAACCCCTTGCGCTACCAGGGAGGCCCAAGATGAGGTTGTTTCTGATAGAAAAGGAACTGGAAGCTTTAAAGAAAGTAGTGAAGCTGTGGAATGTTGTAGAATGTGATAGAGTATATTGACCAGAGAAAAGTAGTAGGATAGGTAAGCAGATTTCAGGACTATATAGGACTGATAAGAATAATCTTACTAGTTTCTCTCTCCCTGTGTGACTTTCTCAAGTATTAAACACTTCTTCAGGGCAGAAGTGGAGAGAGTGCATAATTGAGTTCATTTAGGATTGGTATGGTCACTGGTATATAGCCTTAGTTCTTAATCGGGGCATTTTTGTCCTCCAGAGAACACTTGGCAGTGTCTGGAGACATTTTTGATTCCCAAGGTGACAGTGAGGTGGTGGTGGGAGGGGGAAGTAAGGGAGTACTACTGGCATCTAATATTTAGGGATGCTGCCAAACATCCTACAATGCACACACAGGACAACACCAGAATTTTCTCCAAGATGCCAATAGTGCAAGATTGAGAAACACTAGTCTTGGATTACCTTGTTGCTAACCAACAGTTGACTTCGGTCTTCTACAGGCTTTTCCTTGGACTATGGCCCTGAGCATATAGGTAAAGCGGCTCTTCCGCTGCATGCCTTTAAAGGAGAGTAGAATGAGCAACATAACCCAGACCTTGAGTGTTTCAAGGACTTGTGATGTCACAAATACAGAATTGGAATAGTTCCTCGATCCTCTAGAAGCAAATCTGGATTTACAAATAAGATGGAAGTATCTGTTTATTTTGATTTGAGGCACTGTCTTGTTAAACAGATACTATTAAAGCTTCAGTAACATTGGGGGAGTAATATTTCACATTATCAGTCTTAATGTAAGTTGGATTCGGTGACTAATTCTTGTCACTAATATAGGATCCTGAGGGAATGAGTGTGGGCTAATAATAAATAGAAATTAATTAGCGATTAATAAGGTATTGATCATTGGTACTGATGGAATGCTTGTTCTATGATAGGCACTATTCATGGGTAGATATTTGAAATGTTATTTCATTTAATCCCAGCGATACCCTAAGAGGTAAGATACCACCTTAATTTACTTTGACAGTTTGTAATTTGATCAAAGCCATAAATCGCCATTAGCTGGTATCAAGATTTGAACTCAGGTGTTATCTGTTCTTGCACCTTCTACCAAGCTTTTCAGTAAGCTTCACAAGGAAGGAAGGGTCGGAAATTAGCCAAGACGGTTCTAATTTCTTAAAAGGAATGGTGGGTATTTAGGACGGAACAAAGGGAGGCCTGGAAAAATAAAAGAGAATTAAAACGGAAACAAGAAATCTAGTCACACAGCAGTCCAGCGAGGCGCAGTAACTCCTCTCAAGCCGCCCTGTTCTCCTGGAGGAAACCCTCCACCCTCCATGTCCGTTGTTCACGCTCTTGTGTTCCAATAAAGCTCGATTGTTGACAAAGGCGGACTGCAAAGAAAAAAAAAAGTCAAAGCGCGACAGCGCGGTTGTGCGCCTGCGCGCTGGCGGCGGCGGCGGTGCCCGGCGGGGAGCGGGTCCCGAGCGGGCCGCGGGGCCCAAAATCGAGGGGGGGTGGGCGACGGGGGCCTGAGGAAGCTCCCTCGCCGGGGCCTCAGCGGCCTGATGGAGTAAGAAGGGTCGGCTTGAGTGTGAGTATCGAGGGGCCGGGCTGCTTAGTGGCCTCTCGGAGCCCGCAGGGCCCGGGGGTCTCCGCGTAGGGAGGTGCGGGCTGCGGCCGCGGCCGGGTTCCTGCGTCTGCGGGCGGCGCGGGGCAACCCCGTCATCCTCTCGCCTAGAGCCGGCGCGGGTTTATGGGCGGGCGGTGCTTCTGGCTTCAGGGTACAGATTCTCGCGGGGGCGTTTCAGCCCTGCTCCCAGCTCCAGCAGGAAGCCTGGCTGCAATCCTTGACCTTTAGGGAAAGCCGCTGACCTCCTTGGGCCCCCAGTGCAGCAGGAATCCCGCAGACCAAGGTGCTTAAGGCCTGCAGGTCTGAGGCCAGCAACACCTTCCGACCTCCCGTAAGTGACAGCCTCCTTTCTTTTTTCCACTTTCGGTCTTCTGTCCCCGTGAGATGCGTCTTAGTAACAGCTACTAATTATGGAGCGCTTACTATGTGTCGGTTTAATAGTTAACCTGAATCTTAGTGCATAATTATGGAGGGGAAATGTTTTGCACATCCCCCCCAAACCCCCCTTGGATTCAATTTAATTCTCTTTGAAAGTCAAAATAAACCATCTTGTTGGGAAGTTTGAAATTTCCATGTTCTTTTTAGCAACTCGGGACTGCCATCCTAATTAAGGGAAATCCTTAGCTAACAAACCAGTGCTTTATCCACCATAATAGTTTATATCTAATTTGCTCAAGTCAAAAAACTGTTGAGCACTTACAGGGGCCAAGTAATGGCTCTAAACCTTGTCTTCTTAAGTTTGGTGTTGAATGAATCCACGGGAGATAATGTTTCCATTCAGCTTGGATTTATTTGCATCTATTACACATTTGCCAGATTCACTTCGGTCTGTAACAAAAAATTGAGATATTGTAATGGAACGTGGTTTTATGGAGCACATTTCAGAAGTCTCAGAGTTTGGTTGTAATTTGCTCAAGATAACATAACCATTAGAAGGTAAAATTAACATACGATGCCACAGCTCATCCTTTCCCTGTTATACCAACTTAGATGTTATAAACACTAAGTTCAGAACCAATTGCTTAGATTAAAAGAAAGATTTAAAAAGGAAAGACTGAATGGTGATTGTTGTACACCCAGGGTTAGGGCCCATGTAGTCTGCACTCTCCTGTACACAAGAAGGACGGAACAGCGGTAGATGCTAGCAGACTTATTTCTGGGACCAGAAATGGCTCAGGGAGGAGTATACAGAATTGTGTCTTTTGCAATTGGAGTATGTAAGCGGGAAGTTTAGGATTAATTTGTGTTTGCAGTGAATAAGGGCAAACAAGTTACATATGAATACTCCAGTTGCACTTGCCTAAACCTCTCATTGAATTTACAGTCAAATGGGTTTTTTCCTCTTCTTTCTTTTCTTTTAAAGATTTATTTATTTATGCATACAAGAGCGGGGGTGAGAGGATCCACCAGAGACAGAGTGGGGAACAGAACAGGCACACTAACTGAAACACACTGCTGAGGGGAGCAGCAGGTGAGTCAGGAGAGGTCTGCGCCATGTGGGTTTCTCCCTGGCTGGCTGGGGATACAACTCATGCTGCAGAGGCTGTGGATTGCTTCATAGTGTGGTGCTTAACACCTTGCACCACCAAGGAGGCCCCCTCTTATTTCTTAATCTGAGCAAACTGAAAAAATGAGAGTGTCCTGGGTGTTCATCAGTAGGGTACTGGCTAAATAAATTATGTATCTCTCAGAAACAATGAGCCAGTCCTCTGTGTGCTAATACTGATTTATCTCCAAGATATATTAAGTGGGAAAAAAGTGCATAGAGGATGTGCAGTTTGCAGCCATTTGTAGTTTTTAAAAATATGTGTATTTGCATATATATGTATAGACTCTCTCTGGAAGGATACATGAGAAACTGGTTAACAGTTGCTGGAGGTGGAGGTGGAGGTGGAGGCACTGGGAAATGGGAGGGGAATCGCTTTCTTTATAAGCTTTAATTTTTTTCTTTTTTTAAAAAAATAGGAAATCACTTTTTTTTTAAAGATTTATTTATGTATACAAGAACTGGGGTGTAGACCAGAGGTGCGGGGTGAAAGGATTCACCAAAGAGAGTGGGGAGCAGAACAGGCTGATCTACTGAAATACACTGCTGAGGGGAGCAGTGGGCTAGACAGGAGAGGTCTGCTGTGCCATGTAGGCTGCTCCCTGGCCTACTGGGGGTTCAACTCCTGCTGCAGTGGCTGTGGATGGCTTCACGGTGCTGTGCTTAACCTGTACCACCAGGGAGGCCCCAAACTATAATTAACTTTTTTTTTTTAAAGATTTATTTATTTGTTTGTTTGTTTGTTTGTTTATTCATACATACATACATACATACAAGCACTGGGTACAGTCAGAAGCGCGGGAGGGTGAGAGAATTCACCAGAGCCAGAGCGGGGAGCAGAGCAGGCAGAAGGACCGAAGGACACTGCTGAGGGGAGCAGCGGGCGGCAGGAGAGGTCTGCGCGCCACGTGGGACCCTCCTCCGGTGGCCGGGGAGCAGCTGAGGATCGAACCGGTGCTGCAGAGGCTGCTGGCAGCTTCGCAACCCAGCGCTCAACCACTGCGCCACTGGGGAGGCCCCTATAATTATCTTTAAAAAGACAAAGCTCGAGCCTCCCTGGTGGCACAAGGGGTTAAGCACAGCACTATGAAGCTATCTGCAGCCTCTGCAGCACTAGTTTGAGCCCGGCAGGCCAGGGAGCTACCCACATGGCACAGCAGACCTCTCCTGTCTGGCCCACTGCTCCCCTCAGCAGTGTATTTCAATCTGCCTGTTCTGTTCCCCACTCTGTGTCTGGTGAATCATCTCATCTCCCCTTCCCCCCACCTCAGGCCCATACCCCAGTTCTTGTATGCATAAATAAATAAATCTTTTTTTTTAAAAAGACAAAGCTCACTGTGAGAAATTGCTTCTTTTTAAAAACAATTTTTAACTGAATCCCTGGTAACTATGTGGCAGTATTATTTTATAGTAATTTGAAGTTTGGAGAGATTAAAATTTACTCAAGGAGGTAGACCTGTTACTTTTGTCTAATTGCAAAGTCATCTTTTTCCCCCACCTTACTCTTTGTAAACTATAAACTCATATGTAAATGTAAAATTGTTATTATTCTTAGTATTTATGCTACTTGTCTCTATCTCTTTGGACAGGTAATAAGTATCTAATGAGACTATACTTATTGGCATATAAACTGGGATACATCTATGTAGGGTAGATAGTCTGTGATGAACCATTGTGAAAGTTAAAAAATATGTGAAAGTCAAACTTCATGTGATTTCGTAGTTCCAAAATAGTTCTGTCCATGAAACCATTAAGCAGTATTGATTCTTGGGCCTAAAATCTTCTAGGTTTAAAAAAAAATGAGATAGATAGATAGATAGATAGATAGATAGATAGATAGATAGATATAGCATTATTGCTTAAGTATTTAGAAATTACAAAAGGGTAAATCATTTAAGAAGTAAATCACTGACACCCAGGCCCTCTGGATTTTCAAATTTACTTCTCTCATGACATTGATACTGATATTATTTTTATTTTACAAATGTGGAAACTGAAGCACCGAGAGATTAAATTACCTGCTCAAGATCACACAACTAGTGAGCAGTGGAGACAGGTTTCAGACACAAGCAGACTGGCTACAGAGATTTTGCACTTAATTTTTACTCTAATCCAATGGTTTTTCAGAGAGTTTGGGGTCATCCCAAGGAGGTTTGGAAATTTGTGGAGGTATTTTGTGATTTCAGAATAACTGGGAGGGTGACTGACTTTAGTGGATGGAGCTGAGGGATATTAGACATCTAACCATGTGAGGCACACCCTTGCATGGTATAAAGAGTTGTTCTACATCTTGCATCATTTTCAGATGTCTCAGAGGATATTCACATAGATGAAAAATCTGTTTATGATTATTTGAGACTAGAACCAGATTTCTTTCTTTCTTTTTTTTCTGCTTTTTCTTATTATAGATCTATTTTATTTATTTATGCATACAAGAGCTGGGGAGTAGGCCAGAGGTATGGGGTGGTGGTGAGAGGATTCACCAGAGACAGAGTTGGGAGCAGAACAGGCAAATCTACTGAAATACACTGCTGAGGGGAGCAGTAGGCGAGACAGGAAAGGTCTGCTGCACCATGTAGGTTGCTTCCTGGCTGGAGTTGGGGATCAAACTCATGCTGCAGTGCTGCAGTAGCTTCAATGTGCTGAGACTTAACCCCATGTGCCACCAGGGAGGCCTCAAGGAAAAAATTTTAAAGAAACAAATTAGTTTTATTTATTTATTTATTTATTTATTTATTTATTTATTTATTTATTTATTTATTTATTTATTTAAGAAATACAGGCTAGATGCATGGGAGGGTAAGAGGATTCACCAGACTGATGAAATACACTGCTGAGGGGAGCAGTGAGTGAGACAGGAGAGGTCTGCCCCGCCATGTCGGACCGGACCCTCGCCGCCTGCCGGGATAGAACCGGTGCTGAGAGGCTGCGGACAGCTTCACAGTACTGCTCTCAACTGCTTGCGCCACCTGGGGAGGCCCTAAAGGAACAAATTAAATGTGATCATAGCTGGGCAAACTTACTGGTGTACACGCTGGGGATTGTTATACTAATCCTTTGTATTTATGTATGAATGAAAAAGTCCATAATAAAGTATTTTAGGAGAAAGAGAGCTTAGTATGTCTGATATAGGTGAGAGTTGCTATTCTGCCTGCCTCAAAAATAGTCACGCTGTGACTACAAAGTGGTACAAAGGGGGTACAGGATTTTAGAAGAATACTGTATAATGAGGGTATATGACCAAGTTTGGGTGATGACGGATGCTTCCCCAGTCAAGTGAAATTTGGATTGAGATTTGAAGAATGAGTAGTTAGCTAGATGAAAGGAATAGAAGCATTTCAGTATGAAAAAGTCCTATGGGTGGAGTGTGGTGGGTAGGAAGAACTGAAAAATACCATTTTATCTGGAGCATAGAGACTTGGGGCAAAGTTGCTTTCTGTAAATTCATTTTGCATTCCTAAAGAGTACATATTACCAAGGACCATACCAAATAGTCCTTTAAATATTTTGGTTTATATCTTAAATAACCGGTTGCCATTGAAGGACATTTTAAAAGTGTGAGACTGGGGCATGAAACATAAGCATTGTGGAAATGGCTTCAAAAGAAATCAGTGAAATAGAAAAAGGACACAATTACAAAGCCAGAAGTTGGTTCTTTGAAAAAAATTCTTTTTTTCTCTGAAAAGAAATAATGATAAACCTGTAGATTGATAAAGGGAATAAAAATTACTACTATCAGGAATGGAAGGGATTTGCCACTTCAGACCCTATAGGATAATAAGGGAATATTAGAAACAACTTTATGCTAACAAAGTTGACAATGTAAATGGACAGTTTCTTGATAATGTCAATGTATTGAAACTCCCATAAATTGAGGCAAAATCTATATAATCATTAAAGAAATGGAATTAATGTTGATTAAAACTTGCCCACAAAGAAAAAAAAAAACAAACAAAAAACTTGCCCACAAAGAAAACCAGGGCCACAATTTTATCAAATATTTAAATAAGGAATATCAATCTTATTTAAACTTGCAAAAAATGGACAAAGGAGAGAAATACTTCCCAGCTCATGAAATAACTGAAACCTGATAAAAACATTACAGATTTTTTTTTAAAGATTTTTATTTATTTATGCATACAAGAGCTGGGGTGTAGGCCAGAGGTGCAGAGGGTGAGTTCACCTGAAACAGAGTGGGGAACAGAACAGGCAGATTGATCGAAGTACACTGCTGAGGGGAGCAGCGGGTGAATCAGGAGAGGTCTGCTGCACCATATGGGTTGCTTCCTGGTCGGGTATCGAACTCGTGCTGCAGTGGCTGTGGATAGCTTCATAGGTTGCGTCTTAACCCCTTGCGCCACCAGGGAGGCCCAAAAGTGTTACAGATTTAAAAAAAAAAAAATTATCAAACAGCCTGCCTAATGAACATAGATCCCCTTCCCAAATTCTAGGCAAAATATTAAGAGATTGTAATACATTATGACTGTGTGACTAAGGATAGAGAGATAAAGCAAGTGTGATAAAATCTTAGAGGTGGACCTCCCTGGTGGCTCAGGGGTTAAGACGCAACCTATGAAGCAATCCGCAGCCACTGCAGCATGAGTTCGATTCCCAGCCGGCCAGGGCGAAACCCACATGGCAGGATAGACCTCTTCTGTCTCGGCCACTGCTTCCCTCAGCAGTGTACCTTGGTCCATCTGCCTGTTCTGTTTCCCAGTCTGTCTCTGGTGAATCCTCTCACCCCCGCATCTCTGGCCTATACCCCAGCTCTTGTATAAAAATAAATCTTAAAAAAATAAAATAAAATAAAATAAAATCTTAGAGGTAGAATCTCAAAGGTGGGTGTAAGGATATAAGGGAAACTGGGTTTGGGATATTCACTATGAAATTCTTTTAGTATTTCTATGTTCAGAATTGTCCACAATACAATATAGGGAGAAAATCAAGAGAATATTTGCATTTTAGAGAGAAAACTTGTGCTGCAGTGTAAGGAATTAGGGAAGTGCAGGATTATCTGAGAATAGTTTAAGAGGGATTACTGAGACCACTCAGAAGGATATCATACAGCTATTCTTTTTAGGCTGGTAATTTCAAGGTAAATTCAGTCCCTGGGAAATTTTCCAAGTTGTTGGAATGTTGAACTTTTGAACAGTAGCAAATTTTGTCTAAGCACATTTTTTTTTACTACATGCTTCTGAGATTTGTGCTACATCACTGCCACAGGTACTGTATACAACTGAGCTTTCAGTAAACATTGGACTTGACATTTATAAGGATATGTTGGAGATTTTGGCAAATCCAAACTTTGCAAATACTACCACTTTGCAGAACATACATTCCAATAAACTATATAATAGCCTGTTCAGAGACTTCATGATTTTTAAATACAGAAGAAAGGCATCCAGAAAGCTGTTCACATCAGACTTTAAGGTAAATACTATACTGTTGTACACCATCACTGTGGTACAGTCAATCATGAACTTAAAAGAGTCTATAGAAAGTAATAATGAAGATGATTGCTACCACTGCCCTACAGAATGGATGAAAATTATTAAATGTTAGTAACAAGATGCATGGAAAACATCAGACCTTTTTGAGAAGAATATTGGGTAATCAGCCAGGCTCAGTTTGCAGGGATTATAATTTATCTCACAGAATTTGAAATTCCTATGTAAATCTTTGGGGTTACTTGAAAACGTAAAAATGATATAAATAGAGGGATGTCAACTTTTGAAACTCTTAAATGCAACAAGTTATACTTTTGGCAGTGTTTTTGCAAGCTATCTTTGCGCGTATGACTCTGTTAGAACTTTTTCTAGTATTTTTATTACCTTGTAAAAGTTAGTGTTATCCCAGCTTCTTTCTTAGTTATTTTTTTCCTCTTAGGACATACTACTTGCTAAGTTGCAGAGTTGAACAAAATATTAGAACCTGACACTAGTTCTATTTCTGAGGTAAGGAATCAGATTATGGTCAGCCCTGCCCATTTCTTTGCCTGATGAAGGGCAAAGAATGCTTAATGCCTTTTCCTGAGTCACAGCCTTAACTTCCTGTCTTTGTTTTAGCCTTGTGCTTACTAATAAAGAGTGGTTGGTGCATACTCCTGCAAAGGGTTGTGTTAGGGCAGATAATATACACAGTAGGAATGCTAGTGAGTAAAATGCTCATGAGCTTATGCTCCATCCAAGATACTGGATGCCGGAAACCACCAATCACTTGCCATGGGAAACGTCAGAGCTAGCCAGCACTTAGTTAGAAATTGGACAGCTACCCGGAAAAAGCCTTTGAAAGTTGTGGCCCAAAAATACTTCCTGACCGCTGTTGTCAGCCTACTAAAATTCCTTCCTTAGTTAGGAGCCTTGAAACTTTCTGGGGAAACCCTTTCAGCAAAGTGAGAACATCTCAGAAGTTACAGTCATATCTTTGTTCCATAACTTTCTGGATGACCATGGAGTAGCTGAAAAAACTTGTTCTGTCATTGGACACTGTCTACTCTCTCTGTTCTGTCTTGCGTGCCCAGAATCCATTAGTTTTTGTTGCGGAGGCTGAGACACATAAGGTTACCTGGAATTCAGAAGAGATTCTAGCCTGAGTACTACTCTCCAGACTTCCCTTGCAAGCAAACCAATAACTAGGCTTTTTTTTTCTTTAATACTTGACAGTATATTATTGTCTGTATGGGAGTGTTAGTTGGCTTTAATTTTGTCAGATTTCTTAAATACTATTGACCTTATTGTAGTGAATGTTAGGAGGTACATAAAAAGACAGATTCCTTCCTCATGGTAAGGTCAAGAGAGCCCTACCAACAAGCAGCCTCTTCTTAGTTCCCAGGTGGTTTTAACAGAAAAAAAAAATGGGATAATGTCTCAGTGTTTCATATAAAGTTCTTGGACACTAAAAGTTATTTTCCATCCTTGAATTACATAATGAATATTTGGAGAAATAGTCTGACATTGATGTTTGAGATGGACTACAGTGTTAGGAGACAATAGTTATTCACAAGGCCTTGCGTAAGGGTGGGGAGGGCATAGTGAAGTACAAAATTCGGTCTTTGGAGATCTTTGAAAAAATTCTATTCTGCCTGTAGAGCTATGTTTCTCTTTATTAATAAGCTTATGTAAGTGATTTTGCTCAGGTTTAGAACTTTTTTTTTTAATAGAGGCATGTTTTATTTATTTATTTGTTTGTTTTGTTTTATACATGCACTGGGCACAGTCAGAAGCGCGGGAGGGTGAGAGAATTCACCAGAGCCAGAGCGGGGAGCAGAGCAGGCAGAAGGACCGAAGTACACTGCTGAGGGGAGCAGCGGGCGGCAGGAGAGGTCTGCGCGCCTTGTGGGACCCTCCTCCGGTGGCCAGGGAGCAGCCGGGGATTGAACCGGCGCTGCAGAGGCTGTGGGCAGCTTCGCAACCCAGCGCTCAACCACTGCGCCACCGGGGAGGCCCAGTTTAGAACTTTTTTTATAGATTGGGGGCAGGAATCAAGGCAGGGAATGATAGTGAGTTAGAGCAGTTGCGTGAGTGAAAGGAGAGCAGGTCATGCAGGTTTATTACATTGGAGAAGAGATAGCAATGAAAAACAGAAACAGGCCACTAAATCTGAGAATCTGAAAGAAAAGAATCAATATGGTTTTGCCTAGGCAAGTGGCAATTGTATTAGTAATTAGGTTTCAGAATAAAAGTATGTATTATAGGATTTTTTAGGCTATTGTGACCAAGAAATGCCACAGGTAATTCTCATAGTTATTTGGAGAAAATTTGAAACTTTTCATAGAGAGTATATTTAAATTATATGGGTGGATGTCAGGTGGTTAAAGTGAGAACATCAGTAGTTGAATTGTTTATTTACACTTACTTGTATAATGTAACCTCTCAAGCACTTTGAGAACACTAGTTGCATGGTTTTTATTTCTTGGCATCTAATCACTAAGACTTTTAAAGAAAGCATTGGTTCCCATCAAGAAGACCATGAGGCATTTGAAAGTTTAATGGAAACTTTCAGCATTTGAAAGTTTAATGGAAATCATTTATTTATCCAGTTTAAGAATATACAAATTAAAATTCCTTTGTCTTTAGCTGGATTCAGCCAAAGTGTTTAATACTAGGTCTTCTCCCTTATTAAGTACTTTACTAGTAGTTATACTTTGTGAGTTTATAAAAGTGAAAATGAATTTAATATATGCACATTAGAAATGTGGAGCTTGTGAAAGGAAAAAACAAATAGAAAGAGGGAGTCTGTTTAACAGGTGGATAGAGATTATTAGAGAGCTTTATTTATTTGCTAGAAATTGATGGTTTAGACTTTATTAAATAGAACACAACTTATATTTTAGTGCTTAGCTGTCAGTGGAGTATATCTATAAAAATGCCACAAAAGACTGCTGTTATTTGTGCACAAAGTCACACTTTCCACTGACTGTTGTGTCTAAGGTTTTTGTTACTGTTTTGCTTTGATGGTTGATAGCTTGGAATGGTGTTCAACAACATTTCTGGACATAACTTTCTTGTCTGTTTCTCCAACTCTTAGAATAGTGCTTGGTGCTCAATAAATGCTTATTGAATAAAATTACAAAATACTACTTGTAAATATAAAGTCAAAGTAAGTTATTAAAATACAAGGTGTTAAGATAGAAGGGAATTAAAAGAATAATTGCATTTTGGCAGTCAGCACCAGAGTGACATTAATGTAGAGATTTAGAAGATTATTAGCAATACTGAAACCAAATAACACTGTACCAATCCATAAAGATTTATTTATTTTATTTTCTTAGCTAGTTAACATTCAGCTTTCTCAGATGTTAAAATTTCACCCTATAATCTAGATTTGATGTTTTATGCTTTGCTTTGTTATTAAATAAAATCATTTCAGACATTCTATGGTATTATGAAGAGTGTTGCCATAGCAAGGAACTGCTGAATGACCAGGAGACGTAGCGACCTTTAGGACTGTTCTCACTGGCCTTCCCACCGTGTTGTCTAGGAGTTACAGATTCAATTATGGAAGCTTTTAACTTCACTCGCAATTTTGAAATCCTGAAGGAACAAACCCAGGCAAAGAAGTTACTGGAATTGGAACCTGGTGTTGTATGTGTGGAGGGGAAAAACAATGCTGCTTGAGGAGTAGAATTAAACTCCTTGCAGGGACTCCAGAGGGAGCATGCCAGTGCTAGAGGACTGTAAAGTAGAAAACCTTCTGGTCTTTATCCAAACCCCAGTATTTACTTGCATCTCTGTGTCTCACATTTAGAAACCCAAGATAGTTCCATTTGGAATAATTCAACAGATACTTAAGGAGTGCCTGCAATATGCCCGATATTGTTGGCCACGCACTAAGTGCTAGGACTATAATAATGAAAATATATGCAACCTCCCTATTCTTGTGCAGTCTAGTTTTTAATTGGGAAAAATAGAGAAAAACAAATATATACTGTCAGGTAGTATCTGTGTCTGGTAGCATCTACTGTTGTTTCAAGTATACCTTGCAGTGTAATCAACAACACCAAAATGTACTGGCGTAAAACAACTGTTTTATTATTTCTTACAATTCTGCGTTTAAGAGATCACCTGCATGGTTCTTTAACTGGTCTCTTCAGGGGACTCTCCAGTGGCTGTGCCTGTAATGCCCTGCATGGCTCCCTCTCTGAATGAGGTTGTCAGATACTCCCAGTTGTTATTTGTTTATGGAGACCTCAGTTCTTTCCCATGGTTTTTGCCTTGTGATTCAGGAGTGTCACAGCATGGTGACTAGGTTCTAAGAGGGAGAGTTCCAAATATGCCAAGGCAAAACCTGCAGATTTTAAAGGCCCAGCTTCAGAAATTACATAGTCACTTCCACCATATTTTCTTGGTCAAAATATGTCATAGGACAAGGAGAGTAAACTTTACCTCTTAATAAGTGGTGGCAAGATCACTTTATAAAAGAGTGCACGGAGTAGGTAATGCTGGGCTATATGTAGAAACAATCAACCATATTGTTGTTAAAAAACTAAAAATCGGGGGTCTCCTGGTGGCCAATGGTTTAAGTCTCAGTGCTATCACCACCTCAGAGGCCAACCTCTATAGCCTGTGTCCGATCCCTAGCCAAGGTGCTACCCACATGGCACAGCAGACCTCTCCTGTCTCTCCCACCGCTGCCCTCAGCAGCGTATTTTGGTACATTTGCCTGTTTTGCTCCCCACTCTCTCTGGTGAATCTTCTCACCCCCCATGACTCTGGCCTGTACCCCACTTCTTAAAAAAAAAAAAAACAACAACAAACATTTAAAAAAAATTTAAAAATCATGCTGCTAGAATGTCTGCAACAACAACAAAAAAATCAAGTTAATAAGGGGGTAGAGGAAATGGGGGGATGAAAGTACAGTATTTTCTAGGAAATGAGGTATCATATCAGATACCTGAGGGAAATGAGAGAAAGAGAGCCAGGAAAACCATAAAGACATCTTAAAGCAGAATATTTCAGGCAGAGGGAACAGGAGGCCTTGAGATGGAGAACCCTGGTATGCTGGAAGAGAATAGTAAGGGGGGGGGCTGAATGGGGTGATAGGCCAGTGGTAGGACAGGAAATTGGAAAGTGGGTGTGGAACAGATTATGTAACTTGGGCAAATACTGTGGGTTTTCTGTGAGTAAGATGAGAACCTCCTGGAAGATTCTGAGAAAAGGAGTTATATGGTCTGATTTAAATTTTATAAGAATTCTGTTCTGAGAATCTTTGGCTACAGTTCTGAGAATAGACTAAAAAGGACAACAGTGGAATGGGGAGTCAGTCAGCAGGCTAAGTACCGCATGAGATAATAGATGTGCTAAGTCGTGGGAAGTAGTTGGATTTTGGATATATTTAAGAGTGGGACTGACAGGGTTTGTTGATGAGGGTGGATATGGGTTGAGGAAGAGGGATCAAGGATGACTCTCAAAGTTTTTGCCCTAGGCACCTGGAAATTGGAATTTCTTTTACCTACATGGAAAGGCTTGGGGGAGGAGCAGGGTAGAGGTAGGATGCGAGACTTGTATTTTTGGTTATGTTATGATGAATCTAAGAAGACATCTGGGGGAAAACAGGTTACTAACTGTTGCTTCCTCATTGCAGGTGTGACTTTGAATGCTTCAGATCTGATCACTATGGTACGAGAACGAAAATGCATATTGTGCCACATTGTGTACAGCTCAAAAAAGGTAATAATAGAAGAGGGAGAGTCAGACTTTTATGAGTAAAAAGTGACATCATATGAAATTTATAGATGGGTACAAGCTTTTAATAGCATTTTATTTATGCCTCCTTTCACTGGTTATTTTCTCATTACTGCCTCATAAAGTTAGTACACTATATTACTAAACCATAATTACACTATTAAACTGTATTATCCACCCAGAATTTGAGGAGACTCAATAGTAGATAATAAAGATAAATTTACCTAGTAACCAGTTATAGAATAAATGCCTTGAAATTCATGTTATTTGAGATTCTCTTACTTTCCTTCTGGTTAGTTAAGGATACAGCATTTATTAAATCTGCCTGCTTTCTGTTTCTGTTTGTCAAAGTGCAGCTTGGAAATGGTATTAACAGTACCTGAGATGTCCACTAGGTGGGGATGTTGCTCAAAGAAAAACTCATTTTTAAGTGCTAGTTTACCTGTGCCTTAGGAAAATTGGCTGCAATTTGTTTTACTTTTTTGCTTTTTCTCACCTTTATTCTTTGCTTTCAGAGTAGTGCTGCTAGTTTAAACACTGAGGGATTTTTTTCCTGTACTTTCAAGATGATTGTCATTGGAAATTCAGAGAACTGTGATAATTAGCATGAGCAAGGTGAGCTAGGGAAATCTGAGTGACCCTTAGAAGATGTTTGGTAGTAAGATGGTTTAAAAGAAGTGGAGAATAGATATTTCAGGTGGGAGAAGATACACAAAAATACAGAAATAGGATCTAGTTTAACAGTTTTTGGAGTGGGTCAGAAGACTGATTAAAACAGTTTGTCTTGGGAATAGTGGGGCTACAATTTGTAATTTAGGTGAAGACACTTGATAAAATGTTGAATGCCAGACCGAGGAGTTTAATTATGATCCATCCTTAGGGTGGGGTGAAGTTTTTTTTTTTTCTCTTTCCCATTGTAGGATTTCTGTTAGTGACTGATAAATCAGTTGAAATTTTAAAATCATGTTTAATAATATACTTGCTATCTTTTACAAAAATAAAGCAGCTGCTCTTTTAGTTTTGAAAATTATCTAGACCAGAGTTTATTAATATTTTCAATAAATAAAAATCCATTGTGTTTCAGATTGGAGGGAAATGGAAATTGAGAAGGTGTGAGATGGGTAGTCAGACATAGTGTCAGACTTTCATGGAAGAGCTGATAGAGATAAGCTGCCTCATCTCAGGATTTTGCCACTTTAAATCTTTTTGGGCGTTTTTCTACTCTAGTGTAAAAATGTGTTTTCATCTCTTCATGCTTTTCCATGAAACCTAATAAAGGGGAAAAGCAAACTGTAGGTTTTTAAGCACAGGAATGGCATGACTTATCCCCAAAAAAATTAATTGGTGTAAGAAATTAACAGAATGGGTTAATTGAAAGGGATAACTGATATTTTCAGGTAGACCACGAACAACTTATGTTGAAGCAGTGCTTCAGGTTTCCCAAACTAGTTTAACTTTGGCTTCTCCAAATACTCTGTGAAAGAGAAAATGCTCTTAAGTGTGGTAACTTAAGTGTTGGAAAAACTGTAACATCCCTGAATCTTCTGAGGCTCATTAACTTACGAAAAATTGAGAAACCTTGGAACTAAAAAATATTTAAAAAATTTTGTACTATAAAATGTTTTCTAAATTCAACCATTAAATCCTTTCCTCCCCCTCCTCTCCCTCTATTAATAAAAAACACAATGCTAATTAATACACAATGAATTAATTAGAAGTTTGATGACTGAGCAGGTATGCATTTGGGGCTGTTACTTTAATCCTATGTCTGTGGCCCATTGTGTTATTTTGAAAGCTCTGTTGTCTCACTGTATTCTTCCTTGCAGCAGGTTGGAAGAGGATTTTGCATATAAATTTAGGAGACAATCAGTGAAGTATTTTAGAGGATCAAAAGTGATGTTAAAACCAGTTTTGAATGATAGCATTTTTTATAACTGAAATAAAATTGGTTTTTATATCAGAGTGAATAACCTATTTCATAACAGTGGATACTGTTTTAGTCAAGAATAGTTTCACTATGTGAAACAGAAGCCACTTAAATTTAGCTCATGGAAAGGGAATTTGGCATATGTAAACCTAGTCCAAGGAGAACAATAGCAAAGAACAATTGAACAACAGGGAGCATAGGGATTTGAGCAAATGTTGTATATTAAGAGCTCATGGATTTTTTCATTTTATATTGTGTCACTAATGTGATTCAGTTTTTCAGTGTTCATTCTAGTTAGTGGCTAGTCACTGTAGCTGGAAGGGGCCATGTTTAAAGCTGTGTTCTCCAAATGAAGCATTTGTAGACATAGGAAGAAAATGATGGTTATCTTCAGTAAAATTGCTGTTTAAAGTGTTTCGAATCACAACCCTGTTTCGTTATGCTGTAGTAGATAATTAAAAGTAAGAATAGGTTGTTAGGTTGTCTTTTTTTAAGATTATTTATGCCTACAAGAGCTGGGGTACAGGTCAGAGATGCTGGGGGCCAGGAGAGTTGAGAAGATTCAACAGAGACAGAGTGGGAAACAGAACAGGCAGACTGACCGAAATACACTGCTGAGGGGAGCAGCGGGCGAGACAGGAGAGGTCTGCTGCACCATGTGTGTTGCTCCCTGGCAGCCAGGTATCAAACTCATGCTGCAGAGGCTGCGGATTGTTTCATAGTGTGGTGCTTAACCCCTTGCACCACCAGGGAGGCCCTAAGTTGTCTTTTTGACAAAATGACTGTATAATGAAAAATTTCAGTGCAGTAGATGCTTACAGTGTCACATGGGATTGGAAACATGGCTTTGGTGTCAGATCTGCCAGGATTTGATCCTCGTTTGACCACTTGATTAGCTATGCGAGGGCAATACTGTGAATATTTTTACATTTATCCGTGCAATGCCTGTCTCTGTACTTGGCATATAATAAGCACTTGATAAATATTTGGTGAATAAGCAAGTTACCTTCTTTGCATCCTTGTGTCTTAATGGCATTTTTAGTACTCCTTCAGCAGTTGGCGGTTCAAGTGAGAAAATGTCAAGGCACTTAGCACAAGCACAGATAATAGTAACACTCAACAATAGAAACCCTTTTATATGTAAACCATCATTTTCTAATTATGGTATGCAAGCTATATATACTTGGGTGTGGCAAAGTGATAGAGTTTTACATGTTTTGGGGGGATGTCTGTGTATGTGCATGTGCATTTTTTTAGTGGAAGTGCTTTCCACAGATTTTATTTCCTTTCCACTGAGGGTGACATGGAGGAAGGGGAAGAATCTAGTAAATTTTCAAACTGTTTATTAGAACCAAACATCAGTTGGGGGAGGAGGTGGGGAGGCGGTAGTAGTCAGGATGAAGGTGTGATTGAGCTGTTATGTTCAAAGCATTTTTTTTTTTTTAATTTCCTACTCTATCCTACCATAGAGAAACTTTTGTTATGCTTGTAACAGTACTGACAACTGTATGCCAGGCCCTGACCAAGACGTAGATGAGAGTTGTAGCTTACTCATAAGAAACTTTCAGTTGAGTGGGGAGAGTACAGTAGTCCCACTTTATCCACAGGTTTCACTTTCTGCAGTCTCAGTTACCCATGGCCAATGGCAGTCCAAAAATATTACCTACAATAAGATATTTAAGAGAGAGTGAGCATGCACATTCACACAGTTTTTACTGTTGTATATTGTTATAATTGTTCTGTTTTCTTATTGTTGGTGATCTCTTATTGTGCCTAATTTATAATTTATCATAGATATGTATGTGTAGGGAAAAAAACATTGTGTATAGAGGTTTCAGGATTATCTGCATTTTCAGGCATCCACTGGGGTAGAACCCCCTGCACCCCTCTCATGGTAAAGAGGGGAACTGCTCTATGGAGAAACATGCCCAATTAGTTGTATAACTTCAGAGTTTTTTTAAAATGAAATTTTAAAAAATTCATTGTTTGGAAATAGAATTTAAAAACACCAGGTAGTTTGTTCTTTAATCATTTGCATCCTGAAGACAATGCGCTCTCTCACATTTTCAGGAAGCCTCTTAAATAGGTGGTAACAGTTTCTTTAATGCCAAAAACACAGCTAAAGGATTATTGTATTTTAAAATAAACTGATCTCAATATTGAATTGAGAAGAGTCACCACAAAATTACTTTGACACAAGGAGCTTCAACCTCAATTGTTGACTGAGGAATTTTCTTTCCCAAAGCAATTCCCTTTAATCTGCTTTCTTTAATTTTGAAGGAGATGGACGAACACATGAGGAGCATGTTGCATCACAGGGAACTTGAAAACCTGAAGGGCAGGTATGGGAACCGCTATCTTCCATAAACTTGTGAGTGTTGGGGGGTCTGTGTGCTGATAAGCCTGCCAGCTCATTCCTTTTTTTTTTTTTTTTTTAAGATTTATTTTGTTTATTTATTTATGCATACAAGAACTGGGATGTAGGCCAGAGGTACGGGGGTTGGGGGAAGGTGAGAGGATTCACTAGAGACAGGGTGGGGAGCAGAAGAGGCAGATCTACTGAAATACACTGCTAAGGGGAGCAGTGGGCAAGACATAGGAGGTCTGCAGCACCATGTGGGTCACCTCCTTGGCTGGGGATCAACTCATGTCACAGCGGCTGGTGATAGCTTGATAGTGCTGAGACTTAACCCTTGCATCACCAGGGAGGCCCCTGCCACTCATTCTATAGTAATCATTGTAAATTAATATTGTCTCATGGCATAGAATTGCCTTCTAGAATTAATAGCAACTGCCATCATTTTTTTGATATGCAAAAAGGGTAAATCTTTCTGCATTTCAAATGATAATATTCACATCAGCTCTAGCAAGTGGATTACAACACAGGTGGGTTGCGATAAGCTAGTTCTCTCTTTAATAAGCTTTCCTATTCTCACACACCAGCCTTGCTGCTGGGGCATTTCATATTGTTGCCTCATCAGTGTTACAGCTGTGCTTGCTATGGGCTATTAATGGTGCTGGGATGATCTTAGCAGTCCAGAGTGTGCTTCTTCACAGCATTGATTCTCAGTAGCATAAATAAAATGCAAATCTTGAGTATTTAAGTGCTGCTTTGTGATTTAAAACTTGAGCTATTTGGGGAAAGAAAATCTAACAAGTAAGCACCTTAAAAAAATTATATGTAGTATGTCTGTATGTTCCATGTCTTTTTTACCTCTGTGGACAGTGTCGAGCAGAGAAAGACTGTGTGAGTAAGAAAGATTAATTATATCTTATTCTATGAGTAATAGTTACAAGCTGAATATCTGAATGCCAGCCTAAGTCATCTGAAATTATTTGTATTTTCAGTAATACAGTTATATTTATTTTTTAAAAAGATTTATTTATGTATACAAGAGCTGGGGTACAGACCAGAGATGCGGGGGGTGAGAGGATTCACCAGAGACAGAGTTGAGTACAGAACAGGCTGATTGACAGAAACACACTGCTGAGGGGAGCAGTGGGTGAGTTAGGAGAGGTCTCCTGTGCCATGTGGGTTGCTCCCTGGCTGGCCGGGGATCGAACTTGTGCTGCAGAGGCTGCAGATTGCTTCATAGTACGATTGCTCCATTGTGCGGTGCTTCGCCCCTTGCGCCACCAGGGAGGCCCAGTAATACAGTTTTAGATTGTGTGGGCAAATTAGTATGTAATTAAACTTTCAGCATCTGTATAGCATATTTGTAGAATTTTTCCATGGTTTCAGTCTCTTTCTGTGAAGGATAGGTCTTAGCATCAGTATAAGAGGAGTGCACTCACTGAGTGTGGAGAAACCCTTATAACAACATGAAGTTTTATTCATTTTCATTGGAAACCTATGAAATATAATCAACATTTGATTATCTGTATATGGGTAATCTTAGTTAAACCCATTTCCATCAGATTCCTTTGGAATTCACCTTTTTCTGGCTACATACCTGACATTGACCTGCACTATATTGTAAAATCCAACAAAACAAATCAGGTCAGTATATTAAGAGAGAAGCCCAGTTCATTCTAAGATGAAGTCCCTATTTTATTCAGAGATTCCTAACAGATTTTGGCTATTTATGATTCATGTTCACAAGTCAATACAAAATCATAAAAAGAAAAAGTCTTCTCACCCTCTCTCTAAGAAAGACAACTGTGTGATGTATAGTCTACCTAGACCTCTTCGTGCGTGTATGTGTACATTTATATTTCTGTATGTGCATTTTGTCTTATTGCACAGCTGGGCCTACATGCATTGTTGTGTTTTTTCTTTCTTCCCACCCATCAACTTAACTGTACCATGGGAGATTTTGTCGGCCGTTTTCAGTTATTTGGAGCATAGTCAAGTAATAAAGGAGAATGCACTAGACCCTTCTGAGCTGACAATACAAACATCAGCTTTAGCACCAAACTCTTTATTCAGAGGAGAGCACTTTGGTATTTACTTACTTAGTTAGATACAGTGCTAATCAGTTTTATATGACCTTCTGGCCTATAATAAATTATAAGGGAGAAGGCAAGCAGGTAGCAAGGAAAAACAGCTAACAAAACTATTAAAAAACAAAGTCTCAAGAACCATTTATTGACTTGGAGCACTTACTGTAATGACAGATTGCTATCACTAGTTGCACCGTAGGGAAAAAGGAATTATCAGTCATTTTTTTCCCTTTTTATCTATAGTTTATGATTATTTTTCTGCATTTTATGCTTTACAACTGGCTTTCCATGTTAAAATTTTGAGTCTCTCTGTATCACTGTGATTTTTGATTGTGTTGTGGTTGAAAAACATAAAGAGCATTTATTTTAGGTTTTGAATGCAAACTTGAATGAGAAGTAACTTGTCTTAATTGGTTATTGTGGACCTCTGGGACATTTCCCTATTTTTTTCTTACTAATATTTGTTTAGATGCGTAGCCTGTAAATAGTTTCTACAGATAGATGCCATTAAAAAGGCACAAACCTTTATTTATCAAGCAGCTGCTGTGATATAGTTAGAGCAAGCTTAATAAAGAAAAGCTTATGGATAGAATATCTCAAGGCTTTGCCTTTCACACATGAGAGGAAATTGTGTGGTAACAGGATGAAGCTAATTTGGGCCCTCCTTTAAGCACCCCGAGGAAAATATTGCCTTTATTAGCCAAAAAATAAAGCAGTACTTTTGTTCCAACAGTTATTTCATGTATTTAAACAAAGTTGTAAGTATTTTAACTGGATATTGATAAAGAATTAGAAAATATAATGTCATTAAAGTATTATTTAATTTGCTGTTAACTTTTTGAAACCTGTGAGTCCTAAACACTGTATGTGTGAGTGCATATTACATGCATAACAGCTCAGTTGCCTCCGGCTACAGACACATTAGAATTTTCAAGAGATGTGCTTGAACTACCTTGTTCCTTCATTATAGACAGTTGGATTTTCTTCTCTCTTTGAAGTTTCTTATAAAGCTTTTTCTTTCCTTTTTTTTAAAAACTAGATTTCATTCTTAAGAAAAATATTAGGAATTTTTGTCTTTTGATAAATTGTTTGGAGTGTTAACTTTACGTTGCATTTATTGCCTGTAGCCTGCTGGCTAGGATCTCTTGAGGTCCTCTGTCAAATGACTTTAGAGCTATGGTTATATACGTTCTTACAAGGAGAGAAGTGTTTTAAAAATAGGTGTTTGAGTGTCCATTACATGTATTACATATGCTTCTGTTTTGGGTATTGCAAAGTGTGTGGATTTATGATTGTGGATGTTTATTTTTACCTGGTCAGATATTACCTACTTTACACTGGATTCTTTAATATTGGTCATCATGGCCTTCCAGTTGTATCTATAAAGAGAGAGGGATTGTGATGGTTCAGACATGAGAAAATTTCTCTGCATCTTAGAAGTAAAATAAAAATGAGGGAGTTTACTGAAGAATGACTTTTAGAAGGATGTCCCTGGTACCATAATAAACAGTTTAACATTCTATAAAATTTTAGGTACAAAAGTGGACTAAAACACTTTCCATAATTTTACAGTTAAAACTTACAATGAGAAAATTCAGTTGATTTGAATTTTTATTAGTGTTAATTTTATAGGTTTGTTAGTCTTCAGATTCTTCTGATGCCGCCATTGTAAATAGATTTATACTTGTATAATTTTTAACTCCTGTGTCATTATACAAGATTTCTACTTGCATAATTTTTAACTCCAGTGTCACTGTGAGAAAAGGCTTCTTTTTCTGTTACAAGTTAGCATTCACTGAGAAAAGCGTGGATATTCCTGGTTAGCTAGAGAAAGTTGAGGATTATTCTTTCATATAAATGTAAATGTAGTAAGTACAGTGGAAAATAATGTATTTAAGTTCCTGAAGGATTAGAAGAAATTGGAATGTTGCTGTATAGAATGTTGCTGTATAGTACTGTTGAATGTTGCTGTATAGTACAATGAATGTTGCTGTATAGTACAATGGGGTCATGATATTTTTTGGGAGTCTGGTAAGAATTTGTTAAAATGTATCTTATGTCAAAAACTGTACTGTATACAAAACATTTAAGGTTACAAGGTCCATAGAAAGGTAACACCTTACAAAGTAGTCTGCTTTTTTTGAGGTGTTATTTATAATTTTTACAAAGTTAAAAAAAACTTTTGTTTTTTAAAAGCTTACTGGGCATGGTTCCTATTTTATCACTCCAGACAACTGTAACCATATATTTAGCTTTGGTGCCTGTAATTGTTCAATCATTTTTTTTTTTTAATGAACATTCATTTTAAAAATGATCTGTAATAGCAACAATCTTCTAGTATATGAAGTGCTCAATTTTGAGGGTCTCTTCTGGTTAATTGATTCAAATTCTGACTTGAAAGAATGGAACATTGTGTGTGTGTGTGTGTGTGTGTGTGTGTGTGATCAAGCATGTCTTTTTTAAAAAAAATTATGATTATCGAGGCAAAGTTGATTTACAACACTGTATGTTTTAGGAGTATAGGTTCACATCTCTTCAGATGCATGTTATACCATGCCCTCCACCAAAGCCCCAGCAATCCTCCACATGGTCCACTGGACGCCCGTCTTTTTTCCTCCCAACCCATTTCAGTAGCCTCAGCTTTGCACTCAGATTTGAAGGGTTTTTTTTGTTTTTTATTCAAAATAAGGCTTTTTGTGCCTATTATGGTTTTTTAAATTGCCATAGGAAATGCAAAATTATCACTAATAAAAGCCTAAGACAAATGATAGTTAAATCAGTGAGGATTACTGAATGGATATTAGTGTCCCATTCATTACTGCGCTGTGGGCTCATATGTTTCTCAGCAGTGACTGCATAGACAGCTGAACCAACCAAGGGATCTCAGGAAGCTAAAAGACCAGTTATATTATTCATCTACAGCAACTCTGGACATTGATCCAAGACTTGAACTTCTTAAACTCCCTAAACTCCTCATTTAAACTCCCTAAATGAGGAAAGGAAAAGGAAAATAAAAAAGCCTACCCATTTTCTTTCTTAAGAACCTGGTTTTGCCTCTCTCTAAACTGTAGCATGTTCTGAAACTTGAGAAAAACCATTTGCCTAGCGCAGCTGTTAACTTCCTACAACTGAAATACTTTCCATTCCCTTTCAAATAAGCCCTTCTGAAGCAGAATGTGGATCACATGTATCATGCACACCAAAAAAAGTTTGCTGAGACTACTCCTATCATTTGTCCTAGGGTCCGGAATAGGAATCTTCACATTCCTGGCAGAGCTCCAGCTGTTCCGGGTTGGGATTGGTTACACCGCCTACTCTTTCTCCACCCCTTAACTTTCACTGGGAGAAAGCACTTTTGCCAGAGATTAAAAGTAAGAGCTGTCACCAGGCTTTCTGAGTGCAGCTGGCACCATGGGCGTGCTCCAGAGCAACTTCTGTTTGCTCTGAGCCCCCTGCCCTGCCTCCCCTTTCACCATGTTTCCTCTGGCAAGATTTTAAGTACAGCAACTCAAGAAGATTTCTCCTCCTAAACTACATTGTTCCAAAGTGTATTGCCTCTTGATTGCTGGAAAAGAATCTTAAATTCATTCAAAAATAATTTGCGAACAAACTTATTAAAAGTGATGAAAGGAGCATTGAAATTGATAATCACTGATTTTTCACTGTACCAAAGTGCACGTTGTTGTTCAGAGGAAACTATAACAGATCTGGTGAGTGGGCCATGCCAGTGGGGAGAATTGAATGTCCCTCATCTCCCTCTCTCCCTAGGGACAGTAGTCATGAGTGCCGAGTGTGCGGGGTCACAGAAGTGGGTCTTTCTGCATATGCAAAGCACATTTCTGGCCAGTTGCACAAAGATAACGTTGATGCCCAGGAACGAGAAGATGATGGAAAGGGAGAAGAAGAGGAAGAAGATTATTTTGACAAAGAACTTGTTCAGTTAATAAAACAAAGGAAAGAACAAAGTCGGTGAGTAATGATTTTGATTTTGAAAAAAACTATCTGAAACAGAACAGAGTAGGGAGCACATTTTCCACCCTCTTACTTTCTGGCTTTAATTTTCAGAAGTATCTTAGTTATAAAGCTTAGCTCGAAGTTACCTTTTTATGCATAGAAGAGCAGTAGAATTGTTTCTTGAACTGCTGTGCTATTCTGCTTTTACAAAAAAAGCAACTCAGTATTGTATCTACATAAAAGCTAGTATAGTTGTTACATATCTGAATTTTTTGCTATGTTTAGAACTGTTTGGTATCCAAGTTTTCTAGTGGAAAGGTATTAGTACAAAAACTTCGCTTGAATGTGTATCATATAGTATTTCTTATTACAGTCCTTAAAGGAAAAAAAAATATTTTCTCTTGTGATTTAACTTGGTGCTTTTACCAAATTCATTGTCTAGTAACTAACAAGGAGGAGAGGGGGGTGGCGTGTCTCAATAAAAATGTGTTGCACTTGACACTCTGGGACACTTGAGCTGGGACTGAGAAGCCTTATGTCCCCTGGGTCCTGCTTCTCTTAAACTCTATTTTGTGTCTGTCAATTCTTTATTTCTCGTTTTTTTCGTATTCTTCTCAACCCTGTTCATCAGAGCTGGTCTCTGACAGATTTATCCCCTTCTTAGTGCTTCAGTAAATATATATTGAATAAATGTATATTTTAAGTTTGACAGTGTCAAGATCATTTGAGCAATATAATTTTCCAGCTTGTACTGCATAATTTCATATGTGCATCTATAACTCAGGTGTTTGGCTTTTATAATTTCACCTTACTGACCTGTGTTCTGAAGAGCTTATGAAGCAGAAATTTTCAAATAGGAGTGAAAGAATAGAACCACCTTTTGAAGTGGTAATTTTTTAAGTCCTAGGATAAGATGAGAAACATTTCAAATTCCAGAATAAATTTTTAAAGAGCTTTCTTGTATGGTGGGTATATCCGGTCTATACTTTATTTTTAGGTAAAGATTTGAATATAAAAGAAAAGAAATATTTTTCACTCTTATGTTAAAGTTTTTTGAACAAGGCCCTAAATGTCAGTAGCGACATGGTTCTTAAATTGTTCAGTTACTTAGTCCTTCAAATGACATTCTCACCACTTTCAGTTTATTCTCTCTCCTCTTTTAGGGGATTGGAGCCTCTTGGAGACTAGCTTCTATTTTTGTTCTTACACACTGTGCCATCATTAACTTATTTATGTAAATGATTCAACATTAAGTCATGTGATAAAAGAGCTAGACATTCTTATAGTTAATATTCTATCAAGTATTCTAATAATGCCTCTTTGGTGGCCTTTTTATAAAGTTATCTACTTATTTCTTAATAAGGTTGTTTTCCTTTTTTCTTCATGAGGTTTTAAAGAAGAGTGATCTTTCTGGGTTTAGCTGCACACTGTTGTCCCTTCTATAAGACTAATTCATGGTGATCTGATAATTATACTTTGTGGTTGATTTTTTTTTTCCCAATTCTCCACCCATTTCTGGAACAAATTAATATAGCTAAGTCAGTGATCTCCTTGGAAGTCAAAAATTGCATACTGCTTGCAAACAGAAGAGAAAAGCAATTTGGTTTGTGGTTGTATAAAATCCTGCAAACATGTAATAGCACTTGTTATTTGGGGGGATAGGGTCTCCTGTTTAGAAATGGTTAACCCATAATATAAGTGAATATTTTAATTCTATCTTGTGAAAAAGGAAGAAATTCCAATTTGTATCCAAAATCAGTTAAACATTAGAAGATTCAGGCTACGTTCAGAAAAGGGAACTCAGTTTCAAGAACTTTGTTTTGGGATTTTCATTCAATTGAGGCCTAGTGCTTAAAAGTGTACACTCTAGAATCAGAGTTAAAACCAAGGTTCAAATCTCTGCCATACTATCACTTACTATCTTACTCCAGGTAAGTTATCCAACCTCTAATCCTGTTTCCTCATCTAAAAAGTAGGAATAAGAATAATTGCATCGGAGGTGTGGAAATTAAATGAGATGATCTATATAAAGTGCTTAATGTTAAATATATGATAATTAGTAGGTACTTATATTTTAGCTTTTCTCCATTTTTTGAGCACCTGCCCATATGCTGAGCACTATGGCAGACATACTATAGGCCGTCTGTAGGAGAAAACGGTGGTTTTCTCTGGAAACAAATAGGTTTATATTCCCATGATGTCTACTTAAATTTATTCACATTTCTGTGGACTCCTTGTCTAACATGAATAGTTCAAATAGCTGGGCTTCTTTATAAAAGCCTCTCGCTCATGGAGCTCCTTAGAGCACTGATTTGAGTACTACTTATTTGGTATATGCTATTTTACTCTTGTTTGTGACCTTAGCTGGTGAAAATTTTCTTTCACCACTAAGTTATTGAGTGTATGCTTGATAAAATGTTTATTAATGAAAATGATCATGCAGAGATAAATCTTAAGATTTAAAATAGGTCAGGAAACTGGGTTTTTAAAAAAGAACTTAAATTTAACAAGTTGCACAATGTAAAAATAGTAATTGTTTGCTAGACAGGGAAAGATCCCAGAATATGTCAAGAAATACAGGAGCAGGCAGGGGAGGAAATATAAATGTGTCAAATTTTTAATATTTCTGGGGTTATAAGAGGATACTCTTTCATTTCTAAGTTAGTAAAATGTGAAATAGAAATTTGTTATCACTCAAAGGTGAAAACAACTACTATTGGAAATATAAATGAGCTCTATTCCATATGCTAAGTAACAGTGGAAGGAGGTAGAAAGGAAATTTGGTGGGTTAACTTTTAAAGGAAGCATTAGTACCTTTAAATCACTAATGAAACACTTTTTTCCCCCCCCAGAAAAAATGAACCTTCCCATAGTAGCCAAGAAATAAATTCTGATGACAGGCGACCTCAATGGAGAAGAGAAGACCGAATCCCTTACCAAGACAGAGAGAGCTATGGTCAGCCAGCATGGCATCATCGTGGACCTCCCCAGCGGGACTGGAAGTGGGAGAAAGATGGCTTTAATAACACTAGGAAAAACAGCTTTCAGCATTCTTTGAGGAATAGTGGTGGACCAAGAGGATGTTCCGGGTGGCATAAGGGTGTCTCAGGAGGCTCCTCAGCTTGGTTTCACAACCATGGTAATCCTGGAGGTGGTTGGCATTCAAATAATGGAATGGTAGATTGGAATCATAATGGTACAGGGAGGAATTCCAGTTGGCATTCTGAAGGAACAGGTGGATTTTCCAGTTGGCATATGAACAGCAATAACGGAAACTGGAAATCTAGTGTACGTAATACAAATAGTTGGAATTACAGTGCCTCTGGAGACAAATTTCAACCAGGCAGAAACAGAAATTCTAACTGTCAAATGGAAGACATGACTATGCTATGGAACAAGAAATCCAAGTCAAACAAATATAATCAAGAGAGATATAAATGGCAGCGGCAAGAAAATGACAAAGTTGGGACAGTGGGAACATACAGAGGTCCTTCTGAAGGATTTACAAGTGATACATTTCCTTCAGAAAGTTTACTTGACTTTAATTTTGAGCAACTGGAAAGCCAAACTACCAAACATACAGACACTCTAGCTTCCAAAATTGGTGGGAAGAATGGCAGTGTAGCGAGGGAAAAGCTCCATCGCTGGACTCCCTACCCTACTCAGAAGACTTTGGATTTACAATCAGGAGTGAAAGAAGCCACGGGTAACAAGTCAGAAATGACAGACAGACCTTTCTTTGATTTTAGTTTGGCAGCCACAGGAACACAGGAGCCCCAAATTGATGACACAAATAATCCCCCTACGCTGAAAACCCAAAAAGAAACACATACTGAATCTCTTAATCACAAGGCCACTTCTGACTGTACTACTTCCTATGAGGTGGTGAGAGATTTCCCCATTACAGAAAAACCTGAACAAGAGACTAACTTAAATAAAATGCCATCATTCAAATCCCCACTCCTTCCAATTCCAGTCACCAAACCAATTCCTCAAATGCAGGAGTCAAAGAATCCCTCAAAAGCCACAAAAACTAATTCTTTTTTCCCTGGGGAACAGTCAAATCCCTTGAAAAAACCCACTATGGAAGATAATAAGGGTCCTTACCTATCCAAATTGCGTAGTTCATGCCCTCGTGTCTCAAAGGGGAATAAAAGTACACTTGGTGCTCAAAAGGAACCCGATGAAAATTTAAATGATACATTACAAAAAGCCAAAGAGGTGCTACCGGCTCCTGAGTCATTGCAAAATCCTCTTCTGAGCACTTCTAAAAGGACGAGGAACTATGCGAAAGCCAGCAGGAATGTAGAAGAGTCTGAAAAAGGATCTTTGAAGATTGAGTTTCAAGTACGCTCATTAGAAGATGAGAGCGATGGAGAGATATCAGACACAGAAAAGCATGAAGCAAAAATTGGAACCATAGCCTCTTCAACCACAGAAGTTTTATCCTGCAGCACTCACATTACTGATGAGAAAGAGGGGGAAGACCAACACCTGAACACATCTAGAAAACTGTCCACTTCCTCATTTAATCCAGCCGTTCACCAGAAACCATCTGAGTTACAGATAACACCTGCAGCTAGTCCACACTCTGGCTTACTGCTAGACTTGAACCTGAAAGCCTCTCTAGAAGATGCGCAGGTCGATGACCCTAGTAAATCTCCTGTATCATATGAAACAGAAGGCTTTGAGAGTACTAGTCTGGATGTAGAGCTTCAAAAAAGTGATATAGGTCAGCCCTCAGGCCCTCTCCTGCCTGAACTAAGTAAACTTGGCTTTCCCGCCTCACTCCAAAGAGATCTAACCCGACACATTAGTTTGAAGAGCAAACCTGGATCCCACCTTCCTGAGCCAAACCTCAACAGCGCTCGCCGCATTCGCAATATTAGTGGGCATCGAAAGAGTGAGACAGAGAAGGAATCTGGACTCAAGCCAACCCTACGGCAGATCCTAAATGCATCTCGGAGAAATGTCAACTGGGAGCAGGTCATTCAGCAAGTAACCAAGAAAAAGCAAGAGCTAGGCAAAGGCTTACCCAGGTGTGTGTCTCTTTTCAGTATTCATTTTTCTTTCTTCTTAACTTACCCGTTGACCCTTGTTACTTTTCATTAAATGTTTGCAAAAAATATACGTTGTAGATGTCTGGTTTAAATAGGGACTGCCACTCTATAGCAAATGAAATAAAATTTTTCCTAGTAGGGGATTCAGGTTGAAAAGAAGCATGCCTACTTCTGAGAAAGGAGATTGGCATGAAGGGGGAAAAATGATTAGAATTTCAGCACTATCGTTGTAGTTGCTAGAAAGTGACAGCATAAATTTTTTTTTATTTATAAATCTTTCTATCTCCAGGGCTTATTAAGTGGTACAACTTTTAAAATATAATTCTTCTCAGTACTTTTTATTTATAACCTGTGGCTGGCTAACCTTCTGTATGTACTCTGAACATGGTATTTGTTGTCACAAAATGCTTAAGACTTAATGTAATATTTTGAACATTCATCTTAAGTTGAGGTATTCAACTTTTAAGGATGGGAATCAGCCTTCAGTATAGCTTTGTTGCTTGAAAATAATCCTGCTATATTATTATTATGTAGACTTCCAAGCTTGACTTTCTATCCTTGTTGAAATAACACATTTATTGTGCTCCTCTCCCTTTTCTATAACTTGTATTACTGAGTTTAAAAAGTTCTTAGTGTAGTGCCTGCCTGGCACGTGTGAATGCTTGATAAATATTTTTGTTTGTTTTGCTTTGCCTGCTGTTAAAGATTATGTATTAGTTGTTGGTTTGGACCTGCATGTTAAATAAGATCCTCATATTTTACTTCCTCAAATGTATATGAATTCTCACAGTCGTATATTCTCACAATCCTATATGAATCTCCAGTACTTGGTACATTACAGTACTTATATTATAGTTGATTACTTTATATCTGGAATTCTTATTAGTCTGTAAGATCCTTGCGATCAGAAATCTTCCTATTTGTGTTTATAGCCCCAGTGTTTAACAGCACCCAGCACAATAGGCGGTGCCTTCTTCCCCCAACCGTATCTGATTTATGATTTTTCTTTCTTTCAAGGTTTGGCATAGAAATGGTGCCTCTGGTTCAAAATGAGCAAGAGGTCTTAGATTTGGATGGGGAACCTGATCTGTCCGATCTAGAAGGATTCCAGTGGGAAGGTATTTCCATTTCTTCCTCGCCGGGGTTGGCAAGGAAACGAAGCCTTTCTGAGAGCAGCGTGATCATGGACAGGGCTCCTTCCGTGTATAACTTCTTCAGTGAGGAAGGTACAGGCAAAGAAAATGAGCCTCAGCAAATTTCACCTAGTAACTCATTGAGGGCTGCACAGAATCAGAGAGCAGCCATGGGACTGAAGCAGGAGGTGACACCTCTGGCTGCCTCCCTAAGAACAGGTGAAAGGGCTGAAAATGTTGTCCAAAGGCGTCATAGCGCACAGTTATCCTCCGACCGTGCTGTACCTTTGATGCATTTTGCAAGAGACCCAAACAGTCAGGACTGTTCTACACCACCTCCAGAGAATCAGAATGCCCAGGAGAGTAATGGAGAAGGAAACTCTTTATCATCAAATGCATCCTCAGCCCTTGCAGTCTCCAGTCTGGCAGATGCAGCCACAGATAGTAGCTGTACCTCTGGTGCGGAACAAAATGACGGCCAAGGTATTAGAAAGAAACGAAGAGCCACTGGAGTGAGTATGATTCTCTGTGCTTTTTGTAGACCATTTCCTGTGGTGACTTAGTTACTCTAAGAAAGATTTAACTGTTTAATTTTTCTTTAATTTCTGGGGCTGTGGTTCTCCCTGCTCTGGAATTAGAAGACTTGGGAGGCTCTATTATTGCGTTCATAATCTTATCCTACTGGTTTCTTTCACTGAGTAATTCTACTAGGTTAGATGTAATTGAATATGAAAGTACAGTACTAGGAAAATATGAAGTCATCTCTAAAACTAGTCTGTCTCCAAGCTAGTGATTCTTTGTATCACCTGACCAAGGAGTAAGACATATCTTCAACTGTAACTTTATCTGTTTTCCTGATGCATTCTGAACTGCTGCTGAAGAAAAGCATTCCAGTGTTGCATTTGTAGGGCGTGTATGCTTGCTAGACCCAGGACTAGTGGACTTAACACTAGAGTAGTTGTAATACTATTAGAGTGCATCTCCATGAGCATAGTCTTGGACATATTTTCAGTTTCTGTTACCTCTCTTTTGTACTGCAGTAACTCAGTGTGGCCCTTTCAGAATCCATTCCTTCACTCATACCGCTTCCTTTCTGGCCTCTCTGTCACTAGTAGCCCATTCAGGAGCCATTTCTGGAAAGAAAGAGTTGCTGGTGGTGATATAGTTTGGATCTGGCACTGTGAGGAAATGGGCTATTTCTAAATACTAAGCTACTGTGTAGCCCAGTCATCAAGGACATGGTTTGTAGATCTGGATTCAGATTCAATTCTGCGCCTTGGACACTGTGGTGGACATTACTGAATGAGAGATTTTCTATGATAAAGCTAATTATGCTGGCACTTGTCTCATAAACTGTTCAGCTTTTTGTTATAGTTTTTTTTTGCTGAAATTTAATGTGGAAACTGCCAAGATGAGTCAGATACATGTATCAGCATCTTTGTCCATACTGCTATCTACGCCTTGCCTTACCAACATGGAATGCTTTGCCTAAGCCTCGTGATTTTCCCATCTGTAGGTTCTAGGAAGGTACTTGACCTTGGAGTCTTCTTTTTTAACCAGATACATTCATTTAACTAATATTTGAGTTCATACTGTGTGTATGAGACTTAGACTAGCATGTTAGAGATGAAGAATATAATATATATTGAAGAATAATGTATGACTGTCTTAGGATTGATACTTCTTTCCTCTTCTGGATAATGGTCTTCATAGATATAGTATCATTCAGTCTTCTTTATCTCCACAGGATGGATCTTCCCCTGAACTCCCAAGTCTTGAGAGAAAAAACAAAAGAAGGAAAATTAAAGGAAAGAAAGGTATAGTGCAAAATACTTTGGTAGAAAGAAATTGTTCATATATCAGTTTAACTTTTTGACAACGTGACAGTATAGCTTATAGTTACCAAACACTGAATACCCTTTTTTTTTTAACTTTCTCATCTTAAATGCATAGGAAAGTTAAATTTTCGACTACATACAATTACAGGTGTAGAATAATGTAATATAAACCTGTAAACAAAAGTTTAATATAGCATGGATAAATTGATTTCAGTTAAAGCCAGACAGTCTCTTTAGGGCTTTTTCAGTGGAAAAAAGAAGAGGCCATTTAGTAAAAATTTTATTTCTCTTGGTCATTTATAACCGTTTCTCCCATTTTTCCATTTTAAGACATCTTGATTGTTTTTCCATGTGAATTGAGAGAAGTTATTAGTGTGGGCCCTTGACTGATATGCTTGTACAACTTTTGTTTTCCACTGATTCTAAATGAGTTTTAGTATAAGGACTAGTGAGGGAAGTGAGTGTTGGATGATGGGCTGTGCTGGATAAGGTAGGAATCAAGGATGACCCTTGTTCTGAGTGGGTAAGCTGTGTGGATGATGATATTATCTACAGAACAAGAAGATTCCCAAGTGTTGCAGGAGGATACAGGAGAATGACAAGTTTTGTTTTGGATCCTTTGAGTTAAAGGACATTAGAGACACCAGCTAGAATGATCACAGTGATAGTTGGTACGTGGGTCTGGAGTTTAGGAGCGAGGTCTTGACATATTGAATGGGAAAGAGACAAACATAAAGATGACAAATATACGTAGTAGAACATTCTATTTAAAATATACTATCTCAAAGCCATATATATATTTATATTTAGTAATACATATAAATATAAAATATAAACATAAAAATGTATATTTTTAGGAAGCCTACACTAGTAAAGACATCTATTTTTCTATTTTTTAAATGGTCTTATTTTATGTTGAGGTAACACTATATATGATTTAGGGGTATAGACGCACGCCTTTTTCAAAGGTATTGGTACCACACCACATCATGCCACCCACCACAAGTCACCCTTAATCCTCCATTATAGTTGTTGGGCCCCTTGCCCCCATAAAGGGAATTATTTTCAGTAACACACAGACTAGAAAATATGGATTGGGAGGGGAGAGCACAAGCAGTTCAGGTCTGGGGTCCATTGTAAGCAAAACCTTGAGTAAAGATGTTGGTAGATAAAGGAAGAATGGGAGTTGATTTGCCTGGAACAGCGACCTCCCTTGGAAAGCTAGTGGTGGAATGATGATTAGGTAAAGTGATATTATACAGTGGTGTTCTTGGACCTAGAAGGCACCTCCATCTTACCAATTGTCACCTTTGGTTTCTAGCTCTGGTAGCATCTGGCTTAACTATGTGATTTATGAGTTTGGATGAGTGTCTACTGACCTACAGGGGATGGGGGGAGGGAGAATAAAGGCTTATCCTAGGTAACGTGATGTGGTTCCATCTTCTGAGGAACTATATTATTTAAAAAGAAGCCTCCAGGGCCTCCCCTGGTGGCGCAGCGGTTGAGCGCTGGGCTGCAAAGCTGCCCGCAGCATCTGCAGTGCCGGTTCGATCCCTGGCCACCGGTGCGGGTCCCACAAAGCACGCAGATCTCCCCTGCCCTGCCCACTGCTCCCCTCAGCAGTGTATTTCGTCAGTCTGCCTGTTCTGTTCCCCCCTCTGGCTCTGGTGAATTCTCTCACCCTCCCACACTTCTGACTGTATCCAGTGCTTGTATAAATAAATAAATAAATCTTTAAAAATAAAAAAAATAAAAAGAAGCCTCCAGTGTGAAACTGAACCTTATGATTTTTTTGACAGAACGTTCTCAGGTTGACCAGCTGCTGAATATTTCCTTAAGGGAGGAAGAACTAAGCAAATCATTGCAGTGCATGGATAACAACCTTCTGCAAGCCCGGGCAGCACTTCAGACAGCTTATGTTGAAGTTCAGAGGCTACTTATGCTCAAGCAGCAGGTAACAATAGATGGAACATTTAAGGAAAATGGGTTATCTCAAAAACTGAGTATGTAAATGCTTAATAAAATACTTTCTTTTTAGATAACTATGGAGATGAGTGCACTGAGGACCCATAGAATACAGATTCTGCAGGGATTACAAGGTATTTGGAGAGATCATATATTATAGAAAGAGGCTAGTTTGGGAATCAAAAGACATGAGTTCAAATCTTGACTCTTTGTGTCGTGCCTGTAGAACTTTGGGTAAATCACTTAAAATCTGAACAGTGGAGTATTGATTCCTCTTCTGTCTGTATCTCTGGTGATTATATGACAATTTACTTTGAGGAACTTTAAAATTCTCTTGTAATCTTTAAAAATACTAATTGATTCAAAGCAGGTGACATTTCAGATAACATTTTTGCATTTGTACACATGTGTTTCCCTTTCTAGAAACATATGAACCTTCTGAGCATCCAGACCAGGTTCCCTGTAGCCTTATACAAGAACAGAGGAACAATAGACCTCAAACATCTGCTGATGCTGCAATGCTGCCTACACCCTTCTTCCCAGTGTTTCTGGAGCCTCCATCTTCCCATGTGTCTCCATCGTCCACTGGAGCCCCTCTCCAAGTCACCCCACCTCCTACTTTCCAAGTCCATGGAGGTGTTCCTGCTCCAGACTCATCGGTTCAGATTAAACAAGAACCCATGTCTCCTGAACAAGAAGAGAATGTGAATGCTGTGTCACGGAGCTCAGCCTGCAGTGTGACCAAGGAATTACTGCAAGCTAATAGTATGTAAACTTTTCTCTGGGCGCAGAGCAAGCCTATAGTGGGCCTAGTATTGTTCTATATTGGTGATGGAGAGTCATACTTGCCCATTAAATCTAAAGGTAATGGGGCTTCCCTGGTGGTCTAGGGGTTAAGTCTCAGCACTATAACCATGACAGCCTGAGTTCGATCTCTGGCCAGGGAGCTAACCCACATATGGTGCAGCAGACCTCTCCTGTCTCGCCCACTACTCCTCTTAGCAGTATATTTCAATAAATCCATCTATTCTGCTCCCTGCTCTGTCTCTGGTGAATTCCCTCACCCACCACACCTCTGGCCCACACCCCAGTTCTTCTTCTATGCAATGAATAAATAAATAAATCTTTAAAAAAAAAATCTAAAAGTACTACGATGAACTTTTTTGGAAATTTCCTTCATTCAGGAGAATTCTTTAACCATCAGTAACTTTTTCCCTAATTTAATCTAGAATTACCAAGTTGACTTTGTATTAATACCTAAGACATTCTTTTTATTAGGATTAGTACAGAGAAATAATTGGTTTTTGTGAGATAAATGTGGTTGATGTTAATCAATTTTCTAGATAAAATATATCCCCTGGTTTTCTTTCTCTGAATTAGGATTGATATAAACCTGAGAGGTAGATGTCAATGACGAAAAGCAGGAACTCTGTGATTTGAATAGGAATTTGGGTGAAAATTTTGAGAAATTTTCATAAAATAGCACCTTGTTTGAAAATAACTACTAAGCTATTTAAAATCTATCTGAAGTTTACACAACCAAATAGTACTATCTTGGAAATTAAATCAAAAGCAAATAAACTGGCGCCTCCCTGCTGGCCTAGGGGTTAAGTCTCAGTGCTACCACCACAACGGCTCACTGTGATGGCCTGAGTTCAATCCCTGGCCAGGGAGCTGACCCATATGAGGTGCAGCAGACTCTCCTCTCTCGCCTGCTGCTCCCCTCAGCAGTGTATTTCAGTAGATCTGCCTGTACTGCTCCCCACTCCATCTCTGGTGAATCCCCTCACCCCCTGCACCTCTGGTCTACACCCTAGTTCTTCTATGCAAAATCAATAAAATCAATAAAATCTTACAATAAAGGAATAATGCTTTTTTAAAAAAGCAAATAAACTGGCATTGTGTGATTTTTTTTTTTTGAGCAAAACCCAAAAGGTCTGAAGAATTACACTAGATTTTACTACCTAGTACAACACTAATCTAGAACTCTATATCAAATGTATATTATCTTTTATATTGAATTTTATTACTTTTATATGGATAGTAGTTAGTATTAAAAAATGAGTAGGCCTTATTGTCACTTTTTAAGCTACTTTTTCAAAAATAGCTTTTATCATTTCTTCTGATTGCTAAAGTAATTCATAGTATTGTAAAAAGTTGGGAAACTGTATAAATGTAAATATGATGTATTATTCTTAAATCATAAATGTGCTTACATGTAGACTTTATACATATGAAAATGATCGTATGTTATAACTTGACATTTTTCCACTTAATGTATCATGATCATTTTCCTGTGCCATAAAAATAATTCATCTAAAAATGTTTTTAGTAGTAATTGCATAGTATTTGAGAAGTTGCATAATCACATATATACAGTAATTTATATGATCTCCCTTGAATTTTAAGGCTTTTCCTCTTCTTTAGTATTCTGTATAACACTACATTGTATGTCTTTGTGCTTATTTCATCTGTTTAAATTCTTACACATGAATGAAATAACTAAGTAAAAAAATAGATATTTGCAAGTGAGCTGACTTTTAACTACTAGTATATAGCTGAATTGGATGATGTGAAGAGAAAGCATAATAAAACTTATGAGACATAAAGGTGAAATCACTTCATTTAAGTAGATATTGAAGTATCTACTAAGAAAAAAAGCACATGCTAGATATATAGACTTTCAAGTTAGAAAGAAAGAAGATCAATAAAAATAATCCCTGCCCATAAGGGGCTTTGGTAGGGTATAAGACATGCATGCCATTTTTGATACTCATGCAAGACAAAGTCTACAAAGTGCTATAGTAGAAATGTCTGAGGGGGTGAGATGAACGGTTTTATCGTCATGGTTTGGATAACATCAGAATGTCATAATTTGGTAAAGATGCAATCAGGAATCAATAACTGTAGTTTATGGCTATAAACAGCAGACACAATAAAATATGCAATAATTTTTTTCTTCTCAATCAGGAGAGATCACTGACAGTGGTCCAGTTTATCCAGAGGTCACAGCAGCGTTGTCTGCATCAGCACTAAGGGAAAGTTTCCATGAACCTAGCCAAGAATTGAAGTTTTCCATGGAGCAAAGAAATACCAGAAACAGAGAAAATAGCCCCTCTTCCCAATCAATTGGTCTTCCTACCCTAAGTAAAGAAGGTGAAGAGCCAGCCAAGGGGAACAGTGGGTCTGAAGCCTGTACCAGTTTTTTTCAAAGATTGTCCTTTGCTTCAGAAACCCCTTTAGAGAAGGAGACTCACTCTGCAGCTGACCAGCCTGAACAACAGGCAGAGTCTACTCTGACATCAGCTGAAACTAGAGGAAACAGGAGAAGGAAGAGACTTAGGAAGAAGAAAACTCTACGGGCTGCCCATGTACCTGAGAACAGTGACACTGAACAGGATATATTTACCGCTAAACCTGTAAGAAAAGTGAAAACTGGAAAGTCAACTAAAGGGGGGAAAGTAACAACCTCCACCTGGGAAGATAGAACTGGCCCAGAACAAGAGAGTGTCAGAGATGAGCCAGATAGTGACTCGTCTCTGGAAGTCCTAGAAATCCCTAATCCTCAGTTTGTAATAGTATCTATCAATTCTTCTGAATCCGGAGAAGAGAAACCGGACAGCCCATCTAAAAAGGATGTTTGGCACTCCACAGAGCAAAACTCATTAGAAACTTCTCGTTCTGGCTGTGATGAAGTTAGCTCAACCAGTGAGATTGTCACTCGCAATAAAGATGGCATCCCTGTAAGGTAAAGATGTATTGGTTCAATCAGAATAGCTTTCTTCCTTTCTTAAAAAACAGACTTTTGTGATGAATAAAATTTTTAAAGGACTCAAATGGATGTAAAATATTGTAAAGTCAAACCTTGCCAATGGAGATTTTCCCCTTCCTCATTTGGGTTGTCAATATTTACTGTATTTTTTCCTTTCTGTAGAAATTATAGGTGGAAAAACTGATCTCTTATATCATCATTGCTACTTTGCCCATTGTTCAGAATGCTTTGAGTCAGGAAAATGTAAGCATTATTACCTGTCCTGTTCACACATATGTTAAGAAGACTTTTGCTATTATTTTGTAGTGTGGCAGAAACTCAGACCGTGATCTCCTCTATAAAAGGATCAAAGCACTCTTCAGGTATATGGTTCTCTGTTTTATTTAATTAACCACAGGAAAAAAGCTTCTAAGTGTACCAGAGTTTAACTCTCCTTAATTATGCTTTTAGAGTAGGCTTTGAGGGCTGTCACCTAAAGAGTTGCCCTAAATCCTTATATTCTGGCCTTTTCAGTTTCTTACTCCCATCTCACTTACTTGGCTCTTTTACTATTCAGCCAGTTATCAATAGTATTAAGGTTTCATTGCTGTAGGATTTTGAAGGAACTGCTTTTATTTTTTTTTTTAATTTATATATATTATATGTGTGTGTGTATTTTTTTACATCATTGTTCATTTTTGTTCAGTGTATACTTTCTCCTCTCAGGTGTCGTCCCTATAAAATTCCACCTCCAATTCACCCGGGCACCATCACCATAGTCCCTTGTGCTCTTTCATCCCCTGTTTCCATCCCTCTGCCTTCCCCTCCCTTGCAGAATGTCTCTGATTTATGGTTGCCTGCTAATTTTTTTTGTAACTATTTTTCCTGATCCCTTATTTGGTTCCCTTATATTCCTCCTATAAGTGAAACCATCCGATATTTTTCTTTTCTTTCTGGTTTATTTCGCTGAGCATAATCCCTTCCAGCTCCATCCATGTTGCTACGAATGGCATGAGTTTATCTTAGCAACTGCTTTTAAAGAACAATTACTTATACAAGTAAATAAGTGGCAGCAGAGGAGACTGGATGTGGGAAAGATTTGGTACTTTACACTGTCACTGAAAATTATCTTTCAAATAAGTATCTTTCATTTTTCTAAGTGGAAGATCTTTTCGGCCTTCTCTTATGAAGCCTTCATGAGTGAATCATGGTATTTTGCTGGGGAAACTTGGCTAGAAGGAGAATGCTAGGACCACTTTTTATGTAATGGTTTTGATTTTTTAGGATCTTTTCAGACACAAGCAGACAAGTCTCAAACACATTCTTGTTTTCTAGAAATTTCTTCAGAGCCAGGAGATGATGATGAGCCCACAGAAGGGAGTTTTGAGGGGCACCAAGCTGCAGTTAATGCAATTCAAATATTTGGAAACTTATTGTATACCTGTTCAGCAGATAAAACTGTCCGAGTTTATAATCTGGTGGTAAGTTGATAAATCAGTTTGAATATTTTTAGTTGGTTGCAGCTTTTAAAGTGTCCAACTCTCTTAAATAGAGAACTTTATTTGCTGTTCAGAGGTAGGTGCAGGTTATAGACTGACTTTAGATCCTTTCAATACTTTCTGACTTTCCACTCTGCCTTTTCTTCTTTTCTAAAAGGTAGTTTGTCTGCTCACATGTAGATGCCAGGAGTCACTGGGGTCCCCACCACCAGAAAAAAGGTCTAGTCCTTTACTCCCTGAGGAGTCATCTAGGCAAAGGAGATGAGATTACATCAGTCAGGCCCCAGCCCTGGAGTTGGTAATGAGGTCACCTGTCTACTGCATAATAGAAATGGAATGGAATGAATATAGGGGAAATCTGAGAGGAGACCTTCACCCTGAAATCGATTAATTGTCCAAGTTATTAAGGAGAGCAGCCCTCTTCTCCTATACTACACTTCATATAATCCCACGCTCATTACTGTCACTTTTCACAGAATGAATGTTTTGAATATGGTATATATCAAATTCTAACAACAGTGATAGCCAAGAAACTTTAGGAAAATTATGTCATCTGAACACCTGGAAAGTATTGGAAATTGCTGATGCTGTGAAAAGGCTAAGTAATGAACCAAGAAAATGTGTTTGCTGTAGGCAACAGGTGTATGGTTTCCTTTAGCCTAATGGTATAAGAGGTCATGAGGATGACTCCAGGACACAACGGTGATACCAGGAGGTGTTAGTGTAACGTGGGAGATTGGCTTCAGCTCTAAATTATAGGGTGAGTGTGTGTATGTGTGTACATCCTAAATGTTATCTCAGTGTGAAGATAACACTTGGTATGTTCTCCTATGAAACTGCACCTAGACCCCAAGGCCCTGTGATGGCACCTGATATGTCTTTGAATATTGTGGAGCATCCTTTCAAGTTACTGATTAAATGCAGGGACTTACCTGGGTAATGAGCTATAGTTTACAGTTGGGAGTTGCTAGATCTTTGGTCCATATGTTAGAGAGTCTTGCCCTAATTAAATTAGGCATTAATTAAAATTCTCATTAATTAAAATTGCCCTATATACTTTTTGGTATGGCTCAACTAACATAATTGCAGGCACCTCAATACATGTGACTGCTGGACCCTTCAGTGAACAAATATTTACTAAACACCTTTTGTGTAGTAGGCACTACCTTAATACCTAGAGTATAGCAGTGAACTATGTTTTGGCATTTTTGGTTGAGGATTCTAATCCTCAATATGCACAAGTAATCTAATTTTCTGTTTCTACAAGTAATCTCTGTTGTGTACTTGACTTTAGAATCGGAAGTGCATTGGTGTCTTTGAGGGCCACACCTCCAAAGTGAACTGCCTCCTGGTTACTCAAACCTCTGGGAAGAATGCTGCCCTTTTTACTGGTTCCAGTGACCACACAATTCGGTGCTATAATGTTAAGGTAAATGGGCCCAGAAAAAACAAAACTGATAATACAGACTTGATTTTGACTGTATTTATTGTTAAAACATTCAAGAAACAAACACAGATGCTTTATTCCGCCCACTTTTTTTTTTTTTTTTTTTGAGAAGGTGGGGGAGGAGGTGGTCCAGGCTTCTGATTGATTTTAGCAAACTTGTTTAGGAAAAATCAGTAAAACTAGATATTAGTACTTTGAAAAGTAAATAAAATAGAAAGACTTTTCGCTAAATTGATCAAAAAAGAGAAAAGACATAAATTTCCAAAATAAAAGTATTATGTTTTACAGGAAAATAATGAAAATATCCATCAACTAGTAGGGTGAATATGGTGCATAAAATAAATGTGGTATGTAAAAAGTGGAATACTACTAGCCACAAAAAGGGACAAACTGTTAATACATGAAGCAACATGGGTTGGACTCAAAAATATGATAGGAGACAGAGGCCTGATGTAAAGGACTACAGGCTAAATATTCTCCTTATATTAAATTCTATCAATAGCAAAACTCTCAGGGTTGTCTGATGGCAGCTGGGATTGGCTGACAGGATACAAGATAACTTTTTTGGAGTTACCTCCAAAACTGAAGGTTGAAATGATAGTAGTTGCATGACTGTATATCTTACCAAAACTTAAAATGTATATTTAACATGGTGACTTTTATTACATGGAAATAATACTTAAAACTGTTTAAAAAATTATAAATAAATTTTGGCAAGAATTAACCTGAAGTAAAAAAAGGGATATAGGATAGGCATAGTTCCTATCCACTGTAACATAAGATAGGATAAGCATGGATTTAATATAATGTTATATCTCTTTGTAGAGAAAAATACTGAAAGTCCTATATATAATTGGGAAAAGACAGAAAAACTTCTTAAAAGAAGAAAATACTAAAAAAACTTTGAACACAATACAATCTCGCCAACAGATGAAAATTAAAACAAAATTCAGTACAGGGGGCGGGGAGAGATGGGATTGGGGTCAAAATAAGGGGGGTGCAATTGTATGGGGAATATAACCAAGATGAAAATGCATACATTGTGCAAAAAAGAAAAATGATGTAAGAAATATATTAAAAAAACAAAATTCAGTACCATTTTGATTTAAAAAATCAGCAAGAACTCTTAAAGCATTTTTCACTATTGTTAAGGTTTCTACATGAGTAGTGTTTGCCATAATGAGATGTACGTTAGTGAAAAACATTCTTAGCCAGTTTTTGAAATTGAAGTACAACTTCATACAGTAAAATACACTGATGCTAGCTTTCAGCTTGATGAATTATCACATAGGTATACATTTGTGTAACCATCACCAAAATCAAAGGATAGCCAAAACTATCCCCTGAAGCTTCTTTCAGACCTTCCACTCTCTAAAGATAACCATTGTTCTGACCTCTATTATTGTTGATTACTTTTGTCTGTGCTTGAACATCATACAACTATAAGGATACTGCATGTATTCTTTCATGCCTATTTTTAGCTCTCCATGTCTGAAATTCAGATATGTTATTGCATGTACATAGTCATTGTTTGAAGATTGATTTATTTATGCATACAAGAACAAGCCAGAGGTGCGGGGGGTGAGAGGATTCACCAGAGACAGAGTGGGAAACAAAACAGGCAGATTGACTGAAATACACTGGTGAGGGGAGCAGCAGGTGAGTCAGGAGAGATCTGCTTCACCATGTGGGTAGCTTCCCGGCTGGGGGTCAAACTCATGCTGCAGTGCTGCGGATAGCTTCATAGGTTGTGTCTTAACTCCTTGCACCACCAGGGAAGCCCTATTTTTTATACTGTATAATACATTTCTCTCTAAAATTACAAAAAGATCTCACGTAAGTTTAGTAGAGGCAACATGAGTGTTGACATTGGGCATATTTACTGTCTTATTGTTTATCTTACAATTTCTATATGCAACATTTATATTTGTAATTTTATGGCTAGAGATTGAATAATTTGAAAGACTAGTTTAGGTATGAAGGAAAGGTGGCTAAAGAGATTAAAGACTTTAAAAACCTACTTCTTAACCTCTCCATAGCTTGTCCCATCCTACCCGCTTGTAACCATCTTGATTAATATCCAGACCTGTTTAAAAATACACTTGGGGGCCTCCCTTGTGGCACAGGGGTGAAAGTCTCAGCACTATCAAGATATCACCAGCCACAGCTACAGGAATTCGATCCCCAGCCAGGGAGCTAACCCACACGGCACAGCAGGCCTCTTCTGTCTTGCCCTCTGCTCCCCTCAGCAGTGTATTTCAGTAGATCTGCTTATTCTGCTCCCTACTCTCCCTGGTGAATCCTCTCACATCCTGCACCTCTGGCTATACCCCAGTTTTTATATGCATATATAAATAAAAATAAATCTTAAAAAAAACAAGCGCTATAGTTGGGTCTTTAGTTACTTTATGTAACACTCTGCAGCAAATATTGAACACATATTATGTTACCTGCCCTAAACTAGATAATTAGATTTGTAACTAAAAACCAGTTTTGTGAAAGTTAGTGCTTGGTTAGTGTGGAGATGCAGGAATTACTAAGAAAAACTTTAAACATACATATTCTAGATCTACTGAATTAAAATCTCAAGTATTAATCATGAAGCTTGATACTCTGTATATTCTAAGTTTCTTGGGTAACTATAGACGATTATGGCGGATGATTTGAGAGCTAGTGAAATAGAAATCAATTGGAGGAGGGCCTCCCCGGTGGCGCAGTGGTTGAGCGCTGGGTTGCGAAGCTGCCCGCAGCCTCTACAGCGCCGGTTTGATCCTCGGTTGCTCCCCGGCCACCAGAGGAGGGTCCCACAAGGCGCGCAGACCTCTCCTGCCGCCCGCTGCTCCCCTCAGCAGTGTACTTCGGTCCTTCTGCCTGTTCTGCTCCCCACTCTGGCTCTGGTGAATTCTCTCACCCTCCCACGCTTCTGACTGTACCCACTGCTTGTATAAATAAATAAGTAAATCTTTAAAAAAAAAAAAAAAAAGGAAAGAAATCAATTGGAGGAAAACATGTATTTGACTAGTGCAATTATCAAATATACTACTATAGTCCTCATTTTCCTTTTCTATGTCAAATGCAATTTTAACTTCATCTTTGGCTACTTATTTTAAGAGAGTAAGACCCAATACATACTGTTCTTTGAAAAATTTCTACATCCCAGATTAGAAGCATGGTAGTATTTATTAGAATTTATATTTGTTTCCACTGCTACCTACAGCTTGAGGGTCTTTGACCACATGTTTCAAAAGTGAAAAAAAAAAAAGGAGGCTGCATTTTCTACCTACTAACAATCATGTGACACTCTACTTTCAGCAGGATTGTTTTCCCATTTTATTTTGCTGTTAATGTCTGCTGATTAGGTGTTGTGCATTTTTATCAGACTCGAGAGTGTAAGGAGCAGTTACAGTTGGAAGACCGGGTTCTCTGCCTCCACAATAGATGGCGAATCCTCTATGCAGGACTGGCAAATGGCACTGTGGTGACCTTCAACGTAAAGGTTAGTGGTTGGGGAGGGAAGGCAGAATTCCCGTACCGCGTGAAAGTAGTGTGAGTATGTGTAGGACAAAGTGGAAGACAGGCATGTTCCTCTCTTATGTGAGATAGCAACAGAATTAGTTGATAACTCAAAAACTGCTATCTTCTGGTATAAGTGAAACAAGATCCTGCATTCTTTCTGCTCAGAGCTAAGTGTGCCAGGACCAAAATGTAACTGCTAAATTAAACTAAGTCTGATCATTTGGGGCCAGATAATGAGTCACAGGTTAAACTAGTTTATTTTGTCTTGAGAATGACACTGTGAAAAATGTGTTTAAATTCCTTTGAGTATGACATCGATGTGGTTTGGAACCAATTTAGGGTTTCATGAGGGTGCCTAGTCTGTAAAGTGAACTAAGTGAAAAGTTTGCCTTCGTGTTTATGTGACCTCATACTTACCCAAAGATAAATTCATTTGTTTGTTTAACCTTTATGGAGCATCTGTTCTATGCTAGGCCCTAGGAAAAGGCTTAGGAAATGAATGGGAACCAGTTTTTGATGACCCTGTGTATTTTGTTAATGTCATTAAACTTCATCTTATAGTTTTTAAAATATGAGAGACATGATCCAATTTGTATTTTAGAAAAAGTCACTCTGGAGTTCCTGAGATTGAAAAAGATTTATACGAGGCAGGGAGACCATTAGGAGGCTTTGTAATAGAAACTGATGTGAAAGGTTAGATTAAGGATGAAGAGATGAGAATGGATAAAAAATGTAATCTAAAAGATGAAATTGATAGCTTTTTTTTTTTTTTTTACTAATTAGCTCTAACACTATCCCAAAGTCACCCTGTTATCTTTTAACAGCATATTAGTGTTTGCTATGTCCAGTCAATTACAGTCTCATTTTGTGTTTAGTGACTACTATTTCTCTTTCCACTGAAACTACGTATAAGAGATGCTATAAAATATGTCATGATTTTTGTCTTTAAGATGCTTGGGATCAAATTAGAAAAATCTAGCACATACGTAATCAAGCCCAAGTTAGTTGGTTCACTAGCTAGATCACAGAAGGGTAGCTATTACATTCCAGATGGGATGTTCTCAGCCTAGGCTTTGGTTAGGACAATAAGAATGACGAATAAAGAATAAATTAAAGATACCTTAAAGGGTAAAACTTGATCATCACCTATTTTGTGAGATTACTGTTATCAGAGGTCAACAAACATTAGGTGCACACCTTTTGAGGTAAGATGAGGACAGTAAGTTCAAATGGAAACAGTCTCTTAAAATAGTTCTAGTGCTGTATAGAAGATGGGCCTTGAGACAGAGATGTAAGACTGCACAGATATGAATTTTGAAAGCTGACATTACTCCTAAAATGCAGTGCTTTTGGTATCTTAACAGAAAGACAGTGCTGTTTACCAGGGCCTATTCACTATCAGTCCCCGAACTCCAGTCAGCCTAGTCTCAAGTGCATCAGTATGGCTAGAATCATTGTTTAGCATTATTGGCCCCCTGCTGCTGGTTTGTGCATATTTTCTGGGAGTTTTACCCCATGTATGCACATAAAGTACCTTTTTAGAGACTTGGGGGAAGTGGGAAACTTTATGAACAACATTGTTGTATTGATTAGGGAAGCAAGTCTAAAATCTGAATGAAAGAATGTTTGGAAGTCAGGGTGGGGCCAGAAGTCAGAAGAATGTAAGATCACAAAAAAGTGAAGAATGTGAGACCCTGACTGAAATTGCCTAAGAAAGAAGTTCTCAGTAGAGAATTTAGGATGGCAAAAACAGAATTCCTGGTAGGCTGGAAAATGTCTGAGTATTTTTAAAAAAGGAAAGGTTGATCACTCACTCATTAACTTAAGGGAAGTACGAGAGGGCAGCAAAAAAAAAGAACCAAGTTCTTATTATGATAAAGGTAGTTATGGGCTGAAGTTAAAAATGAGTTGATATGGTAAGGGTTTGCCCCATTGGAATGGGGGATGAGAAAGTCATGATCTAGACAGAGAGCTGAATGGGTATGGCAGAAGTTGGGAAGTCAAAGGTGGTGGAATTTAGAGTTTGTATCAAGGTAGTCATTTTTGGTTAGTTGATTTTGAGATTTTTCCAGCTAAGTTATTTTTTGCTTTTACTTCATAAAATGGTGGCTTATTTTTCAGAACAACAAACGACTTGAGATCTTTGAATGTCATGGCCCTCGGGCTGTCAGCTGTCTGGCCACAGCTCAGGAAGGTGCCCGGAGACTGCTGGTTGTGGGGTCTTATGACTGTACCATTAGTGTACGTGATGCACGGAATGGATTGCTCCTCAGAACTCTGGAGGGCCACAGCAAGACCATTCTTTGCATGAAGGCAAGTGTCACTGAAGAGAATAAGAGTTAATTGCCTTGCACAAATAGGAGGGTTTGAATGACATTTCCCTATGTTCTAATCCTTATTTAGAATAGTCATCTTTAAAAGAACAAGGAGATTATATTTCTTTTCCTTAGACCTGGCTCACTCAGGGATGTGCTATTTTTAAATATGTTAACTGGGAAACAATGAAATGTATTTTATTGTAGAAAGTGGATATTCGTTCTGTCCTTCTAGACTATCTCATAATCAGAATGCCTGGTGGTGAGGATATAAGTTTCAGTTCAGAAAATATCTAAGAAACATATTTTATACCTCACTATGTTTATCTCAAAATAGAATGGAAATTAGAATTTGCTAGTGTACCTTACAAGTTACAGAGGGAACTTGGAACCTTCTAACAAGTCTAACTCATTGAATTTTCTCTTTAAGGTGGTGAATGACCTTGTGTTCAGTGGCTCCAGTGATCAATCCGTTCATGCCCACAACATCCACGTAAGCGATGGTGGTTAGAGAAATCTCAAATGGAATAGTGGTTAAAGCTTAATGTATTCCTCTTGCAATTTCAGTTAAGCCCCTTTCCCAGTAAATATCTTAGTAATCTAAGAGCATAAGTTCTTATAATAATGTGTATCCTAGAAAATCTGACCTTATCAGAAATATTTAGTGGGGGGCAGATTCAAGGTTATGTAATGCCTCATTTAAAACTTGAGCTAGTTTGAACGTCTGAGGTTTTGCAAAAATGGATATGAGATGTAATTTAAAATAGAACAAATAAGAAGAAACAGGACTCAACTCTGGTCAGAGAGGCAGCCCTTTGAAGTTCAGTTTCTGGTCTGTAAACCTTGGGGTAATCCAACCTCACAGACGTATTGTCTAGTTCCAATGAAATGATAAAATTGAAAATGCTTCAAAAGCTACGGTATATTTACAGGTAGAGTTGTGGGCCTTCTCTCTCTGTGACACTAAGTTCTCTCCATCAGGATACATTTCATATATTTTATGTGGGTAACAAATGCTTGTGGGAGTACTTCAGCTGTTAGTACAGCTGCATGTCCGGTACAAGTAAGCCTCAGAATTATATAATCATAAACCTCAAAAGTTGGAAGGTATCTTGAAAGTCAGTCTAGTGACTCTTACCTCTCTTCTGATGCAGACTGGTGAGCTTGTGCGGATCTATAAAGGTCACAATCACGCCGTGACTGTGGTGAACATCCTAGGCAAGGTGATGGTGACTGCTTGCCTGGATAAATTTGTCCGTGTCTATGAATTACAGGTAGAATTCATATCCAGTGTTTTGTTTGAATGATTGGGGGAGATTGTTTGGGTTTGGGCATTTTTTTTTTTAAGAATTATTATTATTATTTTAAGATTTATTTATTTATACAAGCACTGGGTACAGTCAGAAGCACGGGAGGGTGAGAGAATTCACCAGAGCCAGAGCAGGGAGCAGAACAGGCAGACTGATGAAATACACTGCTGAGGGGAGCAGTGGGCGTGGCAGGATAGGTCTGTGCGCCATGTGGGACCCTCGCCGGTGGCTGGGGATTGAACCAGCATTGCAGAGGCTGCGGGCAGCTTCGCAGCCCAGCGTTCAACCGCTATGCCACCAGGGGAGGCCCTGGGGCATATTTTTTTATGTATGAAGGCCGAGGTGGGAACTGGGCTGTGCATCCCTCTCAAGTACTCTCACGGAGCAGCTGGTCTGGGGACTGTGCCTTCAGGAATACTGTTCTGAGATAGGGACAGGCTCGAGGGTATCAAAACTTAAATGGCTTCTGGACAACAATTGTAGTCTCTAAAACCTGTCTATTTCTCCTTAAGTGCAATTTCAGGTTTGAGACTTTGACACTACACAGAAATTGATTTTATTATCTCCATTGACCAGCTCTTCCTTGAGGGGGAGGACTTACTAGAAAGATTACCACTAGATAAATATGTCTTAAAATGCTCCTGGTGCTTCCATTTGGTACCTCATGTGTGGTTTTAAATCTGGCAAAGGCCTTCAGGCACCATGCTTATTAAACAGAAGGTCTAAATAACCTTAATTTTGTCTCTATTTTTCCCTCCACCTAAGTCCCACGACCGGTTGCAGGTTTATGGAGGACACAAGGACATGATTATGTGTATGACCATTCATAAAAGTATGGTGAGTTTTTGCTTTGTTACATATTTGCCTTTGAATGTGTTTACTGAAAATTCTACAAACCCATATAATGTTACTCCTTGCCATTTCAGAAAATGACATCTATTTCTGACATGTCTCACTGTTGAATGACTACCTATTAGCATATTATCGAGAAGTAACCCAGTAACATTGTTGAATATTCCTTTTTCTCTTAGTAGCTAAAATAAATACAATAAAAAGTAATCTTACCATTGAACCGAAAGATTTAAGATGGTTTTAAAAAATTGAGTGGTGCTTTTTCCAGCGATATTATATTATGATGTGAATAGAACATTGGGATTGAGTCAGGTGATTTGACCAGTGTGGCACAGTCGTAGCAGATATAAAGCAGAAGCTAATTCACTTAACATTGCTAATTCTTGATTTACTTTATTCTTAAATTATGGGCTTGAATGGGTGTTTTTCAAGCTCTGAGCTGTAGAATCCTTTTTCCAATCAAATGCAGGTACCTACTATATAATGCTCAGTAGACGCCAGAGCTACCCCAGTTAAAGTAAAAGTGGGTGCCTCTGAGCCCTGCCTGTCAGTGTGGTCCCAACTGTGGCTCTGTAAGGAGCATAGCCTTAAGGTGTCTCGTCTAGAAGATCTAGAAGATCCTTTCCCGCTGTACTCTGGGGCTGGTTTTGGTTTAGGTTTGTGTTTTATTTGACAGCTACAAGTAGTTTTTGACACTGATTTTTAGGATGTTTTATAATCGTTATTTTGGTGGGTTTTTTTTTTTTTTTTTTTTTTTGTCTGATATGGTAAACCTCTTTCTCTAGATTTATACTGGCTGTTACGATGGCAGTATTCAGGCCGTGAGACTAAATCTGATGCAGAATTACCGCTGCTGGGTAAGAAATGAAACTATTTTTGTCATAAGACTTAGGAGTTGCTTAACCCTAGGTTAATTTATGGATCTTTGTTGACATCAGTTTAGCATTTTTATATTTGAGCATCTACTTTATTCCTTTCACTATAAGACAAGGAAGCTTGTTTTTTTTTAAACCCTACATAAAATTCTTCTATACTACTTTAATGAAAAACCTCTTTTAAGATTAGATGTAAGGTATATTTAAATACTGTCCACCCAATGGCTGTCTCCTTGGAGGCTTTTGTTTGATTGTAAAACCAGTACAAGCTTACAAAAATATGAACAGTATAGAAGTATATGAAGTAAAAAATGGAAATGCTTATTTTGTGACCTGCCCACTATAACTGCTTACTATACCATTCCTCAGGCATTAGATATATTGATAGTTGGGTTTGGGCCTTCATTGATTTTTGAGGAACACAATTTAAAACTTTTACACTGTTTATTATAAACTTTAATTTGTTTCATCAGTTCTAATATATCTAAAGATATGAGGGGAATACCTTCTGTTTTTAAACTAAAGGGGTGGCGATAGTACTGACCAAGGGAAAATTCAAATTTGGATTGCTTTTTTGAAATGAGCATGTTAGAATTGCAGTCTTTAGTCAGAATCTCTGTGGGGAGAAAGCCAAGGCAAAACTTGCATGCCTTCTAATAAGTGAAATTGAACCACATTTATAAGTAAATTTACAGTAAAAAAAAAAAAGTTGGTAGTTGTTATGATACACGTGATAAAGACTGAGTAAAATCAGGCTCCCATTGCAAACACAATTTTTGACAAGTATTTCCACAACGTAGTTTCCTTATCAGACATTTTTATTTTAAAATGTACAACTCAAGACCTGAAGGGTGTGATCCTGTACTTCTAAGTCAGTCATACAATGTTGTAAATCAGTGACACCTCAATAAAAAAAAATTGCTAAAAGCAAACCTTTCAATATTTTTTAAAAGGCTCTCTGCCTTTTAAAATAAATGGTCTAACAGGAAAAAGACTAATTAATACAAAGTAAAAATCAAAATCAATAAGCAACTATAAACCAGAGATACACTATGGGGCAGGGGGGAGAGGAAGGACTAGGGTCAAAATAAGGGGGGGGGGTGCAATTGTGTGGGGAATATAACCAAAATGAAAATGCATACATTGTGCAAAAATGAAAAATGATGTAAGAATTATATAAAATAAAATATTTTTTAAAAATAAATAAAATAAATGGTCTAAGAAACACACTTTATCATGGCAAGATAAAGAATAAATATGGCTTACATGAAATTTTGTGGTAACTTGTCTAAATATTTACTGACATTTTCCTTTTCTAACAATGTAATGGCAACTTTAATAGTAGCCATTAATTTGGTAGCTTCCTTATATTTTCTAGCCAAAGAGTAAATTAAAAAATAAAGGGCTTCCACGGTGTTTCTGGGGTACAAGTGAAGAATGTTCTGATTGCATATTTCCTATACACTTTGTAACTTTCTTTCTGTTTCTATGCAGTGGCATGGTTGCTCTCTGATATTTGGGGTTGTAGATCATTTAAAACAACATTTACTGACTGACCATACGAATCCGAACTTTCAAACTCTGAAATGTCGTTGGAAGAACTGTGATGCCTTTTTCACTGCTAGGAAAGGATCCAAGCAGGTACATTAGTGGGACTCGGGTCAATCTGGGGTCATTTGTCTGCTCAGGGCAAGGAAAAGCAAACCTTTTTTTATCTTCTTAGAATGTTCAGCATTGCAATAAAGAGTTTAGGGATTTTTCTTTTTATTAATTATTCAGAGATTTGGGGGTAACTTATTGAGGTTTCAAAGGAAGAATTAGGTTGTGTTTGAGAGTAAAGAAAGTTTTCAAATGTTTCAAATCTGGTAACTGAACCCAGAGGCTGTTACAGTGCTTTTGCAAAGACAGAACTCTAGATCAAGTACATAGTTTCATTAGCAAATTAACAAAGAGCTGGATCCTAACTGTCTTTGTGTATGGATCTTAGATTGTGCCCATGAAACTCTCTTTGGCTTGGACTTTGTTATTGTTTATTGTTTAAATTTATGTATGTATGTATGCATGTATGCATAGAAGAACTGGAATGTAGGTCAGAAGTGCCGGGGGTAAGAGGATTCACTAGAGACAGAGTGGGGAGCAGAACAGGCAGATCTACTGAATACACTGCTGAGGGGAGCAGCGGGAGAGACAGGAGAGATCTGCTGAGCCATATGTGGGTTAGCTTCCTGGCCTGGGATCGAACTCAGGTCATAGCACTGATAGTGCTGAAACTTAACCCCTATGCCACTGGGGAGACCCCCTTTGCTTTGACTTTTTCTTACTCTGCTGCCAACTATTCTCTCACAGGCCCTTCCCCCTTTATTTCTAGGATGCTGCAGGACACATTGAACGACATGCTGAGGATGACAGCAAAATTGATTCATGAAGTTTTTTTGCCTCCCATGTTGGGAAGTCATTAATGCAACTAATATCACATTGGCCCCTCACACAGGCCACACTCTATCTCCTTCCACAGGGAATCAGGGAAGGAGGGAAAGAGTTGGTTGTCAGTCAGGCTTACCACTAGCATAAGTCTGGGCAGCTCTGTGGGGTGATTTGTTACACTATAAGTTCTTGCTGGAGGTTTGTTAGATTTAAACAGATTTTAAGGAACCATACTCCTCTGGAATGGCGTGGCATAAAGTAATTTATGCTACTCATGTTCTCCAGATGTTTATTAAAGATACAGATTCTAATTGGTTACCCAGTTTGGGCTTGATCATAAATTTTTTTTAATTTCAGTTTGTGATTTTTAGTTTATGTTCTTATGATGGTTTAAACCAGTAGTCAGGCTCTTAAGTGTAAGTTTGTTCAAATGCTAGACTTAGGATCAGTTTTAATTTCTCTAGTTGTAATAACTGCATTTGAATTGAAAGCACATAGTTTAATTCTTAACAATTATGTTAGGTGTGTTTCAAGATTCTCCTGCTTGTAGATGGATAGAGCTGGCTTAAATGCAGGTCTTGATGGAGTGCATAGTTTGTGGCAGCACACAGACTTAAGATTTACCTGGGAATTTTGCTGTTAGACTGGGCACTCACTGCTGTAGGTATTGTCAGGCTGTTTAAACTGGAAGTGTAACCTTTATCTCCATTTCTGGTTTCTAACTCTACAAGCCTATTCTAGGCTTGAAACCTTCTAATTTGCGCCATTGCCAATCCTTCTCTGTCCTAGTATCTAGCTGTGCTAAACTGATGGCAGCCATGAAGTACTTCCTCTGGCTTACAGGTTACCTTCTACCCACCTGCAGCTCCCGAGATAGAGGAGTTAGGAAAAAGAGTGTAGGACCTCAAGCAGGCTTCTTAGAAATTGATTTCTGATACTGATGTTTTGCCTTTATTTCTCCACTAGCTGGGAAAGAAGTATGGTGAAGATTAAGACTCTACTTGTCCATTGAGAAAAGGAAAATTAACGAAACCTTAGTGAACTTGCTTTGTTTTTTCATTTTCTCTGGACTTAATAAGAGAAGCTGTGATGTTGTATCCTGGTCTTTTATTTCTGGATTCTCAAAACTCTGAAAGTTTCTTTAGAGAGATAAAAGAAGGAAAAAGAATGAATGCTACTCTAAAAGCTTTGGGATGTGGGATGCCACCAGGGCTTATGGAGAAATTGCACGAGGGTATGCAAACCCTCTGAAATTGTATGTGCAAGATTCAGGATGTGTTCTTTTTTTCCAGGAAAAGCTCCACTGGTTCTTACTAGAGCCAAAAAAAAAATGTTAAGAATTAATCTAATTCTTTAACCACATTACTGAGATTTGTGTGATTACTTGAGAGAGAACAGAGACGATCCTGTTGCATAAAGAGTATCTGTTCTATTTCTGTATGAGATTAAGAAAAGTTTTCCCATCTCTCTCCCCCATTTCCTATAAGGGTGATCAGAGAAGCCAGGCTGTTCTGTGGTGTTGGGAATTGTGATGCTCCAGGGAAGAACATTTGCGTTTATTGCTGACCCTGGTATTTTCCTCTGGGCTGTAGTGAAGCCACACTGCCTTGTTGACCGGGTAGTGTGCTAAAGAAAGTCTTGCCTGCTCTATTGCTCAGGTGCCTTTCTGTCCTGCCTAAGGACATGTCTGAAGAGATGAGAGTGGTGGAACCTTGTACAGCAGGGGGCATGTGAGGTGCTGGGACTTTTTTCACGGGGAACTTTTCAAAGTACAGACAGACTGACTCAGTAAGAACCGCCCTGGGTTTAACTTTGGTGGGATTGTCCAGTCTGCCTTTGTGTGTGCATGTGTGGAGGTTCCTCATCCATGTGTATACACACCAGGCACCTGTACTTGTAATACTTTTCCTCACTTCACAGTAATCTTCTTTGAAGCAGTGACAGTGTGGTCTTTGTTTCAAAAATGTATAAAATTCATTTAACATCAGGTTAGAGTGTTATCCCGGATGCGCTATCTCGGTCCTCTGTTTAAAAATAAAGGCGTGCAAGCGTTCTGACTGCTTATGGTTGTATGCGTTACTTTTAAGTATCTTGAAAGTCATGCAGAACGTGGGCTAATTTTGTCTTGACCGATTTGTGCCCGTCTCCCCTCAGAGAAGAGTTGTGGCTCAGGGATTTGCATTTGATGAAGGAAGGAAACTGTTACATAACCTGACAAAAAACTCAACTCATTTCCTATAAGTAGTTGGAGGCTGTTTTTAGAATGTTATTTTTAATGGACCCCGCCTACTTCTAATGACTGGAAGCCAAGAAAACCACCGCATAAATTCCTTTGTGTGCATGTGCTAGTGTTTTAATGGCAGTTTGTTCTGATAAACTCAGTCAAGTTTTATGCTAAAGTTTTTAATCAGGTTCGGAATGTCTTTGGACATACTCCTTTACTCAGCTATAAAGCAATTAAACCCAGTGCAAACAAAACTCTAAAAGCAAAGAATTATCTTGACCTGATGTTACTTGAATTTGAGAGAACATCATTGCTGCTACACTTCTGCTTTTGTGGGGAAATGTTTTTCTGCCTCAGAAGCATTAGCAGCTGAGTATTTAGTTCCTGACCTACCTATAATTTATAGGCATTATTGCTGTTTAAGTGATTATTTGCCTAATGAAAGGTTGGGATTTTTTTTGGGGGGGGCATAGATTATGCAGTGGACAGCTTTAGTGATTAGGTATGTGGATGATTTGGTGGGAGTAGGTGTACAACACTTAGTTGGATGGTATCGTATATTTTATGGAAGAGAATTTATTGTGAAGGGCAGATTGAAGTATATTGTGGGATTTGAATAGCACGTACCTTGGTTTGCTCAAATAACTGCAATTTATATAAGCTTATGAATTTTGTTTCTTTTGCCTAAAGGAGAGCTCCTAAAACTGTTATGAAGTCCGTGCCTGCCACACTGATAAAATAATGATTTCATCCCTGCCTCAAATCATCAGAATCCTTAGGATTTCAGAAAGGTTGTCTAATGGATAGCTATAGAAGTTACAGTGGAAGTGATTTGAGCTATACCGAGTTCCACATGCAAGTCTGTGTGAAATCCTGATGTAAACCAAACTTACTTATCAGACAATAACCTCTAACCTCACCCCCAACTCCAAGTATGTGGTTCTGCTGGGTCACAATGTGACTAGTTTCTCAGATTTGCTCCAAAGTTAAGGTAGTAGCCCTGTGGAATTCGGAATGAGGGGGTATAGGAGAGGTTGTTGAAGATCTTTCTCCTGCTTCAGCAAAATACATACCCTAGAGCTGCCCCAGCACCCTTGGTATCTGATACTTTTTTTGTATTGAATATGGATTAGAAGAATGAAATCAGATGGACACCTGGCTGCAAAATATTTCTAAGCAAATAGCCTAGTCTTCTTACATTTGGTATAAAGCTGTGAACTTCATAACTTTGTAAAGCAAGATATAAAACAAATACAAGAAGAAAATAAAGTACTTTTACTAATTGACTATTTGCTTTTGTCACCTTGACTGCATATTCATAGCCAACCCTTTCTTTTCTATGTTGTGTAGAAAGCAAGAAGGAAATTGAGTGGGAAATGCAAGATGGTTACAGATAGGCTATAGACCATGCTCTAGATGATAAATGTGACAAACAGCTACATTTAAGAATTTGTTCAAGGCTATACAGCAAGTCAATTAGCAGTAGAGCTCTGCTTTATTAATACTCTGGTAGCTGTCCCTGAAGTTAAAGGACCCCCTACACCATATTCTTGATGTCCTTTCTATACATCAACAACTATTCCCCTTTCCTTGTATATCTTGAAAAGTTATCTGAATAATTCCTATACTCAAGGAATAGCAGTAGGCATGATTAAAGTAAGGCTCCAGTTTTGTTTGTGTACGTGTATGTTTTCCATTGTACTGTTCTGAAACTAGGGTTCTCTGTAGGCAATAGGTAAGAATAAGATTGGAAGCCATTTTGCCTTGCTGTGGCAATTATCTGAACATGAGAAAAACATGAGAAAAACAACCAACCAGCAAGACACATGCCTTTATTTAAATAACTTCTTTTTTTTAGAATGCAGCCAAATTTGTAAGGCAGACAGCCTTGTGTCCAGGCCTCTTCCAGTGAGCTAGTTTATTCTGGAGCAAGTCCATCCTGAAACACTCAGGCAGAACCAAGTGCTAGTTTGTCCCAATTGTGACAGGGCATAAAGGTGACAGAGGCTCTAGCACAAGGAAGTGCTGAATACTATTGGCAAATGCTTCTGGGAACAGCCTAGGGTAAGCTAAGGTAAGCACTTGCCTCAGGGTGGAGGCCACTCCAGTTCCTTTCAGCTAGCTGAGGAAGAGAGACGCCTGCTTCCCTGTGGCAAGGGGACAAAATTGTTCTCCTTCATTCCTTAACTAAAGGGTCAGGCGGGGCAGGACAAGAACAGATGCCTAGAGGCCAAGTGGGGAGAGAAGGGGAGGAGGAACAAGATCAATGATCTCCTGGAGCCTGCTAGGAGTACAGCAATTGCATCCTTTGGCTGTAGCTATATTGGGTGAAGTTGAAGTCCTGAGAGATTCTGCAGGGGCTTGGATGAGACCAGCTTGGTTCAGGCATACATGGTGAGCTGCAGCCACTGAAAGAGGAAGTGCCAAGATCAGAACACAAACAAGAAGAGAGCCAGCCTGAGAGAACTTACGGAGGAGGAGAAAAGGAATCTCCCCAGAGAGCTGGACACTAGGGAGATTTTCTAAGAAGCAGCTGTTTACGAAATCCTTTCCCCCAGATCACTCCTGGAAACGTTCATTTCCCAGCATAAAGTCATTTTGAGAACTGAGGTCCCAGGACACGTTCCTGTGAGCCGTCTTCCCCATGGAACTACCCTTTGTTTCTTTGCAAACCCACCCCTCCACCACCATTTGGAAGTGAGCAGCACACAATGGGGTCAGTCTGCCTCACTGACTGAATTTTAAGGTGCTGGTGGAGTGTACTGCTGCTTTAGGCTTTACCTCTAGAACGTTGAGTTTGATGATACCGTCTCCATCCTTGTCAAATGCATTAAAAGCTCCTGTGTAGAAGAATGCACAGACCAGAGGCCAGTTAGAGGCTCTCTCCCACTGCTGCTGTGACTTAAGAGAACCTTGCACCAAGTGGCATCTGTCAGCACAAAATCCTGCCGGATGCAAAGTTCAACAACAGTCCTCCCTTTGCCACCCCATATTCTGACCCTTCACTTTTATTCAGTCTAGAGAGAGTAGATTGGAGGATGATCAGGCTGAGATTTGTACTGAAAGGCACACAAGAACAGGAAGGTAGTTCCCCACTTACGGAACATGCCCTCCAGCCTGACAAAGCAGCAGATGAAACTGTCAAAGTCGATGTTCATGTATTTGTCTGCATACCGCATGGTGATGATGTCGTAGAGCTGGCTGTTGAGATGGAATCCTGTGGGGCATGCGAGAGCAGGAAGCAGAGTTAGAGCCCTTAGGCCTGCTTCTCTCTCTTCCCTGCCTCGTGCCCACTCTGGCCTGGGAGAGGAAAATAAGAAACGCTTTCTCTTTCTCTTAGAGGGCCCTAGTGGCCTAGCCCTCCCCTCACATGCCTTTTCCACCTGGTCCACTGAACATCCCAGCCAGCCCCTCTTCCCCAGCACCTGCGTCATTGACTGCATTTCTCATCTCATAGCTGTTGATGGTACCAGAGTGGTCTGTGTCATACTTTTTGAAAATTTTCTGGCAATAGAAAATTTGAAGACACAGGTCACACATTGAGCCCCTGTATCAACCCCCTCCTTCACTCCCATGCTTCAGTCTCTCTTCCCACCTGCCACGCCTTGATCTTCTTCCAGAGGTGATGGAACTCTTGCAGGTTCAGCCTTCCAGAGCCATCTGTCTGGAGGAAGGAGGTCAGGGCTACAGAGAACATAGCAAACCCCTCTGGATTGGAAGGAGGGGTTCCTAGGGGGCTCTGGAGGGAAGGTAGCCCCACAGGAAGGCTCTACCCGGGATATCCTATTTGCTACCCTGGGGGATTTAACAGCCACTCCTCCCGGTGAAAACCTGCTCTATAACTCAGGGAGCCTAGCCTCAGAACTGCCTTTACTGGGGCAGGGCCCCAGGCAGAATCCCAGGCCTGAGGTCAGAGCAGTGCGGGAGGGACGGTTACAGCCCATTGTCCTTCCCGACTTGCGCCTACTCCAATATCCAGGATGTTCTGGGCCTCTCAGTCTTTCCTTGGGCATGAGTTTGGGCACTCTGTCCAAACGCTGCCTGACTGGGCACCCCTCTTTGTCCTGCCCCCGTGGCTGCACAGATCATGACAGGGCTGGGAAGGACAGGCAGGAAGGATACGTCCATGAGCGCGATCATGCTGCGGCAGGACTCCAGCGTGAAGCCTTGCGACTTCAGGTCCTTATCTGGGAGGTGAGGAGTGGAGAAGAGTGAAGAGCTACTTTCAAGTAACTAGACAGGTCCCACCCCACGCCACCCACCCCTACACGCAGTACAGGCACTCACGTTTGTGCACAACTGTGTTAAGGATATTCTTGAGCTCGTCTGCACAGATCTCCATGTCCTGAGGGGGAAGGGAGTAGAGCATCAGGCTCACGATTGCAGCAGCTGATGGAGCAGAGCTTTGCAAAACCCCAGCTGTCCGTGCTTGTGAGGTTCCTGCCAGTGCTGTTCTCTCACAGGGAAGCTGGGGCTTTTCTGAGCAAGACCAGCACTGCAACCTCAGCTGTTCAGACTGTGGTGGGCAGCTCAGAACCAGGCCTCAGAGCCCTGCGGTAGCTGTGTTCATCAAACTCCTAGGACTTGGTGTGGATTTCTCTGCTACACATGCCCATCCCGTTTTCACCAAAAACCAAATGGCCTCTTCTGAGCGATGAAATAAGTGGCAACTTGAGCAGTTAAGCAAGGAAAGAAGTATCTGTGGAGTGGGAGTTGCAGGTACTCACATCACCCGCTATCTGCCTAAAAATGTTCCGGAATTGTTGTTGCTCTTCACTTTCTTGGTCTGTGTTGTCAGGCTGTGGCTGTGGAAGCACAAAGAAAAACTGGCTTACAGGGATCGGTGAGATAGACCCACCAGTAAAGTTCCTTCTGGGCCAAAAGAGCCGGAGTGGCTATAACACCTCTAGGTGGCAGCAGGAGCTGGGTATTGGGCTGCGCCCTTAGTGGAAACTGAGCTGGGGTGAGCATCCTGTAGCCCCAGTAACTTCACTCCGTTCCTCTCCAGCCCAGACATGCAGGCCACAGGACATCTATTAACCACACAGCACAGAGACAAGCCGCTCGGTCCTCTCCCCCCAGCCCCACCAGTGAGAGCCCTCTCCACCCATGAGGGTTTCGCGCCTGGTCATCCTAATCAGATGAACCCCAGCAGGACAAGGAGGGCCAGAGCATTCAAAACCATCCACCCACCTGTGTTACAAGGCCAAGTGCGCAGAGTACTCCCTTCTCTAACCACCTTCTAGGACAGAGTGGCCCTGGGTCTGTCCACAAACCTTTGCCCTTAGCCTCACCTCCTCCACTAAGCTTTATATGAAAACAGCTCCCCCCACTCAGGTCGAACACCCTACCCTGAGCACTAGAGGACTGCTTTTCTAATGTCAGTTCCCTTTACTGCTACTATCTCCTCCGCCCCCCCAAGTCAAAGACACCAAGACGTAGGAATTGTTTGGTTTGGGGGGGCTTTCAAGCTAGTACTGCCTCAGGCTTTGCCTGCCCCTTCCCTCATTGTCCGGGTTGGGTAAGCACCTGAGGGAGGCCCGGCCTGTCCTTCCCAGGCCCTGACTGCCTCGGTGTGACTGCCAGCCCCCAAGATATTTACCCAGTCACCCAAGCAGCAGTCTGACTTTTTAGAGAACTTGACGAGTGAGAGCAAATGTCAGTGAGACAAACCAAACCTCTAGATGTTAAAGGGACAAACCCTCTAACCCCCCTGCACCCCGAGGGCATAGGAGGAGCCCACGGTATGCTGACCACTCCACTCGTTCCACATGCTCAGAAACCTGTGAGGATTTCTCTCGCTTATCGGGGCTTGTTTTGTCTTTTCCCTCCTCTGATTCCTGGTCCACACCCAGCTCCTTGTTGCTGTTTGCTCTGTCCGAAACGAAGATGATAGGCTGGAGAGAGGAGGGACAAAGGGGTGCAGGAAGGAAGCAAGGACTGATTACAGGCTGAGTGGGCACATGGAAGCAGTCTCCCTTCTGGAGCAGCTTTGTCCAGTGAAGAAGACAAAGGCAGGGTTAGGAGATCTTGAACCTCAATTTGACCTGCGGCTCTGCCTCTATCAAGCGGTGTGACTTGAGGTCTCCAGGCCTCAGTTTCCTATCTCCTCCTAATAGAGCTATGAGGGTTTGATGATGCAGTTCATCTGAAAATACTAAGCATGCCAAAGGCAGCATGATCAAGTGCAATGATTTTCAAATATTTTGTATTTTTTTTTCAAATGGAAACACTAATTAAATTTCTCCAGAAGTCCAGCATATATAAAGCCATAAAAAAGAGCTTCTCTGCATGAAGAGGGCAGAGTTTTTTTTTCCTCAGCACCCCACAACACCATGGCGGCTACTGAGGTACATCCATGGAGCCTCTAGGATTCTGCAAAGGATACACTGGAAAAAAGCCTCTGATAAGGGGCGTGATCAATGGTGAGAGGTCAGAGCACTGGGCTGGAATCCCAGCTCTGACCCTCTGTCATCCCAGTTTACTTACTCATTAACAGAGGTGATAAAACCTGCTTTGTTCTTGTGGAGACCAAATTAGATACTAAATGTAAAGTTGTGCTGAGAAAACAGTTTAAGACACTACTCAAATATAAAAGGCATTTTCTTTTATTGGGGGACGGGATATTTCCAAAGACATGCTCATGCAAGAGAACAGGATACAAAAGGGATGCAGAGCAGCTGCCATGCTATGCTAATCCTCGCTGGTGCTACACACCCTGAAGGGGAAGCTCAGTGTAGTGTCTGGTGGCTGCAGTGCAGACAGCACTGGGGCAAACAGTCTCAGAGCTGCAAAGGAACCATGTCTCTGAGTCCCCTACTGCCACCCCACACTGTTCATGTAGAGCTGCTAGAATGGACAGACCTACAGAAACCGCTCCCCCAACTTCAGCTCCCAGCAGGCCTCAAAGACCCTTGCTTGCACGTCCTTCTAAGCAAAGGATCTGATGCTTGTGGGGGATTCCAGAGCAAATGGGAGTCACAGTCTGAGCTGGGATATGTGTGTGCGTGGACATGGTGTGGCTGTGGGGCACGCCTGCTGGGCACACATCTCCACGCCCATGTGTGGGTCTGGGCAGTTCATGCAGGATGCAGCAGAAGTGAGGGCAAGAAGCATGGGTTTGGAGGAGACTGATAAGGTTTCTAACTCCATTTTTCCCCTTCACTAGTGATGTGTCCCTAAGCAAGCCACTTCACTCCTCTGAATCTTTGTATACTGTTATAACTGGGGAAATGTACGCTTTACCCCACGCACCATGGCTAATATGTGGTAAGTGTTCTGGCCTGCACCAACACCAATATTTGGAGGATCCTAATAATGGATCCTGCTGGTCGCTGCCATAAGCACTGACTCCAACCCTTGTCTCATGGCTTGTGGCGACTGCCCCGCAGGCTGGAGAATGCCCAAAGGTCAGTCATTTCATTTCTGTTGGTATTCTGAGTAGTCAAACCACAAATTGAAAAGGCGCACTCTTCATTATAGTCATTACTGCCCTGAGGACCATGGGGAAGCCATGGGGTAAATGGCGCAAGGATGGGGAAGGGTGGAGTTTGAATATTGAACAACGATAACCGCCACAAAAGGGAGTGTCCTTGCTCCCAGATGGAAGCTTTTTTCTCAGGTCCCCAAGATGTTCTTAGCATACTTAGTCACTTAGCAATGGCGCCCTACAGCAGAGTGGTTATAACCAGGACACTTGGGAGGAACCATTCAAGGTGCTGGTGAGTTGGAGGAAGACGGCTATTAAAACCCCCAGGAGGGGACGCAGTGTAGGTAACTCCTTCCTTCTCTGTCAGGGCATATGGAGCAAGCAGAGTTCATCAGGGCTCTGAGAGGTCATGGTCCCCAAAAGGGATTTGCAATAGGTTCCACCTGCAACAAGAACCCTGTCAGTGACTTAGTGCCTCTGGAGTTCTCTCCCTGTCCTTTCCTAGAAGGCGGAGGAAAAAAGGGGTCGGAAGCAGGCAAGGGAAAGAGAAGAGAGAGTGCAGTTGTCCTGTCTACGCAGCAGACAACAGACCTAGCAAGACCCTCACTCTTGGAAACCATACAACAGTCTCGCTGTCTCTGGAGGAACAGGCCTCATTGCCATCCTAACTCAAAATCAAGGCTTGCTTAGCTTAACCAGACCCCCTTCTGAGAAAGGAGAGGTGTTCCTTTAGGTTTTTGTAGGGCCCACATGTCAGGCCCATGTCTGGCCACCCTCCCCATCCTGAGAGAGGCACAGAGCACAGCAAGTGGTTCAGGGCACAGACCAGAGCAGACCTCTTGGCTCCAAGGCCAGTTCTGTCCCTTACTGGCTGTGTGGCATTGGGCAAGTTAATCAATCTGTGCCTTTCCTTCCTCTGAAAACAGGGGTAAGTAATGCTAATCTCATAGGGTTGTGCGGCTTGAGTTACCCCAAGCAGCACCCGCAGGAGCGCCCGGCACAGAGCCTCCATGCAGCAAGCTCATTGTTCTGCACCCACAGCTGCAGCAGGAGCTCAAGAAAGGAGTGGGAGGAGGTGGGATGGTGGGGGAGAGCCTAGCCCGGGGCATGCACAGTCCCACACAAACACACTCCAAGTTCTGACCGCTCACCCTTACACCTACCTTGTTTTTTTTCTTTTTCTGTACAAGGAAAAGAAACAATAAATACAGAGTAAGTGAAAAGGAAGTTCCTAGAAAAATCTAGTGATTTTTGGCTTCTCTGTGATTTGCTCCTCAGCTTGGGATGAAGTTCTAGAAATCTGGGTACATAGAGCCAAAAGGAATCTGGAGGGTGAAGGGAGAAAAGAATTCTCCAGGCCCAGAAACAAGTGGTAGCTGTGACTTTGTTTTTATAATCCACTGTTACTGGACACTGCAAGGAAAACAGTCTTCTAGCAAATATTTTGTATTGTTTAATGAAGTTGGTTACTGAAACACCAAAACAAGCAGCTCACCAAACTGGCCTGAAAAATGACTTTTATTTGACTTATTCTTTCTTTTTTTAAAAGCAAATATTTAACATAAGGAAACTTAACATGGAAGTGTGGGTTTGGGATTTATTTTGTAAAATTAGAAAGCCTGGAGGTTGCTCAGACCTTTTATGGACCGTGGCCACCATCCGTGGAGCAGGGTGCTGCTGTCTGCACCCTCCTGATCACTAGTCCTCACCTCTCCGGCTGGCCCTCCAACACGAAAAACAAAGGTGAGTTGAGAACTGCAGGCAAATATACCAGTGTAGGGACACCAAACCCCACACCTGCCTATTCTACTCAGGTGGCATGCCGGCTCCATTAAACTTTTGAGTTTGCAACTCCTGGTAAATAATGTACACTGCTTATCAACATCCACAAGATAAAACTAGAACCAAGTACACTTAATACTAAACAATTGTCTGTGACAATTCAGAAGGCATTTGGACATGTGGTGTGGGTACAGGATTAGGATTAGAACTTGAGTGTCACTACCCAGAAGACAGTTGAGTGGGGCATCTGCCAGGCCTCCTACTGGCCCACGTCAACCCATAGAGCACAAAGACTGTTTACTGATATAACAAGGCAGTCACATGACTCCTCAACACAAGGATGCTCCAACACACACCAACTCTGTGCTTCTAAGGCCAGACCTCACACACCCCTGGGGGCAGGTTTCAGTATAGGGGGTTGTGGGCGGTGGGAGAGAGCCGAGTCTGAGCTTCAAGAATCTGGACGTGATCTAGTCCTGCTTATTATCTTTGTGAACCCACTATTTGGCTCCACTGAGTCTCCACTTACTGGAAAACAAAGAATAATAACCTTATTGTATCTCAGAAAGCTTGCAAGGATCAAGTGGGAGCGCACATGAGAGTAGTACCTGTAGGATGTAAAGGACCTGTGGTCAGGCACTTCACATACCTAACCTTACTCATTCAAACCTCACAAAAGCCTTGTAAGACACATATTATTCTCTTTATTTTACAGAGCAGGAAGCTGATTCAGAGGGGTTATGTAATTTTCCCAGGTCACACAGATGGTAGGTGGAGGACCCAGGATTTGCTGGCTCCAGAGACAGTACACATACTTTCCTTGTGTGAGTTACACCTCATAATCCAATCCTAGCTGCTGCTCTTGTCTTCATTCCTTGCTATAGCCTTGATCCCTCCCTACCTCTTCTGCTTCTCCCTTCTAGGACCCTCTTCTGTCCTTCCAGCCCTGGACTGAAAGCACATTGTTTCTAGTCATGCCAAACAGAAGTTGCAGTGGCATGGGGTACACCCCACACACCTTTCTCCCTTTGTCCCTCTTCCTCCATCACCCCCGCCCCCCATAACAATCCCTGCTTGGGATACCGCTAGACCTTCTCCCACATAAGAGCCAAACCACTCACCACTGGCCGATCCACAGAGATTGTATTTTCAACATCCCTGTGAGGAACACAAACACAACAGGGTGTCAGTGTCACCAGAAGCAAGCAGGAAGTACACAGCAGGGATGTGCTCAGGTCGCATGGGTTCCTGGAACTAGGCTGGGGCTACTCTCAAAAGACCTTCAGGAACTAAAATCTATCACCCCAGGAACCAACCCCACATCGGCACCATTCCCAGCAGCCAAGTACAAACACGTGGCTTCTTATTGGCCTTGCCCAGAACTCCCCAAAAGTGCAACCCAGTCACCCACCCCTGACCTTGTGCTCCTTTTAGGGTCAGAGATCAGAGTGGTAGGGCCCATGAACTCTTCTGTGGAGGCCAAGAAAGAAGACTGTGGCCTTGCTGGCTTTCCTGGACCCCCTACCTAAGAGTTGTTACCTCCAATACCTTCTATCCCTCTTTCCTACTTTTTCTCTTTATCACTAGTTAAATTAATATATATATGTGTGTGTGTGTATACACATATCTTTTCTTATAGATTGTTGTCTCATGCTAGACTGTTTAGCTACATCCCCATCAAGGCCTAGATTTCTTTCTGTTTAATTCATTGCTCTATCCTCAATGCCTACATGAGTGCCTGGAATGTAGCATGTGCTCAATAAATATCTGTGGAATGAATGAATGAATGCGAGAGAGCGAGCGAGCCAGTGGTTCAACGTGGGGTAAGAGGTGCAGCCTGATCAATATTTCCCACAACTCCTGGGGAAAGCCAGTCCAGCAACCTTACTCCTCCAAATCTCTGGAATGAGCCACATGGGCTCTTAAGGACTGGTGGGGAAAGCCAGGCCGGGACTCACTCAGAGAGGTTCCTCTTTTCAGAGAAGACACGGAGGATGAATTCTCCCTCCTGGTGGGGCTCATAGGTGGAAGGCACGATGACATACTCGCTGGGAGGCAGGCGGAAGCGCTCAGACACCTCCCTCATGTTGATGTAGGTTCTACTCCTGGCCTTGGAGGCATTGTACAGGAAGAAGTCCTTCTGCAGGTGCTCCTTGTTCCCATGCATCTGAGGAGAAAAGAGCCCAAGGCACCTGAGCCCCTGGGGCGGGTGGGGGGGAGTATGCCCTGTCCTGCCCACAGTCCCACTCCAGAGGTCCCTTCTCGATGTCACAGTCATGACATACCTTTTTACAATTCTCAAGGCCTCAGACATCTCAACATCCCTGGGCTCCCCCACCCCATTCCCCTTCCCTTTCTGTTGTGATGCGGCAGTGGTCGGCTAAGTCTGTCATTTCCTCCCTAACCAGAAACACTGCCAGTCGCTGCCAGGGAAGAACCCCAGGGAGGCAGGCGGGGCCTTGTCTGGGGTCTGAGGGAGGCGATTTCTCCATCCCAAAGGGGACAGTCACCCTTAGAATGTGACTATGTGTGTGACTGTGGAATTGTGTGTGAATGTGTGAGTGTGAGCACACGTTTGTGTCAGTGTGAACAGTTGAACATAACGGTGTGAAAGGACGTGCATGACAGTCTCCGGGCGCAGCAGGAGGGCAGTAGTCAGGAGGTCACACGATGTCCCAAGGCCCCTGCTGCGGAGTGGAGTGTCATAGTCCTGCCTGTAACCACCCCCGCCCCTCACCCCCTGCCAGGACGCTTCCTGACGTGCCACAGCAGAGCGCAGGACCCCCAGGTAATGGTGCACACAACTGCCGCTGCCACCACTTCTATACCTCTTTGGGAACCTGAGGAGAAACAGAAAAAAGAAGATGCTCTGTGGATTTTAGACCTGCGTGGGGGATAAACACAGAAATCTGACTCCCCTTGTGTCTACCTGGCCTGGTCTCCTGCTCCCCCACCCGGGGTTTTTTCCCACTCATTACAAACATCAAAGAGGCTCTGTAGGGGTTCTGGGGTCTGAGGAAGCCCCTGAAATCCTCTTCCTGAGGAGGTGTGTGTTTGCTGGCTGGAGCTTCTCAGAGGCCGCACACCTCGTAGATGGCGAAGCCGATGGTGAAGAGGTTGGCCCCGAGCTTCCGGTCCTTCCGCCGGTTCTTCTGCATCAGGGCCACGAGGAAGCTGCAGATCACCTCGCAGTCATCGGGGTCGTCGTCCTCCTCCAGGAGCTTCAGGCGGTACTGCGGGTTGGTCCAGAAGGTGTCTGTGTGCCCCAGGGAGGGAAGGTGCAGTCATTGGGGTGCTTAGTGAATACGGAAGAGAGGATTCAAGCATTTATTCACTCTCTGGATGGAGCTGTGCTGACTGGCTGTGGGATTCCCCCCCTTCCTCTCGAAATGTTCATTCTCAGACTTTCTTGATGTGCTCACTTTCTCCACCTGCCTCTTAAATGCTGTTGGTTCCTGCGATGTGGTTGGAAGCCTCTTCTGTCACCCCACCATTCTGCCCTCCAAGCTGTCTCACTCACTCCCACTTTTTTCTTTTTAAAGAATACTCTAAGTTTTTTTTACCTTTTTTTTTTTTTTTTAAGATTTATTTATTTATTTATACATGCACTGGGTACAGTCAGAAGTGTGGGAGGGTGAGAGGATTCACCAGAGCCAGAGCGGGGAGCAGAACAGGCAGACCGATGAAATACGCTGCTGAGGGGAGAAGTGGGCGCTGCAGGAGAGGTCTGTGCACCATGTGGGACCCTCGCCGGCGGCAAGGGATTGAACTGGCGCTGAAGAGGCTGCGGGCAGCTTCGCAGCCCAGTGCTCAACCGCTGCACCACCAGGGGAGGCCCTCACTCCACTTTTAACTGCCTCCGTCTCAATGTCTCTTGACTCCCCCCTGCTTTCCTCTCTCTCTCCTTTCTTTTTTTTAAAAAAGATTTATTTATTGGCTTCCCTGGTGGTGCAAGGGGTTAAGCACAGGATTATGAAGCAATCCGCATCCTTTGCAGCAAGAGTTCAATCCCCGGCCAACCAGGGAGTTACCCACATGGCGCAGCAGATCTCTCCTGACTCGCCCTCTGCTCCCCTCAGCAGTGTACTTCAGTCATTCTGCCTTTTCTGTTCCCCACTCTGTCTCTGGTGAATCCTCTCACCCCCCACATCTCTGGTCTGGACACCAGCTCTTGTTTGCATAAATAAATAAACCTTCAAAAAAACATTTATTTATGCATACAAGACCTGGGGTACAGGCCAGAGTCGTGGGGGATGAGAGGATTCACCAGAGACAGATTGGGGAGCAGAACAGGCAGATATACTGAAGCACACTGTTGAGGGGAGCAGTGGGTGAGTCAGGAGAGGTCTGCTGTGCCATGTGGGTTGCTCCCTGGTCGGGGATCGAACTCATGCTGCAGAGGCTGTAGATAGCTTCATAGGTTGCGTCTTAACCCCTTGCGCCACCTGAGGCCTTTCCCTTTCTTTATTTCCTTCCTTCCGTCTCTTCTTTCCATCCTTTCTTCCTTCTTCCACCAATATATTAGTTCTGATCATAGAACCAAGTGCCATTCTAATCTGTGCATCCAGTTCTCAGGACATTCTAATTTACCTGGAGTCTGACAAGCTTCACACCTTAAATCCAATTTACCTGGACATTCTACAGTGCCTCAAACTTCTCATGCCCCAAACGACACTTGCCCCACCCACCCAAACCCACAACCAACCCCACCGAGACCAACAGCACACCAAGATTGTCTTCTTTGTGTCTTATATTGTGACACTGACACCATCCACTCCCATCCCCAAACTGGAAATCTCCAAGTCCTTCTTCATTCTTCCTACCCACTCACTCAACAGTCTCTCCCCTAAATCTGTCCTTTCCTCTCCATCTCTGCTGCTCCTGACTGGGGCTGGGCTTTCATCATTTCTGGCTTGTACTTTTTCAGTAGCTGCTAACTCCCTCCATCAGTGCCAGCCTCAGCATTATGAACGCAGTGTCCTTCTGACAATGTCTGCCTTGAAGGCTACCAGCTCCGTACTACAAACTTCTCAGCACGGCAGTCTCATCTGAATAAAATGCAGAGGGTTCATAAGATAAGATAGGCTTGCGACTCAACAGAAACTCAGCAAATGCCAGTTAATATTTTTCCACCTGGAACTTGTTCTGCTTGACCCTCCCCCACTGCAGGCCTCTCCCACCTGGGAAGTTGCGGCAGCCTCCTGCAGAGCAGCCCCGCACCCAGCGGCCCTCATTCACAGACACCGTCCAGGTCTGAAGCTTGTCAGACTCCAGGGCATCCGCTGTGAGGTTGCAGATCTCCAGCTTCGTGAAATGATAAATGAAATCTTCATACGACATCCTGGGCGGTTGGAAGAAGGAAGAGATGCATGTGGAGTAGGCGGGGAGAGGCTGGGAAACGTGAGGTTGCAGGGTTAGCACAAGAGTTCCCAGGAACTTGGTCACAGGCCCAGACAGGAGTCTGTCTTCTTAGGGCAAACACTATCAGTTGTGAAGTGCCTGCTCTAAACTATCATCTCTTCCAGTAAGGACTCAAACTCATGTGTCCTTGATGGGAGAGCTTGGCAGCAAGTCAGTTCTCCCAAAGGTTCAAAGGTTATCGTGTGCCAGGCCACTGGGCCTCAGGCACTGTACTAGGCTCAGGGGAAAGAGGGAGAGGAGGAGAGAGAGAGACACACAGAGAGAGAGCAAGACAGAGAGAGAATGTGTGTGTGTGTGTGTGTGTGTGTGTGTGTGTGTCAGGGAAGGACCAAAACTAAGCAAAAAATCTAAACAGTGATCATTGTCACAAACAAATCAATTCTAGTATTTGGGAAAACAAGGGGGTCTTGAAGGAAGGTCCCTTTCAGCTGAGACTTGAAGAACAAGTAGAGATGAGGTGAGTGATGGTGAGGGTGCAACTGGGTGAGAACAGTAAGTAGAGCTGTGCTGACTCAGACAACAGCTGGGGGAAGGCCAGGGAGCAGTGGGGGAAGCGGGGCACTTGTTGGAGGGGCTCAGGTGAAGGAGGAGCCACCTTGAGCCACCTTGTGCAGGAGGCACCTTGAGCCCACCTAGTCCTGGGCTCAATCACCACTGTGACCTGGAGGGCTCCTCTTAGACCTGCATCCTGGCTGGTCCTCCAGCTGAAGAAAGAAAACATGGCCGAGATCTCCCAAGGCCTGGGTTCTGACAGCGTCTGTTCTGGGCTTGAGATTTGAGATTTCAGTTCCCAACCCCATTCCATACCCTTCAGGGGCCTCCTGGGTCCTGGACTCACCAGAACTCTCCATCCTCAGTGACCAGGTGCTGCAGACGGGCCTTCTCATCTTTGTCCACAAAACTCCAGTCCTTCCAACTAGAGAGAAATGAAGCAGTTATGGATGGAGGAAGAAAGAAAGCCCTGGTGTGGGTTGGGACAGGAGGTAGCAGAGAAATAAGAAGTTGAAAGAGACACGTCTCCAAATTGCAGCCAGTGTGGTCCATCAACATGCAAATATGATCTGGTACCCTCGAGTGTAAGTTACTTAATTGATTCCCACCATCTGCAGGATTCAGGCCATTCTCCTTCAATGGGCTTAGAAGGCTTTCACCCTTCTCTGACTGAATCATTTACTCCTCCTCACACTTTAAAGGTTAAGGTTACACTCTGGAAATAGAGGAAATCTAAGCACTGGCGAACACTCTTCAGTCATGACCACATCTGCTCCTCACAGCAGCCACTAGGTAAGTGTTACAATGGTTTCCATTTTACAGATAAAGCAACAGAGACTCCAAGAAGGGAAATCCCTTGTCCAGAACAGTCCTGTGCAGTAAGATTCATCTCCTGCCTGGACCTATCCTGTGCTTTCTAGATCTTCCCTTTTGAGTCATTGACCATCAGCAAACTCTTTGGATCTCATTGCTGTTTTGGGCCCTTCTCTGGAGCCCACACCTCTGGATCCTCTTCAACACTGCAGAAGATTGATTTTGAGGATAATTTTAGATGAAATAGTTGTAGTATTCTTGTGGCTCGACCTGGCTTTGCCTCAGGCTCTGTTATCCCCTATTCCCGGGGTCTCCTCACTTACCCATCACTCCAGGAGCCAATCCACTCCACCTGGCCCCAGGGGTTCCGCAGCCGCACCAGCTTCACTTTCTCATCCTTGAACATGGTCTTGGGCAAAGAGAAAAACTCTCTTACTCTGGACCCTTTCTGGAAAGGGGGGTCTTCTGTCTTGCTCTGGGTACCGGGACAGGGACGGGGACAGGAAGCTGTCCTGCCTAGTTCTGGTCAGAAGCTCCTTGAGGAATGGCAGGCAAGGGGTCAGAACCTTTGGACTGAGTCCACTAGTGTCATAACTTGGCCACGGCTTTACCATATTCTGAGAAGTGGTTTTTTTTTCCAGGGAGCATCTGGCCATTTTGAGCATTAGAGGAGGAGGTAGGACATATATAGTAGAACCTTGCTGACAGATTAGTTGTCTTTGTGTGGACCAGAAATGCACCCCTGCTGGCTGAGAGACTGCAGCTAAATGTGCCCTCCAGATGAACCAGATAGAAAAAGGTGCCCCTTCCTCCAGTCTGCTGCATGGCCTGCTGCAGATGGCTGCCCTGTGACCATGCCTGACCCTCTCTGCCCATCCTAACCTAACTGTGTGCAATGCGCCTGTCTCACATGACCCAGGAAAGGCCAGACGTCCCAGCAGATGCAAAGCACAGTAACTGTTTGACCAGGAGAGAACAGAAAGTATGGAATCAACTTCAAGAGAGTCCATGAACTCAATGTCATAAAATCAAAGTGATTTCTATTTGGTCCTTGGAAATGTTGGAGAAACTGCCATCTTTAGAACTGAAAGATAACCAAGCATGATCTTGGTGCAAAGATCCTCCCCTACCGCCCTAATGGTCCCCTCCAATTTCAGACGCTTTCCCTTGAGCAGATCCTCTGACTAGAGGCCAGCTCCGGAGCCTCACCAACCCTGCCAGCCCCGTCAGGCTCACCTCATCTAGGCCAGTGACAGAGTAGGCATGACCTTTGACTAGCCCGCAGGCCATTCTTGTCTCATATTGAACTGGAACAATCGTCTGTGGAGCAAAAACCAGACGGTCTGTCAGGCACGGGGGAGCAGAGATTCTGCTGCCTGAGACAAAGTTCACAATTGTTCATTTTCTGTGAGGACAGGACCATTCTATGCTCTGAAGTGTGCCTCCGGGTCATGAGAACACCCTCACTGGCCCTTTAAGAGAGTCAAGAAGACACAGCCCTAGATAAGTGTTTCTCTCTAGGTGTCATCCTGAGAAGGTCTGTTCTGACCACAGGAAGCAACATGGAGCCTGGCCTACAAGATGGGAAGGACAGGGCCCTTCCTTTCGGGATCCTTTGGGGTCTTTTCGCAGGATGAAGAGGACAGATGGAGGCTACCTTTTCCTCTGAGCCCACCCAAGGTTGATTATTTCTGAAAGTAAAAGGGACTGAGAGAAGGGGTTAGACATATAGGACTAACATTTTTTCTTTATATTTCCTCACCTCCTCCACACGTGCCTAGAAGATGCTAATCAAGATATGACGTGTCATAGCTCCCTGGGAGAAGATTCCGAAGGTGCTAGAGGAGAGTCCCATTCAGACATGACTGTGCCTATGGGTGCAGATTTTGCAGATCCCCCAGTAGCAGCCACAGGAGAGCCTTGCAGAAGGGTAGAATCACCAAAGCCTGGAACCCTAGATGGGGCCTCTATGGCTTCACTGTACCTGGTAACTTAGCAGCTTTAAGGGGAGCTTCCTGGCATGATGCTGGGCTGTGGAATTCCTGGAACATTTTCAAGTTGAGGGGTGGGCCCAGGGCCTCTCAGCCTCTTCCAGATCTGAGTCTGTTTATGACCCAGGCTGAAGTGGGGAGTGGGTGTGGGAGGCTGGGAGGGGAAGCAGAGTGTAGGGCTCCAAGGAGGTGGGGGAGGAGAGCAGAAGATTCACCCAACCCTTGGGTCTAGACTTGGGAAACCACTTGAAATGACTCTTTGGACATTACTTGTACAAACCTGGCAATTCCACTGCTGGCAATGTGCCCAAAGGTAATTATCAAGGACAGACATAAAGATGTATCTAATACAATGTTCATTATAGCATTTAAAAATAAAAGCCCGGGCCTCCCCGGTGGCGCAGCGGTTGAGGGCTGGGTTGCAAAGCTGCCCGCAGCCTCTGCAGTGCCGGTTCGATCCCCGGCTGCTCCTCGGCCACCAGAGGAGGGTCCCACATGGCGCGCAGACCTCTCCTGCCGCCTGCTGCTCCCCTCAGCAGTGTACTTCGGTCCTTCTGCCTGCTCTGCTCCCCGCTCTGGCTCTGGTGAATTCTCTCACCCTCCCGCGCTTCTGACTGTACCCAGTGCTTGTATAAATAAATAAATAAATCTTTAAAAAAAAAGATTAAAAAATTCTAAAAAAAAAATAAAATAAAAATAAAAGCCCCCCCCTCCACCAAAAAGAAAAAAAAAGAAAATTGAATTTCCCAGCAATAGGGTATTGGGTAAGTAAATTATAACCTATTTGTATGCTGGAACTTTGTGCAGCCACTAAAAAATGTTGTAGGAGTTCATAAGAAGATAATTCACTAAAAAAAGCACACTATAAATAAGTAGATACAGTATGATAACACTTCAAAAAATTAAAATTTAGGTTTAAGCTATGCATAGGAAAACCATGGCAGGACATATACTAAATGTTAAGGGCTATTATCTTTAGGTGGAGAAAACATAGGTTGATTTTGCCTCAGCTTTTCTACTCACTGCATACTTCTGAAAGTACTAGAATCTAAGCTCTTTATTTTGTTCAGTAGGATAAGGAACAGAAAATAGGATAGTGAACAAAATGGACAGAATTGATGCCAGAAGATTTTTGGTGCCTAATAGGGACTCAATAAGTATGTGTGGAATGAACAAATGAATGGATTAGTAGAGAAGAAATATTTTTAAATAAATGGAATCTCTCTATTTCTACCTGCTAATTTATTATCAGAGGAACTGCCTGGACCATGGCCTATGAAGGAACTCTCGTGGTGATCTCTCCAATTTTTTTTTTAAGATTTTATTTATTTATGCATACAAGAACTGGGGTACAGGCCAGAGTTGTGAAGGGTGAGAGGATTCACCATAGACAGAGTGGGGAACAGAACAGACAGATTGACTGAAACACACTGCTGAGGGGAGCAGCGGGTGAATTAGGAGAGGTCTGCTGAGCCATGTGGGTCTCCTCTCTGGCTGGGGATCGAACTCGTGCTGCAGTGGCTGCGGATATCTTCATAGGTTGTGTCTTAACTCCTTGCGCTACCAGGGAGGCCCCGATCCCTCCCATTTCTGTCTCTCCCACTGTCTTCAGGAGCCTTGGAAGGCCCAGGTAGGGTCTGTGTGTAAAGCACTGGCAGCTGAGGGGAGTCCGACCCCACATGCAACAGGTCTGATAAGGCAGGTTGGAGGGAGGTCATCCCAACAATTGAGTCATACGCACCCGAGTTGGTCTGTCATCTGAGATGAGGTCTGAGTCCCTGAGCCGCGAGTTATCCATATTCCTCACCATGCGTTCAATCAAGTCCCCCATTTTCAGCCCAGAAGGAGAGGTTCCATAGGTCATGTTGGTGCCATCCTGAAGCCGGAAGGGGAAGGGAACAGTCCAGGAGAGGGGGAGAGAGTAAACAAAGGAGGGTGACAGAAAAGGGCGGGGGTAAAAGGAAAGGAAAAGAGGGTGATAAACAAGGCATGAATGGAGAGAGACGGAACCAGCGATGCAGAAAGAACATGTTCGCCCACGGGTGTTTTCTGCTAGCTGATCTTTCCAAGCTTTCCTAGTCATTGGGAACACTGGGAGAGGAAAGAACAAGATTCCATCAGGACTCTTCCTCAGGGCCTTCCTCTGGGTGGAAAGCACCTTCTTCTGGGTGGAAAGCACCCAGACCATTCCGCTTTGAGCAGTGCATAGGGCAGGCATGTCTCCTGAAACCCAGGGGCTCTGGCCAGACTGCCCTCTCTTAACCTTGACTCTGGTCTCCGTTCATACCACTTTGCTGCACTGAGAAGGCGACTGTAAGGCTGAGCTACTCCCAGGTTACAACGCAGACCCCATGTTCCAAGGGCTAGGAGGCTTTCTAGGCAACTGGAGGACTCAGGCCCGTAGCATAGTATGAGGCCAGCTCCATGGAGGCTTGCTAGACTGACCAGCATAGACTATAGACACCCGTGCTGACAAGGGCTCTCTGGTCCTATATCTACCCACAACCCAGGACTTGGAATGTCCTTGCCAATCTCTTTTTTTTTTTTATTCTTACTATTTATTTTATATAATTCTTACATCATTTTCATTTTTGCACAATGTATGCATTTTCATTTTGGTTATATTCCCCACACAATTCCCACCCCTTTATTTTGACCCTAATCCCTCCTCCTCTCCCCTCCCCCCTACAGTGTGTCTCTGGTTTATAGTTGATTGTTGATTTTGATTTTTTTCTTTATTAAATTAGTCTTTTTCCTGCTCCCTTATTTAGGTTTTCTAAATTCCTGCTATGAGTGAGACCATCGGTATTTTTCTTTTTCTTTCTGGCTTATTTCACTCCTGCACTGCTGGTGGGAGTGCAAAATGGCCCAACCACTATGAAAACTACTAAACCACCTACTGAAGATAGAGCTTCAATAGGATCCAGCAATTCCACCCTTAGGTATTTACCCAAAGGACACAGACACATTAATTCAAAAGGGTACCTGCCCCCCTATGTTTATAGCAGCACTATTTACAATAGCTAAGCTTTGGAAACAACCCAAATGCCAAAAATAGATGACTGGATCAAGAAGATGTGGTACATATACACCATAGAGTACTACTCAGCATTCAAAAAAGATAAACACATGCAATTTGCAGCAACATGGATGGAGCTGGAAGGGATCATGCTCAGCGAAATAAGCCAAACTCTTTATTGAAAATCCCCAGGAGCTCTTCTCCTTTGAGAAATTTCCCATTTTCAAAGTTGAATGCCATTTCCTGCTTCCTAAAACAAAGCATTCACCTTGCCCCTGAAGAAACTCCTATGCTGTTATTCATTGGGTAAAAGGTTTCCCTGTAGTTGGCTGCTCCCTGCCTTGTACCCCACAACGGAGCCAGACTTACATCAATGGAGCAGCCCATGAGGGAGCCTCTCTCGATAGCTTTCTTCATGATCTTGTACATGTCTCTGGGAGCATCCTTAATCTCAAAAAACTCTGTCACTCCTCCCGTGAAGTCTTCCATGGCCTCTGTAGTGTTCCCACCTTTCAGGGCTTCATAGGAACCATGGAGCCTTGGAGAGAAGATGGAGATCACTCTGGAGTCACAGCGCTCCAGGAAACATGCCCCAACACCACTGCCCCCAGAACTTTCCTCTTGGGTTCTGTGAAATGTTCTCTCATCTGATTCTCCCAACCACCCTGTAAGCCAGTGGTCAGTTACTTTGATTCCCTTTCCTCATGATGGAGAAACTGAGCTCCAGAGGCTAAGTGACTCTCTCAAGGTCATAGCAGCACCAGGCCAGAAGCCAGCACGCCTACTTTCTGATAGTTTTCTTTCCACTCTAGCCTGAATCCAAGGGAGGGCTCCTTCATAGCTGGGGTGGGGCTTCTATGTTAACAGACAGTGCAATTTTATTAATAATATGCTGCAACCTCATAATGTGGAATGAAGCAAGATCTTAGGATTTGAGCTCCAGAGATGTAAGGCTTGGATCCAAGACTTGCAAAGCCACCATGAAGGCAAAATTAAAGCTCTCTCTCTGGAAAGTTAAAGACCTCCAGCACATCTTCTCTTAGACATAGTTTTCTTCCTTAGAGCTGTTGCTCCTGGACCTGATCGTCTCTGACTTTGGGTCAAAATTGAACACACACACATGCACACCCCCCCACACTCACATGCACACCCCCCCCACACGCACATGCGCTTTTTCCCATGAGTGACACCTCAGCTGGATTTTGCAGCCGCTTTGTGACCTCTAGCCCTGCTTCATTCTAAAGTGTTGCCTTACTTAGCATAGGCCTTCTCCAGCAGAGCACTCCAGAACTCATTGCGGTGGTTGGATTTGGTGAAAACCAGCTGATTGTTGTATGTCGGCAGGCAGTCATCGATAACCACGTCCACCCAATCTCCATAGCGCCAGAACTGCACAAAAGTGGCAAGGCAAGTCACATCTCATATTACTTTTGGGAAATAAGTTCCTACTCCACTTTCCTTAAAGGCCTCTTGATCCCCAAACAGCCCCCTTTCCTTGACTTTACATCTTGGTGTTGGGGGGGTGCAAATCTTTCTCCAAGTGGACTGGGAGCTCCTACAGGGTAGCAAGTGAATTATAAAGCATGTCTCTTCCACAGTGTCCAGTCTAGTATGGCGGGCAGTAGGTGTTCTGTGCATATCTGAGGACTTAGATTTTCATTTGCACAGTAAGGCTGGGCTGCGGCCAAGGTAACAGTATTTTCAGGTCAGCTGACTCTAATGCACAAGCCAGGGTTGATAAGTATTGGTCTAGGTGATGTATTGACTGATGCATTTCTCAATGACAAAATAGAAATTGCTGCTGAGGAAGGATCCACGTGGAATAGGAAAGTGACCCAGAATATACTCTGACTTTGGCAGTAATATTGTCTAATGATTTCACTTTGGGATTTTTTTTTTTCAAACAGATCAGTTTTAACTCGAGCATATAATGTAATTTAATTTCCTTCTAATGACATTTTCTCCCATATTAAAAAGTGGGCAAACATTTTTCTGGTCTTTGCATTTATAGCTTTTTAGATAAAAGACCATAAATATCAGAAAAGGAAGTCAGCAGCTTGATGGTACAGGGAAGAAACAAAATTCAGGGCTGGTTGCCTGACCTGACCTTGGAGGGCAGCAAGATGTTGATCCTGAACCTGAAGATAAGCCCTTTTCTGAGGCCGTTAGTCCTGAAGTGAAAGAGCCACAGGCACATTAAATGATGATTTTGATCAATCCTAAGACATTAGTGGCCTGTCAGGTGGAAACAGGCTGGCTTCTCAGAACTGGTCTCTGCTAGATGTATAGCACATTTCAGTTCTGGGCCCGCACCAGGATTTGACTCTAAGCCAGGACAATTTGAATCCAGAAAGATATCAATGACTGACTTAATTCTGGAATTAGAAGACTCACTTCTAGGCCAAATCAGAAGCCTGGGCCCCAGATTCATTGTTCAACAGTGTAGAAGAGGTGGGTGAATGACTTAATATAGATTTGCCTTAACAGGAGACAAACAGGAACTGCAGTTGTGGATGGGATTACCTTTACAGAATAAAGGACCTCTGGGTAGATTCCCAGTGTGAATCCCTAGTATCTTAGGGGCCAACTTGGGAAGGAATATGGTAGTAACACAGCAGCCTGTCAGCTGCGGGGGCAAAAATAGACCCACAGACCAATAAACAGGATGTCTCCCTGACTTCTGGAGCAGGGCGGAAGAGGGAGGGTTGTTGGGGGGGAACAGGCATAAACAACTGTTTCCTCACAGGTCTGAAGACTTAAGGGGCTCATTGCCCACAGCCATGACTGGAAGGGTGGGCGGAAACTCTCCTGGAGCCACAGGGAAGTCAAGGCCAGGAAACCAGTGTGGGGGTTGGGCAGCAGCTGGCCCTCTCCACTCCAATCCCATTATCTCACCTGGAAGTGGAAGATTCCCGCATAGTTTTCTGTGAAGCTCTGATCATGGGGTATCACTCGGAAAAGCAAGTGCTCGTTCAGGGTCAGGCAAGCGATGGCTGCCAGAAACCAGCAATCCCCTGCAGGCAAACACGTGGCCCAGGTCACAGGAGGGGCCTCCTCACTAGGAAAGGAAGAGGCCCAATCCCAGCTGCTCTGCTTCTCTGAACAGGGTTCACTGGGTGCTCACTGTCCTACTTCCAGATCTGACCTCACAGGTGTCAACCCGGGGAAGGAGCTGACAGCAGTCCCTTGACAATACACTGAACAGGGCAACTTACTCCTATGGGACTGGTTTTCCCAAAGGCTGTAAACAATTCCTCCACCTCAATAAAAGCTCACTTCCTTTGTGGCTCTCGGTGGAGACAGAGCAGTAGGTGGTCATAACTGGGTCCTTCTTCTGAATACCTGTACCTACCCCCACCCAGAACCCTTGCAGTGTGAGTCCACTTCCCTGTCTCACCTCAAGACAGGGATTTTGAGAGCCATCAGTCAAGCCACTTTGTAGTATAAGGAAAGCCAGTGGCTGCCCCGGTACAAGTCTATAGCGGACACTAAGACTTTGCTGATAATGAAATGAGATGGGGACATTTTCTGATTCCTTGAATTTCCTTGCTGGCAGAGTACTGTATGTGGTCAGAGGCTACACGGGGAGGGGATGGGGGTGGGTGGGTGGGGAATGCATATGAGCACACACATTACATGTATTTGCTTGTGCACATATAAATACTCAAGGGTCAAGACTGACGAACTGCTTTATAAGGAGGACAGGTTAAGTTATGCAAGGCCTTTGTTTTGCCCCATGGGATGTGATGGCAGATTTGACACTTCAGAGTAGAGCTTGGGAGCTGCCAGCAACCTCCACCCTCCAACCCAAGCAGCCAACCTCTCTTTTAAAACAGTTTTTTGGTTAGAAGGACCCAGACTCTATATAAGCTTCCTCGGGGCCTCCAAGGCAATTTTCCTTCTGATGCCAGAAATTCAGATATCCAACACTTCAGACTCTGTGAGACCAAATAAGGCAAATTCCTTACATTTGGGTGCCCTTTTTCCTCAAGTTTTAAATTGTCTCTGTTGATGTTCTCTCCAGAGTTTTCCCACAGCCCACGCCCAAAATAATGCTTCCTGAGCCAGAGAGAGAAAGAGAGAGAGCGAGCACGAGCGGAAGGTCTGATGCATCAGCCAAGTTAATTAATCAAACAGAAAATTGGTAGCTCCTTCACATGTCACATGTCATCTTTGTTGAAAGACTCCTTAAAGATCAGGCATTCTGAGGCATTTAAATAAGAGTTTAAATAGTAAGTGCTCTTTTCAGTGATGCACTTTTTGTTTGTATATAGATTCTGTTTTTTTAAAGATTTATTTATTTATGCATACAAGAACTGGGGTACAGGCCAGAGGTGTGGGGGGTGAGAGGATTCAGAACAGGCGGATGGACTGAAACACACTGCTGAGGGGAGTAGTGGGCAAGTCAGGAGAGGTCTGCTGTGCCGTGTGGGTAGCTTCCTGGCCAGGGATTGAACTCGTGCTGCAGTGGCTGTGGATAGCTTCACAGTGCTGTGCTTAACCCCTTGCGCCACCAGGGAGGCCCTGTATATTATATATAGATTCTATGTCCGCAAGGGAAGGGGAGGTACACAGACAGTCTCAGAGCTGTTTTTTAAGGAAGATGAGTATAGTTAAGAGCAGGACTGTTGTCTGGCTGAATGGGGCATGTGAGTGTGCCTGAGAAGCTAGAGGGGTGGCTGTGAAATGAGGCAGACTTCCTATGACATCAGGCAAAGGACTAATGATAACTGCGGGAGGATCAGAAATTAAGTGAGGGAATCACCAGTTCCTAGATAAATGAGCATAAAGTCCCAAAAATTCATCAAAAAAAAAAATTTGTCCCTTTGCTTCTTGTAAAGGGATCACAACTTTTAATCACCCCTTGATTATTGGCCTGAATAAGACCCCAGAGTCTTTCCTACCAAGATCTCCTTGACAGATGTCAGTTCTGTTGGCTCCACCAATGATAAAGCGAGGATTTTCACAAATTTCCTAGGAAACAAAAAGGAAGTTATAACAGTAGTAGCAGCTGTTTACTGAGGTCCATTATGCAGCACTTGCAACCTGAATCAGGAGTTTTACACATACACCCATTTAAACCTCCAAAAACAGCCCTACAAATTGGATACTATCACTTTTATTTTTCAGATAAGGAAATTGAGGTTCAGAGGTGTTAAGAAACTTGCCCAAAGATACACAGGTAGTAAGTATTAGATGCCAGAAGCACATCTCCTTTCCCCATCGCTCCGCACTGTCATACCTTCGGGGTGAGGCTGTATCCTGAGACTTGGGGTAGTGTCAGCACTGCAGTGGTCTTGGCAAAGGGATAACAGAAGCATGGCTTTTGCATTTTTTTTCCATGCCAAGAGAAAAGGTGCAGGAGAAGAGCAAAAAAAGGATCTTTCTTCCCACCATGTGGTAATTGATATTTAGAATCAGCATGTTTCAGGGTCTCTGGGACTTGAAAATTTCCCAGTTTTCAAATATAAAGTTAATTTCATGTGGGTGACTCAGGCCACCTTGTCTGCTGGAAGGGGTGTGTGTGTGTGTGTGTGTGTGTGTACATATATACACATACATAAACACACATATATATGCATTTACACACACACTCTCTCTCTCTATATATATATATTTTTTTTTTTTTAATTCAGACATCTGATACAGTATCATGTCCCCAAAACTTTTCAAAAGCCCAGGTACGGGAATCCCGTGCATTGTGAAATTTCAAGTTAAGCCCCTTCACTTTTATGAAAGACTTACTTTAGTGTAGTTGACTTTAGTACAATGACCATAGAGCAACACGGTTTTGAACTACACACATTCACTTATGTTTGCATTTTTTCTATCCTGGGTTCCACAGGCACAGATTCAACGACCGACCAGGGTGCCGCTGGGTTGAATCTGCGGCTGCGGAACCCGCGCATACAGAGACCCTCCTTAAGGCATGAGGGATTTTTCAATGCAAGGCCGAGGGCACCCCTAACCCTCGTATTGTTCAAGGGTCAACTGTACTTGTTTTCACTAGCCGAAAGAAACTCAAAGAAGATTTCCACTTTACGAAAGTGGCCTCCTGTGTTGGGCTTGCGGCCTCCGTCCAGCAAGCGCCTCGAGCAGCCAGAGCAGCGCCTTCGCCTTCCTGGGAACTGCTTTCTACAGGTGCTGAATTTATTATATCAGCCTTGCTTTTACTGTACGTTGCTGCTGTTTCAGGTTTTATGTGTTATTGGCTACGATTTTTAAAAAATATTTATTTATTTATGCATGAAAGAGCTGGAGTATAGGCCAGAGCTGCGGGGGGTGAGAGGATTCACCAGAGACAGAGTGGGGAACAGAACAGGCAGACTGAGTGAAATCCACTGCTGAGGGGAGCAGCGGGAGAGTCAGGAGAGGTCTGCTGCGCCATGTGGGTAGCTCCCTGGCCGGCCGGGGATCGAACTCGTGCTGCAGAGTCTGCAGATTGCTTCACAGTGCTGTGCTCAACCCCTTGCTCACCTATTTGCTATGATTTAGTAGGTTATCTTGGGGGCCTGAGAACACTAAAAATACGTCCATCTACGGTCAGGTGTTGCCGTGCGTGGTCAACAGCAGAGCATAGACTGATGGTGCCAGCGGCCTACACCCAACACACCGGCCTCGGAGTGTTGCAGCGATACCATCCTGTTTGTGTAATCACACTCTTCTGACATTTGCCAGACGAAATTTTCCGAGGACGAATTTCTCAGAGAGTATCAGTGTGGTTAAGCGACACATGACTGAATGATGGCAAGTGCTTGCTCATTTCAGACCCTCCCAACTTATGAAAGGTTTAGTGGGCACAGGGTTGCTTTCGGAAAATGGGGGAAACCCCTACTACTGATTCTGTGCAGACCAACAGCGGCCAACAGAGGGCGCTCTTGCTCCATTTGCGTGTGCCACGGTTAGATTTTAGACACTTAAATTTGAAAAAAGTATAGATCCCATGTTTTGGTTTTAATACCATCTTCCATAGCTTCAAGAAGTGTTGCTATCCTCGTGACACAGCCCCCTCTCTTTGTTTCTGTTTCTCTGCCACCCCCCATCCCAACGATCCTATATACCCAACCCTGGCCCTCCTGCTACATGAGAAGCCTTGCTTAGAATACACCGCACACACCTCTCATTTGAAACTCTTAATGCAATAGCAAGAGGCAAAATCAATTAATTTTGAAAAGGTTACCTGTGGGAGAGGGAGGGAACAAGGTAGTGGGAATAGGGGTAGAAGTAAAATTCTGAATGGAACTGAAAATTGTTTTGATCTAGGAACCATGGAAAGTTTTGTAGAATTAAAAGCCAAAATTTAAGGAAAGATATTTTTTTTTTACTATTTCCTTTGTATATATTTTATTTTTATTTTGGTATTTTTTTTAATATTAACTATTTTTTCACATCGTTGTTCATTTTTAAACAATATTTGCTCCCCCCCACCCCCTCAGGTGTAGTCCCCATAGAGTTTCCTTCCTCAATGCACCGGTGCACCATCACCTCAGTCCCCTGTGCTCCCTCCCTCCCTCTGATCCCTCTCCCTCCTCCTCCCCTGCAGGATGTCTCTGACTTATAACTGTCCTTTTTTGCTTGGCTGTGTTTTGTACTGTTAATATTTTTTTTACACCGATGTCTTATTTGGTCCCCCTATATTCCTGCCATAAGTGAAACCATGGCTTATTTCACTGAGCATAATTTCTTCTAGTTCCTTCCATGGTAAAAGATAATTTAAAAAGGCAATCTATAAAAACTGATACCAAATTGACACAAAGCAACTTAACTGCGTGTTGTGTGGATAACATGACAACACAAATAAAAAGACTAATTTCAGGTGACTTAGGATATAATATTTTGGTTGTTTATCCCTTTTGGAATATAGGCTAAGGTCAAAAATCAAAGCCATAAAGAAATATGAACTGTAAGAAATAAAAATAATTTTGTTATTTTTTCAAAACTTTGATATGTTTTCTGTAAGTTCAAGTAATTTAGAACTTATATTAATGTAATTATAACTAAGGTTTTTTCGTGTAAAAATTTATAAAATTGAAAAATCTTTTTTTGAGTCTCTAGAAAGTATTTTGTATCCTTATGCACTAAAAAAACAAAGCAAAACCAAACAAAAACCTAGAAGCATTAACAGTCTAGTATACTAGAGAGAGCATTAACATCCTGATTATGTTCTTTAAGAACTATTTCCCACTGAAAAAAAATATAAAACTCTCATTCCAATGTTTTTGTTTTAAAAACTAGTCAATTAAGAAGTACTGGACATAAGTTATTTTGTTTCTCCTGTATTTTGCCTCATTAGAATACATACCCCCTTCTCTTGGCAGTACACCTTAATTTTCCATTGTCAGCCTGTGTCCTTCTGGTGGACCTCTCCCTTCACTCAACCACAGAGGTATAGTAGAGGCAATTAGAGTAAGAGTAATTCGTTCCAGGATGGACGCATGACAACATCTGGGTCAGTGAGATATGGGCCAAGACTTTGGTAACTATTAAGAGTAAAATACATTCTTGTGCTGGAGTTGCTGAGCTGGTGGAGTGTCAGCCTGAAGTTCCCAGGGGTCATCCTTTCCCCAGTGTGAAGTTACCCTGCTGGAGACTAAAGCCAACTTGAGGCAACGCATGGGCATGTGGAGGGATGAGAGAGGAGTGAGCCGATAGCTACACAGGGACACAGATAACGTTAGGGACTGTGTTTTGATGACGTGGTTTGAGGCCTGGCTTCAGTGTGCCTAAACCCTGGGTCATTCAAATTGTATAATCTTCTTTTGGCTTAAGCTAGTTTCAGTTGACCTTTTGTTACTTGCCATTTGAGACACTTAACTGGATGTTCTACTTCTGTTATAAGTCATAAGTGCTGGAATGACTCAAATACTAGATTTTTAGCTATATATTTTGACTGTCACATGTTCCTCTCCTCAGGTCTGTTAAGTTCAGCAACCCCCCAACCCCCACCAGTGCCAGGGCTGACTTTGGAGAGGCAGAAGCAACTACACTGGTATCTCTTCTGTCTGTTTGGTGGTCCAGGTATTTGAATGGAACTACCTTTTTTTTTAAAAAAAAATATACGATATTTATCTTCACTACTACTGCCTCTAAATTCACCAAGCATTAATTGAGCCCCCGAATATATACAGGGTTGGGGGAATTTAGGATATGATAAGAATAGATCATTACTGTCTGGTCTCCAAGAAATCTGGAGTCTAGTGAGTCTTTAATTGTCCTCATAAGATGTCTGTTTTGTGAGGTTTGTTGAGGTTTAACTCATCAAAAATCTTCAATTTTTCTAGATACTACCACCTTCCCACCACCAGCTCCCTCTTCTTACTTTATAAACACTGTTTAAATATCTCCTAGAGTGTCTGACACCTTTTTAATTTAGTTGAGAAGATGAAGGCTGTCATTTTACCTTGAGAACCTAAGATTTCTATCTACTCCGTTGGCTATAATCTAGCCTGGAGACTGGAGCTGCCAATGATAGATTTCCAGCAATGAGCAACAGGTGACCATTTCCTCAGTTATTTATTGAATGCTATGGTTTGTGTAGTCTCTATAAACTTTTTAATTGTTATATACCTTCATCTGTAAAATATTTTGATTATGCAACCCTGGGTAAATATTCTTATTAGTTTTAAATAATATATGTGAAAATTGTCCTACCATATAAGGGGATGGGAGATATATAGCTATATATCTATAATCTGTATATGGTTTTAACTCTGACAACTAAAGAGTTTGGAAATTGACACTCCTGTCCTTAGCATAAGAAAGTTCAACTGACTGGAAATCAGGGACTTTTCTTAGAACTATGAGAGAATTGAGGTTGCAGTGCACTCCACCAACCTAAAATATGGAGACATGAATGAAAATCAGTAGAGATATAGTTGAGCTGAATCAAATCGATGTAACTGATACTTACAGAATACTTCATCCAGCAATAGCAAAACACACATTCTTCTCAAGAGGACATGGAATAGTCGTTAAGGTAGACTGTATTCTGGGCCATAAAACATACTTCAACAAATTTAAAAGAATAAAAATCATTTAAAGTACATTTTCAGACCACAGCGGGATGAAACTACAAATCAATAACAAAAACATAACTGGAAAATCTCAAATTATTTGCAAATTAAACAACACACTGCTAAATGACACATTAGTCAAAGAAAAAGTTTCAAGAAAAGTTGAAAACATTTTGAACTAAATGCAAATGCAAATAGAATATCAGATTGTGTGAGGTGCAGTGAAATCAGTCCATAGAAGGAAGTCTATAGCAGAGAGTCTATGAAGAAGAAAGATCTAATATCAGTGCCAGTGTTCTGCCTTAGGACACAAGAGAAAGAAGAAAAATGTAAGCTGAGAGCAAGGAGAAGAGATATATAATAAAAAGGTTAGAGTAGAAACAATGAAATTAAAAACAGGAAAAAATAGAAAAAATAAAACCCCAAACCCCGATTCTTTGAAATTAATAAAACCCCTAGTCATACTAACCAAAAAAGAGAGAAGATACAACTTAACAACATGAAAAATGAAGAAGCAGTCATCACCATTGACCCCATGAACATCAAGAGGATAATAAAGGAAGGAATACTACACACAAAATTCTGTGCTCACAGATTTGGTAATTTAGAGAAAATAGACCAATTTCTTCAAAGATACAAGCTACCAAAACCCACACAAGGAGAAATAAATTATCTGAACAGCATTAAATCGACTGAAGTGCCTGCACAGTGACCTTTCTATTTAAACAGAAATGACACGTTGCAATGAGCCAGACCAAGGTGAGGGGTCAAGAAGGCGAATCTCCAGTCTTCCACATCCTCTTATTTCTTAACTCTTCACCACTTCCTTGAAATTATGAACCTTAGTACTCTTAACTGTTCTGCTACCCACTCCCAAGAAGAGATACAATAATCAAGTGTATCTTACTATCTTACTATGAATTTAAGTCACTGTATTAGTTTCCCGAAAAATATTTAGTCTTTGGGGCCTGTAAAGTATTAGAATAATCTCTAGCTCAGGAATAGAAAATAATACCTCCAGTTTCAGGAGGAAGCAGGAAGATGTTTGTGGGGGGAGGTTAGTAAGGAGAGAGGTTACATGCCCAGAGCAGGGATCTCTGTGCCTCAGTTCTGGACCCCCTGAGTTCTTCACAAGGAACTGTCTCCTGAGGCACCAACCTTCCCATCCATATCTTTGGCCTTTTCCATGTGATGGCCTTCCATGTGATGACCTGAGTTACCAGGTCATGGGAACTCAGGGTCTAAACACCTGCTGGCAACACTTGGTCTTCAAAGAGGCACTTCTGAGCCAGGCATTGTTGTTTGAGAGCCACAAATTCCTGCCCATCAAACTTGAGTGGCTTTGTGACAGTGCCCTCTCCATTATTCCTGTCCCTCTCCTGGATCACACAGTCACAGAAAAATCCTGATAGAGTTAGGGCATGGAGACCATTCAAGGAGTGGCTCTGGGCCTTCACTGTGGCCTCTCTCCACTGCCCCCTCAGTCCAGGCCTAATCCTCTTGTGAAAGGGCTGGAGTCTGTAAATCTCCTTCACCCTCAGCATCATGATGCAAATGAACACAGCCAAGAGAAAGGCCATGGTCAGCATCAGCAGTTTTGGCTGCAGGCCCCTGAGCCCATGGTCAAGGGGCAACCCCAGGCCAGTCAGAGAGGAAGCTAGTGACTGACTCTCAAATTGTGGTCTTTGGACTACCTGCAACAGAATCACCTGGGGTGTCAGTTTCTAGTGAAGATTTCCAAGACTTACCCAAACCTAAGGATTCAAATATTCTTGCTTTGGGTCTAAGACTACAATTTGAATAAGCACACCAGGAGGTACTTAGGTGCTCTGTGAAACAATGTCGTTAGCATTACCGGGTTCTGTAATAGCTCAAAACTATTTTTTGAGTCAGTTCTTTTAAAAACAAGTTTATTCAATTTCTACATGAACAAAATGTTAATAAATCAAAGGATACAAAATGCACATAGAGAAATAGCAGTCTCTTCTCTTTCCTCTTTCTACCTGAAAATTCTTTTCCTCAGAGATAGCCACTTTGAATTCTTCTGGTTCTTTCTCCTGGGGTTTACCTCTGTATTTCTAAATGATATGCTTATGCTTGTATTCTAGACTTTTAACTTATTATTTTTAGAAGGTACCAATAGGGTGCCAGATTTAATAAATGATTAGGCTTCTCACATTGTATTCTGCCCTCCATCTTTCCAAAATAGTCCTGTTAAAATTATATATTTCTGTTCACACAGTAAACAACTGAGAAGGGGTTACTATCCAAGATATGTAAGAAACTCACACAAGTCAAAAATAAAAAAACAGATAACCCAATTAATAAATGGGCAGGCAATGTGAACAGACAATTCACCAAAGAGGATATCCAGAAGGTAAAAAGACAACTGAAAAATTGTTCATTGTAACTTCTAATAAGAGAGATGCACATTAAACACACAGCGAGATACCATCTCATACCCATGAGAATGGTACATATCAAAAAGATCCCCAACAGCAGTTTTGGAGAGGATACAAAGGAAAAAGAACCCTATTACACCGTTGGTGAGGTGTGTGAACAGGTGCAAACATTAGAGAAAGCAATTTGGATTTACTGTAAAAAACTAAAAATAGAAGTACTGTATGTATGACCCAGCAATCCCACTCCTGGGCGATATCCACAGACTATGAAACCATCGATAAGAAAGTCCATATGTTCCATAATAGCAGCATTCATAGCAGCATTGTGTACAGTAGATGGGACATGTAGGCAGCCTAAATGTCCATCAGTGGATGATTGGATCAAGATGTGGTATATAATGCCATGGAATATTGTTTTCAGATTGGATGTTTGAAAAATGCTATAAGCAGTTTTAAGAAACATACTCAAGACATTGGGAAATAGAAATGTTGGAAATAAAAGAATGAAAAGAAATATATCAAATAAAAATTTACCCCCAAAGCATATGTTCTTACATTAATATCTGGCAAGATCAACTTTAGAGCAAAAAAAAAAAAATTCCTAGAGATAGAGTCACTACAAAGTACTAGAAAAATAAATATTACTTCTGATTCAAGAAAAAAACCCCAACACTTTCAAATAATCCTAACTATTGAGGAAGATGAATCAGTGGATAAAAATCTTCCCTTAAAGCAATCATTGGCAAGATTCTATGAAATATTTAAGGACCATATAGTTTGCATTTTACACCAGTGTCTAAATTTAGAGATTTGAAGAAACTCCCCACTCATTTTATGAGGCAAGTGTAATCTTGATGCCAAAATGGGACCGCACAAGAAAGGAAAATAATAAACCAATTTCACTGATGAACACAGATCCAAAAACAACACAAAATAAAAGTTTTGCAAACCAAAATTCAATGATGTTTTGCAAACCAAAATTCAATGATGTTTTAAAAAAGAATACATTCTAAATTTGTTTTATTTGAAGATTGCAAGGAATCGATCTAGGAAAATCCCATAACTTTCTCAGCAGATGCAGGGAAAGCATTTGATTAAGTTCAACAACCGTTTATAATTTTAAAAGGAGCCCATACCAAAACAGGAGTAGAGCAGGGACTTCTTAATAAATGGTATCTATAAGTAAATCTATAGCAAAACTTTCATTAAGAATGGAAACATTAAAATACTCCCTTTAAAATGAGAACTAGGTGAGGATTCCTATTCTCTCCTTTGTTAGTATATTATGTTGAAGGGTTTCGGCAGTGCAATAAAAGAAGAATTAGGTTGCTTGAGAATTCACATACAAAGAACTTGGAAATATACAATAAAATTATTGGAATTAAGAGTTTAGTAACTTGGATATAAGATATATCAATGCATATTGTTTATGTCTGGAAGTTAAGGATTTTTTTGTGTAACTCAACACCCTAATTCTAAAATTTGTTTGGGAAGGCAAAGAGCCTGATAGAGCTAAAACAATAATGAAGAAGAAAAACAAGTTGGGTATACTTGCTCTATGGGATATCGTCTTGTTAGCATAAAGTGAGGTATTGAAACAAAGACAAACAAACACAAGTGGAACACATCAGATAGTGCAGAAGCAGAAACACACATAGATGGACACTTGGTATTTTAAAAGTGGCACTGCAAAACAGTGGGGAGAGGTTTGTATTTTAAAATAAATTGTACTGGAACCTTTGACTATCCACATGGAAAAACAGTAAAATGTGATCCCTGTCTTATGGGATATGTGAAAATCATTTCTAGGTGAATTATAGACCCAATATAAGGGCAGCTAGTTTCTAAATGATAATAAAAAATAATGACTTTGATTTAGAAAAAAAAAACTTTCTTAATAGAACACAAAAAACACTAACCATAAAGGAAAAAATAATAGATTAAGAATTCAGAATTTTGGGGACTCCCCTGGTGGTGCAGCGGTTGAGCACTGGGCTGCGAAGCTGCCCGCAGCCTCTGCAGTGCCAGTTCTATCCCCGGCCGCCGGCGAGGGTCCCACATGGCACACAGACCTCTCCAGCCATGCCCGCTGCTCCCCTCAGCAGTGTACTTCGGTCCTTCTGCCTGTTCTGCTCCCCGCTCTGGCTCTGGTGAATTCTCTCACCCTCCTGTGCTTCTGACTGTTCCCAGTGCTTGTATAAATAAATAAATCTTTAAAAAAAATTCAGAATTTTGAATTGAACACTTTTAATCAAGAAATTAAAAAGTAAGAATACTCTTAAGTGAGTGAAAAGGGAAATCACAAAGTGGGAGAAGATATTTATAACACATCTAGCCAATAAGGGATTAGTATCTAGGATGTATAAAGAATTCCTGTAATATAAGTAGAAAAAGACAAGCAACTCAATAGAAAAAATTAGCAGATGACAGTAATACGTATTTTTATGGTCATTGAGATGACAGATGATAAGAAAAATATGAATGTATGAAAAGGTGCTCTGCTTTGTTCAGGAAAGATTCAGGAAAATGAATCTTTTCATACATTTTTTTTGGCTATCTAGGTCCCTGCTAATCCCATTTTTAGATATACTGCCAAGTTATTTTCACTTGTTCCTTATGATACTTACAGTTCTGTCCCTATTGAACCCGTGCTGCAGAGGCTGTGGACAGCTTCACAGCACTGCGCTCAACTGCCTGCGCCACCAAGGAGGCCCACTGATCATTCTTTTAATAGGGATTGCTTCAAGCTGTAATATTGGAAGTACAGTTGATTCTTGTTATTCATGGTAGTTGTGATCTATGCAATCACGTGAAACTGAATTCATGAGCACTGAGCCAAGGTTAGATTCCTGTGTCTCTGATTATAACATATTCTCCACTGGTCAGTGCACAACCTTATGTGTGTTTTTTTATTTAAAGACATGTAATTTAATATATAGTGTTCATTCATTAACACTGAACTCACAGCCAACAGACCATAACTCATGCCTGAACAAAGCTTATCTAACACACAATTTTTTTTAAAGATTTTATTTTTTATTTATATAAGAGCCAGGGTACAGGCCAGATGCGCGGGAGGGTGAGAGGACTCACCAGAGATAGAGTGGGGAACAGAACAGGCAGACTGATGAAATACACTGCTGAGGGGAGCAGTGGGTGAGACAGGAGAGGTCTGCTGTACCATGTGGGTTGCTTCGAGGCTGGCGGTGATCGAAATGGCCCTGCACCGGCACTGCAGAGGCTGCGGACAGCTTCATAGTGCTGCGCTCAACTGCCTGCACCACCAGGGAGGCCCTAACATACAATTTTTTTCCCCCTAGAAGGCACTATTCTAACCTTGTGCTGAGGAACACTAGGTGATACTTCAGCACTATTCTTGGGGAGATATTTTAAACAGAAAAATCGCTAACAAAAATTGCAAAAATGTGGAAAAATCTGAAAAAGACCTTGCTTATTGTGTGAGAGCTGAAATAAGAGGGCAGAATGTTGTCTTGTTCACTTCAGTGGGGAGCGGGCACACAGGGCAGCTCACAAACTTCACTGCCCTACACACACCCAGAAATGACCAGCATCATGGATATTGGTTTCAGGGTTACAAATGATTTTTAGCAAATAGGTGGATTCACAAATACAGAATCCATAAATAGTGAAGATTGACTGGATACTTGGATCATATTGCACTTACATCCTGAGCATTGGAAAAATCACACCCGTGTGGTAAAGTTAGAGGCGTTTTGTGACTGTTTGATCCAAAGCAACTAAAGGCAGGAAGTTTTATTGAAGAATAAGGAGAATTACTCTAAAGAGGAAATCAGCTGGCTCTATTTCACTGTCTGCTGGGTCAGAGCCAGACATAATGTGTTAAAATTGTGGCCAAATGAGTTCTGGCTAGAAATAAGGACGAACTTTCAGACTGTGGAAGGTATGAAGGATAGGTTATTGAAGGAGGTGGGGGCATCCTCGATCCCTTCAAAACCTTAACATCAGAAAAGAAACACAACTAACTGAAATGGCCAAAAGAAGTAGCTCCCAAACACTTTTGGTCCTCTGATCTACAAGGAATTTTTAAATAGTTTTTATACTACATTCCTGGTGTTCGGGGGGTATAACAAGAACTTCTAGAAGTCCTGGTGCTGGTAATTTAAACTCAGAGGTTGGATGGAAATGGTAAAACCCAGTGTCAGTTTCTCTTAAACTGAATGCTTCCCAGATGTTAGCTGGGGCCCCACAGTTCCTTGCCGATCTGGGTAAACTTGTCTTCACAGCCTCAGAGAGCGCAGATCTTTCTCCCCGCAAACACCCCCTTTCTGTACTCTAGTTTCCTTCTTTATGCTTCTCTCTTTCACCACTTCTGTGCTTTCCACACTCTGACTTCCGTGTTGTGGCTCTGTCTTGCCTGTGTAAATCAAGATAGCAACTTCCGCCTTTTACCAAAAAGTTCCCTGCCTCAGGCATTTCACAAATAAAAGGTGTCTTGAGGGTCAGGTCAAGGGAAGGGATGAAACTGGGGTGTGGAACCTCCAGCCTTGCTGCTCCCTCAACCCCACTTTGATTTCTGCACTTGATCTTAGCCAAAAGGCCAAGAAGTGATACTCTTTGATTTCTGTTCTAGTTCATCTCCCTCTTGTAAGTAAACTAGCATTTTTTTTCTTATTTTCTCCTAGAAAATAATCATGTCCACCCCCAAGAGAGAAAGTACTCTTTTTGTATTATAAATCTTTTTGTATTGGAATCATTTGTATTAGAAATCTTCCTGATTTTTCCTTGTGAGAATTGTCTTAAAGGGAGCAGCAGAAGATTATGCCAGGTTAAAAATTCACATTTGTTAAACACAAGTGACTACATGTGTGTAAAAAAAAAAAATAAAACCACCTTGTAGTGGTAACAAAACCTAACTTGAAGGATGTAATGTTTTTGTTTTCATTTTCGTGGTGTGCAGACTCGAGACAGGGAGAAGTTGCCTGGGTGGTGAGTGTCTCAGGACTAAGGGCAGGAGACCGTGGCAGACAGGCAGCAGCAAACATCAACAGATGTGCTTGGCTCCATGCTGACAGGCATCATGGGAAGAAGAAATGGTTTGGAGGAAGAGTAGGAAGAGATGGCTGAAGTGTGAGTTAAGTAGGAAAGAGGCCTTATTTTATTTTTCCATTCTATCATGAGACATTTTTTTCCTTTTTACATTTAAACATCTCTGAAAGTGTGGTGCCTCTCCTATCACAATTCCTTTCAGCTTGGTGGTGTTTATGAACTGTGGATAAGATTGAGAAATTATTAGCATCACAATCTAGACTTGGTGAAATATGCTTTGGGATGAATTACAGCTTGGGAAACTGACCTAAACTCTGTTCTTAAAAAAGGGTCTGGTTCAGGCCTCCCTGGTGGCGCAAGGGGTTAAGACACAACCTATGAAGCTATCCACAGCCTCTGCAGCACAGGTTTGATCTCCAGTCAGGAGCAACACACATGGCACACTAGACCTCTCCTGTCTTGACCACTGCTCCCCTCAGCAGTGTAATTTCAATCAGTCTGCCTGTTCTGCTCCCCACTCTGTCTCTGGTGAATCCTCTCACCCTCCACACCTCTGGCCTGTACCCCAGTTCTTGTGTGCATAAATAAATAAATCTTTAAAAAAAAAAGGGGGGGTCTGATTCAAGAGATTTCGAGAGATGGGAACTGCAGGGAATAAAGTCATCTTCCAGAGGATTGAGGGACTGCTATCTGTCTGGGACAAAGATTTCCTTAGGTCCAGGTGTTGGCAGAGGGAGCTGGCTGACCCAGGGAGTGCAGAATCGCAGCTGGACATGGGGTTGTATTCGTAATAACAGATGAGAGGCAAGGCAAACACCAGAGAGGTGTGGGTGAAATGGAGACCAAGTTCTGAACTAGCAAAGGGGACAGAGTAGAGTCTAGGGCTGAAAAGACGGAAAGATGGGGCCAGGATCTTTGTGGAAGAAGTAAGGCAGCCTATGACTGGATCTGGAGATAAATGGGAAGGTGGCAAACTCCCCCAATTTCCAACAACCAGTGGAAACAAAGAGCAAACAGTTGCAAAGGGAAAATGCATTGCCATGGTTATCACACCCAGGAACTCAGAAGGCAAGTTAGGAAGGGAGAACAGATTTCTTCGGGAAAGAACAGGGGGCTAAGTTAGAGAGGGCTGTATATCCATTACACTGATCAGATGTCACTCAGCTGTGACTCAGAGGTCCAAACAGGAAATAACCTTTCCTGGCAGAGCCCAGCGAAACCGAGGCCATATCTGTGGAGTGAAGTTAACCTGAAGTCTAGTCTAATCTAGCTCACGAGTCGAGTGGGTTCTACTTCTTTTAGAGTCTAGGTTGACATGGGGCTGGAATGTGATGGGATTTACCAAAAGGCGGCTCTGGCTAGCACCAGAGCTTGGAGGGCCCAGAAGCATGGTCCAGTCTCTGCCTCTGAGGGCCTTAGTGGGTCGAGCTGACTCTGTGGGTCTGCAGCACACAGAATGCACTCTAGTCAACTTGCCGAGTGAGCTCGCCCATGGAAGGACACTGAACTGGAACTGGCAGAGACACCAAAAAGGGAGACCGTCTTCCAAGAGAGAATCCCGTCATGGGCCTGTGGGTCACAGTGGAGAGACTGGGGACCCTAAGTTTCCAAGGGTAAGGAGGGTACTAGGTGTGCAGGGCTTATAACTGGCCCCTCATTTCTCTTCCTCCAAAAGCAAAGGGATCTAGGTTGCCCTGATTTTGAGAGTGATTACAGGAAAGCATTGGGAAATAATGGGGAAAATGGGCACATTTGTGTACCTCTTTTTATATTTTATTTTTATTATTTTATCTTATTTTTTTATTGAGGAAATGTTGATTACAACACTGTATATGATTTAAAGTGTAGGTTCACACCTCTGCAGATGTATCTTACCAAACCCTGCACATCACCACTGCTCACTCTCTTGATCTCTGTGGCCTTTGCCACCAATCATTGAGTGAGCTGCTAGCTCCCCAGCCAGTCTGCTCCCCCTTTACATGGTCACCTTCCTACTTGCATATGCTTGTATATGCATTTTCACAGCCAGACACACGTTCGTATTTGATGTAGCTGACTAGAAATGCACTCAAGGGCAAGCAGGAGGGGAGGCCTCACATACATTCCCTCCCTTCAGTTGGAACAACTCATTGAGATCAGGCACAAAGAATTCAAACGTTATGTTGTGGTTAATATATTGTTTGGTCCTAGACATAAATTAACCTGGAAGGATATTTATGACATTGCTTCTTTTTAGAGGTTGCACGACTGTGGGTAGTGGTGGCATCATGTACATGCCAGTCATTTGTTAAGAGTTTAGCACTGATTAACCTGTTGTAAATTCTCACAACAGCTTGATGAAATTGGTTTTTTTTTCTTATGATTACTCCTCATTTTTCAGATGGGAAACTGGTGACAAAAAGAAAATTGTGTGATCAGGATTACCCGGGTTAAGTAGAGGATCAGGACTGAATGTGGAGGATACAGGGCTTTTACCGCTGTGCCAGTCAATCTCCAGCTCAGAGACTGCTGCTCCCAGGGTTCAAATCCTGAGGCATTATTTGGCCTATTATGGCTTGTGGAGTCCCAATCATGAGGCCTCATTTCCATGCCTGAGTTTTGAATCAGTGAGAGAATAAAACAAAAATGTAGGGTGGCCCAAAATACCAAGTTTATTGTTGGTTAAGCTGATACTGGCTTCTAAATGTCAGAACTAGCTAGATCTCACCCTTGAGAACAAGCACTGGAGAGCCTGTCTGGTTCAAATCCCACCTCTACCCTTTACTAACTGGGAGACCAGAACAAGTTATTTATATCTCTAAGACTCAGTCTTCTCATTTGTAAAATGGGAACAATTAATATTATTTCACAGGACTATTGTAAAGAGTAGATGAGTTAACATATGAAAGCACTTAGAATAGTTACTGATGCAGTTAAGTCCTCAGTCAAGATTAGTTGCTATTTGATTCTATTGTTCTATGTGTCTGTTTTTGTTCTAGTACCATTCTGATTTTATTATGGCTTTGTAGTATAGTTTAAAGTCTGGGAGTGTGATACCTCCGTTCTCCTTTTTTAGTCAGGAGAGCTTTGACCCCAGAATTCCACTTCTAGGAATATACCCAAAGGACACAAAACCATTAATTCAAAAGGATACCTGCACCCCTATTTTTTTTGCAGCACTATTTACTATAGGTAAGATATGGAAACAACCCAAATGCCCACAAATAGATGACTGGATCAGAAATATGTGGTACATATACTATACAATGGAATACTATTCAGCAAACAAAAAAGATAAACTCATGCCATTTGCACCAACATGGATGGAGCTGGAAGGGATTACGCTCAGTGAAATAAGCCAGAAGGACAAAGAAAAATATCGGATGGTTTCGCTTATTGGAGGAATATAGGGGAACCAAATAAGGGATCAGAAAAAAATAACAATAATAATAATAAATTAAAAGAAAAAACAAAATTACCAGGCAACTATAAATCAGAGACATTCTGCAAGGGAGTGGGAGGCACAGGGATCAAAACAGGGAAGGGAAGAGCACATGGGACTATGGCAATGGTGCAAGAGTGGCTTGGTAGTGGGAATTTTATGGGGATTACATGTGAGAGGAGAAAGCATACATGCATACATTGTACAAAAATGAACAATGATAAAAAAATGTAAATAAATATTTTTTAAAAAAGGATTAGTTGCTATTACCACTACCATGCAGTAGTGGCAGGCAGCTCTGGACCTCCGCTGGACTACTCCTGTAAAATTTGCTGAAGTAAGCAGGTAGCTTACTCCTAAGAGGAAGAAGGAGGGAAAGAGCTGGGTGTCTCGGGCCAGGTTCTCTTTACAAATCTACACAGGGGAGGAGAGAGGCTAGGAGTTTTGTGGGGCTGAAGTCCCACTGCCTGGAATGAAGCACGTGTTTCCCTCAGAGCCTCTCAGAAGCCCTGTTCTAGAAGCTGTTCTTTTCTGCTCAAGCGTTTGTCATCAGGAAAATTTGGCTTAATAATTGGGAATTATTACAGGATTTTTTTTGCTTTTTGATCCTAGAAATTGATCATATAAGGAAAGACTGAAGGCATTAGATTGTTTGGTCCAGAAATTCACTGCATGATGCTCCCTAATAGAGGAAGAAAGGCAGATAGGGAGGTGGCGCTGGTAAGTGTGTAAGATTCAGGTGTCCTCGTGATAGGTGTTTCCTTTCCCTTTTTTTTTTTTAATTTAATTTTTATTTTTATATTCCCCATACAATTACAACCCCCTTATTTTGACCCCAAGCCCTCCTTTACCCGCACCCCACCACCCCGTAGAATGTCTCTGGTTCATAGTTGTTTGTTGATTTTGATATTTTCTTTCTTATAGTTATTCATTTTCCTGGTCCCTTATTTAAGTTTTCTAGATTCTTGCTATGAGTGAGAGGGGAAGGCTGAAACTACAGCATGTTACCATAATTAGAATTATCGTTGATCATGAATAATTCTCCATCATCATTATTATCATCATGTTCGTGATCTGATTGTAATAAGTAATACTTAATTGTTTTAAAAAATTCTATGAACTAGCAGACATCAATAACCAAACTGAAGTTTCTGAAGTTAAAAGGGAAGGACAAAGAAGGGTCGGGAGTATATAAAGGATGCTGGTGGGGGCAAAATAGAAAAAATGATGAACAGATAGGAAGACAAAGGACAGATTTCAAAACAAGAAAAGGTATCAGTAACATTTTCACTAACTCAGTAGCACTCTTTTATCTCTAAAGCCATTTAAAGACAGTCATATATATTATTTTAACTGATTTCCCAGTTCTCTTATCACACATTTAATCCTGTACCTTACAGGCAAAGAGAATAAATACCAAAATTCTTCACGGAATACTTAATGAGACTGCACAAGTAACATTGTGACTATTAACAGAGATGCTAAGAAATCATATCTAGTGATTCACAGATACTTATATTCTACAGTTGGTGAGAAAAAGTAGGATCAAAGATCAAGTTCCGTTTCACCTCTTTGTCAGTAAGCATCACCACGTCACTCTGGCCCTAAAAACAACAGTCTTCCTTTCATTGGTACTATTTCTTTGTGTCAAGTTCCAACATTACTTGTCCTTAATCAACTATCTCAAAAAAGAAATTATTGCCACTTTCATTTCCCATTTTTTTTTTAAACTACTCAACCCTCTATAAACTGACTTCTGGTCCCTAAAAAGTCACCAACAACTTCTCAAAATATCAATCAATCAGACTGATTTTCTATGAGTCTGTGCCTTAGATAGCAAAAGTAGGAAGGGTCTCTGAGTACATAGTGTCCTTTTCAGACTGCTCCAGCCTGCTAAAGGTCACTGTGTTTTTGGAAGTGCATGGAGATTTAATGTCTTCAAGAAATGCTTTACATTTCAGAAAGAGGTGGAGTCATTGTAGTTCTTCAATTTCAATCAGCAGCTGTGACTTTAGATAAGTCATTTGTCCTCTTTGGACCTAATTGCTTCATCTTTACAGAAGGGGCTTGGATGGAATCTTCACGGTTCATTCCAAAGTTCACCATCTCTAATTCCATATTTTGATTTATGCTAATGAACCCGACTAGTAGTGTTTCCCTGATCTTAAATCTTAGTGTAAAAGAGGGGCTTTTTAATCAAGAGTGTACTTTTGCTATCTGAACCATTAGTAACAGAAAATGTGAGATTTTTTGTTGTTGATGGGAGTAGTATGGGGCAGACAGAACTTCTCGTGCCCCTTTTCCCACACTAATTCTAACAGCCTAAGTTTCAGGACCAATCTAGTGCTGAGCATAATAGATCCTGAAAACACTTTTATTAATTTGCAACTCTAGCTTTTAAGGCTAAAATCCACTCATGATTTCACTGAAGCAGTATCGGTAAGGTTTTTTGCTTGTTTTCCTACAGTATATTAAAAAAGGCTTTCAGGAATGCCCTTTCTTGGAATGCAAGGTTGCCATTATCTTTTGGTTAACACCCTCAGATGTGGTTTTGAATTCACCCCCAGAAGCTGAGCACCTGTTACGGTGAGCCTGGCCTGTGCTGGGTAAAGGAGGTGCAAGATGAACAGGAATGGTCCTTGCACTCAGCAAGAGGGGATGTGAGAAAGCTTAAAGAAAGTAACATCTGAGTAGAGTTTTAGAGAGAAGGTGAAAGGAGCAAATCAGATAAAAACAAGAAGGCCTAACAGAGAGCAGGATAGCAGGAGCAAGGCCCGAGATAGGGGACGACTGGGAACCACGGAGCAACTGAACGTGTCTGTGTCCTAGGGAAGGGGTTGAAGCTGAGATAGACAGGCAGGCAGAGGCCAGCTTTGAAGGGCCTATATCTCTGCTAAGGAGTTTAGACTTCTCCTGAAGGTAAGAGGGGCGGGGACAGTGGGTGAGAACAGTGTCACCCAAGTTATTTCAGCCCATGTGTGACTTGTCCTAGGAATCTGGCAGGGGTGCTGTCTGGGTTGGAGAATGAAGTTCTTTCCGGCCTGTCTTCTAAATTGAGGCCCTTAGGACAGTCATGGGCTTTTCCAAAGAGAACAGCGAACAGCCCATCAGAGGACAGTCAGGACAGGAGCCCTGGAGGGACATGTAGTGAGAGTGGTTGTTGGATATTTCACCTCAGGTTAAAAAGAAAAACGTGGGGCCTCCCCGGTGGCGCAGCAGTTGAGCGCTGGGTTGCGAAGCTGCCTGCAGCCTCTGCAGTGTTGGTTTGATCCCCGGCCACCGGGGAGGGTCCCACATGGCGCGCAGACCTCTCCTGCCGCCTGCTGCTCCCCTCAGCAGTGTACTTCGGTCCTTCTGCCTGCTCTGCTCCCCACTCTGGCTCTGGTGAATTCTCTCACCCTCCCGTACTTCTGACTGTACCCAGTCCTTGTATAAATAAATAAATAAATCTTTAAATAAAAAAAAAAAAAAGAAAAACCTGTCTAATGACTAGCAATGGGTCTCATATTAAATGATTTCCTCAGGGAGGGTTTCTCTCCCCAGAATAGCTTAGCTCTCCTGGTGCCTAACGTTCCCATAGCACCCTGACATTGTCCCCTGACAGTCATCACTCTTTCCAGGCCCATCTTTCCTCAGGACTCTTGGCTCCTGGAGAGCAGAAATTTTCATCTCATTTACTGCTCCCTCCCCAGTTGTTTGTCTGGTGCCTGGCACAAGATGCTCAAAAACTATTTCCTGAATTAAGAATAAGAGTCATGTTGGAGGTATGATTAGAGAAGGGAAGTAGGGGAATATGATTTTCTTTCTGGTAGGCCACCCTACCAGAGGAAACCCAGAGGAAAAGAGGTCCCTAAAGCAGACAGTGTTTTAATCAGGACTGTCATGTGCTCACTAGATATATTTCACTCTGGTGTGCCTTTATTTCCTCACTTGTGAGGTGAGGTGTCCCAACAAAAATGACTGCTAGGGTCTCTCCTAATCCTAACAGTTTATGAATAAAAAGATAGTCTATGCTTGTCACGCGTCTCCTTCTAGGGCTTCTGTTTGTCAGAAAGATATGACTACTGTCAAGCTACTGAAGACCACAGTTTGCTTTTATGTATTTATTTTTAAAAAAGATTTATTTATTCATGCATATGAGAACTGGGGTGAGGCCAGATGTGCAAGAGGTGAGAGGATTCACCAGAGACAGAGTGGGGAGCAGAACAGGCAGACTGACTGAAATACAATGCTGAGGGGAGCAGTGGGCGAGACAGGAGAGGTCTGCTGAGCCATGTGGGAATCTCCCTGGCCGGCTGGTAATCGAACCCACGCTGCAGAGGCTGCGGACAGCTTCACAGCGCTGTGCTCAACCCACTGTGCCACCAGGGAGGCCCCCACAGCTTGCTTTTAGCCTGAGAAATCAAAGGAATTTTTACAAAGGTGCAAGATATCTCAACAGAGCGGGTAGATCTGGGCTATTTGGAATTCATTCTGGTAATTAGTTCTTACTTTCAGAATATGAGTTAAACCGAATTCTAATTACTTTCAGAAAAAGCAAGATTTTTTTCAGAAAGAGAAGGAGAGTGAGAACCAGCCCTTTCTCACCTGAGGACAGGGCCCTCAGAGCTGCTGCCAGGATCCTTCCCCCAGTGCCCATGTGCACAGCAGAGCGGCTGCGGGGAGGTGCTGAGTGTGAGGACGTCTCTGAAGGGGGAAACCCAACCAGCAACCAGTAAGCTACTCACCGGAGGTCTCTTCCAGATGAACTGGATGGGAAACTTCTGGCTATAAAAGAGAGAGGTTTCATCCGGTGGGAACTCAGGATCCAGATAAAGAACCTTCTTTTCTAGACATTTCTTGTGCAGTTGCTCAAATGTCTTCTCTTTAACTCCGATAATAGGAAAATTGCGGCTGATGATAGCTGAATAGATGCCGCTTGGGTTTCCTCCCCCTGCCTCGGTGGTCTTCCCATGGGCTGGCTGGGGAACTGGCCCTGGGGATCTGGGCTCAGCTCCTGTCCGGGGGGCCACAGACGGGCTAATGACGGTCGGCATGGCAGGCTATTTTGAAAGGAAAAGGTTTTTAAAGAAAACAAGATACAGCTACCTTCAAGGAAAGGAAGCAACTGTAAAGGGGAAGTTGGATGGATTCTGTCATCTGCAAGAAAAATGTCCACATCCAGTTCAACGTTTAAAGTCCATTAGAAGGTTGTCCAGCGTATGTCCATCTTAAAACCTGAGTTGTGGTCCCAAAGCCATAGTTTTCCTGAGAAAGGAGCACTGAAGGATTTCTACAATTTTTACTGGGGGGCTCCTATCAGCAGCCAGAGGGAGAGAGAGAGAGAGAGAGTAAGGGTTGTGTTTCAGTAGCCTGAAGAAGCTTGAGCCAGGAAAACTAAAAATAGATGTGAAGATCATGAGTCTGAGAACAGGAGAGAGGCTAGCCTGCAGCTAGACTGCATGGTGGAGGGAGCAGGACCTAGCTGGGGACATTTCTATGTTGCCATTAAATACTGGTATTGTCAGGGAATATCTGAGGACATTGAGCAGGGGAATATGTGAATACCCTGGACATTAAAAGTTAGCAAGTAACTGTTGAGGTGTTATTAAATAGGGAGTTATACAGATTATCAAGATATTGGCCACCGGGTTAGTGGAAAGCAATAATGAAAAAGGCTAACAAGGATGAACATGAGATACTGAATTCCAAAGAATATCCTAGGTATTTTTGAAAACATGATATTTGCTTTCTAAAACTCTAGGACATCAGAACATTCTGTTGGACTTGGCATCTCTTCTAGAATGTTCTGGTGTCAACATTGTATGGAACTGCCTGCATGGAAAATGCTACTCACCAGAGTCCTCTGTTGAAAAAAATTACTGTCTTTGTACCCACTTGACCTAGTCTCTGCTGTCTCCCCATCCTCAAAATAAAGTGAGACCAAATCTGCTACAAAGTGTGCACCTGGGGGCAGATTATCTAGGCTGCCATATTAGGCGTCTGAGTCAGAAGCTGGCGTTGGAAACTGAGCCACACTGGATGTCAAGTCCTAGGATGTTCTACCTAAAGAGTTGGCTTCAGGACTCTTTGAGAACACAAGTGGCTTGGGGAAAGAAGTTGCCTGCCTGGCCTCTGTTTTGTGGTCTCTCCAGGGTAGCTGCTACTCAGCAGTAAGGAGATGGCCATATTCCAAGTGTGATTGAGCAGAGGCTTGTCCCAGTCTATAGCTCTGCCTGTTTGCATGTTATCAATCTCATTGATCTGAGGCTGAGTGAGGATAGGATGTGATGACTGAAATAGGGAGCATTACCAGAATTGTGATCCCTGGTATTGTGAATTTTAGGAGCCTTATGTCTGTAGGACTGGCAGCCTATCCTCCTGTCCCTCTAAGGAAACCTTTACTGCTCCTGGACAGGCAGAACAGATGAGGCAGCCTCTAAAGGCTGAGTGCTGAGATCCAAAGTCTGGGCCTGCTGCTCACTGGCTCTGCCTATGGGTTACTACATCCTTTCTTCCTTGTCTCAGTTTTCTCACCTGTGAAATGGGTATAGTGATAGTCATTCCATGTTGAGTTGTAAGAATGAAACAAGTTAATTTATGTAACATTTAAATGGTGCCAGAATTGCCTTACTCAATATATCTTGTTAGAGGGGCCTCCCTGGTGGTGCAAGTGGTTGAGACACAACCTGTGAAGTCATCCACAGCCACTGCAGCACGAGTTCGATCCCCAGCCAGGGAGCTACCCACATGGTACAGCAGACCTCTCCTGTCTCACCTGCTGCTCCCCTCAGCAGCATGTTTCAGTCAGTCTGCCTGTTCTGCTCCCCACTCTGTCTCTGGTGAGTCCTCTCACCCCACACACCTCTGGCCTGTACCCTAGTTCTTGTATGCATAAATAAATAAATCTTTTTTAAAAAAAGAGGTGCAGCCTCCCCAGGCTCGTGGTCAGCATCTCTCATCAGGGGTGTGCCTGTCTCTCTGCACTAAAAGTTTCTTATTTGCCTTGGGGGAGGATCTGTCTCTGGGCCACACAAGCTGACCTTTCTTTCTTTGGCAAAGTTAGCTCCATCGGTTAGTAACTAAGATGAGTATGTGGAAAGAGTGAGCCTCTTGTCACAGCAGGATGGGAATATCAGAGTGCAGCTGGGGGCTATTCATTTTGCTCTACCAATCGTTTGGGCTAAACCCAGCAACTCAGATTAGCAGGTCCAAATTCAAGGTTTATTCGGCTGCACAGCTGTAGAATCTCATGCTATCAGTCAGAAATCCAATCTGAGCCTGTGATTAAGGAGGAGGGATAATGAGCCTATAAACAGCTGCACATTTCAATTCCCAGAAGCTTCTTCAAGGATGAAGAACTAGTTTTTATAACAACTTTAGCCAAGGTCATTGTAGGGTAAATGGAAGTTATCAGGATTTTTCTGCCCTCCCGCCATTAACATCTATGATTGACACCTGTGGTTTTACACGCGAGCCTGATGGCAGCCCCTAGAGTGTGGTGTGGGTGCTCGTACATGAGCACTCCTAAGCAGAGAGACTGAGCATAGAAAGGCGGTGGCAGAAAATGGGAGGGACAGAGGACCGAGCAGCAGAGTGCAGTAGAGACCAGTGGAGAGACCACGAGAGAAGGCCAGAGAGCCCAGAAAGAGTAAGGCTTTGCTGGGGGCTGGGAGGCCTGCCCGCCTCCTGGCCCTCCAGCCACCTGCCTGCCCTGTACCTGGTTATCTCACTCCAAATGGTGTGGAAAGATCATTAAAAGCCTGAAAAAGCCACTGAGGCCTCCAGGACTCCCCCTTTACCCGTCTGCCTGGATCAATAGAGAACCTGCCCTGTGCTTTCCTGGTCTCCACTGACCTAGAGGAATACAGTTTAGGGGTATCGACAGGTACAGGTTCATAAATGAACATGTCCTCTCTATCTGAGAAACTCACCATTTCACTCTCAGAGTAAACATGAAGTCATCCCTTCCTTACAATGTGAGCCCCCTCCTTCTCTCTGTGACACCCCAGATCCTTTAGCACAGGATATGGTTTGCCCCATTTTATAGTCATGTAAATTCTCCGTACATAAACATATATTTGATGTTAATTTGTCCGGCTTCAGAAGAACCCAGATTGGGGGGGGGGTGGATTTCCCCCTGTGCCTTGACATCACTGTAGGGTAAGGAAAAATGTCAGGCTTTTCTGCCTTCCTGCCATCAGGATAGATGATGGATCCTTGCGGTCCTGAATGCATGCCTGATGGCGGGCACCTGGAGTAGGGTGTGGGCATAGGTAGATGGGATTCACCTGGGCTAAGACTGGGCTTTTAAGGGCGGCGTCACGGGGACGCCAGTAGAAGCCAAGAAGAAGCCAAGAATGAACGGAAGCCGAGAGAAGAAGAAGAGAAGCAGAGAGAAGGCCAGAGAGTCCAGATAGAGTGAAGACTTGCTGGGGGCTGGGAGGCCTGCCAGCCCCCGGCCCCCAGCATCCCTGCCTGCCGTGTACCTGGTAATCTAAATAAAAAACCTGCAAAAGCCACTGAGGACTCTGACTCCTCCCTTACCTGGTCTGCTGGATCAGAAAACCTGCACTGTGTCCATTCCTGACCCTACAATCACTAATTTTTTTTTTTTTCTTACAGGATTCCCTCCAGGGTCCTGCATTACATTAAATGTGTCCTCTGATTTCTGACTGTTCCACAGTCTTTGTCTCTCATGACCTTGGCACTTTTGAAGTGTACTCCTCAGGTATGTTGCAGGATGTCCCTGAGCTTGTCTGATGTTTTTCACATGATTAGATTGAGGCTATGGAGTTAGGGAAAGAAGGTGGTGGGGCTGGCTGTCTCATCAAATCGTGCCTGGGGCCATATGATATTGGTGTTCACCTTAATCACTTGGCTAAGGAGGTGTCTACCGGTTTCTCCAAAGCAAAGTTACTATTTTGCCCTTTCCATATGTAACATATTTTAAATCTGTACAACAGCCCTGCAGCCTTAATTAATCCCATTTTATAAGCAGGGAACTTTGAGACATCTCCTGGAAAGATCACAGAATTTTAGAGATTATCTTTTTTCTTTAACAAATGAGGAAACCAAGGTCCGAAGAGGTAAATAACATGGCAGAGATCACAGCCAGTTCACTGCAGACCCAAACTAGACCCCAGGCTCCAGATTTCCAGTGAAGGAGATGTGCAATTAAGACTCCATTAATGTGAATTAGGCATAAGATCTCTGAATCCTTGCATATAAATAGCCAGGGCTTCCCCTAGCTCTGATTGGAGAGGAATCCAACACCATCAACCCTGCTGGAAACAACTGTCCAGAAGCAGCTGTCTAATTCTGGCTGGCCTTACTATAGCACTGCAATCTTTAGCGAGGCTGGTCATAAGACAGGCAGATCTGATATCAGATGCCAATGTCTCCTTTATTTCTCTAGAATGCCAGTTACATGGCCACCATTGTCTGTGGTTAATATAGTAATGTTTCTAGTGGAGCTGCTAATGGCTTTCTACCTCCTGGCTGTAGTTACTTTAATCTAGAGCACCCTATCACTCCCAACCCCTATCTTCAGAATTATGCAGGGCATTCAGAGAATTTGATAAATGGGAATCTTAAAAGTAGAATGGAATGCTTGATATCATAAGAATTCCATTACTCAGAAGGCTTTTAGATAGTAGGATGGTCAACAATGAGCTAAAATATCGTCAAACTCTAGATGTTTATCGGGTTTGACTGTGCTTCTGCTGCCTATCATTATTATACTCTGATACTAAAAGGGGTTTGAAAAAGTGAAGGGATTCTGCACACAGACCAAACTGCAGAATTGCCATCTTCCCTACGGTTACAGAGATCAGATAGGCTGGTTTTAGTGAACCAGGGTTAAGGGGCTCTGTGAAACTTTCAGGCAAACTCATGTCAAGGGCTGTACTTTCTGCTCTATTCTTTTTTTTAAGATTTATTTATTTATGTATACAAGTACAAGAACTGGGGTACAGGCCAGACATATTGGGGGGGGGGTGAGAGGATTCTCCAGAGACAGAGTGGAGAACAAAACAGGCAGACTGAAATACACTGCTGACAGAGCAGGGGCAAGACAGGAGAGGTCTGCTGCATCACGTGGGTAGCTCCTGGCTGGCTGGGGATCGAACTTGTGCTGCAAAGGTTGTAGATAGCTTCACAGTGCTGTGCTTAACCCCTTGTGCCACCAGGGAGGCCCTCTGCTCTGTTCTTTGGTGGAATGACCCAGTCTGGGATTGGCTGTGGTCATGTTGACACATAGGACGATGATCCTTGATTAACTTATTAGTTAATAAGTGAGCTGCCCTCCAGAACATAATTAATCCTGTAGCTCAGTCTTAAATGAAACCAGTTTCCTTGGGCAGGTATTATCTTGGTACGTAGGCAAACAGGGACTCCATCAGGAAATGACCACCCCAGATCCATCGCTAGGATTTGAATGTCATGATGACTTCTACCTGGAAAAAGAAAAAGGTGACCAAACTGGGCTTCCAAATTCATGAAAGACTCTTCCTAGCCCCTATTCAGGGCCTCTGCCCTAAACAAACATGTATTCTATCCCATAACTTAATGTAATTACCTTCGTGAAGGCTCCCTGGTCAGACAAGACTTGTGTGATGTAGTAACACTTCCACGACATGGGTGGTGCAAGGTCAGGGCTATTAGCTTGTGCTAGAGGATGGTATTTGTGTTCTCTGAAATAAAAAGACTTGATGTGGCCCAGCATCTCTCAGGCAAGGAAGAGCTAATCTGATAGAGAATCTAAAGTGGTCTGCAGCATCAGAAATACAGGTATTTGGTTGTACTGGAGTTTATTATTAACTCCATTTGTTTCATCCTATTTTATGTGGCATAGTTTATAAGCCTTTACAACAATAGGAATTAAACATTTTAAAGCTATTAGATACGTGGTACATATATACCATGGAATATTACTCAGCATTCAAAAAAGATAAACACATGCCATTTGCAGCAACATGGATGGCGCTGGAAGGGTTCATGCTCAGCGAAATAAGCCAGAAAGAAAAAGAAAAATACCGCATGGTCTCACTCATAGCAGGAATCTAGAAAACTTAAATAAGGGACCAGGAAAATGAATAACTATAAAGAAAGTGAAAATCAAAATCAACAAAAAACTATGAACCAGAGACACTCTATGGGAGATAGGGGGTAGAAGGGGAGCGATTGGGGTCAAAATAAGGGGGTTGCAATTGTATGGGGAATGTAAAAATAAAATTTATTATAAAAAAATAAAGCTATTAGATACCACAGGGTTTTTAAAGTTTTTAATAGAATAGTTAAAACTTATAGGAAAGTTAAACATATGCTAAAAAGAAACCCTATATACTCTTCAATGATAACATATACATTTTGCCTATTTTCTCTTTTTGTCTTTCTTTTCATACATAATTTTTTTCAGAACCATTTGAATCAGAGATATGATGGCTTATTACTCCTTAATATTCAATAAGTTTTTTTTTCCTTTGAGGCATGCTTTATTTATTTATTTTATTTGTATGTTTGTTTTTTTTGTTTACACAAGCACTGGGTACAGTCAGAAGCGTGGGAGGGCGAGAGAATTCACCAGAGCCAGAGCAGGGAGCAGAGCAGGCAGAAGGACCGAAGTACACTGCTAAGGGGAGCAGTGGGTGGCAGGAGAGGTCTGCGCGCCATGTGGGACCCTCCCCCGGTGGCCGGGGAACAGCCGGGGATCGAACCGGCGCTGCAGAGGCTGCGGGCAGCTTCGCAACACAGCGCTCAACCGCTGTGCCACCAGGGAGGCCCTCAATAAGTATTTCTTAAAATAAGAACATTCTTCTATAGAGTCATAATACAACCTTCAAAAATTAGGAAAAATACCATGTTATCAAAAGATCCCATTCAGGTTTTGCCAACTCTCCTTGTAACGTCCTTCAAAGGCCCAGGATCTAGCCCAGGATCACACAATTTTGTCATGTCTCTTTAGTCCCCATTTCAATCTGCTCCTCAGACCTGTTTTTCATGGCCTTCACATTTTGAAGAAACAGAATGACCCTCAGTTTTACTTTAATTATTACTTTTTCTTAAAAATAACATCACTCAGGACAACTAATCTTTGATAAAGGAGCAAAGAATATGCAATGAAACATGGACAGTTTGTTCAATAAATGGTGCTGGGAAAACTTGTTCACCACATGCAAAAGAATGAAACTAGACCACTCCCTCTCATGGTGCACAAAAATCAACTCAAAATGGATAAAAGAACTGGACATAAGACCTGAACATACAGGTTACATACATCTGATGTTACATACATCTGAGTAACATCTTTAAAGACTCATCTCCAAAGCAAAGAAAGTGAAGGAAGAGATAAATAGATGAGATGACATCAAATATTCAAAAGCTTCTGTGCAGCAAAAGAGACATTAACCAAAGCAAAGAGACACCCTACTGACTGGGAGAAAAATCTTTGCTTTCTATACAACTGACAAGGGACTGGTCACAAAGATCTACAAAGAACTCACATGACTCAACAAAAACAAAGTAAACAATCCAGTCAAGAAATGGCAGAAAATCTAAAATGACACTTCTCCAAAGAGGAAATGCAAATAGCCAACAGGTGTATGAAAAAATGTTTAACATCCCTTGTAACCAGGAAAATGCAAACAAAACCACAATGAAATACCACCTTACACCAGTGAGAATGGCATATATTAAAAAAACTAGCAGACAACAAATGTTGGCGAGGATGTAGAGAAAAAGGAACTCTCCTGCACCGCTGGTGGGAGTGCAAAGTGGTCCAACCACTATGGAAAGCTGTGTGGAGGTTTCTCAAACATCTAAAAATGGAGCTACCATATCACCCAGCAATTCTACTCCTAGGAATATATCCAAAGGACACAAAAACATTGATTCAAAAGGACACCTGCACCCCTATGTTTATTGGAGCACTATTTGCAATAGGTAAGCTATGGAAACAACCCAAATGCCCACAAATAGATGACTGGATCAAGAAGATGTGTATATATACACAATGGAATATTATTCAGCAATCAAAAAGATCAACACATGTCATTTACAACAACATGAATGGAACTGAAGGGGATTATGCTCAATGAAATAAGCCAGAAGGAAAAATAAAAAAATCGGATAGTTTCACTTATAGGAGGAATATAGGATAACCAAATAAGGGATCAGGAAAAAAATAATTATAATAAAAAATACAAAATTATCAGGTAACTATAAATCAGAGACATTCTGCAGGGGAGGGGGAGGGATCTACAAAGAACTGCAAATATGGTTTCAGCCAATGTAGGTTTCTTCCTTTCTCTTGAATAGCAAATCTTACAGAAATAGGAGCAAAGAATATGCATATGTCTATGTAAGCTTCTATGTGGCGCAAAGTTCAAATCTTAGCTGATACACTGAAAAATGTCCATGAGGAAATGCCCAATGTTTACTGCACTTGTAGGGAAGAATACAATGTCAGAAAAATAAATCAGAAACGAATGCATTCACTTCTCACTTTTTATTCAATCAAATCCATCAGTTAACCAACTACAGTTAATAGTTACTGAAAGCCAGTCTAGTGGTGCTCTGGCAGATATAAGACAAATATAGCATGCACAAACCTGAAACATTAGGGGACCATCCCTGAGAATGCTATTATGATGGGGGGAGGGGTCAGCAGTTTAGAGGAGAGCAAAATCACTACTTGTGGGATGGGGGAGAGAGGGTGTTAGGGTAGTTAGAAATGTGTCATGGAAAAGTGAAATTTGAGTTGGGCCTGGCACGATGGTAATATTGCATAGATAGGAGGGAGGCAGGGTATATATTGAGTCCCAGGGAGCAGAAGGCACAGAGGTGGTAGTTGGAAATTTGTGGAGGAAACTTGATGAGAAAATGTGCATATTGAGCAGTGTTGAAGACAGGAGGCTGCCCCAACAGATGCAGGGAGCAGGGAGCAACCTGAAGAACTGGTCTGTTGTAACATCCTAATCCGTGTCAAGCCATGCTAGAGCCTGCGGTAAAAGGAAAGCCCAATAATGCCATCCTGTCTTTATTTAAACTTTTGATTTTTTGTTCATTGTGGGTTTTTCACATTAATTTTGATTAAAAAAATATTATATTAAAATGTTATTTACATGAATCACTGTGTTTTGGGGCACCATCTTAAATTTTGTGCCCAAGGCAAATGTCTCATTGCTCAACCCCTGCCTCAGTTCTGTGTTCTGTTTCTGAAGTTTGGTGGTGGGAAAATGGGTATTGATTTTATTATTATAACTTATAGCATACTCATGTTAAAAATATTCTTTGGGCGGTAGACAGCATTTAATACAAGCAATTAAGATAAAGAAATCAGACTTAAAAAAATTAATTTGGAACTTTAGAGCCTGAAATAAAGGAACAAGAATCCTTTGTGCTCCTGAGTCAAGTTCTAGGGGAGATTAACTACCTGTTGCTGCATCATATGCAGTGCAAGCAGAAAAGGGTTGTTTGTTCACATCTAAGTGGGTGAACGATAACTACAGGGGTAAGAGGAGCAAGACGCACCTGTCTACTTGGAGTTAGGCCTCTGGCAGCTCTGCTGCTGTACTCAGAGTGATTCTGCTTCAAGGCCCAAGGCAAATGCTGACAAATGGGCTGCGCGAGGTGGACTTGACCATACCTCATGTAAAATAAGCCCATTCAGCCATGTTCAAAGAGAAGCTACTCACTGGGCCACCGTGCTTAGCACAGAGCCATGACCAAGAAACAGTGGAAAATTCCTGAACTCTATAAATGTCTTGGGGTTACTTGTATCTAGGAGAAGAGGTGGTATTTGACATGAAGTATATACTAGTACATCTAAAAAGGTACAATTTGAAAAATATGAAATCTCTTGTTCATTAGTAATCTGGTAACTAATGACTGATTATTGTGCGCCTGGGAAGTCAATCAGCATGCAGTGCAGTACAGGCCCAGGGAAAGATGGGAGGGTGCAGGCTGCTCTCTCTGTGCTCGTCACCAGGTCATGCTCTGTCACTTGATGAAGACCTCCCAGTCCGTGCCAATGTTCAGAGAGAGCTTCTTTAGGCTCAGGGTGGACGTTTTGGCACAATATGTAAAAGCCACAGGCTGATCTTTACTACCTAAATATCAAAATAATAAAAGGGAAAGTTTGATATGTAGGCAAGAAAATATTTTCTTTGTATCTGAAATGTTTCTTACTCTGTCTTTAAACCTTATACCCAAGTTAGGAGAATCCAAATTAAAAGCACTTTAAATCATAGACTTCCAGGAATTTTTAAAACATGAAATACTCCTTTATTTTGAATGCAGCATTGGTCAAAAAGAAACTGTAAAGAACAAAGTGATTTTTTTCAAGAAATGCAATAGGTAAGAAAGGATACATCCCATTCTATGCCCTTGAATAAATTCCATAAATATGAATAGGATTCTCCAGGGTTTCAGAGAGCTGCAGTTTAAAAAATAATCAAAGAAGCCACAATATTGCTTCAAGTCTCAAATAATTTTCCTTAGAACAATATTAACAGCTTACAGTTCGTAGAAGGACTAGTTGATAAAGAGAAGCAGGTTGGCCTTGCTCCTTCTTGCTACTAGCACACAAATGTACTTTCTCTGCTAGAAAGGACAGAGTCCATTTTGGCTAAGCACACTATGTTAACTTCAGGACTAATTATCTCTTCACTGATAATATTTCTATGTTTGCAAATAGAATTGGCCAATTTTCTCACCAGGCGAGTGGGTGGTCACAGAAGATGGCTGCTGCTTGAGGCCAAGGACCCAGATCTGTTCCACCACACACTTGCTGAGATAATGACCCTTCTTATCAGCACAGCTGGAATAGACACAAATGGCATAAAGAAAGGAGAGGAAGAGGGATTTGGATTGGTCATCAGGTCACCATCCCCAGCCATGTGAGTTCCCTTCCGTTCTTTTCCGATGAAGTTACGAACCATATAGGTCATACTTACTAAGATGGAGAGATGGGGAAAGATGACTTTATGTGCTGAAGGCTAACTAGACAGTGGCCAAACCCATTTCCCTTTAGCAAGATTTGAAGAGAATCACATAAGGAAATTGAAATTGAAATTGAAATATGACTTAGACACTGTAATCAATTTGTAAGCAATCAGATACTTAATGAATTGTTAATTGGATGAATAACTGGGATTAATGCAAACTTAAATTCTTTTAAAAGATCTTTTAGAGGGGAAGGAAAGGAATATGGAGACAACAATGAAGGGAGGTATATGGAGTGGTTGAAAAATACCCCAGGGGGACATAAGAGACTCCTAACTGTCCTTCCTTCCATGAATGCAATGAGTGTAAATCTACCCATGGAGTTACTAACTCCCTTTGAGAGAATGAAGATGGAACACTCTCTAACTCCTTATATAAAATTAACTCAAACTTGATTAAAAACTTAGGTGTAAGACCCACAACAATGAAAGAGCAGAAAACATTGGCGATATGTTTCTTATCATAATAAAGATGTTTTCAGAGACTAAACCCCTATAATAAGGGAAATAAAGGCAAAAATAAAACGTTGGGTGACTAGAATAGGTGGGAGTAAGGAAGAAAGGGAAGAAGGAGGGATTGAGGGAGGGAGTAACGGGGGGCACATAAACTGGACATTTGTGAAAAGACACAAGTAGCAGCTTCCCTGTGGATGCACCTCAAAGACCTCCAGCAGATTGAGGGAACTTAATCTGGGGGTCTGTGTTTCTTTTCAATATCCTTTCATGATAAAAACTCAGCAAATTGGGCAGAGAAGGAATATACCTTAACATTTAAAAGCCTATGTGACAAACCCACAGCTAACATCATACCAATGATGAAAGCTGAGCGCGAAACCGCCAAGATCAGGAACAAACAAGAATGCTTTCTCTTACCATCTTTTAGCTGCCATTACCTGTTGATCAAAACACCTGAAGAGAATGAAAACTTCCTGTGCAAGAATTGCTTCTGGTGGAGGTATTGGAATGAATGGCCGTCATCGAGATATAGTTCACCCATGGCCGAACCCTGGAGAGTGAATCACAGGTGGAGAAAATACTTACAGAATAACTTTCAAGATAAAGAATGGCATTCCTTAAGTAATAGTCAATGCTAAGTGGCAGAGCACCAGAGGTCACAGTGGTATAGAAGGAAAGTTCTGTCATTTTCAGTTCTTGGAGTTCTTTTTATTTGTTTTGTTTAATTTTTTTACATCGTTGTTCATTTTTAAACAATATTTGCTTTCCCCCACCCTCTCAGGTATAGTCCCCATAGAGTTTCCTTCACCAGTGCACCTGTGCACCATCACCTCAGTCCCCTGTGTTCCTCCCTCCCTCCCTCTGATCCCTCTCCCTCCTCCTTCCCTGTAGGATGTCTCTGATTTATAATTGTCTGTTTTTGCTTTGTTGTGTTTTGTACTGTTGTTATTTTTTTTTACACTGATGTCTTCATTGGTTCCCCTATATTCCTGCTATAAGTGAAACCATGCAGTATTTTTCTTTTTCCTTCTGGCTTATTTCACTGAGCATAATTCCTTCTAGTTCCATCCACATTGCTGTGAATGGCATGAGTTTATCTTTTTTGATTGCTGAATAATATTCCATTGTGTATATATACCACATCTTCTTGATCCAGTCATCTATTTGTGGGCATTTGGGTTGTTTCAGGTTTTACCTAGTGTAAATAGTGCTGCAATAAACATAGGGGTGCAGGTGTTCTTTTGAATCAATGTTTTTGTGTCCTTTGGGTAGATCCCTGGGAGTGGAATTGCTGGGTCATATGGTAGCTCCATTTTTAGTAGACTGAGGAACCTCCAGACAGCTTTCCATAGTGGTTGGACCAATTTGCATTCCCATCAGCTGTGTAGGAGAGTTCCTTTTTCATCACATCCTCGCCAATATTTGTTGTTGCTAGTTTTTTTTTTAAATATGTGCCATTCTTACTGGTGTAAGGTGTCATTCTTACTCTTCTCAATGTGGTTTTGATTTGTATTTCCATGATGATAGGGATGTTGAGCATTTTTTCACACACCTATTGGCCATTTGCATCTCTTCTTTGGAGAAATATCTTTAAAGTTCTTCTGCCCATTTCTTGACTGGATTGTTTACTTCGTTTTTGTTGAGTGGTGTGAGATTTTTGTATATCTTTGTGATCAGTCCCTTATCAGTTGTATGGAGTGCAAAAAATTTTTCCCAATCAGTGGGGTGTCTCTCTGTTTTGGTTAATGTCTATTTTGCTGCACAGAAGCTTTTCAGTTTGATGTAATGCCAGGTGTTTATCTTTTCCTTGACTTTCTTTGCTTTGGGTGATGAGTCTTTAAAGATGTTACTGAAATGTATGTTATGTAGTATTTTACCTATATTTTCTTCTATATATGTTATTGTTTCAGGTGTTACATCCAGGTCTTTTATCCATTTTGAGTTGATTTTTGTGCATGGTGAGAGGGAGTGGTCTAGTTTCATTCTTTTGCATGTGGTGGTCCAGTTTTACCAGCACCAATTATTGAACAAACTGTCCAAATTCCATTGCATATTCTTTGCTCCTTTGTCAAAGATTAGTTGTCCATATAAATGTGGCTTTATTTCTGGGCTCTCTATTTGGTTCCATTGGTCTATGTGTCTGTTTTTGTTCCAATATCAAACTGGTTTAAATATTATGGCTTTATAGTATAGCTTGAAGTTTGGAAGTGTGATACCTCCTTTCTCTTTTGTTTTCATCAGTAGGGCTTTGGCTATTCGTGGTTTTTTGTGGTTCCATATGAATTTCATCAGTATTTGTTCTATTTCTTTGAAGAATGTCATTGAGCTTTTTAAAGTCAGCCAAGCTGGACAATGACAAGCCGGATGAGAAATGTGCTAGATAAACATAGATGATGTTTACCACCTTTATATAGTGTCACATATTTAAAAGGCTATCTCTACAAAGGTTGTTACAAAGTAGTAACAAATGACCATGTGTAAAAAGGTAACATTTTTCAAATACCTTAGTGCTTAGAGCCACCCGGAGTCCATAAGGGAAATCAGCCATGCAGCCGGTGGATTTTCCTATAGTTGTCTTTATTGGTACTATACTTCCACCTCGTTGAAACACTGGTATCTATAACAGAGAAACTCTCAGAGAAGGATATTCAGAGAAGGCAATTTCAAAATAGGATTTTAAAATATTTTATTGTATATGACACATTCTTTGCTAGTAAGACTCAAAGGCAGAATAAATTTATAAGCACAGAGATGGCAATTATGGCAGCTGACATTAAAAAGAAGAGTTCAAGCACTAGAAAATGGTCCATATTTGAGTTGGGGAAATCCTTATCCTTCATCAATCTATTATCTATTCTGAACATCATATAAGCAGCTTTTCTTGTTCTGTATTTTTAATTTTCTGTCAATATAATTACCATGTTTATCTCTAGGGTGATACTAAAGAGTGAATTTTTCTGTGTAAGCAGGCCCAGATATCTGAGATCATTGTTTCATAATAGGGTTCATATTACTATTGACAATTTTTAAAAATAACATCAATACATATTGATTAATCTTCCTACTATGCATGGCTGTAGTAGTGGTTGTGATTCAGCTGCAGGAACAAATTTCCCTTTAGAAATGCAGACTGAATGGGCCATTCCAACATCATATCTGATAGCATCCCCTTGGGTCAACAGGTCTGGGGTTACCACTAAAACCTATGTTTTGGGGAAGTGATTCTGTGGGAGGTCATTCTGTATGGCATGTGTGGTAACCACCATGAAAGTTCTTTCTCCAGTATTGTTATTTTTCTCAGACAAACAAATGTGAACATATAGGGTAAAGAGTGGTTGGGCCCCATTGTTTCATACCATGATATCAGAGTATAAGTCACTTTAAAACCTTTTCTTACATTTTAACAGATGGTTAATATATTCCTGTACTACATAATTCACCAATTTAAAGTGTGCAGTGAAATGGGTTTTAGTATATTCAGTCATGCAGCCGTTGTCACCATCAATTTTATGTATTTTTTTAAAGATTCATTATTTATGCATACAAGAACTGGGTGAGAGGATTCACTAGAGACAGAGTGGGGAACAGAACAGGTGGATTGCCTGAAATACACTGCTGAGGGGAGCAGTGGGTGAGACAGGAGAGGTCTGCTGCACCATGTGGGTCACCTCCTTGGCCAGGGATCGAACTTGTGCTGTGGTGGCTGAGGATAGCTTCATAGTGCTGAGATTTAACATTTTGTGCCACCAGGGAGGCTCTACCATCAATTTTAAAAAACATTTTCATCACCCCAAGAGAAACTCATCTATCTGCAGTCATTCCCCATTGCTCCCCAAACCCTCCTTCTGCCCCAGGTCTTGGCAGCCACTAAGCTACTTTCTGTCTCTACACGTATGTGTTAGGCAGAACACTAACGTCCTTGGTTTTTCCTGTATAGGCACATGTGATGCCCTGAGTGTGTCCCCTTCCCCAAATTCATATGTTGAAACCCTAACTCCCAGTTACTGTATTTGGAGGTAGGGCCTACATGGAGTTGGTCAAAATTAAATGAGGTCATAAAAGTGGGGCCCTGGTGATAGGATTTGTGTTGTTATAAGAAGAGACACAGAGAGCTGAACCCATGTGGGGGCACAGCAAGAAGGCAACTGTCACAAGCCAGGACAGCGTTTACTTTCTCAGGAACCGAATTAGTTGGCTTCTTTGCCCAGGTCTTTGAGCCTCCAGAACTGTAAGAAAATAAATTTCTGTTGTTGAAGCTACGGAGTCTATGCTGTTTTGCTATGGCAACCCAAGCTAATAGAGCACACTCACGAAAATAATATGAAAAGAACTTACAGTGTCCAAGGCTACTGGAATCTTCACAGTGTGTGCTCCTTCCCAAAGAGCAAATGTCTTAGAGTCATACCAGAGCTGAAAAGGAATAGCCCCAATGAAAAAGAGTATATGAGCAACTCTGTTCATAATTTAACTATTCAATGAGACACCCACTCATCTGGATTTCAAATTACCAGAAAACTAAAATAAGTATAATTAAAAAAAATCTTGAGTTTGAATTAGAAAGAACATATGCTTTTAAGAAGATTTTAAAAGACTAACCCAGTACTATGACAGATCAGTTTGGCTAAAAGGCCATTCATTTGACCATCCACATATCCAAAAGTTGTTACTGAACAATGGGTAGATATGCTGGGGACACATGAGTGAATAGAAAGGCACAGTTCCTGCTCATAAATTGTATAGTTCAATTGCCTTATAAAAACCTACTGCCTCTCATGGTAAAAGAGATGATGAAAGAGAAAAAAACAAAAAATAAAGAAAAGCACATTGCAAGCAAATGAATTATAAATGAGACAGCAGAAAGGGAAAACTTCAGAGAAGGAAAAAAAAACATGGAAACTTGAATTATTAATATTATTTCTTTTATAATTTTTGGGGTACAATTTAGGGATGAGGCTCAAACTATTAGCTGGAATACCTCTTAAGGGAGGTTAGTTGCTAACCAAAATGTCCTATTAAGTAATTTAATGGGATAAATCCTTAAAATATCACCAGAAGCAGCATTAAAAAAGCCCCTTTCTTTTCTTTTCTTTTTTGTCTCTCTTTTATCCCAGCACAATTTCTGGCAGCTAAGAATTCATTTTGCAGATTCACCTCCTGGGATTACCACATCTTTTATGTAGCTGGGCTACTGAGTCTGTCACTGCCCTACTGTGAGTGTGAGGCTATCATTATCTTCAGTGAACTCTAAAGTCAATGGGATTGTCAGGATACATTATCTTTGGCTGGATTCAATTTGCTGATGTTTTGTGAAGGATTTTTGTCTGTGTAAAGAAATATCCTCTTAGCTTTAATTTCTTGTAATGTCTTTCTTTATTGAGTTCTAGTATCTCTAGATAGTTATGTGAGTGAAAGGCAAAAAAAAAAAAAAAAAGATTCAATCAAGATTTGGTGATTACCTGTCCACTATTTTCAGAAGTAATCAGAATGCAAGGTTGAGGGTATGTGTTCTGATGCTACACAAAGATTCCCAACCTAGGGCCTCCCTGGTGGCAACAAGGGGTTAAGCACCACACTATGAAGCAATCTGCAGCCTCTGCAGCATGAGTTCGATGCCTGGCAGGCCAGAGAGAAACCTACATGGCAAAGCAGACCTCTCCTGTCTTGCCCGCTGCTCCCCTCAGCAGTGTATTTCAGTCAGTATGCCTGTTCTGTTCCCCACTCTGTCTCTGATGAATCCTCTCACCCCCTTCATCTCTGGCCTGTACTCCAGCTCTTGTATACATAAATAAATAAATCCTTAAAAAACAAACAAACAAAACCCACAAAGATCCCCAACCTAGGAGTGGTCTAACTGGACAGAACACCTTTAGATTGGACCTGGAACTCAGTCACCAAGCTTCTCACCCAACAAGTGCTTATCAGAGGCCTACTATGTGCCAGGTACCAGTCTAGAGGCTGGAGATACAGCAGTGAACCTAAGAGATAAAAATCACTGCCCTCAAGAAGCTGACATTCTAATGGTTGTTGTTGTAATAAACCAAACATCTAAGTAAACAAAACATTTAACAAAAGAGAATATTAGGAGGTGGCATGTTCTATGGTATGGGGAAAAATAAAAGATGAAGGAATGCTGGACAGAACTGGGGGCCATTTAAGATTTAGAATCTTAATGTGTTTTTTTTTTTTTAATAGAGGCATTTATTTATTTATTTGTTTGTTTGTTTGTTTTGTTTATACAAGCACTGGGTACAGTCAGAAGCGCAGGAGGGTGAGAGAATTCACCAGAGCCAGAGCAGGGAGCAGAGCAGGCAGAAGGACCGAAGTACACTGCTGAGGGGAGCAGCGGGCGGCAGGAGAGGTCTGCGCGCCCTGTGGGACCCGCCTCTGGTGCCCGGGGAGCAGCCGGGGATCGAACCAGCGCCGCAGAGGTTGCGGGCAGCTTCGCAACCCAGCGCGCCACCGGGGAGGCCCTAAGATTTAGAATCTTAAATAGGTGGTCAGAGAAAGCCTCACTGAGGAGATAATTAAGCAAAGACTTGAAGGTAAGGGAATGGCCATACAAAAAGGTGGGAAGAGTGACCGTGAGGGACTTTAGATCGTCCCCCTATACTGTGTGAAGTGGTTCTAGTTAAACAGTGAGATAAAGGTCTGGCAAGAAACACTTGGCTCTTTCACCCAGCGTTTGTGAAGATATAGCAAAAGAAATAATCGCAGAAGCCTCTGGGAAACAGCACTGAAGCGGCAGATCATTAGTAAACATGTGTGGCTAAGTCAGAAAGTTTCCTCCTCAGGGGAACCTACTACTTTGTTAGAACGAGCTTGAGAAACTCTCAGCAGAGACACCTGGCAGGACAACTTATTTAGTTGATGTTGTATTCAACCTTTTCTCAGGTTTCTGTTTGGCAAGGGTCCCTTTGTAAAGAGTCTTCACTTTCAAAACTAGAAATTACTGACAGGACCAGAGGAAAGATTCATGAAAACATGAGAGAAAAAGGCCTCCCCGGTGGCGCAGCGGTTGAGCACTGGGTTGCGAAGCTGCCCGCAGCCTCTGCAGCACCGGTTCGATCCCCGGCTGTTCCCCGGACACCAGAGGAGGGTCCCACATGGCTCGCAGACCTCTCCTGCTGCCCGCTGCTCCCCTCAGCAGTGTACTTTGGTCCCTCTGCCTGTTCTGCTCCCCGCTCTGGCTCTGGTGAATCCTCTCACCCTCCTGTGCTTCTGACTGTTTCCAGTGCTTGTATAAATAAATAAATCTAAAAAAAAAAAAACTTTAAAAAAAATGAGAGAAAAGTTCATTATTATATCAATAATGATGAGTGTAGCAGGCTGAGTGGTGGCCTCTTAAAAAGATATATTCATTTTCTAACTCCTGGAAGGAGTGAATAGCCCCTTCTGGGGTAACAGATTTGACAAAAGTAAGGATACTGAGATAAAGAGAATATTTGAGGCTATCCAGGTGGGCCCTGATTGCCATCACAAGTGTCCTCAGAAGCAAGAGATGGAAGAGGAGAGCCAGACACACAGAGGGGAAGGCCATGTGGAGGAGGAGGCAGAGACTGAGTGATGAGGCTGCAAGCCAGGGAGTGCTGAGGATTGGGGGGACCTCCAGCAGCTGGGAGAGAGGCATGGACTACACTCTCTTTCAGAGGCTCCAGCAGGAACCAACCCTGCTGACACCTTGATTTTGGATTTCAAGCCTTCAGAACTCAGAGAATAAATTTTTTGTTCTTTAAATAAAGCCACCATTTTGGTGGCAGTTTGTTACAGCAGCTTCATACACTAATACAACAACCAAACACATAAAGCTGGGTGGAGGGGAACATTGGCCCTGGGTGTGGTTTCATGGTAATGCCATCCCATCACTTGATGCCACTGCGCTGTGAGTGTGGCCTGATTCACTACCTCACCACTTGCCTTGAAAGCCCAGGAATATCCTGACGTAGCCATCCCATATCAGTTCAGTATCCTTCGTGGCTCTTTCCCCTGCCTGCTGAAGCCTGCGGTGACACTCCAGTGCTCCGGGACTCTCCATGAGCTGTCTCCTTCCTGCTCTCCATTCCACTGCCTCCGCTCCAGTCTGGTTGACGCATTTCTGCCCTATCTTTTCTCCTGATCCCTTTGAATATATCTGTTGTCTGTCTCTGCAGCACATGGGTTATTCCCGCCTCTCTGCTGTGCGCTGCCTGGGTTTAGTGCCCGGGGTTCCAGTAAGTGGAGGATGATAATTGTTTTTGTACAGTGACAGTAATCAATGGCATAACCAATAAAACTGCAGAGAGAGTTGGGAGGGGGGATAGAGGAAAGTCACCGTTATTACTTTTTACCCACTTTGGTGCATGTTTGGATTCAGATTAAGTCAAAACCAAACAGCAGGATCTCTTCATACTGATGACTTCCTCATCACCCCTCCCCTCAAGTTTGATTGTTCACAGTTTTTATGCCCTATCTAAAGCTTTCATGTGTTTGCAAGGACTCACTAAGTTGCAAGTCGAAATGTAAAGATAAAGAAGCATTCTGACCCTCCTTGGTGTGACCTGCTCAGTTTTCTCCCTGCTCTTCAAGAAACTTTTAAGTTTCTTGACCTTTGGGGATAGTGGTTATGACATACAAGAATTTTCAGTTGCCACAGTCATTTGAGCTGTGTTCACAACTGCATAACAAAGAAATCTGTTTCTAAACGGGCTAACTCATCAGGATGAAGGGGTGAGATGTAAGACAAAAAGCAGTGTGGCTCTTTATCATTTACTCTTACCTCATCTGATCCTGGCAGAAGCACGTCAACCATGGTGGCTTTAGGTTCTGTGACTGGATGAACCAATAAAGCACTTCCTTAAAAAACAGAGAAGAAATAAAAGTGAATGTCATAATAATCAGTCTAAAAACATCTTTTCCTTTGAATTGAATGCTTTTGAAGACTGTGAACCTCTTGAAAGCAGAGATCTTGGTGAGCTGAACCAATGATTCATTAAAGAGATGCATTGTTAGAAAGAGGACAGGTGCTCCAAGAGGTGACAGCATTATTATCCCTCATGAGCCCTGGGGGCCTGGCAGGAGAGACCCAGACACTGTCCAGCTCAGTCTCATTTTGTGCATAAGTGCTAGTGAGCCAGCAGTCTGAAAGTGACAGTGTACTTTACCAAGTGTGCCATTGTGTGTAACAAGTGATTTTGACGATGGCAAGTCTGTAACTGTTATCCAAAATGTGGTCAGCAGATCATACTGTAAATACATCCTCTTCACTGCACAGTTATCACTGGGAGGCAGTCCTCTTAGAGGCAATCTGGATTATTAATTTTGTTTTGAACGTGGCACCATAGGTATGTAAAATCCATCTTTTTATGAATTCACTCTCTAATTCAACAAATATTCACTGAGAGGCTATTGAGTGCCAGGCATTATGCTAGGCTCTGGGGATATTGTGGCAAACAGGACAACATGGTCCGTGCCCTTGTGGGGCTTTTAGCCTGTGAACACAGATACTAAACAAGTCACTGCAAATTAATTAGAATTAAAGCAAATGCCAAAAAAGGAGAAAGTACAAAATGAATAAAAGTTATGTAATGGAAAGGACTGACTTTGACTAAGATGGGTGGAATTACGTATTAGGAAGCAATTTTTGTCAAGGAAGTTTTCTTTAAGGAAGTAGCTGTTTATTTAAACTGAGGCCTAAGGATGAGTAGACACCTAAAGAGGTAGGTTTTTTATACATTGAGGGCTTTCCATTCTTTAGAAACAGGATTCACCTTTTGGGCAATTCTCTGTTGAGCCTAGTTTCTTGAGTCCTATTCCCAAGCTGATAAACCTCCATGTGCTAGATTTGGTGACTAACCCATGTCAAGAAGAGGCCAGCAGCAACAACAAAAAGCCTATTTTGTATATGAAATAAGCCATTGTGGGTCTTTATTTATGTGCCTTTTACCTACTTCCCTTCCCTGTATGGTGTCTGCAGCTTAGGAGTGGACCCAGAACAAAATCCCAGTTGCATCTATAAATAGAGACACCTGGCATATTTACTGTAATTTATTGAAACAGTTGAATAAATTTATTGGACATTAACAGAAACAATATTATGAGAAGAGCTGTATGACAATTAGCTTAGAGCTATGATCCACTAATACACTAAAAATCTTAGTGATGGGATGTTCTTCTATTTCTTTCTTTTTTTTTTTTTTGGCTTTCTTGACATTAGGAATTTATTTTAGTAGTCTTACACTCGAAAATATAACAAAAATATACAGTGTTTACTCTAACTATAATTCATCAAGAACTACTCACCCAGCATGTATTCATCTTCCACACCAAATGTCTCGAATTCCGCAGGGAACTCTATCCACAGAGGCCTGAGGGAAGGGAAAAAAATAATCTTTCTTCAACTTCATTAAGATGTTTTTATTTCAGTCCAATTACTTTTGTTTGCAGTTTTATAAGTATTCAGTGGAAACTGGAAAAGGCTAAAGAGCCACAACTCATTATTTAGATGAGTCATGGTTTTATGAGTAATTGCTGTTACTACTATATATTTTTCTTACATGAAAGGGCCATCTGTTAAGATTGAGAGTCTGTCACCTGCAATTTTTCCTTCTGATTGCAGAGTATTAAATACTGCTCTGACAGGTGGAATCAGAGCTTTCTACAGGTACAAATGTCTAACATATTTGGTGTCAAACATACTAAATATTTGTAAAATCCATACTTTATAATATCGTAAAATCTGTGCTATTTTTTCCAAGCCATCACTTTCATGTATCCTTGATCATTACCTACCTATTTAAATGAAAATAATTGATTTTTCTTGTCAAACTGGCAACATTTTTGGAGGGTTGAGAAACTTGGTGCCTTTTTAAAACAATTTATCATTGTACACAATTAGGAGGAGTTTTGTGCTTATCAAAGGAACAACTTTCAATATCTATGTATCTATGTATCAACAAGTCTATTTTTTTTAAATTTCATGAAGATTCTTTTGGTCTTTTTTAAATTTAATTTAATTTTATATATTTTTTACACCATTTTTCATTTTTGCGCATTGTATGCATTTTCGCACTGGTTATAGTCCCCATTCAATTCCCACCCCCCCTTGTTTTGATCCTACACCCTTCTCTCCCTTGCCCCCCGTAGTGTGTCTCTGGTATATAGTTGCTTGTTGATTTTGAATTTTACTTTATTATAATTAGTCTAAGAAAATATATTTTTAATAGAAGAAACTTATATTCAGCTTATTCACTTGCCTTTGTGATATCATAATCCTTTCCCATTTAATGGTTGTAAAGCAGTGGTTGCTACCCTGACTGAGGTCTAGAAACACCAGGGAAACAGCTAGCAGATATAGATCTGTAGGATATCCACGGAAAGTCCTAATCGGTTTGAAGGCATGGCCTTGAAGTCTGTATTTTTACAGACTTCAGGTGTTCTCCAGGTGATTATAATCTGAGCCAGGTCTAGGGGCTGCTGATCTTGAAGTCTTGGTGTATTATGTGTGTCTCTTTGTGTATTTTGTTTTTCATATCCTGCCCTCCAAATATAATCAGAATATAATTTATATACTAGGAACTATGTTTACATCAAACTTGAAACTGTTTAGACCTGAGGGTCTTCACACCTAAGGGTTGAACTCTAAGAACCTGAAACTGGCAGAATAAGTCATTCTTCTTGAGTGGATGCTTGTGGGTAATGAATGATTCTGTTGCAGTCACTTCCTTGTTATTTGAAAAGCTCTATTTCTATCTCCTAGCAAATATTAGCACTTGAATCAAAGTAGTAGGGGATCAGGTCCCAGTTTTTAATTTTCTGTGACCTCATTCTTAGCACCCAGCTCACAGCTGGCTCTCCATAAGCTGATTGACAGTTGATTAAACACAATCTTTACCTTTTCCCTTGAGATCACTCCATCCACACTGGCTGAGGGATGTCCTGGTATCTACTGGTTGCAGAGGCCCTAACTGGTGAAGCTTTTTCTTTTTTGAGGTAACCTTGGTTTACAACACTGCATGTGATTTAGAGGCAGGGGGTCATATATCCTCACACGCCATTTTACCTCATGACAGGCTCGGAAGTCACGTGTGCGTGGTAGAACAGAGAATACAAATAGGGCAGAAGGGCATAGCGCGCCCTGATGGCTTCCCGAATGAGTCGGGTATGTTCCTCCCCGAAGAGCCAGGGTTCCCGTCGCTCGGTGTTCATGGTGGCATGGCCGCGGAAGAAGGGCTGGTAGGCCCCGGCTTGGTACCAGCGCACTAGCAGCTCTGCTTCTGGATTCCCGATGAAGCCACCTACATCAGCTGATTATTCAGTCAGAGAGAGGCCAAGTGAGGCAACCAGACTTATAACAAATGATGTGCAGACATAAAAATAAGGTCTTGAGGACTGACAGGACAAAGGCACTGCGCACACGCTCAAATGACAGGCTAAAACCATGGCCTCAAATTGGGGAGCACCTACTAAAAAACTCAGACTATTTGGAGATCTGAAAATACACTTTCTGAATCTTCTCTTCTTGTCAAAAGATCAGAGACTTTCCTACCAGAGTGACATTCCTGTAGGTTCTTGAGCTCCGATAATCCAGAAATTGCAAAATGTCTGTTTGATTAATTCTGTTCAGAGGTGGGTGGTGATGACAACAAGTGATTTCCTTTCAAAAATCACAGCTTAAGTAAAATAAAAATTATAGAAAGAACTAGGTAGAATTTCATGCTTAGCCCTTAAGCAGGATACATTATTTCTCCTATTACATGTGGATCAATGCTGTAAAAATACAAGTATCAAAAAAGTGATAGTAAGTTACCACTATTCCTTCAGAAACAAGAATCCCTGGAATTGTAGCCATGCTGAACACCTTCCATATTGAGATCTCTTGTCTGCACAGAATTATCAGGGATTAGGGAAGGCAGTCCACCCGAGAATCTTATTCTAACTAAATATCTTTTTAAAGAGCATATATTTTCTTTTCTTTTCTTTTTTTTTTTTTTACAGTGTTTGCTTTCTTTTCTCAGGTGTAGTCCCCATAGAATTCCCACCATCGGGCCTCCCCGGTGGCGCAGCAGTTGAGCGCTGGGTTGCGAAGCTGCCCGCGGCCTCTGCGACGCAGGTTCGATCCCCGGCTGCTCCCCGGCCACCGGAGGAGGGTCCCACATGGCGCGCAGACCTCTCCTGCCGCCCGCTGCTCCCCTCAGCAGTGTACTTCGGTCCTTCTGCCTGCTCTGCTCCCCGCTCTGCCTCTGGTGAATTCTCTCACCCTCCCGCGCTTCTGACTGTACCCAGTGCATGTATAAACAAAACAAAACAAATAAATAAATAAATAAATAAAAACATGCCTCTATAAAAAAAAAAAAAAAAAGAATTCCCACCATCAATTCACCCGTGCACAGTCACCATAGTCCCTTGTGCTCTTCTCGCCCTTGTTTTGATCTCTCTCCTCTGTCTCCCCTGCAGAATGTCTCTGATTTATAGTTGTCTGTTTATTTTTGTTTTGTTTTGTTATTTTTTAAATTGTTATTTTTTTCCCCTGATCCTTTATATGGTTCACCTATAATTAAAGAGCATATCTTTTAAAAGTTGAATTATGTCACAGAATTTAAAACCAGTTGAGTAAAAAGGATTTCTGAAAGGAAAAAACATGTAAAAGTAGGAAAAGGAAAAAGGAAAAATAAAGAAGCAAACGCTAGTGTCAAAAAAAAAAAAAAGGATTTCTGTAAGGATGATTTCTGATATGCTAAATTCATCTTTATTCTCTCCATTTTTTTCATTTTCAAGAAGAAAAGTTGTTTCAGGAAGAGAAACTCGGTTATCATATGTGTCTGTAGAGAAAGCATGAAGAGAATGAGAGAAAGAAGCTCTCAGGCTTCCTTCCTGACATGGTACTTTATGTCCTCAGTTCAGCTCTGAAGCACCCCTTTAATCTCCTTTCTAATCTCCTCTCTTCCACTATCTTCATTTTGTCTTCCCCACACTTTCTCCTGCCCAAAATAGCCAATGAAAAGGGATTTGTGACCAATTTTGACAAAAACACCCTGGCTTTTTATTTTCTCTTATTTCAAGCAGCAGATCATCTTACCTCCACAAAAAGAGATCCCAGTAATGCTGAGCGTGAGAAGCATTGGGATAGAAATTTTCAGGTAACTCCATTCTGCTGTGTTGTCACCTGTCCATACAGCACCTTTGGTAACCAATGGCAAGGCATTAAAAGAAAATCACTAATTAGTCCACACATTCAATTTCATATTTACAGCCTTCATTTGTAATAGGAATATAATATATAGGGATATATATATTAATATAAAGGAAAACATTACTTACTTAAAATACACAAATTTCATTTTATACAATGAAAATAAATTAATTTTTAATGTGAAAAAGTCATTAAAATCCACAAAACAGGGCCTCCCCTGGTGGCACAGGCGGTTGAGCGCAGCACTGTGAAGCTGTCAGCAGCCTCTGCAGCATGGGTTCTATCCCAGCCGGCTGTGGATATACCCACATGGTGCGACAGACCTCTCCTGTCTTGCCTGCTGCTCCCTTCAGCAGTGTCTTGAAACTGTCTGCCTGTTCTGTTCCCCACTCTGTCTCTGGTAAAACCTCTCACCCTCCCACATATCTGGCCTGTACCCAGTTCTTATACGCATAAATAAATAAATCTTAAAAAAAAAGAGTGGATATTATAGTATAGTGTACAATATGATATAATTATCTGCTAAGTGGTATAGGCTTTAACCCAGGAAGTCTGACTTTAAAGTCATGGGTCATGTTCACTGTACAGTTAATGAGTTTGTGAAGGTAGGTTATATAAGGAGATCCATAAAAAGAAAAAAAAATTAAATCTTGATTATTCCTGAAACATTTTTCCTAGCTTATACCAAAATAGTTTAGGTAACTATTTTTGTTTTAATCTTCCATAGGAATTTTAGGCTGTCTTAAGGACAGAAAAAAAAAAAATATATATATATATATATATATTCAAGGGACTATTCTTTTTAAATAGTATTCTAATAATTTTTCCTTGACTTTGAAATCCATAGGACAATATTTTCATCAATAAAGTAAGTTCATGTAAACATGAAGATGTTTCACTTCTCATACAGTTGTACAGTTCTCTCTGGTTATTGGTTTCAGCACAGGATTTAACACAATTTTTCTCTGTAATGGTTTATTGATTATAAACTTTGAAGCAAACCTGATAGCTTCATTCAGTGGGCCAGTGTTTAGAAAGATCAAGAATTATGTATGCATATCTTCTGTTATCTTTTTTTTTTTTTTAAATAAATTTTATTGTTATATTCCCCATACAATTGCAGCCCCCCCATTCTGACCCCAATCCCTCCCCTCCCGCCCCCCTAAAAGTGTCTCTGGTTCATAGTTTTTTGTTGATTTTGATTTTCACTATCTTATAGTTATTCATTTTCCTGGTCCCTTATTTAAGTTTTCTAGATTCCTGCTATGAGTGAGACCATCCGGTATTTTTCTTTTTCTTTTTGGCTTATTTCGCTGAGCATGATCCCTTCCAGCGCCATCCATGTTGCTGCAAATTGCATGTGTTTATCTTTTTTGAATGCTGAGTAATATTCCATGGTATATATGTACCACATCTTCTTGATCCAGTCATCTATTTTTGGGCATTTGGGTTGTTTCCAAAGCTTAGCTATTGTAAACAGTGCTGCTATAAACATAGGGGTGCAGGTGTTCTTTGGAATTGATGTTTCTGTGTCCTTTGGGTAAATACCTAGGAGTGGAATTGCTGGATCATATGGAAGCTCTATGTTTAGTAGGTCCAGAAATCTCCACACAGCTTTCCACAGTGGTTGGACCAGTTTGCACTCCCACCAACAGTGCAGAAGAGTTCCTTTTTCTCCACACCCTCGCCAACATTTGTTGTTGCTAGTTTTTTTAATATGTGCCATTCTCACTGGTGTAAGATGGTATCTCATGGTAGTTTTGATTTGCATTTCCCTGATGACAAGTGATGTTGAACATTTTTTCATATGCCTGTTGGCCATTTGCATTTCCTCTTCAGAGAAGTTTCTTTTAAGCTCTTCTGCCCATTTTTTGACTGGATTATTTTCTTTGTTGTTGTTGAGTCTCATCAGCTCTTTGCAGATTTTTGTGATCAGTCCTTTATCATTAGTGTTGGGTGCAAAAATGTTCTCCCAGTTGGTGGGGTTTCTCTTTGTTTTTGTTATTGTCTCTTTTGCTGTGCAGAAGCTCTTTAATTTGATGTAGTCCCAGCTGTTTATCTTTGCCTTCACTATCACTGCTTTGGGTGATGTGTCTGTAAAGATGTCTTTGATGTGCAAATCACGTAGTGTTTCGCCTATATTTCCTTCTATATATTTTATGGTTTCAGGTCTTATGTCTAGTTCTTTAATCCATTTTGAGTTGATTTTTGTGTATGGTGTGAGGTGGTGGTCAAGCTTCATTCTTTTGCATGTAGCGACCCAGTTTTCCCAGCACCATTTATTGAACAAACTTTCTTTGCTCCAATGCATATTCTTTGCTCCTTTGTCAAAGATTAGTTGACCATAAATCTGTGGGTTTATTTCTGGATTTTCTATTCGATTCCATTGGTCTGTATGTCTGTTCTTGTTCCAATACCATGCAGTTTTGATGATTATGGCTTTGTAGTATAGTTTGAAGTCTGGGAGTCTGATGCCTCCATTCCCTTCTTTTTTTTTCAGGAGAGCTTTGGCTATTCGGGGTTTTTTGTGATTCCATATGAATTTCATCAATAATTGTTCTATTTCTTTGAAGAATGACATTGAAATTTTGATTGGAATAGCATTGAATCTGTATATTGCTTTTGGAAGGATGGCCATTTTAATAATGTTTATTCTTCCAATCCATGAGCAGGGGATGTCTCTCCATTTCTTTGTGTCTTCTTCTATTTCTTTTAACAGTGTTTTATAGTTTTCTTTGTATAGGTCCTTTACCTCTTTTGTTAGATTTATTCCCAAATATTTGATTTTTTTTGTTTCAATAACAAAAGGGATGGTCTTTTTGATTTCTTCTTCTTCAGATTTATTGTTTGTGTATAGGAAGGCTACTGACTTTTGCGTGTTGATTTTGTATCCTGCCACTTTACTGAACTGATTGATGAGTTGAATTAGCTTTTCTGTGGAGTTTTTGGGGTTCTCTATATATAATATCATATCGTCTGCAAATAGTGATAGTTTGACTTCTTCTTTTCCTATTTGGATTCCTTGGATGTCTTTCTCTTGTCTTATTGCCCTGGCTAGGACTTCCAGTATTATATTGAAAAGCAATGGTGAGAGTGGACATCCTTGTCTTGTTCCAGATCTTAATGGAATTGCTTTCAGCTTTTCACCATTGAGAATGATACTGGCTGTTGGCTTGTCATAGATGGCCTTTATGATGTTGAGGTATGTTCCTTGTATCCCAAGAATTTCAAGGGCTTTTATCATGAATGGGTGTTGCACTTTGTCGAAAGCTTTCTCAGCATCTATTGATATTATCATATGGTTTTTATATTTCTTTTTGTTGATGTGTTGGATAACGTTGATTGATTTTCGGATGTTAAACCATCCTTGTGCCCCTGGAATTACTTATAATTGTTTTCATTAAAAATACTTTATTACTTTAAGTGATAAAAACCGATACAGAGAATTTGGAAAAGAGAGATGGGTAAATCATTCATGATGGTCAAGGTGTTATATTTATTGATTTAGACTACCACTCACATGTATTTTTTAAACAAAATTGAAATAATATATAAGCATTTAGGCATCCTGAAATCATGAAATCACAAACATTTTCTCTGCAGGTAATGCTATTATTCTAAATAGCGTTAATGATAGTGTTTCGTATAAATACACTACACTTTTATAACTATTCGCTATTGTTATGTATTTGGATTTTCTATCTTTTTTGTTTCAAGGATTAATGCTGTAATAAGCATCTATGGACCTGAATCTTTGCCTGAGATGACAATATTTTGGTCTTTTCCAGAGCCCTACTAGGCTGGCTTTTAGGGCTGGAGGAGGAAGACTAATAATGTCCATGGTACAGTAAAGGCTGGATCGTTCAAATGAGGACCTCAGTTCTGTTAGACCTCGCTATTTATGCAAGGCCAGGGAACTTAAAATAGCCTGTCTGCCACAGGTGGTGAAGTTGAACTATTTCTGCCTAACAGTAAACCAGATCCTGTTATAGATGACCCTGACTGCAAGCATCAGCCACATCTATTTTAAGTCATATTGCTAAGTGGAACAGGCGGTTGAAGGAATGTGTTAGAAGTATATTTTCCCTGGTTTTGATAAATCAAAGAGATGGGATCAGGGACAACTAATCCAGAAAATTGAAATACTCTGAAATCATTCTCCCAACAAGGAGGTGGTTTTTTTCTTCAAGGAAACCGAGTAAACTTTGGTAAAACTGGTTTACTGTCTCATAGGACAAAACACATAGTTCAGGGCATATCATCTGTATAATCTAAACCTTACCCAATAACTCCTGAAAAGAAAGGCATCAACATAGCAGCACCATATACTCTAAGTGGTCAAAACAACAACAACAAAATACCCAAAACACAACAGCTTGCTAACTTATGTTTCTAAGTACGAACATATAAGTCATTCCTTACCATACTTCTGTGACCCAGCAAAGAAAGAACGTGTAAGTACAAAGGGTCTCTCCTTCCCTCTAGATCGTTGTATCAGTCCCTTTGCAGTAGCCATTTGCTATAAAATCAAAGACGAAAAATTTCGAAGGATGTTTGGATAAGGGCATTGTGCAGCTATCCCTAGTAAGCTATTTAACATGTAAAAAGTGAACAATAGTTGGGAATGTGAAATGGAAAATAATAACATAAATCTGTCAAATCATTTTTTCATGATGCAATGAAAACTAAACTCCCCTGTTAAAAGAACAGAAATAAATCATACAGTGTTGTAAACCAATGTTACCTCAATAAAAAAAAGAACAGAAAAATTTCTTTGGCTGAAACAACAATGAAATAGTAACTTACAAATAATAAGTTAGAGTTTATTTGGTGCTTATTCTTCCTAGGCATTTTATAACATTTTCTCATATGATCTACACAGCAACCTTGAGATAGATTTCATTGGAAGGAAAAAACATAAACAGATTCAGGAAAGCTGTGACTCGCCCAGGTATATATAAGAAAATTCTCTAAAGCAGTTTGCAGTGATAATAAGAGGCTGTTAGATAGGTAAATACTTACTATTTGAAAACCATACTATATCTAGCCAGTAGCTCCTACTGGAAAATTACCTATTGGTGTTAGATTCTGAAAATAACAAAGAGCCATGGATATAAAGATGGGCAAGTGACTGCCAAGTCTTTTGGATGTGATTGGCAAATGGAAAACAATTCTACCCCCTTCCAGTCAGAAAACTAAGTACTTAAAGGTTTTTTACATATAAAAAGCATACTGAAATTGTATATATGTGCTCCATATCTTACTTCCCTGATATGAATGTAATAGTTATATTTTTAGACATTTGTGAAATTGCAAAACATGTTTTAACTTCTTTGTTTGTGTATAAATACACTATCTACTTTAATAAAAGTTTAGATGTAGTAGCCAGTACCATTTACTAATGGCTCCTGTCAAGGAAGTGTTTATATGTTATAATTAGTCTCACAATATTCAAATACCACCTTCATTCTAGAAGGAAAAGATGCAAAGGGAGAAAATGTCTTAAAGTCTTATTCGTACAACCTAATTTGTGCAACCTCATTGCAGTCATCAGAAAGGACACACAAAGAGAAATGAACAGGAGGGTATGGTTTTACAAAGTAAATACTTTTTCTGTCCAAAAGGTAGGGTGCATGGGTCCTGTTGTCTCCTTTCTGGATGTCTTACCTGATAAAAACCATAGATGTTGTGAAGTTCTCTGTGCTCCCAGTTGCCGTGATGAATGGCATTCTTGTGCATGGTTAGCTCTGGCCCTCTGAAGACGGAGGGCTCATTCATGTCGTTCCAGATGTAGAGGATGTCAGTAGATCCCTATGAAGTAAATCTTGGTCATGATAATACGTCTACAGGGATGATGTTAATGTGATGGCTGCCCCTATTTCTCTTTCCCACTTCATTTACTTACGTTTATTCTCTAGGTGCTGTCCTCTGCTCTACTGCTAGAATAAAAGCTCCACAGGGTAAGGAATTTTGTCTGTTTTGTTCATTGATAAATCCTAACCACCAATAATAGTACCTGGACTGCAGAAAGTTCTCAATAAGTATTTCCTGATGAATGAACGAATGTTCCACCCTATTGTGTGTGAAATACATATTGCTCAGCAAGTTTACTCTGAGGCCTAACATGGAGAACCCCTATAGGAAAGGCTGTGAATCATAATTAGGCTCTACATCATCCATGATATGCCACAACTCTTAAGTAGGGGTAATCATGGCTGTGCCTGATAAGGTTCTGTCTTCTCCACAATATGTTGAGAGATTTGACAGCTAAGATACTGCTTATTAGCACCACCTATTAGCTTGGGTCCTACATAGAACCGTTCGCTTTAAAGTGGGAGGGGACAGTTGAGTCATCTCGTTAATGAGGTGTTGCCTCCCTTATGGAGAAACCCTGGTGCCTCAGCATTTGACTCAACAGCTATAATGTTGGACCCTTAGGCAGCTCATTCCATTATTTTCTGAAAATTGTGCTCCTTGTAACATCCCCACACAGGGCCTAGCTTGCCTTCTAAGATAACACGGAAAACAACTGCTGACTCCCCCACATGACAGTCTTTCAAATGCTTGGAGGTGGCTTACATGTTTCCTTTGAACTCTTCCTTCTATTTCTAAACATAGGTACTTCTCTAAACAAGAATATATGGTTTCCAAATAGTTAACATTCTTGACTGTCCTTCTTAAGCACCCTCTAAGACAGGGGTTGGTAAACTTTTTCTGGAAAAGTCCAGACAATAAATATTTTCAACTTTACAGGCTATAGGCTCTATTTTTCAATAACTCAGCTCTGTTATCATAGTGTGAAAGCAGCCATAGACAATATGGAAATAAATGAGCATGGCCATATTTACCTCAAGGTTTATCTTTGCTCTAAGTTGTCTTTTGTGTCCTAATACATGATGATCAGAAACTAGAGTTTAGTGAATAAAAGATGGAGTTGGGGAAGCAACAGCTGAGTTCAAATCGTAGGTCTTCCACTTACTTCATAGGTAAATTTTGGTTTTTAGACTTGTCCATGCCTCAATTTTCTGATTGTGGGGTTATTTCATTATAGTTCAAACTTCTGAGGGGTTAATGTGAAGATCAAACAATGCACATAAAGTGCTTAGCAAAGTGCTTGGGACACAGCAAATACTCACTTTATATTAGGCATCATATTTATATCATAATAATTGGCTGAAAACAGTGATGTAGATGTGGCCTCTTTAGGTTTTTTAGGTGATTCTTTAAAGTATAGCTGACCTACAACATTATCTTAGTTTCAGGTATACAACATCATCATTCAACCTTTACAGCTGTGATTCTTATAAATGATACTAAGAATTGATTTTTTATTATACCTCACTTTTAGTGACATTTATACTTTGTAAGCTATTTCTATATATATCATTTCATTATTTTTAATTTCATTATTTTAAAGTAGTTACAGAATACTACTTTACATAAATATATATATCAATTTGGAAATATGAATTTCTATTTTAAAGTACATTGATATGTCACAGAGCCTGTTATAACAGAGCTCAAAATGACTACTTTTGTGCATTTAGTAACAGACATGGCATCTTTCCTGGCACCACCAATTTCTGTAATATGGTTGCCATCCTTGCCTTTTCATACAAGTATTACTTATCAAGAGCTATTTGGGGCCTCCCTGGTGGCGCAGGTGGTTGAGCACCGTGCTGTGAAGCTGTCTGCAGCCTCTGCAGCGCTGGTTTGATCCCCGCCGGCCGGCTGGCGAGGGTCCCACATGGCGCAGCAGACCTCTCCTGTCGCTCCCGCTGCTCCCCTCAGCAGTGTATTTCATCAGTCTGCCTGTTCTGTTCCCCGCTCTGTCTCTGGTGAATCCTCTCACCCTCCCGCGCATCTGGCCTGTACCCCGGTTCTTGTATAAATAAATAAATAAAAGAGTTATTTGATGAAGTAAAGTAGCTATAATCAATTACTTTCCCCCTTCTTTCACCCTTTGAAGTAACTAGGAAAGAGCAATAGAAAAAAACAAACAAACCTGATAAGCAGAGAAAGCAAAAAGACCAGAGTACCACTCTCTGACCTTGGGATTGGTGAAATCCAGGTAAGAAGAGAGACCTGCAGAAGCAGAATAGATAGCCTGTTAGGAATGATGGTCCTGATGGTAAGATGTGTTGAAAAAGAAGATAATTGGATGTGAATGCTGGATAATCAATGGGTACCTTATAGCAAACGTAAAAGCTGCTACAGTGGCATGAAGCAAAGGAGGGCAATTCTGGGCTCCAGTGACAATCACTAGATCTTTCAATCTCGGAGGCCCAGGGAAATGGCAGTTAACAAACGTCAAGACTGAACCTGCCCCTCACTAATGGCATAAGATAGTCGAAATAAGAATGGTAGAGGACAGAGAAGTGTTAATACGAGGTATGACAGGGATGGAATGCATAGGATTTCTCTACAGGGCACGGATTGTCATAGAGTGTGATAGCACTAGAGAGTCCTGTGATATGAGAGAATGGTGATTTTTATTCTTTTGTCCTTGAGCACTTTCTGCAAGGCTTTAAACTAATAGTTTCTGAAATGAAGAATCCAGAGTTGCCAGGGGCAGCTGAGGTCACTCATCTAAGTCTGGGAATCACAACTCTGGGCTAAAAGGCAAAGAAGGGTCCCAGGGCGGGAGACTGCAGAGCCACTTTTGTTTTTCTCCTCCTCTCTATTCCCATTCACTGGCTTTGTATTTTTAGTTGCTTAGAGAAATAGCACGTCACTGAACTTGGCTTATTTTTCATTTGCTCACTGATAAATGTATATAAAGCATACTGTACCAGGTATTATGAAAGATACAGAAGAAGGCAATACCATTTCTTTCTTAAAGGCTCTTAAAATGTATAAAGAGGCACCTACAAAGAATAGAACGATGGGTGTGTGACCTTCATTAGTGGGGACTAAACAAGTAGAAATAATAAATGGATACAGTGGTATCTTACCAGGCCAGCAGACCCCTTCAAAGTCTCCCCCTTCATGATTCCTCACAAAGAAGCCCTGTTCTTTGGCCTCAGCGTATACTGAGTAGTTGGCATCAATCTTGATGTGGGGGTCACTAATGACGACCAGCTGTCAGGATAGAAAGAGTTGAAGATCTTATCAGTTCATGTGAGTCACCATAGTTCTGAGCTCAAATTTTACTCAGAAACTACTACTACTAGTATATTCAGATATTTTAGGCACCAATAAGATCTTGTAACTTTTTATGTGCTAATGGAATATAGATTGATATCAAAACCAGGCCAGTGCTTTTTCATAAGTATTGCTGTCCAACCAATATGTGCTCATAAGGTAGCATTTAGGAACTTCTGTCTGTGGTGCTGGATGCTAGACATAAAGGATTAAGCAGGCAGGGTCCCTGCTCCCTAGACAACTAAGGCTAAGATAACACTGACAAAAGCAAACAAAGAAAGTAAGAGAATGGTATTAAAAACAAACAAACAAAACCTCCCAAAACCCAATGCTACAGGTGTACTGAAGAAGGAAGTTTGAGCAAAGCTGTGATTACAGGTCCATGACTACAGTGTTGTTCTAGCACCTCTCCCTGCCTTCCTTGCACTCTTGCTTCCACCTAGCCGAGGGTCTCCCCACCACTTTATTTGGCTAGAACATCCTTCCTCATCTCTATTTTAAAATCAAGACTACATTCTAATTCTCCACTGTATTTAAATTTACATAAATTTAAATTTACATAAATTTAAATTTACGGTAAATACACATAAAATTTACCATCTTCATTATTTTAAGGGTACAGCTCAGTGGTATTAATGTATTCTTATTGTTGTGCAACCAAACTCCAGAAACCTCTTCATTTTGCAAAACTGAAACTCTATACCCATTAAAGAGCAACTTCTCAGTCCCTCCTCGCCTCAGACCCTGGCAACTATCATTCTACTTTTGTCTCTATTATTTTGACTAGGCATTACAAATGAGTGAAATTATATAGTATTTGTCTTTTTTGTGACTGGCTTATTTCACTGGCATAATGTCCCCAAGGTTCATTTATGTGGGGGCATGTATCAGAATTCCCCCCCTTTTTAAAGGCTGAATAATATTTCAGTTATGTCTATACCACACTTTGCTTATACATTCATTTGTTTGCTTCCACCTTCTGACTATAGTAAATAATGTTGATATGAACACAAACTTACAAATATCTGCTTGAGTTCCTGCTTTCAATTCTTTTGGGTATAGACCCATAAAAGGTAATTTTACTTTTAAATTTTTGAGGAACCATCATAATATTTCCCAAAGTGGCTGCTCCATTTTACTTTCTCACTGTCAGTGCTCAAGTACTTTAACTCATTTTCTGGTTTTTTGCAGTATCCATCCTGATGAAATGAAGTAACAGCTCATTGGGGTTTGGATTCATATTTCCCTAACGATTAGGGATGTTGAGCATCTTTTCCTGTACTTGTGTTTTTTTGTGTGTCTTCTTTGAAAAAAATGTCTATCGAGTCCTCTGCCCAAATTTTAATCAGGTTGACTTTTTGTTGCTGAGGTGTAGTTCTTCACAGATTCTGGATATTAACTCTATTCAAAAACTTTTACTATCTCTACTGCATACAGAGCAGCCAGCAAGTTCAGATTCTTCAAGTCTTGTATGCACCTTATTTTCCTGTCAAACTAGCCTGTGTGTTGTTTTCTGAACACCACTGGGTATTCTAGTCTCTGACTGCACTGCCTTCTCTCATTCTCCCCTTCTCCATTAATTGGAGACACATCCTTCAGGGCTCATCTGAAAAGTCCCTCTGCCACTAAACAGCTGAGTCCAGCAGGCTGCAATCTTCTCATTCTGCCCATACCCTGACCTTTCTTAGCCTAGTATGTGACCATCCCATGTTGCCATCGTTTTTACTTCCTTTCCCCTCACTCACTATAAGACCCTGATGAGTTCATCTCCTCATTCCCTTCAGCATAAGCACAACATCTTGAACATTTGAAGAACTCAATAAGTAACTGCTTATAAGGACATAGATTCTGAAGTCAGGCAGATCATGGTTCAGAATCTGCTACTTTTTCACGGTGTACTTCTGTGCAAAACATGTAATCCTTCCTTTCTACATTTGAAAAACAGGGTAACGTCCAGTACAGACTGGGTGGAATAATGTGTTTACCATACCACAGCATGTGCTTGATAGACGGGAACTGTGTATTTATGGGGAAATTGTGAGTTAACAGGATTGGCTCCAACTTCCTTCCACCTGTGAAAAGTCCAGAGATCAAGGCAGTGGGTTGAAAGGCGACTTTAAGTGCAGGGAGATGAACCCCAGGGAACCATTTACATGATTGATATGGGCTTTCCTTTTTCTCACTCCGTTTTCTTCTCATGCTCGCTCTTCATTATAGCTAGTACACGACCACCACACCTGCATACACACCCTTCCCCCGCCCCATTTTCTATGTTAATTCTTTCCTTGAAGGAAAGAAGGAATTTGTTGGGAAGCACGCAGGGAAAAAATGATATAATAAAGAGTCGGACTCTTTGATGTTTAACTGGTGAGAACTTTTTAGCTCCACCATTCCCCCTTACCCTTCTGGCCCATATCTATGCAAGCTGATAAAGAAAGCCCTGGTACTCTCTCCTTTAGTCCCAGCAGGAAGTTCAAACCCTGTAAGCACCAGCCCCCACACAGGAATCCTTACCCCAGACCCACCTCTACCCACTATAAAAGTTGAGCGAGTCACCTTTCCTGTCTCTCTCAAGCCATTTCAAAGTAGTTTGGGAGAAAACCTTATTAAGTAACTAGTTAGTCTTTTCAGACCTTCTTGGTACTAGTGTGATGCCATCAATCTTGACATTATAACCAAATTTTGCATGAGGGTGACCACAGCAGGTGGAATTGAGTACGAGTTTCCTCATCCTCATGGGGATCTCAGCAATTAAGGCAGGGGAGGATGGCATCACACTTTTCACCACTGTTGTTCTCTTACCACAGTTACAATTATATTTATTTATTTTTTAAGATTTATTTATGCATACAAGAACTGGGGTATAGGCTAGAGATGCGGGGGGTGAGAGGAGTCACCAGAGACAGAGTGGGGAACAGAACAGGCAGACTGACTGAAATACACTGCTGAGGGGAGCAGTGGGCAAGACAGGAGAGGTCTGCTGCGCCATGTGGGTAGCTCCCTGGCTGGTCTGGGATTGAACTTGTGCTGCAGAGGCTGTGGATAGCTTCACAGTGTTGTGCTTTACCCCTTGTGCCACCAGGGAGGCCAAGTTACAATTATATTTAAAGGCACTATTTCCATAACCATTTTTTTATCAGGTGGTTCTTGTGCACTAGTGTGTTTGTAAAAATTAAAGGCTGCTTTGTAATTACAAGGTTCAGAAGAGTTGGCTTATTTTACCTTACGGTTTTTGCTCCTGAGCAGCTCTTGCATCCCTTTGGGGTTTGGGAATCTTTTCTTGTCCCAGGTGAAGTACCTTTTGCCCTCAGTGTGCTCTATGTCCAGCCACATGACGTCGTAAGGAATGTCGTGGTCATCAAATCCTTCATCCACTGCTTTGACATCCTGCTCATCTTCATAGTTCCAGCGGCACTGATGGTACCCCAAGGAAAAAAGAGGGGGCATGGCTTGTGTGCCTAAGAGAGGAAAACGACAACTGAGCCAACTACCTCCACAATGATAATTATATATTTGATAAACATTCCCTGGATGTCTGCAGGGCACTAAGCACTAAGCTTGGTACTTAGAATATCAAGAAATTGACAGTTTGGCTGAAGAGGCAGGTGTGTAAATAATATGCCCTGTTCTGAGGTACAACTGCTATGTCAAAGGTATCATCCTAGTGCTGTGGGAGCACAGAGGGATTAATAAATTCTGCCTTCACTGAAGTGCATAGGGTTTTGAAAGGCTTCTTGGAAGTGGTAACACTGATTTGGACATTGAAGAATAAGCAAGAATATACCAGACAGGGAGAATGAATAGAATATTCAGGCACAAGGAATAGAAAGGTGCAGAGGCAGAGAAGTTCAAGATAGGCTATGGGAAAAATAAACATTCCAGGGTGATTATATTGTGAGAGAGACCAAAAGAAGATGTAACTGGAGAGGGTTTATTTGGAAAGGGCCCTGCAGTCAGGCTTAGAAACCTAGCAAAACACAGATAGCCAAAGGTCACCCAACAGGGAGTTCTGTCTCCAAAGTTAGAGACAGGGATCCACATAAAGAAACAGAACAAGATGATTTCTGAGAAAATAGGGACAATGCAAGAACCAAAATAATCATCAAACCATTATCATTAGCATCTCCAAGGAGATGAAAAAAGACATTTGTACCCATAAAATAGGACTAGGTTAGCAGATTACCTTAAAAAACTAAAAATGAAAATACTGTGTGGCCCCGGAAGCCCACTCTTGGGCATCGATCCAAAGAACATGTAACCATCAACTCAGAAAACTATATGCTCTGCAGTGTTTATGCAGATGGCTTTTAACAGCTAGGACATGGAAATAGCCCAATTCCCTGCCTGAGAATTGGATGAGAAAATGGGATATAGCTACACAATGGAATACTACTCTTCTCTTGTGATCCTAGAGATAATTTTATTTCCATCCTTCCAATTTGGATGCTTTTAATTTCTTTCTTTTTTCTTTCTTTTTGGCCTAATTGCTTTGGCTAGAATTTCCAGCACAATCTACAATAGCAGTGGGGGAAAGAGGGCACATTGTCTTGTTTCTGATGTTAGGGGGAAGTTTGCAGTCTTTCACCAAGTATGTCATTGGCCGTGGATATTTCATAAATGCCTTTCATCACATTAAGGAAGTTTCCTTCTATTTCTAGTCTTCTCACTTTTTTATCCTAAAATAATGTTGCATTTTGTTGTCTGCTTTTTTTGCATGAATTGAGATCTTTTTTATTCATTTTTCAAAACAAATTTTGTGTAGAAGAACTGGAATGTAGACCAGAGGTGCTGGGGGTGAGAGGATTCACCAGAGATAGAATGGGGAGCAGAGCAGGTGGTTCTACTGAAATACACTGCTGAGGGGAGCAGTGGGGAAGACAGGAGAGGTCTGCTGTGTCATGTGGGTTAGCTCCCTGGTGGGGAATCCCAGTCAGGCCATTGATGACAGCGCTGAGACTTAACCCCTAGGCCACCAGGGGGCCCCCCAAGATATTTTTTCAGATGAAATGCTTTAGTTCTAAAGCTATTGTTAAGTTTTAATGAAGAATAGAACATAGGAAAGTCAAGTTGGGATATATGTCATGTGATAACCCAGGGGTTAAAGATGTTAAAGAAGGCAAGTATTAAGAGTTAATACTTGGAAAGGAGTTCTAGATTTAGTACAATATTTAAACAAGCTGACTGGGGAGAATGGCACATATTAAAAAAACTAGCAACAACAAATGCTGGCGAGGGTGTGGAGAAAAAGGAACTCTTCTGCACTGTTGGTGGGAGTGCAAACTGGTCCAACCACTGTGGAAAGCTGTGTGGAGATTTCTGGACCTACTAAACATAGAGCTTCCATATGATCCAGCAATTCCACTCCTAGGTATTTACCCAAAGGACACAGAAACATCAATTCCAAAGAACACCTGCACCCCTATGTTTATAGCAGCACTGTTTACAATGGCTAAGCTTTGGAAACAACCCAAATGCCCAAAAATAGATGACTGGATCAAGAAGATGTGGTCCATATATACCATGGAATATTACTCAGCATTCAAAAAAGATAAACACATGCAATTTGCAGCAACATGGATGGCGCTGGAAGGGATCATGCTCAGCGAAATAAGCCAAAAAGAAAAAGAAAAATACCGGATGGTCTCACTCATAGCAGGAATCTAGAAAACTTAAATAAGGGACCAGGAAAATGAATAACTATAAGAAAGTGAAAATCAAAATGAACAAAAAACTATGAACCAGAGACACTTTTAGGGGGGCGGGGGCGGGAGGGGAGGGATTGGAGTCAGAATGGGGGGGCTGCAATTGTATGGGGAATATAACAATAAAATTAAAAAAAAAAAAAGAAAGAAAAGAAAAAAAAATAAATAAATTAAAGGCCAAAAAAAAAAAAATAAAAAAAAAAAATAAACAAGCTGACTGGGATAAGGGGAAGGCAAGGAAATGCTTGCTTCTTCCAAAGCTTGGGTACATTGTTTATAAATTCTACATGGTATACAACACATAACTGACAGTGAGGATATATGGGCTACAGTATCTATGACAAGAAGCTAGCACTTCCACATGCAAGTACCGGTAAGGTATGAATACTGCTTGAAGACATCGGAAGGTGTAGGTCCTGTCAGCAGGAAAACATCAATGATTCCACTCTCGGACATCCAGTGCACGTCAGTTCGAGATCTCACCTTTTGTTTAGCAGCAACTGGGCCCATCTGGGTCAGTGCGTACTAGAAAAGGAATGGAATGAATGAATGAAAAGATTCCCTGTATCCTACAACACCCATCCATATGTAAGTAAAAGCCTGTTCCCGTAGATACCATCAGACTTAGGTGGCAGAGAACTGCCACTACAAAGCCCAGAATTATGAGTACACTTCACTGGTTTGGTTTCTTCTGAAAGTTTGACATGCAGCCATGCTCCATAGCTCACCTCTACTTCAGGCTCTGTATTGATCTCCACTAATGTTTCTGAGGCATTCAGCCAGAAAATACCTAGAGTCCTGCCCAGTTTGTGGGCCAGGAGATAAGGCACTGAACCGTAAATGCCCATTTTATCATGTATTTTATATCCATAGACATCCAGGTTATAAAGACGGTAAACATCCCCATCACTGAAACACACAAATAAGGATTATCATCAGTTACCACCACAACTATATTATTAGTGAATAGACCAGTTCCCTGGTGTCCTATGCATCTTTCAAGGTTCAATTTTACCACCTCCCTAAATACTTCCCCTCTCAACCTGAGTGACATGAACTTTGATTCCCTTGGCATCTCCTTATGTGACATTTGACACATGCATGATTTCCTATTTTGGATAGATTCTGAATATCTTTTGTGAGGGGAAGCCTGTTTCCTGTGAATCCTCCCCAATAGAATATAAACATCACTGACAAATTTTGTACATGCCTCTCTGGTACTCAAACAAGGGGTAGTATCCTATAATGCCTCACCGTGCTGGATGGGAAAAGATCAGGAATTGAATTGGGGTGGGGACACAGCTTTTGGGTTTGAGCAAGAGAAGCACAGTTTTGATGCATTTATCACAGTGTCCACCTGTGTCTGGACTTGGCAAACTTGCTCAAACTGGTTCTCTTTGATTTTACTTCCTCTTAGTCTGATGCATTTGGAATTTGTCAGTAATTTTCATTTGACATTATCTTGCTGAGGAGAAACAAGGTTACATGAGATGCCATGCTTTTCCCAGTCTCTGGCTCATTGTCCTTTTTTTTTTTTTCATTAAAGTCTTTTTCTAGGTCAGTGTATTTTCATGACATAGTCTGCCAGGGTTCTGCAGAAAGGCCTTGAGAGGTGAAAGCAAAACCACAGGGGTGGCATGATACTCTCCTCACTGTTTCAACCACAGTAGCTCATCTTTTTACATATATATCTTACTTTTTTTAAAGTTCAGCATTAACATTTTTATAACTACCTGATTTTTTTTTGCCACAAGATAAAATAAAAATAAAAAACCACTGCTTTGGGTGATCACCCAAGGAAAGTTCTTAAAGATCCGTAAGCAACATCAAGGAGGAAAAGGCTAGGAGCTTATTAGCACTGGCTCAGCCATTGTCTTTTAAACATTTTCAATCCAGAAACCAGAGCCTCTTATAAGAATTCTTGTTTTCACTTTACCGAGTATTTTTCAGTTGGTGTGACTCTGCATGTTGCGGGATCCCGTAGAGATGCTCAAATCCATGCAAGGAAAAATCCAAACCGATGGAGGTAGGACCTGTAGGCACCAGGACACTGACTGAGTTTTTCTACTTAATGGGACAATCAATTATTCAGGTAACTGTGAGTGTCCCAAGATGACTGGATTAGGGGCTGAGAGCCGTGAGCTCGCCCTGATCAATCAGCAGATCATGTATGCTGACTCCTTAAGAGGTTATATTCAGGCATTGTAAGGACACAGAAGTAAACAAGGCAAAGTCCTGGTCAGTTATGAGTTACGTTTCTATAGCTGTGTACTGAAGCTTTCTGTGTATGTAAGCTTTCTGTGTAAGGTTTTAGGTTTTTTTCCCTAATACAGATTTTCCTGACATATATTGCATACATCTTTGCTGTGAGAGAGCAAAGGATACTGATCAGTTTTAATCTTTGCTAGATGGAAGACCGTGTGTCATCTGCCAGATCATTTATCCCGAATGTATACACAGGCCATATTGTCAAGGGCACCAGGTGGATTCTGGCTTTTCACAGTACCCCCTTCCCTGTGATTATAAATATATATATATATATATTTTCTTTAGCCAAAGACAAAATCCTTTATTTAATAATTTACTTTAGAGACTAAAATTCACTCTTAGGTAAAAGTATTTGACATTAAATGGTCTTTATTTGGAGAAAGGGGGGTCTATAGAGAAGGTAAGAAGGATTATGATGTTATAAAAAAAAAAAAGGAGAGCCTGCGGGCTCCCCTACTTGTAAATTTGGGGCATATTTCAAATCCTTTTCCTTATACGAGGCTTAGATATAGATGCCAGAACAGGGATTCTAAAGGAGTTGGGGGAAGACCTGTTATTTTACAAGGTAGGGAGGAAGCAGGAAAGTGTCTTTCCAGTTACATAAACCTCCAGTATCTGAAAGGCATCTCCTAAAGAGACAAACTTCCTTCCAGACCCCTACCCCATCCTGTCAGTAAACCTAGTGAGAAATGTCAAAGATGGTCATGGGATGCCTATGTGAACATGAAGTTTGAAAAAGGTTGAGAACCACTGGCTTGGAAAGTTGGGGCTGATGGGCTCTGGAACTTGGTGACATCATTTCAATCTCATAAAAATAGAATGTGGAATTTGCAGCTGGGTGATCTCCTAGATCTAGTGTAAGCAGCATGCTGACCCAGACACTTCCACAAGACCATGAACTCTATGAGGCCTGCATTTCTCTACACTTCCCACAGAAGGTATACAGCCACATTTTTCTGTTGCAATGCATTATCCAAGAACAGGATACCCAAATCTGAGATTTCATCAAATACCATCCAAAAATTAACAATAAAACAAGAAAATAATAAAATAAAAAAGACCAAAAAATCTGAGATTTGAGTTCACCTTATAGAAGTCACTTGTTTAGGTGCCAAAGCTCAAGGGACATTTAGATAATGACATTTAACTATTTTGGAACAATATGATTTAACACTATACCAGTTTCAATTTTACCATTAGCTTTGATATCCACAAATTTTCCAAATTTCTCTTCCCATAGATCTAGAGCATCTTGATTTTCCTGTTGGAATGGAAAAAAGAGCAAATAGAGTTTATTAATTGCAACAAGGATTACTATAATAGCATATTTTATATGGATTGTTAAAAAACTGGAGTGAGGGAGCCTCGCCGGTGGCTCCAGCAGGTTGAGCGCAGCGCTGTGAGGCTGTCTGCAGCCTCTGCAGCAAGGGTTTGATTCCCGGCCAGCCAGGGAGATACCCACATGCACGGCAGACCTGTCCTGTCTTGCCCACTGTTCCCCTCATTAGTGTATTTCAGTCAATCTGCCTGTTCTGCTCCCTGCTCTGTCTCTGGTGAATCCTCTCACCCTCCCACGCCTCTAGCCTGTACCCCAGCTCTTGTATAAATAGATGAATAAATCTTTAAACAAACAAAAAAAAAAACCTAGAGTGAGAAAACTATAATCTTTCAAAAGACCAGTTTATGGTATTAACAAATGTTAAAAAATCAAATCTATTAAGAAAACATGTATATTCTGAATAATGCTAATTTTCCCTGTGAACTAAGCTGATGTGAATATATTTTTTATTGTGGTAAAATATACATAAAATTTGACCATTCTTAAGTCTATGTTTAATGGCATTAATTCACCCTGTACAGCAACCATTACTATCTGTCTTTGGAATTTTACATCTGCCCAAACTGAACCTCGGTACCCATTAAACGATAGTCCCTTATTCCTCCAACTCCTGGCAATCATCATTCTACTTCCTGTCTCTGAACTTGACTACTCTAGATATCTCATTTAAGTGGAATCATATAGTATTTGTCCTTTTGTGATGGGCTTATTTCACTTAGTATAATATCTTCACTATACTAGGTTGTTTCACTCATGGAGAGACTGACAGAATTTTGTTCAATGATACAGATTGTCATCTATTTTGTAGTATGTGTTGGAATTTCCTTCCTTTGTAAGGCTGACTATAATTTATCATCCTGGTGACCATAGCAACTATCAAGGCTCCTTTGAAATTGCACGTGGTTTTGATGAAGAAAAAATTTCTGGAGTGTACATTTCTCATATTTTAGCCAAAAAATCTTTTTCTCCTTATTTAAAAAAATTTCTTTTTATTTTTATTGAGGTAACATCATGATTTAGAGGCATAGGGTCTCCCCCTTCATGTGCAAAACAATCTTTTAAAAAAACAATCAGACCATTCTTTGCTGCTTATCATCTTTCCATAGTTTTCCTTTGCTCTTAGGATAAAGTCTAAAAAGGTTAACATGTTCTAGAAGAATGTAAGCCCTATGATTATTAGGGAAGTTTGATTTGTTCAATGATCTGTCACCAAAATCTATTCTCTAGGAGGTGCTCAACAAGTATTTGTTAAATAAAAGAATTATTCCAAGACTTTTCACAGAATTGCCCCTGGCTAACACACTAGCTTGTTACATACATGCTTTGCTTTGCTTTCTCCTAACAAAAGATAATTTATATAAAATTTCTCAAGTGTGAACTTTCTGACCTCAATGTCTTTGACTATGGAAAGACATTTGGAATATTCTCTATCTGGAATATTCTTTACCCAGCTTTTTGACAGGCATCAGGCTCAGCTTTAACATTCTTTCCATTAGGAGGGTTTTCCTAACTCTCAACTTGGTCAAATTCCTTGCTGTGTCCTTTGACAGAACCCTTTATAATACTTCTCATGCAGTAATTACTTAGTGTCTGTCTTTCCAAGCAGATTCCAAGTTTCATGGGGACAGGTTGGGATCTGTTTCATTCACAAATGATTCTCCTGTCTAAGTATAACTTACTTGCCTGGCATAAAGCAGGCTCTCAGCAATTTTATATTTTTTGAATGAATGAATACATAAATGACCAAATGAATGAAATAATCAATGAGATATTAAGGCAAGCAAGAGACAGTGCTTGCCTTACTGATTTACAACCTGTAAATCAGCCATAATTTACATGTAATAGAGCATTTAACAATTACTCATCAGTAGTAGAAGGGAGGAAAAGAGCCAATTATATGCCACATAATGATGATGATGGTGTAAAAGATTAAAAAGAAAAGAAAAGTTGCTCAATCTGGATTACCTGACAGGTGTCAGTAGATGCATCCTCCTCATGTTCTTTGGTAGCTCTGTTTCAACATAAAATTGTTTCACTCACAGCATGACTGACAGAATTTTGTTCAAGGATACAGATTTTCATTTGCAACTTTTGACACACATAAATTATATACTTTAACTTATTAAAAATAACTTCATTATAAAAATAAAAATTTATAAAATTGAACATTTGATTTCTTACAAAAATGAAAATATATTAGAATTTTCTTGACACTTTAAAAATATTTTTTATCAGTTCTTTTGTTATAAATGTAATACATGCTCATAATACTTAAAACAAGTAAGCAATAGAATTTTCTCTTCATTTATTACCCTAGTACAGAGCAATAGATGTACTGTCTTTCAGAATGACTGTGACAACTTATTTTCTTAACCACAGTTGTTTTTGAGTGCTCATTTCTCCCCATTCTTAACAATATTGATCTTTTATCAATCTTTTGACTCTTTGTCAATCAAATTTTAAAAAAGATGATGCATTTCAATTTGTATTTCTGTGGTCATGAATGAGGTAGACTACCTTTTTATACATTAAATGGTATTTTTATTTCTTCTGTGAATTTTCTATTCAGATTCACTACACATTAATTTTTTTTACTGTACAGTGTGTTTGTAAAGAATTTAAAGAATCATACTAAAATGAACAACTATGGATCCATTGGAAGCATAAGCTGCAGAAAAATCTTGTTCCTTGGGAGTTTCTGTGTGCTGCTCTTCAAATGCATATGTCTATTCCCACACCCTTCAGAGTAACACTTTACTAAATTTTGTGTAATAGCTATCTCTTATGGTTTTTAAAAATATTATTCTCACATGTGTAAGCAACCCCATATATCTATTATTTGGTTTTGCCTTAAAAAATCTTTCATACAAATAGAGAGATACTGCATATATTTTTTGTATTTTTTTTCACTCATTCTTAAAATTTTTGATATCATGTTGTTAATATGTGCTAATATGCTGCAGTTTGCTTGTTCTTTTCTCACTGAGTTAAGCTTTTTATATCATATATTAATTTTTGGCTTTTATATACATTTAACATTTTTCATTAGTATGTTGCCTTTTAATTTTTTAAAAATCAATACTTTATTTATTAGAGCAGTTTTAGGTTAACAGCAAAATTGAGCAGAAAGCAGAGTTCCCACATACTCATTGTTCCCACACATGTAGTCTCCCCCATTATCAACATCTCACATGAGAGTGGTACACTATCAACTAACATCCATAGTTTACATTTGGGTTCACTCTTGGTGTTATGTTTTCCATGGGCTTTGACGAATGTATGATGTCATATAGCTATCATTGTGGTATCATACAGAATATTTTCACTGACCTAAAAATCTTCTGTTCCTTGCCTAGTCGTCACTCTGTTTCCTTAGTCCCTGCAACTACTAATCTTTTCACTGTCTCCAGAGTTTTGTCTTTTCCAGAATGTCATATAGTTGGATTCACATAAAATGTACTCTTTACAGGATTGGCTTTCTTCACTTGGTAAAAACATTTAAGGTCCTCCATGTCATTTCAAGGCTTGTTTAGCTCATTTTCTTTAAGGCCAAGTAATAGTCCATTGTCTGGATATCCCACAGTTTATCTGTTTACTTACTGAAGGACTTCTTGGTTGTTTCCATGTTTTGGCAATTAATAAAGCTGCTAAAAATACCTATATGCAGATTTTTTTGTGTGGACATAAGGTTTTTATTTTATTTTTCAATTTATTTTTATTTACTTTTTATTGAAGTACCATTGCATGGTATAATTTCAGGTATACTTCATTGAAAATATATGCATATACTATATTAAGTTCACTACTAAAAGTCCAGCTCTACCTTTCATCATACAATTGACCCCTTTGTCCTGATGATTTAGGCCCCCTTACTTTCCTCTTTCTCTTCTGGTAACCACTAATTTTTCTTATAGTTCAAAAGGTTTATCTTATTTAATTTATCTGTTTCTTTGTTTTCTCTGTATACCACATATGAGTGAAATCATATGGTATGTGCCTTCCTCCATGTGGCTCATTTCACTAGTATAATACCTTGTAGATCCATTCATGTTGATGGGATTTCATCTTTTTAGTAGCTGAATAATATTCCACTGTGTATATATACTCTATGCCTTCTTTATCCACTTGTTAGATGATGGGTTATTCCAGTTCTTGGTTATTATAAATATGCTGCAATGAACATGGGGGTACATATAATTTTTGGAAGTAGTGTTCTTTATTCTTTATGTAAATATCCAGAGGTTGGATTTTCAGGAATTTGCATACTGCCTTTAATATTGGCTGTACCAATTTACATTTTCACCAACAGTGTAACATTCTCTGTAACATTTCTTACTTCTTGTCTTTTGGAGAACATCTATTCTCACAGGTGTGATGGGATATCTCACTGTTGTCTTGATTTACATTTCCTTGATAATAAGAGATGATAAACATCTTTTCAAATGCTTGTTGGTCAGCTGTATGTCTTTGTAGGGGAAGTGTTTATTCAGACCTCTTCCCATTTTTAAAAAATTTATTTATGCCTACAAGAACTGGGATACAGGCCAGAGATGCGAGGGGTGAGAGGATTCACCAGAGTAAGAGGGGGGAACAAAACAAGCGATTGACTGAAATACACTGCTGAGGGGAGCAGCAGGCAAGACAGAAGAGGTCTGCTGTGCCATGTGGGTCACCTCCCTGGCCAGCCGGGGTTAGAACTCTTGCTGCAGAGGCTGTGGATAGCTTCCATAGTGCTGTGCTTAACCTCTTGTGCACCAGGAAGGCCCATCTTTTCCCAATTTTTCATTGACTTTTTTTTTTTAGTGTTGTTTTATGAGTTCTTTATATATTTTGCATATTAACCCCATTAGACTCATGATGTACAAGTATCTTCTCCCATTCAGTAGGATAGCTTTTCATTTTGATTAAAATTTCTTTTGCCGAAGATTTTTAGAAATGCAGTTCCATTTTGTTTATTTTTGCTTTTGTTTCCCTTAATATTGACATCGAGTTCCCAAGCACATCTCTAAACTGATGTCAAGGAGTGTATCACCTATGTTTTTTTCTTGTACATAAATTTTTACTTCCTTGGATTAAACACTAAGGGATACAATTGCTGGACGCATGGTAAGAATGTTTACTTTTGTAAGAAACTGTCCAACTGTCTCCCAGGGTGGCTATATGACTTTGTATTCCCAGCAGCAAAGAAAGAGGAGTCCCCATTTTTCCATATACTTGCCAGCATTTGGTAGTGTTACTGTTTTGGATGTTGGCCATTCAAATAGATGCATAACAATTAAAAAAAAAAGATACTGTTTTAATTTGCAATTCCCTAATGACATGATATTGAACATCTTTGCATTTGCTTAACTGCCACCTGTTAAGATATCTGTTCAGGTCTTTTGCCCATTTTTAAATTTGGTGGTTCATTTTCTTACTGAATTTTAAGAGTTCTTTGTATATTTTGAGTAGTAGTCCTTTATCAGATGTGTATTTTGCAAATATTTTTCTGGCTTGTCTTCTAGTGCTCTTGACATTGTTTTTCACAGGCCAGCAGTTATTACTTTCAATGAAGTCCAGCTTATCAGTTATTTCTTTCATAGATTGTTATTTTGGTGTTGTATGTGAAAAACATCACCATACCCTAAGTTATCTAAACTTTCTCCTGTTCTAGGAGTTTGCATTTTAGATTAATGTTTTTGCATACAAATGTCCAATTGTTCCCGAATCATTTGTTGAAAAAGCTATCTGTGCTCTATTGTATTGGTTTCACTCTCATGACAAAGATCTATCTGTTCACTATATTTATATGGGTATATTGTTGGGGTCTGTATTTTATTCCATTGATATATTTGTCTTTTTATTCACCCATACCTGTTTTGACTATTGTTGCTTTAGGGGAAGGATGTTATTTGAGGGCTTGTTTTCAAGTGTAGGGTAATTCATGTTATTGTAAGGGGGTAAAGTGAAATTATGAAGATATGTTTTTTACATGAACATTTATCAAGTTAACAGGAGGTATTAAGAGTGCCACATTTGCAAAAGTTAGGGAATCACTCTAGTCAGAAAGCCTGCATTCACCTACATAGGTGCAAAGATGAAATTTCTTAGAACAATATTCCATCAAATAAGGCAAATCTATTCTCTATTGTGATATATTATCTAATAATATATATGACAAATATAATATGTACTTTATTAATTTATATAATTCACAATCAGGTTTTCTTAAGTTCTATACAAGTAATGTGCAAAAATACCTTTGCAGGTGCTCAAAATACAGTTGGCCCAGGGAGTTTATGCTCATCACAACCTCTTCTTCAGACACCATGTCTACCTTGAATGGGTTTGCTGAGATATGTAACTTCAAATCTCCTTTTCCATCTGTCAATACCAGGCTGCCTGTATCCTCTGTGTGTGCAATCAACCTAGAAAACAAAGCAGGAAGAGACAATTAACTTGCTATAGGGTTATATGGCTCTTTAGATTCTCAATTTAAAGTAATTAATTAGTAAGTCAATATTTATGTGATTTAGCACAGATAAGGCAGTAGAGAATATTCATGGAAAGTATGGGCTTTGGCATCAGAGAGTCTGACTTAAACATAGCTCTACCATGCATTAGGTATATAACTTTGGACATGTTAATCAATCTTTCAATTCTCAGTTTCCTAACCTGAAAATGAAAATAATAAAAGAAAGAACAAATGGAGTTTTTAAAAGATAATTAAATGAGATCACACATATAAAGCACTTAGCACAGTGCTGGCACATAACAAGCACTCAGTATCATCCTTATTGCCTTGGTCTGGACAGTGTAGTGACACTTTGGTGCACAGAATCTAAGTGCTTTGCTCCCGTCCCCCCCCACTCATTCCAACCACCTAATTAGAAACTGAAAAATAACTAGATTGGGATATTGACTCACTAAGTTCACAGCGAGATGGCACTAGGTCAGACTTTTGTTTATCTATTTCTCACCTAACAAACATCAGCCTTCATTTTGAAGGTAGACTGTTAGAATGTTTTGGATCCTCAGATATTAAGTAAGCTTAGAGCATTTAAAATACCTCAAAGGTCTAATTATTTCTTTCTCTGGTGTATAGTCACCTTAGGAAATGACCAGGGACCTCTTTTGGGAAGATTGGAAAGGATAGTTTATGTTTTTATTATATCCTTACAAAGTCCTTCTTCATAGATTCTAGGCCTCCTCTTTAAGCACGATGTTTAGGGTGTGAAAACTAACTGTTCTGGAGTTGTTTGAGAGGCGTCTCACTGTTCATCAAACCTATTTAGGGTTCTTGTAATTATTCCATCAAGTAGGACTGTCATCCATGTATTTCAGTCTGATAGACCCCCTTACTACCATGAGGATTAAACCATTTTGAGAACCACACAGGCCCTGCTACATATTTTGGAAACATGTTCACCTTGTCTCTGACAACTACATGCTGCTACTTGAACGTGTCCATCTGAAGTCTCATCATAGCTAGTGAAATCAGGGAGCTCCTATTCATGGCATCATAGCCCACTATTATCTCCAGGCCATAAAAGATGTTTACTACTCTGCTTTCCAAGTTTTCTCTCACCCATATATTTCTAAATGAAAGGAGTATCTTCTGTCTTTTTGGATAACACATTTAGGGGCTAGATTAAGCTGATGGCATTTGATAAAGCCATTTCAACAGCTTTCTCTCTCTAAATCTATAGATCATTTATTCTACACTACCCCAAGGAATTTTGGGCACCTTGCTTCATTCAGTCAATTCCATATATAGTATAGATTACAGCTAACCAATCACACAATTAGAACCACTCCCAGCTATTCAAGTAGGCATATCAATTTTAGATTCTGGTACTTGTACCCAATGTCAATAAATCTAGCATGACCTAAAATTATGTTCCTTTTGTCTGGTCTAGGAATTTCTCAAATAATTTCCATGTACATTTCCCAGTTTTTTCCCAATATACAGACTTATAATTCTTTAGGTTGAGTGTCTTCTCTGAGGTTTGACTGTAATTAGCTCCAAGGGCATCTTGGGCTCTGACTAATGGAGGGCCTGGGGGCAGTGAAGGGTGGAAGGGATGAAGCACAGGGAACACTGGGATCCCCTTACAGGGCACATCTTAGGTAAGGTCAACAGGGGTTTTAAAGCAAGGTAGGATCAGCTGTGGCAGACAGAGCAGAGGATCTGCCTTGCTGGAAAGGGGTGTTCTGTAGAATTTTGAAGTTTGGGTACTTATAATTAACCAAATCTTTCCAAATGTTATTATTCAATTTTTTTTAAAAGATTTTATTTTTATTTATTTATACAAGCACTGGGTACAGTCAGAATCGCGGGAGGGTGAGAGAATTCACCAGAGCTAGAGCGGGGAGCAGAGCAGGCAGAAGGACTGAAGCACACTGCTGAGGGGAGCAGCGGGCGGCAGGAGGGGTCTGCGCGCCATGTGGGACCCTCCTCCGGTGGCTGGGGGGCAGCCGGGGATCGAACTGGCGCTGCAGAGGCTGCGGGCAGCTTCACAACCCAGCGCTCAACCGCTGCGCCACCGGGGAGGCCCTGTTATCATTCAATTTTGAGGCACCCTACATTTCCCCAGTTAATGTCCTAAATTTACAGATCTGATGAAGTTGTGATTTCAACTCATGGTCTAATTCCTCAAACTACAATATCAAATTCTGTATCTGATTTTCTACTACAAAACATTCTATAGCTACAAGAGACATAAGAGACTTTTAGGGTAGTCATAGATACTAGGTTTCTGACAATGTCTTGAGCTAAGAATTTAAAGCCCTGGGATTGCTATTTTTTTTTTTTTAAGATTTATTTATTTATTTATTTATACAAGCACTGGGTACAGTCAGAAGCACGGGAGGGTGAGAGAATTCACCAGAGCCAGAGCAGGCAGAGTGACGAAGTACACTGCTGAGGGGAGCAGCGGGCAGCAGGAGAGGTCTGCCCACCATGTGGGACCCTCCTTCGGTGGCCGGGGAGCAGCCGGGGATCGAACCGGCGCCACAGAGGCTCTGGGCAGCTTCGCAAGCCAGCGCTCAACCGCTGCGCCACGGGGGAGGCCCGGATTGCTATTTTTTTTAATAAAGTTCTTCAGTGAGGGTAATAAACAGCCACCTCAGAGTTTAGAATTCTTTTTTTTTTTAAGTTTAATTATTTTTTTTAAAGATTTATTTTATTTATACAAGAACCAGGATATAGGCCAGAGGTGCGGGAGGGTGAGAGGATTCACCAGAGACAGAGAGGGCAACAAAACAGGCAGACTGATGAAACACACTGCTGAGGGGAGCAGCGGGTGAGACAGGAGAGGTCTGCCGTGCCATGTGGATTGCTCCGAGGCCCGTGGGGATCCAACCAGCACTGCAGAGGCTGAGGACAGCTTTACAGCGCTGCACTCAACCACCTGTGCCACAAGGGAGGCCCCAGAGTTTTGAATTCTATATGGCAACAATATATAGCCATGCTTTTCATAGGCATTTTATTTCAATTGGCCGCAGGTAGTTAATTTGAGTAACTTTGCCACTGAATGCCATGGTTTATTACTAGTTGATTTAGTTTGCTAGTGTCCTCATATGGTTATCCTTCTGTCTGTGTTACCTGTATCCTAATCTCCTCTTTTTAGAGGAGATTTATTGGATTAGGGCCTGCCTTAATGATCCCATTTTAATTTAGTAACCTCTCCTATGGCCCAATTTTTACATATAGTAACATTGAGATACAAGGGGTTAGAGCATCAACAAATAAAAGGGCTGCGGGCATAATTCATCGTAGCACTGACATTTCATCCTCTAATGACATCTTAGTCCTCACTGCCTTCAAATTTAAGTAGGTTGGCTAATGAGTCTCATATTCTCATATCCCATTCTTCAGGGTCTGTTGCTTAAATTCACTTCTGAAGCCAATAAGTATCTTAAACAGGACTCATCTGCAGATAACAGAAACTACTCTCATTACTTTAAGCAGAAAGTTAATAGTTTAATAAGAGGAATTAGGAGCAGGTTCCAGCTGTGTGTTCAGTAATGGCCCCCTAGAACATGCTGCACAACTGTATGGTCAACAGAATTTCTATCTCAGCTAGAATCAGGAAGTGGGACACTCAGAAGACACTGTCATAACTGCAGGGCTCCAGATCATACCACCTTAGCTTTATCCAGAGATGAGGAAACCACTGCTCTAACTAGTGTAGCTCTAGACCTGTTCCACAGCTGTCAAATCCATACTAGTAAAATGGGGAACTCAATTCTGAAATTGAGATTCTCGTCAGTGCAGCTGGATTGGTGAAACCTGAATTACATCAGAGCCTAGCTGCATGGGAGTCTCAGAAGTGGAGAAATGTAGTATTAAGCTTTCTAGTTACTACAGTAGCTAAAGGCCTTTAGAAGTTGGAACAGAGCAGAACTAACATATGAGATGACAAACATAGTACAGGGGGAAAAAACAACTACAGAATATTTTTACTTATGAACACAGATGTAAAATATTTTTTAAATTATATTTTATGCCATATCATCCTGCTCTCTCTCTTTTTTAAAAGATTTATTTATTTATACATGCAAGAATTGGAGTACAGGCCAGAGTTATGGCGGTGGGGGTGGGGGTGAGAGAATTCACCAGAGACATAGTGGGGAACAGAATAGGCGGACTGACTGAAATACACTGCTGAGGGGAGCAGCGGGCGAGTCAGAAGATGTCTGTTCCTCCATGTGGGTAGCTCCCTGGCTGGGGATGGAACTCGTGCTGCAGTGGCTGCGGAGAGCTTCCTAAGTTGCATCTTAACCCCTTGTGCCATCATGGAGGCCTGAGATGTAAAAATTTTAAAGCTTCAAATAGCAAATTGAATATTCCAGGACAGTATAAAATAATATATCATGACCAAGTGGTTTTATATATATTACATTTATATTATTGTGCCAATTGCATTTATATGTATTGTGCCATTTGCCAAATTGCAAAAGCCTTCAGAAGAGTGTTTTTGACTCCTGTTCCTACATTTTTGGTGTATAAATAGGAGCTTAATGAATAGATGTATTTCAAATTTATGACAGGTCTACCATAGCATAGCTGAATTAATTTCTCCTTACAATCTATTGACCATATGTTATATATTTTCATGGAAAAGGTAATCTACATGAAACCATAGTAATGATACAGTTAAAATTAAAGCATATGACATAGTCATAAATTCCTTAAGTGAAATAAAAATGCAGAACATAGCAAATCAACAGGTAGAACCAAACTGAGGTGTTCCTGAAAAGCATGGTGAGAACGGAAGATTTTGCAGGGTTATGGAAAACGCTTTAATCCCCAAATATTTTTTTCACCTAGACACTGATTATTAATTTGTTGCTAACTTCTAAGTCAAATTACATGTTGGGCTTCTGAGACTACTCTAATTGAAAGTAAGTCAATCTAATTGTACAAATTACCATAAGCATGGGAGTTTGACTAGTATATTAGATCTCTGGAGCCCTGTTGCTAATCTGAGCAAGTACATTAAATAACTCTTAATTGTTCCCAAAATCTGGTTGATATACAGCTTTCTTTGTGAGAAGGAGAGCAAGGATCAAAAACGCTGTCTCTCCCCACTAATAAGTGCTGATGAGTCAAATCGTGGATGAAGAGAAAACAGAACGAATAAGGAACAAATGGATCAATTTATCCCCAAATAACTGAAAACTAACTCTGCAAATGATTGTAACGCTGGATAGATAAGATGTGAGGCATATGCAAAATCTACTTTAGAAGGTCTGATAAAAGAATAAATCGAGGGTATTACCAAGACATCTTGTTCCTTGGCTTACCTTACAGTACTTGGCTTGCTTGTAAGGACATCTGGAACTTCATACCTAGGTTTCAGGGGAGTCTCTTCATTGATTTTAAGCCTGAAGATATTTCCCTCTATCCCATAAACTTCAGCCAGGAGCGGAACCTAAGAACAGACATGTGAGATTAGCTTCAAAACATTACCCCAATGATGGTCAGTTTTACCCAGTCAAATTACAATAATTAGAAACTATTGGTTTACATTACTATGGGCAAGTGAACTATAAAACAATGATAATCATAAGGAAAACACTGCCCAATCCCTGCATGTACTTGCTTGGCTACACCCAGGTTAGAGACCATGTGTTGTATGGCTAGGTAGACATGGAATTGTCCAGACCAGGACCTTTAAAGAGTGAAAGAGGTTTCTAACAAAATTAAAATGACAGGTATAAACTGACACTGCCCTTGGAAAATTGAGACCACTGAATCTGTGACTACTGCCATCTGAAGAATAAGAGTTTGGGAGTTAAAGCTGTGGTAACTTGATTCAAGCTGAATGAAGCATGAAAGGTAACAAGCCTTTCAGAATAAATGTGCCAATAGAATAGAGTAGAAAAAACAGTAAAATACAATAGAAAATTCAGAATAAGATAGAATAGAAAAGACAGTAAAATGGTGCTTACTGGAGTTCACCAGTATAGATGAATTAGGCTTGCTGCACTAAAGACAAGGCACTTCCTATACCCCTGGTAATTAGACCTGGGGCTTTTCTCAAGAGACTGGGGAATTTAGGTAAAATTCTTCCACCAATGGGAAAAAGAAGCAGCATAGAAGTATAAAGAATATAGAATTTGAAAGTAAAGCACAAAACCACCACAGACCCTGAGAGTAGATAGGACTGGATTTTGGTTACAAAGTGAGACATCTAGATTAGAGAAATATTTTAAGATAGTGGTTTTCAACTGCTATGCCATGTTATACTGATCGATTGCAAATCTGTAAGTGTGATGCCAAGTTCTGGGTACATGTATTGTGACTTGAGCATCTGTTAGGCTGTGTGACAGAGTTGAACAGGTATACACAATGTGGTGCGAGTAAGAGATAGGAAGCAGGGAGAATAGCAAAGCAGCATTAAAAATATAAAATTGGAACTTTGCCTCTTGGGAATATATAGGAAAGTAGTCAGGACACTTCAGTGATGTGACCCTGAAGAGTAATCAGGTAAACAATTGCTGGCTGTGGCTGTGTTTACAGATATTCTTAAAACGGGATTATGACATAGTGTGACAATCTAGATTACAAATACACTGTAATTATTTTTTCCAGTTTCATTGAGATATGACTGGCATGTAACACTGACTACAGTTTAGAGTGTGATTTGATGCACTTATATAATTGCAAAATAATTACCACTATACCTAACACCTGCATTGCCTCACATAATTATTTCCTTTTTGTGGTGAGAACATTCTCTCAGCAATTTTCAAGTATATACTTAAGTATATTAACTATAACACCATGTTGTATATACCACCTCTGGAATGTATTCATCTTCCAGCTGGAAGTTTGTACTCCTTCACGCCAACCCTTAGTCATACTGTAATTATTGCTTAACTTTTAATGTTCTTTTGTATGTGTGAGTTACTTCTGTTGTATGCCATCAGAAGTCTAAGATATGAAAATGTGTCCAAACACAAACAGACCTGATATCCCATTAGATTATGTATTCTCTCCCAAAGTAGACATATTTTTCCAAATTCAACTCAACTAACATTTATTTGGCATCTAACTTCATGATGTGCTGCTTGCTTTGAAAGGATGACTAATCCCTTAGGGAGATTGTAGTTTAGAGGGTATAAACCACATATAAAGTAAACATAAAGCATTTTAGGATGTGCTGAGGTAGAAGGAAAGGACAGGGCTGTGGGGGAAGAAGGAAGATGAATATTAATGACTGTAGCGAAAAGGACTCTGGAAGAGGGACTTCAGCAGGGCCTTTATGCCTTAGTAGGATGTTGAATAGGCAAAAATAGGCAAGAAACTCTTAAGCAGAGGGCACAAAGGTTGTACGCCTAAGATAATGAACACATTACAGCTAGTTTCTCCCATTTATAGTAATATAGCTTATTATTTTTTAAACCAAAGACTGATCTACATGTTGTTTTTGAGGCTGCAGCCCAGGAAAGAATACTAATTATATGAGAGCAGGTAGAAAAACCGTTTTCATGATGACCTTGTGCAATCAAACAGACAAATCAGTCAAAGCACCGTATTGTTTCTATTTTAAATTAAGCAAGCAATTTTGTCCAATAGGCAACCCTTTTCAAGAATAATATCCAGATTCATTTTTGTCTCGTATTATCACCAACTTAGGTTTATGTTCCAAGCACATAATTTCCTTAGGCCTTAGTATGTGCTTGTTCTTATGATCTGGCTCATGCTATTTTTGTTGGCTTAAAAAAATTTAACAGCAGCAGACTCTCAGAAGTCTGAAGAATAGTTAGTTGGGTTGAAGACAGTGGGGCGTGGCTCTGAGCCTCTAACTTTGAGCCCTCTTCCTTCTTGCACTGAGCACTGAAATACTTCCATGGAAACCCCCAGCTCTGTTACTGATGGTTTGAATCACTTCCCTGCGCCGTTTAACTGACAGTAATTGCTCAATTTTCCCACCAAAACCATGCTCTGTCGAAAGTCTGGACATGAATGTTATATTCTTCTGTATGAAACACTAAGAATTTCCAGATATTCCTGTTCTCTAGGGACTGGTTTGGAGATTTATGAAAAAAATAATATGCAAATAAATTACTGAATCTTTTCCTCCTCTTGATGACTGGAAATAACAATGAAAAACACATTAAGTTACCGAAGTTAGAATGCTGTAAACTAAGACTTATTTTGTGTCAGTACTTAGAAAATAGCAGTTACACTCAAACTGATACAAGGTGGGTTTATGTAAAACATGTAAAAGAAAACATAGAACTAAACATTTAAATAAGGTGAGAGAGCATGGATTTGACTCTCTTAGAAATTCTTAAGATCTGTAAATGTCCATCTGCAGGGAGGAGCAAATCCTCAGGGAAGGAATACATTTTGGAGGTTCCTTTTAGTACAAGTCTCTGTTTGTTATTTCATAACCCTGCATTCAGTTTCACCTCTTATAGTCTGTGAAATATTAGTTCCCTTTTCCTATCTTATATCTCCCATACTAAATAAAAACAAAGCCTGCTTTTTGGCATCTATGTCTAGTTTTATTGAACTCACAGAGAAAAATATCAGATAGGTTGTTAAAATCATGGTGGTAGAAACAACCTTATCTGTGTATTTGAGCAGTGGGTTGATAGCAATCATATTAAAGTAAAACTTTTTATTCACCCAGAACTGGGACTCAGAATAGCAGTGGATACTTAAGAGATAAGTTATGACCCCATCATTTTCTCCTTGAGGGGTAGATCTTGCTTTTCCTCTGGCACCAGGTCCCTCCATATACTGTAAGGAACAGTTAACCTAAAAGGCCTACAAGAGCAAGCAATGATCTCTTCCAGCTGTTGATCAAGCCTTCCCAGGATTCAGAGTGGAGAGTTCATTAAATTGCTTTAGGCCACTCATTGCCCTTCCATGGTTGTAGCCAGTTGGTTTACTGCAAACACTGATTCTCTACAGAGAGTATAGGTAAGATCACACTGGGCATTAGTCCACTCTCCAAGGGCAATTAGCCTGCCCAGGAGTGCTTCTAATTGTTCGGCAAATTAGCTGCATGTTTCTGGCTGTTTCTGCAGAATCTGTAATGGCTAACAAGTGGTAGCTGTGCCTCAATCTGCTGCAATGGTGGCTGGTTGGACACGGTCTCATTTTCAGCAGGCTTAGATGAAGAAGCAAGGTGTAAATTCATGGAGGTGCTCAGAGATTAGTCCTGCATCCTTGGAGAAGCTGTTAGAAGTGAAGTCTCCAGTGAAAACTTGCAAACAGGCTGCAAAAGAAGTAAACATGTTGCCAAAGAGTCATCCAGTGTTCTGAGAACACATCAAAATTAGTAACATAAAGCAGGTCAAAGATATAGGTAGCCTTTAGGGAAGTTCTTTTTGGTTAGACTCTGAAGACAGCATAAATTTCCCTTCTCGGATGTCACAAAACTAGATCTCTGGGGGCCTCCCCGGTGGCGCAGTGGTTGAGCGCTGGGTTGCGAAGCTGCCGGCGACCTCTGCGGCGCCGGTTCGATCCCCGGCTGCTCCCCGGCCACCGGAGGAGGGTCCCACATGGCGCGCAGACCTCTCCTGCCGCCCGCTGCTCCCCTCAGCAGTGTGCTTCGGTCTTTCTGCCTGCTCTGCTCCCCGCTCTGGCTCTGGTGAATTCTCTCACCCTCCCGTGCTTCTGAATGTACCCAGTGCATGTATAAACAAAACAAACAAATAAATAAAACATGCCTCTAAAAAAAAAAAAAAAAAAAAAAACTAGATCTCTGTTTTCCAATCTAAGTCAAATTCTCACCGAAGGTAGAAAATTAGTAATAGCAGGGGAAAATAGTTCTAAAATAGCAGTCAACACTATGCTGGTAATGCCTTTCATTCTAGATACTCTTTTGAAAGCTGCTTCAGCAAATAGCTACCAGATTAATCAGGAATAGGCAAGATTCTAGACTGGGGCCCATGCAAGAAAATTTAGGGATATGAGTCAGCTTTTCTTCAAAAGATAGATGTCCTGATGCAGAGACCACACACAGAGCAACACTTAAGCTTGTTTTGTAACATTACTCTGTCCCAGGGATATCATGTTTACTATGCACTGAACTGTGTCCCCCTAGATTCATAGGTTGAACCCCTTGTAGGGTAAGGAAAAATGTCAGGCTTTTCTGCCCTCCTGCCATCAGGATAGATGATGGATCCTTGCGGTCCTGAATGCATGCCTGATGGCGGGCACCTGGAGTGGGGTGTGGGCATGGGTGGATGGGCTGAGACTGGGCTTTTAGGGGCGGTGTCTCGGGGGCGCCGGCGGAAGCCGAGAGAGAAGCAGAGATCACCAGAGAGAGTGCAGATTTGCTGGGGACTGGGAGGACTGCCAGCCTCCCGGCCCCCCAGCACCCCTGCCTGCCATGTACCTGGTAATCCCAATAAAAACCTGCAAAAAACCACTGAGGACTCTGACTCCTCCTTTACCTGGTCTGCATGGGATCAGAAAACCTGACTGGTCCATTCCTGACCCCTACACCCTAATCTTCTATGTGATGGTATTTGGAGAAGGGGCCTTTGGGAGGTGGTTAGGTTTAAATGAGGTCATGATGGTGGGGTCATGGTGGAATCAGTACTCTTATAAGAAGAGATTTGCGAATTAGCTCAGCCTTGTGAAGATACAGTTAAGAAGGTGGCAACCTACAAGCTAGGAAGAGGGTCCTTACTAGACGCTGACCGTCAGCACCCTGATCTTGGACTTGCCAGACTCCAGAACTGCTAGAAATAAATGTGTCGTTTAAGCCACCCAGTCTGTAGTATTTTGTTAGAGCAGACTGAGTTAAAGCAATATTGAGTGAAGCTGAGTTCTGTTTTATGATTGCTTATTAAGGGACAGATTGGTAGGAGGGAGTTGGGAAAGGGTTAACAGATTTTGACAATAAAACTGCTGCTTTAAGAGTTTTAATAGTGTGGAAGCAAGCATGCAATAGCAGTGCTGGGTTTGTCAGAATCAGCCTCATCAGTGAAATCTGAGAACCGTAGCTGAAAGTTAAATATGATCCTCTTAAGACTTTGGGCTCTGTCTCCCTGAACCTTAAGTAAAAAGGAATCATTCTGAATAAGTGGATGTATGCAGTTTATTTTAAATATCACCACATTCATACCATATCTGAATGTGAAATTGCGCATGAAATACCCATCTCCTCCCAGAAACATCTCTAATGGAGGCTCCCTGACTATGCAATGAGGTCCAGAGATTACTGTCTGGATCTTCATTGTTCCTATTGGATTGACAGAGGGCATGAAACCTTAAGTCCCTATTAGTCATCTCAATTCTGAGTGACAGGGAGGGACCTTAAAATGGATTTCAGCCCAGAATTTCAGAGTGACCTCCCCAAACAAATACAATTGCATGCACATGCCTAAGGCCAGAGCACACAGGTCCCCCACAGAGCCATGCTATTTCCAATACCTGAACATGGAGTCGTTACAAGGGGTCTTCAAAGCTTTCAGTCTCGGGTGGCCTGTTGCTGACATCCGGGTAACTTGTCTTTGCTTGTTGGTATTCTCAGTTCCCTTCTGAGCCACATGCTTCCTGGTGCTGAGATCCTGTCAGTCTTCCTTTGAAGATCCTGTGGCTTTTTTTGCTTTGAAGGCATCCAGATCTGATGGGCTCTGCTCCTGACACCTGACCTGAACAGCACTGTCACTCACATTTTCAGGATCCAAAGAGAGGTATATTGAGAGAAACTGATCTATAGTCTTATAAAAAGCCCAAATGCGAAGATCCACCCACTAACCACACTGATATCAAGCTGCATTTTGGCCCACATGGGCATTCAGGATGCTTCTGCCTCATTTACTTTGCCTAAGAATGTGTCTTCATAATAGTGGATTGCTCAGGGGCTCAATATATTGAGCCTTCCCAAGGATGGAAAGGGATTCCTGCCCTGACTATGGGGTAGCAACAATTCTCTAAGGTTAGACACAATGGAGAAATGTGTCTAAAATGAGAAAATGACAGGAAGAATGAGTGAGGAAGGTACCTGCCTGCAAGGTAAATGACTCCTTACATTTCCTAAAGACCCTGAATGTAGGGATGTGGCTGGGTCGGGATCCTGGACCACATGCTAATGGCAGGTGGCTCTCTGATAAGGAAATTAGCATTGTCCATGCCCAGGCTAGCAAACTAGGCTACAAAAATAACATATAGTATAGAAGACTTGGGTCAGCAGTAGAGTGCCTGTGAGGAAAAAGTCAGAGATGTCAGATGCCAAGCAAGTGGGCAAATTCCTCCCCTCAAAAGTGGGTGGTATAAGAAGCAACACTAGGTTTTGGAGAAAGGCTAACCATTCCATCTATGAAGTTAGGAGAGACCTAGTGTTCTCTCAGCCTAACTACATTACGTAGCAAATAATCAAGTTGAGGACGGGATGGGGATAAAGAACACAGAACTGTTGATATGATTCAAGCCCTTCTTTTGAATTCAGGCAAGCAAACTGTCAGAGACTCCACAGTGATGAAATGGCTAAAACCTCTGACACTTCCTAAGGAAGGTTGCCTTTGTCACTATACAATTGCTTCCCAACCTCCCCACCACTGTCTGGGAATAAAATTGGCACCTTTTGCTAACTTAAAGGACATTGTAGAACAGTTTTTTTTCCCCCTGTCTTCTTTGAGGACAAGTGCTATGTAGTCACAAGGAAACAACTCACAACTTTGCAGTGCAAGTGAGAATGTCTTCTCAGGCAGATTCCCAGGATTGTCAGTGAGTGGGAATTCTTAGCCAGGTGTTGGGGGATCTAGAACACATGGCTTTAACTATGTCTTTTAGTTATATGAGTTGCCAGGTAAAGCCAGGTTAGTCTAGGTTTTAGGAGTTTAGGATGGGGGAGAATCTGGAAGTGAGGGTCAGACTGGGAACACCAGTACTTGTGCACAGCCACACTTCCCAGCCCAGCCCAGTGTTTTCCCTGACTGGCCCAAGTGAAGGAGTGTGGCAACTTGATTGGTGAGAAAAAGTACTTAGAATATACTGCTCTAATCCCTTCAATGTGTAATAACAATGGTGATCTGCTAATGGAACAGTTCAGGAGACAGAACGTGTGTGATTCAGGTTTTCAACTGCCCACTCCCTGTGCCTTTCCTTTGCTCCCCACCTTTTGAGCTTTGGTGTTCACACACTCTATGCCTTGTTGAGGCTGTATGCGCAACTGTACATTGTGTAATAGTGATAGAGCAAGGGTGCTTGATTAAAGTCCACAGATACAGATGAGAATTATGTTTCCTAGCAGTGTGACTCTGTGCAACTGACTTTCTAGATTTTGTTTGCCTGATCTAAAAACTGGGAATAATAAAATGTACCTCTTAGTTTAGTACAAAGATAAATTAAAAGGAGGTAACATTTGTAAAACAGCTGGGAAATGGCCTGGTAAATAGGAATTTATGTCTCGATTGAGGTACGAGTGTAGATATGAAAAAATAACATTATTTCTCTAACCAAGTTTATTTTTAAAGCACACGTAGTTTTAATTAGCTTTTGTGGAAATTTACTTCAACACAAATAAATACAAACTCAAACAATTCTCTGGAGAAAATACTCTTATCTCACCTTATTTGCTTCATTGATGATGCGGAACCTGGTGCTGTCTTTGCCTGTTCTGACTGAGTCTAGTGATGCCTGATAGGGGGACTTCTTGGAGAACCACTGTTTCTGACGCCTGCAGGTATGAAGTATACGGATGCCTGAGAATTACTAGTGACTAGCAGCATCCAACAGACCATATTACCATGTTTAAATTATTAAAATTCACTATGACAGTAAATGAACTGGGCACAGATTTCATTAACACTCTAATAAAGTGCTTGCAAGAGTACTGTACTGTTAGAGTGCTAATAAAATAAGCACTAATAAAAATACAATGAAATTGTTCATATAACACTACTTAAGGATGGCGTTTGTGCCTTTTTTTTTGAAAAGGTGAGGCAATGTTCATAGAGGACATATGTGAGTTTTTTCATTTCTCTTCCTCTTTCATGAAATGCATATTTTAACAGAAACTGAATACATTTTAGTGGAAATCCAATTTATTCTAGTGGTTTAACAAGGTGATGAGGTATTCATTATAGAATTTCCTTTAAGGTACCTGTTCAGAATGAAAATATGATTTTCTTCCCCTGGATAATTAATGGAAACCATTGAAAATTGTATTATATATAAATATTTTAAGATTGATTTATTTATACCAGCACTGGGGTACAGGCCAGAGGCACAGGAGGGTGAGAGAATTCACCAGACACAGAGCAGGTAGCAGAACAGGCAGAAGGACCGAAATACACTGTGAGGGGAGCAGCAGGTGAGACAGGAGAGGTCTGCATGCCATATGGGTAGCTCCCTGGCCGGCTGGTAATCAAACTGGTGCTGCAGAGGCTGCGGACAGCTTCACAGTTCTGCGCTCAACCCATTGCACCACCAGGGAACCCCTGTAGCATATATTTTAATAATAAATATTAATATATGATATAATTTTTGATGACTTTAGCTTCAAGAACACATGAAAGGAAGACACTGACAAAGATTACAAAAAAATCTTGTTTGAAGCTCGAGGGATATAGGTACTTTTATACAGAGGTGATAAGAGAAAAAAATAGTACAGTATCTATGGAGGGATATCTGATAATAATTAAAATTTCAAATGCATTTTCTTGTCTTTTTAAAATTTTGATTTGTCTTCTTTTTCATTTTTCTTTCTTTCCTTCCTTTCTTCTTTTTTTTTTGCATTTACTCTTTGACTCAGAAATTCCACTTCTGAAAATTTAGCCTATAAGAACATGTGCTTGTGGGACATCCATGGTGGGAAAGGGGTTAAGATGCAACCTATGAAGCTCGCTGCAGCCACTGCAGCATGCGTTCCATCCCTGGCCAGGGAGCTACCCAATTGGCACAGCAGACCTCTCCTGACTCACCCGCTGTTCCTCTCAGCAGTGTATTTCAGTTAGTCTGCCTATTCTGTTCCCTGCTTTGTCTCTGTGAGTCCTCTCACCCCTCACAACTCTGTTCTTGTATGCAAAAACTCTGTTCTTGTATGTTCTTGTATACAACCCCAGTTCTTGTATGCATAAATAAATAAATCTTTTTAAAAAAACAAATGCTTGGGTAGAAAATGACATTATGTATAGCTCTTCATGGTGGTAGTGCTGTTATAGCAAAGGACTGAAAAAAGATGAAAGGTTTTAGCAACAGAAGAGTAAATTATAGTACATTTAACCAGTGGAATGCCATTTAAAAAATGTTCATATACAGAACTCTTCAGAATAAACTATGAAGCAGGGAAAAAAAGGTACAAAACAATGTATAATGAAAATTACCTGGTGTTAAGAGAGGGGGTGATATAAGAATATATGTATTTACAAAAAGAAATATTGGAAGGAAAAATAAGAAATTAATAAATCTGGTTACATACAGGGACAAGATACAGAATGGGATAGAAGAAAATAGGAATGGGAGTAATATTTTTCAATACATACCTTTTTATATATTTGATATTTGAACCATGAAAAGTACCATATATTTAAGGATATACAATCTTAACAGTAGTTTAAAACACCTAGGTGTTTAAAATAAAATCTTGTTTATTGAAAAATTTAAATAATGCACAAGTATATAAAGTTAAATGTGAATGTCTCCTGTTTGATAAATTCCTTAAGCAATGAATTTCCCAAGAAATTCCTGAGAAAGCCTGTCAGTTCTCAAAAAGTATTAAACATTAATTTGGAAATAATATCAGAAATCTTTTCATTTAGGTAGTACATTTCCTTTCCTTACCTGTAGAAAGCAATCTTGTTGCAGTCTTTGAAAATGTTTTTATCCACAGCTTCATCTTCAACACTAAATAAAACAACGGTTTTAAAGAAACATATTTAAAATATACCTTGTGAATCTGATTTTTGTGCCTTCTCTAAACCTCTGCAACACAAAATTGTGTCACGGTCATAATAGAATGTGATAATGTGTGTTGCAGAACAATCCTTTTGTAAATTTTCCAAGGTAAACAACAAAACATGAAATTCTGGGGCTACTCTGAAAGCACTTGAGAAAGAACACTGTCACTTATGAGGAACAGTTCTTTTAACATAAAGACTGAAGCCTGCGGTTACAACAGTAAAATCTAAAGAAGCAAAAGCAAACCGAAACCCTATAAAACCAAACAGAAATCAGCCACCTACCTATTTATTCAACAAAACATTATTAGAATATTTACTGAGTGCTGGCTCTGAGGAAGGACTGTGTCTGAGCTTTCTGTGAGAGTCTAGTCAATAATTACAAATCAACCTGAGGTATGTGCAAGGTGTTGGAATAAGAAGAGAAACAGATGTAGAAGGAAAATCTTTTGCTTAAGACAATGCTGACCATCTAGGGGCCAATGCTTTTTAAAACCAAGTTTGCAGAACCTTTTTTTGAATAGAATAAGTTGCTACTTGAGTATGTTTTTATATGTGTTTAACATATACGGATTAAAACAACTACAGGCTCTAAGAAAATAAAACACATTCGCTTTCATGCAGAGGTGTTGCTGAATACAGCTATAATCAGTACGTCCATGATTATGTAGGAAGCTATGACTGAATATCAATTTCAAAACGTTATGAAAACAAGTTCACATAAATACATTTGGCCATACCCAGAAAATGGTTTATCATGAAAGCAATCAACTCTTTCATCAACACAGTCTTTGTCACTTTGTTTTAATCAAGTGTGCAAAGATCAGAAAAATTTTCAGTATCCTCTTTTAGCTTGAAGAATGAGCCCTGGAATGATACAGGAAAAGGTGGGAACAGCTGAACTTGGAAAGCATGCTCGAAATTCGGAGTTCTGATCATAACTCTTCCACTGTTTTGTTAATCATGTAGAAAGTATTTTATGAGGCGCTAGCTATTAATATCTACCAACACCCCCGCAGAAGTGAGGAAAAAAGACTTAAGTGTACAAATATCAAAAATGCAAAGAAGAAGTGCAATGAAACAATAAAACCTTCAAAGCCAAAATGTCGCTTTCGGGTACTTTCTGGTACAATCCCCAGTCTGGGTGAGCCCTGGAGCCAGTGGCAGGACCACTGAGCCTTTACCTTATTTTTTCCTCCTCAGCAGCGGCCATGGCTTCCCACTCACTGGCTCCCAGTTCTCAGGTCAAGGCCGGACGATCGTTTGAAAACGTTGATTGACCCTCTTTGCAAATTTTGACCAGCACAGTCAAGTTTCTGGGAAAATAGAATCCCCTCCAATCCTTAGGGAATGACAAATCGAATCTTGTTCCTGGGTTTTGTAGGCTCAAACAAGCGTTTTAAAAGGAATTTATTTGCCAAACTATTCTGTTTATGAGGGCTGATGAAGAACTTGTCTTCTTTCGGTACAGAAATGTTCTCAGCAGCGGAGGGAGCGTGTACGCCAAGTGCCCTAAAGGAGTAAAAAAAAAAAAAAAAAAAAAAAAAAAAAAATCAAGAAACCAGAAAGTACCAAGACAGCCTGCCAGAATAGGGCAAAGCTACTACAGGTTTAGCTCAGTGACAGTCACGCCACAGACACGAAAACTGATCCTCTCTCCGTTTTAGTTTTGAGTAGGAGGTGCCGGCCGGATCTGTTCTGGAGGTTGATATTCTCAGGCCGAACTATACTGTAGCCTTATACTTTCCAGGGCGAAAAGGGGGCTTTTAAAGGGGATTTTCTACCACGTTATCCAGTTTAGAAATAACTGACACACCGCCAGCGCCGGTTTTTGCTAAAATACCTTCAGAATTCAAGAACCCAACTCCTGGATGCCCAACAGGCAGCCGGACCTGCATGCGGCTTCCCCAGACTTGGGGTTCCGGGGTCTGACTTTGATTTAGGGAAAGGTGAGGGGCTGGGGCGACGGAGAGGAGGAAAGCGCCCAACGCCACACGGGGTGCTCGCAGGGTCTCCAAACCCGCCAAGGGCTGGGCGGGAGAGGCGACGACGCCGGGGGCGGAGACGTCGCTGCGCGCTCGTCGAGGCGCTCCAAGGTGACCAGCTTGTGACAGGACAACGCCTGCGCACTAGGGCCGAAGCCTCCCTCGGCCTCGACGTTGTGGAGGGCGGGGCCGGCCGCTCGTAAAACAAACAGGCCTGGCGGGGTTTCGAGGACCCGGATGGTCCCGCCCCCAGACTAGAGCCGGAAGAGGGCGGGACGAACCGGAAGAAGGTGAAATGCTTTGGCCAGGCACTTCATGGCCGTGAAGATGGCGGCGGCTGCGTGGCTTCAGGGGCTGCCTGTCCTCCTCCTTCTTCTTCTCGGGGCACAGCCGCCCCCATTGTCGCTTTTCGGCGTAGGACCGTCACCCGTTTCTGCCACCGACCGCTCTAAGTGGCACATCTCGATCCCGTCGGTGAGTGTTCACTTCGCGAGCAGCTGAGCCCGGAGGGGTAAGGGGTGGGGCTACGGCGGCCCAATGGGTCCAAGAATGTTCCCGAAAGTCCGTTTTCCAAGGGGCGGGATTGCCGGGAGCGTCCGTGTAGCGGGTTAACCCGGACCAACCTCCCGGCAGCTGAAAGCCGTGCGCTTCTGGGGAAGAGGAGCAGGAATGTCAGGTCCACTTCGGGAGCGGAGAGGGGCGAAGCGCCTCAGCAAAGTCAGAACTTTCAGTGCGTGGCTGGAGACGTGTCAACTCAGTGGTTAGGTGGAGAGTCGTTTCTCTCTCAGCACAAGTTTCTTCGAGCCCACTGACCCCGGGTTGGATGAGGGGAATATGATAAAGGCCTCCTTTTTTGTCTTTTTCCTGCACTTTTTTTGTTACTGAATAATTGTACTGATGAAGTTATTTGATTTTGTTTGAACTTTGAAATGGTGATTCTAAGCTTTGCTACGTGACCCAGAAGTCTGGGCTTTTACAAAGCGTATTCTAAGAGGAGATTGACTAAAATGGAAGTATTCTGTGGCTACTAGTGCAGGTATTCTAAATTCTAATAGAAGTATTCTAAAATTGTGATTTGGTGAGGCTAGTCTTTCGGACAATTCAGTAGATAGGATGAACCTTCCTTACCTCTCCTTCCCTTCCTCCACCCCCCATTTAAGTGAAAACTGTACTCATGTGAGCAGCCAAAAAGCAGGTGGAGGCTGGGAATGTGGAGAAGTTCTGATAGACCCACAGTGGCATTTTAATTTCATTCTGCTCTGCTCTCAGGCTGTAATATCCAAATCGTATTTGAGCTTTTTATATAGCAAGCATTACAGCTTGGCTTCATTTGGTGAAGGTCTTCAGGTTCTCAGTTTCAGTGATTGTCGTTAAAATGGTTAATTGCTGTATATGGCCATCATAGAATAGTTTATTTGAAGAACTGATTGGTTGTTCTGGCCAGTAATAAGGCGAATGACCTGAACAGGTAGTATCTTCCATGAAGCTTTAAGTTGGGATTTCTAACATCCTCCTATCTAGAGGCTTTTGCTTGGTGGTGGGTGTGTGTGGGAGGAAAATCACATCTCTGCACCAGTCTGCAAGATCCTGCAGTTTGGATATGGTTGAAATTGCTAAAAGAAAGGATGTTGATGTCTGTTGTAAAGAAAACTAATTGAAGGTTATATAAATTATACCAGTTATATTCTGCCCTGGGAACTAAAGCCATCTTATGCTAATTATCTTTTTTCTCCTTTATCTTTGCAGGGGAAAAATTATTTTAGTTTTGGAAAGATCCTCTTCAAAAATACCACTATCTTCCTGAAATGTGAGTTTTTACATTTCATGAAGTTTTTTTTTTTTTTTTTTTGTCACTTTCTGATGTGTTTTATTTTATTTATTTATTTATTTGTTTTGGTTTTGGTTTATACATGCACTGGGTACAGTCAGAAGCACGGGAGGGTGAGAGAATTCACCAGAGCCAGAGCGGGGAGCAGAGCAGGCAGAAGGACCGAAGCACACTGCTGAGGGGAGCAGCGGGCGGCAGGAGAGGTCTGCGCGCCATGTGGGACCCTCCACCGGTGGCCGGGGAGCAGCCGGGGATCGAACCGGCGCTGCAGAGGCTGCGGGCAGCTTCGCAACCCAGCGCTCAACCGCTGCGCCACCGGGGAGGCCCTTTTCATGAAGTTTTTATTAGAGTTTTTGAGTGATCTTTTAACTTTAAATTCCCTATTTTATACTTCTGATGATGCACACTTAACATAAGTTCTGAATTTAATAGCTTGGCACTCTCTGAGTATTAATATATATATATTATTGTTAAGGACCTTTCACTGAATAATCTTTGGAACTTTTATTTGTGTGAACTTTATTTTCTCATTTCTCTGGTGTTTAGCAACATATAGTTAGACAAATTGTGTTGGTTGATTACATACATGGTGTTTTAATATGTTCTGAGTCATGCAGACACCACCAGCTTTTCTTTTGAGTATTAGATGTTTGCCGAACACATGACACAGGTTTGTTAGACCAGTCCCTCTTAACAAATATATTCAGCAAATCTTTCGTTTACAAAAGGAGTATTTTACCACCTGGATCTTTGGAACCTGAGGTTCAAAGTTGTTACCAGGAAGTAGCGACAATGTAGAACAAAACCAGTCTGTCCACTGGGAAAACCACTGTATTTGAATCTAAAATATCCCATTGTGTATGGAAGAAAAGCTTCCTTTTATTTCTGAAAGTGCCTTTATTTTACCAAATAAATGGTATCGTGGGCAGCCATTTCAGCATCAGGGCTAAAAATCCAGATTGTTCATATGTGCATATCTCTCCTTGAGACTGCAAATTTTTAAGTCACAGTTGGAAGATTATATTTGTTTAGTCGTTCAGTAAGTATATCAGAACCGGTTATGTGCCAGGCACTGTTTGGAGTGATAGAAGTGATAGAAAAGGCCTGGTCTCCTGTTGAGCTTATGAATTAGCGGGCGTTAAGGAGGTAGGTAGTTTATGTGCAGAATATAATATACGGTGTCCATGGGCTTCCCTAGTGGCGCAGTGGTTGAGCGCTGGGTTGCGAAGCTGCCCGCAGCCTCTGCAGTGCTTGTTCGATCCCCGGCTGCTCCCCGGCCACCAGAGGAGGGTCCTGAATGGTGCGCAGTCCTCTCCTGCTGCCCACTGCTCCCCTCAGCAGTGTACTTCGGTCCTTCTGCCTGCTCTGCTCCCCGCTCTGGCTCTGGTGAATTCTCTCACCCTCCCACGCTTCTGACTGTACCCAGTGCTTGTATAAATAAATAAATCTTTAAAAAAAAAAAAATTATATATATATATATATATATATATATATATACGGTGTCCATAACAATATAATCTTAAATTTGATTGAAATTGAATCTACTTTGACACAGTGGTCTTTCTTGTGAGTCTGATATCTATTTAGGTAAGATTAGCTTTCAGGAGTAGCAGTATTTTGTTTTAGATAACTTGACGGCCTGTGTGCTATTCTTTCCTTTTATTATATCCAGTCTTACTGTATTTTGATCTAATGGTGCCTTGACAAGTTATACAAGCTGCATATTTTGAAGTATCTACATTTTATTGTTCTTGGAGGATATGTGGCTCTTAAAATTTCTCTTTGTTGCTTCTGTGCTTTTCATATTTAACTAGTCTCTGATTTTATACTTTTGAGGGTATGGCATATAGCTTTCCATGAAATTACCAAGACTATTTCATTGTTTTTTAAAGTCTACCATTCAGAGTTTAACATAAACAGTATTTTTGCAGCCTAACTACCCCTCCCTTCCCCCATATTTCCTGTTGAGGGAATTTTTTTAGTTAATTTTATTTAACCCTGTCACTGTATGGATTCTTCTGTATATTTCATAGCAAGATTGCCATATCCTTTTTATCATTTCTGTAAATTTTATTAAATACATCAGGTTTTGGGTTTTTTAATTGAACTTTGTAAAAGTGTGTCATCTAAAAAGTAGTTTGAGGGAATAATTTAAAACAAAGCAAGGGAAAGCTCATAATTTTAGGTGTGTTTCTTTTGTTATGATCCAAAAGTGGCTTCCTAGATGTGCTTGTCTATCTTTGTCACATTTCATAAAATAGGTATTTCTGACTTCTCCTTGGTGAAATGGTCAGTGTTACAGTCAGATTTACACTTCAAAGTTTTCAGACTAATTGATTGGTCCCTTAAAGTACTAGGTTCCAAACTAAGTTTAATGAGTTACATGAATTCTCAGTGATTTCATGAGATTGTTAAGGTGGGTTTTGAAAGCATCTACTATTCTTTTATCTTTGTTTTTGTTGCTCCTAACCTCCCCCAGCCAGGTTTACTTTTGTTCATAGTTGTATTTAATCTTGATGCCTTTAATTATAGATGTTTTCCTCTATTGGAACTATTATTTATACTGTCATTTAATAATCATGACTATTTCCTAGTGACATCCCTAATGTTGTTAATCCTTGTCTCAGTAGGATGTAGCACTTTTAAGTGTCTTTAGTAAATTGTTCCTTTTAATTTCCCTCTTTGGTCTAACAGTTCCTTATAGCTTTGTATACGCAAGTGACTTCTGCTCAGTAAATATTTGAAAGATAATGAAAAACTGGCTTTAGGACTGCTGCATCACTGGCAGGTTTTCCCTATACAGTACCAGAAATGGAGGTTTAAGGCATAAAAGGTTGAAAACTGCTTAACTGCTGTATCTCTCTATAAACGAAACTTTTTTATATGGAGAATATCCGGTTCTTACGTAGATCACTTTGTTGCCTTGTATTTGGAGAAGGCATGTTTATTGAATATCCCAGGTTAGCAGGAAATAAATGGGATGTGGGGTAAAGATTAGAAAAATGGGGCCTCCTCTGGTGGTACAGTGGTTGAGTGCTGAGCTGCGAAGCTGCCCACAGCCTCTGCAGCGTGGGTTCGATCCCTGGCCGCCAGCAAGGGTCCCACATGGCGGGCAGACCTCTGCTGCCATGCCCGCTGCTCTGCTCAGCAGTGTATTTCGTCAGTCTGCCTGTTCTGTTCCCCTCTCTGGCCCTGGTGAATTCTCTCACCCTCCCGCGCTTCTGACTTTACCCAGTGCTTGTATAAATAAATAAATCTTTAAAAAAAAAATTAGAAAAATGCTTTACTTGGGAATCGTCTTTTATTCATAAATATTTCTTCTTTTATAGTTGATGGAGATACTTGTGATTTGTCTTTGAATATAACATGGTATCTCAAAAGTGCTGACTGTTACAATGAAATCTACAGCTTCAAGGTAAGGAAAATAAATTATGAACTTTTCTTGGACTTTAAAAATCATCAAGGCGGATGATCTTAATTTTATAGAGGAAGGAACCATTTGTAGTATTTTGCATATGCGCCATTTGGCTCATAGATAATTAGGCATGTACTCAGATGTCCAGATTTAATAACATTAATTCTTTTTACTGTCTAATTAAGGCCTTTCCTACCTAAAATTGGCATTTTTCTTTTAAGCTTCAACTTTGTCACTCCAAAGGGTACAATGGCTACTAATACAGTTAAGTGCCACTGCCTTGGCTCCTGATAAGGAGCATCATCTTTACCCGCCATTGCTTTTGCACTGTCAGCTCAAGGCACATAACATGATGATGACAACGACAATAGTGTTTGACCTCAGGCCTCATGAAAGAGTCCATGGGCTACTTTCAGAATTGCCATAGTGCACTGTAGTTAAGCATAGAAGAGGTATGGCTCCAACACTGGCCTTTTAAAAAATTCTATAAGGTCAGTTTTTCATACCTTAACCATTATTGAATTTCTGCCTAGCATTAGGGTTTTACAGCATCTTTTTAATGTTGTTCGTTATTGTTTTTTTCTTTTGTTACTCAGTATTAGGTAGGATTAATATAATGAGGACTAAAAGGGCTGAAGAATTTAGAAAGAAATGACAATTCTCCAAAATATAGCTTGCAATGTGATTGGTCCTTTTCTCTTAACCAGTCACCAATTAATTTGCAGTTAAAGATCTTTCTGGTAAACTGGTCAAGAGCTTAGCAGATCCTGTCTTCATAAGTAGTTAAATTACTATATATTAAATCATACATGTTGATGATGTAACATGTTATCAAAAAATTACTTTTGATTGCCATAGGTCAAAATTATGGAAATGGCAAACAGGTAGGTGGAAATGTGAAATTGGGGCTTAGAAAAAAGAGGACAAGATGAGTCGTGTAGTATGGGAGAACTAGTAGGTGAAGTCACAGAAATGATTAATGTTTAGAGTAGCAATAGTGGGCTGTAAATGACTATGACAGTTTTGTGCTCTTAAGCTTGTGAACACAAGTATAACTTTTGTTGGTGTTGTTAATTTGTCAAATCTTGTACATTTATTTTTTCTGTTATAACCTGCTGGAATCTTGACAGTCACCCTGTCTTCCTAGAATTTTTAGAGGAACTACCCTTTGTGAACCATAGATTAGAAATCTGCCCTTTAGATTCTGATACTGTTAGGTTCTTGGATACTATTATGTATATACCATTACATAGATACTATTATGTATTCTTGGTACTATTATGTAGAGTTTACTGTTATGTAGAGTCTGCTAAATTTTTGAAGCAGCAAACCCAGAGCTATAGGTTGATCTACTTGTCATCTACTAAATATCTTACTTGTAAAAGGTAAATTTAATACTTTGTATTTTCTCTATTTTTTCTAGGCAGGAGAGGTGGAGACATATTTGGACAAACTTAAGGGGAAAAAAGGCTTGTCTGGGAAATACCAAACATCATCAAAATTATTCCAAAACTGCAGTGAACTCTTTAAAACACAGGTAACATTTGATAGTGTTTGCAGGGAAGTAGAGGTTAAAGAATGCAATGTCTGTATTTTTGGTGCTAACCATTTCTTGCTCCTCAATTCTGTCTTCTGACTAAAACAAATTAGAAATATGTTCTGGTCGCTTCATAGTCAGCCACATACATACTCATCTCAAAGAGGATTTGCTTTCCCTATTTGTATAAAGCAACTTTAACACAACATTTATTGTGATAAAATATACATAAAATAAAATTTATAGTTTTAACCATTTTTAAATGTACTATTAAGTGGCATTAAGTATGTTCACCTTTGTTGTTCAGCTATAATGAGGAGGCATCGCCAGTACTTTTCATCATCCCAAAATGACACTCATAACTATAAATAGTAACACTTCATTCCCCACCCATTTCTCTGAAACAACTATTCTACTTTTTGCCTATCTGAACCTGACTATTTTAGATACCTCAAAGAAGTAGAATCACATAATATTTGATTTCTTTTATTTAGCAAAATATTTTCAGGGTTAATTAATACAGCATGTATCAGAATTTCATTCTTTTACATCTCAGTAATATTCACCCGTGTGTTGTCTAAAAAATCACACTTTGCTTATCCATTCATCCACTGATGGATATTTGAAACCCTCAGTTTTTATTCTCTTGTCACTTCATCTAATTGATATGTCCCCAGAAAAATCCACCTTTTTAGATTTTATAGCTTCAGACCTGAATTCAAAGGGTTGACTTTCACATCTTTCTTTGAGTAAAGGAGGAGGTGAATAGTATTGTGCTTTTAATGATTATGTAATCATTTGAGTAGTTTCTATTACGAGATTCTCTTTTTTAGAAATAGGATCTGACACCAATTTTTTTTTTGCAGTCAGTTAACTACTTTATTTTTTAATTTAATTTAATTATATATATTTTTTTATATCATTCTTTTTGTACATTGCATGCTTTCTCCTCTCAGGTGTAGTCCCTGTAAAATTCCCACCATCAATTTACCTGTGCATCATCACTATAGTCCCTTTTGACACCAATTTTTTGGTAGAAAAATTATCTTATAGGTGTTGAAAGTATTATTATAACTAAGTTTTGCTTTGTCCTTACTACATTTAAATATTGCTTTGGAATATTTAACAAATTGCCTTGCAGAGTCCAGACTTTTCTGGTTCTGTTACTAGAATTAAAGTTTACTGATAAGACTATTTTTTTTAAAGATTTATTTATTTATACAAGAACCAGGGTACAGACCAGATGCGCAGGAGGGTGCGAGGATTCACCAGAGACAGAGTAGTGAACAGAACAGGCAGACTGACGAAATACACTGCTGAGGGGAGCAGTGGGCATGACAGGAGAGGTCTGCCGCGCCATGGGGGACCCTCCCCTGCCGCTGGGATCTAACCGGCCTTGCAGAGCTTCACAGCGTGGCGCTCAAGCACCTGTGCCACCAGGGGAGGCCTGATAAGACTAATAATTCGTAGTTGGTAAACAGATGAAGAATACTAGGAACAATGTGATATGGTGTTGGATTTTCAGTTTATCAAATTTTCCCTTAGGCTAGAGGGCAACATTCTTGGATTTGATAATGGAAAACTGCCTGTGTTAAAATGTTGCTAGGTTTCACTGCTTTTTAGATCATACAGGGTCTTCCTTCCAGGGTCTTGGCATTTTACCCCTATTCGTAAAGTTTTCTTTCTCCCACCAGTCTGATAGAACAGAATTGAAGTAAATGCTCTACTTAGGAGGGAGACTACCCCATCTACTGATAAACTGGTAAGAAAGATAATTAGTGTAGTTTTTTACAGGTATGGAGTGTGGTGTGATGGAAGGAGCAGTCAACCCAAGAGTTAGGAATCTTAAGTTCAAATCCCATTTGTGTATCTAAAAAATTTATAGATTTTCCTTATATGTAGAATGAGAGAAACTTGTAAGATTGCGCCATCCTAAGCATAGCTCTAAGATTTTGTCTTTCTTAAATGTTTATAATTCTGAAAAATTTGACTGATTTGGTTTAGAAACTATTTTTTAGTTTTTAGCAGGGTTTTATTTACTTGTTTGTGGTTAACTGGAAACCTTTTGTCTGTCAATGCCATATAATATTGTTTTGCTTTAACAATTTCTGTAAATGTTTGCCTACCTTTTGCTATTATAAATCTTTAATTTTAGTTTTATATTTCTTTCATAGAGCTTTTCTGGGGACTTTGTGCATCGATTACCCCTTTTAGGAGAAAGACAGGAGGTAATTATTTTCCTTGTTATATATTTCTGAAAATAAAGTAAAAATTCTGAATTAATTGTTTTTTTCTTTTTTTTAATGTTTAAAGGCTAAGGAGAATGGAACGAATGTTACCTTTACTGGAGACAAAACTGTAAGTACAGTAGAGAATTTGGGGCATGGATACATAGTTTTTTGTTCGTGTATTTTGTTTCTCTTTAATTTTTAAAAAAATTTTTTTTGTTTGTATATTTTGAATTATCTTCACATGCTAAAAAGAGGCTTAAGAATGTGAGCTATGCACCAAAAAGTTAATAATGATTGTCTCTGGATGATACTAGGAATTTTTATTTTCTTTTTTGTGTTTTCTGTGTTTGCTGCAATCTGTCTTTCTGTTTTTGTAATTATCACCCTATAAATAGTACTTCTAAAGAGGAAGAAGCTTTTAAGAAAGTTCCACCTATAGACTGTAACTAGAAGAAAGTTTAGAAAATTAAAATAAGTTGGTCTACAAATATCCCTTAAATTTTTATAATTCACTTTCTAATTCAAATTATTAATTCCTCAAGACATTGCCAGTTAAGCATAGAAGGAATAAGATAGTTAGCTATGCATTTTATAAAACTGATTAAAATACTAATTTTGTAGCAACTTTATGTACATAGTAGATTTGTCATAAGTTATTTCTTGAAAGCGTATAGTTCAGTGATTTTTAATGTATTTATAAGTTATGTAACCACCAACTGCTAATTCTAGAACATCTTTATCACCCAAACAAGTAACTGTCATTAAGGAGTAATAACTCATTCCTCCCTTCCCCCAGCCATAGATAACCTCTTATCTTGTGTTTTTCTGGATTTGCAGTTCTGTTCATTTTATAAAAATGGAGTGGTACAATTTGTGACCCTGTATCTGGTTTCTTTTCCAATTTAAAACTTAATTTTTTTCTTGCCCAGAGCCTTTAATGTCAACCAGAGGTGAATGAAGGGCATTTTTCAGTCTCTTGGGCATGTGCACATAGTTTTGCACATAACCACATAACCCTGAGTGTACTTGTATTTCCAGGAACAATTTGGAGTTTTTCAAAACCTCTGTGAACATATCATTTTCAGTTTTTCCTTTTATGTTTTTAGTTGGTCTCTTGTTTTCCTTGCCTAATACTATTACTTCACATGACTGTGATCTTTCACTATTGCTGCTGAGTGTTTTTTAACAATACCCTGAGTATAAGGTCCTTCCCACTGAATGAGTTCTGAATCTGAATATATGAAAAGTAAACCCTGGGAATGGACTTTTCTGTACCTGCTTGACTGCCCTGGCATTTTGACCTTAAAGGAACTTCCAAACCTGTTTTGTTTGTTTGTTTGTTTGTTTTTGGTGGTGGTTGTTGTTCCCACTAGCTGCCAAAATTCTGCTTTTCACATCCGTTATTGTTAGGAGAATTTTAGTTTTAGGGAACTTGGAAGAGGGACGTGAGATTAGGCTGAAGAAAAAAACATCTCAAGCTCATTTTCCTTGAGAAAAAGATTGTCTTACTTGAGGAAACACTCCTTGGCTTTTTGGAAGTCTTAAATTTCTGGAGTACCAAAAGGTTGGGTTTTTTTTTTTTTTTTTTTGAGGAAAGTTGCTCTCGCCGTCTCTTCCTCTTAAGAAATAAAACACTTTAATATTTTGATTAACTCAGTTTTATGATATGTTTTAGGCAGAAATGTGGTATATTTACCTTTAGAATGTTTTTTAAATTAGTAGGTTTGAGTTTTTTAGCATAGTTTTAGATTCACAACAGAATTGAGCAAAAAACCCACAGAGTTCTCAAATCTACCTTTACACTTGCACTGTCAGCCTCCCCCACTGTCAACATCCTTTACCATTATGTACATTTGTTATAGTAAACCTACGCTGACTCATCATTATCAGCCAAATTCCATAGTTTACATTAGGGTTCATTATTTGTGCTTTATATTCTTTTACAAATGAGTGATGATAGCTATATCCACTATTCTAATGTCATGTATAATTTTATTACCTTAAAAATCTCATAGGCTCCACCTGTTCATCTATCCTTCCTTCCTACCTCTGGCAGTCACTGATTTTTTTACTGTCTCCGTATTTTTCCTTTTTCCAGAATGTTGTATAATTGGACTCATATAATAGGTTGAATTTTCAGACTGACTTCTTTCACTTGGTAATATGCATTTAAGGATTCTCCATGTCTTCTCATAGCCTAATAACTCTATTCTTTTTAGTGCTGACTGACATTCCATTGTCAGGATGTGTAACAGTTTATTTATCCATTCATCTACTGAAGGACAGTTTGGTTACATCCAGGTTTTGGCAACTATGAATAAAACGGCTATAAACATATGTATACAGGCTTTTGTGTAGTCATAAGTTTTCCTCTTATTTGGGTAAATATAAGGAGTGTGACTGCTGGATTGTGTAGTAAGAGTGTGTTTAGTTTTGTAGCCATTATATATATATATATATTCTGACATTATACATATATTTTATATAAGATGATATAATTTTAATGAAAAATAGAAGCAAAATGTATTGGAAACAAGACTACCTTTGTAGTATAACAGTTCTGAAAGCACTGATAATTAGATTGTCACATATGGCTTTAATCATTTTGTCTTACTAATGGTGTTAGAAAGTTCTGTTGAAGGAGAACTGTAATTTTTAAGGCAATACCATGAAGACACTGTTTTTCAAAATTTCTTGAAGGAGAGGAAGATACTTAATAGTGGAGGTGGTAGTTAAGAGCATAGGTCCTGAGGTCAGATCTTATTCGAAGTCCAACTTTACAACTTACCACTTATTTTGGAAAAAATATTCTCTTCTGCCTCAGTTTGTTACATTATAAAATGGAGTGATTAGAGTCATGTCACCAAGAATCCTGGAAGAGGGAAGTCCAGTCTCCCTCCCTGGACTCCATCCTCCACAAAATTAGCTACTAAGTTGGCAAAAACTGCCAGATTCAGCTTTTATAAAACTTTGGAATCTAGTGAAAACTTAAAATAACAGTGAAAGAATGCCCCAGTAATCCATTACGCGAGCACGCTGGTCCTGTTAGATGCTGGTCGTCCCCTGTGACAGAGCAGTGAGGGGAATAGCCACTGCAGTCCTGGGGCTAGTGCAAGAGGGGGAATGTGAATCTTGTGCTCAGAGAACTGTGGTTGTGTGATTTGACCTGTCTGGTGACTCCTTGTAGGACCTGTGCGAGGACTTGCCTTTGTTCTGCCAGACTCAGAGCATTCCCAGGACTGGGGTGGTTTCCTGGGTTGTGTTTGGCGAAAGCACTTGAAGGTAAAAGTATTGGCTGCAGCATGATAGAGAAAGACATGAGCCAGGGCAAGCAATAGGTACATTCTAAAACTTGGGAATGAAGTGATTGGGGAAAGAGAAATGTGGGAGGGAAAAAAGCCTTCTTAAAAAGAAAAAAAGACCCTGGTTATGGTGGGGAATTGAGAATTCCACTGGGACTGGAAGCATGCTCAGAAAGGCCTTAGACAATCACGAGCTTCCACCTCTGGCTGAACTTCAGATTCTGCAAAAGCGAAAAAGTGAAGCCTAAGAAGGGTTTTAACTGGAGTAGCTTAAGCTATGAATTGTTCCAATCTGCAAAGACTAGGAGAGTATGCTTTTCCTTTTCCTTTTTTTGTTTTTGGTTCTAGATGTTTAAGAAAAATTTTGTCAAAATTCACCAGTAAGCTAAAGGAACACAGACTCTAGTAGCTACATAGGACAACAGTACAGACTTTGTAAAAATGGTTTTTCCTAAGCCACTAAACAAACACCAGCCCACATAAGCAGCAACAACAAAAACCAGTGATGGAGGAGAATCTGGTTTTCAAAGTTGCCACATTATAATATGCAGAATGTTTGATTTTCAACAAAAAAAATCTGAGACATGCTATGAAAGAAGAAAGTATGTCTTGTTCACCGGGGAAAAAAATTAATAGAAGATGCCTTGGGCCTCCCCGGTGGCGCGGTGATTGAGCACTGGGCTGCGAAGCTGCCTGCAGCCTCTGCAGCACCGGTTCGATCCCCGGCCACCGGGCGAGGACCCCACATGGTGTGCAGACCTCTCCTGCCGCCCACTGCTCCCCTCAGCAGTGTATTTCGTCATTCTGCCTGTTCTGCTCTCCACTCTGGCTCTGGTGAATTCTCTCACCCTCCCGCGCTTCTGACTACCCAATGCTTGTATAAATAAATAAATCAATCTTAAAAAGAAAAAAAGAAGATGCCTTTTAGGAAGCCTGTTAAAGACTTGGAGAATTTTTAAATCAGCTGTCTTAAAAAAGCTCATAAATGAAAGGGGCCCCCCTGGTGGCACAAGGGTTAAAGTCTCAGTGCTGTCAAGCTATCACCAGCCACTGTGGCATGGGGGGCTGGAGTTCTATCTCCGACCAGGGAGCTGACCCATATGGAGCATCAGACCTCTCCTGTCTCAATGCGTGCTCCCCTCAGCAGTGTATTTCAGTAGATCTGCCTGTTCTGCTCCCCACTCTGTCTCTGATGAATCCTCTCACCACCACTGCACTTCTGGCCTAGACCCCAGTACTAGTTTGCATAAATAAAAATAAATTAAAAAAAAAATAAAAGCCTCATGAATGAAGCAGAAGAATATAGTCTCCCCAAATAGGGATTAAAAACTATACAAAAGGAACCAAATAAAAATTCTGGAGCTAAAAATTACAGCAAAAATGAAAAATTGGCCAGAGGGGTTCACAGCAGATTTGCTCAGGCAGAAGAAAGAATGAATTTGAAGACAGGTCAATTGAGATTGTCAAGTCTGAGGAGCAGAAAAAAGAAAAATGAGCAGAGCCAATGAAACCTGTGGGGCACTTAAGAGACCAGCGTACACATACAGCATGAGATTCACCAGAAGAGGAAGGTAAAGAAAGGATCTTTGAAGAAATATTGAGCAAAAAACCCCAAGCCTGTTAAAATCATAAATCCAAAATATCAAGAGGCTCACAAAGGTCAGGCAGACCCCACACAGGTAAGAATAGACAACATGCTGCATATCCATATGGTGGGACGGCGTTCAGCCATAAAAGTGGAGATAGCACTGATCCATGTTATGTAGTTTAACATTTTAAAGGAAAGAAGCCAGGCACAAAAGGCCTCCTATTGAATGATTCAATTTATATAAAATATCTGTAACAGACAAGTTCATAGAGACAGGAAGGTTAGTGGTTTCAAGTGGGGCAGGGAGTAGAGAGGGTGAAACGGAGTAGTTGCTGCTTAATGAGTTCGGGGTCTGCTTTGAGATGATGAAAAATGTTTTAAACTAGATAGAGTGATGTTTATTCAACATTGCGAATGACCAAATGCCATTGTATTATTCACATTAAAGTCAGTAAGACTGTGAATTTTATGCTATACGAAATTGTCCCAGTAAGAAAAAAGGCGCTGTAATTGTACCTAACTGAGAGGGTGACAGGTATCTGGTGAGCATTTAAGACTGTAATAAATATCACATGTTTTAATAGAGAACCCAACATATAAATATTATTTTTACTTAGCTAGCTAAATATATTCTGAAGTATAAATGTAAACTTTGATTTATCCTGGAATATAAGAAGTATTCAGTTTCTTTTGAAATTTGTAAGAAGTAGTTTTAAGATACATAAAATTAATAACAGCATCGTATCACACCAAAGTTTTATTGGTTAATGAACAAGTAAGTTCTGTTAATTATGAGTAAGTACAACATGTGGTATATTTATGGCTATGTAGCTATAATATTTTCTCACAACCTGTTCCTTAATTTGTCAGAAAGAACCTATTAGGGAGAGACAAATCAATATATGATTTAGCATGCCATAAATGTTCTTCAATTACTGAGATAACCTACCAAACGTATAGCTGAAGAATCCTTCAATCTGTTTGATACTTGTATCATGAAATGTAATTTTATAGTTCTTGTTTAGCCTTTTCTTGCATTGCAGGACAATTTTCATTTTTGAGAAAACTCAGAACTCTACAGAAAGATGAAAAAATGGGCAAAATCTGTTGTCTACTTGAGGGGCTTTATAGGTCAGTGATGCTTACCTAGAGATCTCTGGGTAAAAGCTTCTTGTAAGACCAGAAGGAAACAAAAACAGTACCTCCTTTCACACACAAGGAAAAAGCCACCCATTTTCTAAGTTTATCTTTGTCTTTGTGTCTTAGCCTTGTGTTTGTGAAAGTCATGAGTTCATTGAATGTATGGCAACTGGCCTTAAACAGATTCTTCCTAAGAAACTGGTTCTGTAAACAAGCACTCTAACTCTACTTCTTTGACGTTGATGGGGAGATGGAGTGGGGGGATGGAAGGAATGGGGGAGAAGACAGCAGGAGTGGGTGGAGACAGCGACTCTTGCATCTGACATAGACTGGCCCAAGATGAAGTTTTTCATATAAATGTCTTTGTAAGTAGAAGTCTTGGAAAGTCTTAGAGCTTTGAACAAGGGGATTACAAGAATTGGTTTTTTAGGTGATTTAGGTTTTTAGATTTAGGAATTGGATTTTTTTTAGGTAACTCAAATAACCGCCTTAGTTTGTTTAGGATACCTGTAAAATATAATCTAGTATCCTAACATGGCTTAAACAGACTTAATGCAGTGATTTTAGTTGAGGTTCTCCTGTAATAAGTAAAATTTTCTTTTAAGTTATGATTTTTGGGTATAACAAGATACAGGATGACTTATATTTTAGTAATTTATAATTTAACTTACTTTATTGTAAACACTATAGGACTGTTTAGTTGTGCCTAATAGTCTAATGAATGAAAATGAAGGATTCTACCATGTTTCTGGGCACATTCTGGAACAAAAAAAATCATATTAACTTGTCTAGTTTTTCTTAACTTAAAATTTGAAGATTTGATGCCTTTTTTTCCCTTCTAGGTGATGCATGAACCATTAAAAACTTGGCAAGATGCACCATACATTTTTATTGTACATATTGGCATTTCATCCTCAAAGGAACCATCAAGAGAAAATTTACTAAGTAATCTTTTTACCAGTAAGTTCATTTCATTTCTTTTTTAACATTTGTGTTAATGTTATCTAGTGGTGTCCTGCGTGGTGAATAGTCTAAAATTGTTTTAAAAGAGTGAATAACTCATTAAGAATGTAGTGAAGGAAAAAAAATTGAGAGAAATTAACATTTATCTGCACCCATGTGTACCAGACAGTCTCTGACATCATATTTCCTTAGCATGTATTATGGATACTAGATTTCGTTTTCCTTCATTTGCTCCCCCTGCTTAAAAATTTTTAAACTGGTGTCATGTTTTCAGTGTTGTGAACTCTAGCAAAACTTGGCTGCCAAATTGAAACATGGAAGTTTTTTAATCGACTGGTAATTTTTTAACGTCTCAGTGTTTCTTAGTTTTCTTTTTCACTCTTGCTGCCCAGTTTATGGGTCATTATCTCTTACTTGGAATGTTGGAATAACTTACTAATTGGCATATTTCACCACTAAACATTACAATGTTTATGGTAGTTTTTCAAAATGTTCTTTATGTGGTTAAGGATATTCCTTTCTGGGCATCTCTGGTGGCTCAAGGAGTTAAGCACAGCACTATGAAGCTATTGCAACCTCTGCAGCACGAGTTCCATCCACGGCCAACCAGGGAGCTACCCACATGGCACGCAGACCTCTCTTGACTTGCCTGCTGCTCCCCTCAGCAGTGTTTTCACTAAGTCTGGCTGTTCTGTTCCCCACTCTGTCTCTGGTGAATCCTCTCACCCTCCCGTACCTCTGGCCTGTGCTCCAGTTCTTGTATGCATAAATAAATAAATCTTAAAAAAAAAGGATATTCCTTTCTATTGCTAATTTACTGAGTTTTTTTGGTATTAAGAATGATGCTCAATTTTGTCAAATACTTTGCTTTTAGTGATTAAAATAATCATATAGATTTCCTCATTTGTTAATTGATGAGTTATATTAACTGCTTTTCTAGTGTTAACTCATTCTTGAATTTCTGCAATAGCACTACTTGTCTTGGCACACACACTGCTGGATTCCATTTTCTAGAATTTTATTTAGTTTTTTGTCTATGTTCAGAGTAAGATTGGTCTATAATTTTATTTTATCATACTGTCTTTTACTGGTTGACATCTAGCTTGTGCTAGGCTCATACAGTGAACTGAGGAAAGTCCCCTATTTTTTATATCTGCAGAGTGGTTTTTGTAAGGATAGGATTACCCATTCCTTGAATGGTAGACCTCACTATGATGGTGTTTCAGCCTACTGTCTCTCTGCTCTTCCCGCTCCACCTCCCAGACTTAAACAACTGATTCATTTTCTTTAATAAATGTTAACTTTAGTTTTTCTGCTTTTCCTTGTGTCAGGGTTTTGTGTTTTTTTTGGGGGGGGAGGGGAAGATTGCCCATTTCATTCAAGATTTCAAATGTATTAGCATGAAGTTATTGATATTTCTTCATCAGAAAATATTTATTGCCCTTTTTATTCTCAGTATTGCTTTGTGTCTTCTATTTTTAACTTCTTTTTTTAAAAAATGTGTTGTTTTTTTTAAAATTGAAGTAACAGTGCATTACATTCCTTTTGGTATTTTGGAAGTATAGGCTCGCCCCCTCAGGTATTGCCATCATAGTGTACCCACCACCAGTCACCCATAGTCTGCCACAAAGTCTATTGTGCTAACTGTCCTCTCCTATTTTTAACCTCTTAAATCTTTATAGAACTTCAATTTTTATCCCAATGAATCTGCTTTTGACTTTATTTTTTCCAATTATTTCTTTGTTAACGAGTTTCTACATTTACCTCTATTTCTTTCATTTGACTTGATTTTACACTTTCATTTTTATGAATTATTGGGTTGAATGGTTCATTCCTAATGCATAGTAATATGGGCTACAGCAGATATAGGCAACCAGTGGGTGGCCTGGCACAGTTCATGGACTTAAGACATATGTATATCCCCTGTGTCTTTAGGCCCATGTTCTAATGAGTAATGATTTCAGGGAGCAGTTGCCAACATTAATTTTCATCTTCTTTCTTTAAAGAGGTTGGAGGAGCATCCCTGCTCTATTCTAGTCCAGCTTCTTTGTGCATCAAATCTGGCTCTGGACCTCCTGCTCTTCCAACTACTGTAGCCTGCTTTAGAGCTCTCCAGTATTACCATGTATTCAGCCTCATGCACTGTTCAAGTTTCTATTCAGTGTTGATATTTGGAGATGTTAAACATGTTTTTGAGCTTTATATCCTCTTTGCTTCTCTTTATATTTTATCCATCTGCTGTTTAGAGCTAAAAAGAGGGCACGTCAAAGCATGGGCTCAACTACACCATGTGAAAGTCTTAGAACTCTCATTCTAAAACAGTTTTTATCTTTTTCCCTTCATTAAAACCTTGGCTGTCTCCTCATTGCCTGTAAAATATCCACATTCTGGAGTAAGACTTATTAAAGAAAATTCTACAACTTACCAGCTAGCCCTTCATTGCCTTGTGTGAAAATGTGGCTATATGGTACCTATGTGAAGTCCCAGACTAACATGTTCTTTAAATTTATCATGCATTTTCATACTGTCTTTGTTCATGTTATATCCTCTGTCCAGATAGCCTTTTCCTTTGTCCTAGAAAATGCACATACTTGTTTGGATCTAGCTCACAGGTACAGTAGTCTCTCTGTTGCTTTTCAACTCCCTTTCCCTTCTAGATGGCATAAAACATCTTACTCATCTTTCTAGCACATGTTTTCCATAGTGCCTGTCACATAGAAAGTGTTCAGTGAATGTACATTATATGTTACTATAGAGCAGGGGTCAACAAACTTTTTCTTAAAGGGGCAGATAGTTCTCTATACCAACAAATTCCTAGCTCTGCCATTGTGGTACAAATGCAACCATAGGCAATGTGTAAGTGAGTGGATGTGGCTGCTTTCCAGTAAAACTTTTATTTATAAAAAGTAGATGACCGAATTTGGTTCATGTGCTATATTTTACTGACCCCTAGCATAGAATTAGCAAAAAATGTGACAAATATTTACTGCTTACTTTAGATGGTCTTTAATTAAATTAAGAAGTTTTGCTATGAAATTTTCATGGCTGCTATTTTGGGATGTTAACTTTTGTTCATATAAATATTGGACCTTATTTACTTTCCATAATAGTGTGCCCTTTTTATCTCATGTAATCAATAGGAAATTTTTGTTGAATAGGCAGTTTTTAGTTTGTTTCTGGAACTATTACTTTTCAGATAAATCAGTTTTTTATTAATCATAGCTAGAATTTACCCAAATAGTTTTATCAGTTATAATTTAAAAATAGTCATAGGTTTGCTTTAGTATGGAAATCAGTCTTTCAGATTGTTGCTACTGTCCCTTGCTGTGCTTCACTAAATACTTTGTGTTATTAAGCACTTATTGAAAATAATACATTTATATAGCAAAGACATAAAACGGAAGTAGGTAAAATAATAATATTAGGAAAATATAGGTAAGGAGCGATGGAAGACAGAAGGGTGGCAGAATGAAGTTCTATACTTCTCAAAGTGATGTGTTGTTAGGATAAGTAGATATGAAATGTGTTTGGAATTTAGAAGAGATGGTGCATAGTTTCAGTTGGGCATCCTGAAACTGAGTGTCTAGTTCTTAAAGGTTGTGAGCTTGGGAACAAAGGGCCTTTCCACTTCATATACTGACTCGAGCAGAGTTACGTGTGATGGCCTATGTGGGGTATAGTATGAACTATGAGAACTCTTTATTTTCTGAGTGTTCTGCGAATGTAAGGATTGTGACCAATGAACTTTTCATTTATTTCATCAAGCAAATATCAGACAATGTTTTAGTTAATTTCTGCATCCTTACATTAATTCTGAGGACTGTGTTTTCTCAGTGACTGTTGAAGTAAAGGGTCCCTATGAATACCTCACGCTTGAAGAGTATCCATTGATGATTGTAAGTGAAATCATATTTTTTAAATATTTTTTACATCATTTTTCATTTTTACACAATGTATGCATTTTCATCTTGGTTATATTCCCCATACAGTACCCACCCCTCTTATTTTGACCCTAATCTTTCCTCCCTCACCCTCACCCCCACCCCTCCCCCAGAGTGTGTCTCTGGTTTATAGTTGTTTGTTGATTTTGGAAATCATATTCTTTAACCTCAACATTAGATCAATTTAACTTAAAAGATTGCCTATGTGTTGTGATAATACTCTTTTTTTAAAGAATTGTTTCTGTGTAGTCCAGAAAATACTGTTTGTAGATCTGTACTTCCTAGCAGAACGTGACCTTGGGAGTGTCAGCAAACCCCTCTGTGCCTCATTTTCTGATTTGTAAAATGAAGAGATCAATGACTCCTGGATTTTAGAGTTAGAAAGTACCTCAAAGGTCATTTCACATCTCACATTCTCTCTAGGATCCAAAGAGGGGCACTTCTTAAAACCTTAGAGTTTCTGACTATACTTTAAGTAACTAAATGACAAAACTTCTTTCTTCTCAGTGTGTGTGAGTTTCTTTCTGGGAATTTCCTTTATGTATTTTCAAGTTTCCTTTGTGATCTTTTTTTTCTTCTTCATTTCTCTTTTTTTAGTTTTCCCACTTTGTCATTATTTCATTCCCTTCTGATATATACTAACCCTGGCATGCTTTTTTTCCTCTATAGTATTGTCTTTTTATAATATTTTTATGTGAGCTTAAAAAACTTTTGATACAGGATAACAGTTACTTTTGATGACAAGTCCTCAGTCTCCTCTGCTTTAGAGGAGATAATTTTTGATGTTAGTATTGAATTCCAAAGAAATAGAAAAATTATTTTTAAAATGGGGGTATAATGTTATTTTTTTGTAGTTAAGGCTATGTACTGATTCTAAATTGTCTCTTGACCCCTAATCCTCCTTTTCATCTCTTTCCCATTTGGATGACAGTTTTTCATGGTTATGTGTATTGTATATGTCCTGTTTGGTGTTCTGTGGCTGGCATGGTCTGCCTGCTACTGGAGAGATCTCCTGAGAATTCAGTTTTGGATCGGTGCTGTCATTTTCCTGGGGATGCTTGAAAAAGCTGTCTTCTATGCAGAATTTCAGAATATTCGATACAAAGGAGAATCTGGTACGTAACCAAAAAATATTTGCCAGTGTCTGAGTGACTGGTAGGTGTATGTGGCGATTTTCCTAAGGTCAGCAGTCACTGAGTAGATTTAACTTTTCAGTTAATTATAGTAGTTTCTAAAGCAGTCACTGTGGTTGTGACTTACATTTTTATTCTTATAACTAGGGGATTAGTAATTTAAGAGTAATTTTACTGAAATATATTCACAAAGTAGAATATACAGGGCTTTCCTCGTGGCACAAGGGGTTAAGTCTCAGCACTCTGAAGTTAGCAGCAGCCACTGCAATATGAGTTCGATCCTGACTAGGGAGCTGACCCACATGGCACAGCAGACCTCTCTTCTCTCACCCTCTGCTCCTTAGCAGTATATTTTTGTAGATCTGCCCTGCTCTGCTCCCCACTCTGTCTCTGGTGAATCCTCTCACCCACTTCCCCACACCTCTAGCCTACACCCCAGCTCTTGTATGCGTAAATAAGTAAAATAAATCTTAAAAAAAAGAATATATAACAGTAGTGACCGTTTGAGGAAGATTATAACAGTTACTGAATCTAAACTGTCATTGATTTTTAAGGTATCATTATTAACCTACATATAAGGCATCACTATTAATCTACATATAAGAAAGTAAATACTGCCTATTTAGTTGTAAGATAGCATTGCAATAGACACTTGATTTTAAGGATGTTAAAAATGTTGGGGGTTTGCATTTAAGAATTGGTAAAATAAAAGGGTGCTTATAGTTTAGAAAGGCAACTAGATAATGACAGTAACTGTTTTGTACAGAAGTTTTTTTATCATAGCTACAGTTCTCTCTCCTCAGGCCATTGAATTATTATTAACTATTATAAGCTATACTAATAAGAACTTTCGTCTTTGAAAGGACTTGAAAAAAGTAGATGTGCATATAAGTTGAAAACTGTGTGTGTGTATTGTGTTTTTCTATGTATAACTATATTTCGCCATTTTAAAAAAAGTAGAGAAAAAAATCCCCTAGATGCTATAACTATCGGTGTAGGGTGAGGTATTCTGCTGTGGTTTTAGGGACGTGTGGAAGGTGACAAGAAAAGGTAATTGATTACACTCAGATTGCTGTACAAATGAGTAAGGTCATAAGTGATAGCATCTTGTGTGCTTACAGAATTGCAGAAGAGCTATTCTCGTTTAGTAAGATTAGTATCAGTGTTTGCGCTGAAGCATGTTAGTCTACATTCTGGTTCTAGAGGCATGCCTTTTCCCAAACCTAGATTACAGCACCCTTTCCCCCTTTCTTATTTCTAATAGTCCAAGGAGCCCTCATCCTGGCAGAGCTGCTCTCAGCAGTTAAACGCTCATTGGCTCGAACATTGGTCATCATAGTCAGTCTGGGATATGGCATAGTCAAGTAAGTATTAACTTTCTGTGTCGGAGAGTGCTTTAAAATGCTGATTAAATTAACAGTTTTGCAGGTTCCCAGTGTAGTAGTTTGGAAACAGTTGATATAAGAGTGATTTCTGAAGTAAAAGGTATCTGAAATTTTGTAGATTTGTAAAAGTTGGATAATGTTAGTGTTTCATTTCACTACTTAGAACTCAAGACGCGTCTGACTGAAAATGTGGTGAATGATGTTGAAACACCAAACTTTTAGATTGAATTTATAGGGACTTAACTCTTCCAAAGTATTTTTGCAAATCAGGTTTTTTTTTTTTTTTTTTTTTTTTTTTTTTACTTATACAAGAATTGGGGTACAGGCCAGAGGCGTGGGAGGGTGAGAGGATTCACCAAAGACAGAGTGGGGAGCAGAACAGGCAGACTGACTGAAATACACTGCCGAGGGGAGTAGCGGGCGAGGCAGGAGAGGTCTGCTGTGCCAGGTGGGTAGCTCCCCGGCTGGCTGGGAATCGAACCTGCGCTGCAGAGGCTGCAGACAGCTTCACAGCTCTGTGCTCAACCCGCTGCGCCACCAGGGAGGCCCACAAAACAGATTTTTTAATAGGGCAAACAATCTTGCTGTAATAGTCTAAAAATTATGTTTTAGTCACAAAAATTTTGAGTATGTTTTATATATGAGGCATTGTTCTGCTTCCTGGGGATACAGGAAGTAGACAATACACTTGGAGTTTACATTTGTGGAGGGAGGAAACAGAAAAATAAGTGAGTAAAATATTAATCTGTCAGTGATAAGTACTACGGAACAGAGAAAGCTGGGAAAGTGTATAGAGAATGCTAGGCAGGAGGTGAAGTTTGTAATGGTATATAGAGTGGTTAAGAAAGTCTTCACTTAGTGACATTTAAGCTAAGATCCCCAGGAGGTCAGGGAGCTCTAAGCATCTTTTATTCTCAGGTGAATCAGGTATGTCTTGTTTATCTGTCAGGTTGTTGGCCTGAAAAGTTAACACAAGTTCCTTTTACCTGGGTTCTCTAGAGTTTGTCGCTTTTGTACTCAAACTGTTGCTTTGCTGCTGCTTTAGGCCTCGCCTTGGCGTCACTCTTCACAAGGTTGTGGTGGCAGGTGCCCTTTATCTTTTGTTCTCTGGTATGGAAGGGGTCCTCAGAGTTACTGGGGTGAGTATTACCTAATCTTAGTTTTTGTGGTCAGTTCAGATATACTGTTTTTTTGTCATGAGAGGGTCAATTTGAACTATCTGTGGGCTTCTTTACTGTTTTCTCTAAGTCACCTCTGGATTCTGATTTTCAAAATGTATTTATGGTTCATTTTTCTTTTCACTCTATCAGAACTTTATAAATTTAATGTGTGACTAGAAATGAATTCTTTCCCACCTGTCCCCAAGTTGATTTTTATTTCGTTCTGCCTCTTGGACTGTGGGCTCTCATTCTTGTAGTTGCAGACATTGTGATCATGCACTTACTGGTTAGTCTGATTTTTGTTTTCAAGTGACAGTAGTTTACAGGCACTTGACTTTCAAAGACTTTCATAAAATACAGCTGATTAAGTATCACATCATTTTTGAGAATTATATGATTGCCAGGGAAGGAAATGAAAGCATGGAGATGTAAGTGATAAATTTATGTTAATGTGAAATGGGCTTCCCTAGGTTATTCCAGTAATTATTTTTTAAAAAATTACTCTCTACAATAACCTGTTGGCTTCAAAGTGGTAAATGGTTTAAACTTAACTTTGCCCTCAGGAAAATTTGGTTCAGTAAATTTTGCAGTAAGCTGTCCTTTAAGTAAAACCGTTTACTGATACAAATTTGTTTTTCTAAGCCACACTGTATTCATTATGTAATTTTCTTAGACTTTTAGCAACTTTAACCCTCTGTCAATTCTTTCTTCTGCTGCTATAGTATTTTTCTTATCCCTTGACTCTGATAGTAAACCTGGCCCTCTCAGCAATTGATGCCTGTATTATTTTATGGATATCCTTTGAATAATATCCTGCTAATTGGGGAATTAGGCTTTATAAATAACGTGTGTGTGTGTGTGTGTGTGTGTGTGTGTGTGTAAACTTGCGAAAGTTTTGAAGCTCGTAGTTTTGAAGATAGATTCCTGCCTTACATTTTATTTTAGAGTGAGAGGGTCTTTATAGACTTGTAGTGAAAAATCACAACGACAGGAAATGTTGGGATGGGATGGGGCTTATTATACCATGATTTTTTTGATGTGGTCACTTCTTACCATGGATCTTTGCTCTGTAATCCTGGTGGTCACCTCTTATTTGTTACCAGCATGTTTTATTATATTGAGATTGTAATCTACAGTTTGTATGAAATGCTTACAGCTGTATATTCTATGTGATGGTTTGTCAGAGGGGAAGAATAATATTGGTTTCAAGCATTACTCATTTTTATTTTCTATCAATTCAAATACAAAACCATTCCAGATGATTATAAAAATGCAGAATCCTGTGGTGGTTTCTTCTCTGTGCTTCTCTAGACATCTCTTTTTTACTACCTCTTTTTCTTTGTCAGCAGGCCCAGACTGATCTTGCTTCCTTGGCCTTTATCCCCCTGGCTTTCCTAGACACTGCCCTGTGCTGGTGGATATCCTTCTCATTGGTTTCTTTGATGGCGGTTCATTTTCTCCCCTTGGACATGGGTGTCCATTGATCTTTCTGCAATGGATTTTTACCAGTTTTGTTGATTACTCTTTAGTCTGGGGGATAGGGTATTTGTAGTCCAACCGGGGCTCAGACAGACATCTGAAGTTGGTGATTATGGATTGAGCACAAGAGAAAAGCCTCTCGCTTTTTTTAATGACCATTCCACCTTGATTTTGGACTTATTTGTGCATCCTGCTTAGTATTAGAATCACTGACTACTCTGATTCTGCTGTCCCTTTCAGGCACCAGCAATTATTAAATACTTTGAAAATTATGAAAAGACTTTGATTCTTAAATGTGGCTTCAGGAACTATAGAAAAACTTGGTTGATGTTCTTAAAATTCTATGTAGGTTTAGTAGACTTTAACCCTTACATGTTTTGTATCCTAATTCAAAAGGTGACTTAGAAATGTCTGAAGACTGCCACTGTTTGAAATTACGGATTCATTTATAGCCAAAGTCAACCCGATAACAAGTTTCTATTTCAGTAATCTGTTTCCTTCTGCTTCTTAAAATTAAAATTTATTTATTAAGAACTTGACCTGTTGAAGGATTCACGTTTTGGACCTTTAGGATGTTATTTTGAATTTGTTTTGGTTTTTGTATATCTGGTCCTATGTACAATGCAAATATGCAAAATTACTGTTTTGATTGTGGGGTTCTTATAAAAAGTGGAATATGAACAAAACTGTAATTTTGTGAATTTGAGTGGATTGACACATAGCAAAAATGTTTGCAGTGTCCTGAGTCCAAATGACCAAAAGATACTAGGTTAGTATCTTTCAAATGCACTTTTGTGACTCTCTGAATGTTGGGAGGAATAGAAAAGAAGGGGAGACTGGACCACACAGGACAATAACCAAGTGACTAGCTAGTAACTAAGCTCTGTCAAAGGGTAGACCGAGATCCACCTTACTTACCTGCAAATCAGCTCATCCTGAAAGTTGGATATGAGAGCAGAGACCATCTTTAGTAGACATGAGTTCCCCTTCTGTCTTCCTATGGTAATTTCTACTAGGGAATAATGTTCTGCCAATGGAGAATCACTGTTTTGAGAGCCTAACTGCTTGGGATTCTCAGCCAATTGTAATTCATGATTATGGCCTTTTAATTCGGGGGAGCTCAGGCAGCTATCTTGGTGGATACCATAACATGGCACGAGTGCACTGAGTGTAGAACTTAAGGAAAGTTGCAGGCCTGAGTGTATTTATGACCTTAGACTGATTTAGCTGGGTCAGTGAGAACAGAGCCACCTACCTTAAAGAAAAAGAGATGATGATGCTGGCTCTTGTTCCCCTGCCTGTTACTCATTTTCATTTCCTTTTCTTCATTTTGTCATTACTTTTGTCATCTTCATTCTCTATAAAGCTTCTTGCTGTCTTCATTTCTCTTTGATATTTTCACTCTTTTTTTGTGTTTTTCCCATTTTTTATATTCTTGCTTTATCCTGGTTCTGTCTTCTCTTCAATGTCTCATTGAAAGAGAAGACTTTCTTATTAATCATTGGGAGGATTGCGGTATTTGTGAGATTGGAAATAAAAGAACGGTAAGGCTTCTGGGATCTGTGGCTCTATCAGTATGACCCCAGATCACACTCAGAGAAAACTGAGCGTTAATTTACTACTTGGGTTTTTTTTCTGAATGTTGATTTCCTTGACTTGCAAACACATATTTATCAGCCTGACTCAAACAATGAAGCTATTAAAACTTCGGAGAAACATTGTAAAACTCTCTTTGTACCGACATTTCACCAACACACTTATCTTGGCAGTGGCAGGTAAGTCGGGGAATTTCTTCCTGCTGTTTAAATGCAGTCCTTCTAGAACAGATATATAATCTGATATGCCATAGGTGAACTCTTTAAAATTAGATAGAAAAATTTTGTGCATTTCTCTTTGGGAAGGGGTCTTTAGCTTTTGTCAAATTCTCCGAGGGAATCTGTGGCTCAAGAAAATAATGGAGAACCACTTATTTTATGCATAATAACTGAAAGTCAGCTACATATAATTTCAACTCAGTATTTCTTGTCTCCATTCCTTTGTTGTGGCATTTTTTTTCCTTGAGGCAAGTTAGAGTGCCCATATTGCATTTAGATTCCTAATTTTAGAAGGCATTAATACTTGTATATTTAGTTTAAGTAATTATAAAAATTTAGATCAAAATACCTTGCTGTTAGATTGTTTTTACATATGTCACTAAGCATGTCTGAAATATAGACATTAGGTAAACCTTAGCAAGCTAGCAAGCTAGGTTAGCTTACCTGCATCTTTGGCCCTTGTAACGGATAATAGGTCTGGCCTGTGATTGGAACCAATGTCTCTGTTTGTGTTTCAGTCATTTTATCATCCTTTTTTCTCATCTGAGCAGGCCCTTCCCCCCCTCCCCCCCAAAAAAATTAGTATTACTATACTCAGGATAAAGGAAGGGAAAAACTATATTGTTGATAATACTAGAAAAAGCCATATTTCTAGCACCTTCTTTTCTGAGGGTTACTGAAGTAGCCAGATGTTAAATAAAACCATAAATACAGACTTGACAAGAGTACTTACCATGGACTTTGCTTACTGTAAATTGTTAAGTAAATTTTTATTGAATAAATTTGTTAAAATAACTACTGGGAAATGATTGTCATGTGTTGAGGGTTAGGCCTATGTGGGCTTCTACTTCACCAGAACTGGAGAATGTAACTGGGGATGTAAACTAACATCATGGGGATGTAAACCAACATCAGCTTTTCCATTTCTTGTTAGCATCTATTGTGTTTATCATCTGGACAACCATGAAGTTCAGGATAGTAACTTGTCAGTCGGTGAGTTATAATCACATGCATTTTTGAACACAGTGAACTATCTTAAACACAATTAATGGTCTCCCCCTTGAAGATCAGAATGTTGGCCTCCTCCTCAGTGTTCCATATTAACAAAGTGCTTGATATGATAGGGCGAGTTTTGTTCTGTTTTGTGGGGGAGAAGGATCTGACTATCCCAGTAGTGGGAGAGAATTTTCTAACTACAAGCTGTCAAAACCCAATCTTGCCTTAACTGAAAATTCTTGAATAAGAAATCCAGAGTTCTAATCATTAAGTATGTGTGGATACTAACTGAATAGAAGCGAACTCCTAGGAGCAGAGCCCAAAGACTGGCCAATAGAATTTCTTTGGAGAGATGGCTAATGCTCTTTTAACAACCTAAAGTTACTTTTTCTTATTGTATGTAAAAATGCTTCCCTAAAGATTCTCAGTATAATGAAGCATTGTCAAGTGCTTCATGCAGTTGGTGCCTTTTCTTTATTGTGTAACAGTGACTACTACAAGGGAAGAAACTGTTCCTTCAATTTGTATCCTCAGCCCTTAGCATAGTGCCTACTAGCACATAGTAGGTTGTTAGTAAACATAAGTTGAATGAGTAAATGATTCTTGTTCTATGCCAGGAGCTTTATGTTCTGTGCATTTTATGTGAACAAATGGTTAAGATAATGCATATAAATATACTTTTTCCCCCTTTTGCTAGGATTGGCGGGAGCTGTGGGTGGACGACGCCATCTGGAGGTTGCTCTTCTCCATGATCCTCTTTGTCATCATGGTTCTCTGGAGACCATCTGCAAACAACCAGAGGTTCTTAGACACTTTATTTACATTGAATGGCCTTGTCATAGTTCCGGGTTGGTTCAGTGGGTGACAGTGGAGGGTTCTTTCAGATAGTGGAAGGAACACTCCCTGGGTCTGCAAGCAGGAGAATTGGGTTCCTATAGCTCCACTCTTCTATTAATTTGCATTATGATTTTTGGCATCCTCCCCCCCACCCCCTCTGAGCCCCCACCTCTCTGAGCCTTGGTTTCCTCTACATATGTTGAGGGGGAATTGAGCCATTTGGTAGGATGCCCCTTTTAGTTCTGACATCTGATAATATAAATATTTATATGGGTTAATAAAGGAGGAAGGTAATGACACTTGTAATGAGGGTCTTACTGCCTGGTTTCCAGAAGGAAAGAACAATTTCTGTAGTGAGTAGCCCAACTGACTTTGAATAATATAGAGGAAATGAAGGCTTATGTGACTGACTTCAGAATTAAAAACCCATATGTGAATTTGCTTTGTCCAATTATAGGCAATTTTTACTTAAAAATTGGCTTCTTTATTTTGTGAATATGCCTGTCTTTATTTTCTCTTCTCCCTCTATTCCCTTTTGCATTTAGATAGGTAAGAGCTTATAGTATGCAGCATACCACTGATGAAGGAAAAGAGTAGATGGCATAACCAAACAGCTAATTTTATAGTGAGACATACCAATAAAAGCTTTAGGAAGAAAAAATAAATGACATCTTTTTACTCCATGAAAATAACCTTGTCTTTTCACTTAGTATTTGAATTCCTTTAAAAAAAAAAAAAAGTTTAAAAAGTCGAGAAAGGATGTCAAAGAGAATAGAGGAAATATGAAATCACACTGTTCAGAAAGAACCTAGACATTCTGGTGACCTTCCTTTATATCAGTCTGTAGATTTGCTGCTCACTTCTAGCTCTGCTTATTTATACAAATTTCCCTTCAGTCTTTTTAAAATTTTTGCTTTAACCCTTTTGGCTTTCTCTCTCTCCTCTTTTAAAACATGATGCCCACTCTTTGAAACTCCAGTGTTAAAAACCTAACATGATATATACCCTTTCACATTTTACTCTCTGTTCAGATACAGTCTTCCTTTGCTCATTCAGGCGTACATTTTATTTTTTATCATATCTATTAACTCTCCTACAATATCTTCTGAAAATTCCTAGGTTTTCTTCATTAGATTGCTATTACTTAAATCAATAACAGTGTTATTTCTTTTTTTCCTTATAATCTTCTGTCTCATTTTTGATTCAGAATGAGTTGGTCAGGCCTTCCTGCATAATACAGTGAGAATGTGCCTTCTCATCTTATTCTGACTTTCAAGTAAATGGCTTTTTAACTGTCATCTGTCTTTTTTTTTTTTTAAAAGATTTATTTATTTATGCATACAAGAACTGGGGTGTAAGTCAGAGGTGTGGGGGGTGAGAGGATTCACCAGAAGAGACTGAGGAGCAGAGCAGGCAAATACACACTGCTGAAGGGAGCAGCAGGCGAGGCAGGAGAGGTCTGTTGTGCCATGTGGGTAGCTCCCTGGCCAGCAGGGGATTGAACTAGTGCTGCAGTGGCTGGAGATAGCTTGATAGCACTGTCTTTAACCCCTGTGCCACCAGGGAGGCCCCAGCAGCTATCATCTTTTGCTTTGATAGTTACTGTGAATTTTTGTTAACCCTCTAACAGGTTACAGATGTTCTGTATTTTTCCTGGTTTATAAAGACTTTGTCTTTTAAATATCCTTCTGGTTATTTAAAAAAATGAAAGAAAATAATAGGGAACAGGAAAATGGAAAATACGGATCGAGTTCAAAATGAAAGTGTTCTAGGGATTAACTGTTGAGCAGTTGCTTTTTTGAATCTATTAGAAGTAAAGGAAAGATACCTGAGTTGTATCCAATACCTTCATCTTCTCAGCTCTTCACTGGGAAACTGAGATTTTAAGTGAATTACAACTCAGAAGATCAGGTGCCCCTGACAGGACAGCCGATGAAGTTCTCTGCCATTAATGAAGACTCTAATGAATTAGAGGAGTCTAAATGAATTTGCAATGGGGGGAGGCTGGGGAGAGCCATCGAGAGCAGCTCTGCCTTTCACTCTCCCAGCCCAAGCTTTTATTACAGATATGAACAAAGGAACAAGAAAATAGCACGCAATTGTGTTTTTGCTTATACAGATTAGTAATTACTGCTGAAAACAAGTTTTCCTGCTTAGTAGGGAACATGCTCACAAGCCGGCACATTCTCAGAGAACAGGAGTCAGTTCTGGGAAGAAGTTCTGCAAAAAGAACTTCTAATGTCCTGGAACTCCGTATGCAGAGTACACAGGTACTCTCCAAAAACTCCAGCTCCCTTTCGGGCAGCAGGCTCCCAACAATCAAGACATCATTTCTTTTTGCCTTTTTTTTTTTTAATATTCAGAAGGGCAGGTTTATTATGAAAAGGCAAGGAAAGTAAAGGACACTTGCTCAGACACAAGCGGGCAGTAGGAGCTGCCCCTGAAAGGGACAGGTTTATTAAAAGAGAGACCTCACAGGCAGGCAGCCTTGAGAGGAGAGCTGCCTCTGCTGCTTTGCAAAGGGAGAAAGGTGGTGAGGAGACACACCTGCACAGGCACAGGTGAGCAGGAGGCTGCTGCAGGACATCCTTTCTTAACTACCAGTTTGAGGGCTGAGGTTTTAAGTCACATGATAATCTGCTTACCTGTGTGGTGCACATGCTTGTAAGTGAGCACTGTGTGCTTACTGTATTATGTATTATTCTAAGCTCTTTATTTGAAATGACTTTTCACAAAACACATCTATACGTAATGTTCTGTTATGCCAATTTGTAGGTGAGGAAACGTCACAGCGAGAATAAGTAACATCTCTAAGGTTGTATGTAGCTGAGTCTTAAATTACAACAACTGCCAGTTCTTCCTTGTTAATATAGGCAAGTGAGAGCAGGGAAAGAATCATTTTATTATTAATTAAGATTTTATAAATAATTGCAGGTTCAACAATTAGTTCTGTAAAATCCAGAGAGCAGTTCTCATGGTTTTCTGATTTTATGCCTTTCTGTTCTACTTTGTTCTGTCAGGTTTGCCTTTTCACCATTGTCTGAGGAAGAGGAGGAGGATGAGCAGAAGGAACCGATGCTTAAAGAAAGCTTTGGTAGTGATAAAAGTTACCTTTTATTTGTGGGGTTTTTTTTTTTCAAAGATTTATTTATTTAAGCACACAAGAGCCAGAGGTACAGGCCAGAGGTGTGGGGGGTGAGAGGATTCACGAGAGACAGAGTGGGGAGCAGAACAGGTAGATCATCTACTACTGATATACACTGCTGAGGGGAGCAGTGGGCAAGACAGGAGAGGTCTGCTGTGCCATGTGGGTTGCTCCCTGGCTGGGGATTGAACTCGTGCTGCAGAGACTGGCCTGCGCCACTAGGGGAGGCCCCTTATTTGTGTTTTAAATATTCATTCCTGGTTTTCAGAAATAGAGTAAAACAAGGGTAATATTTACAATACTAAAATCAGAATACTTTGATATAAGTACATGTTTGTTATTTTAGGACCATATTATTTCTTAATCTGGTGTGTAGTGAAGTTAGGGGGAAGTGAAAATAAGGGCATGAATCTTGAGATGGAGCCATGGTAAATTCAGTAAACAATTACACATTGAATGTCCAGTTTGTTTGCTGGAGATGAGCTGAAAGTATGACTTTGAACTCCCGAGCATGATTGTAATGATGGAGAATTATCTGTTTTATAATTCATTGTCACTAAGCTTAAAGCTCTGAATTCATTTTTGCAGTCAGTAGAAATACCCCACTCACCTGGCTAACCAATCTACTTTTATTTTTTCTTCTACAGAAGGAATGAAAATGAGAAGTACCAAACAAGAACCAAATGGAAATAGTAAAGTAAACAAAGCAGTAAGTGTGACTTCTCCTTTCCTGTTGGCCCTATCCTTCAGCCCTTGGGGAAGCGCAGCAGTTATATGTGTAGGCCTTACTGACTCTCTTTTCACATGCTGTGATTAGGCATGCTGTATGAACCTTTTAATATATGCTGTATTTACGTTTTTAAAATAGCAAGTGATCCTGTCTAGGACCAGTAATCTTTAACTGAGTGGTTTGCTACTATGTCCTAAAAACCTACCAGATTAGTCTGATGATTCCTTTTATTTTCATTAGTGAAGTCATAGTCCCATGAATAACCTAAGGTTTTTTTTCCTGGTAAAGACTGAGATTTTTTTTCAGTCTCTATATTTAAGAACTGTAAATTCATTTACATTAAGGACTTTAGAACTTAACTCAATTTTAAGGATCAAAGCTTACATGAAGCAAACTCTGGGTATTAGGCCATTGAGAAGAAAGGTTTTAAGGGTGTAGGGCATTAGTTTATATTTTGGCTATATAATTTTTTGAATTATTTGACTTTTCTTGTTAGCAATCCCAGTTGTTTGGTGTATATAGTGCTTCAGAGTGACAAAGACCAATTTAAAAGATTTTGAGACTTCTTCAGATGCTTACTAGAGATGTATTATTTGGTGTATTTTAGTAACAGCTAGTATTTGTATGTTCCCAGCCGGAAGATGATTTGAAGTGGGTAGAAGAGAATGTACCTTCTTCTGTGACAGATGTGTAAGTTTTTGAATCTTTACTTCAGGAATCCTATTTCAAATTTAGTGTTACATTATTGTTTTAATTGAATGAGCTAAAGAGCATACTAATAAGAATGCTTGTAGTTAACTTTTTAGAAGTAAAAGATTACTTAAAAGAATACCAAATGTTTAAAAGATATTTAAAGATTGAGAATGTATACAAGCAAAAGTAATCAAGAGTTACTCATTCAGATGACATTTCTGCTTGAAAACATTTAGCTGTAGGTCTTCCTAAAATCAATGGGATAGGGTATTCCTTTTGGCATTTTTTAATTCCTTATGACTTTACATTTTCAATTAAACATTGGTCCCATTACAATGCAGAATGTGTTTTGCCAGAGGTGGGGGAGGGGGGAGTGAGAGGATTCACCAGAGACAGAGTGGGGAGCAGAACAGGCGATCTACTGAAATTCAGTGACTCTTAAATTAATTTTTGCATTTTCTTTTTCTTTTTTTTTTTTTAATAATAAATTTTATTGTTATATTCCCCATACAATTGCAGCCCCCCCATTCTGACCCCAATCCCTCCCCTCCAGCCCCCGCCCACCTAAAAGTGTCTCTGGTTCATAGTTTTGTTGATTTTGATTTTCACTTTCTTATAGTTATTCATTTTCCTGGTCCCTTATTTAAGTTTTCTAGATTCCTGCTATGAGTGAGACCATCCGGTATTTTTCTTTTTCTTTTTGGCTTATTTCGCTGAGCATGATCCCTTCCAGCGCCATCCATGTTGCTGCAAATGGCATGTGTTTATCTTTTTTGAATGCTGAGTAATATTCCATGGTATATATGTACCACATCTTCTTGATCCAGTCATCTATTTTTGGGCATTTGGGTTGTTTCCAAAGCTTAGCTATTGTAAACAGTGCTGCTATAAACATAGGGGTGCAGGTGTTCTTTGGAATTGATGTTTCTGTGTCCTTTGGGTAAATACCTAGGAGTGGAATTGCTGGATCATATGGAAGCTCTATGTTTAGTAGGTCCAGAAATCTCCATACAGCTTTCCACAGTGGTTGGACCAGTTTGCACTCCCACCAACAGTGTAGAAGAGTTCCTTTTTCTCCACACCCTCGCCAGCATTTGTTGTTGCTAGTTTTTTTAATATGTGCCATTCTCACTGGTGTAAGATGGTATCTCATGGTAGTTTTGATTTGCATTTCCCTGATGACAAGTGATGTTGAACATTTTTTCATATGCCTGTTGGCCATTTGCATTTCCTCTTCAGAGAAGTTTCTTTTTAGCTCTTCTGCCCATTTTTTGACTGGATTATTTTCTTTGTTGTTGTTGAGTCTCATCAGCTCTTTGCAGATTTCTGTGATCAGTCCTTTATCATTAGTGTTGGGTGCAAAAATGTTCTCCCAGTTGGTGGGGTTTCTCTTTGTTTTTGTTATTGTCTCTTTTGCTTTGCAGAAGCTCTTTAATTTGATGTAGTCCCAGCTGTTTATCTTTGCCTTCACTATCACTGCTTTGGGTGATGTGTTTGTAAAGATGTCTTTGATGTGCAAATCATGTAGTGTTTCGCCTATATTTCCTTCTATATATTTTATGGTTTCAGGTCTTATGTCTAGTTCTTTAATCCATTTTGAGTTGATTTTTGTGTATGGTGTGAGGTAGTGGTCAAGCTTCATTCTTTTGCATGTAGCGACCCAGTTTTCCCAGCACCATTTATTGAACAAACTTTCTTTGCTCCAATGCATAGTCTTTGCTCCTTTGTCAAAGATTAGTTGACCATAAATCTGTGGGTTTATTTCTGGATTTTCTATTCGATTCCATTGGTCTGTATGTCTGTTCTTGTTCCAATACCATGCAGTTTTTATGATTATGGCTTTGTAGTATAGTTTGAAGTCTGGGAGTGTAATGCCTCCATTCCCTTCTTTTTTTTTCAGGAGAGCTTTGGCTATTCGGGGTTTTTTGTGATTCCATATGAATTTCATCAATAATTGTTCTATTTCTTTGAAGAATGACATTGAAATTTTGATTGGAATCGCATTGAATCTGTATATTGCTTTTGGAAGGATGGCCATTTTAATAATGTTTATTCTTCCAATCCACGAGCAGGGGATGTCTCTCCATTTCTTTGTGTCTTCTTCTATTTCTTTTAATAGTGTTTTATAGTTTTCTTTGTATAGGTCCTTTACCTCTTTTGTTAGATTTATTCCCAAATATTTGATTTTTTTTGTTTCAATAACAAAAGGGATGGTTTTTTTGATTTCTTCTTCTTCAGATTTATTGTTTGTGTATAGGAAGGCTACTGACTTTTGCGTGTTGATTTTGTATCCTGCCACTTTACTGAACTGATTGATGAGTTGAATTAGCTTTTCTGTGGAGTTTTTGGGGTTCTCTATGTATAATATCATATCGTCTGCAAATAGTGATAGTTTGACTTCTTCTTTTCCTATTTGGATTCCTTGGATGTCTTTCTCTTGTCTTATTGCCCTGGCTAGGACTTCCAGTATTATATTGAAAAGCAGTGGTGAGAGTGGACATCCTTGTCTTGTTCCAGATCTTAATGGAATTGCTTTCAGCTTTTCACCATTGAGAATGATACTGGCTGTTGGCTTGTCATAGATGGCCTTTATGATGTTGAGGTATGTTCCTTGTATCCCAAGAATTTCAAGGGCTTTTATCATGAATGGGTGTTGCACTTTGTCGAAAGCTTTCTCAGCATCTATTGATATTATCATATGGTTTTTATATTTCTTTTTGTTGATGTGTTGGATAACGTTGATTGATTTTCGGATGTTAAACCATCCTTGTGCCCCTGGAATGAATCCTACTTGGTCGTGGTGAATTATCTTATGGATACATTGTTGGATTCTGATGGCTAAAATTTTATTGAGGATTTTTGCATCAGTGTTCATTAGGGAGATTGGCCTGTAGTTTTCCTTTTTTGTGTTGTCCTTGTTCGGTTTTGGTATTAGTGTAATGTTGGCTTCATAGAACGTGTTTGGTATTGTCCCTTCCTTCTCAATTTTTTGGAAGAGTTTGTGAAGGATAGGCACTAATTCGTCTCTGAATGTTTGGTAGAATTCATTTGTAAATCCATCAGGTCCTGGGCTCTTGTTTTTGGGGAGGTTTTTGATTACCATTTCAATTTCGCTAATTGTAATTGGTCTGTTTAGGTGTTCTATTTCTTCTTTATCTAGCTTTGGGTGATTGTAGAGTTGTAGGAATTTGTCCATCTCCTCTAGATTGTTAAACTTGTTTCCATATAACTGTTCATAGTAGTTACTGATTATTCTTTTGATTTCTGCTGTGTCCGTTGTGATTTCTCCTCTTTCATTGATGATCCTGTTTATTTGTGCTTTCTCCCTTTTTTCCTTTGTGAGCCTGGCTAGGGGTTTGTCTATTTTATTGATTTTTTTCAAAGAACCAGCTCTTGGTTTCATTGATCTTTTGGATTGTTTTTTTAGTTTCAATTTCATTTATTTCTGCTTTGGTTTTTATTATTTCTTTTCTTCTACTGGTTTTGGGGTTTTTTTGTTGTTCTTTTTCTAGATCTTTGAGCTTCGAGATTAGGTTGTTTCTTTGAGTTCTTTCTTGTTTCTTGATGTGAGCTTCTATTGCTATATATTTTCCTCTTATTACTGCTTTTGCTGCATCCCATACATTTAGGATATTGGTGTCCTCCTTGTCGTTCAATTCAAAAAATTTTTTAATTTCCTCTTTGATCTCCTCATTAGTCCAGTGGTCTTCCAGTAGTGTGGTTTTTAATCTCCATGAGGTAGGAAAGTTCCTTGCCTTCTTTTTATGGTTTATTTCTAGTTTGATGCCTTCATGGTCAGAAAAGATGGTTGATATGATTTCAATCTTGGTGTATCTGTTGATGTTTGTCTTGTGCCCCAGTATGTGATCGATCCTGGAGAATGATCCGTGTGCGCTTGAGAAAAATGTGTACTCCGTTTTTTTGGGGTTTAGTGTTCTATAGATGTCTGTTAAGCCCAATTGCTCTAGGTCCTTATTTAGAGCTTTGGTTTCTTTACTTATTTTTTGTCTTGTTGATCTATCCATTGTTGATAGTGGTGTGTTGAAGTCTCCCACTACGTATGTGTTTTCTCTGATGTCTGTTTTCAGAGAGGACAACAGTTGTCTGATATATTTTGGTGCTCCTTCGTTTGGTGCGTATATGTTAATGAGTGTTATTTCTTCTTGAAGTATTGTCCCCTTGATCATAATGTAGTGACCATTGGGGTCTCTTTTTATCTTTTTGAGTTTGAAATCTGTTTTATCTGATATAAGTATAGCTGTTCCTGCTTTCTTTTTTGGTCCATTTGCTTGTAGGATTGTTTTCCATCCTTTAACTTGGAGCCTATTTTTATCTTTTGTAGCTAAATGTGTTTCCTGGAGACAGCAAAAGGTTGGGTTTTGTTTCTTAATCCAGGCTGCAACTCTGTGTCTTTTTATTGAAGAGTTTAGTCCATTTACATTTAGAGTTAATATTGATATGTTAACATCTGTATTTGCCATTGTGTTTGTCTTTCCTTTGATTTTATTTATTTATTCTTTTAATAACTTTTTTTTTTTTTTTGGCCTTCTTTCATTGTTATTCGTCCCTCTGAGGTTCTGGCTTTAGGACTCCTTGTAGTATTTTTTGGAGTGGGGGTTTAGTTGCAATGAAATTCCGGAGTTTCTGTTTGTCTGGGAAGGTCCATATTCTTTCTTCAAAGAGGAAGGAGAGCTTTGCGGGATAGAGTATTCTTGGTTGGCATCTGTTTTCTTGGAGTCTGTTGACTATGTCCCTCCACTCTCTCCTTGCCCGTAGTGTTTCTTCGGAGAAGTCTGATGTCAGCCTGATTGGCTTTCCTTTGAATGTTATCTGTTTCTTCCCTCTTGCCAGCTTCATTATTTTTTCCTTGTCCTGGATTCTTGGGAGCTTTACTATTATGTGTCTTGCTGTATTTTTTCTTTCGTCGTGGAAGTTTGGTGTTCTTCTTGCTTCTTGTATATCAATTTTCAGCTCCTTCTTCACATTTGGGAAGTTCTCTTCAATTATCTCTTTGAATATTTTCTCTGTTCCTACTTCTCTCTCCTCTCCTTCTGGTATTCCTATAACTCTTATATTTCCTTTCCTCATGGAGTCAGATAGTTCCCGAAGTCTTTCTTCATTCTTTTTCCTTTGTACTTCTCTTTCCTTTTCTGTTTTGGTTCTTTTTATTTCTGTGTCTTCAAGAGCACTTATTCGTTCTTCCATTTCATCAATTCTGCTTTCATTGCTTTTCCCAGAATTCTTTAGTTCTTCCACTAATTCTTTGATCTCCTGCATTTCTTTTACTTCCCTCTTTAGGGACTCAATTTCATTCTTCTGATCGTTGATTATTTTTCCCTTATCATTGTTTTCCTTTATGACTTCTGTCAGTTTTTTAATCACGGCAATTTTAAATTCTCTTTCTGGAAGGCTCAGAAGTTCTTCCAAGTTACTGTCGTTGCAATCTGAGGGCTGGTTTTCTTTTTGTGGTGTGCTTTTTCTCTGGAGAGTTGCTAGGTTGCGTGTGGTTCTTCTCCTCCCTACTGTCTGTTTTCTAATTTGCCGTATGCGTTGGGACACTGTGTAGTTGGGACTGGCCGGCATCTTGGGTGAGCTTCTCTGCTCCCCTCTGGTTCCTCCAGGAGTCATCTGTCAGTTTCAAGCAGTCTTTATTGGAGAAAGGTCCCTGTCCTAAAATGTCGATGTGGGGACACACTCCCCTGTGCGCCTGATCTGCCCCGGCGGTGGGTTCCTGCTCCCCCTCTGGGCTTGGACTGCAGGCCAGAGGGGGTCTGGCGTGGGCGAACTTCCCCCGCTCACCTCTGGCTCCTGAGGAAGCCTTCTGCAGGTAGTCTTTACTGAAGAAATGTCCCTGTTCTAAAATGGTGATGTGGGACACACTCCCTGCGCGTCCGGTGTCAGGCACACTCTTCTGCGTGCCTGGTCTGCCCCGGCTGTGGGTGCTCGCTCTCCCTGTGGGCTCAGACTACTTGTTCGGAAGGTGCCCGGTGTGGGCTAACTCCCCAGCTGGCCACTAGCTCCTTCAGGAGCCTGTGCTGGCTTCAAGTCGCTAGGTGGCGCCAGAGATCTCTCCTAGAGCCCTTGGGGAGCTGATTTTCCACCCCGTGGGACAGGGAGCAGAGCGGGGATGGTAGGGTACACCTCAACGGCTTTGGGGTGCTGTGTCTGCCTTGTGCCCCACCGTCGTGGGGAACCCACGCCCCTAATTTCATGCCCCGGGTCTCAGTTCCAAAGCCCTCAGTTCCAGGACGCGGGCTGTAGCCCAGTTCAGTGGCGCGGGAATGGCGCCTTTTGCACCGCTCCCGTGCCTGGGCGCCTGGTTCCTGCTTACTCAGGGAGGGACCTTCACCTCGGTGAGGACCTCCGAGAGTCTCCCCGCAAGCCTAGGTCGTCTCCCAAGCCTAGGTCGCAGGCGGGGGGACCTGGGCAGCCGCGATCCTGGTCTGCACTTGCTTTTCAAGCGCGCCGAGTGCGCCCTTTTCCGCGCAAGCTTACCGGCAGCCCGGGCTGTGTGCGTGTCTCCCGGGGTCTTTGTTCTTCTCTAATGGCGCCCGGAGCCGTTCGCTCACCGCCGCGGCGAATCCTGCAGGGTTCGCCTCAGCTCCCGTTCACGGGGTGTGGTGGCTGCAATAGTTCCTTTCCACTCACAGTCCCACTTGCTGCGTCCGTTTTTCTTGTTGGCCGTTTTGGTTTGTTGTTTCCCTCCTCTGCTGAGAGTGCCGCCTCTGTGGGCGGGGGAGGGGAGCAGGGTTCTGCGCTTCCCTCCCTTCTGGTCCTCTTTTATGGCAACTTTCTTCTTCGGGCAGTTTGCTGGAGTCGTCCGTTTATCTTCCGTGTCCCAGTTCTCACTGGGACCTGCCGCTTTTCCTCCCTATTAACTTTTTTAATGGGAGATCTTACTCGCAGCGTCTCCTCGCAGCCATGTTGCTCCGCCCCCTCCCCTGCATTTTCTTTTTCTCCCTGAAATGGCTATCATATAAATCTTAGATAATACTAAAAAAGCTTTTTTAAACTGTGTTCATTATTCCACTATCCTTTATGAACCATTTCTAGTTTTATATTACATTGTTCAATTTGGTGTTTTTCTCTGCAGAGCACTTCCAGCCCTTCTGGATTCAGATGAGGTGAGTAATCAAATTATGTGCATAGATTGTTTAAATACTTGACTGTTTAGTCAAGTTAAATTCCTGAGTCAGACAGGGTATGCATTTTTTATTAATGCTTAATCTTAAGTAAATATGTAATCATCTTAATTGACTAAAAAATGCAATTCCTTATTATTCAGCAATCAAAAAAGATAAACTCATGCCATTCACAGCAACGTGGATGGAGCTAGAAGGAAATATGCTCAGTGAAATAAGCCAGAAGGAAAAAGAAAAATATCAGATGGTTTCATTTACAGCAGGAAAATAGGAGAACCAAATATGACATTAGTGTAAAAAAATAATAATAGTACAACAAAGCAAACAGACAATTATAAACCAGAGACATACTACAGAGGAGGAGGAGGGAGAGGGCTCAGAGGGAGGCAGGGAGAAGCACAGGGGACTGAGGTGAGGTGCATGGGTGCATTGGGGAAGGAAATTCTATGGGACTACACCTGAGGGGGTGGGGGAAGCAAATATTGTTTAAAAATGAAAAATGATGTAAAAAGTAAATTTTTTTAAAAAATAAAAAAAATTACATAATCAAAAAAATGTAATTCGTTTTGATATGTGGCTTGATACCCTGAAACCTAGAGATATTGATGTAATTTGGGGTGGACTCTGGACCATCTGTATGTTTCAAAATCTTTTTTTTTTTTAATTTATGTGGTTTTTTTAAGATTTATTTTTATTTATTTATGCAAAGAACTGGGGACTAGGCCAGAGGTGAGGGAGGGAGGGTGAGAGGATTTACCAGAGACAGAGTTGGGGGCAGAACAGGCAGATCTACTGAAATACATTGCTGAGGGTAGCAGCGGGCAAGACAGGAGAGGTCTGCTGTGCCATGTGGGTCAGCTCCCTGCCCAGGGATCAAACTCATGCCTCAGTGGCTGGTGATAGCTTGACAGTGCTGAGACTTTAACCCCTGCACCACCAGGGAGGCCCCTCAAAGTCTTTCTATGGTTAGGAGCCATTGCTCTCAGTAGTTAACATAAACAAGAACCAATGGGAAATACATGTTTGTGCATTGTCTATGTAGAAGACACTCGTAATGTAGACCATTTAAAGTTAATATACTTAAAATTAACTTATTCTTTTTCCCTAGGAACGAATGATCACACACTTTGAAAGATCCAAAATGGAGTAAATAATGGAAGGATTTGCAGTTGAAGATGGCTAATGTCTGGGGAGAGATCAGCCTCTGTGTCAGTCTTCTACACTGCTCCATGGGATTAAAGGAGGCAGTGACATCCTGATCTGTTCCTTGATCTTTGTGCATTAGAGCTGGCGAGAAGTGTCAGAACAAGGAGAACATCTTATTGAAAACAAGTTCATAGGATGAGAAAAATCTACCTTTCTTATTTACGACTTGATGTCCCTTTCCCTCCCATATCCTGACATGGATGTTTATGCAATTTATGTGTGTTGTTCCTGAGTCTTCTATAATATTTAAATTGTTTAATCTGTCAAACTAAAAAAATTTAACATCTTCTAAAGAACTACGACATCAGTACTGTAATACGTAATCTCCAGGAGCAACTGCCTGTAATTTTTATTTATTTAGGGCGTTACATAGGTGATGGGGGGAAATTGTTAATTATCTTTCCATTTCCTGGCTAGCCAAGGTTACATCTTGCAAGGGTAGTTTTGAGAGAGTCCTTCTGAGTTAAGGAGAGCCATGGTCTAGCAATGATTCAAAGAAAGAAACTGTTATAGTGTGATTCAGATCATTTAAAAAAGCAAAATCAAGTGCAATTTTGTTTACAAATGGTGTATATTAAAGATTTTTCTATTTCAGATGTACTTTAGAGAGAAATATTAGTTTAACTCTTTTGACATCTGTTATTGTGACACATCCCATTGCTGGCAATGTGGTGCACACTCCAGAACTTTTAACTACTGTTTTGTAAGTTTCCAGGGCAGCATTGCTGTTTTCCTTCATGCCATTCACTGGGTGTTGCACTAGATGCAGAGGCTCTTCATCTAAGTGCTTATGAGTAAGCTACTTGCTACAGGTACTGTGATGCTTCAGGAGGAGGAGCTGATACAAAGGAGACAGGTCATTCTGGCTTAATTTAAACCATTTTTCACTCCATTTAGTAGTATGGAGGCCCTGGACTTGCTGCTCATTGTTTAGGATTGACTATTCTTGTAACTGGTGTTGGTCTTAGGGACTGTTTATGAGACATCACAAGGTGATGGGATTCATTTGAAGCACTATGTTTGTTTTAATGGTTTTATCCAATTTTGCCTTTCCAAGATTTTTGTTCTACATAGAAAGTTCATGCCACTTTTTAATATAAAAAAATTTTAACAAAATTGTTTCTCCCGTGTTTTCTTCTTCCAAATTCTCTCCAAAGACCTCTTTTTCTTTCCAAACTCTCTTGTGGAAATCCTCTTTTCATGGTTTTTATTCTATATAATTTCTGGTTGAACCAAAGATCACATGACTACTCTCTTCCTTAACTCATACTGTAGTGAATGTGTTAACACTTTTGTAATGTTTCTCTATAGCTATTTGTTGTGCTAATTTAAAAAAATCATTGCGTCTGTATCTCTAAGGGTAAATACGAAGAAGGTTAACTCAGCAAAAGACTAACTCAGCACTAGACTACTGTCATGTGCTCCTCTTGTTAAAATTTAAAATTTACCAAGTGAATGAGAATTACAATGCAGCAGCATATTGGTCAAGTATATTTTGAGACCGAGTTAGAAGTTGACTAGGGGGAAAGAAACTATTGTATTAAGCAGAAGTGTACACACTTTATTAGTTCTGTATATTAGTTCTGTATCCTGGGACATCATAATCTCTTCTGCTTTATTTTATGGTTTCTTATGTACTGTGACTGGACATAATGTATCATTTCTTAGGACAGATTGAGAAGGAATTTATAGTGTCACATTGCCTGTAACCTTAGCATTTACACTGTTTCTTTTTATCTTTGTCTCTCAGCTTTGAACTGGAAGACACTAGGCCTTCTTTCAGCATAGCAATTGATACTTAACACAATTTCAAGGTGTTCAGTTTCCATTGTGAAAATCAGCCATAACAAAGGATTTGTTTAGCAAGTTTTGAAAATATTTTTATCATCAGAAGCAAGAAACAGTACTCATAATTTATAGATGAATATCCGGAGTTAGTGTAAAAATAAAGTGACCAGGGTCAGGGTTTGTTTTTTCTTTTCTTCATATCATAGTCTCACTTTTTTTTTAAAAAAGATTTTTATTTATTTATTTATACAAGCACTGGGTACAGTCAGAAGCGCGGGAGGGTGAGAGAATTCACCAGAGCCAGAGCGGGGAGCAGAGCAGGCAGAAGGACCGAAGTACACTGCTGAGGGGAGCAGCGGGCGGCAGGAGAGGTCTGCGCGCCATGTGGGATCCTCCTCCGGTGGCAGGGTTGCAGCCGGGGCCCGGATCCAACCGGCACTGCAGAGGCTGCTGGCAGCTTCGCAACCCAGCGCTCAACCGCTGCGCCACCCGGGAGGCCCATCTCTCACTCATTTTTTGACATTTCTGCTTTAAACTTAAATATTTAATTTTGTGTCACACCTGCTATTTCCTTGGACTCATGCACTTTATTAAGTGCATGTTATTAAGTCACAGATGCCTTACACACACCTCCTCTCCCTCTATCCCTCCAGTATCTGATTCATTAGGGCTGGAATGGGGCCTGAGACTTCTCATTTGTAACAAGTTCCCAGGTGATTCTGCTGCCTCCATTGGTCTGGGATCCACACTTTGACCTAGAGCATTTAAAATGTGTGGGTGAGGTACTCCCAACTAGTTGGGATTATAATAGCAATACCATTTATTGCGTGTTTACAACGTGTCAGACCTTGCTAAGCGTTCACAATGCTAGGTAGGTACATGACACTTTGCAGAAAAGCGAAGAATTTAAATTCACTGCTAATTTCCTAAAAGTCACTGCTCATTTCCTAAATGGCAAATTTCCATCCCAGGTCCAACTGACGCAAAGAGCTAATTCTTCACCGTCACGCTCCAATGTCTGTAACAGCCCTAAGATTAATACTAACTCTCCTTGTTACATTCTTGACTACTCGGACCCCGCGAGGCAGACACCCCGAGTCTGGCCGGAGGATGCGGAGCCGAGCGCCCGCGTGTCCAGGGCGACGCGGGGGCCGAGCGGAAGGGGCGGGGTTTGGGCGGCGGAAGGGGCGGGAGCGGCGGGCCCGGAAGTCCGGCGTCGGGGATGGCTCTGTGGCCGCGGGGCCTGTAGCTGGGGGTCCTCTCCCGCCTCCCGGTTCGCGTCCCCGGGGCCTGCTTCTGGCCCCAAGCCCGGCCCGGCCCGGCCAGCTCCGGGTGAGAAGACGGCGGCGGCGACACTCTGCTCGCCGCCATGCACGACGCCTTCGAGCCCGTGCCGATCCTAGAAAAGCTGCCTCTGCAGATCGACTGCCTGGCTGCTTGGGGTGAGATGACGGGCCGAGGGGCCAGGAGACCGAGGCTGGGCCAGCGCGGGAGCGGCCCAGACTTTACACAAGGCGAGGGCACTGCATGGCGTCTGGCTGTGGGCTCCTGTCGGACTCTTCCTAGAGTGCCTGGCTGAGGGGACGGCAGAGCCGTGTAGGTAGTGGGGAGCGGCTGAGGCGATCCCCAGGGACCCAGGCATTTTAGGAACCTTCCACTTACCTGTGCTCTCGGTTGGAGATTGAGCTTTTCTTATTAATTGTGCCCAGCTTTGACGCATTTAGAGTCAAGAAGACTTAGTTTGGAATAACAAAGCAGTGGGAAGTTCTCAGCTTGCAGGGAGTTGAACTTGTCCAGGTGATTGTTTTGTTTCCTAAGTGAAGGACAGCACTGTTGTGTTTGAGTTTTGTCTTTTTGGACATTGAACAAGTTAATACCATATGACTTTTTTTTCCCTTACCCAACACTCATCTTTCACTTCATTACTGTGGGTAACTCAGTTTGTTATTCCAAACTCTTAATCTAACCAGGTGGTTGATTGCCTTGTATCCAAAGTGCTCCAGTTAACTAACTCCATAGGTGGAATATTATTCCAGGTTGTCAGGATATCTAACCCGTGTTAACTTGGATAGTACTCCGAGATTGTCCAGTGCAGAAAGCAGCGTCAGGCAGCTCTTGTGGGCTCTGGAATATAGATGGTTTCAGGGCTCCAGATCTTGACTAAACAAATCTTAACTATGAGTTATGTATGAGTAGTTGTGTCTGGTAATAGCCAGCAAAAACTAACAAATAATTTCATTCTTTTCTGTTAATGGCTAGGTCCTAGAAATCAATGGCCATATAAAGGTGGCATAGAGCTCTTAATTAAATCTTATACTGAGTTAGGTGCCCATGATGGGCCTCATGGATCTTGGTTGTGGCTGGCATCTTATGGATTCATCTATGGACAGTGTCACCTGGTGAGTTCTTCACTGCCTCTTCAGTAGGGTGCCTTCACTGCAGAGTAAACAGTGGAAGCCAGACTTCTCATCATTCTTTGACATTATGTAAATGTCTCATAAAATAAATTAATGTGATTTGGCATACCCTACAGTATTAAAAATAATAAAGGTATTGGTGATGGGAAAGATACCATGGAGTTATGGCAAGCTGCAAAAGTGAAGGCACAGTGTACACCATGTAGATCTCTAGGGTTCTAGATCAAACTATGGCACCTGCAACAGTGAGTTACACTATTTAATGGCTGATGTGACCATTATGAAGTGGGTTCTGTTAGATTTCCACTCAGTTCTGCTCAAGAAAGCCTTCTAGACAAGATTAAAAAATAAAAACAATTTTTAAAAATGCAGATTAGAGGACACCACCACATTGACTCGGAATCTCTAGAAGCAGTTTTCAGGAATATGCTTTTTTCATAAGTCCAGGTGATTCTGATGCAGCTAATTAGGGTCTTATACTTTGAGAAACACAGTTGTTTGCCCCGTGGCTCAAAGAAAGGAACTGATCACTCCCTTACTAATCTCTGACTTCTCTGAAGTTGCCAGCACTGTAATTATTTATTACATGAGGTTGGACTCTGTGGTACTGTTCATTAGGGTAATTATGAACAAAAGAACACAACGTTACTCACTTCCCAGGTGGGATTAGGTCCAACCCTGTGGCTCAGGATTAGATTGTGAGGAATTTTGTAGGTCTGACTCTTGTGTCCTACAAATGCGTGTCACCCATTTGTACAGTATATCCCACTTTCTGAAATGCATTGTTGAGTCTCAGAAGAGTGTCTTCCACACCCCATGCCTACACCAAAGGCATCTCATTCTGTGTTTGGCAGGCACAGCTGTGTTATGTGATGATATGTCAGAATGTGGAGGCCTGGTGTAGATCAGTTCCTCCAGCCGCTTGAGCCTCCACGGATTTCTGTAACCATATTAAGCCTCTTCAAGATTCTGTGTCATCATCACATCTGAATGATGCACTGTTTTTCCTTATGAGTTTGAGGATTAAGAATGAGTATATAGGTGATGTGTCTAGTATTACAAGTTGCTTAGACTACTTTGCATAGATGATAAATGCATTTTTCCTTAGCACCTCCAATTGAAAGTTTGAGAAGGCTCACCAAATAAAAATTCAGCTGAACATTTAAAAAAAACTGCAGTGAATTTATCTGGTTCCATTATGCTTTGAGAAACACTCAAATAGAGTAGGTATTTGACAAGAAAGCTCTATTGGAAAACAAACATTTCAGTAAAAATGAAAAATAGATTCTCAAATATATGAGTTTGACTCCATATGGGTTGTAGTGTGACTTCGTGGGGGGTTTGTTGTTGTTAAACCCCAGTGTGACGGCATCAGAGAACTGCTCTAAGGTAATTGACAGCAAAAATGGAAGGACATGTAAACTTGTAGAATGAGACCAGTTGAGATTGTCATGGGGACCCTGGAGAGACTCTATGGAAATGGGTTGTTTCTCTTGATGCGGCAAAATTAGGAGGCCCCGTAGACCTGGATAGAAGCTGAAACCGCTAAAGGAAATAAAGAAAAACACGAGCTAGTACGGGAACGGGGAGAGTGGAGAGGGAAGGACAGCAAAGATGGTGAACATAGTATTGGCCTTTTGGTTATAGATTTTTATCTATATTATAAGTGAATTTTAAAAATTCCACTTCTTTTTATTTAAATCTGAAATATCAGTGGGTATCCTAAAAATCAACTATAATATTGCCAAATGCTTGATACAGTGACATGCCTAAGTAGAGTTCTAAACACACCTTGTACAAAGTGAGCGTTGTGAGCTGAACTTTTTCACCATATTCTGCTCCAACATAAATCTCCAGCATTCCTTCAGAGTTAGTGTTATTTCTAATTTCCACTTATGTCATTTAGAGCACACGATGTCTTGCTTTCTGTGTCCTGCCTTCACTTTAAAACAAAAAATGTAAAAGACAATCATATATTCTGGAAGACCAAGGACATCAACCTGGAGAAATGTTCCTGATGTGGCTACTGAAAACTATTCTCATAAATATAACCACTGTCTTTCAGATAAGCTCTAACCAACAGCCATTCCTTTGACATGGGATGCCTTAGTAAGTTCGTCAAAGTTCTTAGGGGTTAGACAGATTGTTAGGAGTCAGACAGACTGGAGTTAGAATCCAGATCTGCCAACTTATTACATGTCTGGGCAAATTAATTTATCCTCTAGACTTCAATTTCCTCATCTAGAAGGTGGAGATTGAAAGAATTAAATTCTTCTAGGGATAGTTGTGAGATTACTGAAATAACATGATATATGCTTGGCATTCCCTGGACCATAATGTATGCTCAGTAAATTTTGTTTACCATTAGCCAATATTTTATTTAATAAAGGATTAAGAGAGTATAAACAAGGAATGAGTAAGTGACCTTTATGTTGCAACATTAAGAAGCAGAGGAAGATTATATATATTTAATTTCTCTTAATGATTTATAAGAAATGTGAAGATAATTATTTAAACACTTTTGTAATCTTTAGCCTAGACCAGTGTCTCCCAAAATGCAATTCCTGAACCAGGGCATCAGTATCACCCGGAAAATTGTTAGAAATGCAGGTTCCCAGGCTCCCTTCCAGTCAGTCTATTTCAACACACCCTCAAATAATTCTGATACATACCAAAATGTACGACCACTGCCTGAGACCATTTTTATAAGTGCTTTATTAAGATTAAATTAACATATCATATAATTCTTTTAAATTGGACAATTCAGTGGTTTTTAGTACATTCACAGAGCTGTACTTGTATGCCACAGTTAATTTTAGAACATTTTTAATCACTCCCCAAAGAAACCCCATATCCATTAATTTTCACCATCTGTTTCACCCCCAACCTATCAGCCGTAGGCAACCACTGTTCTTTCTGCCTTTTTAGATTTGCCTATTCTGGATATATCATGTAAATGGAATTATACAATATGTGGCCTTTTTTGTCTGCCTCATTTCATTTAGCAGATGTTTTCAGGTCATTTCTATTGTAGCTTATACCAGTACTTCATACCTCTTACTGGCTGGCTAATATCCACTGCCTAATCTTTCACATTTTGGCTAATTTCCACTGCCCTGATCTTTCACATTCATCAGTTGATAGACATTTGGCTATTACAGATAATTCTATCACACGTTTGTGCAAATTTTTCTGTGGACATGGGTTTTTGTTTTTCATAAGTATATGCCCAGGAGTAGAATTGCTGGGATGTAACTATATTTAATCTTTGAGAACTACCAGACTTTTCCAAAATTACAGCGACATTTTACCTTCCCACTAATAATCTATGAGGGTTCCAATTTCTTCTTTATCAACACTTTTTATTGTTCTTAGCTCCCCCTCCCCAAGCTTCAGATGTTTATTAATTAGTGTGAACCCCAGTACAATACACCAACATGATTTCATTCATTCAGAGGGAAGTTTTTCCTGAGAAGTGGAAAATTGTATGTATAACTTCTGGAAGATCTTCATTTTAAGCAGCTTTATAGTGAAATATTTCATTTAGAAGTCTGGACCTCCTTCCTTCAGTTTGCTGTTTTCTACATTAGAACTTGTATGTATCATTGGGACACAGTTTTTTCCAGGGTTGTGGGTTATTTCTGCCCCAGCTGACATCTGGGTTGAACAAAGCCAGATGCATGACATACAGTGCTGCTCCAGCACCTCCCTCTCCAATAAATACGAAGGAGATCAAGCTAGGATGTTTCTTTGTCTAACAGAGGATCTGGTGAAGCCTGGTTGCAGGAGAGGCCCTGAAGGGGAAGAAGAACAAACCTTCAAGGCCATGGACAAAGTTTCTTGTCCTCAGCTTTTGAGTTAACAAATCCTGTAGCTGTAATACGTTATGGCACCTCTGTTTTCCCTAAACTGGAATCATAAAGACTTCAGAGGATGTCTTTTATTTATTTATTTATTTTTTTATTTTTTGAAGATTTATTTATTTATGCATACAAGAGCTGGGTACAGGCCAGAGATGCGGGAGGTGAGAGGATTTACCAGAGACAGAATGGGGAACAGAACAGGCAGACTGACTGAAATACACTGCTGAGGGGAGCAGCAGGCGAGTCAGGAGAGGGCTGCTGCGCCATGTAGGTAGCTCCCTGGCCAGCTGGGGATCGAACTCGTGCTGCAGAGGCTGCGGATTGCTTCATAGGTTGCGTCTTAACCCCTTGCGCCACCAGGGAGGCCCCAAAGGATGTCTTTTAGATGTTATTTCTGAAGTTAGATACCTAGTTTCCTATTTATGCTATCCATTTTATGATTTTATAAACTTCCATCATATTTTGGGTTAGTTTAATATTGAAACAAACCAAGAACTCTTTTAATCTTCTAATGTATCTGGATTGGTAATTGTTCAAGAAATATTTTTTGATTAATTGATTTCTTAACTAAATATTGCTGAGCTGTGCAAAACATCAGCTATCAAACGCAGCTCATTTTCTGGACTCTGATTTTTTACTACAAGCCCTAGCTAAAGAAATAAGGTCTTACTAACATTGATTGGCCTTTCTTATCTTATAAATCTTTTATTTTTCAGAGGAATGGCTTCTCGTTGGAACCAAACAAGGACATCTTCTTCTATATAGGATTCGGAAGGACGTTGGTAAGTGGAACTTTCCAGAACTGAAAAGAGGTGGCTTACTGGGCATGTAAAAAGAATTTGGATAGTTGGCTAGTTTACTGTGAAATTAGTGATTTCTGGACCATTAACATAGTGATTGGGGGAGGAGGTTGCACAAAGATATCAGGGAGAAATGTGAGAATCTTTAGAGATTTTTTTAAAGACTGCTCCCCTACTCCCCATCTAGTAGGTAAAGTGGATGTTACTTCTCGCCTCACTTCTTGGAGACTTATTGCCAGAAGTAAGAAATACTGATGGGAATAGGATTCTGTGTAAATGACATGGTAGTAGGGAAAAAACTAGAAATTCTTCATATAAAAGATCATGTGAACTTAGAGAGTAGGAAATAGAGGACCTGGGTTAGATTAGTTTACTTCTCCTTGGCCACGTGGCTGTGAATCCGTTCCAATGTCAGTTTCCTCTTATGTAAACTGTGTGTTTTATAAAGTCACTGGGGTCAGATACAGTAATAAGCTTGAAAGTACTTTTAAAATTAAAGCTCTAATCCAAAATAACTTTGTCAGTAAAAATACAGAATAATAACTAAAAGTATTTGAAATTTATTCCAATCGAGTATTCTCTAATGGGGAAAAAAGTACCTCACTGCCTTTTCCTAAATTTATTTCTATGGTTTCTTAATGGAAACTTGATCTGTGTGGAGATTATACTCTACAGTTACAGAGATTCTTTACAAAACACAAGATTATATAACTTTGCTTAATAAATAGTTTAAGGTAAGGGTAGGAAAGAGAGTCTTCTCTTTGAACCTGGAACAAGGGTACCATTGGAAGAAAAGAGCATCTTCTGGTGTAGGGAAAGAAATTCTTTTCCCCCTCTACCCAGCCTAGGTTCTGTGGATGGGTTCCTGTAAAAGGAATGACAAAAGACAGCTTAACAAGAGAAAAACGAACAGATTTTTAGTAACATGTGCCTCACATGTGGGAGTATTCAGTGATAAGTAACCATAAGAATTTGGTCTTCTAAAGCATCTTATCAAGTGAAGAATAAACTTTTAGAGAAGTAACAAGATGAAGAAAAGGGACTTTAAGATTCTAAAGTGGTAAATTGTAGAAAGGTGAATATATTGGGGAACTAACAGGAGATAAGTTAGTTACATAGATTCCTCTGATGCTATCTTTTGGCTGATAAAAGCCTAGAGTTGTCCCCAGCGATTAAATTTTGTTCTTTCTGGTTGAGAGGGAAGGAGGATTCCTTTGTAAATTTATGCTTTTAGGCAAAAAGAGGAAGGGCAGAGAGCTTTTTTTTTAGTATCTTAGTTACCTTCAGCTCAAAATAGTCTTTACATCAAATAGTGTGTTTTGGGATAGCATATTCTGCTACCCTTTACTGGTGTAGTAGGGACAGAAGAAAGTATCTGATCAGGTTCTATGGTGAGAATAACAAGAGAAACTGGAAGATTAAAACAGATGGTTTCATTTATGTGTTTCAATTTTCCTTCAAAGCAAGAGTCAGACTTATTCTAAAATAATAAATATTTTAGGCTTTGTAGTTCGTAAGATCCCTGTCATGACTGCTCTTTCTGTCTTTTTTTTTTTTTTAAGATTTATTTATGCTTACAAGAACTGGGGTACAGGCCAAAGGTGTGGAGGGTGATGTGATTCACCAGAGATAGAGTTGGGAACAGAACAGGCAGATTGAAATACACTGCTGAGGGGAGCAGTGGGCGAGTCAGGAGAGGTCTGCTGTGTCATGTGGGTCACATCCCTGACTGGGGATCGAACTCATGCTGCAGTGGCTGCGGATAGCTTCATAGGTTGCGTCTTAACCCCTTGAGCCACCAAGAAGGCCACTCATTCTGCTCTTATAGCTGAAAAGCAGCCTACAATATGTAGACTGTAATATGTAAAATGTACATATTTACAATATGTATGTAAACATGTACACTATGTATACAATAACAACATATTGTATACAGTTTATATACAATATGTATGTACATACAGAGGATTGTGTTCCAATAAAACTTTATTTTCAAAAACATATTGGTAGCTGCATTTGGCCCATGGCAGTACTTTGCTGACCCATATTTTAAATTTTTAGTTCTCAGAGCCAGAATATTTATTCTGAGACATTTATTATTATTATTTAGTCTGTACTTTAAAAATGAAGCTTGCCTTGGATTTTATTCAGTATTCAGCAGTCTTTTTTGACTATCTGCTATGACTTAGGTACTGTGTAGGACAGGGAGATAAGAGAACCTGATATTTTTACCCCCAACAGTTGTTATCTAATCAGTTGTTTTTGCCATCAAATACTAAATACTGTAATAAAGTGACTTGTTTAAGATACCAGTTCTATGTAAGTGGTGAGGAACTGAAAACTAGTAAATCTTTCAAAAGTAAATCTTATGCATCATGTAGTCTGGACTGATGATATTAATCTGATTGGGATGGTGATTCTTCCTTGCCTTTTTGACAAGTTAGTTAATTTCTGGACTTCATCTTCCTCATATGTAACTTGACTAGCAATACTAACCTACCTTAGACAATTATCAAGTCCAACTCTGATTAGAAACTTTATTTCTCTTTCTATACCCTTAGAGAACAGTTTAATTCTGACTTAGCTCTGGTCTAGTTTGGACTAAAGTTAGACCCTGGCCTTTATGAATTGACTTCTAAATTTGAAATATTCCAAACCTAGATAGGACTGCTATTATACTGTCTTTCTGAGGAAATGAAGGCGCTAATAAAATGTCATGACCTGGACTTTGATCTAATATGAGCCATCTTTTGAGCTAAAAAATGTCTGTAGGCCTGCTTCTATTTGTATCTTAAACAGAACAGTTAGATGAGTTTACTTCCAAGGTCTTAACAAACTCAGGTTTATTACAGTGGTGCCATCACTCTACAGCAGTGGTTCTCAAAGTATGATCTGTAGATCCTGGGGGTTCCCCAAGATCTTTGAGAGCATCTACAAGGTCACAACTAATTTCACAGTAACGCTAAAGCATGAACATCATTTGTTTTTTGTTTTTCTCACTGACATTTTTTCACATTTGCACTAATTGTACAAAAGTAATGGTAACTAAAACTGCTGACCTCTAAGCACAAGTTTAAGATAGTAGTCAGCAAACTTGTTCATATCAAACTATACTTATAACCTTTGTGTTGTTCTCCAGCGTGTACTCACATTGGTTCTTGTGGTTTTAAAAACAATTTCACTTAAGAATGATCTTTGTGAGGCAGTAAAAATTATTAATTTTATTGTTTCTTGACCTTTGAGAACATGTCTGTTTAATCTGTGATGTAATGGGAAGTGGACATAAAGCACTTCTTCTGGGTGACAAGGCACAGAGTACAGGGCTGTCTTGGGTACTTTGTGATTGTACTTTGTGAAGTACTTTGTGATTGTTTGAGTTACAAGCTCAACTGGCCACTTTTTCACGGATTATCATTTTTGCTTGGAAAAAATGACTGACAGACTATGGTTTTTCACACCATCTGGTTATTTGGTAGATTTCTCAAAAATGAACAGAGGGAATCTGTCATGTCAAAGGGAATAATTGACAATATTTTTTGCTAATAATAAAGTTAGAGCTTCTAAGAGAAAATTAGAATTATAGAATACTTATATCTACCCCCATGACCTCAGCTTGTCAATACTTAATGATTTTTCTGTTGAGATTGAGAGTGATAATGATTTTTTAAATATATCCTGTAACAAAATATGCCAACATTTGTAAAATCTGCATAACTCAGCAAACCAGTTTTTTCCAGTTCATGAAGTTTCTAAATCATGCATGAGTAAAAGATCCATTTAAAGTGAAGATAGACCAACAAACTTCACCAACAGAAAAGTTCATTAATAGGTTTCAGATTCCTTTATGCTCAGTGAAATAAGCCAGAAGGAAAAAGAAAAATATCGGATGGTTTCACTTACAACAGGAATATAGGGGAACCAAATAAGACATCAGTGTAAAAAAATAATAACAGTACAAAGCACAACAAAGCAAAACCAGACTACTATAAGTCAGAGACATCCTGCAGGGGAGGAGGAGGGAGAGGGTTCAGAGGGAGGGAGGGAGGAGCACAGGGGACTGTGGTGATGGTGCTCGGGTGCCTTGGAGAAGGGAATTCTATGGGGGCTCAATCTGAGGGGGTGGGGGGAAGCAAATATTGTTTAAAAATAAAAAAAAATTAAACAGATCAAAAGATATATGATACAATAAAAGAAAATAATACGTCTATAAGTAGGAAAAAAATAGTTTTCAGATTCCTCATTATAAGAAATTCTAGTTGTCAACTTTTGGTATGATATTAAAGATGATCCACAATTGTCTGAAAATACTATTAAAATACTCCCTTTCCTAACTATATGTCCATCTGTGAGGACAGATTTTTTTGGTCATATACTTTAACCAAAACAGTACATCAAAACAGATTAAATGCACAAACAGATGTGAGTCCAGCTGTCTTCTATTAAACCAGATATTAAAGCGATTTGCAAAAGTGTTAGACAATGCATTAATTTGGAGAAATACTTATTTTTCATTAAAATTTGTTATTTATGCTAGCATGTAATGGACTTGCTGTTATTTTTAAATGGATGAATATATTTTTAAATTTTCTCAATGAATACATTTTAAAAATTTCTTAGTTTTAATTTCTGATATGATGAACGTTGATAGCTATAACTCACATAAAAGTTTTGGAGTCCTCAGTAATTTCTCAGATTAGGAAGAGATCCCAAGACCAGAAGTTTGAGGATATCTGCCCTAGATTGTTGTACTTATAAAGAGAATTGTTACAAGTAATAAAACCCTTTTCAAATGCAGAACTCTGTTGATCAGGAAGCTACTGAATTTTTTTTTTCCTTGTGAAATAAAATGACAGAATACAACTTCTGAATCTTCTGCAAGTTTAGTGTCACTTCTTCACCTCCTTTGCTGAATGACGTGTGGATGCTGGGGACAGGCCACTGCTAGCTGTGGGGAGCAGACCGTAGTCAGCACTGTGAACAGTCTCTCCAACTGGGGGGCAGGTGATAGTTTCTGGGCTCAGCACATAGGCCTTACAGTCTGCCTAGAGTTTGCTTTTGGGCAAACTTACTGCTTATTACCTAACTGGTAGACCCTTCAGGACTGTCAAATAGGAAATTGGAATTATAATACCTACTTTTTGGGGTGGTTGTGTGGTTCCAGAAAATATATATAAACTTTTAAATCTAGAACGTGGTACCTAGTAATTGCTTAGTGCTAACTGCTCTTATTATCGTGATATTTGTTTGCATTTTGACTCTAGTGACCTTTTTTTTGTATTTTTTTAAATTTTAAAAAATATTTTATATACTTCTTACATCATTTATCATTTTTGCACAATATGCATTTTCATTTTGGTTATATTCCCCATACAATTGCACCCCCCCCCTTATTTTGACCCTAATCCTTCCTCTCCCCGCCCCCCTCCCCATAGTGTGTCTCTAGTTTATAGTTGCTTGATTTTGATTTTTACTTTATTATAATTTGACTCTAGTGACTTTTGAGACTAATTATTTTTGTCATCCCAGCAAGTCCGGCTTCGCATGTTTTTATAGTATGTAACTTTCTTCCCCTTTTTTTGGAACAGTGCCCGCAGATGTAGCATCACCTGAAAGTGGCAGTAAGTGTAGATGCATTAAATTGCTTTAGCTCTGGGGATGATGTTTGCTCTGTCCTGTGATGTAGGACATAGGGTAGCTGCTGGGATTTAGTTGATCTAGATCTAAGGATGCTTTAGACTGGGTTTTATTGCTTGCACTCTTATATTTGACTGTTACTTTTTAAACTTTTTTTTTTTGTGAAACACTTTGCCAAGGTACCATTTTGTGTAGGGTAAGATCTTCACAAGTACCTTGTAGCTTCAATAAACTTCTGTGGTGTGGTCCTTTCTGCTAATGCCAAGTGAAGATGCATGAAACCCTTTTCTAAAATTGGAGTGGAAAGCAGCTTACCATGCTCAGTGTAAAGACAGTAACTATTTTTGATCTCCATCGTCTAGTCTTTGAGGAATTTCCGAAGAGTCCTCTAGGAGAACAACGTGGAACTGCGTTTTGTTGGTGTGGTTATTTTAATGTGTGTTCCTGTGTTTGGGACTGTGAATATCTCTTTCTTTTCTGTAGGCTGCAACAGGTTTGAAGTGACACTAGAGAAATCCAATAAGAACTTCTCCAAAAAGATTCAGCAGGTAGGCAGTGATGGTGGTTGCTACACTAATATTTTCCTTGTATGAGACCCTGTCAAAGCTGGAACTTTGGTAACATTACTAAAGTTTATTAAGGAGTCAATGAACTCTGAATCCTCTGCTGTCTGTCCTCCCATTAACATAGGGATTGGTCATGTGCCCGAGCTTCTCTTTACAAGCAGAAATTGTAATTGCACATAACTATAAGTTACATCCCTGTCACTGGGGCTTTTTAGCACCTGTATTTTTAGTACTATAGCTAATGAACATTTGCTGATGTCAGAAATGTTGAATTGAATTTGGTGATTTGCTATTTTCCAGATCCATGTGGTTTCCCAGTTTAAAATTCTGGTCAGCTTGTTAGGTAAGAAAAGGAGTTGCGTTTGTGTTTCATGTGTCAGAAAACAAAAGCTGTTACCTAATCAACTCTTTCATAGTTAACTTGGTAGTACTTAACAATGGAACTGACATATTCCAAACAAGATACAGCAGGATACAAAGTAGTAAAAGCATCAGCATCTGCCTTAAACTTGATCTTTGTTCTCCAAGGAGTGTTACTTCATTCATTCAGCCAGTAATTGAGTGAATAATATATTGAGTCCTACTCTGTGCAAAGCCTGCATTAGTATTGGGGAAACCGAGTTGAATAAGATATGGTTTCTATCATTGAAACCTATATTGTGATATGAAAACTGAAATGACAAAGTAATCATGATACAGTGGAACTTTGTAAAGTATGATAGGATCTTTTACTTTAAGATCTTATACCACAAGTACAGTCTTTCCTACATAATTCCTACCAGTGGATCATATATAATGGGAAATACTGTATTGTCATGTGGATGATTAGAATTTTGATAGAGAGACGAGCAGGGCATTGTAGGCAACTAAAACAACAAAACCCCTGAGATCTGACCAGACTTATGATATGTGGCAGAGAGTAGAAGGTATCAGGTGAGAGACAGTTCAGGGCCATCCTACTCAGCCTACTTGTTTGAAAACCCATTTGTTCATGGAAAGCAGCCATTGAGGCCTTTTCTTGACCAGCAGAGGACTAAAAAGTTGCCTCATGCTTTGTGCTCTTCAGGCCAGGACCCAAATAGTAGAATCATCTTAAACTTAATGACTAGATTGAGAAAAGAACATTTAAATAACAATCTTCATGATTAAAACTAGAGAGCAGTAGGTGCAATTCAAAGTATTTTGCATGCTTTGCTAGAAGGAAACACTTGCTGTGGTTTTGTACAGAATCCACAGGGGATTTCCTTTCTCTTTTGGAACCTTCTAACATAAGGAGCATTGAAACCATTTCTGATGCAAATATTGTATCACAAATTTCCAGATTTGAGGACAGAGTATAAATGTGAAAAAGAAGCTTTTTTACTGAAGCCGACCCAAATTTAGAAGAACAAAACATCCAAGTTCAGAAGACCGATTGACTGTGGGTTATCTCTTAAATGTTTTATAATGTAATTCTGGTAATGGACCACAATAAATCATTGTTAGTGAGACTGAAGGTACATCTCCAACCATCAAAGCCATTTGGTTCTTCTGGTGGTTAAAGTTTGGGTTTTTTTTTTTGTTTTTTTTTTTTTTTTTTGGTTTTGATTTTGTATACTAAAGAATTGTAATAATTTATAGTGATGTTTTTACCTCCTTCCCAACAGAAAACAACATTTATGTCCATGACCTATTGACATTTCAACAAATCACTACAGTTTCAAAGGCAAAAGGAGCATCACTCTTCACATGTGACCTCCAGGTGGGTGCAGGCGAAATTTGACTTTGTGCTATAATAAGGGCGGTCATATTCCTATATAATTCCTATATAATTCCTACCAGTGGATCAGATGAATAGCATATATACCCAACAGAGACTACAAAAAGAATACTTAATTTTGGTTGAATTACAGAAATGTCCCCTTATTATATGGCTTAAAGTTGAAACATTTGCATTCCCTGTGTATGTAATTCAAATACCAGGCATCTGTATAGCAGGAGCTAACCAAGGATAAAAATACTTGTCCTGGACACCCATTAGTAGAAAAACAAGGCTAACAGTATCATGAACATAATTATACAACATTAAATTGACTCTTGTTCTAAACATGTCATGTGCATTTGTCTTTAGGGTGTTTGTTATTCAGCAGAGTTGTTGCCAACTCATTAGCCTTATGTTCTTCAAAATCTGCCTCACCTCTCCACTCAACTTTGACTACTAGTTTTTAGCTTTATTGGTCTGCATTGACACTGCATTGTTGTGTGCTTAGGCATTTTCTTTTCTGCCACTCATTTGAGGGTTGAAAGTGGGCCCGCTGTCCCCGACACATGTTCCTCCCTGATCCAGTCTGCTGACTGCCATGAGTGAACATTTAAGGGAAAAAAGGAGGAAGTGGTTCTGTAGGTCAAGGCCTGCCTGGAGAGTTTCCTCTCTACATTATGAATGTCCACGAGATTGGCCAGCACCTTTGTTCCTCGTTCTGTCATTTCTGAGAACATCTTAGAGGACGGCGTTCTTTCTTTCAGCTTGCCTGGCAACGTGTCTTTGTCTTATGGGGATTTTCAGATTAGTAGCTATTTCAAGTAGAAAATCTCTAGTTTACTTGTCGTTCAGTTATGGGGTCATTATTTGTTCTCGGTGTCTCTTCCCAGCACACAGAGACTGGTGAGGAGGTGTTGCAAATGTGTGTGGCTGTGAAAAAGAAGCTGCAACTCTATTTCTGGAAAGACAGAGAATTTCATGAACTGCAGGTAAAATCCACTCTTACCTGATCTGTGGGTTGGGCGGGAGCTGCTTCTGCACTTGGCCCACACTCAAAAGACTTCCTGTTCAGTTCTAGTGAAAGTCAGGATCCTGGTCTTGGAGTCCTCCCCACGTGGATGCTCTGCTCTGAATAGATGAGAGCTAGTTCAGGCCCACTTGTCAAAGTCTCCTGGGCCACAGGGGCAGGGGCAATACAGTTCAACATCTGTACAGACTGGTTTATTTCAAAGTAAATTTTCACCTTTCCAATTTTCACCTATCCAGTTCATGGGTGAATTTTATTTTTATTAAGGGTGATGTCTTGGCCTTGTGCTTGTTGGATTCTATTCAGACAAGGGTGAAGGTGATTTTTCAGAGTGGAGGTGGAATAACAGGCAAGTCATGCTTTTTTTCTTAGAACACCTTTCCAATTGAACTTTTGTTCTCTTTCTTCAGGGGGACTTTAGTGTGCCAGATGTGCCCAAGTCCATGGCATGGTGTGGAAATTCTATCTGTGTGGGTTTCAAGAGAGACTACTACCTAATAAGGGTAAAAATTTGTTATTTTGCAAATATCATCATTTGCCTTGGGGAAGAAGATTATGAGGTTGCCTGAGGGAGATAATTCCATGTTCTGAAATACATGTCAAAAGACTACCTTAAGTAGATAGAGCTTTTGGTATAATAAGGTTTGTCTTTTTGGGGTTATATTTCATGCTTCTTGCATTTTACACAAATAAGATGTCTGTGTGACTGAAGCCAGAAAGAGTCAACTCTTAGTTCGCAACATAATGAATTATCCACATTCCTATTCCTAATTACTCAGACAAAATAGTATTGTCCAATGGCATAGCATTGTTATGAAATGCTATCTTGAGGCTTCAGTGTTCAGGAATTATAAACTAGTTTTAGTATTAAGTATTTTAAGGCTGAGTTTCCTGTGCACCTCCCACCCCATCTTTTAGTATATTTATTTAAAAATTATCTTCACTTTTTTTTAATTTCAAAAGTCACATGTATTTATTATAGAAAGTAGGAAAATAATCTCCCCACTCAGAAATAATCACCATTAACCTTTGATATCTGTCCTTCCACCCTTTTTATGTAAATGTGATGCCAAGCGTGTATTATAACCTGCCTTTTCTCCTAACCTGAGCAGTGATTAGCCACAAATTGTCTTTTTCCCGCCAATAAGGCAGAAAAGTCTGATGTACCATTTACTTCATACACCTTTCTTAGCTCCGTACCCCTCTCATAATCCAGACTTAGCAATTTGAGAAGTGTCTCTTCCACCTCCCCACTTCCCTACCCTGTACTCTGTTTTCCTTTCAGTGTTTACTAGTTAACATATTCTTTATTTATATTGTTAACATCTCCAAATTTTATTAGCATCAGAGTTGCAAACTCCTAGAGGAATCACTGCTGTGCACCTGATAGAATGGCAACCAGGCATATGGGTGCTGCAGGGAGAGGGGCTTGGGAGGAGGGATGGGCCCCAAGGTGGAGTAGGGCTTTCATTCCTCTGACTACCTGGGATGTTGCCACTCCTTAAAGAGTCCTTTAAGGGTTGGAAATTGTGCTTTAGGACCAGGTTTTTCAAAATTTGTCTATATGCAGTAAAATTCATTCCTTCTGATGTATAGTTCTGAGTTTTGACAGATGCCTAGAATTGTGTAGCTATTCACTCCCACAGTCACAATTCAAAGCAATTTCATCACCCCAGAAAATTCCCTCATACTGTCCCTTTGAAGTCAGCTCCTCTTCCTATGTTCCAGCCTGCAGGAACCACTGATCTGTTCTTCATCTCTTACAGTTTTGCCTTTATAGAATGTCCTATAGGTGCAGTCATACGGTATGAAACCTTTTGAGTCTGCCTGCTTACACTTCACATAATGCACTTGACATGCATCTGTATTGTACATGTCAATATATTCTTTATGGCTGAATAGTATTGCACAGTATGGATGAACTATAGTTTATCCATTCATCAGTGGAAGGACAAACTTTTTTCCAATTTTTAGCCATTATTACAAAGCCGCTACAAACATTTGCAGACAGGTTTTTGTGTAAGCACAGATTTTCATTTCTCTTGGGCAAATGCCTAGAAATGGGATTGCTGAGTCATTGGTAAGTTTGTATTTGATTTTGTAAGAAGCCAACACCCAAAATGACTGTACCATTTTGCATTGTCATCAGTAGCGAATTTTTCTGCATCCTCACTGGCACTTGACATCGTTGTTGCCAGGTGCTCATCTCTGTGAGAGAGAAAATGAGACAGTATCTACATTGTGATTTGTCATAACAAACTCTGTAATACTTCCTTATACCATAAAAAAATATTACTGCATTCTGGAGCTTTGGGTTTTATCTGGCTTTGTCCAGGCTGAGTCCATGTGTTGGCTGGAGAATGCTAGGTGACTCACTTTGTATCTTCCTGTAGGTGGATGGAAAGGGGTCCATCAAAGAGCTCTTTCCAACAGGAAAACAGCTGGAGCCCTTAGTTGCACCCCTGGCAGATGGAAAAGTGGCGGTGGGTCAGGATGATCTCACCGTGGTGCTCAATGAGGAAGGAATCTGCACACAGAAATGTGCCCTGAACTGGACAGACATACCTGTGGCCATGGGTGAGTCCAGCAGTGCCTGCTGCTTGCCACTTGGGTGTGGGGCTGTGTGCCATCTGGCCGAATGGAATCCCACCCCCAGCTTAGCAGACTGTGGTTTACAGTGTCATCTGCTCTCTTTTCCCCTTCTTTTCTGGGGTCATTTTTAAAATAGAATATTCTGGTTCTTTATTTATTTTTTTTTAAAGAGGCATGTATTTATTTATTTGTTTTGTTTGTTTATTTATACACGCACTGGGTACAGTCAGAAGCACGGGAGGGTGAGAGAATTCACCAGAGCCAGAGCGGGGAGCAGAGCAGGCAGAAGGACCGAAGTACACTGCTGAGGGGAGCAGCGGGCGGCAGGAGAGGTCTGCGCGCCATGTGGGACCCTCCTCCAGTGGCAGGGGAGCAGCCGGGGATCGAACCGGCGCCACAGAGGCTGCGGGCAGCTTCGCAACCCAGCGCTCAACCGCTGCGCCACCGGGGAGGCCCAATATTCTGGTTCTTATTAGGAAGCTGGGTCTTGCCCTAGAGGTGGGAAAATGTCAACTAAATTTTACATTTTAAGAGTGATTGTTATTTTAATTTCTAGCTTATTTTCTTTTTACCTTTTTATTGGTTTCATTGAGTCCTCTGCAAATAGACAATATCTGCAAATTAGTGGACCTGTTTAATCCTATGATCTTATAAATTAGTATCGAAGGACTTCTGATGTGGTGGTTTGTCACTGCTGGTATTGTAGTTTAGAGCTGCAGTCTACTTTTAGCCGTCAGTCTGTCCTACATATTAGGCATTTCTGTTCCTATACCTGCCTTCAAGCTCCCAGCTGGGGGAGAGGACATTCTTTTGTTTTTTTTTTTTTTAAATTTGTTAATTTTTATAAAAGAAATGGGGTACAGGCCAGAGGCATGGGAGGGTGAGAGGATTCACCAGAGACAGAGCAGGGAGCAGAACAGGCAGACAGACCGAAGACACTGCTGAGGGGAACAGCAGGTGCAACAGGAGAGGTCTGCTGTGACTTGTGGGTAACTCCCTGTCCGGCCAGGAATCGAACCTGCGCTGCAGTGGACAACTTCACAGTGCTGCGCTCAACTGCCTGCGCCACCGGGGAGGCCCAGAGGACATTCTTTCTAAGTAGAGTAGGAGGATCACTATCTGACAGGAAGAATGCTGTCCTTAGAATGGTGTGCATTTTAAGAATCATATATTTTTCTTCTAATCTTACCTTTACTACTTCTTCAGATTCCAGTCATTTTGCCCCTTCCCTTACACACTGCACCATCATCTTCTGTACCTTTTTCTTCTCTGCCCAATGGCTCCTGCTCCTGCGACAAGCCCTCGTCAGTGGCACTTCCTCTAAGTAGTCTGCTCTGACCCACAGCACAGTCATTCACTTCCCCTGTGGTGCTTCCCTCTTGGGTTTCTTTCTCCGTCATGGAGCCCACACTCCCCACTGGCTGCAGTGGTTGTCTATAGTGGTTGTCTGTTTCCTCTGCTCTTATAGGAGCTCATGTCTTGATCTGCTTGGAGTAGTGCCTGAAACATCAGAGCTTCTCAGTAAATTCTTACTAAATAGATGAATCGCTGTCAGTGTGAACCAGCCACTCTGCGGCTCGCCAGCCTCTCCTCCAAGTTTTAGAGACATTAAATCTAGACCATCACTGTGGCCAGAGAGGTGGGAGGACTGACCAAAGATATGACGACCTAAAGGGTTTCTGTTATAGATTGCCATTTTTATTAAATAAGACCTTATTAAAGTAGGCCAGATTTTATTTTTATTATTTTTTAAATTTTACTTTATTTTATTTATGCATACAAGAACTGGGGTCTTGGCCAGAGGTGCAGGGGGTGAGAGGATTCACCAGAGACAGAGTGGAGAACAGAACAGGTGGATCTACTGCAATACACTGCTGAGGGGAGCAGCGGACGAGACAGGAGAGGTCTGCTGTGCCATTTGGGTCAACCCCCTGGCCAGGGATCGAACTCATGCTGCAGGGGCTGATGATAGCTTGATAGTGCTGATACTTAAACCCTGGCCTACCTGTAAAGTAGGCCGGATTTTAAAAGGAGGGAGACATTTTACATGTTTATACAACTTAACATTAGGGAAAATTTTACTCATTGTAAAATGTTCTGGCATAAAAGGAAAATAAAATCCAAAAGCAAAAGCAACATGCTTTTTTAAGTTTATATTTTGGGGGGTGAAATAGATCAATATAATAACAGCAATAGCATTCACATCAGTGTAAGTATTACTTTGGTCTTGGTTTCCTTGTTTCTGAGTTCCAGGTCCCCTCTGGTTTTGAAATTGTATCATACTATTTATAGTATAGATTATAATATAATTTGAAATAGTTTTTATCAGAAGATAGATAATTGGGAAAATAAAATCATAGCAAATTAGCCACACTAAGACTATTATAAATACTGTGTATGAATATATCTTTGAGATTAAATTTCCCTGTGATAATCATGCCATCTAGTGGTTAATTTTTTACTAATTTAAATGTACAGTTCAGTAGTGGTAAGTGTGTTTGTATTGTTGTGCAACAGATACTCAGAACTTTCTCATCTTGCAGAGCAGAAACTACATATTAAGCAAACACTGGTTCCCCATTCTCCCTCCCCACATCTTTTGTCAACCACCATTCTAATTTCTGTTTCTATGTATTTGACTACTTTAGATGCCATATATAAGTGAACTTGTAACAGGGTGGTCCCCAGGAAAGGGGGAGGTTCCCTGCCCCACCCAAGGGAGGGTGGAGCTGAGCAGGAAGAAGAGAAGCTGCAGAAGAGACTGAGGAAGGAAGCAGGATGGAGCCAGGAGACCTGGAGGAGGCGCATGGAGACATGTGAAGGAACTGCGTTTGTCTTTTGGTCGTGGACTGGGTGACACAGATGTGGGTGAGACCCGTGGGGAGGTGACAGTGGCAGCTTTTATCTTGATGTTGATTTTGCTTTTTTCCTTTTGGGCTTGTCTGGTTGTTTCTGGCCCTTTTCTCACCCAGTCCACAACCAAAAGACAAGCGCAGTTTCTTCACGTGTCTCTAGGCTCCATGCGCCTCCTCCAGGTCTCCTGGCTCCATCCTGCTTCCTTCCTCAGTCTCTTCTGCAGCTTCTCTTCTTCCTGCTCAGCTCCACCCTCCCTTGGGTGGGGCAGGGAACCTCCCCCTTTCCTGGGGACCACTCTGTTACAAACTCATAATATTTTTCTGTGACTGGTCTCTTTAACTTAGCATAATGTCCTCAAGGGTCATCCAGGTAGTAGTGTTTGATAGCATTACTACTTTTAATACTGAATAATAATATATATTATGTATCTGTATATCTCCATTGGACATATATAACACATATCCTTTATCCGTTTATCAGTTGATGGACATTTTGGTGACTCCTACCTCTTGACTTTTGTAATAATACTGTGAACATGGGTGTCCTAATATCACTTCAAGACCTTGCTTTCAGTCATTTAGGTAGAGACCCAGAAGTGGAATTGTCAGGTCATATGGTAATTATGTCTTTACTTTTTCGAGGAACCGCCGTATTGCTTTTCATGGAGACGGCATCATTTTACGTTCCTGCCAACAGTGCACAAGGGTTCCAGTTTTTCCATATCCTCACCAAATAGGTTATTTTCTTTTGCTTTTGATAGGAGCCATCGTAATGGCTGTGAGGTAATATCTCACTGTGGTGTTTTACTAATTCTTGAAATACAGCGATAGGAAATATTTCTATTATTTTTAGATTGATGAGTGTAGTGTACAAATAGTCTTTTCTTTCAAAGTTCATTTGAAATGTTAGATTTGAGTTTTTGTATTTTAAAAGATGCACTTTGTGTGCTGTATTTGCTAATTCTCTCCAGTTATGTTAAATATCCTTCCCCATGCTACCTCTCAAATGAAAAACTTCGTTTGTAAGAATTTTATGGTTTTGTCTGCTTTTGCTTTTTTCATATGGACTTCTTTAGTACTTTTGTGACATTATTCTGCTTCTACCAGCATTCTAACCTTTGGACTGCCACATGCCTTCAAAAAGAACAGGAATGGATATAGTAAATGTTATTTTCAAGAGGTGGAGGAAGAAAGATTGAAGAAAGGGGGTTGAACTCAAGAATTTATTTACACAGGTCCTTTCCCAATAGGGTAAATCTGGGGTCAAGGATAATTGAATGAAAGTGTTTTTTAATGTGTGTTTTAATATAGGAAGACAGTGTTAAGATTCACGGCAAGTGTCAAATAAGAAACAATTATGCTGAGAATGTCTTCTGGCTGCCTTCTCTGTGAACCATTAAATAGCAAGTAGAGTTTTGCATCTTTTCCCTGTGAAGATCTCAAGCAGGAACAACATTGGCCAGAAATGTAGAAGTCTTTCTTTGGCATAATTTTGGGGAAAAAAGAAATTGCCTTCTTCTTGCTCTTTCTGAAAGAAGGATGCATTGGTAGGGGCAGCTGCAGTTGACTTTGGCAGGCCTAGCTTTGTGACTAATGACAAAGGAGCAAGTGAAGCTTTTACCTAGTTCTTTGGGGGAAACGGTAGGAGGGGGTCAGGTAACTCTCAGCAAAGCTGGGTGCCTCCTTTTTGTGTAAGAGATTTCTCTAAACGTTACTTAGGCAAACAATTTTTTTTTTTTCTTTGTATAGCTACCACATTGTCGCATCCTGGCTTGGTATTTGACTAGTGGATTTTTTTGAGATTCATTTAAATGTAACTTAGAAGTGGGCCACTGAATTAGTCTTAGACCAGTACTGTAACCAAGATGTTCTCTCTTGCACAGAGCACCAGCCTCCCTACATCATTGCAGTGTTGCCTCGATATGTGGAGATCCGAACATTTGAGCCAAGGCTTCTGGTCCAGAGCATTGAATTGCAAAGGCCCCGCTTTATTACCTCAGGAGGGTGAGGAATCTTTACTCTAGCTGCCACATGGCGTCTAGTTATTCCAAAACTAGAGTAAATTCCTATGTTATCATCAAACCTGTGCTCTTTTACTAATATCTTACTCTTACCTCCAGATCAAACATCATCTATGTCGCCAGCAATCATTTTGTTTGGAGACTTATTCCTGTTCCCATGGCAACCCAGATCCAACAGCTTCTCCAGGACAAGCAGTTTGAATTGGCTCTGCAGCTCGCTGTAAGTCTTGTTTCTGAGATTCACTTGAGTCTCCCTTCTTTGTTCTCCAGAGCAGATGATTTGGATTTAGATGTTCATACTTATTTTGGACTGGTAGAATAAGCACAAAGCTGAAAGTCAGAAGACCTAGATTCTGGGTCTGACTCTGCCTTAAAATATCTATATAATTCCAAGTGATTTTGTTTTTTCAGTTGGCTTACCTGCTAAATGTAGAGTGCATGCCCACTGTAATAGAATACCTTGTACACTTCATAGAATGATATGATATGGTATGATATGATATGATAAAGACATTGCAAACATTGGAGTAAAGTAGCAATCATAAATGTAAGGTTATAGTGTAGCTGATGTAATGACTAGAGGCCTCATAAAATCCCCACTAGTAGACTCCTCTGTGGGGATAAACAGGCCCTCTTTAGGTGTTCTGAAAGCACCTCAGGTTGCTGCATTTAGCAGGGCTGCACCCTTAGATTTGTGACTGTCACTCTCCTTGAATTGTGCAGGTATGTTGCTCACAGCTCAGTAGGAACCCTGTTCTTGTCCCAGTGATGCACCCATTGCCAGCACTCTTCTTGGACTGACTTCCCAGTCATGTCTTCTTTCATACATTTGCAGTGCTGATTGCTGTCATCTGAAGAATGGGTTGATTTTAGGAAACAGCCCAAAGTCATTCTGAGCAGTGCTGATTTAGTGGAATAGATATTTTTATGAGGATAATAGTAGGAAAACGTAATGTGTAGAGTATCTTAGAAATTATTGGGGGTTGTCAAAAGTCATGACATTTTTGCTTGAAAAACAGAAAAAAATTACATCATGACTTTTCCAACAACCCAAATATTGGAGTAAAACCTATGTTTATAGTCATGTGGTAGATACTTTTGAGGAATAACATTTATTTTGGATGTATAAGTTCTACATTTAAAAATCAGTCACACAGGGCCTCCCTGGTGGCACAAGGGTGAGTTAAGACACAACCTATGAAGCTGTCCGCAGCCACTGTAGCACGAGGTCGATCCCCAGCCAGGGAGCTACCCACCTGGCACAGCAGACCTCTCCTGTCTCGCCTGCTGCTCCCCTCAGCAGTGTATTTCAATCAGTCTGTCTGTTCTGCTCCCCACTCTGTCTCCAGTGAATCCTCTCACCCTCCACACCTCTGGCCTGTACCCCCATTCTTATATGCATAAATAAATCAATCTTTAAAAAAAAAATCAGTCACACAAACAAAAATCTAGTCTTAATAGTTAAAAATGTTTAATATTTATAAAGGTGATTTCCTTCTTGAGGCATTTAATTTCAGCATTTTATTCTTTTTTTTTTTTGCCACTCAGATTATACCCTCTGTTATTTTATTTCATTTACATTTTGAAAATAATATATACCCCTGAACCCACCATCCTACCCAAGAACAATAACCCATATAATTTATTTGCCCCTCCCACTTCACCCCTCTGTATCCCCTCCAGACACAGCCATTACCCTAAATTTTGTGCATATCCTGCCCTCAGAAATTTTCTTTGGTTTATTTGTGTGTGTGTGTGTGTGTGTCTATGTATGTACTTGAATACTGTGTTTAGTTATTGAAGTATATAAGGGACTCATGCAGTACATAGCTTTTTTAGCATCTGTTTTTCTTTACAGGAATGTCTCAGGTCTTTTCAGTGCTCCTCCTGCCAATTGTTTGTTTAATCTGCTTATAACCTTTGCTAGAGAAGATGGAAGTAGGTGTCCATTTCCTTCTCTTTCTTAGACTTGTACTTACCAGCTGTCCTGCACTGTGACACAAATGGTTGGTTGACTTGTTAGTTCTTGAGGAACCTGCCTTTCATTTAATAATCAGAGAACATACATGAAACTTTCAGAGGGCAGCTTCCATGCCAAAATTTGGTGTTGACAAAATGTATAGCAAAATGTTAGAAAAGAGACGATTTCCCATGGGCTGGAAAAAGCCCCTAATGTTGAACCCTTTCAGGAGAGATCAAGAGCAGGAAACAGGAAGTGTTGAAGAGCCCACAGAAATGAAAAAAGTGGAAACAAGTATTTTCAGGAATTTTGGAGGTCATCCTGCCTGGAGCAGGTGTGGCTTGAATGTCAGGAAATAAGCCGCATGCGAGGCTGGTGCCAAGTTTTGAGCCATTTGAAGCCCCAAGCAGAAGAGCTTAGCTCAGGTTTGGCTACATGTTGATGGTGGTTTGGACTAGGAGATGGCAGTTGAAAAGGGAAGGAAATGAGAGGAAAACACTGAGAGCTGTTCTGAAGGAAGAAATTCAATCAGTAAGGATTGGATAACAAGGGCTATAAAGGAAAGAAGTTATGGGGAAGAAACAAGAGTAAAGAAATAGCTACACTTACAGTTTTTCTATCAACAGGACCTTTCTGACTGTGCCAACTATGTTAAATGTCTGTCGTTCCTTGTGCAAGCCGTGCTCTTTCCTGCTTAGGTGCTCTCGGTTTTGCCAGGATCACACCCTCCTTCCCCTCCCATCTGTCACTTGCCCCGCCTGGCCTGGCTGACCTAGCTTCTCCTTTATAGCTCAGTTTATATTCTTCCCGGAATCTTTCTTGGAAATGCACCCCCTCCTCCAAATTAAGTGCCTCTCCCAAGTGCTTCTGTCATCACTATTACCCTGTATTGTTTGGGTCTTGATCATTGTGTTTTTAAAGTACACTCTAGATTTTATTTGTATTTCACAAATTAATCATAAATGTCCTTTTTGTTTTTCTGTTCCAGGTTTAAATCCAGAAATTCCTTTGATCTGTGGTAGTTTCTTAATCTTCCCTTGTTTTTCATAACCATGGCAATTTACCAGAGTATTGGTCAGATATTTTGTCAAAACCTTGTGTAATATTATGGCGTAGTTACTTATCAGTCTTATGCTCAGACTATAGTTGCAGACTGTGGGCAGATACTACCTGGCTGTCTTATACCTCCTGGGGTATTTTCTCACACCTCGTATATACTGAATAAATATTTGCTCAGTAATTGAATTCTTACCTGTTCTGCTCTCGTTAGGAAATGAAAGATGATTCCGACAGTGAAAAGCAGCAACAGATCCATCACATCAAGAACTTGTATGCCTTCAATCTCTTTTGCCAGAAGCGTTTTGATGAGTCCATGCAGGTCTTTGCTAAACTGGGCACAGGTAATTAATAAGCAAATGTGACCTTGGAATAAGGTGGAGGGAGGGGACACTGGAAAGGACAGGGAGAAATGGTACAGGGAAGGTTTTTGCTCATCTCAGTTGTCATACCTTCCAGAATCCTGTGGGTGGCCATGGTAGTTACATGTTTACAGTCCTAATCTTAAGAATCTGTTCTCACCCACAGAAACAGACTTGTAATTTTCTAGGATGATTTACCCATTAGAAAAAAGTGGCAGAAAGCTCATTTCAATTCAACAAAGTTTTATTCTGACAAAAGTCTCTGACCTGAATTTAATTGCATTAGACAGTAGGTCATTTTTGAGAGCTATTACAGGGCATTCTGGCAAGGTCTTGCTTTTCTCAATGTCCTAAAAATTCCAGCCATCAGAGTTTCATGGTGAGAAGTACTCTGGGTTCACATTGCCTGACAGTAGGCAAGGTTTCTGCAACTCTCTGAGCTCTGTTCTCTACAACATAGTGCAAATAACACCTTTCTCATACTGTTACTGTGAAGATTAGGGGAGATACTTAGAACAGTGTGTGGTAATTGCTAAATGATAGTTAGGTCTTTGCTATTATTGCAATTAAACTTTTTGTTTCTGAATATTCCATTTTTATTCACTTTAGACCAATCTACATATACTTGGTTTAAGTACATATAATATCAATTCTCTTCATTACTCTTCCTTTTTTCCATCTCCCCTCAACCTTGCCGATAATGAACTGTGGTTCCTGTGTCAATTTAAGTTCTTAGGAAGCTGGATTTGGGATGTTCACTATAAAATCTTGTAATATTTCTGTGTTCAGAATACAATATAGGGGAAAAAAATCAAGGCACCTTGATTATTATTATTATTATTATTATTATTATCATCAGACCTGCATCGTAGAGAGAGAACCTCTGCTGCAGTATAAAAATTAGAGAAGTGCAGGATTAATTGAAAGTGGCCTGAGAGAGGTTACTGAGACCACTTAGGAAGATATACAGCTCTTCTTTTTAGGCTGGTAATTTCAAGGTAAATTCAAGCCCTTACTTTTTTTTTTTTTACCACTTGGTGTGAATTTGTTTTCCATAATCGATATATCCACCTCTTGCCGTGTATGCTGCACACATATTCCCTAGTGAGCATATTGTCTGGTCTTTTTGTTTTAGTGATGTTCCTTTTTTAACATAGGATTTTTTTATTATTTTCTATTGACCTTTCCAACTTCAGTGTCTTATCAATTTTTTCTTGGGAAATATTTTCTCCGCTACTTTTAAAGTAAATTTTTCTAATCCTGTGTATGTGTGTCTCACAATATAGCCATGCCCTTCTTGTAACATTTTAGTGAAATATACATATTAATAGTGCTCAAATATATGTGTATAGCTCATTGTGTCAGTGTCAAATTAGAGTCATTCCTTTTTTAGAAAACCAGCCTGGCATTTACTTATTTTGTCCTTAAATTGCTGGGCTCCTTCTGAGGAATCATCTTTACCTTCCATGTAGATCCTACCCACGTGATGGGCCTGTACCCAGACCTGCTGCCCGCAGACTACAGGAAGCAGCTGCAGTATCCAAACCCACTGCCTGTGCTCTCAGGGGCTGAGCTGGAGAAGGCTCACTTAGCTCTGATTGACTACCTGACACAGGTAGGTCTGGTACAGCAGTATGTGGAAGGTAAATGGGAATTCCAGTACCTTCCTCTCTTTGGCAGGGAGTGAAGGGCCTGCCATACATAGATCTGTGGGGTGGCACAGTTTCATTTTGCTGCTTCTCCATGCTTAACAGTACCATTGAGCTAGTTTTTGCCAAATCCTGATGCCAGGGAACACAATTCATGATAAATTCACACAAAGCTGTACAGGAATGAAAAAGAGTGAATTTTAGTTGTTAGAACACTAGATAAAGTTTTTTTATAACAAATTTTGTTGTAGTGTACATAACACTGGAAAAAAGTAGTGCTCTATGTGGAAAACTGGGAAAGTATCAAAAAGTATAAAGCAAAGATACACATCAACTATAACTCTTATCACCCAGAGAAAATTAGTTAACATTTAATGTTGCCTTTCCAGATTTTTATATGTATTTGTGAATTAGTTTTATGTTTTATTACAAAAAGATAAATTATATGTCACTTTATCACATTTTTTAAAAGCCATATATTGGGAAAGTCCTTCCCTGTCAGCAAATATTCTTCCAGCACATGTTTTCTTAAGGAGAGTATAAAGATGTAAATTTTTTCAATTTACTATTATAGACAGATAAGTGAAATTTTTAAATCAACACTAAAACATCTCTAATGAAGCCCTTTAACCTCAAATATCCATCACAGAAGGCTCTTACTTATCCTGAGTGCACCCCCTCAGAGTCAGAAAACTTGGCACATTTTCCCCCTCATTGTCCTGCAGACCTTTGTGAGAGTCTCTGAGTGGGCACTATTGCTGGGCCATTTCCAAGCCGGCTTCCTGCACCTGCCCTGGGTCAGTGCGGCTCTTGAATTCAGGTCTGATCAGGCATGTGCCACCTCTGTACTTCCTTGACTCTGGGTTCCAGGGGTGCCCGGCTGCGGCAGGCAGCCTGTGAGGGGCACACACACACACTTGCTTCAGCCTGTGCACCCCATGAACCATGTTAAAAAAATGAGAAGGTTCCTGGCATAGAATGTCTCCTGAGCCGGTGGCATTACAGAAGGCCCTTTAGTGCCAGTATCTTAGCTTTAGGAAGCCAGCATATTCTTCCCTTCCCTGGCCTGCTCCACTGATATCTGCAGTGTGTGAAGTTGACTAACACTGGTACTGTGCCAGAGAGGATGATTCCTTTACGTGAAGTTCTAGAATAGGTAAAACTAAAGTTCTGTTCCTTGATGGAGATGATGGTTACCTCCATATATATTGGGTTGTTGGATAAGTTATGACTTTTTTTTCTATGTTTTTCATGCAAAAATGGATCATGACTTTTCTGACAACCCAATACATCTGTGAAAATGTATCTAATAGTATCCTTTGAAAAGGTACATTGTATTATATGTGACCTATACCACTAGTTGATGTTTTTTCAAAGAAGGTAGAACATGGGCTTTAGAATCAGACCCTAATTTGAAGCCTGTTTCTGCTCTTAGATAGGTATCTAATCTCTCTGCCTTGCGACATGGGAGTAGTAATACCTGAATTTGGTTTAGGTTCGGAGGAAGGTTGATCTATAAAGAGTTTGGCGTAGTCACTGGTGTGTAGTAAATTCTCAATAAATTCTTGTTACTGTAGCTGTGGCAACTTGGCACTCCCCTGTTTTGATCCATGGTAAAAATGGTTTGCTAATATGAGATCAGGATGGATTGGTGTGAGCTGCTTGGAGGTATTTGGAATTAGCTGGTAGCTCAGGTACCGGATAGAGAGAAGATTTAGCTCTGGTCTTGACCTCACTCTTTTTGGCCTTTGCAGAAACGAAGCCAGTTGGTAAAGAAGCTGAATGACTCCGATCACCAGTCCAGCACCTCCCCGCTCATGGAAGGCACTCCTACTATCAAATCCAAGAAGAAGTTGTTGCAAATCATTGACACGACCCTGCTCAAGTGCTACCTCCATGTGAGTTATCTGAACACCTGAGTACGAACAGCTCCCCGGCCCCCTAAAACCGAAAATATTCCCCTTTGGGGCACCTGCCACCAGTAAGAGTGAAATCTTCATGATGGGGACCACCTATCTTTGACTGATGCCTATGAGATTCTTGGCATTAAGAGAATAAGGCAAGAGACTGACGCAGAATTTTAAAGAGGGCTGGTCTTGTCTGGTAAGATTGGGGTTTGTATTATAACATAAACAGGGACAATATTTCCTCAGAGGAAATATCCTCTTCTTCTCCCCACCCCCCAAAACTACTGAAACATGTTTTTTTAGTTGGGTAACATGTTTTTTAAAAAACATGTTTTTTTTTTTGTTGGGTAAAATAGCGTTGATGCTGTCAGGCCACTCTCTGTCACCTTGAAGATGAATTGTCTGTTCTCTTGCTTGTGTTGCCCCTCTGGCCTTTCGGCCTGAGGCAGGCCTGGGCTGGGGAAGGGTGAAGTCTTCCACGAAGCAGTTTCCGCTGAAGTCCTGCTTCCTCTGCAGACCAATGTGGCTCTGGTGGCCCCCTTGCTGCGCCTGGAGAATAATCACTGCCACATCGAAGAAAGTGAGCATGTGCTGAAGAAGGCTCATAAGTACAGTGAACTGATCATCCTGTATGAGAAGAAGGGGCTCCATGAGAAAGGTGACCAGAGGAGGGGCTTCCTTTGACCTGGGAGGGTCTCTTGTACATTGGCTAGGACAACCTACCAAGGTGTGAGACCTTTCCCATGGGGATGCACCTTCTGGAAGAGGCTCATGACCTTGTTCTTGGGCTTCGTGGCCAGCTCTGCAGGTGCTGGTGGACCAGTCCAAGAAAGCGAACTCCCCTCTGAAAGGCCATGAGAGGACAGTGCAGTACCTGCAACATCTGGGTAAGTCTAGTGTTTGAAAAGGAAGCGGAAAAGGGATTATGCACAGATGGACCTGATTATCTTCCCTTTGCATTCTGGCTGGCCTGTTCCATCCATCCCTGCGTTTACTCAACTTTGTTCCTCCAGCTGGGGTCAGAGTCCCCAGTGGTGGATCCAGGTCAATCCATTGGTATGTAGCCCTGAGTAACTAGTACTTGGACGGAGCTAGTGTCTCCGTAAAATAAACTCTGAGGCAACCTGCCTTCTCGGTTGTGTAGGCAGGATGGGCTTCGCCTGCTAAGAAGTCCTACTTTTCCCTCTAGGCACAGAAAATCTGCACCTGATTTTTTCCTACTCAGTGTGGGTCTTGAGAGACTTCCCGGAGGATGGCCTGAGGGTAGGTCACAAGGGGCCTTTGAATTTATGTGGCCCTTTGCTTTGCGTGATTCTACTTAAAACAGCAGTGGATGGAGAGGGTGGGAGGATTTGTGCGGTTTCTCTGCTGTATCAGAGTAGATGTGGTACGTGATCTAACACGTTACACACAGGCTGCTGGTGCCTTCTCATGCCCCACCCCCTGCCAAGCCTGCTCCTCTGAGCCCTGCACTTGCCTGCTGTCCGTATGTGGGCAGCACTGCAGTGAGACAGTTCTGCTGCTAGATCTGGGGTTTGTTCCAACAGATATTTACTGAAGATCTCCCAGAGGTGGAGGCCCTCCCACGAGACCGAGTGCTCGGCTTCTTAGTAGAGAATTTTAAGGGTCTGGCTGTTCCTTATCTGGTAAGATCTAGTTTGGTTTGAACTAAAAAGACTTAAACCCAGACTGCAGGACCACATGGGTCAATTATTGGGGTTTGTGTCACTTGGGGAGCAGTAGAAATATAAGGAAAGGGGTTATTTCAACTTCCTCAGCAGAAAGAGCCCCAGTGGACCAAGCTGGAAGTGGCCCTTTTGGATGATGCCTTCTAAACCTACTAGCGTAAAGGACTGAAAGAAATGGATGTTTAAGAAAAAAATGTCAAAGCCACATTTGTACAGCCGTCTCAAGTGTGACCCCAGGACAACCAAATGAGTTTTCAGTACCCAAAGAGAAACATTTAATCTTCATTACATGGACTGTTTTGGGGGGTTATAGGACAAAATTAATGAAGGAGCTTAGACTGGAAATCAAGAAAATTCCTTACGTTGTGGGTTGTATTGCAGAAATTTCCTGATGGTTTTAGAAGAGCTATCCCTGTAATCTTTGCAGCTTAATTAGGGGACAATTTGGATGGGACCTGTTGGGCCTTTAAAATGCGAGAGAGACTGGGGGATCAAGCTGGGTCTTGGTGTGGAGGGTACCAGGCAGACCTACGTCTCTCTCAGGAACACGTCATCCATGTTTGGGAGGAGACGGGCTCTTCGTTCCACAACTGCCTGATCCAGCTGTACTGTGAGAAGGTGCAAGGTCTCATGAAGGAGTATCTCCTGTCCTTTCCTGCAGGTACTGCTCCTCTTAGAAAGTAGGGTGGCCCGAAATAAGATGCCTCCTGTGACTTAGGGAAGTAGGGCTCAAGCTTCTGTGAGGGCCCACGTGGGCAGGAAGTTTCTCAGGAGCAAGGACAACAAAGGGGCCTAGCTTTGGAACTCAGGAGCTCTTGTCTGGATTTGAACTACTCTGGGCATCGGCTGGGGCATGGGGAAGGAACAGATGATCTACAAGAGGACAGCTGTGCTGATAAGAAACAGATTTGTAGACCAGGCCAGAGTTTTTCTCTAAGCAGCTTGTTTCTGTTTGTGTGTGTGTTTTTACTTCAAGCTGATGTTTGGGGGCCATGTAGAGACCATAAGATAAGAGGTGTCCAAATGGACACTACCTGGGAAACCCTTTCTGAGCTTTGGGGTGACATTATTGAAGCCATCCCCCTCACTTTCCTTGTGATCCCATGTTGCTACTAGCAGCATCTTTTCACATTGAGTTTGGTTTTCCTCAAAGGGAAAACTCCAGTCCCTGCTGGAGACGAAGAGGGTGAGCTGGGAGAATACCGACGGAAACTCCTCATGTTCTTGGAAATTTCCAGCTACTATGATCCAGGACGGCTCATCTGTGACTTCCCTTTTGATGGTGAGTGTCTAACCGAGGGCCAGAGTCATTTCAGCTGAGGGAAATACAAAAACCGGCTTTTCCCTTCTTACTATCTCCCCAACCCTTCAAAAAGCTGGGTTTGGGGAAACCACGTTGTAGGTCCAGCTCCTGTTTTGTCCTCTCTGAAGACTCACTTTTTTATTGTGATTGAAAGGGGTCTTTCTTGAGTGTGAACCACATGCTAATTGATAACCAGGTTGAAACTGGTTTGTTGCGTCAGTACACGTTCTTAGCCAAGTTCATTGTGTAGCAATTTTTGTAATCTGGCATAATTTATCTGGAAAGGACACACATCTGTCTGGTGTATCAACTCTGTGAAGACAGAGACCAGGTGTTTACCTGAGCTGAAGTGCCTGGCATACTTTAGGTACTTAATATGCATTTGGTTGTTGAATGTGTTCTTACCCTATTTACAATGTAAAGCAACTGCTAAAATAGCTTGAAAAAATCCCAAGTAATAAAAATACTTTTTCCCATTTATTTTTTTAAGATTTATTTATTTATGCATACCAGAACTGGGGTACAGGCCAGAGGTGCTGGGGGTGAGGATTCACCAGAGAGAGGGGGAACAGAACAGGCAGATCTACTGAAATAAACTGCTGAGGGGAGCAGCAGGTGAGACAGGAGAGATCTGCTGCGCCATGTGGGTAGCTCCCTGGAGGGCCAGGGATTGATCTTGTGCTACAGTGGCTGGCGATAGCTTGATAGCACTGTCTTTAACCCCTGCACCACCAGGGAGACCGCTTTCTCCCACTTATATTGCCCAATAACCATTCCTCATGGCTGAGCCCTGAGCCTTGTGCTCAGATCATGGCAAAGGTGGTTACTTTATTCCTTTTCCTCACAGGCCTCTTAGAAGAACGTGCCCTCCTGCTGGGACGCATGGGGAAGCATGAGCAAGCGCTCTTCATCTATGTCCACATCCTGAAGGATACAAGGATGGCTGAGGAGTACGTTGGCCCTATGGTCCCATCTTGAGGGGTTTAAAAGCAGGCTGCAGAGATGAGGCTGAGAAATCCACCTCCTCCTCTCTCCCCCAGGCACACGACTCACCTCGCTGAGCCCTGATTTTGTTTCTCATTAGGCTGCTCAAATAGGCAGCACCACTGACCTCTCTCAGCGAGGCTGCTCTGGCCTTATCTCACCCCGTTCTCCCTTGCAGGTATTGCCACAAGCATTACGACCAAAACAAAGATGGCAACAAAGATGTAAGTAGTGAGCATGGCCCCAGGGAGCACAGGGGCGTTTTATTGTCCCTCTTGCGTTCCTAGCTCTCTCTGGCATGATGTGGCCACAGGTGGCCCTGGTGTGGGGGCTAAGATGAGACACAGGCATGGACCCGTGCTCTGATGGAGTTTGCATGTGCGTCTTAAGGGATAGGGGACTGTGCATCCGGGTTTGCTTGGGACGCTTCTGGCTTATATCTCTTATCGTCCTTGTGGTTAGTAGTGGTGCCCCTAGCCCTATACTCTCAAAAGAGTCCTCCCTTGTATGATAAATTTTGTGGTCGGCCTGTTGAGGAGGAACACCTGATGGTTCTGATGAGGTGCACCTATGTGTTCTGTCTAGAGTCCACATGGATTGGTCAATGTGTGTGGACATTTTTGTCATCACTGAGGGTGGGGGTACTGCTGGAATTTAGAAGGTAGGGGCTGAGTTGCTGCTAAACAGGGCACAGGACAGCTCCAGCAAAGAGTTAGTTACCCAACCCAAAATGTTGAGTGCTCAGGTGAGAAATCTTGTGATTCTACTACTAGTAGGAAATGAGCCATCTCTTGGGTTAATCCTCATCTGCCAGAATGTGACAGGGTCACAGCCTCCAAAGCCAAAGGAAATAAGTGATCTTTTGAGTCATTTTACAGTGTTGGCATTTTGTCAGCAGTATAATGCTAAGCAAATACCACACATTTATTTGTTTTCTCCTATCCAAATACTAACCAGGCCTTACCCTGCTTAGCTTCTGAGATCAGGCACATTCAGGGTGGTGTGGCTGTAGACACATTTGGTTTTTTTCTCTCAAGGGAAACGCCTTAATTTTTTCAAAAAGGTGAAAAAAAGAGGAGTTTTAAATGCTCCACGACGGTAGTAATTAGAAGAGCACCTCTTGTCTTTAGGCGTGTCTTGCTGGGGGGTCCTGGGAGGGCTTTTGCCAGCCTGATGCGTGTGGCTTATACTTGTGTGACAGGTATATCTGTCCCTGCTGCGGATGTACCTGTCGCCCCCCAGCGTTCACTGCCTGGGGCCAATCAAGCTAGAACTGCTGGAGCCACAAGCCAACCTCCAGGCCGCCCTGCAGGTCCTCGAGCTGCACCACAGCAAACTGGACACGACCAAGGTCAGGAGCTCTCTGGGAGATAGAGAGCCCTGGGGGGAGCATCAAATGAAAAGAGGGGACTGAGAAAGAGACCAGGATCTGAGAACTCTGGCTTCGGTCGTTTCCTCATTCTTGTCCCCCCTCATGCTGGTCCATCTCTGTTCTTGTCCTTAGGCCATCAACCTTCTGCCAGCAAACACTCAGATTAATGAAATACGCATCTTTCTGGAGAAGGTTTTGGAAGAAAATGCACAAAAGAAACGGTTCAATCAAATACTCAAGAACCTTCTCCATGCGGAGTTCCTGCGGGTATGAGCCTTCCAGACTCGGGGTGAGGGTGGGCGCACGGTGGGGGGATAGCATTTCTTAGTCTGAGGCCATTACCACGTAGTCCCTTTAGACAAAGGCAGAGCCTTGTATTCTTTTAACTCTAGGTCAAGCTGGTCTGGTCACCAATTTGACATTTAGTTACAAGTGTTTCAATTAGAGGAATCTGGAATCTGAGCCTGTGCTGCCTCTGCCTTCTGCTTCTACCAACCATAGGACTTCTCCAATCTCACTGCTCTTCCAGGTCCAGGAAGAACGGATTTTACACCAGCAGGTGAAGTGCATCATCACGGAGGAGAAGGTGTGCATGGTGTGCAAGAAGAAGATTGGAAACAGGTGAGCCTCTTCGGTAGCTGTGCAGCATCAGCTCTGATGTGGGTCTCACTCAAGGTGAATTCTTCCCCCTCAACCAAAGAGGAAAGCAACCTATTGACTGGCCATTCTTAGTTCTTGACCCTCAGGGGGCATTCCATGCTATCTACTAGGGGTGGCTTCGAGAATTTAAAGACCTGAAATATATGGCATAGGACTGTTGACTTCTTTCCCATAAAGCCCTTCCCCTGTGGAAGGTAAAATTTGTGATGTAGATAGTGGGTTTGTAAGAATTGTATACGGCGACCAAGTCCTTATCTTTTTAGGATAAGCCTCTGAAGGAAGAAAAAGACCTTTCAATCAATGGCCTCGTGACTTGAATGAAATTCTGAGCCAGCATTGTACTATTTAGGCATATTTTCTAGTCAGTCCCTTTGCCTTTATTTTTTTAAGGATTTATTTATGAATACAGGAACTAGGGTGTAAACCAGAGGTGCAGGGGGTGAGAGGATTCACCAGAGAGAGTGGGGAGCAGAACAGGCAGATCTACTGCAATACACTGCTGAGGGGAGCAGTGGGCGAGGTAGGAGAGGTTTGCTGCCCTGTGTGGGTAGCTTCCTGGCCAGCTGGGAATTGAACTTGTGCTGCAGTGGCTGGCGATAGGTTGATAGCACTGTCTTTAAACCCTGTTCCACCAGGGAGGCCCTCCCTTTGCCTTTAAAGACAAGTGACTTGTACTGTTTCTTGTGTGCCTAGAGGGATCCTTACCTTTAGAAAGATCTAATTCACTGTCCTTCATTAGAATGAACTTGAAACATTCTGATGAGCATTGTCAGCTGTCAGTAAGCCAGTGCTGAGCCAGGCTATGTCCTGCCCCATCGGTCCATGTGTTTCACCTGGATGCCATAATAAATATCTCCATGCCCTCAAACTGTGGAGTTCATCCTCTGTGGGTAATGTGACAGAGATGATGGCTACATAAATCCAGAGACGCTGGGAGCAGGCTGTTCTTGGGGTTAGCGTGGGCTGCTTCTGGCATGGCTCCAAGGTAAGTACCTTTTCCAGGTACTGGAGAAGTTGTCTTTTAGAGGCGACAGTCGTCCCCAGTCACTTTCCTCCCTACAGTGCATTTGCAAGATACCCCAACGGAGTGGTCGTGCACTACTTCTGTTCCAAAGAGGTAAACCCGGCTGATACCTGAGCCAGCATGCCAAGGATTCAGCAGATGGACAGCTCGGTGATCCCAGAGAAGGGATGAAGCACCCCGCCTTAGGAATTGGGAGCTGCTGCCACTACCAGGTGTCTCCCCACATGAACACTACTGGCTCCCTTGTGCCCTGGAGTATCTCTGAATTCACAGACTCGTGGTCTGGCATCGTCAGCTTTTTCATAGAAAAAGAGATTAGTTATACTTTATATGCCATTATGCTGCAGGCAATTCCAGAGAATTTAATACCTGCTTGGACAGGAGGAGGTGGGGAAAGCCATCATCTTGCCTTTGCGTACCGGAATAAGGAAACTCTCAACTATATGTAACCCCAGGGTTGTTTATTGAGAGTTTTCTGTCAGGATCCACGAGGGATTTCACAGGGAGTCCTCCTCAGAGCTGACTGGAGTTCTGTGAATAGCGCCTCCCTCGAGCTCCACTAGTTGTAAAGGCCAAACAGCTTGTCCTCTTGGTGACCACAGTGATTTCTCCACAGCAGCTGGGCCCTGTGTCTCCGCAGTGGTCTTCCCGCTGATCTGTTCTTTAGTCTTTTTTTCTTTTCTTACTATTTATTTTCTTTCTCTCTTTACTGCTCTACCCTGGCTTTCTCTCCCACTTCCCTGACATGGGGAATAATTAATGTATAACAGGTAAAATGAGAAGCAAGAGGAAGTCTCAGTTTCTACGACTGCAGTGATAATTGATTATCTGGTATGTTGTAAATAGGTCCTCCTTGCTACACCTAGAAGCCCAGGAGAGTGGCGCTCTTGGTCTCCCCCGGGGCTGAGTGTGAGGGGAGCTGTAAGGACAGACGCACCAAACTGGGCATCTGACCTCATAGGCAGACATCCTACTCCTGCTTCGCCCTCCAGCTGCCCGTGGCAACTTGGGTTAGTCTGTAAGTGGAGTGCTCGGCGCTCTGAGTGCCTTTCTCCTCCAGCCAGTACTTGGCGCTAACTTACAGCGTGGCCTGGCTGTCACTGTCCAGCTTTGTTTGGTGGAGGCTGGGGGATTTGTGATGGGATATTGTAGGGAGGCAGATCTCTGCTACAAATCAGAAGCTGACAAGGACATATCAGGCGTGCTTGCGAGCTGCTTAGGGGGCAGGTCGGAGACAGGAGAAACTGTGGCCCATGGGTGAATGAAATAACCCACTGCCAGATGTGTTCAGAGTGTGTGTGTATGTGTGTGCATGTGTGCGCAGGGACACACATACACATGCACCCTGCTTCCCACAGGATCCCCAAGAGGCATTGGGAGAGTATCTTCTATACAGACTGAGAGCACACAGGCAGAGCAGCCCTGCACACTGTCCTCCCTGGGGTTTTGCAGACTCACAACCTTGTTGCCCTGGTGTCTGTAACAGTAGTGAGTTTGGGTGACTGACAGGGTGTGACGCTGTTTTAGTGGCCTGTCCTTGACATGCCGTGGACCTCTTTAAATTGCAGACTGTGCTATGTGGGGGCCTGTCTTGTAGAGTGACTTGCTGGTGTAAGTAGACTGGGCCCCTCTTGGGCACATGGGGGGCATCTAAAGGGATAGACTAAGTGCCATCAGCATCCTTCACACAGAGGGGGTGCTCTGCTCAGGTTTGGGAGGCCAACCAGCACTTCACCAGAGCCTCACCGGCCGCCCCCAAGAAGCAGTGCTATGCTTGGCCCTGTTAGCACAGGCTGGGACCGAGCTTCCTCGGACAGCAGTAGACTCCTCAGGCCGACCCTCAGCTGCGCAGCAGAACCTGTCCCCACACACGAGCCCTGCCTTCCTGGCGTACTGTGTTTGTGTGTTCCACTCCTGCTCCCTGTGCAGCACATAGGTTTGAAGCAATAAAGAATGTGTGCTTTCTGGAATGCATATCTGGAATGCATAACGACATGACGTGAAACTGGAATACATGCATAACCCGGTTTTCCAGCACTCCTTCCCTAGATGCTCTTTGCCCTCCGCAGCGGTGTGGCGAAGGCGGGAGATGAAAAGCTGTATCGAGGATGAATGGAGATTTCTCTAATAAACATCACAAAGTAAGAATCCAAGTCAATTTGAGTCTCTTTTTTTCCCCTTGTAGAATTTGATGAAATAGTGAGAGAACAGTAATTTAAATAAGAATTGGGATAAACGGATTAGATACTAAGAAAAGCAGCACGATGCTGTGGTCCGTATATTTTGACCTGTGCTGGCCAGCACGGCTGGTGGCTGGTGTAAGTAGACTGGGCACCTCCTGGGCACAATGTGGAGGGCAGCACAGTTGTTGAACATGCCCAGCGTCACGAGCTCTGTGGCACACATTGCTGCTCTAGCTAATGCATATTGTTTCCCCTTCACTTCACATATTAGGCCCTCATGCCTCTTCCTGCAGTTCATAATGACTGGGCGGGGTGGGGCGGGGGCAGGTGGAAGGAGGTTGGGGAGTCATTTGAAAGGTATGGAATTGTTGGGATTGAGGGGCCCAAAGATGTTTGAGAAGCGGAGGTGTTGGTCCACGTTGCCAGCTCCAAAAAAGGCAGTTAGGTCCCTGTGTTCCTCTCTTGAGCTGTCTTTGGCCATCCTGAGTTTTTTCTGAGGATGAGAAACATCTGGAACTTCATTGAGACGTGACCTTCAGGGAAGGATGTGGTACAGCCTAGAGAGCACTCGAGTCAGCCGGGAACACTGAGCTACAGGCCTGCCTCCTGCTCCCAACTAGTCCTGTACCCCTCCTTCAGGCTCTCTGGTGTGGATCCTGGGGCCTCTAGCAGGGTCTTGAATACAGATCACCCAGGGAGTTGGACTCTGGCATTTCTGAGACCTCAGCACAGGGCTTGGCTTTACACTCCAAATTCAGCAGAAACACACCTTCCCCTTGTTCTGGGAATGTCTGGTCTGAACTTGCCCACAGTCTTTATTTGAAAGTTGAATCACCTCTTTAGGGGACGTTTCTTTTCTTTTTTAATATCCTTGTGTATTTTTTTATAGTACAGGCTTTCTCCCTAAGGTGCGGTCACCATAGTTTTTCTACCATCACTGCACACAAGCACCCCTGCTCCTCCACCATGGGGAAGTTGTTTTTCCATCTCCAACTCAGCCCTTGGGGAGGAGCGGAGAGTTGACTGGGTCTGTTTGAGGAAAAGAGATGTATCTCCCAATAGCTCACCACCTCAGAGCTCCTTTTTTCTAGTGGAGACTGGCTGTCTCAGCCACGCAGATGGTGTGTCCACAGAAAAGGAGACATCCCATATCTCTGCAGTCTAGGGTTTGTGATGGTCAAGCGAGGACTCCCTGAAGCCTTGATCTCTAGTAGCTTAAGGACAGGCCCTGCTTTTTACCTGCACTTCTCAATTGTACCTGCGCGCACCCCTATCTCTGTGCTTGGGCCACTGAGAGATTTCCAGTGGCCCAGGTAGAGGGTGTGTGCAGAAGCCACATGGGGCTGTGAATTTCCTCAGAATATGGATAGGCCATCTTTACCTTTAGTTCTAGAAACTGGCAAAGGGAAGACACTGTTTGGAGAACTGTAGGGTAAGGAAAAATGTCAGGCTTTTCTGCCCTCCCGCCATCAGGATAGATGATGGACCCTTGCGGTCCTGAATGCATGCCTGATGGCGGGCACCTGGAGTAGGGTGTGGGCATAGGTAGATGGGATTCACCTGGGCTAAGACTGTGCTTATTAAGGGTGGCGTCATGGGACGCCAGTAGAAGCTAAAAGAGAAGCCGAGAGAGAAGCAAGAGAAGCAGAAGCTGAGAGAAGGCCGGAGAGCCCAGAGTGAAGACCTGCTGGGGGCTGGGAGGCTGGCAGCCCCCAGCCCCCCTGCCTGCCTTGTACCTGATAATCTAAATAAAAAGACCTGCAAAAAGCTACTAAGGACTCTGACTCCTTCACCTGGTCTGCTGGATTAGAAAACCTGCACTGTGTCCATTCCTGACCCTACAAGAACAAATGAAGGATTGGAAACATCTTTGAGTCCAGGTGAAACGCTGACCTGGAGAGTTCCATGCTTCTGTTTGAGAGCTCTGGAGAAGGTGGACCGTGAAAGTCAGTTGGTTTTAGGTCTTTCTGAGAGCTGGAGGAGACCGGCTCCTGATACAGCACTTCCTGGCAGCTGTCCCCCAGGCCAGCTGCGTCAGCACTGCAAGGCTTGTTGGAATAACAAACACGTGTGTTCTATCTACACCCACTAATCAAACCAATGGTGAGTGCAGCGCAGGTGTCTTTTTTTTTTTTTTAAGATTTATTTATTTATGCATACAAGAGCTGGGGTACAGGCCAGAGATGCAAGTGGTGAGAGGATTCACCAGAGTGGGGTACAGAACAGGCAGACTGACTGAAATACACTGCTGAGGGGAGCAGCGGGTGAGACAGGAGAGGTCTGCTGTGCCATGTGGGTAGCTCCCTCGCTGGCCAGGGATTGAACTCATGCTGCAGAGGCTGCAGATGAGTTTGTAGTGCAGTGCTTAACCCCTTGCGCCACCAGGGAGGCCCCTCAGGTGTCTTTTTTGCAAGCAGCCCAGTGATCACCAGGGGGCTGGGTTCAGGAATGTGAGTACCAGTTTCTTATCCTCTCGGCTGTGGACTGAAGTGTCTCCTGCCTGTGAAAATTGGGTTGCAGTTGCTTCCTGGAGCAAGTCAAACCCCACCTCCAGCTTCGGGCCACCTGGCCCTGAGTCCACAGAGCTGCCAGCCCCACCCTCTGCACTCCAGCGATACCTGTCGGACCTGAGCTAGCAGCCAGTGTAGACAGAGGAGAGCAGAGTGGCTCTGGGAAGAAGGCAGGGTTTCCTGCTGGGAACTGGGCCGCTGGGTCATGCTCTGGGTGCTCTGGCCGAGGTGGCTGGCTGGCAAGGGACTGCCCCTCCTGGGGGCAGTGCTGCTGCGGAAGAGAGAGAAGAGGAGACCTGAGTGCGGGCGATGGCGGGTAAAGTACCTGATCTTCCCTGGGAACTTGGGGGCTGGAGGAGTTGTGGGGGCACAGCCTCCTGTGAAGACTGAGACCAGCCCCCAGATTGGCCTTGGATTTAGGGGGAACTAATTTGCTTCAGACAAACTGGTGAAGGTTGAATTTGAGTGTTCCAGAGCTAAAATCCAAGCGAGTTCATTTTCAAGATCTAATTGGCTTTATTAAGCCATTTGTGAATCAAACACCATTCAATCTCGCAAGCAGAAAGGTGCTATGCAAAACTACAAAATGAAAAGGTTTTATAGGTAGAAAGAGCAAGATAAGGGAAGAGGAAGTCATTTCAGGCTTTAGTACATACCTGTGGGCAGTGGAGAAAGGTTTTATGGCCAGTTACCTTGTTTTCCGTTGGGGAATGATTGGCGCTAACCGAACAACTCCGTACTGACCAATTAGGACGACATTTCTGGGGGAGGTTGAAACTGAAGGGAACTTGAAACCACCGTTAGACTCTTAGTGGGCTTAGCACGAGCACTGCCATTCTGCACCTGCCATATTCTTTTCTTTTTTTAAAAAAGATTTAATTTTTTTTTTATTTATACAAGCACTGGGTACAGTCAGAAGTTCGGGAGGGTGAGAGAATTCACCAGAGCCAGAGCGGGGAGCAGAGCAGGCAGAAGGACCGAAGTACACTGCTAAGGGGAGCAGCGGGGGCAACAGGAGAGGTCTGTGCACCATGCGGGACCCTCCTTCGGTGGCCGGGGAGCAGCTGGGGATCGAACCGGCGTTGCAGAGGCTGCAGGCAGCTTCGCAACCCAGCGCTCAACCGCTGCGCCACCGGGGAGGCCCTGTCATTTTTCTTTTTAACAAGACCTTGGCTCTTGAAAATAACTCTCCAGTTAGAAATGGAGAGTGAGTTCATGTGACATTTCTCGTTGGCTGCGTTTTGTCCAGAAGACCCTAGCCAGGCTGCTGGCTGCAGAGACCAAGGGGAAGGAGAAGGAGGCTGGGTTTTTTGAAGGCCTAGCTCCCAGAAGGCTGCAGTCTGCTGTTATCACTTGAGTTCAAGTTGGTGTGTCCTCAGTGACACGTGAGCCTAGGATGAGCTGGCTGCTTCTCAGTTTCTCCTCACCTGCCTGCTGTCTCATCAGCAGTTTGTCAATGAAGCCTGTGTCAGGAAGCTGGTAGGTGGGGCAGAGCATAGCTTTCTCTTAATATTTAATCTCCTTAAGCACTTTACTCCACTGGTCTCAAGCCACATGTAGCAAGGTTGTGGTGCTCCATATGTTAAGCACCTAGACCCTGCACTTAATATTAACTTCTCGCTTAAAACTCACCACAGCCCTATGAGATTATCATAACCCCCATCCTAGAGAGGGCCAAATGGAAGCCCAGGGAAGTCAAGTAACTTGCCCAAGTCCTTTCGGCTAGTCCACGGTGGGGCTTAGATTTGAGCTCAGGCTGATTCCAGGGTCCAGGCTCATCAACATGCTGAGCTCCCACACCTGGGCCCTGTGGAGGCCTCCGAGGTGCCTGACACACCGACCAGAGTGACCCCTGGGCCAGCCGGCTGCTCTGTGGTGGGATGCGGCAAACCTGAGCTGGGCGCCACGGCGGGGAGGACACCCCTGGCTTCCGGGAACTGAGTTCCCTGAGGTTTGTTGTTTCAGCGGGAAACCCACCCATACTATGACCTCCAGGTGAAGGTGCTGAAGGCCAAAAATATCCAGGACACAGACCTGTGTGAGTGGCCCCCATTTTCACCCTTTCTCCTCTTCCCTTTCCAGAGCCCAGCAGGGCTGGGCTTGAGGAGTGAGTGTGTGTCTATTTAGAATGTGTTGGAAGGAGTCCAGAGACAGGCCCCTGCAGGGGAGGGGTGTGCCCACTGAGGACTCCTGAGTCTAGGAGGTGGAGCAGCACCAGCCTGGGTGAACTCATAAGGCCTGCAGTTGCCAGCAGTCAACGGAGCTTTCCATGGCCGTGCTGCACTGGGAGGGCTTTGTTACCGAAAATAGGAAGTTTCTGGGCATGACTCAATGGCTGCACTGCCATGTGGTCTTCTCAACTAGCTGGCGTTTTACCTACTAGGGAGGATGGAGTCAGGACAACCACCCTCCCCAGGCCACCCTGGCACGCGGGCAGTGTGCTCCCCCCTGCTCCTCCCCTGCCACCCCAGTTGCCTCCAGCCTTTTCAGCAATAAGAGTTAGAGGCTGAGGACACCACCCCATCCCACCCAGTGTCCAAAGCTGATTGCTATGTGCAACTGTGGCTGCCCACGGCGTCCCCCAGCCCCACCAAGACAAGGACGGTGGCCAACTGCAGTGACCCCGAGTGGAACGAGACCTTCTGTTACCGGATTCATGATGCTGTGAAGGTGAGGGCCAGCCAGGGGCCCGGGCTCTGAAGGGAGAGGGCTCCTCCAGGGTGCCTGCCTTCCCATCCTGCCTCAGGTTCCCACCTCCTGCCTGCTCTGTTCCCAGAATGTTCTGGAGCTCACCCTCTATGATAAGGACGTTCTGAGCAACGACCAGCTCTCTCGGCTGCAGTTTGACCTGAGGGGCCTCAAACCAGGTCAACCCCACAGACACACCTTTCTGCTCAACCAGCAGGTGAGCCGCCTCAGCTGTGCCAATAGTGAACTGCCCCCCAGGAGAGGGGGCCCAGCGTGGGGCACTGAGGAGGGGACTCCAAGACATTCGCTCCTCTAAAGCTCTCCCTCTAATACTTTCCTGTGAAACCAGTATGTGGGCTGCTTGAGGGCACAGCACTGTCTGTCTCAGTCTCTGCTAAATCTGCTAAATCTAGAACAGTGTTTTGAATGGCTGTAGCTCCTCACAGAGATGCTGCGTCCCCTCCTGTGCCCTCAAGAAGCCACAACAGATTCCTCTTCTAGTCCCTGGAGCTGAGCAGGGGTGGGGGGTTAAGGGTGATCACCAAGGCTTTTGAGCTTTAAAAGCTAGTGCTCCCTGCTCCCTCTGTGTAGGATTCACAAGAGCTGCAGGTGGAGTTTCTTCTGGAGAAGAGGTGAGTCCAGGTGGAGCTTATGCCTTCCCATTTACTTTGACGCTGACCATCCCCAGGCAGCTATCAGTGACCAGGCCCTGCAACAGCCTCTCCTGAGAGGGGAGGTTCTCATCTTGGCTGACACCATTACCCGCCCCAAACCCTGCCATGATCCTCAGGCATTTCCAGATACTTGGGTCACATTATTGTACTAATAGCCACCTCAGGGGGACCAGATGTCCCATGAGCCTCTCATCCTTTGCAGTCAAGTGCCTGCATGTGACGTCATCACCAACGGGGTCCTGGTGGTGAGTAAGGAAGGGGAACTTGGGGGAGCTCAGGGTTGGGAGGGCAGTGAGGAGTCTATGATTTAGCCTGTCGTGCCCACTTGCCTCTTAAGAACACGTAACCCCTCAGGGTGGCATCTCCACGGATGAGGGGCCCAAAACTGCCTCATGTCTGCCTCAGTGGACATGCCTGAAGCCCGCCTTCCAGCCTGTGTCGGCACAGTACTCACTTGGGACCCTGGCTGGCTGCTGCGATTGCTGAAGGACCATTAGTTGGGTCCCTCGCCTTCTCCCCCTCTCCACCAGGGGCCACTGCCTCTGAGTCCTGGGAGGGGGTTGCTGCCACAGAAGACGCTGTCTGGAAGGCACAGGCCCTGGGAAGATTGATACCTGGACCTGCCCCAGGCATCCCTCCCTCACCCTCTCCCTCGCTCCTGGGTGGAGCCCTGTGCTGGGACCTGTGGCCTTCCAGGCTCCCACTGACCTCTGCTCTCCTCAGGCTCAGCCCTGTCTGAAAATCCAGGGTACCCTCGGGGGCGATAGGACAGCCTCACATCGAGAGTATGGTGAGTCTGGGTGGTTGTCTGGGGTCTTGCCTTCTCTCCTGGGGGTAGGAAGGGTGCCGACTGCAAGAAGGTGGGTCTGGGGCAGAAAGTTCTTAAATGCTTCACCGCTCCAAGCTGACCAAGGATGGAAGAGATTGCCTCTGCACGTAGTGAATTTCCTGTCCCTGGACATATTCACACATAGAAGTTGTATGAGTCCAGTACAGAATCTCCATGGTAGCCTTTATTTCGTTCACAATTAGCTGAAGCTTGGCCGATCTAGACAGGGCTTGCTGGGAATGACCTGGCCCTGCCCCATGTGCCCCCATTCACCTTCTGTGACCAGCAAACCAGCCAGGGCATGTTCTTAAAGCATCGCTGGAGGCACAAAGGGACAAGTCCAAAGGAGCATGAAAAGGTTTAAGCCTGTGGCCACTCAGAGGAACAAACATTTTGTTGCCAAAACAAGCCACTAGGCCCACCCTAAAGTTGGAGGGCTGGGCAGATAGCCAGGCTCTTACTGGCAGGAGATGAAATGATGCGGCAGAGCAAGAATTCCAGGATGAAGGACGGGGGCCACCAATGCAGCCTGCCTGCCCCCCAGGGCCACCACTCAGGAGCAGGTCTGGATTGGGGCACTGAGCATCCGAGCCACTGGGAGGAGCCCCACCCAGATAACATCGAGAAGTCACCATGAGTCAGGCATTGCGCTAAGCGCTTTACATGTTTTGATCTTCATAAAATGTTGGTAGATATAATCATTATTCTCTCTTAATTTATGAGGCTGAGGCTTAAAGACATTTGCTTAAGATCACACTGCCAGGAAGTGGTTGGGCAGGACCCAGCCTGGGCATGGGGCCCTCCAGGGTCCCCACCTGCTCTCCGCCTCAGGTGCTGTCATTCCTCGCGATGACCGGTATATATCGATCTGTCTAAATTTCTCTTTTTAAAAAAGATTTATGCATTCAAAACTGGGGTACAAGCCAGAGGTGTGAGGGGGGGCGGGTGAGAGATTCACCAGAGACAGAGTGGGGAACAGAACAGGCAGATGGACTGAAACACACTGCTGAGGGGAGCAGCAGGTGAGACAGGACAGGTCTGCTGTGCCATGTGGGTTGCTCCCTGGCTGGCGTTGCCAAGGAGAAGAGAAGGGAGAGGTGGAGTCACACCCTCCCTCCCCTGTTCTCATTGACCCTTGGGCACTCACTGGGTCCCTCTGCTCCCAGGCTCTAGGCACATTCGACTGGCAGTGCCTGGGGCCTACGAGAAGCCACAGGTCTTGTCCCTGCAGCCTCCCAAGGAGGCCGGCCTCCTGCCCACCTTTTGTTTCCACGTGAATCCAGTGCTCCGCCCCAGGCTAGATGTGGAGCTGCGGGAGCAGCTCAAGGTCCTCCAGGTGAGTGAGCCCAGGGCAGGGCATGGCCTGATGGTAAGTCAGGCGGGCCTGGAGAGCATCAGGGGGCCACCCTGGAGCGAGGTCTCCCTCCACTCTGAAGGGTTCCTGGGTGTATTCTTTTCCACAGAGTGGCCCGAGCGCTGAACTGGAGGCCCAGACAGACAAGCTGGGAGAGGGGGGCGTTCTGCTTTCCTCTCTGCCCCTGGGCCAGGAGCAGCAGCGCATCATGACCCTGGGGAAGGTGAGGCTCTGTCTGGGTGCGCTAGAGGCCCCTGCCTGCTTGGTGGCCACCAAGAATGTTCTGGAGGAGGGGCCTGAATGGGAGTTAGGATCAGGCTGGTCCCAGGCTCAGGCTTGGTGTCTGCGTCTGGGTCAGAGTTACCAGAGAGGCAGGGACAGCCAGTGGGCCAGTCCTGGTCAGCGTGCTCGGGGCTGGGCTTTCGTCTTTTTCAGGGCCAGGAGGTGACTCTGAACATGAAGGCAGAAATGAGGTGAGGCAGGACTTCAGGAGGAAGACCCTTGCACTGAGCTGGAAGTAGGGCGCCCCCTGCTTACTCTGCTCCACATGAAGGGAGTGTGTCTTTACCTGTAGGGTTCTGGTTCCTTGTGGCTGCTTCTAAGGGGTTCAACAAAGTATAGCCCTGTGAAAACTGGATTTCATCCAAGGCCCTGACCCCAGTGTCCCTCTCCCCAACCTTTGACAGCTCGAAGAACCTTGACCTGCGACTTGGCTTTGACCTCAGTGATGGGGAATGGGAGTTTCTAGACAAGAGGAAGCATGTTGTGTCCAAGGCCCTTCAGCATGTGCTGGGATTGAGCCAGGCGCCTGACAGCAGCCAGGTATGGAATGGCACGGCTGGCTCCTGAGCCACTGGCCAAATCCAGCCCCTTCCCTAGAGAGGACAGCGAGCCCAAGAGTACAGGAGGCGTTGTTAGAAGCACGAAGCAGAGGAGGAAGGGGCAGCCCGATGTTTCCCTGAGCTGATGGTAAACGCGGTCAGGAGTCAGGGTCCCGTGTGTGAAGAGGGCTGAACTTACTGCCCTGGCCGCGGTGCATGTGGTAGTCAGCTTGGGTTGCCAGAACAGAGTGCAGCTGCAGACAGGAGGCTCAAACAATAGACATTTGTTTTTCTCACCTAGAGGCTGGGCCTTCAAGATCAAGGTACCGTCAGGACTGGTCTGTGGTGAGGCCTCTCACCAGAGAGATTACATGGAAGGCTCTTGGATGAAGGCCTGACACGTGTTGGTGGTGGTGGTTGTTAGAGTGATGATTCTTGTGCCCAGGTGCCTGTGGTCGCCGTCCTGGGGTCAGGAGGTGGGACCCGCGCCATGTCTTCCCTCTACGGCAGCCTGGCAGGGTTGCAGGAGCTCGGCTTCCTGGACGCTGTGTCCTACCTGAGCGGGGTCTCTGGGTCCACATGGTAAGCAAGGCAGGGCAGGGTAAATGAAGGGATATGGCATGGATATTAGGGGGCAGGGATATGGCAAGGAGAGCTGATGGGAAGGGGCTGGGTCCTGCCTCCAGGGACTGCGGGGGCATGCTGGGACCCCTGAGTGGGTGATACAGTTCAGTGGGTGCAATGAGAGGGAGGAGAGTTTCTCAGACTCCTGCATCCCTCCCTCCACTGGCTCTGCCCCCCTGCTCCTGACTCACAGGCTCTCCTTCCATGCTCAGGTGCATCTCCACACTCTACAAGGACCCGGCCTGGTCCCAGGTAGCCTTGCAGGGTCCTATTGAGCGCGCTCAGGCTTGGGTCTGCAGCAGTAAGAAGGGGGCGCTGTCCAAGGAGCGGCTGCAATACTACGACCAGGAACTGGTGGCCCGGAAAAGCAACGGCCACAGTGTTTCCCTCATCGACCTCTGGGGTCTTTTCATTGAATATTTCCTGTACCAGGAGGTATTTAATAAACATGGCTCCTTTGGGCCCCGACCCTACCAGCATTTAGTCCTGACTTAGGCCTGGGCTAAGGTCTAAGGTTTGCAAACTACCCCTCAGGTCTACACTCCCTGGGTGCAAGGGTGAGATCCCTGAGTGGGCCTGCACCAATCATCTTTCTTTGCTCCTAACCCCTGGGGTAGAAGTGGTTGGGCTGCAGTTCTCAGTTCTGTCTGTGGATTAGAATCAACAGCACAGCTTTTCAAAGACTCTGAGGCCTGAGACACTGATTTTGGTAACCCTGGGGATGAACCCCAGCACAGGTGTGTTTTGGAAGTGTCCCAAACGTTGCAGCCTGTGCTGAGGCGGGACCCCCCTCCTCCATTAGTCAAGCAGCCATGACTCACCCCCACCGGTGGCTGCTCCAGATCTGCAGGCCCAGCATGTGCTGGGAGGTGAGAAGATTCAGAGCTGAGGTTCTCAGCTGGGGCCCTGGTCCCCTGGTGTGCGACCATCACCTGCACCGTTTCTGGCTTCTCCAGCCTGAAGTCTGTCCCTCAGACAGTGTCTCTAAAGCACTGGCCTTGGCCCACCAAAGCCATGCCCCACAGGGTGCCAAAGCTCAACACAGGAGTGGGCAAAGGGAACTTGTATGAGGCCAAGTGACTTCCCTTCTTTTCTGTCCAGGAAAACCCTGCCAAGCTGTCCGACCAGCAGGAGGCGGTCAGCCAGGGCCAGAACCCCTACCCCATCTACACCAGCGTTAACGTCCACATCAATATCAGCGGGGAAGACTTTGCAGGTGCCTGGTGTGGGGACCTAGGAATCAGGTGGAGGTGATGGCTGGTAGGAGGGTGTAAGAGGCCCGGCTAGCAGGCACGCGAGCAGCCCAGAGCACAGAGGTCTTGCTGCCTCTTGCTCCTGACAAGGCCAAATTTTGCTCAGGAGAAAGGACCAGGGTGAAGCCTGGGATCCTAGTGGGACACACCCGATGACTCTCCCTTCATTCTGTACCCCCAGAGTGGTGTGAGTTCACCCCCCATGAGGTGGGCTTCCCCAAGTACGGGGCCTACATTCCCACCAAGCTCTTTGGTTCAGAGTTCTTCATGGGGCGACTGCTGCAGAGTCGGCCTGAGCCCCGGATCTGCTACCTTCAGGGTGAGTCTAGGCTGGAGGGCTGGGCACAGGGCAGGCGTGGGGCCAGGTCCTGATATGGGATGGCAGAGTGGGAAGGGCTTGCTTGCTTTTCTTCGCAGGTATGTGGGGCAGCGCCTTTGCCGCCAGCCTGGACGAGATCTTCCTGAAGATGGGTGGTTCGGGTCTGGGTTTCCTAGACTGGTACAGAGGCAGTGTAAACATCACAGGTAGAAACCACACCCCTCCCACCCCTCGTGTACACACCTCTTTCTAACAGTAGAACCCTGCAAGAGGCGTGAGAGCCCTGGGTGTCCCACTGAGTTCAGGGATAGTCTAACTTATAGTTAGGGCCTCTAGATGCGCGGAGGTCTGCTGGGGGTGTGAGACGGGGGCTGGGGGAACACCCACATCAGCAGATCTCATGGGAGTTGTGAGGTGACTACTGGGTGATAGGTTGATTCCCTGTGCACACCCCCAAGGCTCCCCTTCAATCTGCTCCTTCAGTGGCCACTGAGCTCCCTGCTGCTGCATACATTTCCACCTTTCTTCCCTGGATAACTTTGCTCAGCTCTTAAAATTTAGTCCTGACACCATTTTGTCAGTATTCTGTGTCCTGCCCCATCCCTCCAGGCTGTCTGATGGTCTTACCCCGAGATCCCACCCTCCATTTTTTGCTCAGTGTGTTAGGATTCATTGTCTCTTTGTGAGACTCTCCCCTAAGTAGGCTGGGAGCACAGCGCCAGGGGTTGTAACCACTCAGTAGGTGCTTAATGGATGAAATTCTTTTTAATGGCTCTTGCTTCCTCTCTCTCTCTCTCTGTCTGTCTCCCTCTCTCTATACACACACACACACACACACACACACACACACACTCTCTCTATATATATATATACACACACGTATATGTATGTATGTGTGTATATATATATATATATATATATATATATATATATAAAAAACATCATTGTTCATCTTTGTACAATGTCTTATTTCTCCTCTCAGGTGTAATCCCATAAAATTCCCACCACCAAGTCACCTGTGAACTGTCACCATAGTCTCCTGTGCTTGTCCCTCCCCTATTTTAATCTCTCTCCCTCCACCTCCCTTGCTGAATGTCTCTGATTTATAGTTTACTGCTAATTTTGTCTTTATTTTTCTTGTCCCTTGTTTTGTTCCCCTGTATCCCTCCTATAAGTGAAACCATATGATATATTTTTTTCCCCTCTGGCTTATTTCACTGAGCATAATTCCTTCTCAGTGTTCCATCCACATTGCTGCGAATGGCATGAGTTTATCTTTTTTGATTGCTGAGTAATATTCCACGGTGTATATGGACCACATCTTCTTGATCCAGTCATCTGCTTTTGGGCATTTAGGTTGTTTCCATATCTCAGCTATTGTGAACAGTGCTACAACAAACTTAGGAGTGCAGGTTTCCTTTCGAATTAGTGTTTTGTGTCCTTTGGGTAGATTCCTAGGAGTGGAATCTGGGTCATATAGTTGCTCTGATGTATGAAATTCTGATTGGAAATTGTGGATACAACCTTATTTTCAAAAGATGGGAAAAAAATGAATTATTTAATGAATGTAATTTCATAAACACCTTTTGAAACATGGGGCACATAAAAGAATAAATCATTTGAGTTTAGGAATAAATCATTTGAGTTCGGAGGCCTGGGAGGCAGGTTGGTGGAGGAGAATGTGGGGGGAGGAGATGGAGGGGCCAAACAGAGGGGCGCCACTTCTGATGATAGCTCACTGTCCCACCCCATTAGACAGCTGCGAGAAGCTCCGACTGCATGACCCCTCCAGGCTGCAAACCAGGCTCTTCACCCCTCAGGGCCCCTTCTCCCAGGCTGTGCTTGACCTATTCACCTCCCGCTTTACTTATGCGGAGAATTTTAACTTCACCCGGGGCCTCTGCCTGCACAAGGACTATGTGACTAGCAGGGAGTTCGTGGCCTGGAAAGGTGGGTGCTGCTCTGGGTGGGTCCCCCATCGCCTGTGCCTCCTTTGGACTGGGACTGGGATGTGAATTCCTCCTGCCCTGGGGCTGGTGGGGGAGGACAGTGCTGGAAGGCAGGTGGGGGCTTGGCTGGGAAACCCTGTGGTGTCAGATAGAGGGGGTGCAGGAGAGAGCTTTCCAGGGGAGTGTATTCCCAATTCCAAGAGAGGAGGGCTGCTGCCAAGAGCAAGCAGTTGTCTGTGTTCAGAAGCACACCCGGATGCCTGCCCCAACCGACTCACGCCCATGCTGGAGAGCCTCTGCCTGGTGGATGGTGGTTTTGCCATCAATTCTCCATTTCCGCTGAGCCTGCGGCCACAGAGAAAAGTGGACCTCATTCTGTCCTTTGACTACTCCCTGAATACCCCTTTTGAGGTAAGGGTGGGAGTCCCTGAGGTGAGTGGACAGAGGGGGCTGGAAAGGCTCTGCTGAGGCGGCCTGGCTGGGTGTCAGGGGAGGCCCTTCATGGAAGGCCTGGGTTCACATCTGCCAGCAGGGTGCCTTGTGAGCTATCAGCAGCACAGGCCCCTCATGGGGGAGGAGGATTGCAGGGATTATGTGTGTGTGGGGGGAATCGGGAGGAGCCAAAGCGGGTCCTCGGGAATCTTCTTTCCTGGTCAAGAGAAGACCCCTGCTCTGGACCCTGCCTGCTCCTGGTCGTGCTCCCCGCTCCGGTCCGGGCCTGGGCCTGCTACCCCTGGGGACTATGGTAACAGCAGAGCTTCAGGGTCCCCCCAGGGAGCCTCTCACAGCAGCTCCCTCAAACCTGTGCAGGGGATGGGGGTGGTGGACAGGTTCTGTGGTCTGCTTGGTCAGCCCTTAGCACTCTGGCCTCCTCCACCTGAGGAGATAGATAAAGCCTCTTCCAGCGCGACCTTCAAGCAATCATTCTCTCAACTTTGGGAGGCTGAAAGCCTCCCCCTAGAGGGAGCGGAAGGGGTCAGAGAAGGAAGCTGTGGGAAGTCACAGGGAGGAATGGCCTCTGCTGCGAAGGTGATTATTATTAAGCTGCCAACAACCCCAGCTGAAAGTCCTTCTCGTTTTCATGTTCTAAGTGCGGAGACTGGCTCAGAAAGGTGTCAGCTTGAAGTTGTTCACGGCAGAGCTGGCCGTGAAGCCTGGGCCCATGTGCGTCCAGCAGGGAGGCAGCAGGCTCAGAAGCTTGCCTCCCCACCCAGGTCTTACAGATGACGGAGAAGTACTGCCTGGATCGAGGTATCCCCTTCCCCAAGATTGAGGTGCGCCCTGAGGACTTGAAGGAGCCCCGGGAATGCTATCTGTTTGCCAAGGCCGAGGACCCGCGCTCACCCATCGTGCTGCATTTCCCGCTTGTCAACCTTTCCTTCCGCACACACCTGGCCCCCGGTGAGGTTAAGTCCTGGGGTGGCGAAGGGGTGCGTTCCGAGAGTGGACTCCTGGATGTTAGATCAAAGCATACCTCCCGCGTGGCCTGAATTGGTCACTGCTGTCTTCTGCTTTCTGGACCTCAGCATTCACAGTGGCCCAGTTCCTTCCGCGTGAGAGAGCTAAGAGCAGAGCCCGAGCAGGGCCACGCAGGAGCAGCAGATGTCCTGGGGCAAGGGAGGTTGCTGGAACAGCCAGTCCACATCAATTCCAGATGTCCCGGCCTGAGCTCTCTTCCACTTCCTACCCCCAGGTGTGGAGCGGCAAACCGCTGAGGAGAAGGCCTTTGGGGACTTTGTCATCAATGGACCAGACACCCCCTACAGCACGACAAGCTTCACCTATGAACCCAAGGCATTTGATCGGCTGGTGGCCCTGAGTCGGTACAACGTTCTGAACAATGCGGAGACTGTGAGGCAGGCCCTCCAGCTGGCTCTGGACCGGCGGCAGGCGGGCGCCAGGGCTGGGGGCTGACCCAGTCTGCCATCTGACTATGATGGAGGGGGGCCAAGGAGCTCCAGCCCAAGTTTGGTAAAGGGAGGGGAGGTGGTCTCTGGGCTGGGGCTTCTGCTTCCCATCTCTCCAGAACCTGCCTTGAGGTCCCCCAAGCCTGGGAAAGCCCTGCAGAATTGTAGCTTGGACTTGGGGAGGGCCCTTCTCATGTCTGTGGGAGAAAACACACATCTCTCCAGGGGCTCTTGGGGAGTGAGCCAAAGGGAATGGCGCTCGCTTCACATTGGTGTATGCAGAGGCTGTCAGGCAGCAGTCTAGCCACAGGGCACCTGCTCCCCCAACATGGATGGGCGTCAGGGCACCTGGTCTTCAGACTCCTTCTAAAACAGAGCTGTGAAAACTGAGGGGCAGGTCACCCTCCATAACCCAAGACCAAAAGCAGAAATGTGCCCATCCAATCACACTCCCCTGAAACGGCCAACCCCCTCACCCACAGCTCCTAGATGCAGTGCTGAGTGCCATCAAAAATAAAGGGGTGGGCCTCCCCGGTGGCACAGCAGTTGAGCGCTGGGTTGCGAAGCTGCCCACAGCCTCTGCAGCACCAGTTTGATCCCCTGTCACTGGGCGGGGGTCCCACATGGCGCGCTGACCTCCCCTGCCGCGCCCACTGCTCCCCTCAGCAGTGTACTTCGTCAATCTGCCTGTTCTGCTCCCTGCTCTGGCTCTGGTGGGTTCTCTCACCCTCCCGTGCTTCTGACTGTACCCAGTGCTTGTATAAATAAATAAATAAATCTTTAAAAAAAAAGAGAATGACCAAGTTTTTTAAAAAAAATAATAAAAAAATAAAGGGGAGCCTTGTAGGTTGCCCATCTGGGTCACTAACCCCATTGTCCTGCCTGCTAACTCTCCTTTGCCTTCTGGCCTCCTGGGCCCTCCTCACCCCTCCCCACCCTCTCTGCGCAGCCTCCGAATGCTCAGGGCTGAGGGCCCATCCTGGCTGCGGGCCAGCTGGTGGGCGTGCACTTGTCTCTGGGTAGGCCCATCTTTGACTTTTTAACCACGTGCTTTTGCCACATATACTGTTGCCACCTCACGTGTAGTGCCATCCCAGAAGCAAAATGGATGTGTCTAAAGAGTGTATCCATTTATCGGGGCAGATGGGTGTGCACCTGTGCGTGTGTATGTCCTTGGTGAGACCCAGCTGGTGAGCATCTGTCTGTCCCAGGGATGGGCAGTGACAGGGGAGCCTGGCAGGGGCTCCGGGACAGGGGTTCCTGACTCACAGATGCATTTGATAATCCGCATGATTTGCTTGTCTCTGTTTCTCATTGCTCCGGACCCACCTGGGACCCTCCAGCTGTCTAAGAACTTCTCTGGAACAGGCGGATTTTAGGTCTGTGGAGAGGAGATCCTCTCTGACCAGGCTTGGTGTGGGGCTTGCCAGGCCCTCTCCCTCTAGCCGCTGGCCTCTGCAGCCACATTCCCCTCACCCCATCCCACCCCAATGCTGAGCTTCCTGGTCCCTTTGGTGGCCAGGCCGCCATACTCACTTGAATACTTGCTCCTACTGCACCCTTGGCCAGGAGTGCACATTTTGCATGTGTGTGCATGTGTGCACACACATACACACACACACACACCCCATCCTCTCCAGGAGCAACGTAACAATTCTTTCAATCAGGGACACTTGCAGGAAGACTCACCTATCCTGACTCAAAAGAAAACCCTAGTTCTGGCTCCCAGCTGGGAGGAAGTTGGGCAGATCCCAGCCTGGCCTGGCCTGGGGCCCTGAGCCTTCCTGCAGGACATGAACTGTGAAGGCTGAAGGAACCAGGCCTCAAAAGGGCCAGTGTTTTCCACTGGCATTGGTGGGGGTGGGGGTGTGACTGGTTCTCTCCTGCCTTCTCACTATTGTGGCCCATCATAGGTCTCCCCCTCCCGACCTGCCTGATCCCCGAGCTCCCCCTATGCCCATTGTCATTGCCACTGCTATGTACTGTCATCAACAACTTCTTTAGTAGGACTTCACAGGATTTGTAACAGAACCCCATAGAGTTCTTGGAACTGCAAAATTCAAAACCTGAAGATTCAAAACTTAGACTCTTCAAACTAATGTCTCATCCAACCTCAGGCAGTCTGTGAGCTCTGAAAAGTAAGCCCCCGAGATCAGAGGTTATTTTTTTCAGTACTGTACCCCCCAGTGCTTAGCAAAGGGGCTGGCACTTAGTAGATGCTCAGTAAATATTTGACAAATAAATGAATGGGATCCTATATTTTAAAGAGATGAATCATTATCAACCATGAAAAGGTGTGCAACATTGTACTGCAACAGTTCTTAACCCATTTGGATTTTTGAAAAAATTGACGAAACCCACAGATACTCTCCTAAGAAAAATCACGTGTGGAAAGTTGCATACAGCTGGGTCTGCCTCACTGTGAGTACCACCCCCAGGGGTATGGGAGAATTTACTTTCCTGGGTGGGCAGGTTTTGTGAAGGAAGCAGGTATGTGGACTAACAGGGTTGGTAGTTACTTTCATTTCCACAGAGGTTTTGGAAATGCCACTTTGGCTCAGATTAGGTTGGGGAAGACATAATGAGACAAAGGGAGAGCAGGGAGCAGCAGGACATTACGTGCTTTAGCCAAGACATTGGGCAATAGGTGCAAATGTGATGAAAGTCAAGAAATGGAGAAACATCACCAGAAGTGAATCTGGGAACCAGCCAGAGTGACAAATTGAGGATCAAAGATGAGCGGGCCAGTTTGACTCCTGCCCTTAGTTGAAGGACTTGAGTCTATTTCTAATTCACTGCAACTCATTCCCAACTCTTGCCCAGATGTCTGCAATTAAGTCTGAAGTTCTTGAAGATGATTGGGTTGGAAATATATTTTTTTAATTTTATTTTTATATTCCCCATACAATTGCACCCCCTTATTTTTACACCAACTCCTCCTTTCCCCGCCACCCCCACCCCCATAGTGTGTCTCTGGTTCATAGTTATTTATTGATTTTGATTTTTTCTTTCTTATACTTATTCTTTTTTCCTGGTCCCTTATTTAGGTTTTCTAGATTCCTGCTATGAGTGAGACCATCCGGTATTTTTCTTTTTCTTTCTGGCTTATTTCGCTGAGCATGATCCCTTCCAGCGCCATCCATGTTGCTGCAAACGGCATGTGTTTATCTTTTTTGATTGCTGAGTAATATTCCATGGTATATACGTACCACATCTTCTTGATCCAGTCATCTATTTTTGGGCATTTGGGTTGTTTCCAAAGCTTAGCTATTGTAAACAGTGCTGCTATAAACATAGGGGTGCAGGTGCTCTTTGGAATTGATGTTTCTGTGTCCTTTGGGTAAATACCTAGGAGTGGAATTGCTGGATCATATTGGAAATATTTGGCCAGCAGAGCACAACTGGTTCCTTCTGAAGCTGGGTAGCATCATGCCTCACCCTGTCAGAGACCCTCATCAAACAAGGGAGGGAAGGTGGCCAAGTAGGCCGCCATGTGCGGTTGCAGACTGGGCACTGCACAAGTTCAGAGGGTGTCATTCGTGTGGACTATGGTGAATTTGCCCCATGGAGTTAAATCACACAGCAGCTCCGGGACTACTGTTTTGGTTGAAGGGGAGAGGCTGGCTCAAAAATTAGGCCCCTGGGCCTCCCCGGTGGCACAGCGGTTGAGCGCTGGGTTGCGAAGCTGCTCCGCGGCCTCTGCGGCGCCGGTTCGATCCCCGGCTGCTCCCAGGCCACAGGAGGAGGGTCCCACATGGCGCGCAGACCTCTCCTGCCGCCCGCTGCTTCCCTCAGCAGTGTACTTCGGTCCTTCTGCCTGCTCTGCTCCCTGCTCTGGCTCTGGTGAATTCTCTCACCCTCCCGCGCTTCTGACTGTACCCAGTGCATGTATAAACAAAACAAACAAACAAACCAGCAAACAAATAAATAAAGCATGCCTCTATTAAAAAAAAAAAAAAAGCTTTAAAAAAAAAAAAATTAGGCCCCTGAGCTTCCTCAGTCACATCTGTAGGCATTCACAACAGTCTTCCGCAGAAAAAAAAGACAGTTTAAGGTCTCAGTCCTACAAGACTACTATTCTCCCCCTGTTACCAGAGCCAAGATGGCTGCTTGCCTCTTGACCATCCATATTCCAGAGACAAGTTGGTGAGAGGAAATTAGCTTGATTCATGAGCCAGTGCCCTGAGGAGAGAGAGGATTATTGCTTGTAAGGCCATCTTGCCCTTCTCATGCTGACCAGAGGTTTTAAAGGGACAGGAGCTGTGCAGTGGTGGGGGTCAGCAGGTTCTATTTTGAAGTTATCTTGATGAATAGGTCATATGGTGGTGTCACTGGCACCATCCTTATAGGATGGGGATATTATATATATATATATTTTTTGAAAGATTTATTTATTTATGCATACAAGAGCTGGGGTATAGGCCAGAGGTGTGGGGGAGTGAGAGGATTCACCAGAGACAGAGTGGGGAGCAGAACAGGCAGACTGACTGAAATGCACTGCTGAAGGGAGCAGCCGGTGAAACAGGAGAGGTCTGCTGCGCCATGTGGGTAGTTCCCTGGCTGGCCAGGAATCAAACTCGTGCTGCAGAGGCTGCAGACAGCTTCATAGGTTGCATCTTAACCCTTGCACCACCAGGGAGGCTTGGGGATATTATATTTTGAGGTAGATTGATGATTAGCCGGTGTTTGTAAGTCTTCCAAGTTCCTTTACTTTTTGACCTCAAGAAGAGGCCTCCCTGGCTGCATAATGGAATCATCTGGGGAGCTTAAACAATGATTGAACTGGTTCTACTCTAGTTGACTGCAGATCCAATTCCCTGCACACCCAGGTGTCCTGGACTGGGGCTGCAGACCCCACACTGAGTCTTGAAAATCCCTTTACCTCTGTTTCATCTGGTTCCACCTGCTACCACCTAAGCCTCCCTTTTTGCCTTCTGATTCACTTCTCTTTTTTCCACTATCCCCCCTACGGGTTTGGAAGTTAGATTTTTCTACTTCTAGAATTTTGGTGGTTCCTCTTCTTAATTTTATGCAAGTATAATTTGTAAACAGCATAGCGTACCCCTTCTAAGTGTGCAGCAAGTGCACCGTTCAATGAATTTTGAAACATTTACATATAGACATATACATCACCACAGCCCAGATATGGGACATTGTCTATCACCCCCCAAAAATTCGTTTTTGTTCCATCCAAGCCAGGGGTGGGAGAGACCTGGGGTCCCAATGGCTACCAATTTGCTTTCTGTCACTGTAGACTGCATTTATCCTTTCCAGAGTTTCATACAAGTGGAATTATATAGTATGTTCTCTTGTGTTTGGTTTCTTTCACTCAACATGATGCTTTGAGATTCATCCATGTTGTATCATGGCTTATTCCTTTTTATTGCTGGGTAGGAATTGTTTGGCTAGATCACTATTTACCCACTACCTGCCCATGGAAATTTGAGTGATTTCAAGTTTGGGGCTCTCATCAAACTGTTAATTTTTTTTCTTTTATACATACATTTTACATCATTTTTCATTTTTGCACAATGTATGCATTTTTATCTTGGTTATATTCCCCATACGATTCCCCTTCCCCTTATTTGAACCCTAATCCCTCCTCCCTTCCAAACTGTTAATTCTTAAACTTATTTTTAAAAAGTCCTTTAAAAATTCAGTCTCCACTTTTTCTTCCCAAACCAGATAAGAAACTTATATTAATTTATTTTCCTGCCCTATCCCCTGCTCCCCATACACCCAAACTTCCTACTCACTACTTTGGGGCTCTTACATGAATTTTATTTCCAATGTATTAAGTTTTTAATATTGAAAATTTATTTCAGTTTATAATATATTTTACTAATTGATTTGCTCATCATTGCTTCTTAGAACTCCCCTCTTTTGGGTTTATTTTTCTTTTTGTTGGAGTGGAAAATTGAATAATTATTTAATGATGTATCTATGTATTGTAACATTCTGAGTCTTTTACATTCTGGAGTTGTCTTGTCTTGCCCTGGCCTGTGAGTAATAGTCTGGATGAGTATATAATCTTGGGTTCAAAGCTATTTATTCAGATTTTAATGTCTTCTTACTTTTGATATTGCTGACAGGCAATCTGATGTCAGTTGAATTCTTATTACCTTGTAGGCAACTTATATTAATCTAAATTTTAGTATTCTCTGTCTTGATTTTTGAGAGTTTTGCTGTGATTTTTCTACCTGTGGGCTTAACAATCAATGAGTTGCTCCAATTTCTGGTTTTATGTTTTTTAAATAATGTCCCAAAGGGCAGTTTTGTTATTTTTAAGAAAGAGAAGGAAAATAAAGGACGTTTGCACAAATACAAACAGGCAGGAAGAGCTGCTCCTGAAAGAGACAGGTTTGTGAAGAGAAACACCTGCATAGTCACAGGCAGGCAAGAGAGCTGCCTGGATTTATTTTTTTTTAAGCTCTAAGAAGTTATCTGCAAATTTTAACAAAACACTACTCATTTTCATTCTCCTTTTCTGGAATTTCTATTAAACGAGTCAATCTTCTATATCTATAAACATTCTTTTACATATTCTATCTTTTCATTTGTGTTGCATTCTGGGAGATTTTCTTTGTATGATTTTCTAGATCATGAAGATGGTTTTCACCTGTATCCAGGCTGCTCTTTCACCTGCTTTTGGGGGGGGTTTGTTAACTTTTGACTATCACATTTTTCAGTTTACGTTCTCTAGCAGGATCTTGCAAAACTACCTGTTTTATTGCACAGGTCTGCTTCACTCCTTTAACGCAAATGATATTAAAGTTATGTATTTTAGGGCATTTTCCTGGTTGTTGTAGGAATTTCCTTCGTGGGGGGTAATTCCTTTGCTGCCTCCCCTTCATGGACTTTGCCTTCATGATGCATGTTAATTCTTGATTGTAATCTCACCTCTGAGAACTTTCTACCCCTGCTGAGCTGCGGTGTCTCCTGGGGCAGGTTATTGGCCATGCAATGGCCATGATGGCCTGCAGATGGCAGTGTGGGACTTGGGGAGGAGGCTGAAGCGGCGCGTTTGCAGTGACTGGACGGCCTGAGAGGTGATGGTACAGCCTTGGAGTGCAAGGTGCCTTGTAGGGAGCCCATGTGTAGAAAAAGGGCTGATTTTCCCAATATGCTAAGAACTCTTAAAATTCAAGAAAGGAAAGACCAACAATATGATAATAGGCTAAGTGTACATGAACAGACAATGCACAGAAAAGTGTAAATTATCTTAGATGCTATAACTAACATACATTCTTAACTATATACCAGCAAACTAGCATGCTATTGTATATAATTAATATATATTACTAGGTTATTTTTTCATTGACATTCCAGTGTCTGGACCTGGGATCCACTGATTGAGAGAGAGAGGAATGGTCCCCAGGGGCAGGACCCCACGGCATGACTGATACATGAATTTGGAATTGAGGGGGTCTGGTCTGGAGATATAAATTTGGGAATCACCAGTGTATAAATGGTGCTTCAAGTCATGAGAGTGGAAATGTTTGTTAAAGAAGTGAATATAGGGGCCTCCCTGGTGGCTCCAGGGGTTAAGACGTAACCTATGAAGCTATCTGCAGCCACTGCAACATGAGTTCAAACCCCAGACAGGGAGCAACACACTTGGCACAGCAGACCTCCCCTGACTCGCCTGCTGCTCTCCCCAGCAGTGTATTTCAGTCAATCTGCTTGTTCTGCTCCCCACTCTGTCTCTGGTGAATCCTCTCACCCCCCACACCTCTGGCCTGTACCCCAGTTCTTGTATGCATAAATAAATCTTTAAAAAAATTTAAAAAGTAAATAAGTGACTATAGACAAAGCAAAAAAGTGTTGGGGGAGGAAGTTTCAGAACTGAGTCATGGGGCGCACCAAGGATGAGAGGTCAGGAAGTAGCAAAGGTGACTGAGAAGGAGTGGCCGGTGAGTAGGAGAAAGACCAGGAAACAAGAGAAGAAACCATTTCAAGAGAAAAGCATCATCAGGTGCATCCCGTACTGCCAAGAAATCAAGTAAGATGAGCGTGAGGACTCCTTACTGGGCTAGCGACGTGGCTCACCGGGGTTTGACAGTTTGTAGAATAGTAGGAGTGAGACTTGATTGGCACAAGAGAGAAAAGGGGGAGAGAAAATGGTGACAATAGAGATGAATCTTTTGAGGAGCTAAGCTAATGGCCATTATGTGGTGTTCTGTCCAGAGTAGATAGAATTCATGCTCCCAGGACCAAGGTGTAGAAGTTAGCTTGGCCTTGCTTATCATGCTCTACATGAATCCCCTTCCCTAAAACCTGCAGCTCTGTGGATCTAGAGATTATGGTTCCCAGGGAGTGAGAGCAGGGAAAAGCTTCCATTTGGGGGCACAATAAGAGTCCCACCAAACTAGGAGTGATGACTCTTGCTTGTCTCGTTGACCTTGTGCTCGCAGACCAGCTGGCCAAGAGAGGAGTTATTATCCCAGCTGGGATCAGTGACTCTGATCACAGGAAGAATATGCACTGCTGCACGATGGAAGCCAGGGGAACTCTTTCACACCTTGGCTTTCTTGCTTGATCTTTGGTTTTCTAATGCCAAGTTTGTGAAATGGGTAAACATAGCAACTATGGTTTTACCCATGTACAGTGGGTTAGTATATCAGCCTCAATGAGGGTCCAAGCCACCCACAAGGGAACCACCTAGATCCACAGAAGTGCTAGTTGAGGGAGAGGAGAACCTAGAAACGGAGGTGGGGGGTGGATAGTATCAGTTACACATTTGGGACCAGTTATAGAGGGAGGGGTGGGTTTCATCTCATTAACTCTTCTCTTGCAAGTGTTCCTAGAAATTGTGTGTCTCCAGAAATGTGGAAAAGCTGTTTTTAGATGGAGTGAATTTAATGTGGGAAGCAAGTGGATCGGAGTGGCACAGAAGGTAGGGAATGCTGTTGGTGCCCTACTGGTTCCTTTTTACAACTGATTCATAAACATCTGAATATATATATGCATATATATACATATATATGCACATATATGTGCATGTGTATATATGTGTATGTGTATACACATATATGTGTATGTGTGTATGTGTATTTAAAATCACCTACACAGATCACCTTTACCAGGTCAAAGCACGCGTCCTCCAGATTCTGAGAGGGTTTGGTAGCTAATGGTTCATGGCCAACCCGCTCTCTAGACATTTTTCTTGGCTGAATGCATGGAAGTGCCCTCACTGGTGTCAGGTTTCTCCAGAAGAATCCTAATATAGAACCAAATATTTTCAGAAAGTAAATCTTAGGGAGAGACTTGGGCACCTAGTGTCCTAGTGGGAACCATCCTGACATCTCAGGATAATAGGCAAGAATTCCTTTCTCTTCAGCCTCACTCAGTCAAAGGAGGCAGCTGCTGGTCTGTTGGGCTGTTGAAATACTCAGCTTCCTGTTCAGCGGGCTTGGCTCTCAGAGTGGTCAATCAGCCCTACTTTCTATATTTCTCATAACAAAGCCAGTTCTGGGGAAATGCCTGCCCCAAGCCTATAAACCCATAGGCCATGTGCTCTGTTTTTTGGCTTTGTCATTCTGGGTGTGTTCTGCTCCCTGGTACGAGCACTCAGAGCTGTCCCTGAGCTCACCAGTCACCTGCAGACTTGCTCCCCTGCCTGCCACGCTCCTCTTTGATCTTTGTGGCTTTGTGGGTCCTTCCAGTCCTTCTAGATATTTTGTGGGTTGGGATTCATTGTGTTTTAGTTTCATCAAAGGTGGAGTTTTGCATTTCTGTTATTATTTTCTCCTGTTTCTTCTGGATGACTTCCAAAAGCAGAGAATTTACGCCACCGTTTAAAAATCAGAAATCCTGTAAAACTTTTGAAATTTTGCAAATCTGATGTGTATGAAACAGCATCTCACAGTGAATCTAATTTGCATTTCCCTGAATACTAGTGATACTGAGCATCTTTTTTGTATGTTTTTTTTTGCCTGTTTCGGTTTGTTCTTCTGTAATAGGCTGTTTTTATACTCTGCCCATTTCTATTAAGTTTGCTGTTTTTTTTCTGACTGACTCGTAAACATCTGACTATACATATTTTTTTTATTATAATACTGTTTTGGCTAACATGTCACAAACATTTTCCCTCAATCTGTGGCTTATTTTTTCAACTTTGGAAGGTATCTTTTATTAAAGGGATGTTTTCTATTTTAATATAATTGAATGTTTCCTTTATAACTGTTTCCCTTCATGGTTTGTAGTTTTCATTTATTCAAGACCCTCCCTTATTTTGATGTTGTAAATATATATGTTAATTTTCTTCTAAGAGATGTAATTTTTTGCTTTCAAAACATATTTTCCCCAGAACCATTCAATGAATAGTTCCTCTTTTCTGCTCTGATCTACACTGCCACATTTACCATCTTACAAATTTCCACATGTCTGTGGCTCTGTTTCTGGTCTTCATAGTCTGTTATTTTGCTATTCCTGCATGAAGATTATAGTATGGCAAATCCCCTTCCTGTTCTTTAGAATTGTCTTGGTTATTATTGTTTTTTGGACTGCCTATGTAAATTTTAGATTCAGCACATCAAATTTCAATGAAAATCCTCCTGGATTGCATTAAATGTATTATTTTTGTAGAAAATGACATCTTTAAATATGGAAGCTGTCTTGGAACATGGCATATTTTTCCTTCTTTTAGATTTTTGTCAATGCCTTTCAAAAGCACATTTAGAACTGTGTCTATTCCTTGAATGCAAGACTTTCCACAAAACAATCTAAGACTTAGGTTTCTTTTTTGTTTTTGTTTGATTTTTTGTAACTAATTCATTTTTTAAAAAAGACTCATAAATTATTAGAATGAATTATGTAGTACTGGATTAGAGCCAGAGAATCTAGGAGTATGAATTCATATTCATACTTCACATAGATACCGGTAGATATAGAAATAATTACAGATATGTGTAAAAACATAGCTTAACATATATGCTATGCACATACAGGTTTATATTTATTTACATATTATATATTTATATATTATGCTTTTATATATTAGATACACTACATATTTATATTATTATACAATATATATTTATATTATTGTATTTATATTATTTATATTTATATATTATTATTTATATTATTGTTAAACTTGAGCAACAAGATAAATAATCCAAAGCATAAAATATCCATGAGTCCAAACTGACATAAACAAATGTTTAAATTAATAAACAAAAACAAAACAGGTATTCTCTGCAGAATTCCAGATGATTTCCATAGATCACTTCCTTCTAAAGAAAATGAAAAGTAACCCTACCCCATCAGTGTGGACTATGCCCTGTGAATGCTTCCAAAGGGTACGGTATGAAAAGAAGGAATACAGTAAATTAAGTTGAAAATTGACCAACATTACATCAATCAGGTGACAAGGTTAACAGCAGTGATAAGATACACTGAAAGTATAAACCCTGGATGTGATGTGAGGAACGTGGTATTTGACCTCCTTGGTCTTCTTCCCCCAAAGCCAGACCTCCAGTCTATTAATAAGAAAAACATCACAGAGCTTACCTGCGGGACATTCTACAAAATGTCTGACCAGTACTCCTCAAAACTGCCAGGGGCAGCAAAACCAAGAAATGTCAAGGAACTGTCACAGCCAAGGGGAGGCTAAGGAGACATGACAACTAAATTCAGTGTCATTAACTTAGATGGAATCTTGGAATCGCCAAAAGATACTAGGTGAGAAATCAAGGAAGTTTGAAAAAAGTATGGATTTGGTTAATAATATTGTAACAATATTAGTTAATTAATTGTAACAAATGTGCAGCACAGATGTTATTAACTGGGAAGACAGGGCATAGGTGTAGGACATTCTGATTAGCTTTTCAATTTTTCTGCTCTAAAACATAGTTTATTTTTTAAAAGGTAAGTTTATTCTGTGTTTCCATGTGGCAATGGAGTTTGTAATTTTAAATCACAGATTTTTTTAAAGGCATGTTTTGGTGGTTGATTTCTAACTGACTTGCATCTGGTGGAAGAGTGTTATAAGGGATCAGGTAAAAATAAATATAATAAATAAAAAAACAAAATTAGTAGGCAGCTATAAATCAGTGACATTCTGCAGGGGAGGGAGAGGGAGAGGGATCAAAACAGGGGAGGGAAGAGCACAAGGGACACTTGTGGTGGTGACAGGTGATTTGGTGGTGGGAATTTTACAGGGACTATACCTGAGAGGAGAAGGCATGCATTTTACAAAAAGAATGATGTAAAATACATATATAAAATTTAAAAAAGAATGTTATAGTGTGCTACCACTAAGACTGTCAAGATCATTTATGTAAATATCACTGTTAAATACACAGCATATGATCAGCATAGAAAGTAAATGAAAAGAAAATATTTAAGATAGCAAGTTAAACACTGTGTATGAAGGAGACTTTATATATATATATATATATAATGAAAAATTAAAAGGAAAATCATATTATTTGATATTTTTAAGGTCTGATCTTAAGAAACAATGCATGTCAAGGCTGTTATTTGGAGTCAAGAGCCAATAATCCCAGGTGTGGAAAAGCTTTTTGTGACTCTGTACTGGTCAGGGGAATGGTAAAGAGCTAGTTGAAAGCTCACTTCAAATTTGAAAAATTTCAAATTTTCCTCTGGGTCCTTCATCTTCAACTAAGGCTACCCCTTATTCAATAACTTTGAGGATCTCTTATTAAAGCATGTTAAATATCTTTTTCTAGAAATTGCAATCTTAGTATCTAGCTCCATTTTTATTTCAAGGAAAGCTTTTACTGGTCTTCAGTTTTAGCATGTCTATTCTGTTTCAAGACATCTTTATTAATGTCAATACTTCCACATTTATAGTCCAGGTGTTCAGAAAATCTTTTATCTTGAGTAATATGATCTGACAAAAGAAGCTTTTCCTTAGTGATTATAATTTTCTTCCTTTTCTTAAGGATAAAGGAACTATAGTAATTGTATTTTTGGACAGACTCTACCTTAGTTTGGCTTTCGATTGCTTTGTGGTTCCTGTCCCCGTGCAGGCAAGAGTAGTGTCCAGCGCGTGTTTATAACAATTGGAATTACAGTCATTGATATTGGTCCCCAGATGTAAAGACTCTGGTTCTATATCCTGCTTCCATAATTTAATGTCAAAAGAAAGACTGACCTGCTTCCCTGATCTCAGTGGCCGCCTGCCTGTTGCCTTAGAGGGGCAGCCCGTTGATGGGGCAGGTCCCTACCTGCTATCTGAGCCTTCTGGAAATGGAACTGCTAGGATTTCTACTTCTGGGCCACTCCTGCCTCTGGGGGGTCCTCTGTTGGGTGCCTCACACAGGCCTGGTGGGAATCCTCTGCTTCAGAGACTACTCAGGAGGGAGGATTGGGATATGAAATATATTGAGGTCGAGGGCAGGGAAGGTGTGAGACCGAGGTTAAAGAGAGCCTAGGAGAGACTGTGGGGCGAGGGTGTAGGAAGGGTTGGCAGGGAAAAAGGCAGACAGGTTGAGCTTAGCTGCCAAATGACCTCTGAAATGACATCTTACACCAATAAAGGTATTGGTGCTCCACTGTAAATATAGCACAGCATACGGTAAATTGGTGTTTCATGGGCCAATAAGTGCCAACCCATCTTCCAAGTCTCCACTTAAGATCACCTCCTTGTGGATCTTTCTCCAGACATCCCACTTAGATTTCTTTTCCTTTTTTTTTTTTTTTTTTTAATAACTGTGTCATCTTGTTTCCCAGCTCCCAAGCCTCTGGTTGGTTGTGTGAGTGGGAGGTTGTACTGGGCTAGGAGGAATTTAAACTTGCCACTTAATAAACTAACTTCAGGTTTAATTTTGGAAAAACTGAGTCTCTTTTGGGAAACGCTTATTTCAGGGCCATGAGGGCAGCTGAACATGAGTCGGGGAGCTTAACCACCTCTGTGGTAGGAGATGCAGCCTAGCATCTACTTGGGATCTCCCTGACTTGGCCTTTGAGCTCCTGTTTGTAGCTACAGCTGACAGCACAGCTGATGGGACATCTGTTCTCTTGTATGTGGGCCAGATCAGGGCCCCTCAGGCCTACCTCAGCTCAGCTCTCTCAGGGGGCTTATCCAGACCCTGTCCCCCAGACCCTGTCCAACCCTGGGCTCGGGCTGACTACCCCACAGTTCCTGTCACACTCCACTCCTCTCCATGGCAGCCCCAGCAGACCTCCTGCTCTCACCCTCAGAAGCAGCTCAGGAAGACTTCAATCCTCTAAAGAAATAGGATCTATTTAGGAAGATTGGGAGGCCTCTCCACTCCCTATCTAGACCCTTCCTCCATGATGTCCCCCAAGAGAATCATCTGTCCAACATAATGATGCCCACGGCGGGTTAGACATTACCCCTGTACAGGGCCTTTCTCCATGGTCTCATGTCAGTTGGACACATCCCCTAAGACCTCTCTCTTCACAGGACTCACAGTTCAAAACTTTGCTGATGACAGGTAAGAGGAAGTTTTTGGAATTTAGAAAACTCTTTATTTTCTTCACAGTGTCCAGCCTTTAAGCCTTGTCTCTGGTGAGTTGATTCTGAGGCTTAAAGCAGGTGGATCCTTGTTTTTCTTTCATCTGCAATTTTGACCAAGGGTGCCTCTGGCCAAAGAGAAGGAAGATAGACAGAAGGGAGAGTCGAAGGGTTAGAAACACCTTTATAGAGATTTAGTTGAAATCCTGTCACATGAGGGAAGATGGCCACTGTAACTGTGGCTGGAGAGTGTGAGGAGGGGCTGGGCTTGGCCCTCAGCTCTCGGCTCCATGTCAAGTCGCTCACTGACGCCCCTCCTGGGAGCACAGAGGGAGGGAAGGCCTGGTGTGCAAGGGGTACATTGGGGGGCTGCCTTCTCAGCTGCAGGAAGGGAGCAGGTGCGCTGGGCTGCAGACCCTGCCGGTGACACAGGTGTCCCCACATAGCCCTTGAACCCAGCAAGCACACCTCTGCTCCTCTGTGCTCCCCCTTGAGCTGCTGGTTAGTGGGCTGTTTACAAGAAGGCCATCACATTTCAGATGAGTCAAGGCTGGGTGGAGAGAGAAGAGTCAACTTCACGGGAACTCCTGGCAACAGGGTAGGTAACCTGAAGCCTGCGGATGGGACCTGGAATTCTCCCATGAAATCTGGAGGTGCAGGAGGAGGTCACCACTAGAGTTTAGAGAAAGACTTTTTCTATTGAGGTAAACCGACCCCCAGAAATAAAAATCACTAAAGGCCCTTAGTAATGCTTACAAGAGCGTAGCTTTGGAAACATATAAAAGGGTTAACTAATCTTTTAAATTATGAACTAAAATAGAAAAGTTATGAATACAGTCTCCCCAGAAGGTTCACACACATGTCATATGTGTGGAAGGTTTATGAAAAGAGGGATCAGAGAGGAAGAAAGGGGGATCTCAGGGGGTTACTGGAAAGACCCCCAGAGATAGAAAAGGCCAGGAAGAGGGAGGCAGAGGAATCCTGGAGGGAGCACATGAGTGGTTCTTGATCCATGCTCCTATTTCTTCCTTCCGGAAGCTCACATACATTCCTGCCCCAGACAAAGTTAATTAGCTGAATAATGCTTGTTTCCAGCTCTCCATGGCTCTTTGCCTTGAAATCCCAGAGGCTCTGCTCTGGGCCAGACACCTGCCCCATACCTTGAGGTCTGCAGGGCCCAGGACATGGATCCGCTCCTCTGACTGAGAGCCATAGAGTGGAGGGCAGGTTGGACAGAAACTTCTGGACAGACACTTCTTGCGGTGGGGATCAGGCTTGGTTTTACTTCCAGAGCTTTCTGTCTGGGGCGTGATTAACATTCAGTAAATGTTGAATGAATGGGCTGACTCGTGGTGGGCGGACTTTTGCGTGGAGAGAGGCTCATCCTTTCCAACAGCCCTCGACAAAGAGAGGGGCCCTGCCTCTTTGCTGCCTGTTGCCGGACAGGAAGTGCTGCTGTCTTTTGACAGCAGAGTAAATAACCATTTCCTCATGAGGCAAGAGCGCAGACCTGCCTGGGCCATGCTCTCGCTATTGTCACTAGTGCTGAACCCGAACCTGGAGCGTGTGTCATCCGCGCCTCACACAAGCCACGTTGCCACCTGTCCCGACACCTGCTTTAGGTTTTTCCCTGGAATCGAGATTCAGCAGGTGTCAGGTCTGTCTCCTTCCCTGCCCTCCCCCCCCCCAGGTGCCTGCCCTCCTGTGTGATAGGTCGCTGAGCGCTGTTCTAGGGTGAGTAAGGGAGGGAAGGAGGGACTGAAACCCTCTTTTCTGGAGTTGAAATAAATAGATGAGGGAGGATTAAGACACACACAACCGCGCCCCACCCACCTGGGCCCCCAACACACACACACACAAAGAGGCCAGAACAAGATCCGCTCCTTTGGCAGCCTCGGGCCTGGGACTCTGGGGCGCTTGCTCTTGCCCGCACTTCTGCTGGAGACCTTGTTGTGATTCAGAGCATTGCCTCGGGGCTAGATTTCTGGGGTGATGGGGGACAGTTTTTCATTTGTAAAATGAGGATAATAATAGTCCTTCCCTCATAGGTTTGGGGGAGGAAATAAAAATGTGTAGATACATATTTAGGTGTGCAAATAAAGTGCTTTGAGCACTATGACTCCTGGATTAAATCCACACTCAATGGAGCCTGAAGTTTTTCCATTTATAAAATGATATAAAAGTGAGGATTCAGAACGAATTTTAAGAATCACACAAAGATACAAATTTTGAAAGACTGGCAAATGCCGTAATAGCACAAATATTTTAATATAACAATATTGATATGCGTTAACTGCCATTCATTTACCTCTCTGCCTTTTCCTTCGTTGTTTGATAATACGATCTTGATTGCTTCTTTATCTGACCCCAATTTTGTAATATTTTCTTTGGGGTCAATAGAAAACAATCTTTCCTCTAGCTCTGTTTATTGAGATCTGTCTCTCTAAATCATTGGTAGCTAATAATAATTAAATAGTGATCGTCTCTGTTTCACCACATTTCATTGATAATGCCACGTAAAACTTTAGGATTGTTAGCAAATTTGGGAAAAGTTTTATTCAGTTGCCACGGCTATATAACAGATTTTTTGCCCCCCTTCCCCCAAAATAGCATAAAACAGCAGCCACTGATTCGGCTCATAAATTCTGTGGATCAGAAATGCAGAAAGGGCACAGGCTGGAGGTGACTCATGGCTGGGCTGGAACCTTGCCTGACCTGGCTGGGAGAACCGGGAGTCTCTGGCACCGCCTCATGGCCTCTCCACACGGCCTGGTTTCCTCCCCACAGGGGCGGCAGCATCAGGGGACTGGGGTGCCTCACAGGGTGATTTTAAGCAGGGGGTGTTCCAGTTATCAAGGAGAAGCTGCCTCGCCTTGTATCACCTAAACTCGGGATCAAGATGTGTCACTTTCTCACAATCTTTTAGAGTCTCCAGCCCACCAGATACCAAAGGAGTGGAATTTCCTTCCACCTCTTTTTTCCTTTTTATACTTTTTACTGAAGTAACATTGCATTATGACATGGGTAGTATAACAAGTTTCAGCTGTGCATCCCTTTAAATCTACCTCCATATACACTGTATAAATTCACCACTGAAAGTCTAATTCTTTTTTTTTAATTCTTTTTTATTATTTTTTAACTTTAAATAATAAATTTTATTTTTATATTCCCCATACAATTGCAACCCCCCATTCTGACCCCAATCCCTCCCCTCCCGCCCCCCGCCCCCCAAAAAGTATCTCTAGTTCATAGTTTTTTGTTGATTTTGATTTGCACTTTCTTATAGTTATTCATTTTCCTGGTCCCTTATTTAAGTTTTCTAGATTCCTGCTATGAGTGAGACCATCTGGTATTTTTCTTTTTCTTTCTGGCTTATTTCGCTGAGCATGATCCCTTCCAGCGCCATCCATGTTGCTGCAAATTGCATGTGTTTATCTTTTTTGAATGCTGAGTAATATTCCATGGTGTATATGGACCACATCTTCTTGATGCAGTCATCTGTTTTTGCGCATTTGGGCTGTTTCCAAAGCTTAGCTATTGTAAACAGTGCTGCTATAAACATAGGGGTGCAGGTGCTCTTTGGAATGGATGTTTCTGTGTCCTTTGGGTAAATACCTAGGAGTGGAATTGCTGGATCCTATGGAAGCTCTATGTTTAGTAGGTCCAGAAATCTCCACACAGCTCTCCATAGTGGTTGGACCAGTTTGCACTCCCACCAGCAGTGCAGGAGAGTTCCTTTTTCTCCACACCCTCGCCAACATTTGTTGTTGCTAGTTTTTTTAATCTGTGCCATTCTCACTGGTGTCAGATGGTATCTCATGTAGTTTTGATTTGCATTTCCCTGATGACAAGTGATGTTGAACATTTTTTCATATGCCTGATGGCCATTTGCATTTCCTCTTCAGAGAAGTTTCTTTTTAGCTCTTCTGCCCATTTTTTGACTGGATAATTTTCTTTGTTGTTGTTGAGTCTCATCAACTCTTTGCAGATTTTTGTGATCAGTCCTTTATCATTAGTGTTGGGTGCAAAAATGTTCTCCCAGTTGGTGGGGTTTCTCTTTGTTTTTGTTATTGTCTCTTTTGCTGTGCAGAAGCTCTTTAATTTGATGTAGTCCCAGCTGTTGATCTTTGCCTTCACTATCACTGCTTTGGGTGATGTGTCTAATTCTATCCATCATTTGACCCTTTTACCCTGGTTTACCTTCTCTCCTTTCAGTCTTCCTTTCTGATAACCATAATTGTTCTTGTAGTCTGAAGGTTTGTTTTTATTTTAATTTAGTTTGTTTATTTTACATGTGTGAAATCATACAATGTTTCTCTTTCTCTGGGTGATTTATTTCACTCAGCATAATCCCCTATAGTTTCATCTATGCTGTTGCAAATGGCAGGATTTCATCTATTTTTCATAGCTGAGTAGTACTCCTTTTGTGCATCTATTTCACATCTTTTTTAACCAATCATCTGGTGATGGACACTAAGGTTGTGTCCATTCTTGTCTATTATATACAATGTGGCAATGAACTTGTGGGTGCATGTATCTCTTTGAATGAGTGTTTTTGTATTCTGTGGGTTGAGCACTCAGAAGTGTGTTAACTGCATAATATGGAATTTCTAGTTTTAATATTTTTGAATCTCCAAACTGCTTCCCATAAGAGCTGCACCAATTTTCATTCTCATAAACAGTGTATAAGGGTTCCCTTCTCTCCACATCCTCTCCGACATTTGTTTCCTGTCTTTTGAACAATAGCCACTCTCACCGTGTGAGGTGGTATCTCGTTGTAATTTTGATTTGCATTTCCCTAGCAATAAGAGATGACGAACATCTTTTCCTGTGCCTGTTGGCCACCTGTATGTCTACTTTGGTGAAGTGCTTATTCAGATCCTCTGCCCATGTTTAATTGGGTTGTTTGGTTTTTTGCCTCCACCTCTTGATGAGTAAGTGGCAAGGTTCTAGAAAATTTCTAGGACAGGAGACATTGTTGCAACCATCTTTAGAAAACTAAAGTCTGCCACAACTTCCATCCAGTTTTCCTCACATCTGCGTTGTTGTAGATATGTCCTGTACTTGTAGTACAGGAATACGGTAACTTGTTTCTTGAAATTTCCATCCAATAAAGGAAAAAATGACATTCAAGACATGATGGAAAACTTTTTGGGGGGAGAACCTCTGTTTTGATCAGATGTCAATGAAAACTAAATCTTCCACTTAGGATTTTATGTTCCATTGGGTGAATTTCCCACAGTCTGGTTTCTGTTCTGTGTATTTCAGACTTTGTCTCTTCCTCTTCCCAACTTCTCTCTCATCACAGGACATTCCTTGGTCTGGTACCTCTGTGTCACAATGCCAGATGAGTTGGCACAGTGGGTGGCAGGAATGTTTTGGAACCTATTCCTAAACCAGAATAGCTAGCAATACCTTCATTATATATGAAAATGACTGCAAATCACGTAAGTATGTCTCACTAATCTGAAATTAAATACATCTCTAACTCAACTTCTCCTTAACTAGATCTGAGAAAATCCATAGTCACAGCCACACTAACAGAGGAAATGTGAGAATAGGAAGACAGAACGATCTTAGACAGTTGGGGTTAAAATAGCTTACTTTTGCAAATTTTGCTAAAACATCTGAGCACAAGAACCTATTGCCAGAGACCTCTCAGAGCCTTGGAAGAGCATGCGCAGGAGGAGGCCCCAGCTAAAGCATCATTAGCTTCACGTAAACCCACCTCTACCTGCGTGTAGTATCTGCAAGTTACTATGATCACTGGCTCTGTTTCTAACAAGTCTGGGGCAGCCCCTCTCGCGGAGGCTGGAGGACTACATTCAGGAGTCCAGCTTCATGTTCTCCAGGTTCTTGTCCAGCACCTCTTGCAGTTCAAGAGACCCCCGTATCCACACTTTTTGCTTTCTGTGGAGGTAGTTACTTGTGATCAAGCTTGGTCTAAAAGTATGATACAACAAGCTATTTTGAGAGGAACTACATTCAGAGACCTTTTATTTTTTTATTTTATTTTTTTTAAAGATTTATTTATTTATGCATACAAAAGCTGGGGTACAGACCAGAGGTGTGGGGGGTGAGAGGATTCACCAGAGACAGAGTGGGGAGCAGAATAGGCAGATTGACTGAAATACACTGCTGAGGGGAAGCAGCGGGCGAGACAGGAGAGGTCTGCTGCTCCAAGTGGGTAGCTCCCTGGCCAGGGACCAAACTCATGCTGCAGTGGCTGCAGATAGCTTCATAGTGCAGCGTCTTAACCCCTTGTGCCATCAGGGAGGCCCTCAGAGACCTTTTATTACGGCATTGTTTATGATTGTTCCATTTTATTGTTAGTTATTGCTGTTAATCTCTTACTCTGCCTTTTTCATAAATTAAACTTTATCATAGGTATATACAGGAAAACATGTAGTATACATAGCGTTTGGTACTATCTGCGATTTCAGGTATCCAACGGGGGGCTCAGCACATACTCCCCTCAGATAAGGGGGCGCTTCATGCGCCAGGATTCACTTGGCACCAATGAGTCCATTGAACCATCACCCGGCCTGGGCCACATGCTGGAGATGGAGAAACAGCACCCCAACTATAGGGGTGGAGCGTGAGGGAAGGCTTGTCTCCACGGTGGAAATTTGGAAACATGACAGGGGCTATGAATGCCAAAGGAAAGAAATAGATGTTTATTTATTGTGAGCAAACGTCGCAAAGGGAAAGTGGCAGGAAGGGGGAAGGCCCACAAGGGGAAGTGATGGCAGAGAAAAAAGAAGGTGCCCAAGACCTCCTCCAGCCTGGCAGCTTGGGTGGGGCCTGCATGCATGGGCGTCCCTCCCTTGGGAATTCCACAGGCCTGGGCGAGCAAACCTGTGGCCTCGGCTAAGCCCAGCTGTGCTGCTGGCCCCGCACCAGACTGACCACCTCCAGATCTCCTCTGCCTCCTTTCAGTCTTCTTGGCCTGCCCTTTGTATCTCCCGGCAACCTCTTCCTGTCCCTGCTCCCTAATCACAGTCTTGTCTAGGTTGCAGGGGGTGGGGGGCTATGGGGGAGGCGGGTAGACCAACAAGACTTAACAACTTTGCTTCCCTGCTCCTGGCCCCTCCAAATTGCAACTTGGGTTTCGACCTCACAAAATCCTGAATCTTGGTACATCATTATGGGAAACTGCTATTGGAAGATCCTTTTTCTCTCATCCACCTGCACTCTCTTAATAAGGTGGCCACTAACTACATGAAGCTCTGTCCATCACACTTGAACTTTAGCTAATCTGAATGAAGATCTTCTGTAAGTGTAAAGCACACAGTGGGTTTTGAAGACTAAATATAAAAGACATGTAAAGCTCTCTCCTTAATAATTTTATACATTGATTACATGTTGAATCGGTCATAGCTTACACCACTGGGTTGTATGAAACCATTTAAAAAATTCATTTCACCTGTATCTTTTTACTTTTTAAAATGTGGGTTCTACAAAACTTAGTTTGCATGTAGTTCACATGGTATTCCTATTGGATAGTGCTGCTCTACACCCTTTCCAGAAGCACTCACATGCATACATTCCTATGTAACTTTGCATACGTAACTTTGCATATCAATTCCCATTGTGGGCCCCAGCCCTAAATCAAGACTCTCTGAGTCAACAATTTCATAACTTTCCCTGGGCCCAGCATTTTCCAACCCATCACTGTACAGGTGGGGAAGCTGAGCACCAAGCTCCCTTCTGGGGAACCCAGGGACCCTGCCTGTGGGGTCATAGGGCTGCCGAGCCTCCCATCCCGATGTGAAGGGTCGGCTCTTGGGGGTCAGTGTGGACAGTGAGGCTGGGGCTCTCCATTTCTAGGCTCCCCAAGCAGTTCCAGGTGAGGCACAAATGAGTTCAGGGAGCTGTTAAACACCTTCCCAGGGAGCTAGAAGTCTTCAGGACTCCTGCCACCCAGGGATTGCTCTGGGGCCTTTCCAGGCCTTAGTGGCTTCTGGTAACCAGCGGTGGGTGGGCTCCAGGCTGCACTGAGCCCAGTCTGGGGAGGGGACATGGGTTCTTGGTCCAGAGAGCATAATCCCGGACATGACATGCCCTTGTGAACTTGTGTCTTGCGTCATCTGTGACCTACATTGGAATAAATTGTTCTTTGTGGTTTTCTACGTTACATTTGTTTTTTCAATAGATTTTACATCTGGTTTGTGTACACTGGAGGTATTTTCCATCCATTTATTTCTCACTGGTTTGTAAACCATCATTAACTTTTCTTTTTTCTCTTTTTTGCCAATTCTCAATAACACACTTTAGATCCATTTGGAATAATTTAACATCCATTCATTTTTGTTTTCCCTGACAAGCAAATCATTACTGTCCAATGAGTTAGTGATTTGGCAGTGAAGCGGTGGGATTCCTGGCATTTTAGAGAGCATTTAGTTCCGTTGTGCACATTGGGTAAGCAGTTAAGTGACTTCACAGCGTGTTTTTTCTATAATATTCAAACCTAAGAGTTTCCTGATTGGTTTGTTTTACCTTGATGACAAAGGTTGCTCTTTGAGCCTATTAGAAGTGGTGTGAACTCTCAGAGCCTCCTAAACTGAGGGCTGAAAGTAAAGGTGAGGGTAAAGTACTAGCAGCAGAGAAATCGGGGCCTCCCCCTCCCAGCTCCCCGCGGCAGCTCAGGGCTGCGGCCTGAATTACTCTTCATGCAGGTTCCTGGCTACATGGAGCTGCTGAGGAGGCCTGTCCTCTCGGCTGCTCTCAGGTGCTCAGCCCTCCCCCTCCTGTCCTCCCCCAGAGGCCACCTGCTTAGGCTGAGGCTGGGCTGTATGGGGTTCCTCAGGCCTGCCCCCACTACCACCCTCGTCCTTGGGGGAAACAGCTTCCCCCACTGTTCCTGGGTCTTATAGTCCCTCTCGCCGCCCCTGCAGTCCTGACACCCCAGGTCTGGAAGGGGTGCTCCACCCACCAGTCCTGGAGCCCTGCCAGAAGCTCTTGGAGATGCTTGTTGGTCCAGCTTCTTGGAGAAGAGGAGAAGGTTCTGGCCTGAGGGAGTGACCTGGGGGTGGAGCCCCAACTTGTTTATAGGGCCATGACTCCTCAGAGGCTGGCAGACTCAAGGTTGGTCCTATCTCATTGGAAAAGTCGAAGCCATCCAGGGAGCAGGCATCTTAGTAGAAGCTGAGCCTGGAGTGAGCCAGAATGGTTGACATGGACAGACTGACACCTAGGGGACCATGTGGCCATCCTCACCAGGTAACTGTGTTGCTGTGTGACCCTGACCCTGTGGGCACCACTCAGGGCAGGACCTGGGGCCAGGGTGCATTCTGAAAAGCTTGACACAACTGTAACCTCGGTCATTCTGGCTCCTGGGAAGGGTTTGGGTCCCAGATCTGGGGTCACTGTTTAGGTGGAGGCCAAGGGTGGGAGGCAGAGGGTGGAGAGTCTGTGCTTGGATGTGGGGAGTAGGAGGGATGTGCAAATAACAGCTACTGAAGCAGGACCCAGGAGACCAGAGCCTCCTCTTCTCACTGTGAGTGACCAGTCCCCTTGGAATCCCTTCTGTCCCTCCCCACGAAGACCCACTCACCATGTCAGAAAACACAGTGGCTGCATGTCACAGGAGAACCCCCCTGGGCTGCAGGCCCCCCTCTACACACAGTGGGTGTCCTGGGACTGGCTGGAGCCCAGAGACCACCTTGTGTGTCTCAGGACCTCTGCTGGCCCAAATCCCCATCCACTGCCAATTATTTACTGAACCCAAGAATAATGGGGCTGCAGCCAGGCTCAGAGCCCTACATGCTGTTCACTCCCACCCTGGCATGAGCCCCCTTCAGTCTAGCCTTCCCATCCTCTGCCAGGAACCAAACCCAGAAGGACCGGCTTCTCAGGTCTCTCTGGGTGCCCCAGACAGTGTGCCCACGAAAGGGACTAAGAGTGCCAGACTCACTATCCCCTTTGCCTCAGTATGGACCTTGCTAAGCTTCTGGGTCCCAGGCCCAAGTGGGTGCAGACAAGTAGCTACAGGCAGATGGTCTGCCCCTGGGGAAGGCTGGGCATCTTTCTCCTCCTGCCCTGTGCCTGTGCGAAGTCCAGAGCAGGGACAAATCCAAAGCCACAGGGTCAGTGACCCTCAGACACTGAGTCTGCCCACACACCAGAGGGCACCAGGTGGTGTCTCCAAGACCCTGCCTTTCACCCGGGCCTTCAGGTCAGTTCCTGGACAGGGCAGTTTCAGGAGCAGCCTCAACCAGCTTCTTCCCTCCTGGACTGGGGACTGGAGCCTGCTTGGCAGCAGGAACTCAGGCACCCAGGACTTGCTTTGGGAGGTGCCTGCTATGCACTCTGGGAGGATCAGCTTAGCCTGACTCAGGAGGCGCAGGCCCCGAGGCTATGCCTGCAGCACCTACTCCCCTCTCTCCAACCTCCCCCCACCACCCCACCCTAGGTCGCTGGGTATTAGCAGGGGTAAGAGGCCTCTGTTCATTTTTCCCTTCCTGCCAAAGACTCACAGATATTCTGGACCTTACTCTGGGAGGGCTCCTGTCCCCTCAAGTTGCCTGGGGCCACTTCTTCCATGAAGGCAGCACTGAGCCTCCCTAGAGAAGATGAGAGAGGAGGCCCTGGGGTCCCTGTTTAGGGGAGAGATGGTGTCTGAGACTCTCCACAGGGCTAGGCCGGGGAGTCCCCTCCTGGAGCATCCAGGGCCTGTCATCAGGCGAAGGCGCCATTTCAGAGGGGAGGAATTTTCAACAGGGAAGGTGGAAGGTGCAACCCCAATGTCCTCAGAAGAAAGCAATCACAGTTAGCATGGTAGTTCAATAATCATGTTTGCCAAAAGTAAATGTATGAATTCTAGTTCCTAGACAGTGGGTGGAAGGTTGCAAAGTTTTTGGGGAGGTACACGAGGGCTTGAGCTCTGAATTTGAAGGCCAAGGGTGGAGTCCTAACTGTCTCTTACTGTGACCCGGAGCGAGTTAACCTTCCTGAGCCTCAACTCCCTCATCTGTAAAATGGGAGGAAGTGAGAGCACTGTCTTAGGAGGTTGTCAGGAGGCTTCATCAGGTTTGAGTATGTACTTTGCTTCGTACAGCACTTGAAGCATCAGCACTTAGCCATAGTAACAAAAACAATTATCTAGAAATTTTTTAGCTAACCATTCTTTCAAGCATTCTATAGGGGTGAACACATTCAGCCTCAGGACACTGAGGTCAATACTGTTATGTTTCTGTGACATATGAGGAAAGAGACTTGCCAAGAAATTTAGTGACCCGTCTGCGGTCACACAGCAGGTAGGTGGAGATGCAGGGTTTAGATCCAGAGAGCCTGGCTAGGAGCTTGCCTTGGCACTCTGCTTCCCTCCCCTCTGTAAAGACCCACCATTGTGATTATTGTCAGGGGACCCCAAACCACCCTCTGCTGTGCTAGTGATGGTCTTACGGGTGAAGAGAAATATTCTACCAGGGACAGTGGCTTTCTGAGGTTGAGAGGCTCTTGATGACTAGAGGGAAAATGGACAACGATGCTCATGTGAGGCTTGTGCCTGGCTGGAAAGGGAGCAGTGGGAGGGGGCACCTTTTAGTAACCCCAAGTGGCTTTAGATCAGGAGGAAGAAGGGGGTGTGGGGGGCTGCCTCTGCCATGCCTGCCTCTTGGAGTGGGCTTTGCACACAGCCCTCTGCAGGATCCAAGCGCTCAGTCAGTAGCTCTCTGTGGCAGGGGAGATGGAATCTGGGCGTGGGGAGGAAGTAGTCAGGTGTCTAAAGCATTAAATCTCTGCCGATGACAGCTGCTGGCTTAGGACCTGTGGAGACGAAATAGCGATGGTGTCACTGGAGTTAATCCTTGAGAAGGGAAAAACAAGTCTGCCTCGCTGAGGGATCACGTGGTGGACTCTACCAGAAAGCTGACAAGAATGCCAAGGACGTTCGGCATGGAGTCACAGGAGCAGGGCGAGACAGGGGCCAAGGGGCCAGAGTCGGGGTGGAGGCCTGAGTCCAGAGGGGCTCTCCTGTGACCTACTGCCTACAGTGTTCTGGGTGGGGAGTGGAAAGCTGGGCCCCCGTGGGCACCAAGCACCCCCTTCCTCAGGCAGCCCCTGTGCAGAGCACGGCCGGGTCCTAGGGGGAGCTGACACTGTCCATCCCACACTGGAAAGGAGGATGGGTCTTGGGAGGGTGCGAAGCAGGGAACAGCTTTGGTTTCATGACAACACTGTCTCCCCACCAGGCAACACGAATGTTCACCCCCAGCGCAGCGCTGCCTCTGGCCCCCTGGGGTGCGGGAGGGGAGTGAAAGGGGCAGATGAGGATTCACTTTCTCTGTGTGTGTCTACCCTGGAGACAGAGGCCTGCGGGTGCCTCCAGTGGGGTCCCTCTGGGAGTCAGCCTCTAGCGCACCTGGATGTGCGCGCGCTCCGGGGTGAGTCTGGCCCCCGAGTCTCCGCTCCAAGTGCAGGCAATGCTCTTTCCTGAGAGCCCCTGTTCCAACAGCCCTCCCCACACAGGCTCTTCCTGTTGAGGCCACGCAGAGGCAGGGTGCCTTTCAAGAAGATTCCCCGGGGAAAATGCCCTTTTGTCCGGCCAGGCCCATTTGAGTTACCCCAGGCCTCTGGGGCTTATGATAAGAAGCATGTAGACTGCAGCCAGCAAAAGCTACACAGCTGAATTCAAGAACCGAAACCTCAGGCCTCCAGGATCCCAGCAACACCAAGGATCTCTGCAGTAGGGCTTTGGGGATATCCCCTAATGCCCTGCCCCCCGCGGGACTCAGCCACACCTCACTTGGTCCTCTGCTTTCTCCTGCCCTCATCTGCTCATCTTCTCTGCCCCCTGAGCTTCTGCGTACTCAGTCTCTTCTTCCTCCTCACTGGGCTTTGTCTGTGGCTGCCACGACCTCGCCAGCGTCTCGGCACGCGATGACCTTGTGCTCAGTGAGCTCCGCTAATGGCCTGATGCTCACGGAATTTCCTAATTCACACCCAGGGAGCCCAGACAGGCTGAGTCCTGTGACAGTCACAGACCACTGGGCTGCCCAGGCTCGGGATCCCTGGGGTCACGCGCCCACTTTCTGTCCGGAGGGCTGGGGGACACCGGATAGGAGGGTCACGCATGTGACTAAAGGGCTGCCCACCCGGGGGGCTGGGGCTGGCTGTGCCCAAACCGACAAGCCCAGATTAACGACTGTTCCTCGGCCTTCGTTTGCTGGCTCACACCATGCAAGCCTGCCCCTAAGGGGAGGGGGTCCCACAAATTCCACCTGTGGGTGACCTGCCATTCTCTCCCGGCTGCAGCCGGGAACCACAGCCCAAGGACAGAGGCGGCAAAGGCTGCTGAGCACCAGGACACCTTGGAGGATGTCAGCATCAACGAGCATCCCAGAAGCTTTGGCAAAGATTGGTGGGCTCGGGAATAAACCGGCAGGACTTAGTGTGTTGCTGTTTCTCCCCAGAAAGAGGCCTCTGCCTGCTGCCGGCTCACTGTGCGCGTCCTGGAGGCCCGGGGCCTGCCCCGGGCTGACCTGCGTGAGTAACTGTCTCCTGGGTTTTGGGGGGTGCGGGGTGACTGGAGCCTATGGGAAAAGCAGCCGTGGGCCTTGGGTCTGGGCTGGGATCCCCGCAGTGGTTGTTTTGGTCTTGGGGGAAACCTGGAGAGCCCCCTAGAGGGTTTGGGGAATTCTCTCACAATGGGTCCCTTTGGCAGTGAGCGAGGCAGACCCATATGTGATCCTGCAGTTGCCAACGGCACCTGGAACGAAGTTTAAGACCAAAACAGTCACCGACTGCAGTCATCCTGTGTGGAATGAGAGCTTCAGTTTCCTAATCCAGAGTCAGGTCAAGGTAAGGTCCAGCATACCCTGGGTCACTCACCTGAGGATAGACCATACCCCTACACAGAAGTTTCTGGAGTAGAGAATACCTTCTTCCAGGGCTCAGTAAGAGAAAATGGGGAGGAGCTTTCTTTGTGCCCCAGCCCTGAGCTATTGTGTGTGAAAGGAGTGAACCCGCCAGCCGGCTGTGAGCCAATCTAGGGGATGGAGATAGTAGGAATCCCCTCCCATGTGGTCGTTGTGAGGTTAAATGAGATAATGCACAGAAGACTCCTGGCACAGTGCCTTGTGTGCGGTGCCCTCTGCCAGCAAAGTGGGCATGGGGGTGGCCTAGGAGGTTCAGAAGAAGCTCTGACAAAGTTTAATTATTTATATTTAAAGATTTATTTATTTATGCATACAAGAACTGAGTATAGGCCAGAGGTGCGGTGGGTGATAGGACTCACCAGAGATAGAGTGGGGAGCAGAACAGGCAGACTGACTGAAATACACTGCTGAGGGGAGCAGCGGGTGAGATAGGAAAGTTCTGCTGCACCTTGTAGGTCACCTCCCTGGCTACGGATCGAACTGTTGACGCCATGGCTGCGGATGGCTTCAGAGTCCTGCAACTTAACCCCTTGCACCACGAGGGAGGCCCCACAAAATCTTGTTTTTTATAACAGCAAAGATTAGCAGGGCAAAGTGAAGAGCATTGCTGAATTTCCTTTTACTTTCAAATTCTTCCATAATTTTTATTTTGAAGTACAAAGTAGGCATTATACTCTTTTCTGGCTCAGAGCATCAAGTAAGGGTTGAACAGATGTGACCTACAGCTGTAAGTACAAGCACACCTCAGAGATCTTGTGGTTAGTTGCAATGGTGACAATAAAGTGAGTCACACACCATTTGTTTCCCAGAGCACATAAATATCACGTTTACACAAAACTGCAGTCTAGGAAGTATGCGGTAGCATTATAGCTAAAAAAAAACAATGTATATTCTGTATTCCTAGAATAAGCAAGACCTGGCTGAAGCAAGATGTTATATGTGTTTATTTGGGGTTTTATTAGGATTGCAGACTCCGAAACACAAATTCAGGACCTGGAATGGTGTTCCGAGTTGCCCGGATGGGGTCGGGTTTTAGCTACAGACAAAGCAGAACAGTTGTCAGCCAGATCAGCTGTGCAAATGAGGGTTAGAAGTTCATCTAGGTCCGACTAGTGGCCCATTATGCAAATTGAGCCAGAAATAAGTCCAGCACCACTGGGCGCAATCAGGTGAAAAGTCAGTTGAGCAAGGACGGGTTGATTTCAGTCCAGGGTCGGCGTGGGCTGCTTTGTTTCAGCGCCTTCCTCCTTCCTGTGGACACGTCAAAGCAAACAGCTGCGCCTGCGGCCTGCCCATCCACAGCCTCCGACCGCTCTGTTTTGGTTTTACTCATACTCAAATGGCTCGTTTTTTTCTTTTAAAAAATATGTCTTGTCAATCCTTAATTAGAGGTGACCTGAGACCATCAGTGAGCTTTGTTGCTGGGAAAATGGCACTGGCTGGCATGCTCGCCCCTGCTGCCATGACCTCCAATTTGTTTAAAAAAATAAAAAGCCGAAATATCTGTGAAGTGCAATGAAGTCGACATAGAGGAGGGAGGACTGTAAGAGCAAGTGGCTCTCTCTGGCCCCTAGAATGTTCTGGAGCTGACTGTCTACGACGCGGACTCCGTCACAGAGGATGATGTCCTCTACCAGGTTCTCTACGACGTCTCGGAAGTGCCCCCCGGCCAGGTGCTCCGGAAAACCTTCTCCCAGCGGCCGCAGGTGGGTGAGCAGGCCCACACCCTCCCCTCGCAGCTCCGCTGAGCACTTTGTGCTGAGCTTCTCCCCTCTGCTGGGAGGCTGCTGGGCTGAACAGGCTGGTGGAAGGATGGAAACCACCCCCCGGGGGGAAAGGAAAGGGAAATGAGCTTTGCTGGATTTCCTTTTGCTAGGAAAGGAGGGAAGGAGAGGATCCTCTGTGGGCGCAACTGTGACTTTTTAATAGGAAAGCAGAAGGCTCACCTTGAGGATCCCTCGGGAGGAGAATTGTGGCCACCTGTGGGATGGTTTTGCGGGGTGGAGAACCTCCTAATATCCCTAGAAACACAGCTCAGTGTAGCTAACCCCGGCGCGGCCCGCGCCTGCCCCATGAAAGCCTCGGTGCTCGTCCTCCAGCAGGGGAGGGCCGGGCCCAGGCAGGGCAGAGTCCTAGGGTCTGAGTCCCCTCAAGAGGAAGATGAAATGGGCCTCGGGCATCCTTCCACCTCCCGTGGCTTGTGCGCCTCGTCTCCCCTCCAGCCTTCCCGGGGAGGGAGACCTACTATCTGCAGTAGCTGGTAGTGGGTGACACGGGTGGGTAACTCACCTTTCCTGAAGCCTCGATTCCCACATCTGTAAAATGGGCAGAGGCATTAGATGTGCATTAGTGTTGACAACTTGCTCATCTTTGATTTCAGGGACAGGAGGAGCTGGACGTGGAGTTCCTGCTGGAGAAAACGTGAGTAATCGCGTGCAGACTGGGCGGCGTCTCGGGAGCCAGGCCTTACTTAGGGAACTCTTTGAAGAAGACTTTTCTGCTGCACCCTCCCGCCAAGATTTCTGAATCTCCTTCCCTCCTCCCTCTTGTCTGGGTAGGGGACCCTCATAGAGAAATGATGAAAGGGGCGCCAAGATTTTCTCTGCCCTACCCTCTCCCTTTTTATTTTTAAAGATTTATTTATTTATGCACACAAGAACTGGGGTACAGGCCAGAGGTGTGGGGAGTGAGAGGATTCACCAGAGACAGAGTGGGGAGCAGAACAGGCGGGTGACCCACCTGGCGCAGCAGACCTCTCCTGCCTCGCCCGCTGCTCCCCTCAGCAGTGTGTTTCACTCAGTCTGCCTGTCCTGCACCCCACCCTCTCCCTTTCTTTTTTCTTATCTCACTGTTGAGAAGCATCCCCCCCCCCCTTACCCTGCGTGGTAATCAGCACCTAGGGAAACCTCAGCATCACCCAGGAAGACCCATGTGGGCTGTGAGGGGTAGTCAGTGAAGGAAACACTTACCTTTTCAAGACTAGACTCTGGATGCTTTGATTTTTCCAGGTCTGACAGCCCAGAAACCCTCATCACCAACAATGTCCTTGTGGTAACCACCTTCCCCAGGCTTGTGGAGGGCGGGGGATGGAGGAAGGGGTCCAGAGTCGACGCTGGGCTGGGGCAGCTGCCTAGGGGTTCAAGACAGAGGGTCAAGGCAAGGAAGGGGCTCTGTGGTGAGTCCACCGCGGTCTTCCAGCCAGGTGGTCACTTGGGGCTGTGGGGCTTGGGGGGGCCTGGGGTTAAGAAGAACATAGAGGCAGTGGCAGCCGAGGCTCTGCAGAGAGGAAGGAGGTACTGGCTCAAAGCCTGGATGACTGATGGAGTGGGGGGCCTGGGATTTCAGGGGTGCTTCCTGATGGTCTTCATGATGAACAACTAGTTTTTAGGCTTGGACTGCGGTCAAGAGGCCAGGTTGCTAACAAGGAGTTAACAGTTCAGAAGTCCCTGGCGCACTGCCAGCCTGGGTGCTTTGGGACAGGGTCAGGCTCTATCCGCATCTCCTCGGGACGGTGGAAAGTCCTGGTCAGCTCTTCTAAAAGAGCAAGCTCTCAACCTGGAATGGCCAGGAACGGGAGCTAGGTCGCGAGTGATGTATTAGATGCTTTCTCCTCAAAGTGGGCTCCTGACCAGCAGTGCAGGTATGACCTGGCAGCCCAGGCCGACCCGGCATGAGGTAAGGCACTTCATGCCCCAAATTAAAGGCGGCACCCACCTCAGGCCGCACCAGAGCCGCTTGATGGGCGAGTGTTACTTTCTCATCTACACTTTAAGGTAGTTCTCCTCAGGGTGGCTGCGTCGTGTCTGAGGTGATGGAGACCCGTGGAGGCAGAGAAAGCCAGAAGTTCTGTGGAAGAGGGTTAGTGGGCGGCAGGCAGCAGCGGGTGTGCTTCTGCACAATGTGCTTCTGGGGGATGCAGCAGCACTTAGGGAAACCACAGGTTGGCTGAGTGGAGGCCCATCAGGGGATATTCCGGGGGTCAAAACGCCATCCTGCTGCAGGGTCTGCATACCACTGTTTGGGAAGAGCTGTCGTACAGTGCATCTTCCAGACTGAGGCCAGAGAGACGTGTAGGGGAAAGATAACTGTGTCTGAGAGTGGGGGACTTTCAGAGGTTCTGGATGTTTGGCAAATCTCAGGGAGTTGGGGGTGCGTGGAGCTGGGGCCCGTCGGGCTGCTCCAGGACATCTGGCTTAGCAGCTGCAGCGGATCGGAAGTGGGGTAACCAGTTTCTGCATCTTGCCCAGTCTGGCTCCCACTTCTTGCTCTGTGGTTGTGAATTTGGAACAGTGGGGTTCAGGGAGTTAGCTTCCCCCATAGAGTCTCCTACCCCACAATGTGGTCTGCCTCAGGCTCGAGAGCTGACTTGCCTGGATGTCCGTGCGGGGAGCACAGCCGTGGTTGCAGGTGAGATCTGCTCTGTACGCGGTCTGGCCTCTGCCTGGAATGGGTGGCGGGCAGGAGGGGGTGTTCTAGAAAGCCTGTGCAGGGTGGTTGGTGAGTAGCAGGACAGAGTTGGCCTCTCCCTTCTTGCCCACACAGCACAAGGGCCAGAGGTCTCCTTAGGGCAGGAGGTTCCCCTGATCTTGGGGAGAGCATGTCCCAGGAGGGTGGAGTCCCATGGGGGTCGTGGGGCCCAGCAGGCTGGGAGTCCTTTTCAGAATGCCGTTCACCATGGTCAAACCTCCCAGGCCTCCACCATGTCCAGGCAGTACTGCTGGTTTTCTGCGTCAGAGTTAGGGTTCACACTCTTGTTCCCCTCTTACTAACCTGTCCTCTTTCTCCCTAGATCAGGAAAAAATGGAGTTGGAGCTGGTGCTGAAGGGGTCTTATGAGGACACACAGGCCTCCACTCTGGACACCGCCTCTGTCTTCCGCTTCCACTATTTGACGGCCCAGGACACAGAGCTGAGCGGGCGCCTGCGGGTGGGTCTCAGCTCTAGTGTTCTCCCGCCAGTTCCAGCTCCATAGGCCCCTTCCTGGTCTTCCACCTGCCACGGCCAGACCCCTGTGGCCTGGGGTGGGGTGGGTCTGCTGCATCACGTCAGTCTTTTTCCCCTTCAGTGGTTCCTCCAGTGATGCTCTTAGAATAAAACCCCATGTCCGTGCACAGAGAACCCCGCACAGCCTGGTGTCCGCCACCTCTGCTGCCTCGTTGTGCTCTATGCTCCCCCTCGTTTGCAGTGCTCTGCTCATACTTGTCTCTTCTTGCTTTCCCAGCATGCCAAGTGCTTTCCCTCTTCTCTGGCTCCTAACAAGGCTGTGCCTCTTCCTCCTTCCTCTCCTCCGCCTCTGCCTCTTCTCTTTTCTCCCCTCTCCTCTTGCTCTTTTGAATTTCAAATAAAGTCCTCCCTAGTGCGCAGCAGGTTGAGTGCTGTGAAGCTGTCCTGCAGCCTCTGCAGCGCGGGTTCAATTCCCGGCCTGGCCAGGGAGCAACCCACATGGCACCGCAGACCTCTCCTGTCTCGCCCGCTGCTCCCCTCAGCAGTGTCTTCAGTCCGTCTGCCTGTTCTGCTCCCCACTCTGTCTCCAGTGAATTCTCTCACCCTCCTGCCTGTATCCTCCGACTGTATCCCAATAGTTGTATACATAAATATATCTTTAAAAAAAATTTTCAAATCAAATGATGTCTCTTCAGAGGGGCCCTCTTGGCTCCCCACTGTTCCCCCTCCTGTCTTATATGCACCCTGCCTGTGGTGCCCTCTGTCCCGTCACACTGCTTATTTCCTTCCCAGCACTTATTAACTACAGTTCATTACTTGGTACTTTTCAAATTCATGCGTGGGAATAAACATTAGTTTGTTGTTATTCATGTAGTTATTATAATTACAATAATGATGAATATTGCAAGCATTCTTGTATTATCAGGGAGACACTGTGTCTGTCTGGGTCGCTGTCTAGATACTCAATAAGGACCTGTTGAATGAATGAATGATTATTTCCCCCCAGAGCTCCAAAAGCTGGAAATCAGACAACTCAACTGGGCACCTCTCTGTGCCTCTGCGGTCCTTGACCAAGGGGAAGGAGGTGACCATTGACATTCCTGCTGCAAATGTAAGTGGCTTCAAAAGGTAGGAAGTGCTGGGGGGGGGGGATAAAGATAGGGGAGCCCAAGGCCCCCAGGAGATACCCATACTCCCTGCAGTCTGAACAAGGTTTCCTGCTTCGACTTCAGGTCCCGGGAGTAAGGATGCAGCTCAAGGCAGAGGGCTGGTAAGGGGGGTCTTTGTGTCTTTGGTCGCGGGCAGGGGAGTGCCGCGGGAGAGGATGGTCACTGGGACCATGTGCAGGGAGGTGGTTTTGCAGTTGATGTGGGTTTGGCCAACCAGTGGTAAGCTGGGCGGGTGTCCCCTCACGATCGGATCGCACTGCCTCAGCCCCGGGGAGCCAGCTGTGCGCCTGGACTTCGATCTGTGCGCCGAGGAGCAGGCCTTCCTGAGCAGGCGGAAGCAGGTGGTGGCGCGGGCCCTGAAGCAGGCCCTGCAGCTGGACGGAGACCTGCAGGAGGATGAGGTTTGGGAGTGCTGCGGTGGGGTGGGGGGGGTGGCGGGATGCAAGTACAGGCACCTTGGACTGACCTGAAAGGAGTATTTGATTTCTCCACCCTCTCTAGACACTCTGCTCAGCAGAGATTGGGGAGTGGACATGTGAGGGGGAGATAGGAGCATGGCTGAGCTCTGGGGTTCTCACTTCCTCTGGGGTTCTCTGGGCAGAGCTGTCTCTCGCTGTGATGGGGCTGAGCTCCAGCTCTAACCTGACTCTACCAGGCCCTGACCCCGAGCTCCCTCCCCTGGAGGGGGAGCCCTGGGGGCGGGGCTCTTACTCTCCTTATAAGCCAGCCTGTGTCTGTGTGTGGTCCAGGTCCCCATAGTGGGCATCGCGGCCACTGGAGGAGGCGCACGGGCCATGACGTCATTCTACGGCCACCTGTTGGCCCTGCAGAAGTTGGGCCTCCTGGACTGTGTCACCTACATCAGCGGCACTTCGGGCTCTACATGGTGAGGGCCCTGGGGACTGGGAGAGCAGAGATGAGCAGGGCCCTGAGGGAGAGGAGTAGATGCCACTGCAGATGAGGGTGCCCAGTGGGCGTGAGCAATCCAGTCTGGTGGGCATCAGGCATATTTCTCAAAGGAGGAAAAATGAGTGAGGCAACACGAGACATGAATTCCCAGATCTACCGGAGAGGGGTAAGTTTGCTGATTCAGAGGAGCTGATTTGCCTCTTAGTAATGCCACGTCCTGGCTGGTGACCTTGAGCAACTCATTTCCTCTGATCCTCAGGTGACTCACCTCCAAAATAGGGGTAACAGCAGTGCATTCCTCATAGGATTGGAGTGGGGCAACCCGAGCAAAACATACCACATGTTGGACACATACCAGGGCTCCAATCTGGTAGCTCTTTTTTCTGCCATTGTTATTATCTCATTAAATTGTCACAACACCCTATTGGGTGGTTTCTCATGTCCCAATTGTATAGAAGGTGCTCGAAGTTAAGAAATGCTGTTTTACCTAAAGGCAACAACGCCTCCCTAACCCCCATCCTGATGCTGATAAGGTGGGATGTTTCACTGTTAGAGATTCATTCCTTTGAGTCTTTTGGAAATGTGACTTGAAGGAGTGAACTCAGAGGATTTTAGGTGATAGCTGTTGACAAGCAGAGTCTTAAAGGGCTTCGGGACAGGCCTATAAAGACAGGAAAGAGGCCTACAGCTGCCACATGTGGCTTTTGACCACCTCAAATGTGGTCCAAATGGAAATCTAGTCTATATTGAGATGAAATAGAAAATACACAGTGAATTTTGAAGACTTGGCTTGAAAAATGTAGTAATTTTTTTTTTTTTTGAAAAATGTAGTAATTTATATTAATTTTTTATACTGGTTATGTGTTGCAATTATAATTTGGGGGCATATTAAAATTTTCACTTATTATCTCTTTATAAAATGTTACTAGAAAAATTTGAATTACCTATTTGGCTCACATTGTATTTATATAGGACAATCCTGATCTATTGGGCTGTCAGAAAAGTCATGACATATTTTTGCATAGGAAATAGAAAAAATAAGTCATGACTTTTCCAACAACCCATAGGAGAGAAAGGCCTGACACATTTTCCAGATGTGGAGCAGGGCTGCTAATTTTGGGAGAAATTGGAGGGTGGAAAGGAGGGCTTGCAGTGATCCATGCTGGGCCTTGCCTTCTACTGTCCTGTCCCTTTGTTCTCCCAGGACAATGGCCCACCTGTATGCGGACCCTGAGTGGTCACAGAATAACCTCCAGGGACCCATCAGACACACCCGGGAGCACCTGGCCAAGAGCAAGCTGGAGAGCTTCTCCCCAGAGCGCCTGGCAAGCTACCACCGGGAGCTGGAGCTCCGGGCTGGGCAGGGCCACCCCACGACCTTTGTGGACCTGTGGGCTCTTGTGCTGGAGCACATGCTGCATGGCCAGGTAGGACACCTGTGCACTGAGTGGGGTGTGTACACCCTCCAGGCTGGGCCAACTACACACCTCCTTAATGCGCAAAAGAATTTTCTAGACAGAGTGAGAGAGGTCGGGGCAGTTGTTAAAGGATGGTGGCATCACTGTGTTTTAGTACCTGCCCAACTTTGGGATGCCTCCGTTTTGAGTCAGACTTTAATTAATTGCCATGGGAGAGATGTTTCTAAATATCCCACTCTGGACCAGTCAATGCCAAAGTCAGTTAAGCAAACATAACTTGCATTAGGTTTAAGAGTTGGTGAGATTGCTTGATCAGCTTTTATTTAATTTATTCTGCTATATGAAATGTATTCTTCATCTTTAGGGTATTGTTAAGAGCATAGATTATGGAGCCAGATTCCCTGAGGTCAGATCCTGGTGTCTCTTACTAGCAAGGTGCCCTTAGGCTAAGTACTTAACCTAGCAGACTTCTCAACTGTGCAGTGGCAAGGAGAATGGTACTTAACTCCATAGCCTTGTCACAAGTGCCCAGGTGCACCTTGGCACAGAGTAAGCATTAAGGATTAGTGATTAAATTTCTTTGTTATTATCCTAAGACCATTAAGATGAATTTTATGAATGTGTGAAAAATTTTATGAATGTATTATTATTATTATTATTATTAATTTTTAAATATGCATCATAAAAGTTATTAATAAATATTTAATATGATAATCTTCAGACCTAAGAGAAAGCATAAAACATAAAGAATAAGATGAATTTTATGAATGTATGAGAAATATAATTTTTTATAGTTTGCTTCTTTAAGATAAGTTTAGTAAATCAACCTCTAAAACTTACATTAACTGATAAAATTTTTAAAATCAGTGCTTTTTTTTAGATTCTTATTTTACCATATTTAATTATCTAAACAAAGTTTCTAAAGCATTTGAAACAACTTAGACACAATAAAATAATTTTAACATGCATTTAATAAAAAGGAAACTATCAAATATATTAGGTAGAGGAGGGATTCCTTGGGTATGAGAAATTTGACTAAGAATGATTATCATGGGGCCTCCCTGGTGGTGCAAGGGGTTAAGTCTCAGCACTATGAAGCTATCAGCAGACACTGGGGCATGAGTCTGATCCCCAGGCAGGGAGCTGCCCCAAGTGGTGCAGACCTCTCCTGTCTCACCCGCTGCTCCCCTCAGCAGCGTGTTTTCAGTGGATCTGCCTGTTCTGCTCTCCACTCCGTCTCTGGTGAATCCTCTCACCCCCCCACACCTCTGGTCTGCACCCCAGCTCTTGTATGCATAAATAAATAAAATAAATCTTTAAAAAAAAAGAATGATTATCATGTAAACAAACTAAAAATCAATTTACTCTGAATTTCTTCTTTAAATTATATTCTTGTTAATGTGCACAGTGCTACTTGAAAATGGCCAATCATTATTTTTATTAGTCTTTAAATATGCATTATAAAATTATTAATAAATATTTATTATGATAACCTTCAGACCTAAGAGAGAGCATAAAACATAAAGAATAATGTGATAAATATGCATGATCTCACAAACCAGCCTAAAAAATTAAATGTTACAGAGAGTTGAAGCCCCTATGAACACTTATCCAGGCTCATTTTCCTTCCACTGCGGGAGCTGAAATCACCACCACCTTGAGTTTAGGTTTATTATCACATGCATATCTGTAATCTGATCCTTTATTATGTTAAATAAGATGTAGCACATAATTGCATAGCATATTTTATCTATTTTATTTGCCTCTATTGCATATATTTTATTTTAATTTTAAATAAATTGCATATATTTTATTTTAAAGATATATAATATTATTGCACAAATTGTTTTGTACAAGTCTCCTGTGCTCATGTATCATGGAGATTGTCTAAGCCTTGATGATAAATACCCAGTAGTAGAAGTATTAGGTCAGTGGTATGTGTATTTACCTCTTTTATAGCTACTACCTGTCTGTTCCCCAAAAGAGTTATATTAATTCAATGCCCCTTCACCAGTATATTATAGTTTCTTTTTCTCTACATGCTCTACAGACTTTTAAATTCTGGTTCATTTTGTAAGTGTGAAGTGAAATCTGGTGATTTTGCATGCCTCAGTTTTTAATGAGACCGATGATATTTTCAAGTATATTTGTGGTTGGATTGCCTACTCATATCATTTTCTTTTTTTTTTTTTTAAGATTTATTTATTTATTTATACAAGCACTGGGTACAGTCAGAAGTGCGGGAGGGTGAGAGAATTCACCAGAGCCAGAGTGGGGAACAGAACAGGCAGACTGATGAAGTACACTGCTGAGGGGAGCAGCGGGTATGGCAGGAGAGGTCTGCGTGCCATGTGGGACCCTCGCCAGCAGCCAGGGATTGAACTGGCGCTGCAGAAGCTGTGGGCAGCTTTGCAGCCCAGCGCTCAACCGCTGCGCCACCAGGGGATGTCCACATTTTCCATTTTTCTATTCAATTCATCTTTTTTGATGTTATCTTGTTGGAGTTCTTTGTGTTTTCAGGTCTAATAGATGTTGATGCATGTCAATGTATTGTGCTTTTAGGGTCTTCCTTAAGAAACATTTCCCTCCTAAGGTTATAAACTTTCTTCTTACATATTCTTATAAAAGTTTTAAAGATTTGTTTTTCACAATAAGATATTTTTTAAAGAGTTTTTTATGCATAATAAATAATGCACAAGAACTGGGGTACAGGTCAGAGGTGTGGGGGGCATGAGAGAATTCACCAGAGACAGAGTGGGGAGCAGAACAGGCAGACTGACTGAAATACACTGCTGAGGGGAGCAGCAGGGAGACAGGAGAGGTCTGCTGCACCATGTGGGTTGCTCCCTGTCCAGGATCAAACTCATGCTGCAGTGGCACAGTGCTGAGACTTAACTCCTGCACCACCAGGGAGGTCCCCACAATAATGTTTTTTTTTTTTTTAAGATTTATTTATTTATTTGTTTGTTTGTTTGTTTGTTTATTTGTTTATTTGTTTATTTATTTATACAAGCACTGGGTACAGTCAGAAGTGTGGGAGGGTGAGAGAATTCACCAGAGCCAGAGCGGGGAGCAGAGCAGGCAGACTGATGAAATACACTGCTGAGGGGAGCAGCGGGCAGGGCAGGAGAGGTCTGTTTTGCCATGTGGGACCCTCGCCGGCGACCGCGGATCCTACCGGCGCTGCAGAGGCTGCGGGCAGCTTCGCAGCCCAGCGCTCAACCGCTGCATCACCGGGGAGGCCCTCCCACAATAATGTCTTAAACCCACCCATAATTTATCTTCAGGTATCATGTGAATAGGAATCCAATTTTATTGTTTTTCCATGTGGATGGCAAATTTTCCTAAACAATTTATTGGGTCTTTTCTCTACTGACCTGCCTTGCTTTCATATACTTATGAGCTCTCCATCCCATCCTAATTAATTCTTTTTCCCTGTGCTAAGATGATTTTGGCATAACTGTCTTACCTTCACGATGTATCTTGGTATCTTGGAGGGCAAATTTGCCCTGATCTGCTGCCTTGGTTTTTCTTCAGAATTGTCTTGATTGCTTTGGGGCATTTACTCCTCTGTGTACACAATAGAACCAACTACTCCAGTTTCACGATAAGTGTTGGAGTTTTTATTGAAATGACATTGAAATTATAAAACCAATGTAATTAATTGAAATATTTTTATTTTGTTAGTATAGTCTATGTATTCTTTGGATATACTGTTTAAGTTCATGTTCAGTTTTGAGGGTGTTGTGTTTTAATAACTGGCTTTTCTGCCTCTCGGCAGTGATTAGTTGTTGTAGAGAAGGGGAAATTATTTAACAATTCACTTTATGAGGTGCTAGAAAATGTAGTTAGGTCCTAGGCTATAAAGAAGACTGTTATTTAGGTACCATCAGTAATGACTTAATGCATAGTTTTATATACAAGGTTTATAATCATTTTTAAGAGAAAGTTAATCAGTTTTGTTATTGACAAGAATAAAAATCTTGTGGTATTATTGGATAACGTTGTATTCTTAAAAATAAGCACCCCCTTGGGCCTCCCCGGTGGCGCAGCGGTTGAGCGCTGGGTTGCATAGCTGCCCGCAGCCTCTGCAGCGCCGGTTCGATCCCCGGCTGCTCCCCGGCCACCAGAGGAGGGTCCCTCATGGGGCGCAGACCTCTCCTGCCACCCGCTGCTCCCCTCAGCAGTGTGCTTCGGTCCTTCTGCCTGCTCTGCCCCCCTCTGGCTCTGGTGAATTCTCTCACCCTCCCACGCTTCTGACTGTATCCAGTGTTTATATAAATAAATAAAAATTTTTAAATAAATAAATAAATAAAGAGCACCCCTGAAGCTTTTAAAAATTTTATCCCATTATCAAAACATTGTTTTCGCTATTTTTCAAACAATATATAAATATTGTTTTTTCTTTAGTTATTATGTTTTGACTTCTAAAGATAACATACTATATGCTTTTCAAAACACTTATTCAGAAAATTTTAGTGCTGATTTCTAATTTAAGTCTTTATTATCTCTATAGTATACTGAAGTACCAAAAATCATTTTAAATGTCAGAAAATAGCACTCCATTCATAGCAAATCACACTTCATTAAGTATTATTAAAGAAATTTTAGACCCTGCAACTTTACCGAGAACAACTTTATTAGTTGATATACTTCTCTAATATTGCTTCAGTTTATGTCAAAACCCACTTGTAAAATATACCAGTTACAATTAGTGCTGCTCAAACTATCTCTTTGAGACACTTTTCTTTAATTATTTTGCTGGCCAGCACTAGCACTGCCTAGTGCCTGCTCACCATTCTTCAAGGAGAACCACAGAGTTTTCCTGAGTTAAGTTTTCCTGAGTAGCGTGCTTCACCTCTGGACTAACGGTTTTGCAAACCTCTCAGCCTCACCGCACACCAGGTCCAGCCATGTCAACACGTGTCCACACACGCCCAGCCCGCAGGCGGCCCTTGAGTGCCCAGAGTGTTGTTCTGCAGGATGGAAGATTCTCATCTGGAAACTGGGGACAGGGGTGTTTGAGATCCAGGAGCCTCCCACACTGTACCAAGGAGCTATTAAATTAAATAGGGGGTACTGTTTTAGTAGTGGGGTCACCGGCTGATCGTTTCCTAACCCTTCCCTGGGGCAGGAATTGTGCCACTGTAGTAAAAGAACTCCTTTCCCCACATCATACGTGTCAAAAGAACAGGCAAATGATTCCTAAGTAAAAAGCCCTTGAGAAGGGAAATTGTGGGTATTAACACCCTCCCTCCTGCACACATTGTCATGATCACACCTACAGGGTGGATTTGTAGATAGGACAGATCACCAGTGCCAGGAGATTCTAGCCCTATTTGGGGGGTTTCCTGTGCACTCCCTAGAACTCAAGTGGGTACCTATGAAGAAATAAGGGGAGAGTGACTTTGGCTGACACGAGTGGTCTCCTTGCATGGTGGAGGGTCCAGGGAGAAGGGACCACACCAGTGTGCTGAGACTTTGCGTGGAGGTCGGAAGAGGACTCCTCACTGGGGAGGCTGGCTAGAACCCCGGGCACACAGCTGGCTGCTCACTGGAATCACCTGGGGAAACTTTAAAAAGGCAAATGCCTCGGTGGCTTCTGCTGATTCTCAGAAGAGACCCAGTAATCTGTATATTGCAGGTCTGCAAATAAGTTATTTTGTTTAATGTTGTTTGTCATAACCTGAAGAGGAAAAAACAGTTGAAGTGGAACATGTATTGAGGGACCGGCTTTCATCGTACTTTGTTTTACTTCAAGTTAGTTTCCAAAAATATATTAAGACATGAGGATTTACTGTATTTCACACGCTCTAAGTAAATTTGATCTAAGGGCAGACATGGCGGGTTGGGAACCCTTAAGGTCTAGTCACTGAATGACATGCCTTCCAGCTCAGGAGGCTGCAAAGGGTGCGTGTGTGTGTGCACAAGCATGTGTTTGTGTATGCGCATGCGTGTGTGTGTGTGTACTTTTCAGCAGATCATCCTGAGGCCTGTGACAGCAGAACACTTCCCAAGGTGGGGCTCCAGGCAGCCACCACTGCACGCCTTGAGCATGCATCTCTGGGTTGGATAGAATGGAACTTTCTGTGCCCCCAGAACTTGGTGAGGTTCTATGGCATCTTTCCCCAAAAGGCAAGCCACAATCCTTGCCATCCAAGACAGAGCTCGGAGTTTGATTGAAGAGAAAATGAGAGAACAGGAATGAAGAGTGCATAGTGTGCATAGCAGGACAAAGGGAAGTATCCTGGGGAGGCAAGGATGTCAGGAAAACCTTTCTGAGGGGCTGAAACTTGAGCTGCAAAAAAAGACAAATCTTAAAGGGACAGCCCACCCCCACGGTAGAGCTTATGCACATTCTTTTTTTTTTAATATTTATTTATTTATGCATACAAGAACTGGGGTGTAGACTAGAGGTGTTGGGGGTGAGAGGATTCACCAGAGAATGAGGAGCAGAATAGGTAGATCTACTGAAATACACTGCTGAGGGGAGCAGTGAGCGAGACAGGAGAGGTCGGCTGCGCCATGTGGGTAGCTCCCTGGCTGGCCTGGGATGGAACTGGTGCTGCAGTGGCTGGCAGTAGCTTGATAGTGTTGTCTTTAACCCCTGTGACACCAAGGAGGCCCGCTTACCGCACATTCTACCATGTCTTTTCTGGGCAGCCACACGTGTGTGCATGCGACTGTGTATCAGTGCCCACCCCAATTCTACCCTTCAACTCACAAAGATGGGCCTGCTGGTCCCCTAGAATGCAGGCATGGGGGTGACTGTTGACACTGTATCCTTGTAAATGGCACCCCCTGGAGAAAACCTGCATAGCTGCACATTGGGATCCTGCATATGGGGCTGCTCAGATCATGGGATTTGGAGGAGCGGGGACTGAATGCACACCCACCTGTGTGCAAGCCCCATGCCAGAGCTGTGTCCTCACCCCTAGCCTGCGCCCCCTCCCCCACCCCGACTAATGGAGTTGCTGCCCCAGGGTGCTTCCAAGCTCTCTTGCATGTCCTCCCGCCCCAGGTGACGGACCAGAAGCTGTCAGAACAGAGAGCCGCGCTGGAACAGGGCCAGAACCCTCTGCCCCTCTACTTAAGCCTCAATGTCAAAGAGAACAATATGGAGACCCTCGACTTCAAGGGTACAGTCCTCAGCTCCGCCTTCCAACACACACGCACGTGCACACATTCCTCCTCTATACTCCAGGGGTCCCCAAAAATTCAAACAAGAAACTCCTTTGCAAATTGCCCAGCCTTATCGAACAGTGGTGATTCTGACAGGTTCAGGAGCTGGTGCCAGAGGCCCTGGGGGCAGGGTAGGGGGTGCTGGGATGGTGGTGGTCAGGTCAAGACAGGCAGCTGTGGGGAGATATCTTGGGACTTCTCAGAACTGTGCTCCCCCCAACTTGCTCTGTTCTCCCTCTCTTCCTGTAGAATGGGTTGAGTTCTCCCCCTATGAGGTCGGATTCCTGAAGTATGGAGCCTTTGTTCCTACTGAGCTCTTTGGCTCTGAGTTTTTCATGGGGCGGCTGATGAAGAGACTCCCGGAGTCCCGGATCTGCTTTCTGAAAGGTGAGAGGTGCTTGCTCTGCAGGCCCGGGCCAGTCCTGCGCCTGCCCTCTGACTGGATGTGACTCCCGTCCTCAGGTCTGGCAGAGCCCCTGAGCGAGGGCAGGTGGGGCTGTGGGGAAAAGCCATTGGTACCCCAGGTGGGGACCACTGGCTACTAGGCAATGGGGAGCAGGGTGCTGAGGTCTGAGACTGATTAGAGATTTGGCCTTCAGCTATTTGGAGCAACATTTTCTCGCTGAACTTGCTGGACGCCTGGTATGACCTCACCAGCTCTGGAGAAGCCTGGAAGCAGCACATCAAGGCCAAGATCAGGAACCTGGGTAGGGAAGAGAGGCACAAGGGGGGCCTGAGATGAGGCTTCCCTTGCAGATGCCCGGAGCGGGGGGCGGGTGGTCAATTGGGAGCCGGCCCAGGCATTTCCAGGTCCCTCACTGGCTGGTGTCTGATTTTCTGGATATAGAGGAGACCCCGACCTCCTTGGGGACCTCCTCGTGTCTGAAGGCCTCCTGGCTGCAGCCTGGAACAGCACTGGCTAAGGCATTTAAGGGCTTCCTGACGGGCAGGCCACTCCATCAGCACAGCCCCAACTTTCTCCGGGGCCTGCAGTTGCACCAGGACTATTGTGCTCAGAACGGCTTCTCCACCTGGGCAGGTAAGGGCCACTTCCCAGAGTCCCCAGTTAATGAGGCTGGGCTTCCGGGGGGAGCTGGATCGTGGCTGGGATGAGTAGAGACCTTGAGGGTCACAGCATCCTCTTCCGGGGTCCGGTGTGGAAAGCCTCGGCAAGGGTCGGGGAGGCATGTGCATTCAGGAATGACCCCAGAAGTTAGAGGGGGCCGTGGAGGCAAGTAGATAGGAAGGATGAGTGGCTGATCTGTGGCAGGGTGGTGACCCTGACCTTCGCTGCCCTCTCACTAGACTCTCAGATGGACTCCAGCCCCGGCCAGCTGACCCCAGAGGAGTGCCGGCTCTGCCTGGTGGATGCCTGCTACTTCATCAACACCAGCTACCCCTCCATGTTCCGGCCAGGCCGCAGAGTGGATCTCATACTCTCCTTTGACTACTCCCTGTCCGCGCCCTTTGAGGTACCTGCAGTCACCACAGGGGAACCCCAAGCCCTCTGCCCAGCCAGGCTAAACTCCAAAGGTGAACAATAGGCCACTGAGCCACTGGCCCAGACCTCCCAGGTCCCTAGGGGGTGACAGGCTCTCACCCACAGGGTCTGCCAGGGTCCTTGGCTGGGGAGGGCTTTGGAGGTGCTGGAACCCAGGTTTCCCAGGACAGATGTACATGGAAGAAACTTGCCATGTCCACCCTGAGAGGAACAGCTGAACAGAGCTGGGAGCAGACCCTGCCTGGTCCTCATTCATAGCCTATGTCCTCCCTGGGGACTCTGGGCAGTGATACAGAAGTGGGTCTCTCTCTCTCTCTCTTTTAAAGATTTATTTATTTATGCATACAAGAACTGGGGTTCAGGCCAGAGGTGTGAAGGGTGAGAGCAATCACCAGAGACAAAATGGGGAGCAGAACAGGCAGACTGGATGAAATACACTGCTGAGGGGAGCAGCGGGCGAGACAGGAGAGGTCTGCTGCGGGAGGGGGCATCAGATAGCTTCATAGTGCTAACCCCTTGCGCCATGAGGGAGGCCTAGAAGTAGGTCTCCTCCTGAGGCCCTCTAGGCTCTGGGACTTAATTAAGCCATCAATGGCAATCCAAAATGGTGGCAGCTTTTAACCCAGCAGCATTTTAGACCACTGGGATCCCTTGCTTCCTCCTGGCACTACATAGCTTCACTGGGCCTTGAACAGAACAGAACAGAACCAAACCAGGTGGTCTTCACACTGAGCAGCCACTTGGGGCTGGAGCAGTCATGGCGTTGGCTGGAGTGCTAACCTGGGTTGAAAGAGAAGTGGCTGACTCTCTTGCCCGCCCGTTTTTCCCACCAGGCTCTGCAGCAGACTGAGCAGTACTGCCGGGCCCAAGGGCTAGCGTTCCCCCCGGTGGAGCCCAGCCCTCAGGACCAACATCAGCCCAGGGAGTGCCACCTCTTCTCAGACCCCGCCTGCCCCGAGGCCCCTCTCTTGCTGCACTTCCCTCTGGTCAACTCCTCCTTCAGGGACCACTCAGACCCTGGTAAGGCAGTCTCTCCTTCCCTAACAGCCTGGCAGCCAGCCTGGTCCCTCAGAGGCTTTGCTGTTGACCTTCCCCAGCACCCCTGAGGCCAGTAGAGGGCGGGGAGTGTTAAGGTTCCTCCCACCCAGTGTTAGGACAGAGCAGCAGGCATACCCCCCCAGAGTCCATCCCCCCCCACCCCCCGCCCCCCCCTCCCCCGCCGCCCAGTTGTGATGCTCTCCTCTTTGTCATGATCCCAGGCTCCTTTGCCATCCTTCTCCTTTACCCCCCAGCTACCTGGGCTTCCCTGGTCCCCTGCCCTTGGGGTGTGTGTGGGGATCACTGGGGCAGGGCCAGCCCGCACTGTCTCTGTCACAGCCACGCCCGCCACCTGAGGATTTCTCAGGACTCTCCAGGCTGAATGCCAGGAAAGAGAGGCCCCCCAGACCTTCTCTCTTAGACTCCGCTAACACCACCTGGGGCTTATTGTCACCTCTCTCATCCTACCCCAGTCATGACTAGGCTCTTTCTCAGGGAGCCAGGCCTCTACTCCAGGGCCCCCAAAGTCTAAATCTTCATCACATTCCTTTTAATCTTCACCTCCTACCAACTGGTCAGACTTTAATCTCCTTTTGGTGGGAAAAACTAATTTCTGCCTTTTCGTTTTATTCCTGGCTTTCTAGTTCCTGCATGATTCTAAACCTTCCCGCTTTCTTCTTCTTTTTTTTTTTAATTGAAGTAACATTGGTTTACAGTGTTGTTTAGGATTTAGAGATGTAGCATCTTCCCTTTGAGGTGATGCCAGCTTTGTCCTTCACATGCTCAGCCCCCATCTTGCTGTTCTCCTTCTCAACAAACACTGGCTCTTGCAAAGCAAACGCTCTGCTGGTTTTCAGACTCTTCTTTCATTGTTTTTCTTTTTTTAAGATTTATTTTTATTTATTTATGCATATAAGAGCTGGGGTATAGGCCAGAGGTGCAGGGAGTGAGAGGATCCACCAGAGACAGAGTGGGGAACAGAACAGGCGGATCCACTGAAACACACTGCTGAGGGGAGCAGCGGGCCAGACGGGAGAGGTCTGCTGTGCCGTGTGGGTTGCTCCCCTGGCTGGGGTTCGAACTTGTGCTGCAGTGGCTGGCAATAGTTTGACAGTGCTGAGACATAACCCCTGTGCCACCAGGGAGGCTGCCTCCATCATGGGTTTAAGAATCCATTCGCTGGGCCTCCCCTGGTGGCACAGCAGTTGAGCACTGGGCTGCGAGGCTGCCTGCAGCCACTGCAGCGCCCGTTTGTTTCCAGCTGCCGGCGAGGATCCCACAAAAAAAAAAAAAAAAAAAAAGAATCCATTCGCTAAGCTCATTGACTTTGTCTTTTTGGCTGTTTCCACTTTACCCCTCAAGCGTGAGGAGTGATACCAGGGGCCTGAAGAGCTATAAGGAAATGTGGAAATCGGCAAACACTCCCTTTCTTAAAACAGTATCTGACTAGCCACATTTATATTTCTGTGAAAGGACACAGAGGGCCAGGAGAAAAGCAAGGAGCCCTTTGGGTGGGGAGCAGCCTGTCCCATGCCCAGCTATGGCAGCTGCTGGAGCCCTCTACTAATCCTTCTCCCTCTGGCCAGGTGTCCGGCGCAGCCCTGCAGAGCTGCAGGCTGGCCAGGTGGACCTCACGGCGGCCACTTCACCCTATTCCCTGTTCAACATGACCTACAAGGAGGAAGACTTTGACCGCCTGCTGTGGCTCAGTGACTACAATGTGCGGAGCAGCGGGGATGCCATCCTGCAGGCCTTGAGAGCCGCTCTGAAGCGCCGGGCCCGTGATGCCAGGCCTCCAGGGACACGGACTTGAGTTGCTTAAGCTCTTGGAACCTGAGGGCCACTCTCCTACCTGCCTGGGGTCGGGGACTCCACCTGATGGGCAGCTGAGCAGTCACAGCTTCTCTTGGCAGGCGTTCCCAGGTTCTGCCAAGCCTGGGACCTTCTCTGCCCCTGTCTCATGGCCAAAGGGGGCTTCATGTCACTCAGAGCTCTCCCTCATCCCCATAGTTGGCTTGAGAGGACCTAGAAATAAACTCCTCACCAGATGGGTGTGTAGGACAGCTCATCTGACCACACTTTAACATGTAATTATTTTCATGCCTGACCAGAAAGGATTTGGGGTACAAGCTGTTTCAGACCAGGAGCGGGGTAAGGGGGAGACCTGTCTGAGAGGTAGTTCCAAGCATTGGGAATTATAATATATCCCGAGTCTCCTCTCCCTCCCCCTGTACTGTTTTTAAATGACTTTAGTGTGATATGATCCATATATATATAATCCATATATAGAGAGGTATAAAATTCATGCATCTAAAGCATAAAATTCAATGGTTTTTACTATATAGTCACAGAGTTGTACAACTATCACCACTACCAACTTGAAAACATTTTCATTTATCCCCCAAAAAGAAAGCCTTACCTCTTAACTGTCAATTTCAACCTTTGCCACGCCCCAGCATGCTAGCCCTAGGCAGCCCCTCATCTATTTTCTGTTTCTAAAGATTTGTGCATTCTACACTTTTCTTATAAATGAAATCATACATGATCCCTTCACTTAGTAATGTTTTCAAGATTCATCCAAGTTGTAGCATTTATCAGGACTTCCTCCCTTTTTATGACTGCATAGTATTTCATTGAGAGGCTATAATGCATTTTATTTATTTATTCATCAGTTGATGGATATTTGGATTGTTTCCACTTTTTTGGCTATTATGAATAATGCTTCTATGAACATTCATTAATAGATTTTTGTGTGGACAACGTTTAATTCTCTTGCATGTATACCTAGGAATGAATTTGAGAGAGGAATCCCCCAGATTGTTTTCCAAAGAAGCTGCACCATTTTATAATCCTGTGAGCATTTATGAGGGTTCCAGTTTCTCTGCATCTTTGCCAACATTTTTTACTGTCTGTCTTTAATATTACAACTATTTTAGTGGATGCAGAGTGGTAATCTGATATGCATTTCCCCAACTACTAATGATGTTAATTATCTTTTCCTGGACTTATCGGCCTTTTGTGTATCTTCTTTTGAGAATTATCTATTCAGGTCTTATGACCATTTAAAAATTGGATTGTTTGTCTTTTATTATTGAGGTATAAGAGTTCTTTATATATTCTACATAAGTCCCTGATCTGATGTATAGTTTGCAAATTTTTTTCTTGTGAGTTGTCTTTTTACTTTCTTGGTGATGATATCCTTTGAAACATATCAGCTTTTAATTTTGAAGATACTTTCTTTTGTTGCTTGTGCTTTTGGTGTCATATTTAAGAAACTATTGCCCCATCTAAGTTCATGAAGAGTTGCACTTAAATCTAATTAGACTTCTAGTTTTAGCTCTTAGACTTAAGTATTTGATCCATTTTGAGTTACCTTTATATGGTGTGAAGCGGGCGGCTTAATTCTTTTGTGAGTAGATATCTAGTTAATCTGGCATCATTTGTTAAAAAGACTGTTCTTTCTCCCATTGAGTTATCTTGATACTTTTCTTCAAAATTAATTAAGCATAAATATAAGGGCTTATTTCTGAACTCTGATTCTACTTCATTTATCTGTCTATCCCTATGCTGATAACATACTGTTTTGATTACCATAGCTTTGTAGTTTTGAAATTAGATGTGTTAGTCCTTCTTCTTCAGGATTGTGCTAGCTATTCTGGGTCCCTTGAATTTCCATATGAACATTAGCTTGTCAATTTGTGCAAAGAAGATAGCTGTGATTTCAATGGGGGTTGACCGGAATCTGTAGATGAATTTTGTGATATTGTCATTCTAACAATTATAAGTCTTCCAGTTCATGGACATGTGATGTCTTTCATTTATTTAAGTCTTCTTTAATTTCTTTTTAAAATCTTTTGTAGCTTTAGTGTACAAGGTAACACTGATTTGCTGAAATCTATTCCTAAGCATTTTATTCTCTTCGATGCCATTGTAAATGGGAATTTTTAAATTAATTTATTTTATTTTTTAATAATAAATTTTATTTTTATATTCCCCATACAATTGCAAAACCCCCCCATTCTGACCCTAATCCCTCCCCTCCCGCCCCCACCCCCCAAAAAGTGTCTCTGGTTCATAGTTTTTTGTTGATTTTGATTTTCACTTCTTATAGTTATTCATTTTCCTGGTCCCTTATTTAAGTTTTCTAGATTCCTGCTATGAGTGAGACCATCTGGTATTTTTCTTTTTCTTTCTGGTTTATTTCGCTGAGCATGATCCCTTCCAGCGCCATCCATGTTGCTGCAAATGGCATGTGTTTATCTTTTTTGAACGCTGAGTAATATTCCATGGTGTATATGTACCACATCTTCTTGATTCAGTCATCTATTTTTGGGCATTTGGGCTGTTTCCAAAGCTTAGTTATTGTAAACAGTGCTGCTATAAACATAGGGGTGCAGGTGCTCTTTGGAATTGATGTTTCTGTGTCCTTTGGGTAAATACCTAGGAGTGGAATTGCTGGATCATATGGAAGCTCTATGTTTAGTAGGTCCAGAAATCTCCACACAGCTCTCCATAGTGGTTGAACCAGTTTGCACTCCCACCAACAGTGCAGGAGAGTTCCTTTTTCTCCACACCCTCGCCAACATTTGTTGTTTCTAGTTTTTTTTTAATATGTGCCATTCTCACTGGTGTAAGATGGTATCTCATGGTAGTTTTGATTTGCATTTCCCTGATGACAAGTGATGTTGAACATTTTTTCATATGCCTGTTGGCCATTTGCATTTCCTCTTCAGAGAAGTTTCTTTTTAGCTCTTCTGCCCATTTTTTGACTGGATTATTTTCTTTGCTGTTGTTGAGTCTCATCAGCTCTTTGCAGATTTCTGTGATCAGTCCTTTATCATTAGTGTTGGGTGCAAAAATGTTCTCCCAGTTGGTGGGGTTTCTCTTTGTTTTTGTTATTGTCTCTTTTGCTGTGCAAAAGCTCTTTAATTTGATGTAGTCCCAGCTGTTTATCTTTGCCTTCACTCTCACTGCTTTGGGTGATGTGTCTGTAAAGATGTCTTTGATGTGAATATCACGTAGTGTTTCACCTATATTTCCTTCTATGTATTTTATGGTTTCAGGTCTTATGTCTAGTTCTTTAATCCATAAATGGGAATTTTTTAAATTTTATTTTTGGATTATAATTGCTATTGTAGAGAAATACAATTGATTTTTATGTATTGATTTTGCATCCTGTAACTTGTTGAACTTTTTCATTAACTGTAATTGTTTTCTTTCTTTCCTTCTCTCTCTCTCCCTCCTTTTCTGATTCATTAGAATTTTCTACATGCAAGATCATGTCATCTGCAAATACAGATGGTTTTACTTCTTCCTTTGTGATCTGAATGCTTTTATTCCTTTTTGTTTTACCTTGATTCTAGAATGTCCAGTGTAATTGTGACTAGAAGTGGCAAAAGCATGATGTGCCCAAGTGGAAAGCATTCATTCTTTCACCAGTAAATATGACATTAGCTGTGATTTTTCTTAGTTGTTCTTTAGCAGGTTGAGGAAGTCCCCTTCTATTCCTAGTTTGCTGAGTGTTTTGTTATGAAAGATATAGAATGTTGTCAAATGCTTTAGCTGTGTTTATTGAAGTAATCGAGTCACCTTTGTCCTTTATTCTATTAATGCCATTTATTCCAGTACAGTCATGTGCCATATAATAATGTTTCAATCAAAGACAGATCCCATAGAGGAGCATGGTTATTTTTGCATAGTCATGATGTAGTTGTTATGATGTAGCATCAATCTCTCAAACCAGCAGCAATCCCATAATCTCATGCTTTTCTTGAGAGCATCATTTTTCTTTCTGCTGGATTTAGTTTTATGCTGTTTTTCATATTCCCTAAGAGTAGAAACTCCACTGCTAATGTTTCCAGTAAGGATCTATATCTGGTGATTGACCTGCAAACAAAATTAAAAGGGATTAAACACTAGGAAAGTGGAGAATTGGTGGTGGTTATTGCTTGCCAGCCAAGTATGTCCCGTTCCATCTGAGCTACAATCTGGAAGAATAAAGTGACAGAAGCTGTTAAAGAAGCTTCATAGAGAGCAATGAGACAAAAATTCTAGAGGGATCTGTATCAGATATTGTAACTAGAAGACTAGAGTTCAGCTCACCTGTCACCATATAAGTGGAGACAGGAATTGAATCTGTAAGTTGCACTTTAATCAGACAGCCAGCAATCTAGCACATGGGGAGTTAACCCCCTTAAGAAACTGCCTTAACATTTCATTTCCAGCTGGCTTCTTATAGTGAGTTGAACAAAGACAGTTCAGCAGTGAGCAGGCCCTCACTGCTGCCAGGAGCCCATGATGTCCAGCCCCCGGAGCGCCTTATCACCCTCCGGGACCCCTGGCCTCACACTTGTCCCACTATGCTGAGGCTGGTCTTCAGATAACACTGGCTCCATCCACTCCTCCAGGCATGTCCTTGGGCTGGACAGTTAGTTCAGAGCAGACAGGCCATAACCAACATGTGTGTGCAGATCTCCTCCTATAGCATACTTAGTGTCTTACCTGCTCTCCTCCCATCCCCCCAGGCCCTGTCATTCTGGGGAAACTTAATGATCTGGGTTGAAGTCCAGACATAAAAGTACATCCCTCTCAGCATCAACCAACACAAAAAGTTTGTGATGTTGAAAGAAAATTCGGTGTCCCTCTACAATGTTGAGTTTTCTGTAGCCGTGTATCAGATGACTGCATCACTATGCAACCTTAATGGAGCGAGACAAATGGGCCATTCGTCATCCCGTCTGGGCATGCATGAAAACAAATGAAACCACCAAATGACAGCACTTTGGCCTCTCTTGTTTAGCGTGAGAGACTGCCACTTCCTTAGCCCTGGGCTACTCCCCCACCTTAGGTAAGGATTATTAAGATTTCCAGTGCTCTAATGTCCTCACTTCCTGACAGCACCCAATCCAGAGCAACGCTTCATTTCCTTGAACATTCTGTGAATGACCTCACATCTGTTCAAATCCCAAGCCCCTCCTACCACCCACTTACTGAGACACTCCCTGATTCCCCAGGTTTGTGGTCTCCTTGTTGCAACAGGTACCAATAAATCCAAATGTATTGAACTACAGTGATGTTCCTGGTAGTCTTTGGCTGGTGGGCAGCAATAGGGTTGAACAAGATGAGTAAACTCAGAAGTGGTAAAGCCAGGACTAATGTTGAAGTCTTTAAAAATCAATGGGCACTTTGCATGCCCTGCATCTTTGGGCACTTAATTTGTCACATGCCCTATTAGATCATGAAGAATTGAGCTAAAGAGAGGTCCAGCCATTGCCCTGGGCTAGTGCGAGGTGATTTCTGGGTCCCTGGATTGTCTTGCCTGACAGCAGCATCTTCGTGTGATGGGTGGCTTCACAGCTGGACAGCCTAACAGTGTGATTTGTGATAGGGTCTGAGCAAGTTCTGACTTCTAGACAACTGGGATTAAGGGGATAAGCCTGACCTCCCAGAGGAGCTAGAGACCAAACGGCAGCCACACAGGCAGTGTGTGATCATATTTCACTAAAAACTCTGGACACCAAAGGTGCAAGTGAACCCCCGTCCCACTGACAGTCAGTGCTCTGCGGGCATCCTCACACATTGTGGGCAGAGACAGGCAACGAGTCAGTGACTCCACAGGGAGCTGACAGCTGAAAACTCTGCATTTAGAGCCCTCCTGGACTCTGCCCTGCACACCTCTTCCTTTGGCTAAATTCAGTTTGTATCCTTTCACTATTAAAAAACCCCTACAATGCCTGAGGGTGGAGAAAAAAGGAGCTCTCCCACACTGTTGGCGGGATATAGAGTGGCCCAGGCCCTGTGGAAAACAGTATGGAAATTTCTCAAAATATTAAAAATAGATCTGCCATACGATCCAGCAATTCCACTCCTCAGCAGCTATCTGAAGAATGTAAAAACACTAACTGGAAGGGATATATGTTCTCCTGTGTTCACTGCAGCACGATTTACAATAGCCAAGTTATGGAAACAGCAAAAGTGCCCAACCACAAGAGTGGATTATAAAGATGTGACACACACACACACACAATGGAATATTCAGCTATTAAAAAATTAAGGCTCGCTATTTGCAACCGCATGGATAGAACTGAGGGGGATTATGCTAAGCAAAATAAGGAGAAAGGAAAATACTGGTTGATTTTTTTTTTTAAAGATTTATTTACTTATTTACACAAGCACTGGGTATAGTCAGAAGCGCGGGAGGGTGAGAGAATTCACCAGAGCCAGAGCGGGGAACAGTACAGGCAGACTGACGAAATACACTGATGAGGGGAGCAGCGGGCGAGTCAGGAGAGGTCTGTCGCGCCATGTGGAACCCTCGTCGTCGGCCGGGGATCAGACAGTTGCTGCAGAGGCTGTAGGCAGCTTTGCAGGCCAGTGCTCAACCACTGCACCACCAGGGGAAGCCCAATACTGGATGATTTTACTTACAGGTGGATTATAAAGAAACAAAATAAAGGACCAGGTAAAACTAAAGCAAACAAACGTTTGAAATCTGATCGCATAATTGATGCTACCAGAGGGGAGGATGAGGCAGGGTGGGGAACGAAGTGGGGAGGGCCACCAGATGGACTGTGGTGGGGGATTGTGGCTACTTTGGTGGAGGTTGTGATATGATAACATACATTGAAGAGCTGTGGACCTATAGCCCTAAGTCATGCACAGTGTCATAAACCAATGGTAGCACAATAAAAAATGATAAAATTATTTTTTAAGAAAGAAACTGTAATAAATAGAGTGCTATCTTGAGTCCTGTGGGTCATCCTAGCAAATTATGCAACTGGGGGTAATCTCTAGAGACTTGCAAATTTGTAGCCTGCTGATCTGAAGTAAAGATGGTCCTGGGGACCCTGGGACTTGCCCTGGTGTCTGAAATGAGGGCAGCCTTGTGGAGACTGTCCCCTTAGACTGCAAGATTTGCTCGGCTACCTTGCAAGTGGGCTCAGAATTTGGGGGCAGACTTGGCAGAACCTTGCAGTTTGGTTGAATCAGGCACCTGTGCTCTCATGAGTGAGAAGGTACACAAGTTGAAAACAAAAGACTTCCTGGTGGCGCAAGGGGTTAAGCGTTAGCACTATGAAGCTATCTGCAGCCACAACAGCACGAGTTCCATTCCAGGCCAGGGAGCCGACCCACGTGGTGTAGCAGACCTCTCGCTCACTGCTCCCCTCAGCTGTGTATTTCAGTAGATCTGCCTGTTCTGCTCCCCACTCTGTCTCTGGTGAATCCTCTCACCTCTCCCCCACACACCTCTGGTCTGTACCCCAGTTGTTCTTGTATACACAAATAAATAAATCTTAAAAAAAAAAGACTTGTCCCATTTGGGGACCTTTCAATAAAGCTCGAGAGGGACAAGGTGAGTTCCATATAGCCATAGAGGGGGTTGCACTGAGGTTCAAGGTCACATGTGGGAAGAGAGTGTGCCTGTATGTGTGTTTGTCTTTCCCACCCCACCCTTGACTAGCTGTACCCCAGGTCTCCTGACTACCCAGGCCAACTGATCAGCCCCACCGGATCTAGGTGAGGACCGTGACTCCAGCAGCTGTCACACCCCACCCACAGGCTCCCACGGGAATTGCCCAAGACTCTTCCTGAAACTTGTGGGCCCTTCCCCAACAAGTAACAGGAGGCCCACAGGCTGTCTTGTTTGTCACCATTTGCAGGTCCTGGGATGGCACTCTGCCAGGTAGGTAGTGGGTGAAATTAGAGACACTCCTTTTTCCTAACCAACAATGCAAGAAGGTTTTAGAGAGTTTATACATTTTATTTAACAATGCATAGAGCAAATGAGCATATTATAAAAATAACTGCTTAATAAAATTCAACTCAAATTCAGGATTTATGAAAAACTCAATAAATTTGAAATAAAAAGGTTTTTTTTTTTCTTTTTTTTTTTCTTTTTTTTTTTTTAATTTTTCCTAGAGGCATGTTTTATTTATTTATTTGTTTGTTTGTTTTGTTTATACAGGCACTGGGTACAGTCAGAAGCACGGGAGGGTGAGAGAATTCACCAGAGCCAGAGTGGGGAGCAGAACAGGCAGAAGGACCGAAGTACACTGCTGAGGGGAGCAGCGGGCGGCAGGAGAGGTCTGCGCACCATGTGGGACCCTCCTCCGGTGGTCGGGGAGCAGCTGGGTATCGAACCGGCACTGCAGAGGCTGCGGGCAGCTTCGCAACCCAGCGCTCAACCGCTGCGCCACCGGGGAGGCCCGAAATAAAAAGGTTTTTATACAACCTGATATAAGATATCTGTGATGGTTAATTCCTCTTGGCTGGGCCAGAGTACCCAAATATTTGGTTGGACTTTTCTGGATGTTTCTGTGAAGGTATGTTTTGTAGGAGATTAACCTTCAATTAATGGACTTTGAGTAAAGCAAATTACCCTCCTGAAAGTGAGTGAGCCTCATCCAATCCGTTGAAGGCCTCAGTAGAACAAAGACTGGCCTCCTCCAAACAAGGAGCTCTGCCAGCAGACTGCCTATAGGTTTACATTGCAGCTCTCCCCTGGGTCTCTAGCCCTGAAGATTTTGATATTGTCTCCACAATTTTGAGATTGTCTCCACAATCTTGTAGGCCAATTTCTTAAAGTAAATCTCTCTCTCTCTCTCTCCTTCAATAGATGATAGATAGGGAGTTAGATATGTAGGTAGATCTTGTAGATCCTGTTTCTCTGGAGAACCCTGATAGAGTACCCAGTAGAAGAAGTAACTTGTCTAAGGTCTCAGAGCCAGTGAGCGGTGGAGCCAGGGTCTGAACCCAGGTCACTTGCAAAACCCACATGCTGGGCCGCCCCATGTGCTGCTGTGGCCCATCTCTAGAGGCAGAAAAAGCCCCTCATGATCTTTGTTTCCAATGCAGATCTGTGGTGGACACTGGATTGGCAATGTGTCATAAGCCAGGAGGCCCTAAGGAATGTCTCAGTCTCTTATAGGATCTAGAGCAACCAAATCCGTGGTGTGATTTGGGCCTGAGCTGCCCAGGGTAGAGGGACCAAGGGAATACCAGGGCTGTGGGACTTTCAAGGCAAAAGCGGGCAAACTGGTTTTGAGCAGTAGCATGCTAACCTGGTCCTGTGTAGGAGGTAAAAAAAAAAACAAAAACAACAACAACACAACAACCTCCAGGGCTCTTCACCTCTGGGTATATTGACCCACACGTTCATCCAACATGACCCAATCAATGTCTTGAGCTTTTTAATCAGAAAAACATGTTCCCCTGTGGAAAGAACCGGACAGAGCAGGAGTAGATGTCCCTTCCTTGTGGAGATGTAGAAAGAGGAGCTAGAAGCATTTGCCTCCCAGCACAAAGCCCCAGGAAGAAGTGCTAGCTGCTCTCCAACACCAGCTCCGCGGGAGCGGTCTGGTCAGGTGGGAATATCCTCAGTGGTCATGAGGAACGACACACCTCTGGTTGGAAAAGGCAACAGACATGGGAATTGCGGAAAAGGGCTGGGGTTCAAATCCCGTGTACCCTGAGATGACTACTGAACGTCCTTCACTCACCTCTAAGTGAAGACAACAATAACCACGTCACAGCATTGCTGTAAGGATGACACAGAATACTGTATGTGAAGAAGTTGGCATATCTGACACAAGGTAGATTACTTAATAAATCATGGTAATTTAAAAATTTTTTATGATTATTTTAGTGAGGTACCTGTATCCTGATTGTGAGATGGAGCTGGAGAATTTTTATTTGCATAAATGAGCATTGGTTCACATACAAATTAGTCTGAGATTGTGACATATGCTACGCTGCCTGCTTTGAAAAAGTCAGCAATAATTAACTGAGCCATGATTGCAGTTCAAGAAGTAACCACCAGGGGGCTGAGTTGTCAAGGGACTGTTGTCAGGAGGGCGGACGGGATATGGAGGCCTGGCCTGCAGCTAGAGGACAGGGCATTCTCAAGCCTCTATAAACCTCCTGCAAAATATGCTTATAAATCCATGTAGCAACCTTAACTATTGATTGGTAACCAGCTTTTCCATGTATGTTCAAAGAAGGACATAATTCAGAGCCAAATTCAAAGACATAAAGGCCTAGCTAAAGCCTCTCACTGAACGGCCATCCTGTGCACGACTAGGAAGTCTAGCAGCAGTAAAATGGACAGATAAATCTTGGTGTATTCAGTATTCATGCAGGGGGACACTGTGCAACACTGGAAACGAACACTGTGTCTCCCCACAACAAGATGGACAGATTTTACAAGCAAACTATAAGACGCTGAAACTAGAGACTCAGGCCCCGGGGCTCCAGCATCCTGCCCTGGAAGCTGCCTGTGGGCAATGCAAGTGGCAGTGGGTGCTGGATGGTGGGCATTATACCCCCCCCACCAGTGGCCCCACTGGGGCTCAGGCTGTAGGCAGAAGCCAGCAGTGATGGCTGGTGGCTGTGGGTCTCCTACCAAACAGCCTCAGGGCGTGCAGCCTCTAGTTCAGGACTGCAGGAAGGAGCATGGGGCCCACTGCTGGCTCCAGCGCTGAGGCTCCTGCAGCTGTGGATAGTAGAGGGGCCCGTGGATTTGGTGCCTGGAGCGTGGAATGGACTGATCAGGTGTGAGCTATGAGCTGATTGGTAAGTGGTCCAGGGAGCCATGGGATTGAAAACCGGTTTGTAGGGGGGGGAGGGCAGAGCCTGAAAGCGATGTAAGGCAGGGCAGGCGCCAACTTGGGACTCTCGTATGCTCAACCTTTTGGAAGGACCCTGTTCCTACCTTCCAAGGAAAGAAAGGCTTCTGTTCGGGGCCTCTGAAGAGAGAAGCCAGCAAGCTTCGTAGAGGCTGGGGGCCTGTAGGGTAGAGAAAATATCAGGCTTTTCTGCCCTTCTGCCATCAGGATAGATGATGGATCCTTGTCCTGAATGCATGCCTGATGGCGGACACCTGGAATAGGGTGTGGGCATAGGTAGATGGGATTCAGCTGAGCTAAGACTGTGCTTTTAAGGGCGGCGTCACTGGGACAGCAGCAGTGCAGCAGAACGAACGCTAGAGAGCCTAGATAGAGTGAAGACAGCCAGCACCCCTGCCTGCCATATACCCACTGAACCCCAAATAGAAAACCTGCACTGTGGTCCAGTCCTGCCCCCTACAGGGCCCCACACCTCTGACCCCATCCGAAAGGACCACCAAAGGCATGCACGTCTGGTGTCTCAAAGAGCTTGGCTGTGGTGTGGGCCAACAGTTCAACAAGGGCAGTTAACACGGTGTTTCTGACATTGCTGCCTCCCAGGGACAGGCAGTGACCATCACTACTGGCCCGTGCTACCAGGCGCTCTGTGTCCAGGCCGCCTCCAAGAGCTACTAACTGCTCCTGACAGTCCGGCACCATCTCCCAGTGCTGCTGCCTCCACTGCTATCAGTCCAGCATCGGTGCTGTCTGTTCTGACCTTCAGACTGTTGCGGGGCTGCTGCAGCATCATTTCAGGTGCCCACCTGTGAACACCTCTTGTTGGAGCCCAGCCCGCTGCTTGCGTCTGTGCCATGCACTCCAGGACCTCATGGGCGGGACAGCACCGTCTTGGATGAGCAATGTTTTGTTTGGGACGTCTGGACACTGTGGGCGCTATCTGGGGTGAGACAGTGGGCCATTCGTGGCCTTGAGAACTCTTTGCGTCCCCTATTTGTTACATAAACCCCATTGTTGGTGTTCCCTGAGCCTGAGTGGTCTTGCAATTGTGTGTGCAGGTGAGAACCTGCAGACAGTGATGTGTCCCCTACCTGGCCACTCTCCTTAGGACCCTGCAGCCACCCCTGTGACGCTGTTTCAAAAGCAGGCATGAAAGAATAGCACTGAACAGCTGCATTCACTTTATATTGATAAAGTTCCAAAGCTGATCAAATGAACTGTGGCACAAGAAATCAGGATAAGTTTACTTTTGGGGGTCAGGACGGTAAGATCTGGAAGGTGTAGAAGCAGGATTTCCAGGAGGCTGGTAAGGTACTGTCTCTTAATCTGGGCCTTGGTTCTGAAGTCGTTTTAGAGATGTAGGGTTCGGAGTGCGGGGTCCTTCAGTTCGCTCTGGGAAAGGTTTCCCCACAGCGCCCCGTCAACGGTGCCAGTGAGCTTCGCAGCCAGGTTTCTCCAGGCCACAGAGACGTTCGTTTTCCAAAAGGACAGGTTTATTATGAAAGGGAGAGAAGAATGAAGGGCACCTGCGTAGACACAAGCGGGCAGGAAGGGCTGCCCCAAAAGGGACAGGTTAGCTAAAAGGGAGGCCTGCATGGCCACAGGCGGGCAGCCTGAGGAGAAGAGCTGTCTGCTTGGCAGGTCAGCGAAGGAAGCACCGGCGTGGTCACAGGCGGGCAGGAGGCTGCTGGCCTGCGCCAAGGCAGAAACTGCACTAATACAGTCTTTTCTTTGGAGGGGCTCATTCCTTTGTGGGATGGTTAACTGCTGTTTCATTTATTATTTCTAGGATCGGTGCCTAGGCATTTTTTCCCTATTGGCTTTGACTAGGTCAGTTGGGAAAGACTGGTGATTCTTTTACAATGGCCCTCGATCTCCATATCCCCACCTCAGATTCTTCACTTTTCCATATAGCTTGTTTAAGGACTATGTTAATTATTCTTACCCACATCTCCAGCTCCTGGCCTTGGGGGAGCCAGCTTCTGGTCCTGTGATGCCTCCTTTTCAACTTTTCTGTTGGTATCCTCCGTCAGGACTGTGAGTTCAACAGGGAAAATTCATCAAACTGCACACTTAGATTCATGCACCTTTCCATATGGATCTAGTTAGGTCTCAGTTAAAAGTTTGTTTTTTTAAAACTTGGGGGTATCAGCCTCTGCACAGTGGGCTGTAGCAGCCTTCCATTTACACCCATGAGCAACGTTTCTCAGGGTTCTTCTTTGTTAACAACCCCTGGCCAGCAGCCTCGGGCGAGGGTGTGTCCTGCACTGGCCTGTCCTGATTTGTGATCTCCGGGACACTGGGGACTGACCCAGAGGGCAGACACGAGGAATTAGGCAAACTGATCAGTCCTTCCCTGGGATCAAGGTGCCTGCTGAAAAAACTTCCCCTTTGAGGTGGGGGTTATTAAGGGGGGCCGCCAGTAGTAGAGCGGAACTGTCTCCCTTTGGAGGAAATGAGATCAACAGGCAGAGAAGCAGAGCACGGGATGGCCAGGACAGAGAGAGAACCCTAGATGCTCTGAGTCCGGGCTCTGTCCTTCCTCAACTCTACAGAATCTTCATTTCTCAATCTCATGAGCTCATCTGGCATCTTTCCCAGCAAGATGAGGCAACCAATTGCTCTGTGTGCTCAGTTTGCTCCTGATACCTACAATCGAAAGAGGCCTGACTAACGCATTGAGCAACTGGGCGGAGGCAGGACCACATGAGGCAGGAAGAGGAGGCGAGGCTCGCTGTCTGCTGGGGAAAGTGTCAGCATCCAGGGCATCTCATCTGGGAAGGGCCAGGAAGTATTCACAACCTGACAGTGGTGTTTTACATAATCTTTGTCCACGCCAGGGGTGTTGATTAGCCCCCAAGGTAACAACATGTAATCTCTCTTAATTTGAGATTATATATTTTTAAATTGTCTAATGGCTTTGAACCTCCAACCAGTCTGCCTGAAAATATTTCTTTACTTTTGGATTTCTTCTATCAAAAGAAATGATTTCTAATCATAACCCCCCCCACCCCCCAGGCTAACTTAATCCAAAGGGATGGGACTTGGCCATTAACATCCTGGGGAGACAAAACTTCCGTCACAGTTTTCAGCTGCTTTGTGGCAAATTTTGCTCTCAGGCCACTTGGTGTCACTGTGGAAGCTCCTACATCACAGCATCATGCGCTGCCCCTGCTCTTGTCCTGCAGCCTTGATGATGATGAACTGCTGAGCTCCTGCTACTGGCGGGAGGGGTGGTTACCTTCTTTGGCCCCCTAGATGGCCTGAATAAGCCAGCCCTGGGCTTCACCAGTGTCTGCTGGTTTGCCTCTGCTCCCTGTGGGGAAGGCAGCTGCCCCAGCTCCACACCCAGGAGCAGGTGGTTTTGGCTTGGCCTGCCACTCTCCGAGATCAGACCCATTCTGGGCTCCTCAGTTCACGATGCTTGCACCAGTCCATTGTGCTTTCCCCCAGGCCTGGTGCCAAGGTGGTGTTAGGGGGAAAAGGATGTCCCAAAGCTAATTCCATACAGGCTTTGTGGACTCCACCCCCACCCCAGGCCAAAGCCAAAGACACTGGGAACTCCAAATCCCATCACCACCAAAGGGAAGGTGGCTGGGACCTGAGGGTGGGGTTAAGCAGCCAGGTTGGTATAAAGCCAGACACGTGGGCTTTCGGGGTCCCCCATTTTGGCTCTCCGCCAGCTCGCAGCGTCTGGCCAGTTCTGAGAGTGACTTTGGGTTTCCAGGTCGTCGGATCGGGTAGGACGCATTAAAGACTTTATTTCCCTATTTTCTCCCTGAGTTGTACATTTTCCTTATTTCCTTTTCTCTTGTAAATAAACCTTTTATTAACCTTTTGTGTGTGCCTCTAGTGGAGTATTCATAAGTCCCTTTAAAGCGCGCGGGTGAGGACCCACAGCCAGGAACCCGTTCAATATCGGGGCTGCTCTATAACAGCGGCAGGGTCCAAAAGTGTTCTGCACAGCAGCTCCGGCCACACCCTGGTCCTGAGCTATCTCCTTGCCCTAGTCTGCGTTCTGGCCCCTGGAATGAGGAGACATTTAATTCAGGCCAAGCCCTATCTTATTTCCTGCTCCATGATGAAGAAACTCTAAACGTGTCAGACGGGGCATGGATATGGGGCAGAGGGGAGAATTGAGGCTAAGTGCCACCACCCTTAAAGCTGGTTCTTAAAGGAAAGTTAGGAAGATGCCCTACCTCTCCTTCACATACAGACACAACCTACCTTTTTTGTTAAAAAAAAAATTGTTATATTGAGATGATTTAGGAGTTGCAAAAGATCTGTAATCTTTGTAAGAACCTGTTCTGGTAGAGAGCTTGGTTATCGGAGCTACACTTTCTGTATTAAGTGGCTTTTTAAAAAAGATTTATTTATTTATGCATACAAGAACTGGGGTACAGGCCAGAACTGGGGAGTGAGAGGATTCACCAGAGACAGAGTGGGGAACAGAACAGGCAGATCCACTGAAATACACTGCTGAGGGGAGCAGTGGGCGAGTCAGGAGAGGTCTGCTGTACCATGTGGGTCACCCCCCTGGCTGGGCTGGGATGAAACTTGTGCTGCAGAGGCTGTGTGCGGGTAGCTTCATAGTGCTGTGTCTTAACCCCTTGCACCACCAGGGAGGTCTCTACACTTTCTGTATTGAGTGGACTAAGTAGAAAAGGGACTCATGTTGATGGCAGCCTACTCTGTCAGGTGGTAATTCTCACAAGTTTGGCATCACCATTATGATCCTGTTTTACAAAGGAAGAAAATGAGACTCAGAAAGGTTGGGGAACTTGCCGATAGAATGGTCTGGAGCTGTGGCAACCCCTTCCTGCCCCAAGAGCTCGCAACAGCTCCTTGAAGAGCTCGCGTCACACAGTTGGGAATCAAGGACTGCTGGAGAAGCTCCGAGCCTTTTGTGTCTCCCCACGTCACCTGGTACTTTCTTCTGTGGACTGTGAGGAGATATTCCATTGATTATTGCCTCCCTGTATCCTGGGCTGAAGATAAATCAGCTCCTCTTGACAAAGCCCATCTCCCCTCCCCTTGAACAAAATGAAGAAGTGGCCTTTTGTTGCCTGAAACCTAAGCCCCTCAGCAGGAGGAGCCTGTCCACATTCAACAACTGAGGCAGCTACTGTGTCTTAGGGCCTGCCAGGTGCTGGCTCTGCTCCAGGCCCTTTGCCAATGTAACCAGCTCCTGGTGGACTAAGGATGAAATAAAATGATTTTCCCCAATAACTATCCCCAACTCTACTCTGTCAAATCCCTCTTCCAGATATAGATTTTTGAGAAAAGACAGTCCTCCCGAAGTGAAAGCATAGTCATTTTTTCCTTTAACCAACATACATTGTTACATATTATTTTTATATTTGTGGGCTTATTTTTCTACCCCCTCACCCCCCCAAAAAAACCCCTGAAGGTCTGCAGGTGGATGGGGAATGCTCACTAAATCCTCATTTTCCAAAACCTAGGCACACATTGTTACCCTCTGCTATTTCCTTAAATGTGCCACCATCCAATTCCAGAAATCTTCATTTGTACACCAAGGGGACAATTATTATGGGATGACTTGATATCATCAGTCTGTCTCCCATCTCTATATAGTATTTGCCTTCTATTTCCCAGTAAGGGTTAGCAAAACTTACTTCCTTAAAGAACCAGGCCCCCTGAAAACTGAAGATGCCTTTTTTTTTTAAAATCTGTACAACTTCCCACAATCCAAATAATTTAATCTGACAAACATCCTGCCATTTTAACCATAAAATAGAAAATACCTTTCTTTACCAATGCTTTCTACAATAAAAAATAAAAAGTGATCAGTCTTTTACCCAGTTTTCAGTGTACATAACGTGCTGGAATATTCAATGAGAAGTAAAGCCAGTGACAGCAAACTTCATGTGGTAAACTTTTAGAGAATTATATCTTGGTGTTAAATAACCTGACAAAAGTTAGGTTTGTTAATTTTTGGATTAAGAAGTAGTAGCCATAAAGGTGAAGCTATTGAAAGAAGCCAGAATTTGCCACCCCAAAATATGGCCTACTATGGTGTATTGATTATTTTGAGTTAAAGACACTTGAAAAATAGCAGATGCAAGAAGGATGATCTGATGTTTATTCTTCCTGAAAACTTTTTTTTTTAGATTTATTTTATTTATGCTTACAAGAACTGGGGTACAGGCAGAGGTGTGGGAGGTGAGAGGTTTCATCAGAGACAGAGTGGGGAGCAGAACAGGCAGATTGACCAAAGTATGCTGCTGAGGGGAGCAGCGGGCGAGTCAGGAGAGGTCTGCTGTGCCATGTGGTTTACTCCCTGGCTGGGGATCAAACTCGTGCTGCAGAGGCTGCGGACAGCTTCACAGTGCTGTGCTTAACCCCCTGCGCCACCAGGAGGCTCCTCTTCCTGAAAACTCTTAAAGAGAAAATTCCCATATGGAAGAAGCCCTTGCTGTACCACGAGCAAAGAAACTTCTGTACAAACAGCTCCTTTATTTCTTTAGCATTAGTATTTTTATCGTTTATGTTTGTATCTTTCCACCCCTCTGTGCCTTTGACTCTTGTCTCCCGCCCCCTCCCTCTTACCCTGAGAAACTTCACTTCATTTATGACTGTCCCCTCGTTTTTATGGTATTTTGCTTTGTTGAATCCTCTGCCACATAAATGTCTAATATTTGTCTTTGTTATTCTGATACTGAAGGCAGGCCTCAGTGTCCCTCAGGCAATAAAAGGAAACAGTTTGAGGAGAAGGAAAGTAGTTTAATTTGTGATAAACTGAGGTGGGCAGCAGACTCTTGCTGAAAGACACAGACCTGCTCTTTGGCAGAGTGCAGGGGTATTTATACAAAGGAGCAAAACAAAGGGGATATAGGAAGGGTCTGCGTGTCCTTTTGATGGAGGGCCTGTGGAGATTTCCAGTGAGCACAGCTTGCTTTGTTAACACCTGCTGTTTAACTTCCTAATTATCTTCTTAGGGATATGTCCTTCCTTTTCCTTAGAATACAAGAAGACAAACTTGTTAAACAAACCAACTTGCTAGGGGTGCTAATCTGGTGGGGCAGGAAGAGAGATCTGTCACTGCATCAGTTCTGCAGCCCTTGTTTAATGCACCCTTATTTTCCTAGTTACTTTGCCATGATAAATTGCTCAGGCTCAAAGCCCTTTGTTTTGTCACATTTTCACAATTTACTACATTTTAAACTTTTTTTTAAAGATTTATTTATTTATTTACTTATTTATTTATACAAGCACTGGGTACAGTCAGAAGCACGGGAGGGTGAGAGAATTCACCAGAGCCAGAGCGGGGAGCAGAGCAGGCAGAAGGACCGAAGTACACTGCTGAGGGGAGCAGCGGGCGGCAGGAGAGGTCTGCGTGCCATGTGGGACCCTCCTCCGGTGGCCGGGGAGCAGCTGGGGATCGAACCGGCACTGCAGAGGCCGCGGGCAGCTTCGCAACCCAGCTCTCAACTGCTGCACCACCGGGGAGGCCCCATTTTAAACCTCTTAATACTTACAGATATATTCCTGCTCTAAGCTGTTCAGACACCGATGGAATAAAACAACCTTCCCTCATCCACACTTATTCCCAATTCCCAATCCTATTATTAAGTTTTTTTCATAAATGTTTTCTACCTAAAATTTCATCAGCATTAGTATACTTCTCATTAAAACATTTAGCCAAATGAAGTCAAAACTTTCTCAAGGTTATAAAACATCACACACATCAAGGCCACACATCAGGCACAATATCCAGCCTTCATTGTAAGCCTCTCAGCTCTTCTCTCCCTTCTCACCATTTTTTTTAAAGATTTATTTATTTATGCATACAAGAGCTGGGGTACAGACCAGATGTGTGGGAGGGTGAGAGGATTCACCAGAGACAGAGTGGGGAGCAGAACAGGCAGACTGACTGAAATACACTGCTGAGGGGAGCAGCGGGCAAGACAGGAGAGGTCTGCTGCACCATGTGGGTTGCTCCCTGGCCGGCCGGGGACCGAACTCATGCTGCAGAGGCTGCGGATTGCTTCATAGTGCAGTGCTTAACCCCTTGCACCACCAGGAAGGCCCCCTTCTCACCATTAATTACTATCGTTATCCCTGCAAGTGGTCTTTGTCTGGCCTTACCCTCCTCCCTTTCCATCCTTCCTTTTGGTCAGCATTTATCAAGCTCCTGACAGTGTGTTGGGCGCTCTGCTCAAACACCCCTTTCCTTGGTGAGCGAGAAGGCCGCATGAGCAGAAAGGAGCATGGCAGGATGAGCGCTGTCATGGATAGGGGACTCTTTATAAATATTTGATTGTGCCTATATTTAAGTTCAGAACACCTGCCCTCCGGCACAATGCTGATTCAACTCCTCCTGAGCCAGCATCACAAGCATCCTGTGGAGTCAGCCCTGGAGTGAGCGCCATGCTGCGTCAAGGGCCTGGCCCAGGTCTGGGGTCTTTGGGGCAGGGCTGGAGGCCAGGTGCTCTCAGGGATGTATGGGCATCCTCAGCCCAGGGCCAGAACATTCGTTTTGGATGAGGTTGATTTACTAGGCTTTTATTTCTAACACGCAGGAGGTGGATTTTACGGGGGGCTAAGCTAGATGAAGACTGGAGACATCCCTTACAAGCATTTCTGATACTTCCTGACACAGATCTGGAAAAGCTGTGAGGGATCTTCCCCCTCGGTCCATCAGGCTGGGGAATGGGACCTTGCCCCACCCCCATACACACACACACACACACACACACATGCGCGCGCACCTTCCTTCTCTCCCTTCCCCCAGCTCTACTCCCTGAGGGTATTCAGGGAGAACCCCCAGCTTTGACCACCCATAGGGGCTGGCAGTTCCAGTTAATGTTAGTTTCTTATGGGAATTCCTCAGATGCTTCTCTGGGTTGGTGAGGGTGTGGCGTCCTTATCCCTGATCATCTGGTGGAGAAGGCAGGGGACCACATTTGTAAGTATATGTTTTTAGACAAATGTGGAGAGAGCAGAGCGCTCTTCTTCTATCTGCGTATTTTCCTTCAGCTCAAAATAATCCTAACACCCAGTGGCATATTTTGGGGTGGCACTGGGGAAAGGATGTGGGCAAATTCTGCTATCTTTCAGCCCAAACTGAAAACAGTTTCCACACATTCCCACCTGGTGAGAAATTAAAAAACCAAAATGGGCAACCAGAACAGCCAAGAGGTTGAGGGTCTGGCACCAGGCACACCCTCGCATGCCAGACTCAACTCTGGGAAGAAACTAAAAGAAAGTGGGGCCCATGACCCATGCCAGGGGTTATAACTTGACCAATCACTGCTACTAACTCATCACCAAATTTGCATATCATTGCACCAATCAGAACATGACAGACTGAACCCTAATTTGCATAGAGTACCTGAGTGACACCTTTCGTTTGTGCCTGTGAACCGTCCCTATCTTGCTCAGCCCGGCCAGTCACGTGCTCTTTGGGCTATGTCTGTGGTTTGTTCTAATTCTGCCAGGTTAACTTGGTTTTGTTTTTCAGTTATCACTGGGGGTCTGGCTGCTGCTTGGTTTCTGATAGGGTTGTTTAGACCAGAGACAGTCACCTCAGGGGAACCACAGTCTTGGGAAAGAAGAGCTTGATGGGTGACCCTAATTGAAGAGGATGCTGGATCACTCAGACACGGGAAGAGACAGAAAGATACATATTTTCAATGGACATTTGTAAATATGTGTAAACAGAGCACAAAGAGGGTTTGTTTTCTGTTATTCTGGCTCTGAGTTGCATTCTCCTGAAGCTGCCAGACATGGCATCTATTAAACCAGAGAAAGGTGGGCCTCCCCGGTGGCACAGCGGTTGAGCGCAGGGTTGCGAAGCTGCCCGCGGCCTCTGCGGCGCCGGTTCGTTCCCCGGCTGCTCCCCGGCCACCGGAGGAGGGTCCCACATGGCGCGCAGACCTCTCCTGCCGCCCGCTGCTCCCCTCAGCGGTGTACTTCGGTCCTTCTGCCTGCTCTGCTCCCCGCTCTGGCTCTGGTGAATTCTCTCACCCTCCCGCGCTTCTGACTGTACCCAGTGCATGTATAAACAAAACAAACAAACAAATAAATAAATAAATAAAACATGCCTCTATAAAAAAATAAATAAATAAAAATATTAAAAAAAAAAAGTTTTATTGATTACTTTCAAAAAAAAAAAAAAAAAAAAAAAAAAAATAAACCAGAGAAAGGACAGAAATCAGAGACAATAAATTATTGAATTCTCTGTCCCATGGCTGCCGCTATAATCCTAGACACCAGGCTAGGTATTCATTTTCAGGGCTCAAAGGAGAGATCTAGAGGTGTCAGACAGGAGACCAGGTGGTAGCTTCACTTCCCCAGAAAAATGAGTGCGCCGTGACTTCCTGCCCTGACTGTCCCTCCTCTTCCCTCCCCTGCCCTGACTGTCCCTCCTCTTCCCTCCCCGCTGACATACTGAGTTTCACACTTTTAAAATAGCTCCTGAGCAGAGAGGCACTATCTCAGTCTGGATCCCAGCCCAGATAAGCAGACCTCCCTTGACTAGGAGTTGCCCTATATGAGCGTAATTCTACCTCTACGCTTTTCTTGCAGCTCAAGAACATTCTCTCCACCAGACTAGCCTAGATTGTTTGAGACATTCAAAGAGATATAGGATTCCTTCAGCTAAGTCCTTTCTTCACCTTAATTCAGGTTTATCTTCAGGAGAAATCCAATGACATTGCTCTCACTTTTTTGCAAAGCGAGGGGGACATAACTGGAATGACGCTTCAGGCCCGGGAAGGCTGTCCTGGCCTCGGAACTGACGTGCTTATTCCACAGAAACTACAAGGGGATGAAGAAGACAGCAGGCCAGGAGGGAATGTCAGTGAGTTTGAGTATGCACGGGACCTGGAAGCTCCCCGCCCTCCACCTCTACATCCCATGGGCCTCGGGGACTCACAGGTATGTGTGCATTCCTGGGGAGAGCCCCACAAACTTTATTCCTGACTCTGAATAAGATCACCTGGGTGATATAGATTTAAGAGGCTGTTTAGAAACAGCCTCTTAAACAGTTAATTACTGTCTTTCCCAAAAGAGCGGCTGCATACTCACCCCATCACCTACCTGTCCTTTCCTGCCTCTGTTCCCAAAAGAGCTGTTAACTATAACAGTGACTGCTTTTTTTTTTTAAGATTTATTTATTTATGCATACAAGAGCTGGGGTACAGGCCAGAGGTGTGGGGGGGGGGGTAGGGGGGCGGTGAAAGAATTCACCAGAAACAGAGCAGGGAACAGAACAGGCAGATTGACCGAAGCACACTGCTGAGGGGAGCAACGGGCGAGTCAGGAGAGGTCTGCTGCACCATGTGGGTTGCTCCCTGGCTGGCCGGGAATTGAACTCTTGCTGCAGTGGCTGTGGATCGCTTCATAAGTTGTGTCTTAACCCCTTGCACCACCAGGGAGGCCCAAGAGTGACTGCTTTTATTGAGTGCATTCTATGTGCCTGACAGCCTGTGAGGGAAGGATTAGGATCTCCATTCGAGGAAAGTGACACTCAGAGTGGTTGAGGTCACACAGCTAGTCCGTGAGAGATATGAAATGGAAGATGTTTCTATTAATGTGACACAGAGAAGCGTGGATGAGAGCTTGCATGCAAGGGATCTAACAGAGTGCCTGGCACAAAACAGGTATTCAAACTGTGCACTAGCATAGTAGCAGGGCAGTGTGATAAATGTGGTCACATGCAACTCAGGAGGAGTTGGAATGAATGTACCAATTTGACCTTCTCCACAGACCCCTCTTAATGGTGAGTGAAGAGACCTTGAATAAGTAAAACCTTGAATAAGTAAGCCCCATCTGGTATATTTAGTCAGCTACAAGAGTTGAACAGAACCAGTAGCTCCAGATCTACCTCCCCCAGCTTCTTCCTTGGGTGAGCTTCCTGCAGGCTCCCTGCAGCTGGGGAGGGAATCATATCTTTGTGCCCCCTGGCTGCTATGGTCATGGCAGCAGCGCCAGGCTGAGCTCTGCAGGGGGAGAGCTAAACTTCCTTCTGTGGGCCTGGACCATGGGCCCTTTGCCTCCTATGGACCCTCTGTCTCTGCCCCAGGCTAGGTGGATCCATCCTTGACCTCTACTATGGGCTCACCTTGCCTAGCCCCCAGTAGGTCCCCCTTCATAACTGGCTGTCAACCCCGTGTCTACCACACAAGGTAAGTGAGGGCTTCTAGGGGTGCTCCAAGAACATCCCATGACTGTGGGAGCACCAGAGCCCCTGAGTGAGTCCTCTCAGTCACAAGTGAAGAGTGGTCATGGTCCTCCCCAGTGCTTCCTCAGCCTCTCTGCCTCACACCTCCTCCCAGTTCCCTATAAGCAGGCTTAGCTGTCTTCCTTCTTTCCAGAAGTCTCCCCACTCCAGTAGGACTGATCTGCCCCTGATCTGCAAGGGGAGATGCACCCAACAGTTGCCCTGCTGGAGAGGTCAAAGGCCTGCCTCTGCTGACCTGGCTTCAGATGCCTCCTGACTCTCACAGCTGAAAGGTCACAAGAGCCATCAAAGCAGAGGCAGCAGTTCAGTGTTTATCAGGTGCCGACCTCAGCAGAGTGGCTAAGGGCAGGGGCTATGGACTCAACCCGGGGATCAATATCTTTCTCTGTCATTTGCCAGCTCTGTGACCTCAGACTAGTTTCTTAATCTCTTGAGACTTCACTTCCTTTATCTGTGGGGGAAAATAATGAGATGTGTAAATAACATGCTAAGCAAAGTGCCTGGAGCACACAGAGTAGGAATAGGTTGGCTGTTGTTGTGAGACTTTATGATTATTTCTTCCCTTTCGCCCCCGCCATCCCTTTGCCTGACAAGACTCAGGAATGAGGCTGTGCCCACAGCACCTTGTCTGGTTGCAGCTGCTCGAGGGAAGAGCAGAAAGGCCACGTAGCCAACAGAGGCAGTTGCTCAGACACATGGTATTTGGTCTGCAGGTTTCGTGTTTACATATGTAAAAGTAATTTTGCAAACGTAAAGGAAAATTCTCCTATAACTCAATACAATAACTTCCCTTACAGCCTTTTTTTTTTTCTTGTATGTTGTTGATACAGCTGTACTTAGAATATTTACATCAGCTCTATGCTCAGGGTTTTCTTAACCTGAAATTATAGTCATGAATATTTTCTAGGATGATATGTCAACCTAATTGTCACTTCAATGACTGAATAATATTCTACGATGTGTCAGTACTGTATTAAGATTTAAGGTGAAGGGCCTCCCTGGTGGCCTAGGGGTTAAGTCTCACTGCTGTCACCACTGTGGCCTGAGTTTGATCCCCACCCAGGGAGCTACCCACACATGGCGCAGCAGACCTCGCCTGTCTCTCCTGCTGCTCCCCTAAGTAGTGTGTTTCAGTAGATCCACCTGTCCTGCTCCCTGCTCTGTCTCTGGTGAATCCTCTTGCCCTGCACCCCCTGCACTTCTGGCCTACACCCCGGTTTTTCTATGCCCCCCCAAAAGATTTATGGTGATATGTCAGAGTTTTTATAGTGGTTCATTTCTTGCAAATGTCCATGAGATTTCTCAGAAACTGGTCATTCACTAAGACCTAAACGAAATATTTGAATAACGTGAGAAGCATCATGGGCCGCGCTATAAGAAAGGGTGTAATGTTTGGGTGTGTATGTAGGTGGGGGACACATGACTGGAAAGGATGTGTATGCATTTGGTGTCCTCAGTTACATGGCAAATTTCAAGATAACCACAGGGATCCTCCAATCATCATGGAGTTCCTCCATTTTGGTGCTTGAAGGATTTCCCTCCAGAACCACCTTGGGGATTCCATCTTTGTCTTTCTAGGGCCCCGTTAGAGGCTCAAATTATCGGGTGGCAGATTGTCATCCAGCAAAATCAGTTTATCAGATTAGCTGTGAATCATTCCTGAGCATGAGCATCTGCTGCTGTGTATTCTTAGGTAACTCCTCCTGGAACTTGGCACATATCATCCATGTCAAGAAGACCAGGAACCACATCTGAAGTTTTTAATCATTCATTAAACAAATATTTATTGAGTTCCCAGTGCACACCTCGTATTGTTATGGGAGTGGGAGATAAAGCACTGAACAGGTCAGGCAAGCTCCAGCTCTCTTAAAAATTTACATTCTAATGGGGGATACAGACAATAAACAAATATACGACTATTGGTATGTCAAAGATATCAGAACAAAATATGTACTAGAGTGACTGGCACCAGGGGGGAGACATGGGCTGGGAGGGTAACATTTGAAGCAAGATCTGAACAATGAGAAATTGATGGGAAAAAATGTTCCAGAGAAAGAACAGTGTAAGTGCAAAGGTCCTGAGGTGAGCAAAGATTGATCGCGTCTAGTAAACCAGTGCATCTGGAAAGCAGTAAGCAGAGGAAGAGGAAGAAGTAAGTGCAGATTGCACAGAGCCTGGTGCTGGCCCAGATGCTGAAAGCAGCTTTGCTGGTCTTCTGAAGCAGTGGGGAGCTGTTGCAGGGTCAACTTCATCTAATTTGTGTTTTACACATTTTGCACTGACTGGTCTCTTGGAGAATGAATTGCCCGGGGGACAGGTGAGGTAATGGGGAGGCAAGCAAGGATGCTTCTCCTCTGGTCCCTGAAGTCCAGAGGGAATGGCAGTGGCTTCACTATGGTGGTACCAGACAGTAGAAGTTGATAGATTCTGGGTTTTTCTGGAGGTCGAATTTTTTTTTTAATTTTATTTATACAAGAGCTGGGGTACAGCTGGAGAGGCGCAGGAGGGTGAGAGGATTCACCAGAGACAGAGTGGGGAGCAGAACAGGCCAAAAGCACTGCTGAGGGGAACAGCGGGCCAGACAGGAGAGGTCTGCCACACCATGTGGATATCTCCCTGGCCAGCCGGGATCGAACCCTGCTGCGGACAGCATCACAGAGCTGCACTCAACCACTGCGCCACCAGGGAGACCCTCTGGAGGTAGAATTTAGAGGACTTGCTGGTAGATGGGATACAAAGAGAGAAATCAAAGCTAAGTCCAATGTTTTTGCCTTAATAACTAGGGGTTACTCAGGTGGAGATACCAAGGGTAGAAATGGTCAGAATAGAGGGGACTAGAGTTTCTGTCTCGAGCATTTTAAATTTGAGATGCCTCTTATATGTCCAAGTAGAGATGTCAGGTGGGCAGTTGAAAATACAAGTGTAGAGGACCTCCCCGGTGGCGCAGCGGGTAAGTGCTGGGTTGTGAAGCTGCCCGCAGCCTTTGCAGCGCCGGTTCAATCCCTGGCTGCCCTGTGAGGGTCCCACATGGCGCGCAGACCTCTCCTGCCGTGCCCGCTGCTCTCCTCAGCAGTGTGTTTCGTCAGTCTGCCTGTTCTGCTCTCTGCTCTGGCTCTGGTGAATTCTCTCACCCTCCCGCACTTCTGACTGTACCCAGTGCTTGTATAAATAAATAAATAAAATCTTTAAAAAAAAAGAAAATACAAGTGTAGAACTCAGGAGATAGGTGGGACCATTAGCAGTTTGACTACCTAAAGCAGGACGTAGATGGCTTTAAAGCCACGGAGCTGGTGAGACCTCCAAAGGATGCGATGAACCGACAGAAGAGGAGGCAGAAGTCTGTGCCCTCCTGCTCTCCACAAGGCAGAAGAAACATTACAGGAAACAGGAAGGAATAGTCAGAGAGGTTGGGAGTAACCAAGGAAAAGTTCGTGTTCTTGGAGCCAAAAGATTTTCTGTATATGTCCTACGCTGTCATCAGAGTACGTCGTCAGTAAATACTTTCAGGGAGCAGAAGCTTTACGCTTGCTTCCTGGTGTCTTTGCAGCCACTGGCGCAGACCTGGCTCGTTGCATGCTGGCTGGCTGGCTGCAGGCCTAAGAGTCCATACAGGCTCCTCTTATCTCTGACATCAAGGTTGATAGCTTTGCCTGGCTCCAGAGGCCTGGCGAAATCAGGCACCACCCCACCTCCTTCCCTTCTCCTGTCACACACCCTGTGGCCCAAGGCCCACCCTCCCCTCCTGGCATGACTCCTCTGGGCCGCCTACATGCTTGAGGCAAGCCCATTGCCACCTCTTCGCCTGAGTTCTGCTGCTTCTCCTGGAATTCTCTCCCTTCCATCCTTCTCCTCCCTCTTCTCACCTAGTCCACATTTCCGGCCCAGTTGCCCAGTTTCTCCCCATGTGTCCTCTTTGTTACTTGATGGAGTCCGCTTCAGGGCCACCCTAGAGATTGGGCGTTCCCACCAGGTGAGCCCCTGGAGGGCTTCTGCCTGCCCTCATATCTAATCTGTTGTCAGTGTGCAGTTTCTACCCCAAAATGCTTCTGGAACCCCACCGCTTCTCCCCACCTCTTTATCTCATGGATGAGATGCCATGCCCTCTGTCCCTCCTCCACCTCTATCCTCACCTGAGTTTGTTTCCCGTCTGAACCTCTACACCTCATCCTCCCGCCTCCAGTCTGCTTCCACCCATTCCGCAGATGGTAACACTGTCATCTTACATCGCCTCTCTGCCTAAAGAATCTGTCAGTGGCAGGGCCTCCCTGGTGGTGCAAGGGGTTAAGCACCACACTATGACGCAATCCACAGCCTCTGCAGCACGAGTTCGATCCCCAACCCGGCCAGGGCAACCCACATGGCACAGCAGACCACTCCTGTCTCTCCAGCTTCTTCCCTCAGCAGTGTATTTCGGTCAATCTGCCTGTTCTGTTCCCCATTCTGTCTCTGGTGGATCCTCTCACCCCCCATGTCTCTGGCCTGTACCCCAGCTCTTGTATGCAAAAATAAATCAATCTTAAAAAAAAAAATCTGTCAGCGGTGTCCATTCCCTGGAGATAAAATAGCAGATCCTTACCATGTCTTTCAAGTCTTCATGTGGATCCAGCCAACTGCCCACTTTCCCAGAAATTTGTTAGCTCATTGCTCCTCACTCATGGCTCTCCAGACTCACACACTCAATTCCTAAACACCCCAGCTGTTTACCGCCTCTCCTCACCTTGCACAAGCTGTGCCCACACCTTGAATGCACCTGCCTGTAGCTCATGTGGAGCTAACTCCAGTCTTCCTTTAGAGTTAGCTTTAGGGCTGCTTCCTCCAGGAGGCCCTCCTGGACTCTTCCCCTAATCAACATCAGGTCCCTGCTGTTATTGTCTTTTACAGCACCCAGTTATTTTCCTTGATAAATACCTCCATTTATTACTATACATTGTCTTTATTTGTTCATTATCTGTCAACTCTACTTGGAAGCTGCACAGGAGCCATATCTCTTTGGACAACCAGAGGTGCAACATTCTGCCTAGCACTTAGTAGGTGCTTGGTGGTCATTGTCATTGATGGGTGAAGCTCTCCTTGGCTTCTCTGGCCCATACTGACCTTTAGGTTCTTGACTTTCCACATTCACATAGTTCTTCCCAGTTTCTTTGTCCTGTAGCAAAAATAGTAAAAACAGCAATAGCTACAATTAAGGTTTATTATTTGACAGGCTCTGCGTGCCAGTCACACATTCACACATATAATCTATAATCTTTACAATGATGCTGCGAAATAGGTACTATTAACCCAATTTTACAGATTAGGAAAATGAGTGTCAGAGAGATAAAGTAATTGCCTAATGCTACCCAGTTATAAGTGCCATAGCCGAGGTACACATTCAGGGCTCTCTGACTCCAGATTCCAAAGCTCTACGCTTTTGGTTACATTTGTCCGTGGGGGGTATTGTCTCCAACTAGGCGGTGAAATGTTGCTTTGAGGATTCTGTCAGTGGCCTCTCTCATTGTGGGTTTGTGTGTGTTTTTGGCATCCTCCACTGTGGACTCCGCCTCCACCTAGGACTGTAGATGCTCCCTATTCTGCCATCTCTAGGCTGTGAGGGTGTGTCAGTGGGCAGGTGAGAGCCACACAGGACACAGGGCTCCATGTTTCTGTCATAGTTGCCCTGCAAGGTGACTTCCAGAAGTGGGTATAAGGAAGGTAGAGCAGATGGTCACCCACAGAACCTGACTTATGGGGGCCCAAAGTCCCGCCTTCCCTAATTATCTCCCTCACCAGGCCAGCCTGGACCCACCCTGTCCCTCCTCCCAGTCTAATAAAATTTCCACTATTGGAGTTGCTTACATATTAGGCAACAAAGGTTGGCTTGACCTTCAGAAAGCCTCTCCCTCAGGTGCTTCAGGAAGCTGACAGGACTAGAAGACTGTTTCTGGATCAGGGGCAAGACTGGGTAAAGAGCAGCAGGCTCTCAGAGCTGAAACGGGTAGTGTGAGCTCCAGGGCTGTCTCCTACCGAGTAGAAGACTCCTTTTTGCCTCCTCGGCAGGTACCCCTTGCATAAGTCAGCAGTGGAAACAATACTTTCAAAATGACTAACTTCTTTCTTACACTGAAGTCAAGCCCATCTACAAAGGCCTATTTCCACCATGTGGTGTGACACAGCATCAGGGTACTCCTTGACAGTGTGTGCTTGACCATTCTTAGCATACCCAAAGGTAACTTCCATGGTTGCAGTTTCAAGACTCTGCTGTGCTGGGCCCCAGTGTCTGCTTCAGCCACGTTTTCAAAGGGACCTCTCTTCGCCCCCTCCCTTGCTTCCCATCTGGATGCTTCAGTTGGGGGAGGGAGGAGGATCCCATTTGGCAGTCAGTAGGCTAGTTGCCACTTCCCTTGGGTAGCTGATGCTGTCCTCACCCTGCCTCCTCCTGCTCTCATGGTAGACATGAGAGACTGTACCTGGGTACTTTGTACAGAGTTGACATATCTGAGTCTCTGGCACGGTGGTCTGGCATAGGATAGGCACAAAACAAATGTTAGTTTTCTTTCCCTGTCCTGATATTAACATAATTTAATCTTTTTAACATAATAATTTTGTTCTTTTTTAAAAAGTTGGGTTTTTTTGACTATAAAGAACATGTAATATGTATACGGTAGAAACATTAGACAATGTTAAAAGTTTAATAAAGAAAATAAACATTCCCAATAATCTTAATCATTCAGAAATAATCTCTTGAGCCCTTAATATATTTCCTTTCAGTCTTTTTCTAGGCACATATACACATAGTGTGTGTGTGTATACATATACATATATATATGTGTACACATGTATGTGTACACACATATATACATATATACACCTGTACACATATATACATTTGTATGCACACATGTATATGTATATATACATATACACACACACTATATATGTATACACACACAAATGCACATACACATATATTTCTACACATAAGATTGAGCTTATATTGTAAAGCTTGTCTTGTCTACCGAATAACAAATAGTGCTCATTTTTCTGTTATTAAATTGAAAAAAGATTTTTTAAAAAATGGCTACATAGTATACCTTATACTCATTTTGACTTTTTCCAATTTTTGATGCTATGACTATTATTGAAAACTTAGGAAACATGTCATTGTTATGAAGAGTCCTCTGTACTCCTTGCCGAGTTGGCAGAAAATTTAGTATTTCCCAAAGTTTTCCCTCCAGGCAGCCCAGAGAACTCCCAGGGCTGTTATCCTTGCCCGTAAGGACGACATCATTTATTTGCTGACTCTGGACTTCTCTACCAAAGCATCTTTGCTGGTTTGCCCAGGCTCAGGAATGCACTCGCACTGCTAGAATCAATGAGGCGAGTCCTCTGGCAAAGCTATTTGGTTATTGCCACGGATCACTTGGGAATGATCTGGCTTTCCTGATCCTTACACACAAGGAGCGTTGGCAGAAAACACACCCACAGTAGCAAGGCGGGTACAGTCGTGTGTTGCTTAGTGACGTTTTCAGTTAGTGATGGTGCACACATAAAATGGTTGTGTCAAGAGGCTCTACCTACAGCCTAGCGTGTAGTAGGCTACACCATCTAGGTGTGTGCAATTACACGCTAAGATTTCACACCACAATAAAATCACCCAACGATGCATTTCTCAAAATGTAATTCAGTCATTAAGTGACACATGCATTGGGGTTTCAATAAGGTCCCTGTGCCTTATCTTCCAATAAGTTAAGTCCTAACACTGAGCCCAAGACACTGGTGCAACCTTCCCTCATCCTTATTGCACATTTCCTCCCTCTCCTTGTCCTTCCCTACCATCCGACTTCAGTGGGACTCTCAGGATTTCTTCAATTCATCATGTACATTTCCAGAGCTTAAATCCCCAGTGGGGAGAGGTCAGGGTCCCAACCTCTTTCCCCCACAGGCTTTTCTGCATCTTATGGTAATTTATGGATGCAACTGGATTCCTAAGGGTAGTGTTAGTAGTATTACGTAGCTCCACTCAGCAGTGTGAAAGCCCAAATGCCATGGGCATATAAAGGAGGGGGTGCCACCCCCGTTAATCAATGACTTCTAAGCCATAGCACTTGTTATATCAAGAGAACAAACAACAAAATTAAAAAATAGCCACAAGAATAATGTTAACCTAACCAAATCGCTGGGTCAAAGGTCATGCACATTTTACTTAATCACAGACATGACCAAATTCCTCTTCAACAATTTTTGCCCAGTTTACATCCTGATTCTTCCCCACACCTTGCCCAACACTGAGTCTGACAGTTTTTCATCCTTGCAATTTGATAGATGAAAAATGGCTCCTCTTGTTCTAATTTACATCCTTTTAATATACCTTCTTTGCAGTTTTAACTTTTCTTATTAGTGATCATCTTTTATAGGCTTATTGCACATTCCAATGACCCCCAAACGTTATTGAAGATTAGAATTACCAGGGGAGCTTTTAAAAATCCCAGTGCCCAAGTCACACTTGCTTTATCAGTTATAGCAGAATACCTAAGAGCCAGGCATCAATATTTGTTTAAGCATCTCCAGGCGATTCCAGGGTTCTGCAGGGCTGGGTAGCTACTGACAAACACTATGAATTGCCTGTTTGTATCTTTTGTCATTTGTCCATTGAATTGTTTGTTTGTTAGTATTCATTTGAAAGAGCTTCTGGTTTATTGGGAAATTAGCCCTTCATAAATTTTGCAATATTTTTACAAATTAGTCTTTGATTATTATTTATGGTTGTTTTGACATAGAGAAATTTAACATGCATATGTCAGAATTATCCATTTGTTTTCCTTCATTACATTTCAGTTTTGTGTCCTACTTCTTCACCAGTGATGATAAAACAATAACCAGTTAAATTATATTTACATCTGAAATTAATTTTAATAAAAGGAGTGAGATACGTAACCAGCTTATTTTCTCCCCATGACAAAATGCCTGTTTTTCAGAAAGTAGTTATTTTTGCAACATAATGTCAGCCAATCCATCTTTCCCCTATTAATTTTTTAAAAAGCTTTTATTTTTTATTTACACAAGAACTGGGGTACAGGCCAGATGAGCGGGAGTGTGTGAGGATTCACCAGAGACAGAGCAGGGAGCAGAACAGGCAGACTGACTGAAATACACTGCTGAGGGGAGCAGTGGGTGAGACAGGAGAGGTCTCCTGCGCCATGTGGGTTGCTCTGCTGCCGCAGGGGTCGAACCTGCACTGCGGAGGCTACGGACAGCTTCATAGTGCTGTGCTCAACCGCCTGCATTACCAGGGAGGCCCTCCCCTATTATTTTTAATGGTATCATTTTTACATGTAAATTTCTTGTTTACCTCCTCCCAAGTTTATTTATTTTATTTTTCATTGCTATTGTGTATGGGTCTTGTTTTCTCTTATTCTAATTTATGATTTAGCTTATCTATTTCTATAATCAACCATTCTCATATCTTAAATTCAAATATGTATATATGTATATACTTTAATATTGGTATATTCCCTTCATAGTTCTCCTTTTAATGACTGTATACATTCAATCAATTATTATGTCATAAATTATTAATATGACTATCAGTATTGATCATTTCGGTGATTTTCAATTCTTCACCATCAAAAATTTAGATGCAATGAACATTTAAAGTATGTAGCATTTTTCCTTTCAGTATGAGTTCCCAAGAGTGGAATTACTCAGCATAAATGGTTTTGTAGTTTTTTGTGACTACTGCTCATATTTGGCAAGTACTGATGATGGTTGAACTTGACTAGGGTAAAAGAGGGTAAGAGACTTCAAGCAGGGGAGCTGTTGAGGAGTCCCAAGAATGTGGGTTAGAGAAAGTAAAAGATCTCAAAAAGATGCCCCAGATTACTAATAAACTGAGAAATCTACATTAAAACTACATCAGATTTTACACCCATTGGATTGATAAAGTCAAAAAGCCAAATGATGCCATGGTATACGCCAGTAAGTCCTGTCTCACATAGCAGGGGGAGAGCAAATCAGTAATGGCTACTTTAGGGTACAGTTCAGCAATAGTTTGTAAAATTATTGATAATATAACTAATGTTAATTATTGATAATATACCTAATAAAGTATATTAATAATAATAAAATGTAGATTTTTAGACTTTCAGGGGTATAAGCAGTAAAGAAATACGGCATGTACAAGAAAGTTCATGGTGGTGGTGTTTGTACAAATCCTTGACTCTAAAGTACATCATTTACAAGGGAAAACACCGCCACTTTTATTTTTTTTTTTAAAGATTTATTTATTTATTTATACAAGCACTAGGTACAGTCAGAAGCGCGGGAGGGTGAAAGAATTCACCAGAGCCAGAGCAGGGAACAGAACAGGCAGAGTGACGAAGTACACTGCTGAGGGGAGCAGCGGGCGGCAGGAGAGGTCTGCGCCCCATGTGGGACCCTCGCCAGTGGCCAGGTATCGAACCAGCACTTCAGAGGCTGCGGGCAGCTTTGCAGCCCAGCACTTAACCGCTGTGCCACCAGGGGAGGCCCTTCACTGCCATTTTTAATAAATATCAGCCTTAATAAATATCTCTTAATTCAGAGGCTGTAAAGTGGGTAGAAACACATGTCAGAGAATCAGTGACTATAGTAATAGCAATAAATGAAACAGTTCAAATGTCCACCACAAAAAAGAGGATATAGAAATCGTGGTCTAGTTTCCATCTCTGAAAATGGATGCACCAGATCTACACTTATCAACAGAGGTGATTTATCAGGTGAAAAGAAAAACCAGGTGTACTGCAGAATACATATCCATATGGCACAGCTTGTATATAAAGCTTCAAACATGCAAAATTATACTAAATACAGCTTAGAAACATTCATGTGTAGAAAAGGAATAGAGACATGTGCGAGAGTGGTGGGTAGGAACTCAGGCTTGTGTTTATTCCCAAGGAGGGAGACAGGGCAGTGACTAGGTTAGGGGTTCTAGGGGCCGGGGGCGGGGGGAGAGTTCAGCTCTGTTACTAAAGTTTATATTTTTTGAGTTGGGTAGGATTCTCGAGTGTTCATTTTATTGTTCTTTATACCTTTTGTATATCAGAAATATTGCTTAGCACTTCTTTAAAAGAGAAATTAAAATTGGAAGCTAGGCAAGGAAAGCGTGCTTTTCTAGAAGACTGTTTTCTTTGGGCAGGAAAACAACCTCTTTGACCCAGAATTGCCCCCACCCCTCTTCCCAACACCACTGGCCTCTCCCTGCCAGTGATCCTGAAGATCAAGAGATAAGTTCATTTGTGATTTCTCACAGAAATCATGTAGGATAGGATTCTACCTGCTGTGGTTTTTCAGCCACCTGCTTCCTTTGCTTTATTCCTGGGCCTGCCTCATCCTGTCTGCCTTCCCCTTCCTTCCACTCAGCCTTACTGGCTGGGAGCACATAGTTCCTCTCTCCACCCTGCAGCTGGGAGCAGAAGTGTGCCTCCCCTCTGGAGTCTCTGGATGGAGATAACAACCAAAGTCTTTCTCCATCCCAGTTTCCCAGGTGTTGAAATGGAATCATTCAGGCAATGGTCTAATGACTGGGAGAGGCTTGACCTAAGCTGGGAATATCACAAAGGCAGCAAGGTATGTGAGTGGGAGCTGGATGTATTATAGTGTTGAGTTACAGAGCCAAGAACCAGTGAGAGACCCCGGGGCATCTTTGAAACTATGGGAGGGCCTGGGGTAGATGAGAGAGAACTTCAAAGAGCTCTTGCTCCAATATCCCCAAAACACGGTTCCTGAAGGCAAAAGCACAGACCTGTGCCTCCCCCACCCCACCTCACCCCCATGTACTCTGGAGGAGATATGGTTTGCCTGATCTACAGGTATAAGGGAGTGAGTTCAGGAGGACAGAAGACACAGCCACAAGGACTCATCTCCCTCCCCTCTGACTGCTGGAGAACCCCAAGTGGAGAACTGGCACCAGATGTGTTGGGCCAGGTGTACTATCAGAACTCCTTAGTCACAAGTGGCAGATAACACAGCCAAATGGGGCAGGGTGACTTTGTCCCATTTAGCAGGAGAGACCAGGGGGGGTGTGGGCTTTGGGCATAGCTTGCTCTTGTGATACAGACTGTGTCCGTAGAACTTTTTCTTTTTCTCCCCATTTCTCAACTTTTTGTTTTTTTCTACATCAGCTTCATTTCTTGGGCTGAGTCCTTCCCCGTGGTGACACATATGACCACCAGTAAAGCTTACATCTCCCAGAGAAAAGAGCTCATCATCTAGAGAAAAGAATAACCTTTCTCTCTCCCCATACAATTTTGAAAAAGGAAAAGAAAAAGGAGGAAGAGAGAGTTAATTGCTCCTACACTAAGGGGATGGAACTACAGACTGTCCAGGCAAGTCAAGAGTCCCCACAATTGACAGTTCCCTTGGATCACAAAGGAAAAGGGTATTCTCATATCAGATGAAGGGGAAAGGAATGCAGGGGGTCATGATGTACATATACCTGGCTCCACACACAAAACCAGTCACCCCTTAACCTCAGAATTGGTCCAAATACTTGGACTTGTCCCACAGATTTTATCCATATCTGTCAAAATAAAATCAGGAAGTAATCAACTTATTTTGCCTCCCATTATTATAAAACACAAATAATAAACATTTTATTTATAATGTTTATTTATTTATAATGTTTATAATAAACATTATAAAACACAAATAATAAATCATTATAAACACAAATAATTGTAAATCCCAGGTCTGTATGTCTCTGCCTCAAAATTATCAATATTTCCAAGGGAAGTTAGAAATAAGGTAACCAGTCATCTTGGTTTACTTGGGACTCTGGGTTTAGCAATGAAAATCTCTTGTCCCAGGAAATCCCTCAGTTCTGGACCAACCAGGTTGGTTGTTGACCCTCAAATGACCTCAAACAAAAAGTAGCTGAGGACTGTACGTCAGGAGGTATGGTACAGGGGGCTAGCTCTGTAGCCAGAGTCCTTCCCTCTGAAGTTGGCATCACCATTAAGAGGACAGGAACCCCTGATTCTACCACCCACATCTGCACAGGTGTGTGTGCACAGAGGTGGGAGGGGTGTGTTGTTTGCATTTAGCAGGTGACGACTTGAATGCCACCAACTCCCACACAAGGGACAGAAGCCCGAGGCCAGCCCTCTGCAGGGCCTCTCTGAACAGAACTGGAGACCCCTGCCAGCAGCAGGAGGCGGCAGGTGGAGGCTCCAGGTGGTGACTCCTGATCTGAACCCCCCACCCCCACCCCTGCTTCTGCCCTCTGTGCTTAGGTCACCTGCATCTTCTGCCTCACCCAGGAACTGCCTAGATTACAGCGACCTGACTGCAGAGTCAGCCCCCAGGGCCTGGACTACCCGCCCCACAGCCCAGAATGCCCTTTGTCACAATGTGTCCTCCCCTGGCAACTTGCCTCCCCAGGGTGGTCCCTGGGGCCCACCCACTGACACTGACAACCAGACAAAGCCTTTGAGGAGTGCAGGGCAGGGCAGGCAGCTGGCCAGCTGGGTGAGCCTCCCAGAGGGCAGACACTCTCTACCTCCACAGTCCAAATTCTTTAACTCAAACCCCCATCACTACCTTAAAATCAACCAAATGGCAGTAAAGGATCCTCAGGGTTGCCCGAACCAGTTGCAAGGCCTATATGAATCCTGAGTCCAGCAGGGCAGGTGGACTGAGGCTTGTAGGGACAGTGGGAAATTAGGATCACACTCCAGGCCCCCAGGAGCTGATGACACTGAACCAGTTTAGTACAACAGTCTTTCCAGTGAGCACTCGGGTCTCCCTTCCCCAGCAAGAAAAAGCCCAGATTCTTCTCCTCCCAAACACACACACACACACACATACTCATACACACACGATTTCGTATATACATGAACACTCAAACATACACACTTTCACACACGCTCACAGAGGCAAAGTGTGGGGTGGGAAGGGCAGGTAAGAGGTGCCACTGGCCCTGGGCCCTGCTGAGGACAGACCACAGGGGCATTTTGTTACAGGGCAACCCTGATATGAAATGGGTTGCCCAGCTGTGTGTCCTCACCTGTGTGCTTAAAAGGGACTTACAATAAGACCCAACTGCAGGCACACAAAAAAAGGTTCATAAAGGGTTTATTTATAAAAAGGGGAAATGAAGACATGGGTAACTCAGGGAGAAAGAGAGAGAGAAACTGTGTCCTACCAGTTCCACTGAACTGGGACCTCAATAGCACACTGAGAGCTGGCGAAAAACCAGGAGACCCCCCAAGGCCCACATGTCTGGTTATATACCAAGTCTGGCCGCTTGACTCCACCCTCAGTTCCCAGGAATCCTCCCTTCGGTGGTGATGGCATTATGGGAATTGATGTTCTTGGTGTCTTGGTCTAGAGTGGGGGTGGGTCCATAAAACCTGTGTTTGTGGAGTTCCTTCAGGGCATTCTTTGCCCCCAATATTTTCACACCCCAGAGTCCCCCTCTTAAGGTCTCCGTCCCTCTCATCATGCACAGCAGGTCCCCTTTATCAGTGGTTTCCCAGTTCGTGAGCAAGGTCAGTGCAAAAGTCTTACCTGCAATAAGATATTTTGAGAGCAAGATACACTTATGTGACTTTTATTGTAGTTACTGTTTAAAGTGTTCTATTTTATTATTAGTTCCAATGGTTAATCTCTTACTGTGACTAATTTGTAAATAAAACTTCCTCATAGGTATGCATGTGCAGGACAGAAGGTGGACATACTGGGTTTGGTGCTACCTGTGGTTTGAGGCATCCACAGGGTCCTGGAAAGGGCGGGCGACTAGACCGGCCTATTTTAGACACTTTCCCCTTTCCTGACGGTCTCCTCGGTGGCTGTTCATTTCTGGCATCCAGAACGCTGTTTTGCAGTTTGACGTCTGTCCCATCTTACTCAGAAGGACCCTGCAAATCCCCCATTTATTCTCATTCTGAACTGGTGTCCAAGCGTGGCGTGGCCTCGGTGGTCAGCAGGCGGGACTCAGAAGTCAGAGCCTCTGTTATAGGGTCTCTCTGTGTCCGTGTCTCCAGGTCAGCTGAGATAATGAAAAGATACAGATGCCAGCCCACCACCCTGGAGTTCTGGGCTGACCTAATCCAACTCCCAATTTCTAAGAAATGAAAGAGGCCTGGGCTGGTGGGAAGAACCATCTGTTTTGTATCACATGGTAGAGCTGAAACTGGGGCCCTCGGCTTTTGGCTTCCTGTCCAGTGCTCTGTGCCATACCACAGTTCTGGAATGTGAATGGACCCTAATCTTGTAACCAGCAAGGAGCCACGGCATTCCTCAGCTCTGATCGCCCATGTCAAATCCAAGATTTGATGTGAAAGCATTCCCTGTTCATGGATCCTCCCAGATCGGCATTGCGGGATCCCCATCAACCCCGCCCTGAAAAATGGTGGGCAGCGACTATCAGGAAGTGACCGTAGAACCTTAGCTAAGGGACTTCAACCTAATGGAACCAGCAGGGAATTATGTTCTTCTGCTAGGTCCTGGCTGGAATCAAATTCAGACTGAACACAGAACACCAGTAACTGGGGTGTACTAGAACCAATGACTAAGTTCTTGACCAGCACAACAACTTGTCAAACTATCCCAGACCTGAACTTGCTAGAAGTCCACCCCTAGCCCTCTCCATGTGGAGTTTGGGGGGCTCTCCAGGGGCCTTTGCTGAGCAGCTGATGCAAAGGACTTGGTCGAGTTTGGTGGGGGTGCCTGCTCAAGGGGCTTGGACCGAGAAAAGTAAGGACAGCTGTTACAACCACCTCTCTGTGAGAGACGCCTCCCACCCTTGGCTTCCCTCAAGTTTGACAGGGGATGCCAAGAAGAGAAAGGGAGGGTTAAGAGAGAGGAAAAGAAAACAAGAAGAAGGAGGGAGAGTAGAGAAATCCTGAAGACATAGGCTATGTTCAGGAGGCTGGGGTGTCAGAGGAGCCCGGAAATGATGTCATACCTTGAGGCACTTTGTAAAAATCAACCATATGTAGCTATTTTCCTCATACAAATTTACCCAAGAGAGATGAAAATACATTTACAGGAACACCTATGTGCAAATGTTTATAACAGCTTTATTCATAATTGTAAACACTAGAAAAGCTTTGCCCTTCAATTGATGAATAAATAAATAAATTGCAATATTTTTGTAATGGAATACTATACAGTACTGAGAAAGAATGAGCTCAGTGCAGTCATAAGTCACTGAACAATGGGGATCCATTCTGAGATGTGTGGTTAGGCAATTTTACTGTGATCATTGTTTGAATATCAGCGTATAATTACACTAATCCAGATGGTATAGCCTACTACACACTTAGGCTAAATGGTATAGTCTGTTGTGACCACAATCTTATATGTTGCCCATTGTTAGGTGAAGCATGACTGTACAGTGCCATGGATAATCCTGAAAACCTTACATTAAACCAAAAAAAAAAAAAAAAGCAGCCACAAAAGACTTAACAGTATGGTTCCATTTATGTGAACTTCTAGAAAAGACACATTATTTTGCAGCTGCAGAAAGACCAGTGACTCTCTGGAGCCCAAGGAGAAAGGGAAAGATTGACCACAAAAAGCTATGAGATACCTTTTGGGGTTGATGGAAATGCTTCACGTTTTGATTGTGGTGGTGTTGGTTATGCATTGTGTAGTCAAAAGTCATCAAGTGAGTATATTTTATTAAATTACTCCTCCATAAAGGTGATTTTTTAAGTCGGAAAAAAAATCTAATTACCAAATGATAAATTACCAAATGTGCAATCATCCTACTGGCACATACAGCAACAGCCCCTTCACGTGGCAATCACTGAGCTGTGACTCTGCCTCCAGCAACCCCAAGTGAATAGTTCTCACTGTCAACCCAGAGGCCCCCACCGTCTCTACAGGCCCACAGCTCTCTGAACTCCCATGACCCCTCTGTTAGCCTGGGGACCTCAGAGTCTGCCTGCCCAGCCTCTTCCCTCTGTTCCCTGGTAGGCGAAGGATGCCTCTGAGAGGCTGCAGCTGCAGAGGCCAGTGAGAAGTAGGACACATCTGCTCTCAGCTCTGGGGCCTATGAAGCTGGTGTGCTTCAGTGACTTCCATGTTTGTCATACAGAAAAGCTGGTGCTTAGAGAAATTCCGAGCCAGGATTTAATTTCTCTTTCTCTTTATATTTTAAAGATGGCCTCATTCCTTGGGGCAGTAGAGACCAGGGGCCAGTTTGAGAAATTAAATAACTGGAGGAATTGCAGGGATGAAAACACAAAGCAAAACTGTAAAGGTTAAAATGATCACATTTCATCCTTAAAAAACAAACAACAGAAAACCTCCTTGGTAAATCTTTGATTTTCAGGAGGGGTATGTCTTAGCCAGAGCATCCCTTAATTGTAAGAAGTCTCTGTTCAGAATCACAGCCCAGTGCTGGGCATCTCCCGAGCGCTCAGCGATACTAACATCAACTGCTGCTGTTCAGATGGTCATCTGCTGTGGTACTTGCTGCTGTGTGGGTGACTCCTGCCACCTGGCCTCTGTCCTCATCAATCAGCCTTGTGTCCAGCAAAGGGCCCTTCCATCCCTGTGAAGCAGCGAGATGGGAAGGCAGACTTTGCTTGTGTAGACTGAACCTGACTTAAACAAGATGACAAGAACTCTGGTCTGGCTGGGCAGCCAAAGGCAAAGTAATGAATAGAGCCTGCAACCCTGCCTCTCACCCCCTCCCTGACACTCACAGGCCATATACTTTGGGGTCCCCGGGGCCCAAAGTGACAACTAGAGAATCTGAGGCAGGTTTTGCTTGCCCATGAGGGCCCTGGGAGACTTCAGGCCATTTGGGTAGGAAGAGACCAGTGACCATTCCTCACAGGAGAGGGAGAGGCATCTCAGGGGCCTTTTGCAGGCCACGACTTGCTCCAAGCATTCACACTAGGCTGATAAAGGAGACACACCTGCCTTCCAGCTCATCCAGACCACACAGAGCTGATGACGACCAGTTCTACTCTTAAGGGTGGGATCATGCTCTTTCTTACACACACTCTGCTCAAAAATCCTCCATGACTCACCTTTGCCAACAAAAGAAAGATCTTGATTCTTGCACTCAACATCTAGGAACTTCTTTAACCTCCTTTCTGAGTCTTCATACCCTTGCTCATGCTGTCTCACCTCACAAAAATGCCCTTTCTTTTATATGTCTGTATTCATCAGATCCCTACCCTTTCTTTAAGGGCAAGTTCAACGTCTTCCCACTCCAGGTAGCTTCTCCTGACCTTTCCAGATCATACTGCCTGAGCAGCATATTTTTATACCTCTCCTCATGTGACATGATCTTCCTGAGACCATTTGCATGACCCGTCCCACCCAACTTAGGTTGTGAACTCCTTGGGGCAGGACGATGGCTTTGTGTCTCTGACATTACCATCCATCATACCTCCTGCAGTGAATCTATCACTAAGGAATGGCCATGTGCTAAGCCCCTTATTTCATCTTCACAATGGGCAGTGACTATTATGCTTCTCATTTTACCGATGGAGAAACTCAGAGGGATACATTTCCCTCCCCGCCCACCCCCCCCCGCCATTCATGCTGCTAATATTCAGCTAATAGCAGAACCAGAGTCCAGACTTGTCTATGAAACTTCAAAGTCTCAACCCAAAACTATGGATACCATGTCCAATCAGGTTTAAGACCATGACATTGCCATCCTCATAGTAGGTGGGGTGACCAATGACAGAGAGTAGATTCAGTCATAAAAGGCTCCAGGCAAGCTGGCTGTGTGTAAGAGAGAAGGACAATAAAACCCTTCCTCTGGTTGAAACCAGAGGTCACACATTTTAGTAGCAGGAACTTCATGGGATGGAGAATCATTGAACTTGAAGAATGAGGAGGATGCCCCACCCACCATGTCTTCAGCCCTCTGCACTCAGGAATTTTTTTCCTCTACCTTTTTCCCAGTTTCACTGTCACTTTGGTCCAAGCTCTTAGCTGCACTCATCTCAGCTACTGCGTTAGCCTGACTGGTCTCCCTTCTTTCTCTTTTGCCTTTTTACAAGCCATTCTTTATAAAAGAGCACAAATGAGCTCCAAAACATAAGCTTGATTATGCAGTTACCCTAGTTAAGACCCTCCTGCAGCTTCTGTTTTCTCTCCTTGACTTGACTCTGGAAAGCCCTTTGTGATTTCCTCACATCCCTTACGCTTCTCTCTCAGCATCCAGCTGTACTGGCCCTTCGTGGCCCAAATATACCCAGTTCTTTCCCACATCAAGCATTTGCACCTGCTGTTCCCTGGCCTGAAGTCCTTGGCCCAGCTCTGCCCAGCTGTGTGCTCATCCCACGTGGATCTGCTCCAGTGTCATTTCTCCAGCAGCCCTTCCCTGACCACCCTCCACAACATGGGCCTCTTGCCCCATCTCCTTGTTTCCCTGTCACTCTTGTATTAATTTAATTCCATTTAAAGTATCGTATCTAGAAATATCTTGTTCATTTATTCCTTTCCTCTTTCTGCCAGATGATAACCCTTTTCTTGGCAGGGACATTTCTTGTCTTGTTCATCAGCAGGAAACACTGAACGCCCTTCAGTAAAGGAATGGTTAGGTTGGTTCTGGCCCCTTCACACACCGGAATATTACACAGACATCAACAGGAATGATGTGACTAATATTTATTGAATATTTATGAAGTGACAAGAACTCTCTATGTATTTTATGTTACATGTGAAAGAGATACTATTATTATCTCATTTTAAAGAAGAGTTGCAACATGGAGAGGACTGGTAACTTGCTCAGGGTCACCATATGAGTGACGAGGCTGTGATGAAGTGTGGCCCCAGAACCTTGAGCTCGGACTGCCAAACACCCTATTTGGAGGAAGAAGCTACTGCCCTGGGCCCCTACATTCCTTGGTAAAATTCAAGTTCCTAACATAAACATATAATGCGTATAGTTTCACAACATAAAATAAACATTATGTTCTCCAAGTAATAGATTAAAAAAAAAATCAACCATTGAGGTTAATTTGGAAAGGTGTCTCAGAACTTCTGCCAACAAACTAAACTTGACTGTTTCATGATGACAAGACACAAAATGAGTATAAATATGACGGGTTCAAATCTCTGATCCATTCTTTAGTTAATGTGATCTTTTAGTCCTTGTGGATTATGTAAGAATTCTTTGTGTATACTAGATAATCACCCTTTGATGATTTCACCCATTGCACGTATCTTCTGTCATTCTAGATAATGGAGATAATGGATAGAATAAATAGAAGGGCTTCCTTGCAGATACTAAGTAGGAGTTTAAAAAAACTTATTTTTAATTCTTAGTTGATAGAAATCCTTAATTCTTGTATAAATAAATTTGGAAATTCTGTGCCTTGTTCTTCACAGTTTCAAAGTGGTATTTAATAAATTCTTCTTGCTCTCAGATCACAAATAGATTTTCCTATATTGACTTCTACTAACCTTACACTTTTCTCAGCTTGAATATACCTATTGGAAAAGTCCCAACATTATAGTGCAACAAAACCCAAAATGTTCACCACTGATATCTATCAGAGTAAGATGATTGGACAACAAATTTTTGTACATCCCCATAAAAGAATAAATGACATATGAAGGAAAGAAAATCAGATTGGACCTATGATTCTTTAAAGCAACATTTCATTCCAAAATGGAATGCAGTGATGTGTTTAGGATACCTTGTTTTTCTATCAAGCAATAGGGTCTTCAGGAATAAATGTGACAGACAATAAAACTGGAAAACTTCAGGGAATACTGGTCTCATGCAACCTTTCTTTGAATAAGCTATAGATAAGAAAGATTTGAGGATTTATTATGTTTTGGAAGTAAACATTTATTACACTTGAAAATCTAAGGGTGAATGATGACACTGAGGATGATGGAATTGGAGATAAATGTCATGTTTTATATATATGTGTGTGTATATATAAAATATTAAAACGGTAGATAATGGCTAGAATAAATAAATAGAATGGACTGCCTTGCAGATACTAACTTGGAGTGAAAAACATTTACAATCAAATATTTAGAAAGAGAAAATGGAAAAGATGACATTTCTATGTAAATCTATTATTGTCCACTGAGCCCATCTACAGTGTCTTATAGAGCAGAGGAATGTGTATACTTGGGAGATATTAACAAAATTGTTATTTTTTTAAGATTTTATTTATTTATACAAGAACTGGGGTACAGGCCAGAGGCGCAGGAGGGTGAAAGGATTCACCAGAGACAGAGCAGGGAGCAGAACAGGCAAATGATGGAAAACACTGCTAAGGGGAGCAGCGGGCGAGACAGGAGAGGTCTTCTGTGCCATGTGGGTTTCTCCCTGGCCGGCCAGGAATTGAACCGGCTCTGCAGAGGCTGCGGACAGCTTCACAGCGCTGTGCTCAACCCGCTGCGCCACTGGGGAGGCCCAAAATTGTTAATTTCTGTTTAAAAAAATCCTGAATACCAAAAGCAAAGAGACTATGTAGTAAATCTATGTATTAATATATAAAAAAACGTATACAATGTGCATCAAACTTAACTAACCAGGTGAGACAGTCTATTTCTATTTGTTCACATGCCCAATACATTTGATCTCAGTTCTATCATTGTGTGGGTGTGTTATAATAGATACTACATATAATTATAAAATATATTATTAGCTCTACATTAATTCCCTGACTTTATCACCTTCTTTTCTGTTCCTTGCTCTCTCTCCAGCCATATGGAATTCTTTGTGCTTCTCAAATACCTCAATTACCTCCATACTTTCTGTTATATAAAGAGGTAGAAAAAAAATAAGAGGGGGAGACAAATAAAGAGAAAGTGAGAAGAAAACTTTATAGCTTCCCATTTCTGTCTTGATCCCATTTATAGCCCATCTTTTTATATGGCATTAGTGAGAATGATGTTTTATTTGCTCTATATATTGAACTGCTCGTGCCCATGCCATCTACAAAACAGTCTGTTCTTTTCCTACTGGTTTGTAGCACCAGTTTTATATCAGGTTCTCTTAAATGCCAGGGTCTGTGTAACCCCTCTTATTTTGTCCCATTGATCCTGTTCTTGGACCAACCACATACTGTTTGATTCTGTGTTGCTTTGTAGTTTATCCTACTATCAGGAAAGGCAAAATCACTCCTTTACTATTATTTTTTAATGGTGAATTTGTTATTCATGGATATTTACTAAGAGGGGAAATTTGAGGACTATTTTAGAGATATCACTGAGACTATGGTATCTACTGTTTTACTGCCGTTTTGCATTTCTGTTCAATATTCAAATCTAGCAACATTTCCCAATTGACTTCAAGGTTTTGTACTTTTGGGAAAATCCCTTTCATCCCAATATTATATAAATATTCTCTAATACTTTAAGTCCTCTATTGTTTTATTTTAATTAAGAGATTTAAACTGCTTGGAATTCATTTTGGTGTCATTGTGCAGTTGGGGTCTAAGGTCTAACTTTATCCGGCTAGTTTTCCCATTAATGAACAGTCCGTCTTTGCATCACTATCTGAAATACTTCCTCCATAGTAGACTCCGGTTGCATATATCCATGTGGCTGTTTCTGGGCTCTACTTGGATTTTGGAAGGTGCTGGAACTCGGAATTTGTTGCTAAGAATGGAAAGACATGAAATGCCATTGAGTAGGAAGATGACAGGCGGAAGGCGGTGGTTACAATGCTTCTCGGCCAGCCCGCTGTGGGGGATGAATCTGAGAAGCAAGGAGGCTGAGGGGGTGGGAAGGAAGGGACAGGAGCAAAGCCATCTCGAGAGAGGGAAGGTGAAGAATCCATCCTGGCTGGGTTGGCAGGGGAGTGATGTCAGTTGAGCTGCTGGGAGGAATGTACTTTTTGTTGCTGGCTTACCTGAGGCCCAGAGGCTGCCTGAGGGGCCCTGGTACCCACATGAGTAGGATGCACTTAACAGGCTCTCATGCAACCTGGGGTGGAGGCCTCAGAAGATGCAGGCTGGGGTCACTGGGGAGAGCTCAGGTTCCCTGCTCAACATTCCCTCCCAGCGCGTGCTGAGACAGCCGCGGACCATCCACAGGAGGGAACTCTGGGGACCTGGCAAGGAGGCACTTGATTGGAGCATCGGTCGTGTTCCCAAAACACTGTGTTCATTAACCTGTATGTTCATTTGAAGACATGTCGGATTAAAGGAGGGACAGGCTCCCCTTGCGCCATCATGCGGCCGTTGCCTCTTAGCCCAGGGTTCTTATTCACCTTCCCACTGGCCCCACAGAGTCCTCTGCCTCTTCTGCCCCACTCAGAGTCCACACTGGACAGTTTACCTCCTAATTCATGCCCCGTCCTTTGGTCATAAGTTCTGTGTTGTTTGCTTCCAGATCCCTCACGAGCTGTAGACACAGAGCCAGGCCCACAGCAGGCACACAGCAGGCACACAGCAGGCACACAGCAGGCACACAGCAGGCACACCAGGTGCTTGCCGGTAGATTGGGTCACGCAGGTTGCTGCGGTGCCAACTCCTACCTGGTCATGGGCCATGCAGAGGTGTGGAAGAGGAACTTCCACCCACCGCCTGTTAGTCTCCTATCAAGTTGATTTCTTCAGCTAAATGAGGGCCTGCTCATGAGTTTATGAGACTGACACGCTGCCAGCTGCACTAACAGGGCAGTCTCTTGTGGTGTTTATAGACAGTGAGTGAGAGACCTAGATTTTGGATATTCTGTTTAGGATCGATGGAGCGGGGTAGGGTGGGAGATTGTGACTGAGCTCCTTCAGTGAGGAGAGGATCAAGTACTAGATTTTGAGGAATGCTCGTGATGAGGGAATAGTGGGGGCGTAGAAGGGTTGGGGAGACAGGGGAAACCTCAGGGAAGAGGTTCCCCCAGACTCCACAGTGTCCCTTACCACGTCACTTTCAGGACACTTTAGTGCTGTGAGTTGGGTTGCTCACACATCAATCAGGATCGCTTTCTTAACATCCCGTTCTGATCAAGCCACTCTTGGGCTCAAAAACCATTCATGGCTCCCTATGGCGTAGAGAGTAACGCCAAGTTTAAAGCATGGTCTTTGAGGGTCGCAATTATTGGACCCTTATGTATCTTTCCAGATTTCTTCCTTCACAAATCTTCATCCTCTCTGTCCCACTCTCCACTCCCCTACACCAAAAGCTCCTCCCATACAACTCACTACTCTGACATCAGGCTACTTGCATGCCTGAGCATACCCTGCTTCCTGGCCTCCCTATTCTTGCACACATCGTTCCTTCCTGCTATCACGCCTTTCCACCTATCATTAGCTGTTGAAATCGTGTCCATCTTCCAAGACCCATTTCAGACACCACTTCCTCCATGAAGCCTTCATAGATCTACTCTTTCCCTCCCCACTTGACAACCATTTCCATCTTCTATGCTCCCTAGCTGTGGCGCTCTAGAAAACACAGATGTGTACAAATGTAAAGGATTTATATTGATCCTTCTAGGATACCCCATCTTACCCCTGGAGACTTGGACCTCTAAACACTTGGCTCCCTAGCTAGCTCTTCAACTTTAAGCCTGGGATTTCCTCCTTAGTAGCCCGTATACAGTGGGTGCTCCCTAAATATATGAACCAAGTTGAATTGAATGGAATCCACTGAGGTGATGGGTGCCAAGTTTATGTCCTTGGAATTGGGGTAGATGGCAGGAGCAGGGAGGGAAATGAGCTGAGAGGGGTCCTGGCTAAGGCCCCATCCCCCCTCTGGAGGGCCTAGCCAGCGGAGGGGAGCAGTATGGGGGACACCTCTACTTGATGCGGGAAGAGGTCCTGCAGATACCACTTAGCAGGTTCTGCCCCTGTGTTCCGGCCCAGTCAGCTATGTGTTCAGATCTCACCCTCAGTTTCATTAAATCACTTCAATCTGTGAGCCAGAAAAGCCGGTTGTGGGGCCCCAGGCGATAGCTCAGGCAGGAAACTCCCTGTGTACCCAGCTGGGCAGGCTAGTAGGTGAAGCCGCCTAGCCGGGGCCTGGAGTGAGCCTGCCAACAGGCCAGAGATAGGGATCAACTGGGTGGGGCAGGAGCATCCATCCTCTAAGCTGCCTGAGACCAGGCCAGGGCTGGGCACACCCTCTCCCCACTGGAGTCCCAGGAGGAAGGGCAGGGGGCTGTTGCCCTTGACCCTCTCCTCACCTGGGATTTTGTTACTGTCTGTCTTTACTGTCTAACTTTGGAGCCCTGACTATGATCCTTGCCTCCCAGGGCACCTAGCAGGGGACTGAGCGGGATTGGGAAGGAAGGCATCATCACGTCACCCCCTCCCCCGGGGCCTCCATGAGCTATGACTCTGTCTGCTGAAGAGAGAGGGCTTTCCTGAACCAAGCTGGGATAATCCCTGCATCTTCCTCTTGCTGCCCCTATTCCCTGGGCTGACGAGGTGGTTCCAAGCTTCTGGAGGCAATGGATGGCTACCCCCAAGGGCCAGAGCCCCTGCTGGTCCCTGCATTTCCAGCATCTGAAGGGCCCCTTGATACTAGAGTCTTAGGCCTGGACCCCCATTTCTGTGTACCCACCTGAACTCCTCACAGACAATCCCAGCCGCTGCCAAAAGGCATCCAGAGGGCGGAGCTCTGAGTCAGAGTATAAATTCCCTGTCTCACCACCCAGCCGCAGAATCACCGCGATGCTCCAGAGGCAGGTGCCCGCCTGGGTCTCCCACAACCTACTGGACCCAGGCCAAGCAGAAGATGGCAGTCCTGTGGCCACTTGCGCCTCGGAGGTGAGGGAGCAGCACTGGGTGGGTGGCGCCAGGAGAGCTGAAGGCAGGAGACAGGCTCGGGGAGGGCTGGGGCATTGGAACTTCCAGACGCCGGAGCACCTTGGCTCTGGCAGCCCCTTCCAAACCCTGGGGACATGGTCTGGTCCACATGTGGCTGGGGCTCCTAGGTGGATGGCCCAGCTGAGGGTCCCCAAGGGCTTGATAAGGTGCCAAGGAGCTGCTCAGGGCCACGCTGGGGCCAGGCTGGCACCAGGGAGGTAGTACTCATCACAGCCAGGAGTGAACCCCCGCTGGCCCGTGCTAGCAGCGAGCAGGCACTTCCCCCGGGCGCAGCCTGAACCGCCACGCCGCGGGGCTGTGGCATGGTAGGCCCTGGCATTGCCGGCCTGTCACCCTTAGCCGAGAAGCCACCGACCTGGGTCTGTGGTGAACACTCCGGGGTCCGTTCAGCTCCTCATAGGCTTGTGGGGGGGCCCAGTTCATCGGTCAGTTGCCAGGGCCCTGGACCTGCTCTGCCCCGGCTTTCCCCCACCTCCACCTCCAGTTTACCATAGTCACGCCTGGGGGGGACTGTCAGCAACTTCCTCACCACCCCCCGGTGAACAGGACGAGTGATGGCTTTGGGGCGGGAGATGGAGATGGAGGACCTGTTCAGTTTCCAAGCAGCCAAGGGAAGGGAGGCCCGTGCTGCATGGTGTCCCCGCTGCCTTGGCCAGGAGGGGCATCACCTGTGGGGCGCGCCCACGTTTCTCGGAGTCTTTGGGAGGAAGTGGGCTGGAGGGGGCTGTGGTCAGCGCCTGATCGTGCCTCCCCGTCTCGTTGAGCGTCCTGAGCCTGGACTGGGAGAGGATCTTCTGCACAGGGGACAGAGCTGAGTGGAGGATGAAGCCATTGAGAACTGAGCTTTTTGCCCCTCTTGGGTCCTGGAGCGTCCACGTGACTCGGAGCTGGGGCTTCTTGTCCTCAGCCCTTACTAGCCTGGATGATAAAAAGGGAAACAATCTGCGGGTGTTGCTCAGACAAGCTGGGAAGTATTCTGGGGGCCATAAAGTCCCAGGGGTCTTTTAGGGAAGGCCCATCCATCCTGGAAACTGTCACCGGGCTAGTATAAGCTCTGACCCAGGTGTTGCAAGGCACTGATAAATCCACCCAGCGATCTGGGGAGGTGGAGGTGGCATCACCAACCCGGCCTGCCCCGAGAACCCCTGGGGAGGGGAGTTCCCAGAGGCTCCCTCAGAGCTGTCTCCCCTCTCCAGCACCCTAGACCTAGTGGGATGGTTTGCTTAGTATGGGGAACAGACCCCCACTTCTTAAATACGGTTATCAGACTCTCCCCTAACTCCTGCCCCTTCCTGGGAACACGACCCTGAGAACCCACCTGTAACTATTATTCTGCCTCGTTTGTGGCACCAGCTAGACTCTTGGGGTAGAGGGAACGCCCGGACCAGGATGTACCCCTGGCTCTGCTGTTAACAGGTCTAGGGCAGAACTGGAACAAACTTTTAGCCAGTTTGGTTAATTCACGTGAAGCCGGCGCCAGGTAGGGAAGCACGCAGCCCCACGGCCAGGCAGACTTGTGCCTGCGTCCTGGCCCTGACGACCTGGCCTTGACGTCCAGTGAGATGCGATTTCTGTAAACTCAGTATTCTCTGCAAAGCAGGAACAGTAGTGCTTCCCCAGTATGCACTTGGGGGGTTAGATAAGAGCAGATGCAACGCACCAGGGCCTGGGCTCTAGAAAAAGCAATGAAGTGTGTCCCCAACCTCCCCCCAAAGTTAAGGGGTGGGAAGGAGCAAAATTGGATTGCCTAATCACGGATCCTGAGAATCAAGGGGTTACAGCTTTTCCATATGAGCTGGCAGGCTCCCCCTGTTCTGAGCAGGTCAACAGCCTGAGCAGGGGCCCCTCTCCCCTGGCTTTCCAGAAAATTGCTGTCCAGCCCGTATCCCTCGCAGTAGCCCCTGTTGTTCAAGTGTCCAGATACGCTGCTGTACTGCTTGCTAAATAGTTCCTGTTTGAGTACCAACCCCTGAGTGCTCCCTGGTCGTGACCCTTCAGCGGACCAAATGCCTAAGAGCCATCCCTGCTCCAGGGCCACAACCCAGTTGGCATGGTGCTGGGTCACACCTCTTAAATATTTCGACTTTCACCTTGATACTCTGCCAGGGCATCTTGTCCTAGGGACGGGCTGGTCCAAGTCCCAAAGTTTTTACTCTCACCACACCGTAAGCTACCCTATAAAATTGGTTTTCGTAATCTCGCCGCACAGTCACAGACCCTGCGATGTTCTCTTGCATCTTCCTGCTGCCTATCAATTACCTCTGGGCCTGTGAAGTTTTGTTCGTCTCTAACACCACTCCAGTGACACAGATGATAGCAGGGACAAAATGTGGACATTCACTGAAACCCAAAGAGGTCATGACAGGCCCAGTTCCTGGAATCATCTGGGCCCGAGACCTGAGTCCCGTGTTGGGCCCAGCATGACCCCGGTGGGCGAATCTCAACCCTCTGCCAGCATCTGACTCCTGACCGGTGGCAAAATATGAGTCCTTTGTAGAATGATTTGAAATTGGCTCTCTCCTGCAAAGAGGCGTGATCTGAGGCTTCCAGGTAGACCACAAAGGAGGCCTCTGTGGCCACTAGGAAATGGGAATTTCAAGAACCCTTTGATTCTGGTTCTTTGAAAAAGGGAGAGCTCACACAATGTCAGTAGAAATGCAGCTTAGTCAGAACCCTGCAATTAGGACTGCCAGAGTTTGGAGGTTATTTTTGGGCTTCAGGGGAATTCAGGATGAAAAGAAGGCTCAAAGAGAAGACCAAGGAAGAAAGACAAGCAGCACGTTTCCTGTGTGCTGAGGGCTGCTGCCGGGGAGTGACAGTTCAGCAGTCACCCCTAACCTGCAGGCTAGTTTTCCATACTGGCAATTATCTGTGGATGCCCGGTGAAGACTAACTCTGCCTCCTCACCAGCTCTGCCCAGGTGGGCAGTGAGCAGCGAGGAGCCCACTACGCAGGGGAGGGGATCGCCCAAAGGTCACACACAGCCTTATTTCTAGAACCAGAAGAGAAAAGCGTGGGTAGGGTCTTTGGCCCAGGTTGCCAAGCTCCAGCGGGAACGCCGGAGAGCATGTTACTGACTGTGAAGGTACGCGGTCCTTCAGAGTAGCCTCACGGCCGGTATCGCTGCTCCTCTGTGGGACTGTCAGTTTGGCTTTTGTTCTGATTTTGAAGCAGATGTTGGGGAGAGAGGAGGAAGAGATGCGCAAGTTGATTTATATGTCTCTCAGGACGTTAGCAGCCTTCCCAGAGCCCTGGTTCTGTGGTCGCTGGTTAGACTTAAGTCCCCGAAGGGACTGGAAGAGCAAAAACTGGCACAATAACAATGATTGTCTCTCAGTAGTGGACTTTTATACTTTTCTCCAACCTCTGTTATTATTTTAAATAGGAAAGAACTGCACCCTCTTAGAAAGATAGAAAGAGATTCCAGCAACATAGAGTGAACAGCGTGGCCTACAAAGGGTCCCATCTCAGAGGCCTCCGTTCACTCAGTTGGCAGTCGTGGGGCAGGAATGAACAGTGAAAAGACACCCTGAGCCTGGGTGAAACTCTCAGGGAGAGGCTTCGTATCCCATGCGTCAACCAGGAAGGGCATCAATCAAAAGGAACAAAACCAGGAAAGGCAGGCACAGTACAGGCAAAGCTATGCCTCTTCCAAGCTGTGCGTGTCAGACCAGCTATGCTGGTCAGACGTCAGCACCCTTGGGCCCCCTAGGAACCAGAGGAGACTTCCAGAGCCCAGAACCTAGAATTGGCAAGAGAAGTCTCCCTGAGTCGTGCAGCCGGAGGCCGGCCAGCCTGACTGCTCTCTCTGCCAAGGCCGCCCCTGTCATGGCCTGAGGAGTGAGTCCACTGTCCTCTCAATCCACAGGAGACTCTGTTTCCATGCCACCTGCTGACAGTGAGGGTTGTGCGTATGAAAAACGTCCGACAGGCTGACATAGGTGAGTATCCTCTCCTCCCTTCCCTCCTTCTCTGCTTAGGAAGAGAGACTATGGCTGGAGAATTGGCCAGGTGGGCTTGTCTGTGTGCACACTGTGTGTGTGTGTGTGTGTGTGTGTGTGTGTGTGTGTTCTACACTCAGGCTATATTTCAGACTTTGGGGTTTATACCATTTTCCAGACCCTTCCTGCTACCTATAATCTCAGTACCCCTGCAGGCTGCCTGCATCTGAGAGCACTGTTCACCCGTCTCCCTCCCCAGGATCCATTTCCAGGAACACAGGCTTCTCCCACGCTGGGTTCTCCTTGTCTTGCCAAGAATCTGGGGGCTGTTAGTGATGAAGGAGAAGACACTTTTGGGCATCTAGAGCTAGAGTCAGGCCAGTCCCACAGCCCCTCTTCTCAGGACATGGATCCCAAGTTGGGTACTGGGGGCCCATGGCAGTAGGCCCATAGCACCCAGCCCCGCAGTTCAAGTTCATGGATATAGTTTATCACACTGGTGCCATTTATACAGTGTTTTCTTATAACCTTAAGTTCACCTTCATCCCTGCCCTGGCTGCACTGTCAGGCCCGCGGGGCCCAGGGAAGCTTCTGTCTTCAGGAGAACATCTATCTCTTGAAATGTGGCATTTCAAGAAATCAGGAGAACCAAAAGTGTTTCTCTATGCTGCCTTCATCTTCCCCCCATGCACAGAGGAGTCTTGGCTCTCAAGGAGAAGAAGGTTTATTTCAATGCTAAGGGGGTGTCGCCACTCACTGGTGACCATGCAAGAATGGCCCATGGGCCATAATGTTCTCCAGAGCTGTTATATTCCCACTGCCCTTACCCTGGGATTCATCTAGGCTGGAAAGGGCCTCAGAGGGGCAGAGAGCATACCTGGGTACCAAGTGAATGTGTAACAAGGTGAGACTCAAATATATATAGAGAATAGTAATAGTGATAGTGATGTTATAGAATAGTAATAGGAGATGGGATTCTGATCTTGACACTGCAAAATTCAGAAGTAGAAGAGGACAGTGAAAGTCGAGAGTAGCTAAGGAAGTCTGTATTGAGGGCCTGGGGTCTGAGTGGGGCAAGTTGGGAGTGTCTGGTGACCCAGGAGCGCACTTCCAAGGGAGGAAGGGAGCCACATGCTCTGAGCACCTGTGGTGGGCCAGCGAGGGGGCCAGACCTCCAAACACCATTTCATCCACCGACCCGTGGGTGGGCTGTGAGGCCCCTTTAAAATTGCAGGTTAGTGATGCCTGAGTGGAAGCAATGTTTCATCCCAGTTCTGGAGAGCTGGGGCAAGCTGGCGAGTGGAAAGCCTGGAAACTCCGGGCAGAGCCGGGGTCTGGACCTAAGTGAAGGGGCACCTGAGTTCCTGAGGAAGGAGTTGCATAATTTCTTGTGGCCTCATAGCCACAAGATTGTACTGGTGTATAGATGGGAGATGCTGATAAACTCGCTAGGAAGCTGATAAACTCGCTAGGAAGGTGATAAACTTGCAAAGAAGTTGTCATTGCAATGCAGGGGTGCTTGTGGAACCTTTCTCAGCTACTCCCATTTTCATGTTTTCTGGTTCTAAATTCTGCAGTGAGGCAAGTTCAGAATTGCATCTTCTGTAAAGGTGTAGGGCATCAATGTCTCCCTTGTATATTTGGTATCTGTCTTCACACAATATTCTCTGCCACTCTGAGACCTTCCCTAGCCTAGAGGGAGGGCCCTGGAGCCCCAGAAAAAGCAAAGGGATCAGGCAGGATTCAGACCCAGTCCCCTGGAGGGTGAGGTGTCCAGAGCTGATGTCAGTGAGTAGCTCCAGCAAAAGCCCAGTTAGATCTCAGGTCTGCCAAGAGGCCAGCCAGGAGACCCGGGACTTGGAGGGCTTCTCTGGGTCTTCCATTCTGCCAGTGAGTGATCTGAGGAATCTAAAAGTGTCCCCTGGGCCCAGGGTTTGGCCGCCTTTCTTCCTCATGCCATAATGGGTGACTCAGAGTTCACCCCTCTCCCCTCTGGGACAGTTACAGATCCCACCTACCCACAGCTACCCCTGCTTCCCTCCGCATGAGGCACGTCTGTCCCAGCCCTGTGGGTTACTCTGGCCACATGTCCTCCTAGCATGCCTCTGCACCTTTGTGCCCAGAACCTTCTGTTGTCCAGCACCCTTTCTTCTGTCTTCTTCCTGCCACATACATCAGCTGTCACTAAGGATCCCCATAAGGGGTGGAGAAGTTGGAGGAGGCTTGGAGTGTGAGGAAGAAGGCAGCCAGAAAAACAGCTAGGGTCTGTCTCCACTGCCCTCCTCTTCCCCTTCCCCATACTCCCCTCCACCACAAAGGCTGCCTTTGGGGGGTTTCAGTCTTCTTTGAGAACCCCTTATCTATATTTTGCTCATTTCCACTGAGGGTCAGGGTGGAGGGCAGACATGGTGTTTAAGGGTGCCAACCTGGTTCGTGTTGGTTCTGGACTCCACGGTTGTCGCAAGGCAGGGTCCCTTTGCTGCCCTGTCTGGGTTGGATTTGAGACTATCCTGATGTTTTTCAGATCCTGGGTTGGTCTCACCCCAAATTGTTTCCTTGTAGCTTGGATCAAAAATAATAATAATATAAAATAAAATAATCTGTGCCTGAGTTACCCAAGCTTTCAAAGAACCTGAGGTGTGTGCCACCCAGCCATGGCCAGGACTAGGGGAAAGCAGAGCCCCAAAATCTTCCAACTTTCCCTCTTGGGAAAATAAAATTAAAGGTGTCTCCAGAGGTATTAGGGAGATTGAGTCATCCTGGCTACCCATATGCCAGGAAAAGAGGCATGTCATTCGGATGATCCAGCATGCTGTCACTCCTTGAGGAACAAGTATTAGAACCTCTCTCTGCCTAGGAAATGCCCTGCAGTCCCTGGAAACCTCAGAATTGGGTCATCGGGCATAACCATTCTCCGCTGCTAACACAGTGGTCACTGCCCATACAGTCAGCAAGTGACTCCTGCCCAAATTGTCAGCTGGGCCCCTGACCAGTCTTCCTCCATCACACCCCCTGCCCAGGAACAACCCCCCCAGCACGCCCTCCTCGGGCTGCACTCTCCTTTTTCCAACTTTGTGAGGGAGGAGGCAGGAAGAGCTCTCTGCAAAAGAACTGAAAAACAAATGAATGCTTGAAATGTGGGCGTCTGATCGCACCTCTCTCTTCCAGGAATATTTTTATCATAACTACAGATCTAAGCCTTAGGCCAAGAACACTGAGATTTTATTTAATGGGTTTAATAGGAGAATTTCAGGCCTGGGATGATGACAGGAAAGGAATTTTAGAGGGAAGGGGCCCTGGCGGGGCCCATCAATCAAGCTAAGCAAATGGGCGTAGAGGTGGTGGGGTCCCTGCCTGCCAACTCCCAGTGTACAGGAGGCAGACCTGAGGAGAATGTTCGAGGCCTGAGAGAAGCTCAGGGGAGGCTTCCAGAGGAGTTCCAGGCCAGTCAGGGGACAGGAAAGGTAAAGGGTAAGAGAAGGGTGTTCTGGGCAAGACAGCATGGCACCTTCTGAGCCCTGCAAGTGACTGTTTGGCAGGACTGTGTGTGTGTGTGTGTGTGTGTGTGTGTTTGGGTCAGGCCAGGGAATGGGGTGATAGGGATAGAAAGATGAGGCTGAGAGATAGGCAGGGGCAGCCGTGTTGAGTTGTTGGGACTCCTTCCTGAGGGCAGATGGGAACCATTGAAGGTTCTCAATCTGGGTGGTAACGTGGTTGAAATCTCTGATTTCTCTTGAGAGAAAGAGTAGAGCAAGGCAAGATAGGGAGCCCGGTTGGGGAGGGTCAGTGGAGATCCTGGGGGCCTGCCCAAGGGAGTGGCAGTGCTGATAGGAGACAGGCTCAAGAAGTCAAAGGAGCTACACGGGTTCCAAGTGAGAGTCGAGGACAATACTTGGTGTCCGGCCTGGACACCTGAGCCAGGGCTGAGGTTGGGCATTGAGGGTGTGGGTGGAGCTGATGAGGTCATCATTTCCTTTTGATTCTGTTGGGTTTTATTCTTTCTTTGTGTCTGTGTTAAGTGATAATTACGGCATCTAAAAGACAGTATGTCATCTTACCTGTATTCAGTGGAAGGAGGCCCTTGAATTCCAATTCAGTGAATGTTCAGACCTCAAAAATTAACCCAAGATTGGGGATGAAGTCAGAAACTAGGGACACTTGTGATGCAAACGATGGGAATTAATTTTGAGAAAGCACTCAGTGTGGCAAAATATAGGACTTAAGGGTCCAGCAAACCCTAGTTCCACTGTCACAGGATATTATTAGTAATAATTATGATCTAGTTTGGACCAACGCGGAACTCCTATCACCACACCAGCTCTACCATCTGAAGGGCCCTCTGATCCTGTAAACTGTACCGACTTTTCCCATTTTCTGTGTATCTGGTGTGTGCCCTGGGAATGACCCCAGTAGATTGTCAGAAGAGTGAAAAGTGTGACCATGGCACCTCATCTCCCCTCCTTCCAGGTAGAATGGAAGGAGGGAGGTGGTCTGGGCTGCTACCTTTCTCTCCATGCCTCTGGTGCTTCAACCAGAAGGCCTAGGAGGCCTTCCTCTACTTTAAGAGGGCCCGTTGAGATCAAAGCCTGCATCCCTTCCCCATAATACATCCTGCACCCTCCCACGACTTATTCATTTCAGATGAAAAAGTCAGTGGCCTCAAATGTGAGATTTTTGGGGCTCACATGTCTTATTCTGGAATAATAAGTGTAGGCATGAAGAGCTGGGCCAGTAGGTTATAAGCAGATAGTGGTCACCCTGCTCCTGAATAGCTTGTCTATGGCTCACTCACAGCAGACTGTGTTCCTGCTAATGTTTGCTTCTCCACAACGCAGAGGAAGAGTTGGGTCCCGCTGTGGTTTCCCTGGTGCCTTGGGAAAAGGCAAAGGTAAACCTGACCCTGTGGGGCTTGTCCTCCATTTCTGCCCCCACCAGAGGGAGAACTGTGTGGCCATAGCTTGTCCCAGACCAGTGGGTATTTGCTTGGAGAATAGGGTGCTTGTGATAAGAACTTCAGGCTGGGGGGCCTCCCTGGTGGCGCAGGTGGTTGAGCGCAGCGCTGTTAAACTGTCCGCAGCCTCTGCAGTGCTGGTTCGATCCCTGCCGGCCTCAAAGCAACCTGCATGGTGAGCAGACCTCTCCTGTCTCGCCGGCTTCTCCCCTCAGCAGTTTATTTTGGTCAGTTTGCCTATTCTGTTCCCTGCTCAGTCTCTGGTGAATCCTCTCACCCTTGCGCATCTGGCCTGTGCCCCGGCTCTTATATAAATAAAAAAATCTTTAAAAAAAAAAAAGAACCTCAGGCCATCTTGTCTGTAAGAATGGGCAGTGGGACCTGGCTCCCCCGCTGTGAAACCTCTAGCTTGCTATGGTATGTGGCCTTTTGGGGGTTCTTGGACAAAGGTCTCTGAAGAGTCACCCATGAGTCAAGTGTGGTCCTGAAGCTAGGACAAGGCCTCACTCTGGAAGTGACTTGCCTGAAGTTCCTTCTGATTCTTCCGTACTCTCTCCACTCTGGACTCTGTTGGTTCCTCTCCCAACCCTCCTACCCTTGTCTTCCTTGCACAGTGAGCCAGCCAGACTGCTTTGTGAGCCTTTGGTTGCCCACTGCCTCTCATGAGAGGCTGAGGACTCGGACCATCTCCAACTGCCCAAACCCAGAGTGGAATGAAACCTTCAACTTCCAGATCCAGACCCAAGTGAAGGTGAGCTGTGGAAGGCCACGCCTGTCCATTTCCCTCCTTGCTCTCTTGTCCTTTTCTCTGCTTATGTGTCCTTCTGCCGACTTGTCTTTCTTCCTGCATGCTTACTATTCTCCTGTGGACCTGGTTCCCACTCACTCCCTCCTTTCTTTTCGCCTGCCTCGTGCTTGTCCCTTCATGCCTGTTTATCTTTCCACCTTCTTTCCTATCTCTTTCTTGTCCTTCTTGTCCTTCTACCTAGTTGTTGGAAGTAGGTATCCCTGCCCTAAAACAGAGCATGTTTCCAGAACCTTCCAGAACATTCTCTAAGCAGGAGAATATATACAGGGGAAGAGCCATTCTATTCACTAGATCCAAGGACAGTCTAATCCCAGCCAGAGGGTTTTACTTAAACCCTTTCAGATGCTTTATTATTCCTAATTCCTTGGGTGTGTGTTATTTTGCATGTTGAGTTGTTTTATGATGTTGGTTGTCTTGGATGCATGGTGACTCTAAGTCAAGACACCTCCTGAGGGAGAATTCTCCATTGAGCATCCTGAGTAATGACCTCAACAGAGTGCTCTTAAGATAAACATGTCCTCCTCATAATCCTCATTCCCAGTCTTGGAGTACTTGAGGCATGGCAGCTCCATGCAGGTTACTGCTTTCATATTTTAGGGGTACCTCTTCATTTCTGATTCATAAGTCCATTTTTGTTTTCAAGAGGGGATTTATTATATTTATTGTTTTAAAACTATCTTTTCTGTCATATATATGGTTGTGAGGAGAGAGGGATTTCAGTGTGGACTTGTCTGCCATTTTTAAAACAGAATTTGGGCTTCCCATGGGGCTACTGGGTTGGTTCTGGGATACACATGGGTTTCTAGTAATTATAAGGTCAACAGATCTCATTTAGTTAGGAACCCCCAGAACCATCTCATGTCCATTAAGTGGCGACCAAAGAGACAAACCCAACCACAACCACATCTCCCAAGGTCCTTGGAACTAGAGGTCTCAGAGGCTAATCCATGTAACCAGAGACCACTGACTGACCCCATAGTTCAGCCCACATGACATGGTAGCTGCTCTGTTCTTGACATGAGACCTCATAAGGGACTGAGGAGCCACAGGGTAGAGTTCAAACACCTCACCCCAACCCAATCAAGTAGCAGAACCCCTGTAACCTTTACCACTCCCTTGGAGTGTTAAGATGTTAGTTTCCCTGAGCTGAGTTTTCCAGCACCAAATGGGCTGCCTTCAGTGCCCAGGGCCCTGATTCTGGACACAACCTGTCCCCAAGTAAAATGAAATCTCTCACACATTACAGGCCCCTGCCAAGCTTGAAAATGGCAAAATTCTCCAACAGCAGAGTCAAAACAGAGGGACAGGAACACTTCAGAGAGCTGGAAAGGAAGGAATAGACACTTTCCTCCCTTAATTCATCCCCCTACAGATGTCTCTCACGCCTGAGCAGGGACTTCTGTGCTGGGCCCCATCCCTCAGACCTACCGCCTCCCTAGGACTGATGTCAGGCTCCTTATCCTGGAACAGGTTAATGTAACCACATAACCAGGCTTGTACCCTCCCTTCACCCCCAGAACGTGCTAGAGCTGAGCGTCTGCGATGAAGACACAGTGACGCCAGATGACCATCTCTTGACGGTGCTCTATGACCTCACCAAGCTCTGCTTCCGAAAGAAAACCTACATGAAGTTTCCACTGAACCCTGAGGTGGGTGTGCTTGCCAGGCCTTCTGCCTCCTACCTCAGGAGGGGGAGAATTTTCTTCCTATGATGTCAGTCCACGGGCTCCTCCCCCTGCAGCCAGCTCAGGGAAAGATAGCGCTGCTCGTTCAGGCCCCTTCGCCATGACTTACTAGCTGGTGACCTGTGGCAACTCTTCGGAGTTCTTTTCTCTACAACGGCAATAGTAATACCTACTGTGCAGGATTGCTGTGAGTGGGGAAATTAATTAAGGCACCTAGCACTGGTCATGGTACAAAATGGAGATGTAGTCAGTGTTGGCTTCCATTTCCCCCCTAGATGGGTAGGTGCAGGGGACAGAGGGCAGATAGGTGTAAAGGAGGGCAAATCTGAAAATAGAGGAAGTCATAGCTGGAAAGGACCAGAATGTTACTGAGTCAATCATTCCATCGATACTTGAAAGCTGAGTCTGGGCCGGGCATTGTTCCAGCGCGGGGACTTGACAGGGAGCAGGCAGCCCTGTCCTTGCCTCGCTTACCCGGTGGCAGGGAAATTAAAGTCCAGTGAGCTCAGAACTTCCTGCTGCTACACAGCAAGAGGTGTGAAGGGATGGAGGAGGGAAGGGACCCTCAACTGTCCCTTGCCCCAGGCACTCTGCCCCTCCGGAAGGCAGGAGAACCATGGGCAGTTGGAAGATTAAAGGAATTGTCTGGGCCAGAGGGATTCGCATGCAGGGCTGGGGGTGCAATTCCATACCCTGAGCACCCCCCGTTGATGTTCCTGGGGATATTCAGTGATGTTCCTGGTGCTAAGGAAGTGGGCACAGAGAGAAGCAGAGCAGGTAATAGAGCCAGGACAGCTACCCCCACTCCATGAAGCAGGACAGCACCATGCGCAGGGCCTCCTGGGGCACAGGGGTGCTGGTCTGCAGAGAGGTACAGAAGCAGCTCACAGTACCTTCCCCCCCTCCCTCAGGGCATGGAAGAACTGGAGGTGGAGTTCCTGCTGGAGGAGAGGTGAGCATCCCCCCACCCCCCCACCACAAGTTCCTGCCCCTCAGCAGCTTCTAGGCACATGCACCAGAGAGCTTGTCTGCCTTGTTGCTGTCCTCCCCAATTCCACTCTCACCTCTGCCGCTCCTCACTGCACATCACCTCCGCTTGGGTGGAAGCTGTCAGTACCTGAGCTTCACCCCCTTCTACTGCCAACATATTGCATTAAAGACTTAATGCTTTAGCAGACTGCCTGCCTCAGCTCCCCTGCATTCCTGAGAGCAGTGTCTGGGAAGAATTTCTACCACCATGCAATGGTGCTTATTGAGGCCAGGCCGAGAAAGAGGTCAGGACCAAGGGGTCCTGCTCCTTCACCCTGACCTGTTTGAACAAACTCTACCAAGCCCTGGCCTGAGGCAGAGCCTGTGCCCCTCTGCACCCAACTCTGGAACCAAGTCAGAGGAGGCCCCACCCCATTACATGGGGTTATTTCATACAATTTTCAATTAAGCGTATGACCTAGAATCCTGAAGTTGTGACAATTGTGGGAACTGGAGCAGAATTGGGTCAGAGAGCTGGAGTGTGGTCAGAGAAGAGGGCAAAGAAAGGAGGGAAAACCTGCCCGTGGGGACAAGCCCCCAGCATGCAGTGGGCTTGTGACTCGGGAAGAAAGGAGCATTAGGGGGGCATGGCTTTAGACTGCTTGTGCTTGTGACTGGCAGCCAGCTCCTGTCCTCTCCTTCCCCTCGGTAGCGCTGAGCACCCTGGGTGACACGCAAGAGCTAGAACAGGAGGACTTGGAAATGTCACTCAGGGAGTCATCTGCCTGGGGCCTCTTAGAAATATTTGGGATGCCTTGTTGAAATCAACTTTAACAAATTAAAATAAACTTTATTGGTTCCACATTGAAAAAAATTCTGCGTTTTGGTTTGATAGGACTTTTTTTTTTTAAAGGACTTTTTTTTTTTTAAGATTTATTTATTTATTTATGATACAAGAGCTGGGGTGAAGGCCAGAAGTGTGGGGGTTGAGAGGATTCACCAGAGACAGAGTGGGGAGCAGAACAGGCAGACTGACTGAAATACACTGCTGAGGGGAGCAGCAGGCAAGACAGGAAAGGTCTGCTGGGCCATATGGGTAGCTCCCTGGCTGGGGATCCAACTCATGCCACAGTGGCTGCGGATAGCTTCATAGTGCTGCGACTTAACCCCTTGCGCCACCAGGGAGGCCTCTTGATAGAACTTTAAGGAAAACAGATTCCTTGGCTGAATTAGAAAAATGACTTGCAAAATGAAATATGTCAAAATCTGTGCTAAGAATTGATCTGAAGACACAGCCATCTCGGCCTTAATTTTGGTGGGGGAGGCTGTGGGCTCCCCTGGCTAATTGTAATCTTGGAGGCTCACATTCTTGGCTTCATAACACAAGGACATTACATATTCACCAGGCCCCTCTCTGGCCCGGTCAGAACAATTTGTTCAGAGCATAAATTAAATAAACAGGAAAGGAGAAGCAGTAGTTTTGTTAGCAGAACAGTTTATACATGCTCGAGGTAGATGGGCTCTGGACTTTCATGTGACCTATCTATCCTCGTAACTCCAGGCAGTTGCATCTGATTGGACATAAAGAACAGTTGTCCTCTTAAGGGAAAAAGGGAACTCTTCCTGCTCCTTCTAGCATACGCATCTTCTTTCTTCCTCCCGGATGTGTTACTTAAAAATGTTTACCAGTTTTCTCTTTGAAAATCTCTACCTCTAAAGTTTCCTGAGCCAATAATTTTCTTAAAGACCAAGAAGGCTCTGCCATTTCACTACTGACACTATTTAGGCTCTTTGCCCCCTCGTGAGACATCGATCAAGATGACAGGACTGACCAGGTTTCCCATTTTGTTTTTCAGTCCCTCTGCACCCGAGGCCCTCATCACCAATGGCGTGCTGGTGGTAAGGACCCTTCCAGGCTCTTGTACCTCAGAGGCCGCAAGTGGCTGCTGCTCTCGGGGGAACAGACTGGGAGAAAGCAGACTGGGGCCCTTGTGCCGGAGCCCCCTAGGAGTCAGACTAACTGCAATCAACCAGAGTGGGTGTAGATGGGGCGGGGGCAGCACCTGGGCTCTGCTCCTGGGGAGAAAGTAGGTGGGACATTACCTGGTCTGGCATCCCACACCCAGCCCACAGCCGTGGCCCCTCCTCTTTGGACCCTCCTGATCCCCCACTAGGAGGCAGCCTCTTGCCAGAATCAGTCTGTCCCATTTTCCTCCAATTCCAATCTCTCTGTAAATACAGTTCAATATTAGAAAGATTTTCATAATTCAGCTGTTGGCACAGCCATTTCGTGCATTCATTTAGATGCATCTAAAACTACAGGATTTAAGGTGATGCCCCCACCCCCCCCATCAGTCTTTGGGAGTTTGCAGTAAAGGAATGTCACTCCCCTCTGCTTCTTAGAAGGCTGTTTTGTTGGCAGTTATTGTCAAAAGCCAAGTGGAAGTTGCCCTCTTTTGGTTTTGGATGAACCCACTGAGGTTCCATCCCTGCCCTGGGGCTGAGAGCACAACTCCGAGTAGGCAGTGGCCGCACAGCCTAGATTTTTCAGGATGGTTTCATTCTCAAATACTCCCTCTCAGAATGATGTCTTGATTGGGTTCAGCAAACAGTCTCCACACCAAGCTCCCCCAGACAGCCTGAATATGTCCCCTTGTTCATCACCCCTCCCTCTGGCCTGGTAGGCGAGGGAATGGCTGGTGCTCGAATGCCCTTTCCTTTCTCTGTTTCAGTCTCGACAAGTCTCCTGCCTGGAGGTTCAAGCAGAATCCAGGAGGCACAAGAAACATGGGAAAAGTGAGTTGGGTTTTTTTTGGTTGTTTTTTTTTTTTTTTTGAAGATTTATTTATTTATTTATACAAGCACTGGGTACAGTCAGAAGCGTGGGAGGGTGAGAGAATTCACCAGAGCCAGAGTGGGGAGCAGAGCAGGCAGAAGGACCGAAGTACACTGCTGAGGGGAGCAGCGGGTGGCAGGAGAGGTCTGCGCGCCATGCGGGACCCTCCTCAGGTGCAAGGGGATCGAACCGGTACTGCAGAGGCTGCGGGCAGCTTCGCAGCCCCACGCTCAACTGCTGCACCACCAGGGGAGGCCCAAAAAGTGAGTTTTTTAATGCCTCCACCTGTGGGGCACGGGCAGTGATGCTTCCAACCCCATCAGCACCAGAGTCAGCCTCCCCACGGCCCTGGGCTCAGTCAAGGAGCCAAAACTCGAAATTCGTTGGGGTCACCTCACCGTCAGCAGTGGTGAGCCCCTGTCCTCCCCACTGCTCTGTAAAGGGCACACACATGACCCTTTGCGCTTCGGAGGCTTGACAAGCCCACTCCACCCACACTTACCTGTGCCACACCCCTGGCAGACCGGGGCTCCCCAGGACCCATGCGGTGGTCAGCACCAGGGACGAGCAGGAGCTGAAAGTGCCCAGGGCCCCTCTCGCTGACCCCCTTCCTCTAGTCAGATGACAATTCCTGGAGAGCCCTGGTGTCTTATCATTGGGGGGCCAAGCTCTCCAGATCACTACCCCTCCTCGTCCCACCCATGCAGGCCCCCAGCCCTGTCCAGGGAGGACAGCAGCACCCGCCACAGGCATGGGGGTGGGAGGCGAGAAGAGGCCCCTCCCCAGAGGCAGCATGGTGCGGGCCTGCTTGCAGTGTGCAGGAGGTTGACTTTGGGGTCCCTCCTGGAAAAGCAGAACCTAGGAGGACTGGTCCAGAGGACTCAGAATCTCTGAGGGCTTTCTGGAGACCTCATTTGTCAGCATCACAAAGCCTTGTTAAAAGGTAGATTTCTGGGCACGCCCTGCCCTAGAGATTGAGACTCTCTGGGGCATTTTAACCAGTCACCTGGGTGGTTCTGTCCTGGGTACCTCCAACTATGCTTTTTATGGACCACGCTGGGTGTGGGGAGTGAGAGGCTTCTGGGGGGGGTCTCAGCCTCTTGTCGTCTTTTCCAGTGAAGGATCTCCTGGTGACGGTGAAGGAGTCTTTTGAGCACACCCAGCGCGTCTCGCACTGCCCAAACCCTGCCTGCTTCCACTACCCCAAGTATTTCCAGCCCCAGATGCACGTGGAGATGCCCAAGCAGCAATGGAGCTGTGGGGTACAAGGCAGTGACTGCGGGGTGGCATAGGGCCCTGGGGCAAGCGGGTTGCCAGAGGAGACCCTCACCCCCTCTCACAGAACCCCCCCATCCTTCCAGCTTTGCTGCTGTGCGCACAAGAATGACCCTGTCTGCCAGCCCCTCGATTGCCTCCCTGAGGGCCAGGCAGTGACCTTGCCTGTGGTAAGGGCCTGGATCTAGAAAGGGGCCCCTGCTCAGCTTAGCCTGCAGCTCCTGTGGCAGGAGTTAATGGCTGGGGGGTGGGGAAGGCATGTCTCAGGCAGAATAGAGGAGTCCTGTGGGGTAGGAGAATGCTGAGCTACAGAGTGGAGCCAAAGCAAATGGGCTGAGGCTGAGCTGAGGATGGTGGGGAGCTTCCAGAAGAGGGGTTGGGGCTAGAACATGTGGGACCACTCAGCTCCAAGTTGTCAGTCCCTGAATTTCTCATCTTTCTCTCCCAGAATGAGAACTGTGAATTACAGATGACGTCTACACCCTGGTAAAGTAGCCTCTTTTGTCTGTCCCTCTGAGTTATTCATCCTATGGGGTACGAAATAGCATCTGTGGTTTTGATCGCCCTTTCCTGATGGCTAATGATAAGCATCTCATGGGCTTCTTGGCCACTTGTAATTCTTCTTTGGAGAAATGTTTGTTCAGATAATTTGCAAGGGGTTATTTGGCTTTTGTTATTAAGTTGTAAGAGTTCTTTGTATATTCTGGATACAAGTTCCTTATCAGAGATATGACTTGCCGGAATTTTCTCTCAATCTGTCTTTTCACATGCTTAATGGTGTCTTTTCACATGCTTAATGGTGTCCTTTGGAGCACAGATGTTTTAACTTTGGGTGAAGTCCAGTGTATCCACATTTTTCCCTCAGTCACTTGTTCTTTTGGTGTCAGTTTGAAGGATCATTGCCTAATCCAAGGTCATGGAGATTTACTCCCATATTCTTCTAAGAGTTCTAGCATTTTAGCTCAGACATTTAGGTCATCGCTTTTGAGTTAATACACATATATGGAGTGAACTAGAGGCCCAGCTTCATTCTCTGGCATACAGATATCCAGATGTCCCAGTGTGTTTCCTCTTTGAATTACGTTAGCACCCTTGTCAAAAATCAACTGGCCATACTTTCCATGTACAATTTGACAAGTTATTTAACCCAAGTCTCCATTTTTCTCACCTCTAAATTGGAGCAATACCAAGAATACTGTCCATCACTGGGGAGCTTTGAGCATCAGTGAGATAATACCCACGGAGTACTTAGGGATCTGCCTGACAAGTGGGAGCTCAGCAAAATCAGCTAATGTTATTACTATTATTTTATCATTCATTCCTTTGAAAGCCAAGGAAAGTTATTTCCTCACAGCAGTGTCTGCTGATGCTAAACATGGAGGGAAGTTGATAGGCAAGCTCCCAGGCTCTGCTTTCAAGGAGATGTGGCCTTGTTAGGGCCTGAGGTTGGAAATTGTTCAGGTCTGTTCACCTGGAGCCACTAGGGGATTGGGTCTCAGGATGCAAAGAATGTGGATGCACAGAGGGAGGAAGCTTCTGGTAAAGGCAAGGACCTGCACAAAACCTCAGTCTAGGAAAGTCCTGGACTCTCAGAGCTGACAGACCCTTTCAGAAAGTAGCAGGAGGTGAGGCTGTAGATCAGGTAGAGTCTCAGATGCCAGGAGCCTGGACTTGTTCAGGGCAGGGGTATGATAAACAGAAGGCAAGTTGAGCATGTTGTGACGGCTCCTGCCCCACCTATGGGGGATGGGGAGTAGGGGCAGACCTGTGGGGGTGCAAGGTGAGATCAGGGATGCAAAGAGGTTTTATCAGTTGCATGAACACACAGGATGATTTTTATTCCAGGAGCAGGAAGAGCTTACCAAAGACTGGGCTCCACAGGAGCAGGGTCCTTATTTCCCCAGCTCAGAACAGCCCTTACTGTAGAGTCTAGTCCAGGGCATCAGCCAGAGGAGCTCAGGGCCCCTTGTCCCCTGTGCTGGTCACAGGCCATATGGAAAGTGTCTGGAAGACTTTAACTTTTGCCTTTCTGGGCTTTTCAGATCTTGCTAAGGAGGCAGAGGGTTCAATGAGTCCCTAATTTTTTTTTTGAGTACCTGCTGAGAGTAGGCCAGCTAAGACTTGGTCGTAGGGAAACTTTACATCTGCAGTCCCAGTAAGTGCTAAAGACCGTACTGGAAGTTAAACACAATTAGCCCCATTTTACAGATGAGACAGTGAGGCTCAAGATCACAGAAGCCGAGGTCCAGCTGACCCAGAGCTGTGTTTCCTCCACAGAGGTGGAGTGTACAGGTCCTCTGAGCCAAGGTCCTCTGTCTCCACAGTTCACAGCCCCTGGACGTGCGGCTAGGCTTCAGCCTGTGCCAGGCGGAGCTGGAGTTCCTGCAGAAGCGGAAGGTGGTGGTGGCCGAGGCTCTCAAGCAGGTGTTGCAGCTGGAGGAGGACCTGCAGGAGGACGAGGTGGGTAAGCAGAGGTCTGTGTCCCGTGCCTGCCCTGGGCTGAGCTTGTCCTTCCAACACCGTGCCCGGCCAGCCACCTCCTGGCCTTCCCCGCCCAGGACAGCCTCAGCACACCCTCCCCGTTGCTTTTACCGCTGAGGTACCTGGTGCCCAGGTGAGGGCTGTGCTGAATGTCATTCAGTTGTGAGATCACGAGGGGACGCGAGAGGAGGGCAGAGTCAGGGGAGGAGCCCCAGCTTCTCCCTGTGCACTAACAGATCCCGAAGTGGCCGATGAGGACTTATATGTGGACAACATGGCCTCTTTGCCCCAGCTAGGAAAACATCTGGGGCTCCTCCTCCTCTTATGCCCCCCTACCTCCACCCAAAGGCTCTAGGCCCTTCATTCTTCAATCTCCCCTCCCCTAAATGTGCCACCCTCTCCCTACCCCTAAAGAATAGCAGTCAGATGCTGGAGAGAAGCAGCTTCCGCTACTCACAGAGCCAGCCTCTTCACAGTGCCTTGGTGAGAGCTTTGTGGCCTCCCTGACGTGCACTGAGGCCTGGTACTCCCTGTGAGAACCCAACTTCTGAGGTGGCCCCCAGGTGCCAGTGGGGACTGAGGAAGCTGCGAGGGGCTCTAGGCCTCGGAGGGCTCATACAGTCCCCACTCAAATGCAGACAGCAGAATCTTGGCAGAGAGCCCCTCCTCCCTCCCCCATCTTTAGGGAGGCACAACCAAGGGCATCTTAAACCCATGTAAGCCCAAAGGTGACAACCCTGCTGCTTCCTGCATCAAAAATCCATTACTCCAGCTCTTACACAGATGGCATAAACTGAGCACATCTCAGGCACCAGACCTGAGCCTCGGGCACTGGCATCAAATCCCTCTACAGAAGGTGTTGATTTGCCACCCTTAGGGAATCACACCCAAGCTGAACTTGAGCAAGTCACCCAGACCCCTGAACCCCAACTTCATCACCTGTCAATTGAGATCCAGGTTATCAGTTCAACTTTCTGTTCCACTAAGCCTGTGTCAGACTTCAGAGCCGCTGAGGCTTGATGTCCGATCTAGTCCCTGCTGGTGGCCCACAGGTCTCTCCCTGCCCGACTGCCCACTGTCTGTATCCTCCACGTTCTTTCTAAGCTCTGTCAAGCCAAGTCTTCTCCTGCCAGCACGGCCCTGACAGCCCATTGTGTGCCCCCAGGTACCACTGATCGCCATCATGGCCACAGGGGGTGGAACAAGATCCATGACCGCCATGTATGGCCACCTGCTCGGGCTGCAGAAGCTGAACATCCTGGACTGTGCCAGCTATATCACTGGCCTATCGGGGGCCACCTGGTAAGGAGTGGGGGTGGCTGTCTTGTGGAGCCCGCGCAAGCAGTGAACAGGCCTGCCTGGAGTCCCTAGGAAGCTCCCCCTGTCCTGAGTCAGAACAGCTTATGAAGCCCGGGCAACTCTAGCAGCTGTAGCTGTGTGACCTTGGACACGCAGCCTCACTTCTCTGGTCAGGGTCACAGTAACACTGACCTCATGGGCTCTCCTGGTACTGGGTAACTGGGAACAGTATCTACATCACCCATGTTGGTTGTTCCCAACATGACTATTTCCCTGGGTCTAGAGAAGGACCCAAGAGCGTGGTGGCCAACCGTGAGGGAACCCCTCGTGCTGCTGACCCGTTCTGCCTGTGCCATCCTGCCATCCTCTCTGGAACTGTCACGAGTCTTTGGGGGAGGGGGAAGAAGTGGAGCTGGTCTAGCTGCCTGGCTGCCCACAAGCCAGCCCATGCCCTTGCCTGCCCACTCCTGCTGCCCTCAGGCTGTCAGGGCCTTGCTGGTAGGAGAAGACGTGGTTATGCCTTCAGGCTCCCACCTCCTCACTCTCCTGAGCTAGGAGAGTGAGCTGTCTTCTCCCCAGAGGTGAAGCCTGGGGAGAGCAGCTTCTCCCCAGGAGCCTCAGTACCCAGGGCGTAGAGGGGTGCACAGGGGCCCACAGAAATGCCTTGATTTCTTTGAAGATCAGAAGAAAAATGAACTTCGAGGTTGAGAAAAAAGTTTTAATATTAATATTACCTTGTCTTTAGGTAACATAATCATAACACATAATTTTAATTTTTTTTTATATTTATATGACTTTTTACTTAAGTCTTAATGCAGCCCATCTTGGATCTTGGGTCCCCATGATCCAAGGCCTTAGCCCCTGAAGTCCCCCCATCTGGGAGGAGCTCTGGGTAGCGTTCATTTGTGTAAATTTACCTTAAGAAAACCAAGGGCTCCTGGTGCATCAGGGCCCTGAGGTCTGAGCCCAGGAAGGCCAGAAGGAAGAGCTGACAGTTACCGGCACTGTCTCCATACCGAGCCACAGGGTAACTGCTTCTGATGGACCATCTCCCTTCTCCACAAGAAAACTGTGAGGGGCATGTTGTCATCGTGCTCATTTTGCAGTTAGAGACATAGACCCTTGCCCAGGGTCACTCAGCTGGCCTTGAACCCATGCTCTTCGAGTCCATGTTCTTAATCTCCAGGTTAAACAGCTGTCCATGGTAGTAGATTAAGGAGACAAACCTGCTTCCATCAGAGTCTGGGGCTGGGGATTGGGCACCTGTATCCTCCTGGCCTCCTGCTGGGCTGGAGTGGGAGGAGTGACTAGGGGGAGCATCAAGGGAGCAGGAGGGCCTCCTGGCCTGGGATAGCACTTTTGAAAACCAGTCATTTGCATTGATTTTGAAAGTTTTTGGAAAGTCTAGCCATAATAGAGTGACCCTCATGGAGAGCAGAGTATTTTTATGGAAGAAATCTAGCCAACTCCTACCATGCCAGGTCAGAAACAAGCCCTGTGGAGGAAGGCCACTGTTACACGAATGTGCAGCCAAGGGCGAGGTCCATCCCCTGTGGGCCGGGGGCCTCCTGGCTGCTGTCCCGATCATACTGAGAAAAGCTGGGTCCAGACCAAGAGGAAGCCCCCAAAGAGCCGGGCTAGAGGGAGACTCCATCTTTGTTTTTCTCCTTCCCACTGCCCTCATATAAAGTTAGAAGAAGGGGAAGTAAATCTTTGGTCGGTGTATCATAACTTTGAGAATTAAAGAGGCAAAGTAAAAGGAGCCCAGGATTTGGAATGAGCCAAATGTTGGCTCCACCACTCACGGTCCAACTCATTTAATCTTCACAGTAACTGTGTGAGGCAGGTACAAGTATCGCAGCTCCCCCATATTGTGTCTGTCTCAGCCTATTGCTAAGAGGGCATTAATAGCATGCTCGAAGTGCCTGGGGCCACTCGCCTGGGCCGATGGTGAGTTTCTCATAGACGCTTTTCCCTTTTAAGTCAATATAACGACTGGACTGGCCCGTGGGGTTACTGTGATTGCAAGGTGCCCTGCAGCGGTAACCATCAGGAAACTAGAGTCGGAGGGAAGGTTATTGCATATAAGCCCTGGAAACTGCACAGCATACCTAGGCCACATTGAGGTCCTGGGGAACCTGGGGGTGAGGGGAGATCACATGGGCCTGGAGTCCTGCTTTTATTGGTGCTAATGGTGGGGGTGGGGGGTGGGCAGCATCTAAGGTTTGGAGGCTTAACTCTTTGTTGAGGAATAAAATTATAAGACAGGAAGTTAAATGCAGGAAAAAAGATTTAAAAAGGAAAAAGACAAAGACAAGTGGGCCCCAGCTGATCAGTTATTTGAATTAAGCAGGATCTGTGAAACAAGGAGCCTTGGGGGCTGGGAGAGGGGAGTTAGGCAGTGTGGCTCTTATGTGGGAGTGCGGCTGGCTGGCAGTGTGCTGGTTTGAACTAGAGCCGCCTTTGAAGTGGATGCCTGGACATTGAGGTTTAAGTGAGGCGCTTTCATTTCATAAAAATAAATGTGCTCAGGTTTATATCCACCCCCATTCCACAGATGAGGAAACTAGGGTGAAGAGTGGGTTAAGAAACTTGTCCAGGATCACACAGCTAATGAGTCTGGTATTGAACCCAGGAAGGTTTGGGTCCAGAAGAATCCTCATTCTTTTTTTCTTCTTTTTTAAAGATTTATTTATTTATACAAGCACTGGGGTACAGGCCAGTGGTGTGGGAGGGTGAGAGGATTCACCAGAGACAGAGTGGGGAGCAGAACAGGCAGAAGGACCGAAATACACTGCTGAGGGGAGCAGTGGGCGAGACAGGAGAGGTCTGCCGCGCCACATGGGTATCTCCTTGGCTGGCCGGGAAGCAAACCAGCGCTGCAGAGGCTGCGGACAGCTTCACAGCGCTACTCTCAAGCCGCTGCGCCACCAGGGAGGCCCCAGAATCCTCACTCTTTTTTTTTTTTAATTTTTTTAAGATTTATTTTATTTATACAATAGCTGGATACAGGTCAGATGTGTGGAAGGGTGAGAGAATTCACCAGAGACAGAGTGGGGAGCAGAACAGGCAGATGGAGTGAAAACACTGCTGAGGGGAGCAGCGGGTGAGACAGGAGAGGTCTGCCAGGTCCCCCCTGGCTGGTTGGGAATCGAACCCACGCTGCAGAGGCTGTGGACAGCTTCACAGCGCTGCGCTCAACCTGCTGTGCCACCGGGGAGGCCCCAGAATCCTCACTCTTAAACAATATGCCACGTACCTGAAATGGTGACAGCTGCAACTACTGTTCACCCCTGCAAAGTAATACTGTTCACCCCCGCAAAGCCCCTTCACCTCAGTCCTTTCCCTCTGGGTGCCTCTCCAGGCAGGCTAGGGCTTCCCACAACTTCCCTGCCATCTCTCTGCTAGGATCTGGGATTGATGGCACCAGGGCTGGCTCAGATCTGTCAGCCATACCTATCTCTCCAGGACCATGGCTACCTTATACAGTGACCCCGAGTGGTCTTCCAAAAACCTGGAACCTACCATCTTTGAGGTTCGGAGGCATGTGGTCAAGGACAAGATGCCTGCCCTGTTCCCAGACCAGCTCTGCAAATTCCAGGAAGAGCTCCAGCAGCGCAGCCAGGAAGGCTACAAGGTCACCTTTACAGACTTCTGGGGCCTGCTGATCGAGGCCTGCCTGGGGGATGAGGTAGGTACCCAGCCTGCCCTGGCTGAGGTCTAGCACGCTTCCTTCATCGGGGGTATCTGGACTTGCATGGCAGTACCCTTGGGCAGGTGCATCCTCGGGCTGTACCAAGCAGGGGGTGCCCGAAGTCATGATGGAGGAAGGCGGTAGGATTGTCTTCATATCCCCTTAGCTTATGACAGAGACTTGGTATTGGGGTGGTTCAGACCGGGGAGGCAGCATGTCCTCTGAGAGCCGTACTGAGATACCTGTAAGAGAAGGGGAGGGAGCTGGTGAAGGCTGGAGAGCTGTCAGGCTGTGATACAAGTCTGACCCCAAGTGGAGGCAAGAGGGAAGAAAAGCTGGGTGGAACACGCTAGACTACTGTGTGGTTGGTCTAGAAGGTTCTACAAGGTCTTATCGCATCCTCTAGCCAAATTGGCTGTGAGGGCAATCCAGTGCCCCCCAGCATGTGCCTGCCTCAGTATCCCTGCCCCAGTCAGTCCTGGGCTAGGAGTGGCCCAATGGGAAGTGTGACCTCAGCACAAACTCAGTTTTGGATTTCAGAGCACAGTGGGGTGGAGGTGGGGGGTTCTGTCAATTCTACCCCCTGTAGCTGGAGGTCTGCTTGGCGCCTTCTCAGGCCATCACACAGAGAATGGGCCCAAGAAGGCTCCTTCCCATGCCGAGATCCAATTTTTGCCCAAGGGAAGAGCCTGTGTTGGGCTGTGAGAGGCATATGGAATGAAAGGAAGGGGGTGGGGGAGGGGTGGAGCAGGGGAAAGAAGGGAGCCCTGGGATCCCCCTGGGATGCTATGGTCCTGGACTTCAGGGCGAGCCCAGGAAACACAGACCCCCAAAGAGGAAACAACTTTGGCTGCTGCTTAGCCCCAAAGCAGAGCTTCCCACAGAACTTCCATCCAGGCCCATGTCCATCTTGCCCACTCCCAAAGGTGCCTGAAGAACTCCAAATTCAAATCAGAACTCAGCAGAAGTAGGAAAGACAGCTAATTATTTTCTAGTAGGTCCCCTTTTCCAGAAAACATAGACAGTTTAAGCAAACAAGGATGACTTAAACCTCGTCTTTACTCATTTACTCTCTTGTATATTCTTTCAACAAAAGTACCGCCTGCATGCCCGAGACTGCTCAGCATAGGGATTCGGGTGAAGGCAGTCACAGAAGATGGCTCCCAGCCCACCCTGCCCCTTGTGCTCACCCCCATCTTATCTGTCACCCTGATGAAGCAGGACTGAGAGGCTGAGGTGTTGACTTTTGGATTCAGGCAGGACGGGGTTAAAATCTGGCCTGTTCTGGTCAGATGGGAATTACACCACTAACTGGTAGTAACAATTCTAACAATAGTTCCCCATTAATGGGGAGGAAGTCTGAGCTTTGCCAAGGTTTGGTGTGAAGAAGAGCCCAGGTTCCTAGGAAATCAAGTCTAGGATTGATGTCAGGCCTCTGCTCTTCCACTCCGGCCCAGCAATGAGGGTGGACTGGCCTCTTCCTGAGTCTACAGCATCCTCTGCTTCCAGGATACACAGTGCCCTTATCATTGGGCCCAGTTATGACAGACACCCTGTTTGCCTTTCAAGGGAGACCCAGGAGTACATGACCCACCCCAGACATGTTCGCCACCTCACACAGATTCTATGGCCTTCACATGTGATTGGCCATGGACGGTCACCCAACACACAGCTGCTTGGCCTGGGGCAAGGCCTGGGTCACAAAGCCATTCACTGGCTTTGTCTACCAGCTTGAATGACAGAGAGGTGGCCTGTGGGCTGGTTCACAGGACTTCCGCTCTGGTCACACAGCACTCTGGGACCTAAGAGAGACTGTGGCTATCCTCTGGTGCAAGTTTCCATGTCTTTGTTTAAAAAAAAAAAAAAAGGAACTTTTTTTACCCCTCCCAAACAAATTTTATGAGGGAACCCAACATAAAAGCAGTTGAGAAAAGTGAAGTTGCTCTTGCTTGAGTAGGGTGGGAGATGCTGGGGATGAACAGGGAAATGCTGGTGGCCTCTTCCACCCTTGCCTTTTCATCCTCTGATCCTTGAGATGAGAGGAGAACCCTGGTGCTCTGGGGGAAGCCCAAGTAGCAGATCCAGTCCTGCTCCCCTGGTTGGGGGGTGAAGGGGTGTTAGGAGGGGAATGTCCTGAGAATGTTCTGCAGGTGCATTTTAAAGGTTTATTTTTATTTATTTATGCATACAAGAACCGGGGTGTAGGCCAGAGGTGTGGGGGTGAGAGGATTCGCCAGAGACAGAGTGGGGAGCAGAACAGGCAGATTGACCGAAATACACTGCTGAGGGGAGCAGCAGGCAAGTCAGGAGAGGTCTGCTGCGCCATGTGGGTCACCTCCCTGGCCGGGGATCGAACTCATGCCTCAGTGGATGGCATGAGACTTTAACCCCTGCGCCACCGGGGAGGCCCTACAGGTGCATTTTAAGGCCGCCAGGAGTCCAGGTTGTCCTCTTGTTCTGTTCTTCTCCCAGGCTGCCTGTCTGCTTCTTCTCCTAAGCCATTTTTTTTCCTCACAGAGAAACGAATGCAAACTGTCCGAGCAACGTGCTGCTTTGTGCCGGGGCCAGAACCCCCTGCCCATCTACCTCACCATTAATGTCAAGGATGATGTAAGCAACCAGGATTTCAGAGGTAACACTGGTGGCCTGCAATTTCCAGGGAGGAGGGCAGGCAAAGGCACCCAGCACCCCAGCACAGACACCACCATACCTTTACTAACCTCCACATCCAAACACTGTGCTAATGCTGAAGAATTTGACTTTGCTACCCCCTTCTATTCTACTTCATGGATAAAGCTGGTGGGCAGGACCCCATGACTTCTCCAGGCAGGGGGTTGATGAGACAGAAGAAATAAAGGTCGTACAAGGAAAGTGCCCTCATATTTCTTAAGCTGCCCAGAGGTGGGAACTCTAGAGACATGCCCTGTTGCCCTGTCAGTTTTGGTCCTTGATGATCCAGTTTTGAGGTGCAAATGAGGCGTGCAGGTGCAAAGCCAGCCTGCTGGGAGAGCAGAAGTAGCTATGGGCGCCCCCGTGTGCCGCTTAGGGGAACTGTAGCCTCTGTCCCAGGCTCCCCGAAGTCAGGAGATGGTACAGGGGCTAAGCGGATGGCGTGGCTGTCCCAGACGGAGACTGACCTCTGCCCTGTTGTTTTGTGTGCAGAGTGGTGCGAATTCTCCCCCTATGAGGTGGGCCTGCAGAAGTACGGGGCCTACATCCCCAGCGAGCTCTTCGGCTCCGAGTTCTTCATGGGGCGGCTGATGAAGAGGATCCCGGAGTCGCGGATATGCTACATGCTAGGTGACTCCTGGCTAGGGAGACCCCCAACCCCTGGGTTGAATTAGAGGAAAGACAGGGAGGCATGCTTTGTTCCCCCAGGATTTTGTCTCAGGTGCTGGGGCTGATATGGGTCAGCCCTCGAGCCTGTGACCCTCGTGGCCTCTGCCAACATCCCCACATCCCAAGAGGGTTCTGAAACCTAAGAATGGCCTCCCTGTCACACTTTTGGCCCAGAAGGACCCGATAAGGAGCCACCATGTCACTGGGGACCAGAGGCCACTGTCCCAATGTCCTGGTCTCCAGTGTCCCCCTGGAGTCTGTTCAGAGCTAGCCTGGGAGAGGCAGGCTGAGATGAGAATTTCTGGAATTTCCTCAGCCTCCAGGGCCCTCCCAGCTCCTGGGATCCAAGTGGCCACAGTGACTCTTCCTCAGGCAGAGTCTCTGGGAAGACTGGCCCAACTTCTGACCCTACGCTTTGGTCCTCCAGAAGCCAGTTGCCCGGAGAGCAGGGACCTGACCCTGGTGTCCACTCATGCTGCTTTTCCCTTCAGAGTCTAAACTGCTCCAGCATTAGGTGGCCAGAGTAGAAACAGTCACCTTACAGCCTCAGCAATAGTTATGCCCTGTTAGACAGTCTGTACAACTGCCTTCTATCTACACTGACTATCTGTGGGTAGAACAGTCTATCTATACTGACTCAACCCATTCCAGAATAAACTCTAGCCCATTTCTTCTGCAAAGCTTTCCTAGAAGTCCCTCATCTGCAGAGGGCCTCTCCTTCCTCTGTCGCCTGTTGTTTGAGGCATGTGGTTCATAGTTCTGTTTACTATGACACTTGTGCTTAAAGGCTGGTTCCTGTGAGGAATTGTTCAAATTATCAACCTCTGGGCCTCAGTTTTCACATCTGTAAATTGGGCATAAGAATAAAACCTACCTTAGAGGTGATCCTAATGGGTCAGTGTATGTGACCCATTAATGACATTAATAAGTTGCATTTTGAATCATAACAGTAAGAGAAAACATCACATTTATGTAGTGCTCACCACGAGCCAGGTGCTGTCCTAAAATAGTGCATTAACTGGTGTCAGGGTGCCATCTAAACTTGTACTCAAAGCCTACCCTTGCCACCCTGCAGTCCCAGGTGGGACTGTACCTTGTAAACCCTCTCCCAGCCCTGAGGAAGATGAGAACAGAGGCACGGGGGTGCAGTCACCTGTGTCGGTCGAGCAGCACTGTAGGGAGAGCGCATCAAAATTGGTCCCACCCGCTGACCAGCCTGTCTTAGAGGGGGCATCAAGGCAGAGGCAGTGTGTTCTGGTGGGCCTGCAGGCTCTTGGGTAGAGCTGCTCAGAGCTGGGCCTGTCCCCCCTAGGTTTGTGGAGCAGCATCTTTTCCCTGAACCTGCTTGATGCCTGGAATCTGAGCCACACCTCAGAGGAGTTTTTCCATAGGTGGACAAGGGAGAGAGTGCATGACATTGGTGAGTGACCCCCTGACTTCCCTTCTTGGTTGGGCTACGGTGGGATGGAGAGAGGTGGATCCCAAACTGAGGACCAGTCCACCTGCCGCATGTTTCACTGTTGTCCCGATGGCCCACAGAGATGGGAAGCAACTGGGGTTCGAGGGTATTCCTGGCTGGAGGGGAGGCTGAGTGTAGGTAGACACCTGTGCCCAGGCCCAGCCGCCAGTTTCAGGACCAGCTGGGCCTCCTTGGGGGTGTGGATCCACTGTGTGATAGATCTGGCAGAGTTGCATGGTGCCTGGGACAGCTGATGCAGGTAGGAATCTACACACACAGTTAAAGGTTGCCCAAAACTCTGTATCCTCTCAGGGCCCCCCCCCCACCTTACCTATCATCCCCCTTCTTCATTTTCTTGTCTGTACAAACAGTGGCCTCCACTACCCTGCCCTTGTTCTGAGTCTCTCACCTGGGTTCTCCTAGCCCCATCGCCAGGGCCTTGAGAGCGAGGCAAGGACTGCACTCACAGGCCCCCCTCCTTGGCTGCAGGCAACTGTGCAGTGCTTCCAGGGTGTACTGGGGACCCCAGCTCTTGTGACCTGCCCTCCATCCCCCCCTCCCCTGCAGAAGACGAGCCACTCCTGCCTGAGATCCCCAAATGTGATGCCAACGCCCTGGACACCACAGTGGTGATCCCAGCTTCCTGGCTGTCTAACACTTTCCGCACCATCCTCACGCACCGGGCCTTTGTGTCTGAGTTCCACAACTTCCTGCTGGGGCTGCAGCTGCACACCGAGTACCTCCAGAACAGCGAGTTCTCCAAGTGGAAAGGTAACCCTACCTGATGCTCCTGGGTCCACCTCAGTTTGGAGGAAGAGGTGGATGTCAAAGCTGCCAGAGGAAGCTCCACGGGCATATTCATTGGGTTTGGCAGCAAATTCTCCACGCGCTTTCCACACTTGGCCAAGTCCTGAACAGGGGCAGAGCCCTGGGTGTGTTTCATGAGTGGAGTCTGTATGAGAACTCTAGACAGAACCTGTATAACTATCCCAGCATGTAGATGTTGGGGCGCTGACATTCTGTGGTTGTGCTCTGGGGACACCGTTTATGTGACTGGCCCCTGGAGTGGGGCAGGGGTGGCCTGGCTCAAGAGCTCCAGATGGCAGAGCCAGGTCTTAAACTGTGACCTTGCAGCTTCAACTCAGTCTCTCCTCCCCCCCCTGCTAAGACGCTGCGGTGGACTAACCACCATCTTGGGTGTGGTTTTTGGCCACAGCCTGCAGAGGGCTTCACAATCCTCATCCTCACTGTCTGGGACAGAAAGGGCAGCTGGCCCTGGGTCTGCACTCATTTGTCAGCTAACCTTAGGTACACCTGCTGCCCCACATGCTCCTTGGCTGAGTCTCAGTGGATTTTCTGTACACTTTCCCTAAAAGACTTGCTCAAACCCCAGGATAATGCTCTTCTTCATCAGTCCACCCAGAGGGGCACCGGCACTCATGGGGCACCCTGGCCAAGAGGGGCGGACTGGAGGCCCAGGCCGAGGTGAAGGAGCTCGGGGCAGGGCACTCCGCTCCCTACCGGTGCCTGTGATCACGGCGGCGATCAGGGCACCCGGGACTATGGTAACCAGAAGCCTTGGCTTTCAGACACGGTGCTGGACGGTTTCCCAAACCAGCTGACACAGTCTGTGAACCACTTGTGCCTGCTGGACACGGCGTTCTTCGTCAACTCCAGCTACCCGCCCCTCCTCAGACCCGAGAGGAAAGTCGACCTCATCATCCACCTCAATTACTGCGCTGGGTCCCAGACAAAGGCAAGTGTGGCAGAGACAGGAGCCCGGCCGGCGCCTCTCGGGAGGCAGGCCACTGAGTGAGCGCCACGGAACCCAGAAAGGGGAGAATGCGTGGTTCCCGCAGGCAGGCCAGGAGGCTGAGCATCAGAGAAACTTGAGCCGCTGTGCCTGACTTGAGGTTACAAGTCCAAACCTGGGGTGGGGGGGGGTGCAGCCAGCTGGCCCTCACAAGCGCGGGGCTGGGGATTTGCGTAGACTCACTTAGCTAATTCCAATTTTGTTCTTGCATCTGAGCATTTGCCATATATGGCAATTCTTCAGCTGCGAAAAAAGGAGTTTTAAAAAATAACCTAAATAGAGCCCCATCGGCTCTAATGTTTTGTACTACGTTAAGGTCTCGTAGTGTCCTGTTTTCAAAATAATTGCACCTCCCCACCCCAGGAAATGTAACTATAGTAAAGAACCGAAAGTGGAGATTTTTGTTTATTTTTATTTATATGCTTTTGAAAAGTTCTGGTCATTTATGGGAAGAAACTGGATTTTAGTCTCCTTTAATATAGCCCTGTCCTGCAGCCAGGGAAGGGGCGGGTAGGACATGATAAGGATGACGCCGGTGACCTCAGCTTACAAATGAATGACACTGTGCTTTCCTGCACAAGATCTCGCTTAATCATTACACCAGCTCTTTGAGGTCGAGGGCACAACTGCTCTTATTCCCATGTGATAGGTGTGCAAACTGAGGCACAGAGCAGGTAAGTGGCTTGCCTAAGAGCCTACAGCTCGTGAGAGTGGCACGGAGAGTAAAGGTATTCTGACACTCGAAGTCCACGGCTATTTCCTTAGGTCAGGGCCTGGTCATCCCTGTGGCACTTATTTCCAGAGCCTGCGCATGACCCACAGGAGCCTAGCCAGTCATGCCTACACACGGCTCAGCAACAGTCACCCTCAAGCTGCCCCCACACCAGCCCAGGTCTGTGTTAGGGCAAAGCAATGGTGATGGGACTTCTGTCCATTTTACTTGGAGAAGGAACTTACAGTTGGGCACACACCGACCTACTGCCTCAGGCCCTTTGTCCTGGCCCAGCTTTGTTCTAAAAATAGCTCAAATAGGCAAAGCAGTTGGAGCCCTGAGTGGTTAGCTGGGAAATTCAGGAAGCTGGATCTAAGAACTGGGTGTTTCTTATCTACCTTCACTCCTCCTAATACTCAAAGTTCTCCAACTGTGCTCTTCCAGCCCATGAGACAAACCTGTGAGTACTGCACCGTGCAGAACATCCCCTTCCCCGAATACACTCTGCAAGACGAGGAGAATAATCTCAAGGAATGCTACCTGATGGAGAACTCCCAGGAGTCTGATGCCCCTACTGTGCTTTTCTTCCCACTCATCAATGACACCTTTCAAAAATACAAGGCCCCAGGTAAGCCACCTCCCAGCTCAGCTCCCACCTCCCAGCTGGCCTTGGGCTGAGAGTCCTGTCTTTAGACTTGTGCAGTCTTGTAGAAGCACAGATGGGGAAGGCTGGGCCAGCTCCTGTCTGAGCCAACATTTGATTTAGCAAGGAAAAAAAGACACCTCTCCCAAGCCCTCCACTCCCCATGAGTTGGCCTTGTCACCCTCTACTCTTTCAGTCATTCAACATTTATTGACATCTAGCCGGTGTGTTGGTGCCAGGGACAAGTGTGCATGCATGTGTGCACACGTGTGCATGTTTTCGTGCAGGTGTGTGTGCAGGGACGGCCCCAGGAAGAGATACAACACCTACAGTCTATTACAACCTAAGGTAACAAGAGTCTAGAGCAAGATTTTCTCCTTCCAGGTGTGGAGCGGAGCCCCGAGGAGATGGAGCAGGGCCAGGTTGACATTTATGGCCCCAAAACTCCCTATGCCACCAAGGAGCTGACGTACACAGAGGCTGCCTTCGACAAGCTGGTGAAACTCTCTGAGTATAACATCCTGAATAACAAGGATAAGCTCCTTCAGGCCTTGCGTCTGGTGGTGGAGAAGAAGAAACGCCTAAAGAGCCAGTGTCCCCCCTAAGTCCCAGGAAACTTTGGTGATTCTGTGTCTGCTTCTGCCGTCAGAGGCACAGAGCCCTCAGGGCTGAGGCCTGCACAGCCAGCTCCACTCTCTCTGGCAAGAGGTGCAGGCGGGCTAACCTGGGCTTTCTACCAAAAATTAAATTTTTTTGAAGTTCAGGGAGACAGAGAAAGACAAAAGAAAGTCACAAGGGGATGCATTTGGATGTATATGGGGTTTTATGCCCCACCAGGATGTTTTCAAACCTTTCCCTGCAGGGCAGGGCATCCACTAGCCACAGGCTCCTACGTATGCCTTAAGTGTGGAGACTGTAAATGTGGCCAGAGAACGAGGCTGGTTTCCCAGAAACCTTGGGTTTCAAGGCAGCTCAGAGCCCTCCCTCCTACCTCCTCTCTGCCTCCTCCTGTGGAGGGCGTTGGGAAATGCACAGGAGGACCTGAGAAGCAATCTGGGTTCAATGAAAAACCCTTTTTAAATTTAAGGCAATTGTATCACGTGATTTTTATAGGCAATTCTGTTTCGCGGTTTTTATTTTTATGAATCAGGGTATTTGTAAAGGCACGATGCTAGAAGATCTAGATGAAGCACTAGAGATAGAGACAGTCTGGTCTCTTCAACAACAAAGCCAAAGGGTTTTGGCAGCTACGCTCCAGCCACCAGAGCCCCAGGACTGGGGATCCAGACCAGGCAGCCCCTTCTGAACATCTAGCTCCGAGGAGATGCCGGGCAAGGCAGGGCTGTGGGGTGCAGCGCAGGCAGGTGCATGCAGGCAGGTGCCTGGAGCCAGGCACATACCCCCACCTCCCAGATGCCCATGCTCAACCACAAACCCGCTCCAGGAGCACTTCTCAGTTCACTCACCTCCCTCCTCTCTGGTGTCCAGATGGGATTATTTATTTTGAAATGGAATTCCTCTTATTCAGCTGGTGAACACCGTGGCCAGCGCCTCCCAGCTCTCAGGGTGTCACCCTTAGAAAATGAAAGGACTCCTTTACCTCTGGGAAGGAACCCATCCTTGGAGATGGTTTCCCAATGAAACCGGGGATACAGAGAAGCCCAAGTAGTGGGGTTCCCACTGTGTATTTTGTCCTGGTTGGGGACTAAAGAAATGTGTGACCTAAGCTCTTAAGATGCCCAGGCTGATGGAATGAGACCAGAAAATGTGTGGTCCCGTGATGCCCGGCAAACCTCGACGACGTGACCCCTTTTCTGGGCCACCCACCTCCTGAGGCAGCACTTTGGTTGTGAGGAGAAGTGGCGACAGGTGTCAGAAGTTTAGAAACACTGCCTCCGGTTTATGCTCTTGCTACTGCAAGAGTTTCGGGAACTAGTTAGACAGCGGCATCTCAGGCCCCACCCCAGCTAGACTGACCAGAATTTGCATTTTAAGGAGATTCCCAGCTCCTCGCTGCCGCCTCCTCCCTGGTGATTCTTGTGTGTATGCAAGTGAGAGGCATGGACTGATGCCTCCCACTTTACAGGAGGCCACGCTCTCCTGTAAGCTAGGAATGTGTGGCGCACTCGGCTCCCTTGAGCTAACTATAACATGAGCTTTTGTCTTGAGGGGGCAGGTGGTGGACCCCACCTGTCCCCTGGGATCCTTTGTTCTTTTCTGAAAATTGCTCATGAGACTGTTCTCCTCCCTGCTTGGGTCAGCTGCCCCATCTCTGCTGCTGCTGGGCAGCAGGGAGAGCCAAGGTGCCTGTAATTTTTAAATATGAATTCAACTTTTAATCAGAGCAAGCTGATCCCTGCCCAGATAGTGCTAACCTGGGACGTCACCCTTCACTTCCACCATAGCAGCCGCCTTCACTTTGGCATCTTTTCTTTCCATCAGCAACCAACAGGCTCTTCTTAAATGATCAGAGTGAATGTGGCAAGACCTGTTTGTTGTAAGCTCAGGGCAGCCACGCCTTGGATTCATTAAGGATGTGAAATGAGGCTAATAAAGTCATTGTATGATTTGACCACACAATAAAATGGACTTATGGGTAAATGCTGTTTATTCATAAGCTTTCATGATCTGATGCTGCAAAGCATGCTTAACTCCTGTCCTCATCCCTGCTGGGATTTCTACACACACACACACACACACACACACACCCCTTCTCACCCACCCCTCCACTCCCCACCAGAGAGGGCCTCCTCTCCCAGGCCTCCTTCCCCCTGCAGGGGTTGCCATCTTCTTGGGATGGGCACTCGGTGCTCTGTTTTTATGAAGCCATGGCATCCACCGGTGGAGCACCACTTCCTGCTGCCCAGCTGTCTGCAGCTCAGCTGGTTTTCAGGAAGCAAGGCTTAAGAGGAAGGAAGGGCAGCCCCATCCGCCGAGCACCCACTAGGTGCACAGAGGTCATAGAGGTGCGTGGCCTCTGCTTCCCAGGAACTAGATTTGAAGTTGAGGGGGGAGATTTTCATGCAGACTGGACAAGTTAAATCATGATATAGTTTCTAAAATGACGCCTGCTATGTCACGGAGCAGGTAATGAGGAAGGGCCACACAAGAGATAAGGACAAGTGTCATCAACTCAGAAAGGAGAGGGCAGTGTGTCCTGGAGCAGGCTCCCTCCCCAGATCCCCTGCTCTCTACCCGTCACATGATTATATAGAAAAAATAAATCCTCCCCACCCCCAGGATGCCTTGCTCCTTGTCTCCCCTTCTCTTCCTAAGAGAGCACCCAGCATACCACCCTGCCGCACAGGCCAGTCCCCTGTCCCACAACAGATGTTTTCTGCCCCTAGGTCTCCATGAAAACACTTCTTCCCAAGGTCACCAGTGTCCACCTAATTGCCAAATACACTGAGCCAAATGGCACTGTCCTTTACAGGCCTTATCTTACTTGATTGTTCTCAGCCCTTGGCACTGCAGACCACTCCCTCCTTCCTGAAACCCTCCCTTCCCATGACTTCCTTGCCAACAGCAGTTCAATTCAGTTCTGCCTGCACACATTTATTGCCTTCTCACTCCATGCCAGTCAGTGTTGGGGGCACTGGAAAAATAAAAAAGATTAACAGTTGACCCTATGCTTCAGAGAGTTTCCTTCTGGTCCCATGTAGGAAGCCTGTGTGGAAACAGAGCCTTGCAGTATGAAGAGAAAGTTCCTATTAGGTATGTAGAGGAGGGGCACATGGGAGGGGCCATGAACGCAGCCCAAGAGGGAAGGTTTACAGGACCCCTTGTCCTGGATTCCTTCCCACGTTCATGTCCCCTCTCTGGTCTCACCCACTTGGTGCCCCCCAACTCTCATTCAAGTACTAGTATCCCTTCAGATTTTCCACTTAGCCCTCCTCTCTTCTTGCTGTGTTCACCTTTTTTTTTTTTTTTAAGATTTATTTATTTTTATACAAGAGCTGGGGCACAGGCCAGAGGCATGGGAGGGTGAGAGGATTCACCAGAGACAGCGGGGAGCAGAACAGGCAGACGAAATACACTGAAATACACCGAAATACACTGCTGAGGGGAGCAGCGGGTGTGACAGCGGAAGTCTGCTACGCCATGTGGGAATCTCCCGGGCAGGCCGGGATCAAACCCATGTTGCTGTAGCGGCTGCAGACAGCTTCACAGCGATATGCTCAACCCGCTGCACCACTGGGGAAGCCCTTTAGCATGTCGTCCACACCCAGGACTTCAACTCTTGCTTCTGTTTTGAAAACTGTCAACCTTTAGTTCTATTCAAGCCAGTTTCCTGAATTATAGATTCACATATTCAAATTCTGTACCAGTTGTCATTATTTTCACTTTATAAACCCAAAATATCTAATATAGTGACTTAAACAAGATAGAAGATGTTTATTTCTCTATTGCTTATCTGGGACCCAGGTTCCTTTCAGCTTTTACTTCTACCATCCTCAAGTTTGCCTTCTGGCCCAGTGCAGTTGCTGGAGATCCACCCATCATGTCCACATTTCCAGCAGCAGGGAGGATAAAGGCGCTGGGTTGCTGCTGACTATGAAGACACCAGCCCAGCCCTAGTCTACCTAGCTTTCTTTTCTCTGAACGAACTAAACTTTTATCTTAATAAGAAAATAAGAAATGCCAGCCGTTTCAGTTATCGCTGAGCAACAAAACCTCCCCAAACAGAATGGCATAACATAAGCACCATTTGATTATGCCCACAGATTCAAGAATTTGCAAAGGACATAAGGGCAATGTTTATCCACCCCATGTGTGGGGCCTCAGCTCACATGACTTCAACTGCTGAAGAAAACTCAGATGACGGTGGTTGAGAACAGCTGGGGTAGAGGGATCCACTTTTGAGATGGCTCTTTCACTCACGTGCCTAGGCCGAAAGACTGAGGCGGAAGAACAGGCCCAGTCAGGACTGCCCTTCAGACCTCCTTCCTGTGGCCTTGCCAGCATGGTGGTCTTGGGATAGTTTCCTTAAATGGCCCCTCAGGGCCCCAAGGGAGAGAATGTCACACAGTAGCAGCTGTGTGGCCGGCCTGTTGCTTCACTCAGAAGTCACACAACCTCATTTCCACAGCATTCTGTTGGCAGAAGCATTTACAAGTCAGTCTTGAAATTAGTTTAAGTCCTCTAACATTGTTATTTTTCCAAACCGTTTTGGCCATTCAAGGTCCTGTGCATTTGCATATGAATTTTTGGAATCGACTAGTCAATTTCTACAAAAATAAAAATTTCCTGGGATTGCACTGTATCTATCAGTTTCTGGAAAATTGACATCTTTTTTTTTTTTTTTTTTTTTGCAGTGACCTCATCAGCAGTAGGAATTATAGATGTTTTTCTATTGCAGTACAGTTATTGCAGAATTTCTCAAAAAATCTTTTATACTCATCATTACTTAGAGGTTTTGGCAATTAATGGATCTGCCACTTGTTTTCGTTATTAAATAGATTAAAGGACATATATTGCATAAAGTGACTTAGGGTCTTAGTACTTTGGTATATTTCAATATATTGGTTTCTTTATATTATATTTTATGTGAAGTGATTCAGAACAGGCTACTCAAAATCATGCCACCTCGGCACACTGATTCTTTCTATGGAAAATTGACATCTTAACAAGACTTCTGATCCATGATTATGAGAAATTTAGTCTTTATTTCTCTAATAATGCTTTGTGATTCTCATTATATAGATCTTGAATATTTTTAATTATTTTTATCCCTAAGTATTTCATAGTGTTGAAATGATAACAATTTTTTAAACTAATTTTTTAAGGTTTATTTTTATTTATGCATCAAGAACTGGGGGTGTAGGCCAGAGGTGCGGTGGCGTGAGAGGATTCACCAGAGACAGAGTGGGGAGCAGAACAGGTGGATCTACTGAAATACACTGCTGAAGGGGGAAGCGGGTGAGACAGGAGAGGTCTGCTGCACCGTGTGGGTCACCTCCCCGGCCAGAGATCAAACCCATGCTGCGGTGCTGGCGATAGTTTGACAGTGCTGAAACTTTAACTCCTGTGCCACCAGGGAGGCCCCAGTAATAATTTTGATTTTTTTATTTCAGTGTCCAATTGCTCATTTCTAATATTGAAAATGTAACAAGATTTTTTATATATATATATATTTTTAATTTTCTAGAGGCATGTCTTATTTATTTATTTATTATTTGTTTGTTTGTTTGGTTTATACATGCACTGGGTACAGTCAGAAGCGCGGGAGGGTGAGAGAATTCACCAGAGCCAGAGCAGGGAGCAGAACAGGCAGAAGGACCGAAGTACACTGCTGAGGGGAGCAGCGGGCGGCAGGAGAGGTCTGTGCGCCATGTGGGACCCTCCTCCGGTGGCCGGGGAGCAGCCGGGGATCGAACCTGCGCCGCAGAGGCCGCGGGCAGCTTCGCAACCCAGCGCTCAACCGCTGCGCCACCGGGGAGGCCCTAAGATTTTTGTATATATATTTTATATCCAAGCAAATTTGTTAAACTCATCTATTAGTCCTAGTAGCTTATTTTGTAGATTTCACAGAATTTTGTATCTGATGATCATATCTTCTGCAAATAAAGGCAGTTCTACTTCTTCCTAGCTAATCTAGATACCTTTTCTTTTTCTTGACTTGCTGTTCCAGAGGCTAGAACCTCCAGCATGATGTCAAATAGAAGTGGAGGACTATATATCTTTACTTGTTTCTGATCTCAAAGGAAAATCATTCAGTTATTTCACCATTAAGTAAAATGTTGCAGAAGTCTATTCTGGGCATTTTCATGAATTTTTTTTTTTTAAAGATTTATTTATATAAGCACTGGGTACAGCCAGAAGCGCGGGAGGGTGAGAGAATTTACCAGAGCCAGAGTGGAGAACAGAACAGGCAGAAGGACCGAAGTAAACTGCTGAGGGGAGCAACAGGTGGCAGGAGAGGTCTGCACGCCATGTGGGTCCCGCGGCTGGGGATTGAACCAGCGCTACAGAGGCTGCAGGTAGCTTTGCAAGCCAGAGTTTAACCGCTGTGCCACTGGGGAGGCCCCCATGAATTTTTTTTAATATTTACTTATTTATACAAGCACTGGGTACAGTCAGAAGTGCAGGAGGATGAGAGAATTCATTGCACCATGAGGGACCCTCACCGGAGGCCGGGGATCGAACCAGCGCTGCAGAGGCTTTGCAGCCCAGCACTCAACCGCTGCGCCACCAGGGGAGGCCCAATTTTCATGATTTTTTGATCAGTATGAACTCCAGAAAAGTACCAGCTTACACACCATCATTAGCATTATGTGAAAAGGTACCTTGTTCTATATCCTGACCAACACTAGGCATTTCTAGAAAAATGAGTCTGCAATTCTTAATGTTATCTATTTATTTTAAATTTATATTTCTTTTATTATGAATGGAGGTCAGCAACATTTAAAGTTTATTGGCTAATTGTATGTCTTTTATTAGTAGCCTAGTTCTACTAGTCCTCTGCTTATTTTTCTTCATAATTTTGTAATAATTTTTTAAATGTCTAGTGTCCTTAATTAAATATATCTATCATATGTGGCTCTCAATATTTTTCTTTTTAAATTTTTTAAGTTTATCATTTGGCATTTGTTGTCTTTTAAGACTGCCCAGCTGTGTCTATGTAGGTGTTTCTTTTCCCTTTTTCTCTTTTCTTTAATAAACTTGCCATGTGCTGATGAATGGGAAAATCTGTTGAATTCTTTCTCAGATGGACCCAAGACACCCACATATGGAATCTCATCATCTGAACCCCATTAATGGCTCACTATTCAACCTGGAGTCAACAATGGTAACCTACTGAGACTTTCTCTGAGACTTACTGAAACTGTTTCTCTAAACATTCAATTTATGAGGAAGAATGTTCTGATTTTTTAGAAAACTATTTCTGAGTAACTTGTATTCAAAATTATGACAAAAGACATAATTATTAAAAAAATAAAAATAAAGTTTATCGCTTGCCTCATACCTTTGTTTATAGATTTGTTCTTATATATATTATTTTAAAGAGATTTAATTTATTTTTTTAAAGATTTATTTATGCATACAACAACTGCGGTGTAAGCCAGGTGTGGGGGTGTGTGTGAGAGGATTCACCAGAGACAGAGTGGGGAGCATAACAGGCAGATCTACTGAAACACACTGCTGAGGGGAGCTGTGGGTGAGGCAGGAGAGGTCTGCTGCACCATGTGGGTTGCTCCCTGGCTGGCAGGGGATTGAACTTGGCTGCAGTGGCTGGCAATAGCTTGAAAGCGCTATCTTTAACCCCTGCGCCACCAGGGAGGCTCTTACAGAGATTTTAAAATCAGTCTTAGGTTCATAGCAAAATTGAACATAAAGCACAGAGTTTCCCCTGCCTCCCTCTAACACACAGTCTCCCACTATCAATATCCTCCATCAGAGTGGCACATTTGTATAATCAATGAACTTAACCTACACTGGTACATCATGATCACCCCAAATCCATAGTTTGCATTAAGAATTATTCTTGGTAAATTCTAAGGGTTTGGAGTAGTGCATGATGACAAGTATCCACCATTATAGTATCACATGGAATAGTTTCATTGTCCTACAAATCTGTGCTTCTATTTCCCCTTCCTCTTATCCTAACCCTTTGCAATCACTGATCTTTCAAAAGATACCACAGAAGAACCGGGGTATAGGCCAGAGGTACAGGGGGTGAGAGGATTCACCACAGAGAGTAGGGAACAGAACAGGCGGATCTCCTGAAACACACTGCTGAGAGGGGTAGCAGGCGACAAAGGAGAGGTCTGCTGTGCCATGTGGGTCAGCTCCCTGGAAGAGGGTCCAACTAGGGCCAGGCCAAAGTGGCTGGCAATAGCTTGATAGTGTTGAGACTTAACTCCTGCACCACCAGGGAGGCCCCATAGATTTGCCTTTTCCAGAATGTTATCATTGCAAGCCTTTTCAGATAATCTTCTCTGGATTCCTTCTCGTCTTTTTAGGGCTTGATAGCTCATTTCTTTTTAACAGTGGATAAAATTCCATTGTCTGGATGTATCACAATTTATTTATCCATTCACCTACTGAAGGATATCTTGGCTGCTTCCAAGTTTTATCAATTATAATAAAGCTAGAAATATTGGTGGGGGGAGGGTTTGACTGGACATAAATTTGAAACTCCTTTGGGTATATAGGAGTGCAATTTCTAGATCTGATGATAAGAGTATGTTTATGGTTTGTTTGTTTTTAAAGATTTATTTATTTATGCATACAAGAGCTGGGGTACAGGCCAGAGATGCGGGGATGAGAGGATTCACCAGAGACAGAGTGGGGACCAGAACAGGCAGACTGACTGAAATACACTGCTGAGGGGAGCAGTGGGCGAGGCAGGAGAGGTCTGCTGTGCCGTGTGGATTGCTCCCTGGCGGGCCGGGAACCGAACTTGTGCTGCAGAGGCTTTGGATTGCTTCACAGTGCGGTGCTTAACCCCTTGTGCCACCAGGGAGGCCATGGTTTGGTTTTTACGTGCTTGTAAAAACATAGTTTTAAGCTTTTACTTTTTTGTTCTTAAATTGATCAAACTTTTGTTTCATGATTTCTACCTTTGGTTTTGATTGGAAAGACTTATCCCTTCCAAAATTTTAATCTTCACCTCTACATTCTAATAGAAATCCGCTTTTCATATCCCTAGTTATATAACATTCCTCTACATATTGGCTCTACACCACAACTCCAAAGGAGTTCCCATCTTACAAACAAGGAAGCAGGCAGAGGTAACTCATTGCATTTAAGGTCACATAGCCATTAATTGATAAAGTTAGGATTCAAACCTTGGTCTTTCCTTGTCCTCCTGTCCTCGCTTTACCTCAACCTTCCTGCTCAAAGTATGGGCCCTGGAGAAGCAGTATTAGCAACACCTGGGACACCTGGGAGATTTTCAGAAACACAGTGACTTCAGCCCCACCCCTGAGCTTCTGAGTCATCATATGTGTTTCTAATTACTGTTGTGCATCCTATTTCCCCAAATTTAGTGTATTTCAGAATCACCTGTTGCTCTCCATCCCTCCTCAACATTTTAAGTCAAAAATTCTTGGGCGATGAGCATCCCAGGTTATTCTTATGTAGGCGGCCCCTGGGAAGCCACTTGAGAAATGCTCTAAAACGATTGAGAAATATTCTAAACTGCAATCTAGGACACCATAAATGATGGCTGATTATTTCTCCCAGTCTCAATTTAAAATGTCCTTTAAACCTGGTAAAGAGAAATCAGTGCGGTACCAATAACTCTTTCATATGTCAACACATGGAAATTATTTGTAATGAGAACGATTAAACCTTCCATTTTACAGAAAACCACGAAAAACTGAGGGCAAAAGCCCTTCCATCTATCCAGATTTCAGTGCAGGCGGCAGAGAAGTAGACTGCAAGGAGACTGGCGTCTAATTCCCTCCTCCAAATTTTGTCTATTATGTCTGCGAGTCCAGGTCTGTTCACCAACAAACACCTGCCAGTGGGAAGCCAGAACTTGCTTGTCAACTTTCTGAACTTTTGGACCCAGTATCGCTGCCCATAGGTAAACATGCCGGTCAAGCACGCTCGTACTCCTGCCAGCTCAGAAGTGCCGGGAAGCCGACGCCACCCGGCCAGAGGCGGGGCCCGGGCGACCCGCGCCCCCAGCCCCCTTCACCAGCCCGCGCCCCCGGCCCGGGACACACCCTCTCCCCCGCCCCGTCCCCCGACGACTCCGTCATCAATAATTCACAAGAGCCCCCTCTCCATTGGCTGACGCCCGCCGCCGCGCCGGCAGAGACCCAATGAGGAAAGAGTTGAGCGAGCGCTTCTGAATAGTGAGCGCGCTCCCGTGACGTAGCGGCCGGTGATTGGCTACGGCGGCTACGGGGCGGGGCCAGGCCGGGCGGCGGTGCGCGCGGCTGGAGCGGCTCAGAGCGAGCCGGGGCGGGCGGGACGCGCGCGGGTCGGCGCAGCGGGGTGTCGGGCGGGCGCGGACGGGAGGGCGCGCGGCGCGGGGCGGCGGAGCGGCGGCAGGATGTTCAGCTGGATGGGGCGGCAGGCGGGCGGGCGCGAGCGCGCGGGCGGCGCCGACGCGGTGCAGACGGTGACGGGCGGCCTGCGCTCGCTGTACCTGCGCAAGGTGCTGCCGCTGGAGGAGGCGTACCGCTTCCACGAGTTCCACTCGCCCGCGCTGGAGGACGCCGACTTCGACAACAAGCCCATGATCCTGCTGGTGGGCCAGTACAGCACCGGCAAGACCACCTTCATCAGGTGAGCGCCTCCCCCGCCCCCGGCCGCCCACCTGAGCGCCCACCTGGGCGCGCCTCCCCACGTGCGCCGCGTTGTCGCCGGCGCTCCGCGGGCCGCGCGCCCCCGCCCCGCGGCGCCCCCTTACTTGTGCCGAACCCCTCGGGGCTGCTTCCCGCACCGCCGTCCGCGCGGCCCCAGGTGTGTCCTCCCCGCGCGGTGTCGGGGCGCCCGCAGCTCCCCCCCTCGCCGGGTCCGCGGCCGCCCCGTGGGGACCGCCTCTGCGCTCGCGGGCTGGGGGCTCCCCGCACCCCTTGTCCACTTACACCGAGCCCCGAAAGGCGTTTCTGACCGACTTTTCCCTGCGCCCCTGGTTTGGGGACCCGGGAAGCTAGCATCTGCCTTATTTTGTTTTTTTTCCTTCAAGGTTAACACTTTATTTAATATATTTTAGTTTATGTCATTCTTACATCATTTTTGCACAATGTATGCATTTTCATTTTGGTTCTGTTCCCCGAGCTGGAAGGGATCATGCTCGGCGAAATAAGTCAGAAAGAAAAAGAAAAATACCGGATGGTCTCACTCATAGCAGGAATCTAGAAAACTTAAATAAGGGACCAGGAAAATGAATAACTATAAGAAAGAAAAAATCAAAATCGACAAGCAGCTATGAACCAGAGGCCTCTGCCTTACTGGTGAGCGAGGCCTGCGGCCGGGAATGGGCATGGAGTTGTGGGGTTCTCCTGAGTCTCAGGAGAGTTAAGCCCATAACCCAGTTTCCGGAGCACAGCTGTTAATAAACGGAATGAATGGATGAATGAATGGATGGACGGAGTGGAGGACAGTGCCCAGGCGCCTTTCCTTTTAGGTGCTTCCACGTTGCTCCCACCTCCGTGATCCCGCGAGTCGGTAGAGAGGCCGCCTTCATTCAGCTCTAACCAGACCTCCCCGCTGCCCGCCCGGGAGTTAGCTGGGTGGCGGCTGCTCCAGCCTCCAGCGGGTCGAACTGAGGGGAGTGTCGTATTACTGTTGGTTAGTTTCCATTTCCTAGGTGGGTCATTGCCTACTGCTCACCCTTGACAACTGAAAATATTTGTCATGTTCCCTGTGTCTCCGAAAGCAAACAATTACTGTATGTGCCCTAAGGTTCAAGTCATATAGTTTCTTCCGGAGTGAGTGGCTTTTGAGGGAAGATAGTTTACTTCGAAATAGATTGCTATTTGAAGAGACAGTTTTACTTTTTTACTTCTAACGCCGTTGACATAGTAAGACTCATTTCTTGGATTAGGAGACTTGTTTGCTTGGGGTAAGCCTTGTGTCACTGAAACAAAGTAAACCATCATTTAAGGATTTGGTCTAGTGTTTTGGAGATCATAGCAATCTCTTTGTTGATGTTCAACAGGTGTTCAGAAAACTGCATCTATATTTGGATACATGCCATTTCTATTAAGTGGAGACCTCTTTTTCTACATGCCAGTGACCTAAATAGTTCCTACAGATAGAGTAGTTGTCACTATAGGATATATGTTCAGTCCATGCCTGCAGATATGCTATGAATGAATTCAACAAAGCCAATAGTTCTAGACAGTAAATTGAATGTGACAGAAGACCAAAGAAAATAATAACTTTAGGATTGCCTCATATGGGCCTCCCTGGTGGTGCAGGGGGTTGAGCTCCTCACTGTGAAGCAGTCCACAGCCTTTGCAGCAGGGCTTTGATCCCAGCTGGCCAGGGAGCTACCCACATGGCACAGCAGACCTCTCCTGTCTCGCCCCTCGCCCGCTGCAACCCTCAGCAGTGTATTTCAATCAGTCTGCCTGTTCTGTTCCCCACTCTGTCTCTGGTGAATCCTTTCACCCTTCCGCATATCTGGCCTGTGCCTGGGTTCTTGTATAAATAAATAAATCTTTAAAAAAATTAAATAAAATTGCTTCATTTGATGCTTGTTAATAAACTGAAAATAGTATTAAATGTGTCATTCCAGACACTCAAAGTCAGCCACAGGAATAGTATAGTAATTGGTACCTTGAAAGATGGCAGGCAATACATTTAAGGTCTCAGTGATACTAACCATTTTTTAAGTGTAAGAGATAACAAGAGTAGGAGGTGGACCTTTTGACACAAACAGATAAAGGATAAGAAGGGAGTATTTTTATAATAGCTCAGGCATTCACTGTGGTGTGTTCACAGCACTCCAGGCAATTCTTCCTGTCTGTCTAGGCCATGAAGGCTTTATTGTGCCTGTGTGTGGTTAGGGAGCTTCTGTTGATGCTGCAGCAACCTCATGTACCCTTCCCTGCTCCTGTGGCCTGAGGCAGAACACAACTCAAAAGGACATGAATCAATCTTTTATTCAATTTACTATTTTATCTTATTTTTTACTCTTCGCTATTTCATCATTTGAAGAGAACTTTGTGGAATAGCTTAAGCATTGCTTTAAGAAGGATGTTGAGATTTTACTCCTGCTGGCTTCATCCAAGTGGACCACTTGTCAGTAAGCACTGGAGCCAAGTGCAACTCAAGGGTGAGGGAGGAGTCACTTTATTAGGATTGCTCTTGATCGTGAGAGCTTCCTTGTCTAAGTGCCTTTGTCATTAGGCAGCAGGCCCAGAATGGACTTGTGAGGTTGGAGGAAAATCAGGGGAAATGGGAAGCTTGGTGTGAGGTACAGGAGACCTAAGTTTGGTTTCAGAGTGGGAGGTAGGAGGAAGAGATTTAACTCCTGGAAGGGAGACCCCAAACAAAAGGGCAGCTACCCTTTAGAGTTCTGCACTGGGGAGCAAAGGAGTTGACCCCGGAGGCTGATCATCCTGTATCCTGCCTGCATCCATGGCTGTTTTCTCTGAGGATAGTCAGTGTCTGGATTGAGCACTAGAAGCTCATACTTGGACTGCGGGTTGCACCTGGCCTTGTGGTCAGATTTTTATTCACCTGGCTTCCTGCACTTCCCAAGGGGTCACTGGTGACACTGGGAGAGACCTCTCATTGTAAAGCCAACCAGCAAAGTCTTTGGTGTGTGTCCGTACTCATCCCTGCTTTGGTCTCATGCTTGGGAAGAACTGGGATTCCCACTAATGCATGAGGAACGGGGACATTTTTAGGAGTAGAGAAATAAGTGTGTGCCCTGTTATAATGAAAAGGTGTCTTAGGTCGGGTAGATGAAGAACCTGGGTGTTAAGAAAATATACTCACTCCTGCATAGACGATCACCATGAGGGGCCCCAAGGTCAAGGAAGAGGATGAATAGGAGAATCTTGGACCCTCCTCACATGGATCAGAGAGAGACTTATAATGTGAAGGAGATTTTCCTCCAGGTCTCTTGGGAGTGGAGGCAAAGTGGCTGATAAACCTATTGACTCTGAGAATATTACTTCTCAGAAGACAGAGGCTGCGTTGAGAGGAACTCTTGGTGCTCTACCTCTGACTTGCAGGAAAGAATTGGCCAGAGAAAGAGCAGAGATGGACACAGGGAAAGTGGCCAAATCATCTTAATCATCTTAGACTCTGTAGATATTGCACTCACCAGACTTGGATCCTAACCCCGAGGAAAACACTTTTCACAGATTCCTCCGGAAAATCCCTGGGCCCAGGTCTGTGAGCAAAGACATTTTCACTGAGGGGATGGGAAGCTCACTGAAAATTTAAACTACAGGATTGCAACTTTGGACTTTAAGAGCTCCGCTTTCTCTCTTCCGCCTACATGCTGTCCCCTTCACTCTGAATATTTATCCTAATGAGGAAAAAAAGGGGAAGCCACTCAAGAAACTATAATCTTTAAAAGAGCAGGAATCCAGGCATTTAGGCAAGGAAAAGAAATAGAAGGCACCCACTGGAAAGAACTATCTCTCTATTCAAGATGACATAAATTTATTTTCAGTCTCCCAATACTGAGCATCCTATGATTTATTTAAATGGCCATAATTCTGCGATTAGTGACAGTCAAGTAATTTCTGCATCTGATGCAATAACTTAAAAAACGGATGCCAAAAAAAGTAGAAATAAGCTAATAGAGTGCAAAGGCACAAAGAGAAAACATGAGAAAAAAGGAGCATAAGTAGCCGTCATATAATCCTTATCAGGCTTATTTCCTGTATATTCCTGTCAATGTAGAAACATGTTTATTTTTCCTAACACTTGAACTTGGTAAAATCAAGGTAAGATGCTTTCCTAGAAAATGCTTTATAAGGTAATTACATTTGTAAATTTTTACAAATGCCAGTTAAATATAGTGTTCCTAGGGCAAGGGGGCGGGGAGTGGGGCCGTAATCAGGGGAGACGACAAGGCTTGTGGACAGTGTGAGGATAAAGAAGCTGGAGGGACAGCTATCAACAAAGATAAACTCATGCCATTTGCAGCAACATGGATGGAACTGGGAGGGATCATACTCAGTGAAATAAGCCAGAAAAAAAAAAAGAAGAAAAATATCTCATGGTTTCACTTACCGGAGGAACGTAGGGGAACTAAATAAGGGATCGGGAAAAAAATTATAATTAAAAAACAAAAGTAACAGGCAACTATAAATCAGAGACACTGCAGGGGAAGGGGCGGGAGAAGGACCCCAACAGGGGTGGGAAGAACACAAGAGACTGCGGTGACGGTGACAGGTGCACGGGTGGTGGGGTGCACTGGTGGTGGTATTCAGGGGCTACACCTTTTTGTACACATTGTACAAAAAGGGAGAACGATGGAAAATATATATAAAATAAAAAAGCAGCAGCAGCAGCTGGAGTGAACGGACTGAGAGGGCAAAAATGCCTCAGACAATAGAAAAGTCTTCATAAGTTGATTAAAACAAGACAAAAGTACCAGGAAGTGATAACCCCCTTGGGCGCTCTTCCTTGGACATTTATAGAAAGCAGAACTACGCAGCTATTCTTTTGTTTCCTCCTTTTCTTTCAGAATCATCCAGAGATGGTAGGAGGGAGCCCAGCCTTGCTAAGGAGGTTCGCACCGGGAGGATGGGAGCTCCCCAGGGCCTGGCACAGACAAGGCGCAGTAAATACCTGGGTGGAGAGGTGTCAGGGAGGCCAAATAGGAAGGACCTTGCAGTTGTGCTCAACAGACTGCATTTGGTGGTTTTTAAGAAACTATGGAGAATATGAAAAGTGTCATAACATTGGAAATAGGCAGATGTCCCAGTTTTTCCAAAAGGGGAGGATGGACTCTACTTAGGAATAAAGCCCTGTTTCATCCTTTAATCAGCTCTATACTCGTTTATTAAAGGCAAGTGAAAACGCTTACTAGGAGGCATCATGGTTTACCCCTTAGGGAAGCACTGTGGGTCTAATGTGCTGGTCCTCACCCTCATTCGTGAGGAGCCCCTGAAACTCAGAGTTGTGTGTGCCAAATGCCAAGCCCTTTGCAGATCGCCTGGAAGACTGAAATACTGCAGTCTGTATGGCAATATGAAATGTACCTATAGACCTGAGTGTCATTATTCAACTAACAATACTGCACTCAGGCCTGGACCTGGCTATGACAGAACTTAGAGTTTCCTGGAGAATATGGAAAAGAAGCAACAAATTATGAGAGCTGTGGGTGACCAAGACAGGCTGTGACACCAGAGGCACAGAGAGGAGGGACCCTTCATGCGGCCTCCCTGAGCCGTGAACAGTGAACCTGAATTAGCTGCCCACGGAGACTAGAAAGCAAGCGCAAGTGTCAAGCGATGAGGCCCGGGTTTCTTGGATAACCAGATGGGTTAGCGCGATCACTGAGCTGGGTACACAGGAAGAGGAAGAGTGGGGGCAAATTAGGAGTTTGGATTTACACACCCAGGTGGCGAGTCCACTAGAGGTGGTCAGACATGGGTTAGTGGGACATCTTGGCCAGCTATTGGTTTAAGAGTGTGTGTATTTGGTAGTCAAAGCTGGGAAGTAGAAGGTCTCAGGGTCATTTGAGGGAGAAGAGGAGCTTGTGGAAACTGAGGGAGAAGTCACCAGAATAGAGTGATGGCCAGGGCAGAGGGGATGGAGACTCCTAGGGCTCTTTGCTTATAGGTAACAGAAATCCAGCTGAAAAAAGGCCTAAGTAAATGGTGCAACTTTCCTCATAAGACATATCAGACCAGGGTGGCTGACTTCGGGCATGATCTGGGACCCCAAGGGACACTGTCAGGGCACACTCTCAGCTCTGTTGCCTTCTTCATTTGGTTTCCTTCTTGGGCATTTGTCCCTCATGGGGTAGGCAGTTGGTCATCTCCAATTCTGCCAGCTCAGCAACACCAATGGGAAAAAAGAATCTTTTTCCCAGCAGTTTTCAGCAGAAGTCTCAGGTATAAGTCTCACTGGTCTGACTTTGGCCATCTGCTACCATGAACCAATCCCTGGAGCCAGGGGAAGGAAAGGCCCGTAGCTGAGTAGTATGGTCTGCCCCATACCCCTTACCAAAAATGGGGAAGTAGATGCTCGACAGGTGAAACAGCCGACAGCCCCCACAAAGACCAGGTTGGGACATGAGGGCCCGCGGCAGTGAGATGCTTCTGGGAAAGCATTCAAAGGGAACCTGTGGATTAGCCACCAGGAACCAGGGTGACCTTGGCAAGAGCATGTCAGTAAGTGGTGGTGATGGAAGCCAGGTGGCAGCGGGTTGAGGAATGAGTGGGAGATGAAGTGTCAAATATAGAAAACCCTCAGCGACTGGGCACTAAAGGGGAGGAGATGTGCCCTGGCCACAGACATTCCAAAGGCTTGATTAAAGATGAGCACTGCTCTGCAGAGTTAAAAGTGGATGGGAGGGGCCCATGGGGAGCAGCTGGTGTGTCAGAGGACTCAGAGGAGGCAGGACTCAGGGCAGGACTGAGCAGGGGGTGGGGTCCAGGGAAGGTTAGGGGTGGCATTGGTGGTGGCAGTCGGCACAGTGAGAATGCAAACTTGGCCTCTTGTCCTGTGTTACGTCATGTACGTCATGTACGTGACAAATGGCAGCAGTGCCAAAGGATTAGGAGGAATGCGGAGGCAGGGGTGGTGGGGGTGGGGAGGAATTTTTTATGATAAAATTCTCTTTCTTAATGAATATCTGAAAGCATACTTTTAAAACACAGTCAGTATACTTTTCAAACTCTTGGAAAATGATGCACCAGAAAGACATGGGTGCTGGAACTGGCTTTGGTCAGAATCACCAGGATTCCTTCAGAAACAGATGTAAGAGCCTCATCCCAGACCCCCCAAGCAGGAATCTCTGTGGTCAAGGCTCAGAAATCTGTTTCTGTTTTGACAGCCCACTTCTCACAAAGGTTCTCACACAGCCTTGTCCATGAAACATTTGGGTGCCCCTGACAGGTGAAGAATCAGTGGATGGAATCATGACCACCGAGCCATCAGCTGAAAGAGGGAGGCTCACTTAAGTGGCTCTTCCAAGACATGGGGTCTGCTCACATTTTTAGGAAATGACCTAGATGAAGACAGAAGACATGCTTATAAAGCATGGGATTAGGCAATAAATGCCATTTAAGCAACATTTTTTCACTTAATGTGATATGAATTTTTCTCATGTTATTAAGTAATCTTCAAAAAATAGCTTAAATGACTGTATCTTATTCTTCAATGGCTCAGAACATTGCTTCTAATGTTAAGCTGTTATGCATAATAGTACGATGTCCATTCTAGGCTATAAATCTTGGCATGTTCAGTTTTTTTCTTAGAGAAGCGGCTTGAACATGAATTACTACATCAAAAGGTATAAATATTTTTCAAGTTTATACGTTCTGATTATTACATACTTCTGAGTGTGTGTGTGTGTGTGTGTCTGTGTTCCTTTTATCCTGAATGTATGTATTTCTTTTCAGAAAAATTATTCTAATATGAATAACTTTTTTCACTAAACTATCAATAAGGCTTAGTACTATTACTAAAAAGAATAAATATGATAGGAAAAATGTTCTTTTAATTTGCCTTTTTTGTTAGTAAAGTTGAACATATATTGTCATCATCTGTATTCTTTGTGACTAGTCCGTGAACTTTACCTGATTTTCTTTCTTTTTTTTTTTTTTTTTTTGGTAGAAAAACTGGGGTGTAAGCCAGAGGTGCAGGGAGTGAGAGGATTCACCAGAGACAGTGGGGAGCAAAACAGGCAGACTGACTGAAATACACTGCTGAGGGGAGCCATGGGCGAGATAGGAGAGTCTGCTGTACCATATGTGGGTAGCTCCCTGGCCATGGATAGAGCTCAGGCCATAGCGTTGATAGCAGAGACTTAACCCCTAGGCCACCAGGGAGGCCCACCTTTGCCTGATTCTCATTTGGAGTGTTATCTTTATCACGTAGCTACTATTTAAATATTTTACTCAATAATCCTTAATCCTTTGTCATAGTGTTATAAGTATCATTCCGGTTTGAGGTTTGCCTTTTTGATTTTCATTTTAATTTTGGCTTGCAAACATGAAAATTTATGGTCAAATCTTATCATTTTTCCTTTTTATGATGTACTTATGCCTAGAAAATCATTGTTTTTGCTACTAAAAAGTCTTTAATCCACTTGAAGTAAAATCTGTCTTGAAAGTGTTTGTCTTTTGTTTTTTTGCTTTTTAACACTTTATTGAATAATCCTGTCTTTTCCTGCTGACCCATAAGACTGCCTCATATGCTAATTTATCAAATGTTAGGATCCTTCGGGACCTTTCTCTCTTGTTCTGTTAGTAGATACTTAAACCAGCACCCTACGCTCTTAAATGTGATTACTTTGAAACATACTTAGTAAGTGGTAGCCAGTGGCAGTTCCTCTGATGGCTTTTCTTTTTTACAAATACTGTTCACCATCGTTTCCTGTTATTCAGGGGAACTGTAAAGTTGCTTCATTAGAAGCTTCCCAGAAAATGCCATTCTGGGTCCATTTGTGTTGGAACTGCATTAATTTTTTAAACCCTGTCTTGTATTCTCTCTTCCCAGTCAGGAACCTCAGCCTTGCTTTTATGCAGACCTTCATTTATATATTTATTTATAAAATCAGAAAAGTGGTTGATCTAGCCATACAATTCTATATACTCTTTTTACTTTTTATTCCAGGTATTTTATACCTCAGCACTCTTATGAATTAAACTTTTTCTCTTTATTTTCTAGCTGGGTTACCATTACACAAGCCGTTTCTCTAGATGTTGGTTTGAGAATTTTGAAATAATACTCTTAAAAAACCTCAAATATGTGCCATAATGCTTTTTAGAGTGCCTAATAATTGAATTCCTGCTCAAAAGTCTTAGACTGGTGTATTTGTTAGGAGTCTCAGAACACCTTTCCGTAAATGCTTCTATTGGGAGGCTGACTCGACCTCTCCAGCTCTGATTTAGGGCGAGCAGTGTTCTCATAGGACTGGAAAGAAATCCTAGGTCCTGATAAGCCCTTTCAACGACTTGAGCCTTAGTTTTCGTATCTATATAATGGGGACAGAGTCCCTAGCATGGCAGGTCTATAGGCTGAAGTATGTTCAGTCGTGTAAAGACCTAATGAGTCCTCGAACAACAGGCATATTGCTGAAATAAAAGGTAATGGGTTCTCCACTATTCCAAGCGCAAGTATAACCGTCGAACCCCAGACATGGTGCACAGATGGATGCCCTGAGAAGTCAAAGTTTGCAGCTGGAGTTTTGGGTGTCTGTCATTATGCCTTTTAGAATATTTGTAGTCTTTCTTGAGCCTAGCTTTGAGAAGACGGTGCTTGAGTTTGTTGAGGGGCTTTTTATTATCTGGAAGGTTTTTTCTTTCCCTTATCACAAATGACTTTAGTTTTTTATGATTTAAAAAAAATAAGCCTAAGCAGTGGAAGAAAATAGGCACTGTCCATATCCAGCCTTGCATGGAAGCAGTCCCTGAGGCCGAGCAGGTGGCTGTCATGCGCGGGAGCCACCGGGACCAGGCTAACCCAGGGCCCTGGTCTCCCATCCACCCCACCCAGCTGCTTGGAAGCCAAGTGGCTGTCCCTGTTTCTGTTGCTGGCTCAAGACTCTTGGAGCGATGACTGCTAGAATTGGCAGCCCCCTCTGAGAACACAGGAAAAGGGGAGCAAGGTGGAGCCGAGGACAAACCCAAGTCAAATACACAGGATGCCTGTGAGGCAGGCTTGCCAGCTCCGAGCCCTGGTGATTCTTCCCTACGGTCTTCCTGTGAATTCCTTTGAATTCTTCTCATTACAGATAACACCACAGAGTCCCTAGAATTCGTGGCTTTGAGAAAGCCTCTGAGGTGTGGGAAAAAACAGTTTAACACACTGTTGGTGCTTGCGGCTATGTGCTTACCTGTTTTTATTCCCCAGACCGCAGGACCTGCCCCTACTCTTCCTTTCAAGGTTGCTGGTTTTGAACCTTGTAACATACTTCTCACTCCCTTCATGTCAGATCCTCCGTTCTGGTTATTCTCAGCTCCCTCCCCGCCTTGGCTCGTGCCTGCCTGTCCACCCCCCAGCAGTGTGACCTAAGTGTATCTGATGTTCAGCGATCCCCCATGTCCAATTCTTCTGTATTATATATATATATATATATATATTTTAAAGATTTATTTATTTATACATGCACTGGGTACAGTCAGAAGCGTGGGAGGGTGAGTGGATTCACCAGAGCCAGAGCGGGGAACAGAGCAGGCAGACTGACAAAGTACACTGCTGAGGGGAGCAGCGCATGCCGTCAGGAGAGGTCTGTGCACCATGTGGGGGATGGAACCGGTGCTGCAGAGCCTGTGGGCAGCCTCGCAACCCAGCGCCCAACCGCTGTGCCACCGGGGAGGCCCAAGAGTATTATATATTAACTCATGTATCTGATGGGTCCCTTGTAGGGTGCCAATGAGCTGGGGACTTTGTGGGACCCAAAACTTCGAGCTTTGTAAGAGCAGAAGCCTCTGGCCAGGAGGGAGGAGCTCAGGTTCTGCATCCTGCACAGCCACTAGCCGTGGTCGTTTTCCTGCTCTAACCCACACTGTAAAGACTAAGAGACTTTGGGGCTCTACACTTCTGAGTGTATGGAGAACACCCTGCAGGAAATGACAGCCTCTCAGAGGAGAGGAAAATGGCCCACAAGGATCACCAGTTGCTCACCAACATCCAGGGTTCCAATACTAGAAGCTCCACAAGAAAAGGAGAGCCAGGGAGTAGCCACCCAAGAGAGGTCTTAGAGTGATGAGGGAGGACTGCCCTGAAGGAGGTGGCGTTTTGTAAAGTGACTTAAAGAATGGATAATAGAAGACATGAGACATGACTCCCCATCAGACAGAGGAGGTGAAGAAGTGAAGACAGGAGCATTTCTGAGACTAATCAAGGAGGCAAGAGGTCCACGCTAGGGGAGGAGCAAGAGCCCAGACCACTAGGTAGAAGGGGGTGGCTTATGGGGTCCACAGGCAGAAGTTTCATGGGCAGGACTGGGTTGTTAGTGAAGGCCAGGTGATGAAGGTGGTGCTTTAGCAAAAGAATCTCCACTTCCAGGGCAGGTGGAGGACAGGGAGGCTGGGAGGCAGCTGGGCAGTGTGGAGCCAGCAGAGCCCACATCTTTATCACAGATGTGTGCTAAAGAGGTGGAGAGGGAAGAAGGGCAGAACCTGACTGACAGAAAGTCAGCCAGTCCAGAGACGAGTTCTGCATCTCCTACGTGCCCGGCACCGTTAGATGCACGGGACACCCAGCGGCGAGCCAGGCAGCCGAGGGCCCCTCTCTGTAGGTATTCCCGGCATTCTGGGATGATAACAGGACAGTCATGTGGGATCTTTCAGAGACTAAGTGCCAAGAGGGGTTGCAGGGAGGGGGGAACAGGGGCGTCAGACAGGCTGGAGAGAGCTTTTTTGTCAGGATGCTCCAGGGAAGGTCTCGCTCAGGAAATGCTGTTTGATGTGCAGAGGTCTGGCGCCAGGCAACCCCGAGCTGGAATGGCCTCGGCATATCGGAAAGGCAGTGCAAAGGCCAGTGTGCTTAGACACTTACATTATTGCTCCAGGTGCTTGTTGAGCACTCAAGACATGTGCCCAAGGTTGTTCCAAGCACGTGGAAAGCATCAGTGAGCAGAGAAGACAGAAAGTCCTGCTTCCCAGGCTTTACACTCTACCAGGGGGATAAGTAAGAAAAGTCATAGATTTCTGAATTATAGGATGGTACTTTTATGTTGTGGATAGGAACTCTCAGAAAGAGAACATGCATTTTTCTCCTGATTTTGTTCAGATTGATGTAGTGCTGCAGTGGATATCTTCATGCAAAAAAAAATTGGGTTATCCAGGATTTTTCCTATGGATGTATTTCCCCAAGTAGAATTACTCCCATTTTAAAGGCTTTACATGGCGTATCAAATAGCTTTTCATTGAAGTTACACCAACTTAGTCTTCCACCAACACAAGGACGCTTATTTCACTATCCCTTCACCAACATTACTACACAGTTTTAAAATTTATTAATATGCTATCTCTTCAGTGGTATTACTTTGATAATGAAATTGAACATTTAATTTTGGCTTTTTATTCCTGTGGGAGAAAGTTTTACTAAGCAAAGTCATCATGCAAGCAATCTATATGATCCAACAATTCATCCTCATTCTGGTTATTCTGTGGCTGGGACCCAGAAATTGAATGACTTTCCAGGGTCACGGTTCAGGGACATCTTTTATTTCAAACTGAGTCACATTAACAGCCTACTTTAAAAATAATTATTAGTTAAAGTTCTGTCTGCCAGGGTTGCTACTTAGGGAATTTTAGCTTCTATTACAGTATGAGCTGGAAAGAAGCACCTGTTCTTCTTTAAACAGTTTCATATTTTAGGGTTTTCATTGAAACTCCACCCTGTTACTCCAAAACGAGTTGGGTGTGCTGTGCTTCTATATAAATGGTCAGAAAGCAATTCAGGCATTTCTTGGCAACAGTGGCCTACCTTAAACACTTTACTTGGGAGTTTTTGCCCTGCAGGGGACTCCTTGCTTAACTACAGCATCCACACCCCTACACCCTTGCCGAATCCCCGTAATCACCACCTCACACCTGGGACTGGAGGGCTCCCCTGCCCCCAGAGCCAGTGAAGGTGCTGGGGAAGGGCCTATTGCAGAGAACAGAACGACCCAGCAAGGATCTCAACACTGAGCTCTTTCCCCCAAAAGTTAGTGCTACAGCTCTTGTCTGGCCCCTCCAGTTCACTAGTGTGTGACCCTTTGTAGGCTGTCTTAGCGAACGAGGTGTTGCCGTTAACATTCATTCTACGTGAAAATGCTTGTCAGCTTTCAAACCAACACTTGACCTGAGCCTTCTGTCAGTGGAGGACAGTGTGCTACGGGAAGCCTGCTGACCTTGGCTGCCGTCCTTCCGCACCCCTCTCCCCACTGTCTTCATTTCCTCCGACTCTCCCAGGGGCCTCCTGGCATAGCCTGGCCCAGGGTCCAGGTCGCGGAAACCACCCTGGATGTGGGAGGATTGGGATCTGGATCTGAATCCTCGTTTTGCTGGCGAATGACTCCAGACTTGAGATCCCACATTTACTCGGCTGTAAAACCTAATCTGCCCATTCATCTGTGAACGTGAAACCCACACATACGATCTGCACTCTGTGTGCTGGAGATTTATAAAACGTGAGGTGCTCTCGCAGTATTTTACCCAGTATTTCAAAGATTCACATAGAATATCATAAGAATTTGTAAACATGAACATTTCTGCTTGTGAGGGTACTAGGTGCCTGAAAACGTTTTGAAAGTGGAAAAAAAAAATTGAACATGTTTTGATCAAATAACCTCCTGTCCTCGGCTTTTCTCAGGGAGGACGAGAGCTGGCCCTTCATGTGCAGGGCAGCCCAACAACTGTGAAGGGGGACAGTGGAGGCTGTTCCCTCACTTTTGACAGAATATGGGGCGTGTGGCCTCCTCTCTGGTGGTCCTGAACTCTGGGAGGGTCCTGAACTCTCCTCATTTCTGAGCAATCACCTGCTGAACCTGGGTTTAAACGTATCTGGAGACAGCACAAGACTTGGGATCCACTGCCCATGTTCCATTTCCAGTCGAACACTGTGTAACTGTGGGCAAGTTACTTCGCCTTTCTGATGCCTCAGTTTCCTACTGTAAAATGGGAGTAATGTTAGAACCTGCCTCTGCGTCTTTGGGGATTCAAGGAGACAGTCGTGCATGGAGAGGGCTTTTCACCATATCACGTAGTGAGAACTTGGAAAATGCTTGTGTTATCTGATTTTTCTCCACATTTACTACTCTAAGTCATGTTTAAGTGCTGTTTCTCTTCTGGAGCTCCACAGCTTCACAGAAATGCAGAAACTTAAGGCGAAGTTAAAACTAACAGTGAAAATAGCTAAAGTTTTAGAATATAGCCCGCTAAGGTTGCTAAACAGTTTCAGTTTTATTTATGTAGAAAACAGAGATCTAAAGAGCGGCTTCATTTCGTACTCTTCAAAAGATAGCAAGGTTGTGTGTGGCAATTGAGAGTTCATCCTAGTCCCTCTCTGCCTGGAAATGGAATCACAGATGCTGGGCTGTGGTCAGTCAGGGCATTTTAGAAACAGAGATACAGTTTAGGACCAAACAGAGTGTTAGCTTCAGGAATGAGGAACTAGAGAAAGTTGTGCAGGTTCCTGCCTTTGAACCTCTTTAGCAGGGTGGGGGGTCATCTCCCTTCTGGGCTGGGCCTGGCTATGCCCTAGTCAGCTCAGACAGGGATTCTCTCCTGCTCTAGGACCTGTTCACAGTCACTATCAAGTGTTCTCTGAAGGTGTTGGTTTTCCACCTCTTGTTTGGCTGTGAGTGGGATATATTCCTTTCTTTATGCTCCCCTTGGTTGCAAAGGAAGGAGGAAGCCATCTTTGCCCCCCATTCCATAGATACATAAATAAACATGAGCGCAGGTTCTTGCATTATAGGAAGGAAGTCTTGGTGGAGAGGGATGGGCTCTGCATGACCTCAGCTGAATGACGTGCTGGCAAGTGCTGCATTAAGACTCAGACACAGAAAGTAGATTTTCCCTCTGCTTTGCCTCTGGCTCCAGTACCCCATCCCAGCCATGTGAGTCAGGGAGTCTTAGCCCATATCACTTCAGTCAGTCTCCTCAGATCCCTGAATAAGCACTTTCATGGCATTTGCTAGGGCTACTGTATACAGTTGTGCAGATTAAACTACATAAGGCACCTGGGCTCGGTGGGGAGTGGGGCGAGGGTGCGAGGATGGACAAATAAAATCCACCTAGAGTTCTACTTGCCAAGGGGTGAACCATGTCTGCCTAGAGGAAGGAGCATCTTTTTCCAATTTGCACGAGGGCCAGAGAAGACCCTGGCAAATCTAATCTGAGCCCCTCCCCTTCACCTTAATCCCCTATCGCACCCTCTGTTGCTGCTTAAGACAACCTTTGGAGATTGTCTTCCATGGCCATGACCTCCAGGAGCTCAGGGGAAGCTGTAAAATGCACAAGGGAGTACATGCTGGCCTTACTGATTGCCAGTGAGTGACAAGGAAGGAGATCATTCATTGTCCCACGCACCACACTGAGCACCACCTGTAGCCAGCACAGTGCTGCGTGCTGGAGGTGTGCATGTAGGCAGACATGGGCTTGCCTGCAGGGGCCCATGCACAGAGAAGTGCAGGACCCTGGTGAGCACATCATGGCCTTAGGATCACAGAGGAGGTGGCCCCCAACACTGGAGGGACAGGTCAGTGGTGGGCCTGAACAGGGTCTTCCAGGATGCACAGGAGCTGGTAGGGTGCACTTCCCTTGGGTGTTGGGGGTCTGTTGCACCAATGGAACCATGAACAAGCATTGCCTGGATGAGCAGTTTCAGAAGGCCCAGTAAGTCTGCAAAAAGCCTGAGCTCTTTCACCAGACTATCTCCACTGGGGGAAAACATAAGTCCATAGATTTTAAGCTTTGAAAATTCTATATTAGCAAAAATAATAATAACAGTGCCAATCATTATCCTTTATTTGAGGTTCTGTTTCAAGGTTTTTAAATAATTATGTTCAAAATCGGTGGCCTCAGGAAACTTTCTAGCCTCTTGCTTTGTGACAACATGCTAAGTTTCTTTTTTCTTTCCCTCCCCCAGATACTTACTGGAGCAAGATTTCCCAGGCATGAGGATTGGTCCAGAGCCCACCACTGATTCCTTCATTGCTGTGATGTACGGGGACACCGAGGGCAACACCCCAGGGAATGCTTTAGTCGTGGACCCCAAAAAACCGTTTCGAAAACTTAGTCGCTTTGGAAATGCTTTCCTGAATCGGTAAGGACCAGCCAACTGCCATCTTTGGTTGGATTATTTAAACCCTTTCTTTGAATTCTTGCCAGTTACATGTAAAGGTGCAAAAACAGAAGATCAGAGTATGTGGGTTCTAGAAGAAGGAACTTATAAAGAATATGCTTATCATAGTCAAATACTTGCAAGAGTAAATAGCATAGAAATGATCATTTATACCTATTCTGAATGGCTTCAGTGGGCAGAGCTAAGGCCCAGGATTGAACATTATAGGCCCCCACAGTATAAAAAACAAATATCTAATATTCTGAACTGCATAGAAATGGATCCAATTGCCTTGTGAGCATTGTTAAGTGGTGCTGGGTTGCCACAGGGTCAGTGTGCTGGAGCCTCCTGCACAGACAGCTTAGCCCAGCAGCCCCTGAGGTCCCCTGACACCCAGATTCAGTTTGTTTATTATGTCAGGTCACCTCACCTCCCTGGCTGTCCCTTAGGCTTTTTACTGCCATGCCTTCAGCTGCTTCCTAATTCATTAATGCAGAACAGGAGAAATAGAGTCAAAACAACATAAAAAGTTAATATTGTGACATGGTCATGTGCAGTTGTAGGATATGAGGTTCTGTCTTAATTGGAGATGTTTTATTTTATCACCCAGTAATCTTTCACCAGTTCCCAGAGAAACAGAAGGGTATGGGAACAGAGGACAAGCCTGCAGCTTCTCTTTCAGACAAAATCTGCACCTCTTATCCCTCCTAGCCTCTTTTCAAAGTTCTTTTCTCTTTGGTTTCTGCTCTTCTGTGAGTCTCTCGCTTTAGGCTGGTGGGTTTAGGAGAGTGGGAGGAGCCAGGGAGGGTTCCTCTGAGCCTCCTTCAGGAAGAGGTGGGACGAGAGCTGACAGAGATTTGAACCACACGTCTCCTCTTAGATGTATTAAAAAATAAGGATGGCTCCTCACAGCTGACTGCCATCCCCCCAGAGGCTGAGGTGCCTCACTGCACAACTTCAGGAGGTGCCGCTCACACAGAACGTGGAATGAAATAGATGCCAGTGTGCTGTGTGGTGGCCCTGTCAAGGGTGGCCCAGGAGCCTCCACAGGGGTACTCAGGGAACTCTCCAGGGATCTGGAATCTTCTTTAGGGGCTTTTTCATGCTTCTGTTGCAAATCAAAGAAAGCATCCAGATGGCAGTAGGGTAAATAAAGAGGCACAGGTGATGCAAGTGGAGTCACAGAGGCAGCCATCTTATTGCAGACAGTGATTTGCAGAGTATTACCCAGCTGAGCATTTTCATTCTGGGTTTTTTGTTTTTTTTTTTTTTTTTTTAGGCTTCCTCAAATCACTTCCTTAATTTTTTTGTGGTGTTTTTTTGTCTTCAAACTTCTTTAAAATTATGTCTTTTTTATTGAGGTAACATTGTATATGACTTCGGGATCTAGGGTTACACCTCCTCAGATGGGTTACACACTCTACCCACCACCACATAAACCTCCACCACAGATCACCAGATGAGTTTTCAGCCTTCAGGGTTCTCTTCTCTAAGAGTTCACTCCTCGACTCCAGAGCATCTGGGTTGTTCCAGAGTGTCCCCTGTGAGAGAATGACGGCTTGAGTCCGGGTGGGACAAGTGAACCACAGGGGAAGTGGAACAAGAGGCTGCCTCTTCAGGGCCTCCCAGGGAGGGATGATTCCTGGGTAGGCAGCAGCCAGACTTCCAGTCCCAAGGCTGAAATGTCCTGGAGCTGTTGGAAAATGCAGTGCACAGGACCCTTCTCCATGAAATGCTGCTTAGAATTTTGTGGGTTCATTACCCCTGCCCTTAGCCATAGGCTCTTCTTGCCTGACAATAGTTTAAAAAAGAAGATGCCACTTTTTTCAAGTTCCCATTTTGTGAAGTCCATATTTTACACAGAAAGAACCAGAAAGAGTGACCATTGGCTTGTTTTATTTTGGCAGATGATTCACTTTTCTAACAATCCTTTCTTTTCACATCTCAAACACACAACAGATGAATATTTACTGTATCAGATACTATTGTAAACTTGTATGTTCTCTGTGAATCCTCACAAAACCCCTGTGACCTGTGCCACTATTATCCCATTGTAGAGAGGAGGGATTGATGCCTAGAGAGGTTAATTTCACTTCCACAGACTCTCTCAGCTGATAAGTGGCAGCGTTGAGATTGGAACCCGGGCTCTGCTAGAGTCCACTACACTGAGCTTAGTGTGGACGAAGAACCATTGCCTGCTGCCTTCTGTTTAACTTAACAGGGCTCAACTTAATCCACCTCTGTCTCCAACAGTGATGAGGAGGAGGATGATTATATCCCAAGTCATAGATTAATAACTGCATATACACTATGTTTGGGCGGGGTTAATAAGACAGACAGTACTATGGCCACTTAACAGATGAGAAAACTGAGCACAAAGGAGTACAGTGACTCTCAGGAAGCTGCAGATTCAGGACTAGAGTTAAGGTTTCTTCTTCCCTTCTGCCTACCACCATGCAGCACCTCACAGCTCACTGGCACAGAGTTCTGTCCTGACCGCTGTGCATACGTGACACATACATATAGGATACAGAGCATGTAAATTAATAGTACACTTAAGAATGAAGTTGTTGCCTGATGAAGTTGTTTCTACACGTCAGTGCTGCTGTTTTGCCCAGCCTTTATGTAAGGAAGGGTGTCCGTGTAGGGCGCGCAAATGTGTGCATGTAATTATAGCAGCCCTCTGGGAACCGGTGGAGTCAGCTCTAGGCAGGCAAACTCTTTTTACACAGCATAATTTTCTGGGAACTAGGTCAAAATACAATACTTAGTAGGAAAAAGAATTGGTTGTTTCCTATAGAGAACTTTTTCCCCTGGGGTAACCACCAGTCACCCCTGGAATAGGTATCATTACCCTGGCCCTCTCATTACAGGGTATTGGCTTGGGCATCTGCCCTGAGGGGCATCTTTAACATAGTTTAGTACTTTGCAAGATGGTGATGGTAACATAGCCTCAAAGCATTAGGCAAACCTGTGGAGCCTGACTTCTCACCAGCCTTAGAAACCAAGGCTGGTTTCTAAGAAAATAACAGGAAGTCTGTAGTGCATTCTTGGAAATGAAGATAAATTCCCCCAAAAGCAGCTTCAGATGATAGAAATTCCATACTTGAACTTTAAAAGGAGTTGAGTCTAGAACAAAAGCAGTCTATGGAAATGACTCGAGTGTGACATTCTGAAACTCCAGCATGCTTCTTGCCTTTGGAGAGGAATTCCACAGGCTGGCCTGACTTGGAGTTCCTCCAAGGGGAATGTGGTCGTCAAGGTTCCAAAAGTTTGTTATCGAGAGGCAGTTCCATCTTAGAGAGGAGGAGCCGGACATACCTAACAGCACCCTAAGGGCACAGGTCCTGGGGGGGGGAGGGACGCCTGCATAATCTGGTTAATTCCAAGAATGTCTGTGATGGCTTCTGACATTTCCCTCTGTTTTTCAATTGGATGTTGTGTTTTCCTCTCAATCTACTTTTCTAAAAATGGTAGTCTTTTTTTTTTTTTGTACTTCAGATAGTTACACTGGTTTTAGTTTAGAATCTAGTATAATTTTAAATTGTAGTATTCCATTCTTAATCTCATTTGCTTCTTCATTGTCTCTTTTATTTTTTGAAAAATAACTTTAATCACTGACCCAAGGAATTGAAATTTTGAAGTTTCCTCTAGAGTTTGAGGAATCTGAACAGTATTTCTGTTACAGGGCAGGGAGAGGGACACCCCAGAACCCTCAAACCTGCCTGCTCTAAATAGGTTCTGCCATCCACCGCATTAAGACAGAACATGGTAAGACCTTTAATGGAAAGGAACTTTAATACAGTTAGTGTGCAATACAGAAAAGACAGAGAATATAGTTTCCAAATCAAGCGCCCAAAGTTAACCATCCCCTCATGGGTAAAAGTCCAGCCAAACAGGATTGGCCCAGAGTAAGGCCCAAAAGCCTGCCACAAGTCTAAAAAGCACCTTCTGGTGGGGACCCACAGAAAAGGGCCAGAAAAAGTCAGACAGGTCTGGGAGAAGAAGAGCGAAATCAAAATAAAAGCTGCCATTGTTATCCTCCCCATGCGCATCTGTTTCAACCAGTCCAGGACCAAAAAGCAAGTGCAGCTTCTTCACATGTCTCTCTGCTCCATGTGCCTCCTCCAGGTCTCCTCATTGCTCTCCATCCTGCTTCCTCCCTTCCTCAGTCTCCTCTCTGCTCAGCTCCACCCTGCCTTGGGCAGGAACCTTTTCCTAGGGTCCACTCTGTTGCATTTCCAGCACTCCTGTCATTTGAGCCAGGCAGGAATGACGCTGATGCTGGATCCTACCGCCTTAGGTTTCAGTAAGGATTTAGCAATGAGACTCATGGTTATCCATTGGGACTTACATTTCATTTGCTACCTCTGTGTTTATAATTAAATAAGGCTTCATTTGGAGTTTTAAGTATTACATAGTCACCTAGTACTATTGGGAATTTTTTAAAAAACAAACCTAATATAAATACACAGCATCAGTCCAAACACCTGCAGCTATTTTAGTTGCAGAGATAAAGGAAAATAGCTCTTGTCAAGAATCACTCTTGATTCACCAGCAAAATTGTTTGTTTGTTTTTTATCTGAGAGAGTAACTTTTTTTTTTTTAATGGTGTGTTTATCCATAACAAATTCCCTGAAGAACATCTCATTAATCTTTAACCTCAGGATTTGTGGAGGGTCCCAGGACATGAAACATTGTTACTTATTGGCAGCTGCCTGTTCCATCCTGGCCCGGACAGTCCAAAAAACTGCTTGATTCCTGGACTCAGACAGACACCTTGCACCACTGTGCTGCACCCAGCATCCCCAGGGCAGTGGGAAGAGAGAGGCTTGATGCAGAAAAGTACATATGTAGGTTGAGCAAGATACAATGCCAGTATTCATCTTTTACCTGTAAAAATGGTAATTTTATTAGGATCCCATCTAAGTGGTTACCGTGGACTTAATTTATACTAGATGTGGCGTTAAATTCTTCCTGGGCAGTGGAAGGTTAGATCGGTCATTTATGGTAGGACCAGGTGATAATTATCAAAGTTCGTGGAAAGAGGTGATTTGAAACATACCCTCTGCATCGCAAGCGTAGGTTTATTTGAAGCTAATGGGAAACCCAGGGTCCTTGGGCTCGTAGAATTGCTCAGAAACCTGCACAGTCTCCCAAGGTGAGGGAGCAAGGGCAACAGCCCAATCTTCACCTCCTGGTAGCCGCCGCTTCACCTGCCCCAGGAGGTAGAAAGCAGGTGGCACAGGGGAGCCTCCTTGGTGGGAGTTCCAGGGACTCCACACGCCGCTCCTCTGTTTAGATGTTGCCCTCCTTGTGAGCTCCACCCAGTGGCAGTTCAAGTGCAGGAAATGGTAGCAACAGCTTGGGGGACAAGCACCTGGGTGCTGCCCTGAGGGGTTAGCACCCCAGCTCCCTCACTTACCTGCCATGTAACTTAGCAAGTTGTGGGGCTGAGCCCTCTGTCTCGTCCTTTGTAAAATGGCAGCACACAGCCCCCCGCTGAGGCTGTGGCCACGATTCAAATAGTTCATGTGTGTGGAGATGCCCCATACCGTAGCTCGTCACTCCGTGCTCCTGCTCCTATGTTATTTTTATTAGCTATCTGTAAAGGGCAGGAACTGGCCACAGTGCAGGTTTTCTGATCCCATGCAGACCGGGTAAAGGAGGAGTCAGAGTCCTCAGTAGTTTTGCAGGTTTTTTATTTGGGGTTCACCAGGCATATGGCAGGCAGGGGTGCTGGCTGGGGGGCTGGGAGGTTGGCAGGCCTCCCAGCCCCCCAGCAAGTCTTCACTCTATCTGGACTCTCTGGCATTCGTTCTGCTGCTTCTTGGCTTCTGCTTCGGCTTCTACTGCTGCTACTGCGGCTGCTGCTACTGGTGCTGCTGCTATTGCTGCTGGTGTTCCCCCGTGACACCGCCCTTAAAAAGCACAGTCTTAGCTCAGCTGAATCCCATCTACCGATGGCCACACCCTACTCCAGGTGCCCGCCATCAGGCATGCATTCAGGACAAGGATCCATCATCTATCCTGATGGCGGAAGGGCAGAAAAGCCTGATATTTTCTTTACCCTACACTATCCCTGCATTGTTTGGAAATGAAAAGCACTAGGAAGGAACTGCCTGATTGTTCTAAAATGCCCATCATTGAATGGGAATGTTAGTGTTTGGGGGCAACCTCAGCACCCTCTCACTCACCTCTCTTTTATTATGCAGAATGACACCCCCCAGTTTTCCTGAGACCTTGTGGTATGGACCACCCTTTCCCCACCACCGTGTTCTACCCCTGAGCCTTCCTTGCTTATGGGGGCGACATGGAATGGGGGTCTAGTATAGGGCTTGATGCCCTTCTCCCCTCCTTTCATCAGAAATAAAAGGTAGTAGGTCAGCTCTAGGTGAGGAGACGCTTCCCAAAAGCTAATGTGAGGCTCCTGGGCTTCACCAGCGCAGGTCTTGGTACTTCACGTGGCGTGTAGAAGCAAGTGTGTCCCGCCCTCGGGGGGAGCAGGATACCCGTCCTGGGACAGCAGACACACTAGTACATGGGAAGACCTGACCCCAGACTGACTGCCATATACCCAATAAAAAAACCTAGCTCTTCACCCTCCTCTCTTCCAGCGTAAGTTAAGTGCAGCAGCAGCATCCTAGGGTATTTTTTCTGATTGCAGTATAACTGTAAGTACGTGTGGTTCTAACTGGAGCATGAGCTGTGCCCCCACTTGGGGCCAGAAACTGACTGTGCTCTGTTGCTCACCTCCCAACACCCCCCAGCACACTTTCTGTCAGCAAGTACAGCCCAGCTTTGCACACACAGCCCCGCCCACCCTGTTTTGGGGTGCCCCTGGAGAATTCCCCACTCCCTCCTCTCCCTCCCACTCCCGTGCTCCTCCACCAGCCTCCTCCTCTCCCTCTTGGCCTCCTGCTCGCCCCTTCTCTTTTTGCAGCTGCCCTGGCCCCTGGCCTGCTCCTTGTCTGTTGTGTGGTAACATCCCACATCTTGTCCTGTGTCTCTCTCTGCACAGAGGGAGTGAACAGACAACTCCTACATTTTGAATCCTTCTGTGAACTTCACACTGGAATCCAGGGGTTTTGTGTTTTGGAATAATTGCTATTGAGTGTAACTTTGTGTTTGTGAGGAAAGGTTAGCCTCTCAGAGGAATACTTAATGTAAAATAGTTTCACATTTGTACAATTTTTCAATATTGCCAAATGTCTCAAGCCATCTGGTAAAAAGGATGGGGCCTGATGAGACAGAATCACTACTGACATGAGCCCCAGAGGGCCTTGGAACTCTGTCCCTACCCCAAGTCTAGAGAATGGAATGTGCGATTTTCCCTCAGGCACTTGCGTAGAATGCCTAGTGACCCTCCTGTGCTCGTAGACCTACTCTCTTGAGTGTTGGGGAGTGGAGGGGGTTTATTTAAAGTGAGGGGCAGGAGAAAATTAAAAAATGAGGGGCTTTTCTTTTTTTTTTTTTATAGAGGCATGTTTTATTTATTTATTTGTTTGTTTGTGTTGTTTATACAAGCACTGGGTACAGTCAGAAGCGCGAGAGGGTGAGAGAATTCACCAGAGCCAGAGCGGGGAGCAGAGCAGGCAGAAGGACCCAAGTACACTGCTGAGGGGAGCAGCGGGCGGCAGGAGAGGTCTGCGCGCCATGTGGGACCCTCCTCCAGTGGCCGGGGAGCAGCCGGGGATCGAACCGGCGCCGCAGAGGCCGCCGGCAGCTTCGCAACCCAGCGCTCAACCGCTGTGCCACCGGGGAGGCGAGGGGCTTTTCTTATATTAGCTTGACCATGTATTTTTAACATTATGAGGTATTTAAATTTGGGGGTTGTGTCTACTCACCTGACATCAGAAATCCCAGTCGTGGTCAGTGGCATGACCTAGAGACGTCATCACTACTTGGTACTCCCAGCTTTTCCAGCTGCAAAATGACCATGCTATTTCTTTTCTTGCATCTCCCTGGGCTGACTTGAAAATTTAGGAGTGTAAAGCACTCGTAAAGCACCTTCAAAGAAAGTTACTTTGAAATGTTGAAATTGCGCCTTTTGCTCGGGGGCTGCCCACTGCTGCCCCTGGGGCCACATGTGGCTGTGAAGGCCCCGGCACGCCTCCCCGTCCTGCATTCCGAGCATTCTTGCTTTCTGAGTAATCCCCACCAGTCCCACTGAATGGAAGAAGTGAGTTTTCACCAAGCATTCTGAAGCTCTGCCTGCGTAGATACAGAAGTTGGCCATTTACAATACAGGAAAAGGAGAGCCATTATTTTTTCCACCTTGAGACATACACAGGGCCTAACAGAGCTCCACCTCAGCTCTGATCCTGGGTGGAAGTCACAAAGTATCTCCTTCTGCTACTCTAGAGTGACACGGTGTTCCAGATAAAACAGTCCATCATCCTTCCCTGAGGTGTTGAGGGGGTGAGGAGGGACTTTCCAGATGCACATAACAACATACTAGCAAAGTCTTGGGGGATGGAGGGGGGCAAATGAGAAGGCATCAAGCAAGTAATAGAAAAGGCAGAAGACTTGGAAAAGCTCAGCCCTGCTCCTTTGTCTGCTCTTAGGGCACCCCTAAGACACTGAAGCACCTGGAAGATTTGTAGTATTGCCCACAGTGCTTGCTCCAACCTGGACCTGAGGCCATAACAGGCCCCAGGCTGGATGCTGAGTCCCTGGAGCATCAGACAGTAAAACCAGGTCCCGGTACCTCCGCTGTCATACTAGGGATTAGGCAGGAGCTGGATACTCCAGCCCAGTGAGGCAGTCACCCCAAAAGAGGCATAAGATCCCCTGGGAGGAGAAACCTAAGCTGCTTGGCCCAGGAATAGCATGGAGGAGAGGCAGGTGACATTGATGGGCTTTGGAGTCAACCCGGCCTGGGTTAAGGCCCAGCTTTAACCTCTCTCAGGCTAACCTTCCTTATGAGATTACTTTGAGGAACAAATGGAATGATGTTTGTAAAATACCTAAGTGCTCGTTACATGTTAGCTGACAGTAAGTAGCTGGCGGCAGGTAACTGCAGGTGCCAGGGCATCATCCATAGACCAGTATCCAGTGTCCACAGCACCAGTGGAGGAGCTGTCAGGCTCATTCCATGAGCGCCCAATGTTACAGGCATGTCGTAGCAGAGTCACGGCACTCCTTAGAGCACTCTGGGGTGTGCTGCTTCTGATCCTCCTTTGATCTGTTCCTTCCAGGTTCATGTGCTCGCAGCTGCCCAACCAGGTCCTGAAGAGTATCAGCATCATCGACAGCCCCGGCATCCTGTCTGGGGAGAAGCAGCGCATCAGCCGAGGTCAGTTCCCACCCCGCCTCCACCTGACTGAGGCTCTTCTTGATGATCACAGAAGGTTTCTGTCCCTCTCTACTTCTCTCCTTCCGCCTGGACCTACCCTGTGCCCCCTGGCAGCTCCAAGGTCCTGAGCTTAAGTTGCTCCAAGAAACAATCCAAGGTCATAACACCAGAGGTGCTGCCATTTCAACTGGGAAACTTTCTGTAGTCTTGGCCATAACCTTTTCATCCTTTTAATCACTGTCATCTGCTACCTGTACCCACCTCAGATCAATGTTCAGAGGTTAGGAGGGGGCATATCACCTGCCAGCCATTCACTTAGGGACACATGATAAAAGTACAGGGGGCGCACTGGTCAGCCAGGGAGAGAAGCCCTCTCAGCTGCACTTCCTCCTCCACATCGCTCCCCCGGCCACTTCTACAGCATCCTTTTAGGTAGCAAGCCTTTGTTGGCATCAAGTTGGCACCAGACCCTGAACTGCACTCTGGGGATGCAGCAAAAACACGTGCAGTTTCTGCACTGGAGGAACTAACATTCTAGTCAGGAAAAGAGGCATTAATCAAGTCGTCAGAGAAATAAATGGAAAATGAGAGTTGGGATACTCGCCCAGACACTCAGGCCTTATGACATGGGACTGTAAAGGGACCCAGCCTGGCCTTGCAGGGTGTGAAAGGCTCCTCAGAGGAAACACTTGAGCCAGTATCAGGGGGTTAAGTAGGAATTACCTGAGCTCGGGTGAGGAAAGAGGGACTGTAAGGCGTTTCAAGGAGATCTACAGAGAATAGAAAATGTTTGTAAAGAAGAGACACATCTGGATGTCTTCAACCTTCAGAAAACAAAGCTGAGGCAGTAACTGTTTCCAGAACCCCTTTGTGGGTAAACGGATGCGCCTGCTGTCTCACCCTCCTTCCTGGAGAAAGGGGCCATTGGTGCAGACCAGAGGACATAGTTCACTTAGAGAGAGGACATTCCTGACCGGGAGGGCATTAGGATGGAGTCCGGTGTTGACAGAGAAGGTCAAGTTCCCCTCACCCTGGCCCGTGAGGGAGTTCTGCATGGCTTTGCTAGGAGGAAGACAATGAAACTGTGAATTGCTGTCAGTTCTCCCTGATAACCCTTTATAACCCCTTGAAAGGCAAGTAAGAAGTAAGTCAAGAAGTTCTGGCGTGTCATTGAACAGTGACCTGGCTGCCGTCATGGCCATGGGTTCTGGCCAGACTGCCCTCCCCCAGCGCTCCTGAAGTAGAAGTCTAGTTACTCAGGCCATCGGGACATGAGCATGCACTCCAGAGCAGGAAGCCCATGACAGGGATAAAGATGTGGCCTCCTTTCTCAAGGCATTTCAGAGATTCAGACTTAGCAGCCTCTGGGGACTCATGGGTGCTTAGGTCTGCCTTGCTGTGTTTTCTTCCCCCATTCCATCAGAGACTCAGTGAGCCATTAGGCCGCCCCCCAGGCTTCCATGGATATTGCAGTTCTAGAAAAGGGCAGATTAATACTATTCTTTGCTCATAATTATCTTTGTTGGTTTTATTTTTCACTATAAAATTAATAAAAATGTTTGTTATAAAGGATTCACACGGTAAATAAGGTATAAAAATCTCTGTCACAAATAACATTTATCAGTGGTTTTCTCGACTCTCAAAAAGTCTCCCTAGGCTTTGTCTTATACACATACAGATATACCATTTTTAATAGAAATGGAATGAGATTTTTCATCATGACAGTTGACCACAAGTGTCCTGTCATTCATTTTAGCAACTGTGTGGGTTCTATCAAAGGGACATAATGTGGTTTAAGTAACTTGTGGATACTGTGCTTGTTAGTAATTACTCACTCTGCAAATACAGATGGACATCTTTGTGCCTTAGTGCCAGCAGACTTCTCCTTTTTTTAAGGTTTATTTATTTATTTATGCATACAAGAGCTGGGGTGCAGGCCAGAGGTACGGGGGGCAGTGGAGGGGTGAGAGGATTCACCAGAGACAGACTGGGGAGCAGAACAGGCGGATAGTAGACTTTTTTTACAGTCAGTTTGGAGCCATTAATTTGGTGTTATAAAAGTTGGTCTGCATGTAAAATATTTTGTTATAAAAGGAAAGTAAAGCAAACGCATGTTCCACAGCGTTTTCTAGCTACTCCTCTTTCTCTGCTTCTACATCAGACCAAAGTGTGTAAGATATATGTGGTTGATAACAAGTCTTTATTTTTCCTTCAGAATCTTAAGACATCTAGATTTAGCTTCAACCTTACTCACTTCTTTTTCCTTGGGAGGCCTTTGGCCAATTCTAGTCATCCATTGGTCAGAGTTTCTCCTTTGCTTTGTAATTACAGGTTTCTTTCAAACTGCAGCTCCTTTGCAGCAGGATACCTTGGCATAAGCTTTCAAGGTGCTTTGAAGATCAGTTCCTTTTAACACTTTATAATAATGTGACTCACATCCTGGTCTGACTTAGCATGGCATATGTTACTCACATCCTATGCACAGAAATAGCGCATATGATCCCAACTAGTGGGCTGGGCCCTGCCTTCTTGACAGACAGAGCAGCTGGTGGGGAAGGACGGAGAACCATGGCCATGGATCCTGAGCTTGGGTACCATCCAGTCTTTGGGGCACAGTTTGTGGTTGGAGTCACTCAGCAGAGAGACTCAACACATCACCACCTAAGAATGTACATTAAAGCTGCTTCGACTTAAACTGCTCCATTCCCACATGTGCTCATATCTACCTCATCCCTTCATTGTGGGAATCACAGCACCACCTTCACCAGTGATTTATGTCAACATTGGATGATGTCGTAGATACAGATGTGGCCCCCAAAGAATGCTGGAAACATCTGCCATTGACTTTGTTAGTGGGGCTTTGCCTTCTTTACACGTATCTTGTCTTCTCCTCATGCCTGATGCTGTTGATGGATTAGCCCTCCATTGGCACGGTCTCATTAAGCAGGTCCCTCTTAAACATTTAGTCTCCCACAAGTTTGTGTCCACCATAGCAGCCTGAGCGCAGCTGCCATTTACTGAGCACTGCTGCCTTCACCGTGCTGATCCTTCAGAGTTTCTTCTTCAGTGAAACCTGCACATGATCACTCGCACACTGACGCTTAGCCCTGGCCAACAAAACCTCCTTTGCCTGCATTTCCCCAGGAGAGTAGAGCCTTCCAGGCATCATGGGAATTCTTGCCTAACATCTAGGAAATGGAAAGAGCAGGAACTTAACAAGGTGCTACTTCTAGAGAGCAGGCTCAGAGGGCAAGTGCTTCAGGCAGTCGCCGAGGGCTGAACCTGCCCTGTGGCCCAGTCCACCCTCCAGCCTGCAGGACTGGACAGCCCTGTCTGAGAGCATTCTGGAGAGAGGTGTAGCTGCAGGAGTGAGTGGTGAGTGTGTGGTGACTGCTGCTGAGCTCCAGGAAGGCCCATTGATTGTGCCACACCCAGAGTTCTCCCCATCAGCATTGGACAAGGCAGATGGCAGACTGCTTTGCTGGGGATCTAAAGGAAAGAGGACACTGAGCTGGAGGGCTGGCCTCATATTGCCATGGGCAGCGCTCTGCTCCTGGGGCATTGCTCAGATGTCCCAGAGCTCTGGGGACTAGCTGACCTAGGACGGTGTGTCTCCAGGAAGGAATCCTGGTGGCTTCGTGGGGAAAGCAAAAATGGGGACTCAGAAGCTGAGGTTCAGTTACATGCCTCACCCCCTCTGTGGCCCATTCTTCCTTGTTGGTTCTTCTCTCTCCTGACATCGTAAGTCTGCCTCCTTTTTCCCTGTGCTGAGCGGAGGGGACCGCTGTGATTCTAGGAAGGACATGGGCATTTTGCAATCATTGCTCTTCTAGGCCAGAATGGTCTGGTGATGAGAAAAAACACTGGACATTTCTGCATGGTAGTTCCCATTTTGTGGTATTAGGTTTGAGGAAAACCCACTCTTAAGTTAGAAGTGACCATCACCAATTAGAATGTGTTTTAACACAGCCTTTTCATCAGTGAACTGCTAACACTGACTCTTGACATCAGGTCACTGTACCCCTTGGCCCCCTACTCTGTGTTTCAGAGTAAAACAAGAATGCATAGTCAGCATTTGGGGAAGCGATGTTTTCTAAATCTGTTTGGGAGTACTGTAAATAAAACCCACCGGGATAATTGATTTTGGAGCAATTTTTAGTATACTACTTCATATGGAAACTTTTACCCTTCAAACGTTCCTTAGTTTAATTTGCTTAAGAAAATCTTTAGGAACAAAAGATTGAGCTTGGTTATTAAATTGTAGCTTTCTTGCCTGCCATGAAGAATTCCCATCAAGTAGGGATAAAATGTTGAAATTTTTTTTATATATATATTCTCATCAAGTACTACCTAATAGCTACCCAAAGCTCCCACACACTTTTTGAGATTCTCTTCAAATTAAGAGATTAATATTTTTTTAATTTATTTTCTTGAAGTGGGTGGGTCAGATCTGACATGGGACACTCTTGAGAACATCTTTTACCTCGATAATGGCATCCAGATTTTCCACCACAATGAGAAAAGAGGTCGCATTTATCTGCACATCCTTATTTGGCTTCTGAACTGTTTGCTTCCTAAAATATTGTTTATTTCATGCTGAACCTAAACATCATCTAGGGTTTATTTCTGGACTTGGCAGGGACACCAGTGCATTCCCCAGCTACACGGTGCAAACCTCTGGGCTCTGGGTTTATAATGTCCCTGTCCGAAAAGGAGAACACTTTGAAAAATTACAATGCGGTAACTGATGTACTCACCCATTCACCTAGCACATAAACCTTGGAAAGGTTTTGTCTTAGTAAGTAATTATTTCCATGGTTTCAAAGAGTATGAGGTTTTGTGTAACTTTTAGCAGACTTGGCTTTAGTAATAAAAATAGTACCAATTCTCTCTTTTAAAATTTTTAATAACTAGAAGAAAAAAAAAAAACACTTTTGATCTGAATCTTCCAATACTCTACCTATTCTCCCAGGACCAATAGCTGTCAAATGGAAATGCGAGAACATCTTCTGCTGATGACAAGCCCTTCTCTCTGTAAGCTTTTTGCATTGTAAGTCAATGAATAGAATTGAGAAGACTGAAAAATGAAAGGGCAGAAAATTTCCTGTCAGTGAAAGCAATAAACAATGGTAATACGTGAAACAGAAAGGCTCCAACTGCACTTCAAATAGCATAAGGACAGTGTTCAAAATAATTGCTCAGTGTTCTAACATTTACGTACAGACCTTAGGTTCTCCTGATGTTGACAAGTTCTCAAGAATAAAAACAGCATCTGAATACTGGCAGGTAAATGGAAATAACCTGTTCCAGGGGTCTGCCCACACAGCTCAGGCCCCCAAACGTGATACAATGGAAGAATTGGCAGCCCTGGGGAAAAGGGCCTGGGAATTCAACCTGTCATCATTAAAGGTGCAGAAAAAATAGAGGAGGCCTAGACAGACCCTAATTAGGGAAGTACAGGCACATTTACTTGACAAGTTTTTTGAACTTTAAAGACAAAAGACCGGATTTTGAAGGCTGCCTAAGAAAGGGAGAGAACTTTAGAGATGTCCAGATAAGACTGGCTTCCCCTCGCCGGCTTTGGGAAGGAGAAGGCCTGGAGAGGAAAACACACATGTACACAAAGCAATGAGTCTTTTCCCCTAAAAGAACAGGAGGGCGTGGAGCAAGCCTGTAACCAGGCTCTGCAGCAGCAAAGACCATTCTAACAACCCCAGGAGGCCCAGGGCCGAGGAGAAATAAGAGGCCAACAGCCCCAGGCAGACCTTAGGGTAGTCCTCACCTCCAGGGTGTAGGTGTGAGCACTGAACTGCAGGTAGCTTCTGAGAGGGGCCTTTTAATGCCTGGAAGCAAGGAAGTTCAGGCCTTTACTACTACATATTTCTATATGTAGTTTATATATAAATATATAAACATATATATAAACAGATAAGCCATCAAGTCAATGAGAAGGGGTCAATATATACATATGTAAGTATTTATATGGAGAGAAAGGAATATAAATAATAGAAGGAAATAATAAATATAAAGGGGAGTGAGGCAGCGCTGTTCCCCCCAGCCCCTTCATTCCGCTCACCACCCAATTCCAAATACAGCTCTGGACTCCCCCAGCTTTCCAGCAGCACTGTACACTGTAGTCACCTGAGTTCACCCAACATTAGGACCTTACTCTAGGTGCTGTTACCATCCCTGACTCCCCATCCTGTGACTGGCTCAGGGTTTCTTGATTTATTTTGTTTTGTTCACGCTCACTTAATGACTTTCCCTCTCTGCCATGGCTACTCCAAGCTTGGAGGCATCCCCAGGTTTCATCAGCCTGCCCTTGTTCTTTCACCCTTGGATCCAAAAGTCCAGCAGTCAGGGCCCAAACAGACTCTCAAGGCACACGAGTAGAGACTGAGGCAAGGTTGGCAGCACTCTGTGAAGGATCAGGGTCAGGTGAGGTGTATTGATTTCCTCTGTGCTAGTGTCAGCTGGGAACTGGCATGTCAAGATGAACAAGGTACTGCCCATGCCCAGGAGTTGCTACAGCCAGCCTAGTGTGGTCACACAGCCAGTCATTGAAACACCAAATTGTTCCAGAAGAAAGAGGTCACCTAAACAGATTATTATTCGGTCATCAAACACTAGGCAAAAAGATGACGTGGTTCCTGGTCTTAACAGAATTTACTTCCTAATAGGAGATTCAGACAAAAAAGCAAGTAAACAAATGAATTAAGTCGTTGTAAATAGTAATAAGTAACACAAAAGAAAGAGTTAAGACATTGAGTTTAATGAGAAGGGGTGAGGTGGGACAGCCACACACTCAGAAGGCTCAAGGTGCTGGCCTTGCCCAGGATAAAACTTCAATAAATGTTAGCTGTTATTCCTTGCACCATCTCATTGTATTGTTGTTGAAGGCCAAGAAGTTTTCAAAGACTGAGTTTTATCTTCTGTTTATATTGAGTTTGTGCTTCTTCAACAGTATTATGTTGAGAAGAGAAGAGAAATATGAGTTATTTGAAACATAGGATTTGTTGTTTACGGCTGAATAAGTGGAGAGTGTTTCTACCTTTTTATCACGTATCTTGGTAATTTTATTGAAGATTAGCTTTTAAATTTTGAAGTCATGTCTCTAGAGGTAGGAAAAAACACACTAGATCATCCTGTTTAAAAATATTTGATGGAGAAAGAATTTTTTAAAAAAACAGATATTGTGTGTGTGTGTGAGAGAGAGATATCTTTTGGGCAACCCTGTATTTTAGAAGTATATAAAAAAAACTAAGGGAAATATTAGGAGTATGCTAGTGACTACTCATTTAACACACGCTTAACTTATACTGATTACCTGCCAGGGGCCAAGCACTGTCCTGGAGGCCTGAATTTAAAAAGAGCAAGACACAGGCCCTGGTCAGCATGCTCCCATTCAGGTGAAGTGGATGGGGCTTCAGATAAGCCACTCTGCCCCTGTGTCTTAGGAGTTCTAATCAAGAAGTACAGTGGGTAGGGAAGCCCAGGTCTGCTACGAGAGGGAGTGCCTCTTCTCTTGAGATCTCAAGAGAAAGATCTCTCTCTTGCTCTGATTCAGTGGTTTTTAGTCTACTCACAAAGTCCTACCACCATTACCACAGTCAATTTTAGAACATTTTTGTCACCTTATTAGTAATCACTTCCCATTTTCCCTCTCACCCCACCCAGACCCTGAACAACCACTAATCTACTTTCTGTCTCTATGAATTTGCCTGTTCTGGATATTTCATATAAATGGAATCATCCTTCCATTCGTGTAGCCTTCAGGGTCCATTTTCGTTCAGTTAGCATATTTGCAAGGCTCATTCATGTGGCGTATATATTGTATTGTTCCTTTTTTTTTTTTTTTAAAGATTTATTTATTTTATACAAGGACTGGGGTACAGACCAGAAATGCAGGAGGGTGAGTGGATTCATCAGAGACAAAGCGGGGAACAGAACAGGCAGACCACCGAAATATATTTCTGAGGGGAGCAGCAGGCAAGACAGGAGAGGTCTGCTGCGCCATGGTTATCTCCCTGGCCAGCTGGGAATCGAACCCACACTGCAGAGGCTACAGACAGCTTCATAGCACTGTGCTCAACCCACTGTGCCACCAGAGAGGCCCTGTATTGTTACTTTTATGGGTGAATAGTACTCCCATTGATGGCTAGCCCACATTTCCTTTCTCAACTCTTGGGTTGTTTCCACCTTTTTTTGGCTATTTTGACTAATGCTGCTATGAACATGCATGTACAAATGTATCTGAAACCATCTATTTTCCTTTTTTTTTTTTTTTTTTTGATAAATACAAATGAATTTCTGGGCTATGTGGCAACTCAATATTTAACATTTTGAGGAACTGCCAGACTGTTTTTCAAGTGGCTGCACCATTTTATACTCCTGCCAGCAGTTCCTCAACACTTGTTATAATATAAGTAATACATTTTGACTAGAGCTATCCTAGTAGCTGTGAAGTGGTATTTGTTGTGGTTTTGGTTTTGATTTGCATTTCTCTAGTGGCTAATGGTGTTGAGCGCCTTTTTACATGCACTGCGTATCTTCTTCAGAGAATATCTATGCAGATCCTTTGCCCATTATTTTAAAATTAGGTTGTCTATGTATTGTTGAGTTGCAGCAATATTTTACATATCCTATTTACTACTCAGATATATGATCTGCAAGTATTTTACCCCATTTTCTGAGCTGTCTTTTTACTTTCCTTATGGTATCGTCTAAAGCACAAAAATTTCTAACTTTAATGAAATTTAACTTATCTATTTTAATTTCTGTTACTTGTACTTTTGGCATATCTAAGCCTGTCCTCATGAAACCCAACCTCATGAAAATTCACTCATTTTTTTTCTTAGAACATTACGGTTTGTTGATCCATTTTAAGGTTGTTGGTCCATTTTAAGTTAATTTTTTGTATATGGTATGAGGTGGGGGGTTCAGCTTGTGCATGTGGATACACATGTTGAAAAGAAAAAAATATTCCCCCATTGCATTATCTTGGCACCCTTGTTAGAAATCAGTTAGCTAGGGCCTCCCCGGTGGCGCAGCGGTTGAGCACTGGGTTGCGAAGCTGCCCACAGCCTCTGCGGCGCCGGTTCGATCCCCGGCTGCTCCCTGGCCACCGGAGGAGGGTCCCACATGGCGCGCAGACCTCTCCTGCCGCCCGCTGCTCCCCTCAGCAGTGTACTTCGGTCCTTCTGCCTGCTCTGCTCCCTGCTCTGGCTCTGGTGAATTCTCTCACCCTCCCGCGCCTCTGACTGTACCCAGTGCTTGTATAAACAAAACAAACAAACAAACAAATAAATAAACATGCCTCTATAAAAATTAAAAAAAAAAAAAGAAATCAGTTAGCTATAGGAACCTCCCTGGTGGCAGAGGAAGTCTCAGTGCTATCACCACTGCAGCCTGAGTTCAATCCCTGGCCAGGGAGCTACTCCACATGGCGCAGCAGACCGCTCCTGTCTCACCTACTACTCCCCTCAGCAGTGTATTTCAGTAGATCCGCCTATTCTGTTCCCCATTCTGTCTATGGTGAATCCTCTTACTCCCTGTATCTCTGGCCTGCACCCCAGTTCTTCTTTGCATAAGTGAATAAATAAAAAGAAATCAATTAGCTACGGATATGAAGATTTGTTGCCAGATTCTCATTTCTCTTCATTGATCTATATGTCTGTTTTTATGTAGTGGCTCTTCTTGATCAAAGCCTCTGGATGAATGGGTAACTTCACCAGCTGGTGAGGCCATGGCCTTATAAGATGGAGTGAAGATAAAGTGAGATGGTGTGATGCTTTTATAACAGTGCCTGTCTGGTATATAGTCAAAGGCATAATAACCGCGGCCACCCTTACCATTGTTATTCTCTCCTAGGCGACAGGAAGTATGTGTGTGAGCTCTGGGCTCTTTGGGGAAATGCAAGTGTGTGTGACCAGAACATTGTCAGGTGCTGGGTGGGATACTAAGGGTATGCTGTGGGTGATGACATGGCAGAGAATTCTATGTAAGTCCCCATGCTCAGGCCATGAAGCTGTTTTTATATTTAGAGCTTGAGTTCAGTGACTTGTCTCTGAGCTGTTTAAATTTGGCAGCAAGAGCAACGTGTCCATCCCCAGGGGCTGGGCCGACCCCTGATCATTCCTTGGCAGATCCTGTTTTCTGACAAGGGCCGAGGTTGAGTTGTGAGGTCCTGGACATCACTCGCTTCTTGGGCCTCCAACAGGAAATCCTGCTTTCTTTTTGTTTGGGGGAAGTTTGCTGACAAACATATTCATAGCTCCTTTTCCGCCAGTGCCACGGGAAATTCCACACCACAAGTGTTGCTGCTTCTGCCCCCAATGTGAGCGCGTCATCACCATGATTCAGAGTGGCATCGCCAAGGCCTGGCAGCTATTTTTAGTTTTTGTTAATATTTTAAATGCATCCTTGATCATGAGGAATGACTGTTTTTCTAAACTTTAAATCTACCTAGACTTTTAAATGAAAAACAATTTTTTTTTTTGGTAGGGAGAATGGTTCTTCTCTTACTTTCCCATATAAAGCAGCTCATGATTATAAAACATTTCACAGGTACTGTTATTAACGAAAGATTTGCTCTTTACTCTTTTAAGTAATAATAATAACAGCCAATACAGATACAGTATATTGTTATATTGTTAGGTGCCTTCCATATATTAATTCATTTGCTCTTTACAAAAGCTCTTTGAGGTAGGAGCCATTATCCCATTTTAAAGGAGAGAAGACTTGAGGCACAAAGAGGTTAAGTGTTTCACCCAAAGCCCTAGAGCAAGTGTGTTAGCTAGTCTCAAAGAAGCCTCCTCTTCACACCACTGTGAGCCACACCTCCCAGGGTTTCATGCCCTGCTGTGGTCTCCTCCCCTTGAATCTGTGATGGCCATCTGATCTTTTGGCGAGTGGAATTCAGCAGAACTGCTGCTCCGTGACTTCCCACATCTAAGTTATGAGAAGCCCTGCAGGCCCCACCTGGATCTTTGGGTACAACTGCGAGAAGCCATCTGCTGCCTTAAAAGCCCAACTATCCTGGACCACCACACTGTGAGGAAAACCCCTGATAGTTCCGTGGAGAGGCCCGGAGGCCCAGGCAGCCTCCAGCTCTCCCAGCCAGCCCTGCTGAGGAGCCAGTGAAGAAGCCACTGGGGACCACCAGTTCAGGGAGCGTTCGGGGGACTCCTGCCACAGCTGCCGCCTGACTCTCACCTCGTGACACACCTCAAATGAGAACCGCGCAAATGGGCCCAGTCACCCACCCCTCGACCAGAGAAACTAAGTTATTGTTTAAGCCACTAAGTTTTCAGGTGACTGATAACCAAAGCAGCTAGTAAGTGGCTAAGCAGGATCACGCCAGACGCCTGTCCAGACCAGCTGCTGTGACCACAGTGAGAGACAAGGAAGCAAACTAGGGTAACACTCCTGCTACTCCTTTTCTCCCTCCCTCTCTCCCTCTCCCCCCCACACATAGACACACACACACAGAGACACACTCACACACTGAAAAGGCAGCACTAGGGAAGGATTTCAAGGGGGGCAAGTTTCCATGTAATCAACGCTTTTCCTCTACAAAGACCAAATCTCCTGGACTTTTTCCTGCAGCAGTTTTTTTTAAAGATTTATCCATTCATGCATACAAGAGCTAGGGTACAGGCCAAAGCTGGGGCAGGGTGGGGAGGGGGGTGAGAGGATTCACCAGAGACAGAGTGGGGAGCAGATCAGGCAGACTGACAGAAATATACTGCCAAGGGGAGCAGCCAACAAGACAGAGGTCTGTGCGCCACGTGGGTAGCTCCCTGCCTGGCTGGGAATCGAACTTGTGCTATGGATTGCTTCATAGTGCTGTGCTTAACCCTTGTGCCACGAGGGAGGCCCCTCCTGCAGCAATTTTTGATGGTAATCTTTGGCAAGACAGTACACACTGCCCTCCATTCTTATGCAAAGGACAGTGGGAAGGAGGTCTTCTCACATTGACTATGCCACACACCACCCTCCACCAGTGGCCTCCTGCTTTCTTTTCCTAAGCACCTGTTATATGTCAGGTACCCAGTGCTGTTATTTTAACAGCAGAAAGCTGGACCCTGCCTGTGCCTTCCTGGAGCGTCTGGAGTATATGATGGAGGAGGGAGGTGGATGCGCCAAAATACAAAACAGGTGCAGGTTGAAACAAAAACTCAAAAGGAACAGTTGCCTAGTCCCCAATATGGGGCGTCCCTACTTTAGACGGGACATAAAGGGTCTCTCTGGTTTTTAGGCTCAGGCATATAGATTGAACGGACTAGCCTGGCAGAGGGTTAGGGAAGGACATTACAGGGAGGACATTGCACTGGTGAAGGCCAGACGGGAGGCAAGACCTGGTGGGCTCTGGGAAGGTTTGCGGCTTGTGAATAGCCTGGAAGTTGTGGGCAGTAAGGTGAGAGGTGGGAGCTGTTGGCCTTAGAAAATCATGTAGGTTTTGTTCTGCAAGGAACAGGAAGCTATTGAAGGATTATCTTTTTTAACTTTCTCTTGATTACCCAGACTTATCATTATGACATCCGGGTGTCTGTGGGTCTGCTGCTCCGTTTCCCAGGGTTCGTGGTGGTTTGGTTTTCTCTTCCTTTGATTCCAGACTGCATTCTCAGGTCACCCTCTCCCCTCACTACCCCCTGCCCAGGGGCCCATGAGGCCATGAAGGGCTCCCTGAAGCCTGCTTCAATGATTTTGGTCTCATGGGAACTCTGTATGCGCCGCTGCCCGGTCTCAAGCAGACAAGTCAGGGAATCTGAGGTGGGACCCCTGAAGCTGCCGACCAGGGGTTTTGAGGCAGGAGTTCCCCACCTTTAGGAATCTGGGGTAGCACTTAGCTCTGCTCCCTTCTGTGCACTCTGCCACCCCCAAAGCAAGTGAAAGAAAAGATGATCACAAACTTGGAAAACCTGCTAAAATGGACGTGTCTCTTTTTCACTGTGTGACTGCTGCCCCCTCAGAGTTCAGGACAAAGGATATAAGTGAGGGGGAGTCTCTGGGTGGGGTGAGGCGCAGCCCAGCTCTGGACTGGGCTCTCTGACTAACCAGCATCCTCCCAGGAAAGGGCTATGAAAGAAAACAAAGGTAACTCTCCCCCACAGCGGTCACAGGGGACTGCTGTTGCTTCAGCCTCATGGGTATCTGGCGGTCCTGGCCTGCTGCTGTCCTCTGCCTGTGCCTTTACTCCATGTTGGAGCACCCCCAGACCCTTCTAGGCCTCTCTGAAAAGTAGAACTTTTTGAAACCTTTGAAGAAAAATACAGAAGGTACTTTAAAAAGATTTCTCATTTACATTTTCAAATGTTTAATAACTTTATTGCTGTAACAGGGACATTCTTGTTATACAGCCTCAGTCCCTGTTGTGGCAAAGCCCTCTCCCTCCTAATCACTGGCCACCAATGGCGGACTCCCAGACTGGAGGGTGGGAGTGATAGATTGTAAATGCAGACTTCTAGCCAGAAGAGGAGCAGAATCTTGCAGCGCAGCACAGGCCTGAGACATTTTCCCGTAGCGCTGATTCTTCTACTTACCAACTGGGTGGCTATTTGTTCCACCTCTGTGAGCTTCGGTTTCATCCTCTATAAAATGGGAGGAAAAAGTACTTTCCTGCCCAGGATTGGATCTTGTGAGGGTCTGAATAATCAGTGTAAATACTTTGGTGCTCCATAGATATTAGTGCTGAAGCTAGCATGGGGTGAGAAAAAGAAGAGACAGGCTCCCAAGATCCACAGTGTGGATGGAAGTCAGGCTTCGTCCCTTCGTCCCTTCATCCCTTGGTGGTCATTTGGAGCCAGTGGATGTAAAAATATACAGAAAATAGCAGTGATGTCAGATCATCAAGAGGTACATGAGGAGATATGGCAAATTCACTCTTGGCCCCAGGGAAGCTGACCTCCTGGCCCCCATTCTTCACTGTGGGACCCTATGAGCCTCAGTTCATACTTCGATAAAGTGATTGAATTCTCCCTCCCAGGGTTGCTTGACGATAAGGTGACATAACGTATGTAAACAATTTAACATAGTGTGGTGTGGAATACCTGGTGGGCGGTGGTCTTTGTTTTATTTCGGGGAACTGAAGTGATCCCAGAATACACTCATCAGGATCAAAGAGTAAGCTCCACCAAGTGCTCTGGAGCTTTCCAGGGGAGAGTGGGTGGTATCCCAGCCCTGGGACTAAGACAAGGACATTGTTCTTCCAGGGTCCCCCAAAAAAGAGGGGAACAGAAAGAGAAAGTATTTGGACTTGACTATTTAGGTGTGGAAAACCAGGAGAATGGAGGCCAGGGCTGAGGTTGGGGTCCCAGCTGAAGAGAATGACCCAGAAGGTGTTCTGTGGTGTTCTAGTCACTTTCCCAGTTCCTTTTGCCATAATCCACTTTCTTATATCAGGGGATATTTCTCACACATGCTGTGATGCAATTTCCTCAAGAAGCCTCCAGTTTGCCTGGATTCCTTCAGTCTCTCTCAGAGCCACCTGCTGTGTGGGTCCAGGGCACTATGCAAAGCACTAGTCAGTGTTTTGATCATTTCACCTTTCTCAAGTTCTCTCTGTTTTGTGTACGTGCTTGGGACAAAAACTTTGAGTTACAAAATGCTAGATAGTGAAGGGCGCCTGTCCCACCCACATCCCCATTCCTCTCCCAGAACAAACTCCGTCAGCAGCCTCAGCGTTCCTTCCAGAGTGGGAGGGTCCGCTGCGCCAAGAATTTTCCGCTTAGCAATAATTCTTGGAACATGACCATGTTGGGACTTTAGAGCTGTCTCCTTCTTATTCCATCATAGCACAGTCCCAGAATTAATAGCTGGCATCCTTTTGATGGATTACATTCAGGTTGTTTCTAATCATTTGCTATTATAAAAAGTGCCACGGTGAATATGGACTGTTTGCACATACAGCAAAGGTATATTTGCATAGAATGTGCTAATGAAACTATGAGATACACTCCCAGTAGTGGAATTGCTGATTCGAAAGGAACTGTGATCTTTTGGCTGGTGCCAGAATGCCCTCTCTAGAAGGTGTACCTGTTTCCCTTCTCACAGCAATACAGAAGTGCCTGCCCCCACATATCTTCCCAGTCTAGGGCAATACCAGTTTTCTTTATCTTTGCGTTCTCTGAGAGGTGCACGCCATCTCCTTCTGATTCCACTTACCATTTCTCATTGTTAGCTGGTTACGTGTGCTTATGGATCTTTTACAAAATATTTCCTTTCTGGAGGCATTTGACCATTGTGAAATACTACTGGTAACTACGTGGACTTTTACTTAGTAAAATAAGTAAGTCATTTTATTTTTTTTTAAGATTTATTTATTTATGCATACAAGAGCTGGGATACAGGCCAGAGATGCCGGGATCCACCAGATGAGAGGATCCACCAGAGACAGACTGGGGAACAGAACAGGCAGACTAACCAAAATACACTGCTGAGGGGAGCAGCGGGCGAGACAGGAGAGGTCTGCTGCGCCGTGTGGGTTGCTCCCTGGCGGGCCGGGGATCAAACTTGTGCTGAGGAGGCTTCAGATTGCTTCATAGTGCTGTGCTTAACCCGTTGTACCACCAGGGAGGCCCAAGTAAGTCATTTTAAAAAAATAAAGGAACCCAGTGTGGATTCACGTCATTCCTACTGACTTGGTCTGTCTTTCCATCTGTGACATAACCTGGAAATAACTATCTCTGAGTAACAGTTTGTCTTCAGGGCTGTGTTAGCTGATAACTGTCGCTGGGGCTGGGTTTCCCGCCTGGCTGTTGTCCACATGCTCGCAGAGCTCGCAGACAAAGCTGGGAATGTTTGAAAGGAGGACTAGGGCAGGGCAGGGGACAAGGGCGCAGAAATTGCTTTTAAGCCCTTCGCTGATCCCAAAGTTGTCATCCTCTTGGTTTAGCATTTCTTTTTAAAAAATTATGACTTGAAGACACATTGTCTTTTTGTCCTCCTGAACCGCCAAATGACAAGCAGCATTGTCAAGGTTGAAGTCTTGTTTGTAAATATTTGCCCTCATCACACTTGGGTGGAGTCTGTATTCCATTGGCATTTTGCCTCAAGAAAAACCAATACAAATACAAACTGACTGTCTGATTTATAGACATATTGTATGCCACATTCCTGCCTGAGGTACACAAGGCTCATTTGAAAAATGAGAGATGGGCTATTTCCATGTGCGTGACACTCCATTGCCAGGTCCTATTAATTTTGATATTAGAATGTAGAATCTGATGACCTCTTATGCATCTTTAAAAGTCTCAAATTCTGTGACTTTTCCTCTAATAATTTTTGCAGCCTAGTTGTTTAGAATTAGATGACAAGAAAGTTAAACTTGCAAGGCAGCTATCTACCCCCATGGAGACATGCAAGGACATTCAAATCAGTTCCAAATGCTGCAGCACATGAGTCTAGTGGAAGGAAAATAATAAAATGAACTTGTTGCCTGATAATTTTGTTAGAGTCACTCATCAAGTATTGCTGAAGCCACCCAAACAGGTTTACATTCTTATGCTGGTTCTAACTAATTGCTATCTATACTATGCAGACCCTGAGGGAAATTGATTTTCCCGAGAATTTGACTTTTTATTTCAGAAAATCCTTAGAAGTCAGAACTTCCATCTATAGCTGTAACTCAAGATCTAGAAAGAATTCTTATTGACCATCCCACCCATCTGATAGATGCAGCAACGGAGGCCCAGCACGGTGAAATGGCCGAGTCAGGCTCCAAGACTTGCAGGCTTTTCTTGGTAGATTTTCACCAACTTCTCTCTCCAGCAAAGAGCTGAAAATGCTGTGTCATTTTGCTGTCTTTATCCAGAGCTCAGTCCTCTTTAAATGGACCTGCTTCTTAACCTAATTTTTAATCTGATAGAAAATGAGATATGAAACCTGATTTTTCCCTTGACATGGTCACATGACCAGAAGCAGCGGCATTAATCAGGCTAAATATTCAAATAAAGCCATTCTCTGTCTCCCATCCCTGGGTGGTGTGACTCAGTGATGCATGGGGACTTTGGAGTATTGTGGCCCCATCTGTTCCATCATTATCTTCACAACATCTCTCTAGGAAGGAGATACAGGCTGTGAGGTTAGCTTATTTATTTTAGGAGGAAACAGACACAGGCAAAATAATTCACAGGGTCTTGGACTAAATTCCAAAGGGAGGACTGCGGCGAGGAGATAGAGGATAAACAATGCCAAGCCCATCCAAGGACAGATTCGGCCTTGGTTTTACTTAAGCTGTGGCATATTCAGTAGCCAAGCCCCCTCAGGCTGGGCGGTGAGGCAGGAACTCTGTAACTGCAGGAATTTTCCCAGCCGATGACATTCTCCCAAGAAGTGGCTACAGCCAAGGAATGCATGTCCCAGGTGAATGTGCTTTGAATCTCTACAAAAAAAAAAAAAAGCTTCTGCACAGATACGGAGGCTGCAGTGTGTCTGCTCTGGGTAGTCTTGTTGAATCTCCAGGTCAGGGTTTAGTACCAGCCGCTCCCCACATTCAGTAGGAGTCTGGGTGCCCCCATCCCCACCCAATAGCCTGTTCGGCTGAGAGGAAGAGTAAGGGGCCAGAGAAGAACAGAGGGGCAGAAAAGGCTGTAGGTGTGAAACGTCTGTGACTTACTTTCACACAGGCTGTACCCATTGTTCTGGCAAACAGATTGGGGGTGGCCTTCCCCCCTGGGGCTATGTAGTTGCCCTTGGAACTTCTTAAGGCGGTTATAGAAAATGCTAGAAAGGGCCTTCCTGGTGGTACAAGGGGTTAAGTCTCAGCACTGTGAAGCTATCACCAGCTGCTGTAGCACTAGTTCGATCCCTGACTAGGGAGCTGACCCACATGGCAGAGCAGACCTCTCCTGTCTCACCTGCCCCTCCCTCAGCAGTGTATTTCAGTAGATCTGCCTGTTCTGCTCCCCACTCAGTCTCTAGTGAATCCTCTCACCCCTGCCCCCATACCTCTGGCTTACACCCCAGCTCTTATATGCATTAATAAAATAAGTCTTTAATAAAAGAAAAAGAAAATGCTAGAAAGCCAGAACCTAGGTATAAACACCATTATAGAGTATAGGAACATCCTCATCAATAATATTGTCAGCCCAGTCTGGGGAACGTGATTTTCACAATGTGCTTATCTTTTTTCGTATGAAAATAGTGTATGTGTGTTGTAGAACACTTAGGAAACTACTGTTAAAAATCAGTAAAGAGAAACTAGAAATCACCTTGAGTCCTACCAGCCTAGTAACTTAGGGTCCAGTGCAGTGAATAAAAAGCACAGGCTTTGGGATTAGGATGCCTGGGCTCCCTTGATAAATAGCTCTGTGACTCTGGGTATGATAATAACCTCCCTGAAGCTCTGTATCCTCACCTGTGATAGGGACAGTCCCTGCCTGAGGATTATTGTGAAAATCACAGTTGGTTGTATTGATAAAAAGCACTCGAGGCGTGGTGGGAATGCTGAGAGAGCTCAGCGTTTGCTGTAGTTATTTATAGCTGTCATCCTGTACCTAACCCCAGTAACATTGTCAGAAACAGTCATTTCCAGTTGCAAAGTAAACTCAGCCTGGAAACAATACAAGGACGCCTTGCACAGGTTTAAGTGAAGTAGCTGTTATTGTTAACTCAAGAGACTATTTTTGAAAATACGTATTTAACACCTGAGCAAGTCCAGATATTTGATGTTTATTTTAAGATTATTTGCACTTCCTACAATTAATAACAGTCCTTTTTTAAAAAGAAACTCACAGGGCCTCCCTGGTGGCGCAGCGGTTGAGCGCTGGGTTGCGAAACTGCGCGCGGCCTCTGCGGCGCCGGTTCGATCCCCGGCTGTTCCCCGGCCACCAGAGGAGGGTTCCACATGGCGTGCAGACCTCTCCTGCCGCCCGCTGCTCCCCTCAGCAGTGTACTTCGGTCCTTCTGCCTGCTCTGCTCTCCGCTCTGGCTCTGGTGAATTCTCTCACCCTCCCGTGCTTCTGACTGTACCCAGTGCATGTATAAACAAAACAAACAAACAAACCAGCAAACAAATAAATAAAGCATGCCTCTATAAAAAAAAAAAAAAAAAAGAAACTCACAGCACTATTTAAGCTCACACTTGCTAAAAATCAGTTACACATCTTGTTCAAATCAATTTACTGCACTAAACTAAATTTGTTTTATTTATCTTATTGTGGTAAGAACACTTAACGTGATTTTTACCCTCTTAAAATTTTGAGTGTACAGTGCAGTATCCCTAACTACGGGCACAATGTTGTGCAGCAGATCTCTAGAACTTACTCCTCTTATATAACCGAAGCTTTGTGCCCACTGTTTAGTAACCCTCCCTTTTCCCCCGCCCCACAGTCCCTGGCAGCCTCCATCCCATTCTCTGAGTCTAGTGAATTTCACAATTTTAGATTCCTCATATACATGATACCATGCCGTATTTCCCTGCTATGACTGGTTTTTTTCAGTTAGCATAATGTCTCAAGTTTCATCCATACTTCCTATTGCAGAATTTCTTTTTTAAGGCAGTATAATATTCCATTGTATCTGTACACCATGTTTTCTTTCTCCATTCACCTACCAAGGGACATTTAGGTTGTCAACACATAGTGCTGGGGGTACTAATATCTCCTCTGGCTCCCGATTTAAAGATCTTTTGGGTACACAGTGGTGAACAGAATGAGAAGTGGAATCTCTGCCTTCAGACAATTTCTGTCTTACAATCACCAAATAGGCACATAATTTGAGTATAGTGGTATGGGAAAAAAATCATCAGCACTATGAGAATATATCACAGGGAGCCTGGCCTGGTATATCTAGTGAAAAGCATTCTGTAATGGGCTTGGGATTCTGACATGAGAAAGACTTGGCCCCTGCCCTCAGACTGCTTTTATTCTAGTCTGGTGGAGGGACTATGACAGGAAACAGAACTTCTTAAGAGGATTGGGCCAAGAGATTCATTTCCTCCCAATGGGGAAGACCTTCTGGAGGAAAATGACCCCGGAGGCTGGGAAGTTGGAGAGGGAAAGAAGGGAAGGCTACTCCAGGCCGGGGGAAACCCCGGGCGCAGATGCAGAGGCAGCAGGTGCAGGATGCTTCTGAGGAACAGCCACGAGCCCGCTGTGGTGTATGGGGTGGGAAAGGTGGGATTTTGTAAGAACTATGATTGAAAAAAGCTAGAGAGGTAGGTGGGGCTAATCAAGGAGAATTTGTTCTGTAAACATTTATTCTAGAAATAATCAGGGTACTTGCTGTTTGGGACATTATCTCTGAGTTCTCAGAAAGGATGTGGGTCATTTGAATGCTGATTGGAGCCAGTTAAGGGGCATCTCCAGCAATCTCTTACAGCCTGTCTGGACAGTCTGTGCCGGACAATCGACTGGGTGCTAGAGGGACACAGAGATGGACATGATGTCTAGGAGACCCCCGGGAGAGAGGCTGCTGTGACCCAAACAAATTAGCACAGTAAGAGCTGGGGTAGGACGCAAGTGCCCTGGCATGGAACAAGAGCTGCCAGTGCCAGGACAACAGAGGTCTGAGCAGAGTCTTGGGCCACAGCCCTCCCTCCCCAAGAATGGGTGAGGGGCGTGGGCCAGGAGAACTGGCACTCAGTCCTGACTGCTTCTGTTATCTCGAATCCTTTTATTGATAGGCATCTTGTTTAAAACTCATGTAATTAGAAACTTGGCTCTGGAAAGAAATTTAAGTATATTTTTTCTATTAAAAATAGACTGCCAAATTTGCTTCCTCAGGGCCCTCGCCCTGTATTTACCTGAGCCAGGGGACACTGTTCTAACCTCAGTGCCATTTCCTGGTGGGTTTCCCTTCAGAGGGCTAGAGACCATAGTTTCCAGGGGCCTGTGACGGGAAGCCCCTGATTGGGTGGAAGGAGCCCCTTCCTTCCTGCCCCCTCCCTTTGTTCCCAGAACATGGAGCCAGGAATGCCAAACTGAGATCTTCCGCAGTTCCCAAAGTTACACAGCTTTTGGATTCTTTGCAAAGATAAAAACTATGTACCCCAGTTCTTGTATTCATAAATAAATAAATCTTTAAAAAAAAAAACCCAACTATGTTTTTAAGCATGTGAACTGATTAAATCTCAGTTTTGTTTCAGACCAATAGAAGTTCTATTGGAAGGTCTAATAGAAGTATCTATATTTGAATGAATGCACTTTAAAAATATATTGCATAGGGCCTCCCCGGTGGCGCAGCGGTTGAGTGCTGGGTTGCGAAGCCGCCCGCGGCCTCTGCGGCGCCGGTTCGATCCCCGGCTGCTCCCCGGCCACCGGAGGAGGGTCCCACATGGCGCGCAGACCTCTCCTGCCGCACGCTGCTCCCCTCAGCAGTGTACTTCGGTCCTTCTGCCTGCTCTGCTCCCCGCTCTGGCTCTGGTGAATTCTCCCACCCTCCCGTGCTTCTGACTGTACCCAGTGCATGTATAAACAAAACAAACAAACAAATAAATAAAAGCATGCCTCTATTAAAAAATAATTTTAAAAATATATATATTGAATACCTTGGGGACAGTTTTGTTATTGTGTTGATTCCCCTGCCCTTCACACATGCATACATGCACTGCACCCACATGCATCTCATGGGTGTGTACATGCTTGTACACATCCTTATTGCCCCAGGCTGTGTTACATTCTGCCTGGTTGGAATCAGTTCTCATAAATGCAGGGCAGTCTTCTCCCTGCTCACTGACAGAGGGTCTCTTACCCACCTTGGCCTCTAGGTAGGATGCTTGTGAGATGACACGACTCTCAAAATTCTAGTAGAGGAACCAAATTATACATTAACCTCTTCAGTTCAGCCTGATTTAGAGGAAAGTGTAGGGCTCCTTCCTTAACTAAATCCAACTCCTTATCAGCCAGATTCACATAGTTGCTTTGATGAACAGATTTCAGTTCCTGGTCTAGTGACCGGTCTGTGAGATGTGTATCTTTAAACAAGTTCAACAGCCTTGAGTTCTTGCTTTGTTTCCTCCCTCGTTCCTTTTCTTCCTCCCTCTCTCCTTTCTTCTTTCTTATCTCCCTACTTCTAAGTCAATTTTATTGTATAGCATATAGCATATATTAATGCACTCATTTTAATTGTACAGCTCAATGAGTTTTCACAAATTTGCGCATTCTGTAAACACTGCCATCACCAAGAAATAGAAACGTTAAGCCACCATGAGAATTTCCTTCTTTGTGCCACTTGGTAGTCAGTCCTAATCCCACCCTCAGCCAGAGGCAACACTGATCTGCTCTCTATCACTGTAGCTTAACTTCGCCTGTTCTAGAATTTAATATAAATGGAATTGTACGGAATGTACTCTTTGGTGTCTGGCTTCTCTTACTCAGCAAAAGGTTTCTGAGGTTCTTCCATGTGGTTGTTGGTGTCAGCTCATTCCTTTCAATACTGGGTGGTATTCCACTTTAAAAATACCAGTTTATTCAGTCACCTGTTGCGAGACACTTGAACTGTTTCCAGTTTGGGGGTATTAAAGGTAAATCTAACAACCTTAGTTTTATGAGAGTTATGTACCTCAGCTACAGTTCCAGCCCATCCTAGACTCTTGGTAATTACTGTTTTTTTCTGTCTTTTACTTTTATAATTGAAATGTCTTGTTATATTCTGAGAGGTTTAATGTGAATCTATTTTTGTGCAGACTGAGAGGTACCCTGAGACCCCCAACTTGCACGTTCTGAATGGATTCTGCCATTCACCATGTAAAGACAAAGCACATTCTTAGTGTGAAAGATCTTTAATAAGATTAGTGCACAAGAGAAGAAAGGATAGTAGTTTTCCAATAAGACATCCTAAGCTACCCATCCCCTCATGGGTAAATACCTAAAAAGGGTTGTCCCAGGGGCCTCCCTGGTGGCTCAAGGGGTTAAATCTCAGCACTGTGAAGCTATTGCAAGCCATTGCAGCACAAGTTCAATCCCCGGCTAGAGAGGTGACCCACATGGCTCAGGAGACCACTCCTTTCTAACCCGCTACTCCCCTCAGCAGTGGATTTCAGTCAATCTGCCTCTTCTGCTCCCCACTTTGTCTCAGGTGAATCCTCTCACCTCCCACATCTCTGGCCTATACTCCAGCTGTTATATGTATAAATAAATAAATCTTTTTTTAAAGGGGCGGGGGTTGGCCCAAAGCAGGGCCACTGGGGCCTGAAAACTTGCCACAAGTCTAAGGCACCTTCTGTCAGGGAACCACAGGAAAGGAGCAGAAGGGGCCAGACAAGTCTGGGACAAAAGGCTTCCAGTTTCCAGACAGATATGTTCCAAAATACTATTTAATGCCAGCCCTGGGAATTTGAAACACATTTTCCCACAGATAATTTAATCCTTCAGGAAATATTGACTGAGGTGAGGCCTGCACTTGGTGAGTGCTATTCCGGCCGAAAGAACAAGCAGGGTGAGGAGGACGTTCACAGCCCAGTGGAGCCATACCTGTGAGCTCACACAGCACTGTGGGACCGTCACCCTGTAGAGCATGGGGAAGCTGAGCGCAGCTTCTCAGAAGACACAGTTTGGCCGCAAACGCTAAGTCAGAGTATGAAGACCACTCAGAAATGGGTACCAGATATTGGACACGTGTCCTGGGGAGTCTGTGAGACCCTAGTGTGTGTCTGGACCAACGACAGGCAGCTCAAAATTAAAGACACCATGTAAGCCAAACAAAACACTGCTGAGGGGAGAAGTGGGCGAGACGGGAGAGGTCTGCTGCGCCATGTGGGTTAGCTCCCTGGCCGAGGAGCGAACTCAGGCTGTAGAGGTGATAGCGCTGAGTGAGACTCAATCCCTACATCACCAAGGAAGTTCCAGTTGTTTGGGTTTTTTACCTCTTTTTAAGTGGTATCTCCGATACACAATACTTAGCAGGGTTAATATGGACCTGACAACCCTCTGTAACAGAATCTTTGGGGAAATGCGTTGTCCCTTCTCCTGTGTACAAATGTATGCCTTGAGTTATCCGGCCAATCTGTATGCCTGGGAAGTGTCTGATGAGAATGATAGCTTTATTTTAGGCACACTGGGATCTTTTAAGACCAAGGGAGGACTCCATCCATTTCACAAGCACGAAGAAAGCCTTTGTGCATGCACTAGCTCTATTTATAAATACGTGTAGTTCTCTATTCAGTCTCCATTGGCTTTTTACCGGCACCTGTTCTTGACTTGGCTCCAGCATCATTGTATTGTCACCTTTACCCTAATTAATTTTAAGAAATTTGGCCCTGGCCAGGCATCCTACAACAAACATTTATCGCATCCCCACCTGCACCAAACACTGGATCAAAGATTTTGAAAATAACGAGTAGGTAACATTTTGCAGAGTTTTCTAGGTGCCAAGATGTATCTAAATGCTTCACATATATTAACTGCACAGTTTCCTGTGTATGTAGACATTAGCATTAGGCTCATTTTACAGATGAGGGAATGAGGCACAGAGTTGTTAAATAACTTCCCCAAGGTCACAGAACTAGTAAGTCATGGAACAGGAGGAAAGCCGAGGCAGCCTGGGGCCAAGCCTACCTGTGCATTCATCTGATTATAATACCCTGTGCAGAGTGGTATGAGAGGAGAGCAAGAAAAAGGCTCTTGATAGGCCTCCCTGGTGGCACAGGGGTTAAACACACGCTATCAAGCTATCGCCAGCCACTGCAGCACGAGTTTGATTCCCCTGCCTGGCCAAGGAGGTGACCCACATGGCACAACAGATCTCTCCTGTTTCACACACGGCTCCCCTCAGCTGTGTGATTCAGTAGATCTGCCTGTTCTGCTCCCTACTCTGTGTCTGGTGAATCCTCTCATCCCCTGCACCTCTGGCCCGCACCCCAGTTCTTGTATGCATAAATAAATAAATCTTTAAAAATAGAAAAAAAGAAAAGGCTTTTGAAACTCAGAAGAGACTGGGTTGAAGTTTCTTAAAATTAATGAGTGGCACTGGAGCCAACTTTAGGAAGTTTACCCAAGGAGACAAAATTGATGATAATAGTTTACACTTATTAAAAATTTAAGAAGTCACAGCATTGTATTGAGTATATTTAAAGCATTTTCTCATATGACTCAATAACCAATTTTAACAGTGAGGAAAATAGGAGCTTAAAGTAGTTACATAATATATGACTTAATCCAGGTTCACCCAGGTGTTAGGACAGTGACAGGACTTGGGCTAGATTCTGGGTCCTAAACCAGAGGGAAAGGCTTGCCCTGGCCCAGCAATGAGCTAAAAAAAGGAGAGCTTTCTTACATTGTAAAATCCATCTTCAAATAAGCAGATTCAAATTGTTTCCTCATTTCTAAGATTAACCTCTCGCCATCTGTTGGTAAATTTTTTGAATAAAGATAAACTAAGTGTATTTTATTTTGTTTTGCCGACCAGAATTAACACTCATATCTCACTTTCAGCACCTGTGATACTATGCAGGCCAACCCCTGACCCAAGTGGCTCTTGAAGGAAGAGGTGTGCCTGCGTAACTGAGTTTACACCCGTGGTGACAGCTGTGGGGGTGGCAAGTGTCTTTGGACTCTGATTGTAAAAAGCATCCAGAGTTCAGAATGTTTAAACGTGGGAAAAATTATTTGCCAATCGTGGTTCTTGGTAGCACACCAAAAAAGCTAATTCAGGCTAACATAAACAGAAGAGGGTTTTTTCAGAGATGAGGTTGTTCACAGAATTGGTAGGAAGGTCAGAGAACTACTTTCAATAGCTGGTTAGGAAACCACCACCACTAAATCCTCAACTCAACGACTTGTGCCATCAATGGATTCTCAGTTTCCCTGTTCCTATCTCATCCTCCTCAAGATTCAGCACCCTGTCCTGGTGGAAGGAGATGCTTTTCTGATTGTGGATCTCCCCCCTCACCCCAACCTGCTAACAAATGGGGCAAGGATTCTGCCACACCTATAGCTTTGATGGCCCACGAGGCACCCCCTCCCCAAACAGAAAGGATGTTCAGCAAAATATAATTTGTATCCCCAATAGAGCATCTTCTTTCATCTGTTTCTAAGCCTTCAGTTACCCAATTTAGGTCACAAAGGGGACCAAGTCTGGGTCAGGGAGATAAGAAGAAAATCCGCACTACAAAAGCAAGTCCAATGCAGATGGTGGGTGTTTACAAAGTGCCTCCTTGTTTCCCTGAGGCACAGTGCCTTCATCCCCCGCCCTCTACCCCTTGCTGAGGAGCTGACACCTGAGGGCAGCCTGTACAGTCTGGACGACAGAACCACCTGCTATTGCCTGGGGCAGCAGGTTTTTCTGGCCTTCCAGGGACAGAACTCAGTGCAATCTTGACTCTGAATCTTACGATACCCCTGGTATGGTCCCTGGGAGACTCGTTCAGTAGGTCTTTCCTCTGTACTAAACTGGCTGCAGTCATGAAAATAAAGTTCTGGCCATATTATGAGAACTGCCTTTGTCCTCCTTGTCCCCAAGGAATCAGGGAGCGCCACAGTGAAACAGAATAGAGAAGAAAAAGCACAAACTGGAAGCATACAAACATGACCATAAACACATTTGGGCCGTGGGTTCCTCTGGGGAGGAGGTTGAGGAAAGCCTCGGGAGGGGGTGTCCAGGGGTGTCAGAATCTCTGAATCTACTGTCTTTGTTAAAAATGCACCTGAATCCAGTTTGTTGTTCAACTACTGCCCTTACACCTGTTCTTCAAATTCATGGCAACTTTTAGTCCATGGACCCTCCCCTTTATTTTTATTTATTTTGTATATATTTTATGTTGTTCTTCCTTTTTGTACAATACATGGTTTCTCCTTTCAGGTGTAGTCCCTGCAAAATTCTCATCACCTATTCACCCGTGCACCATCACCATAGAGGCGCAATCGGTGGCACGCAGTACTTAAAGACCCCCTTTATTTTTGCCTGTTGGATTCTTCTCTAGACACCTTCTCATCTACCTTAAATCCCTCACTCCCTCCACCCCTGAAGTCAACCGGTACCCCGGAATTAGTGTTAATGTTTTTGTGTGTGTCATAATATGCATCCAGAGTCTGTTGAGTATTGGCTTTGTTTGTTTGGTTTTTTGGTTTTTTTTTTTAATTATAAATTTTATTTTTATATTCCCCATACAATTGCGACCCCCTATTTTGACCCCAATCCCTCCCCTCCCTGCCACCCCACCCCTCATAGAGTGTCTCTGATTCATAGTTGTTTGTTGATTTTGATTTTCACTTTCTTATAGTTATTCTTTTTCCTGGTCCCTTATTTAAGGTTTCTAGATTCCTGCTATGAGTGAGACCATCCGGTATTTTTCTTTTTCTTTCTGGCTTATTTCGCTGAGCATGATCCCTTCCAGCGCCATCCATGTTGCTGCAAATTGCATGTGTTTCTCTTTTTTGAATGCTGAGTAATATTCCATGGTGTATATGGACCACATCTTCTTGATCCAGTCATCTATTTTTGGGCATTTGGGTTGTTTCCAAAGCTTAGCTATTGTAAACAGTGCTGCTATCTCTTTTGAAATGGATTTTTTACTCACCAATCTTTTTGAGATTTACTTGTGTTGGCAAGTGAGAATCCAGTTCATCCTCACTGCTGTATAGTATTTGACTTCATAAATAAACTACACTTACATTTATAAAAGTACCTAAACAAGAAAATGTATATTCATGCACTGGAACCCTAATCAGCATTAAAGGGACAAACTACTAATACATGTAACAACATGGATGGATTTCAAAACATTACATTAAATAAGAGTAGTGGGGGAAAAAAGTACCTAAGACCATTGTGAAAATTTATTAAAAGTAGGAGGTAAAAAAAAAAAAAAAGTAGGAGGTAATCAGCATTCATTGTATTATTCTCTAGACTTTCATTTATGTTTGGAAGCTTTTGAGATCTAAAATCAGCTGTGTGGGAGTCACAAAAGGCACCATCTCTGCTCTGATGGGGCAGCACTGAGCCTTTGATTCCACAGCCAATCAGACTGAGAGTGTAGAGGAACCACATGGGGGTAGCCTCCTCTTGCTTGCTGTTCCTGGGAGCCGGCCTCCCTGGAGAAATGCCTGAAAGCCTTGACCACAGGCTGAGAGGAGTGTTTATCTAGCTGCGCAGTTCGGGGCCCAGTGGTACAGAGCCAAGGCGAACTAAACAGAATTTGTCGTAGGCTGAACCTTTGTTTTTTTTAAGTACTGGCAAGAGACCATTTTACAGAACGGCTGTCAGACAGATTTTTTCTAAGTATTTTTAACATGCTTAAGATATAAATAGCTCCAGTGATAAATGCTTGTCACAGTTTTGGCCAGGTCCCTTTGACCCTAACACTTAAAATGTTGGGTTCACAGAAGGCGATCCCTCTTCCATTGTGTTTCCTGGACACCCCAGGGGACTCCACATGGTGTCCAGGTTTTCTTCCTTCTCTATTGCTGGTTCTTTCAGAAAAGTGAGGCTTTGACAGAAGTAAGAACTTTACACCCATGGCCTGTGGTTTTTATAGAGACTTTGATCAGTGTTGCCGTTGATCTGAGGGACTGTAAGTGAAGTAAGAGACTTTCTTACTGGCACCCTTTCTCCTGGGACCCTAGCACTGACTCAGTGCATCCAGCCCACGGGTCCACTGGAAATGATTTTCAGGCCATGAAGCCTTCGCTGTCTCCAGCCTAGAGCTGGGAACTCTCTTCCCAGGAGAGCCAGATGGCCCCGAGCCCTCGCAGCGGCCATGTCTCTTGAGCAATGACCACACTGATGCGTTCTTCTCTCCACCCAGGGTATGACTTCTGCCAGGTCCTACAGTGGTTCGCCGAGCGGGTGGACAGGATCATCCTGCTCTTCGATGCTCACAAACTAGACATCTCCGATGAGTTCTCAGAGGCCATCAAGGCCTTTCGAGGCCAGGATGACAAGATCCGCGTCGTGCTGAACAAGGCTGACCAGGTGGACACGCAGCAGCTGATGCGCGTCTATGGGGCCCTCATGTGGTCCCTGGGCAAGGTCATCAACACGCCTGAGGTGCTGAGGGTCTATATCGGCTCCTTCTGGGCACAGCCGCTGCAGAACACTGACAACCGCCGACTCTTTGAGGCCGAGGCCCAGGACCTCTTCAGAGACATCCAGAGCCTGCCCCAGAAGGCAGCTGTTCGCAAACTCAATGACCTCATCAAGCGAGCAAGACTGGCCAAGGTGAGTGGGAAGATGCCCCAGGAGGCCTCGGGCAGGAGACCCTCCTGCTCTCGCCCCTCTTAGGAAGACTGGGCGTGGGGAGGCTCCACATCAGGAGCCTGAGGAAATGGAACATGGAATAAGTTAGAAGAGAATCTCACAATCAGTATTCCTCTTTAATTCTGGCTCTCAGCTTTGTGGCAAATGACAGCCCTTCCACATTTTTTCTAACCCATAAAATGGAGCCTGTGACAGGGTTCTTGTGAGGATTCAGTATCGCCACGCTCAGAGCTTGGTGTGGCCTCAAGCACACAGGGAGGGGTCAGTGCCCTTACCACCTGGAACCTGCTGTTGTGAGTGGACAGTGGGAATGTGGCCGCTTGGACAGGTGACATTGGTGGGGCTGGTGGGCTGCTGAGATGTCCCCATGGTCACCCTTTGCCTAAGGCACAGAAGCTGATGTCCTAGAGGAGTCCCAGCAGGAAGCTGGCTCAGCCTCGCCTGCTGATTGTGTTGGCTTGAGGGTCATACCCTGGGAGCATCCCAGGGCTCCCACTTCCCCACCTCACACTGACCCTTCCATAGCCCCAGAAGTGTGCCCAACAGGGATGAGCAGGCATCTGTTGACGCTCCTTAAGTAGGACAGACAATTCTGTCACATCTCTGAAGAGAGAAAAGCATGTGACTTCTCTAAGAAAAAGAATAGAAAAAAATTATCCTTTAAAAATTCATGTACAGGGCCTCCCTCGTGGCCTAGGGGTTAAATCTCAGCTCTATCACTGAGAGTTCAATCCCCAGCCACGGAGCAGACCCACATGGCACAGCAGGCCTCTCCTGTCTCGTGCACTGCTTCCCTCAGCAGTGGACTTCAGTCAATCTGCCTGTTCTGCTCCCTACTCTTTCTGGTGAATTCTCTCACCCCCCCTCACCTCTGGCCTATATCCCAGTTCTTGTACCCAAAATAAATAAAAACATTTTTTTAAAAGTCCATTAAAATATACATGTACTTTACATCAAGTCATTGCCCCCTAATGCTGGCAGTGCCTCCAGAGCATGTCTAGTGCCAGTGATCATCAGGAGTGCCCAGAGCTTTAACTAATGTAAATTCTCAGACCCTGCCCCAGAGATTCTGATTCAGGTGCCTGGATGTATGTCCCTGTGTGTACTTGTGCATGTGTGAAGCTCCTAAGGTGATTCTAATATTCAGTCACTGACTCACTTATTTTACAAGAACCAGGTCTGTCCTGACTCATTTATTTTACAAGGACAAGGATGATAAGTGCTTTTGCCAGAGTCACCTGATCCATTAGTGACACATCCAGGAGTAAAAGACAGTCCTCCTGGCTCCCAGTCTGGCCTGCTGCTTCGGCCTCATCACTTTAGCTAAAATCAGTTCTCAGGCCTGCCTCTCCACATCCACTGGTACCCTGGTCAGGAAGCGAGGCCAGCTCACTTCCCCTTTGTCTTCTGGTGGTAAAGAACCCATGTCCCCGCCCACATCCTCTTACTGCCCAGTGAGTAGCTCCTAGTCTGGCCTTGGAGCCTAGCAGGCCAGCCTTCTGGGGTCCACCACCACTCATACAGTCTGATTCCTCAGTACTCCTGAGCCAGAACTTAGGAGGAAGGTGCTGGGCTCCAAACCCCCCACTATAGAATGGTGAGCTGTGTGCCAGTTGGAGTATGAGAATGCAGAGGAAAGACAGAGACGATTTCACTGAGGCTGACATCAGCAGTGAGGGGAGCAGTCTTTAACACCTCCTCATCACCCCTGCAGCCTCTGTCCCAGGCTGCTGTGTGTGCTCACAGCAGCCTCTCTCCTCTGGCAAGAAAAACGCCTCCCTGCTGCCAGGGACCTGTGTATCATGCCTCCCCCTGCTCTTTTCCTCTCTGCTTGACTCCCAGCGGTGCTCATGCACCCCTCCCATATTGCTCAGCTAATCTAATCCGCAGTCACCAGCGCGCCTGTGAGTCACTGCTCCTTCTCCTTTCTTCCTGGTACAAGATGCTTCCTTTCCGGAGCCACTGCTGCCTTTGTCCCAGTTCTATAAAGCAGTTGTGCCAACCGGTTTGTAAGTCCACTTACTTGCAGCTCTCCTGAAATGACTTCTCTCTCCTGCTTGTCCTGGGTCTAATGCCCGAAGGCAGGAACCCTGTTTCTGCCCATTCAGGGACCCCTTGGCTTATGGTGTTTCTCTTCTCCGGATGGTAGAGCTGAAATTAACCTTCTGAGTATACGCCACCCACTATGTTCTCATCACCAAGGCTAGTAAATCATGTCATCATCTTTGCAGATTTCAAGATATGCCGAACTCTTGAATGCCTAGGGACATTTTAAATTTACCAGTCATTGCTGAGGGCCTAGTGATCAAGACACGCCCGTACTCAGCCTTACATGTTATAAAGAGCAGCGAGTTCACTGGAGGGCCGGCCGCATGGCACTTCCCTGCTGTCCTTGAGCATTGGGGCTTCTGACCGGGCCAGCGGAGCCTGGGGTCAGGGAGGCACAGAGTGCAGCTCTGTACTCTGGCTGGGAATAATGCAGGCCCTTGTGTGGGTGTAGGGGGTCAGCGGGTGGGCAACTTGCTGAGCTTACTTCTAGGAAAAAAGGCTGGTCTTTTTTCCTTCCTAAGAATAGTGTCTGGCTTGTTCCTTTTCATGAAAGAAAATGTTTGCAGTATGGTTGTTTTCAGCCCGAGCTTCTCGGTGCCAGTGTGCTCCTGGGGCAGCACCGTGCTGGAGCGGGCAGGAAGCTGACTGCGGATAAGAAGCAAAGCTCAGCACAACCACCTGAGCCACTGAGCCTGCCTTCGTCATCAGCAGTTCCGTGGCCACTTGTGACCGGTTGCTTAAATGGACAGGAGCCGTCTGAGTTGTTCTCTTTGTAGTGTTTATAGTTCATAAAATGCGCCTTCATTTTTGGTTTATTAATCTTTGTTTCTCTTGACCCAGTTTTCCTTCTGTAAACTAGCCCTTCCTGTGGGTCAGCCATTTTCCAGATATGCTACAGCTTGCGTGATATGAGTTATTTTGTGTGATCCTGATCTCAGAAACGGAGGTCAGTAAGGTGAGGTGACTTACTCAAGGCCTCACAGCCTGTGAGTTGCAAAATAGAGATTCATACCCCAGTCTGTCTGGCTCCTGGGTCTGGATAACATTCACCTGAAATCCAGAGTGGACAGCAGACCCAGTTGCTCCTTACTGGGTCTTTGTTTCCTGCATTAGTCTATTATTCTATTTTATTCTACAAAATTCTCCATCCACAGAAACTCCACAAAGTTTAGAGGCTTATCAAGCTGACATTTTATAAGGATATATTTTCAGATAGCATCAAACAGGTGTCAGGTCTGAGTTGGGTGTGGAGTGTGTCTATTTATAGAACCCCGTCATCAGGCAGAATTCCGGCCTACCAGAAATAAAACGAGTGCATTGTGAATGACCTGCCAAGTGCTACAATAATCAAACTCAAGATGTCATAAAAGCGGCACTCTTACCAAAGATTCATGGTTCCTCTACTTTCTGTATTTTTTCCCCCACAACTCTGAAGCAACAGAAGACCTTTAGAGTTGGGGGGCGGCGGGGAGTAAGCATGCTTAGTCTTAAAGATCACATCTTAATGTATCAGTAGACATCCTTTATGAAGTTACAATCTGAGGTGCCAGTCAAGTTTCATTTCATGATTTTTTAGAGCAAATTTTGGGGGGAAGCCCCAAAAAGAGGTTTAGAAAATATCATTTAGTTTCATTCAGCCATACCTAAAATAGCCAATGTAATGATGCCAGGCTCCTGCAAGTCCCAAGAAAGAGCACTTACAGTCTAAAGGAACAGAAGTGAAAAGCAAGGCGAGGTCACCCTCAGGCCCCACCCTTTGAGAACAGTGCCCAGAAATAGGAGTGTCCCGCCCATGTGGAGCTCTTGGCGCTACAAAAAATGAGTCAACATTTGAGGAAGAAACAGCTGAAAATGAGGAGGAAAAGTCAGTGTTTTGGGAGGTTCACTAGAGTTCTGAGGAATTTCGTTTATCTTCAAAGTGTGTTCTCCCCGTAGTCACGTGCCGCGCACGGGGCCTGCCTTTCCGGTCTGTTTGCGCTGTCAGTTCCTGCTCCGGAAAAGCGAGACGTCTTGAATTTCACCAAATGGACCCAGGCTAAGGCTGCGGGTGTGAGACTCATCCTGCAGGGGCTGCTGACAGCCCTTAAATGCCCAGCCTGCCACGGGACTTTTAAAACCAGCTCAGTCGGCAGCCCTAGCTGCTGTGGAAGCACATGTCAGGGCTTGAGGCAAGGTAGGAAGTCTGTTGTCTTGAAGGCTGACCACAGAGGGCTGGGCGGCCCCCTCCAGTCCCCTTTAAGGCTCTTCCAGATCAGCAGAATAGCAATCCTGCCCGAGTGGGAATCAGTCAGTTGCTTTCCTCTGTCCCTTGCCTTCTCACGCTCTTCCTGTCCCACAGGTTCATCTTTCAGGTCATTATTAACAATTTTTTATATCATCATAAGCACACTTTTAAAATGTGCTGATCACCCAACCTTAAATGTGCAGTGCAAGTTTCCAGCTGAGCATGCGAAGTTCTCCAGCTCATGGTGTTAAGCTTGCAGATGAGGTTGTATGGTGTAGAACTATTTTCCTGGTCTGGCTTCCCTTAAACTGTTCCCCAGTATCCAGATTCCATGAGCATTTCCATACCTCTAACTACCTGGGGAGGCCTTCGACATCCAGTGGGATGGTATCCAGTAGCACTCTGAGAACATGCTTCTCTCTCTTGGATGTCTATATACACTTCTCTTGGGACATAATTAATGAGATTGTCCCAGAGCGTTTATGTGAACTGTGTCTAAATTTGTGTTCATTTTTTTTTTTAAAGATTTATTTATTTATTTTATACAAGCACTGGGTACAGTCAGAAGCGCGGGAGGGTGAGAGGATTCACCAGAGACAGAGTGGGGAGAAGAACAGGCAGACTGACGAAATACACTGCTGAGGGGAGCAGTGGACACAGCTGGAGAGGTCTGCGCGCCATGTGGGACCCTTGCCAGGGGCCAGGGATCGAATCGGGGCTGCAGAAGCTGTGGACAGTTTCGCAGCCCAGCGCTCAACCACTGCACCACCGACGAGGCCCAAATTTGTGTTCATTTAAAGGAGAGGGGCTCTTTCTGCTTACTGAGTTATTGGTCCAGAGAACAGATGACACTGTCATCCCTTTGATTTTACCCCTAGTACCCACTTTGGGTGATTTGGGGCTTTTCCAGTTTTACACAAGGAAAAGGATGAATTGGGCAAAATAAGAATGTTCAAAAGCCCCCAGGGTTCAACATCATTCGCTTGTGAATGAAGCACTTGGAACCCAAATTCATCACATTACCATTCAAATATATGAAGTTCATAATTATTCTGCCATGAGCAGTCTCTGCCATTCCTGCCCCACCGACTGAGTCTCTGGCCATTGATCAATAGTAAGTAACATTTTTACTCCTTGTTCTAGTGAACAAAGTACATTCAGATCCACGATCTCCTTTGATTCCCGTGAATCAACCCTGTGAATCAGTGCCTGGGTCCATTTTTCAGATGAGCAAGCTGAGGCTTCAGACAACTCACCTGGGGTTGCTCAGTGGCCACGGTGTGGTGGGGCCTGCTTCTGCCTCCCTTCTCTCTCCTCTTCCTCTTCTTGGTGAGCTGTCACGTATTAGAAGTAACAAAAAGTCCTAGACTATTTCCACCTCCTCTGCAAAGACCATCACAGGTCTCAGTCTGGCCATTTATTTGGAGAGACGTCTGTGCCACACAAAGGCAGGAGTGAGCTTTTGAAGCTGATGGGGATTTCAGCCATTTGGGCCATTCCCGCTGTTTACCAAGAGTCCTCAGAAATGACAAGGTGTCATCCTGCTGAAAATTGCAGCCTTCACCCTCAGCCTTTGTGTTCTCCACTGTGCTTTGTGTGCCTTAATGTAGCCCTTCTTGTATGTTTGGAAAATGACCTTTCAAAGCTTCTCTGGGGATTGTTCCCTGGGAACAAATCAGATGCCAAACCTCAAATCAAATTTTCCATGCTGCTGTTCTGTGGGGCACAGTTAATTTTGAATTTCATATTTTCATCAGTTTCAGTAAGATTTTTCATTCATACAACACAGAACGCAATTAACTCCATAAGGACAGGAAGGAGGCAGTTGAATGCTGTGCTGCATCGCCTGCCTCATTGTCTGTGTAACCTTGAGTCAGTCATAGGAGTTTCCTGGAACCAGGAGTTCAAGGAAATTCAAGGAGTCCCTTCCAGATTTAATATTCCATGATTCGAAGAACTGCAATCATAAGTTGATATGCTTCTGGGCCTCCCCGGTGGCACAGCGGTTGAGCGCTGGGTTGCGAAGCTGCCCGCGGCCTCTGCAGCGCCGGTTCGATCCCCGGCTGCTCCCCTACCACCGGAGGAGGGTCCCACATGGCGCGCAGACCTCTCCTACCGCCCGCTGCTCCCCTCAGCAGTGTACTTCGGTCCTTCTGCCTGCTCTGCTCCCCGCTCTGGCTCTGGTGAATCCTCTCACCCTCCCGCGCTTCTGACTGTACCCAGTGCATGTATAAACAATAAATAAATAAATAAATAAATAAATAAATAAATAAATAGATAAATAAAAACATGCCTCTATAAAAAAAAAAAAATAATAAGTTGATATGCTTCTTAGAGGCAGAGCCCATCTGTCTCAGGATGTCCAGCGTGGGGCAGGGGGGACAGCCATGCAGACAGCATAACAGGCGCCTTCCACAGGCCAGGCCAGTGGATCTTCCTGGAAGTAGAGGCTGAGGCCAAGAGCAGCTTGCAGCATGAGCAGGTCACCTGAGGGTCATGACTCAGATTGCACCAGCCAGGTGGGAGGAGGGAGTTGAGACCTGGCACAAGAACTGCCCGGGTTACGTGAGGACACTGGAGGCGTCTTGTCCAAGAGCAGCCCATTATCCAGCAGCCTTAGGCATCAGCCAGTGAACACAACGAAGACTGCACTGAGGAAGTAGGTGCCAGACGGTGAGTGGAGAGCGGTGGCAGATGCGTATCAGTCCAGGTAAAGCAGGCCCCTGGGTACCAAGCAGTGTTCAGGAACAGGGTTCCACTCCTAGGAGGCCAGGTGGGGTGAGGAGTCAGCTTCCCCTGAGCAGGGACCTGCAGCCTCCCCAGGCCTGGCCTCTGGGAAGGGGTTCTCAGTACAAAGCCCTTGTGAGCGGGAGGCAAGTATGGCACCCCTCAGAGTCCTGTGCAGTCCTGGAACCCCTGCCCACTCAAATCAAACCATGCTTTCACCCTCCAAGGAAATTTCTCATCTTCCCACTGAGTCATCTTACAGAAGTGCAGTCACGGTGCATTGTTCTAAAGAAAGGATTCCCAAACTTTGGGTTTCTGTAGTTATTTTGAAGGACCGTGTAAATATTTTGTTTCCTTTGAAAAATAAGTTAAACAAGTTCACTAGTCACACAAGGTTTAAAATCCTCTCTCCCCAATTGCTCTCAGCAGGAGCTGCGAGCACAACAGAAGCGTGTGTGAAAGTGCCCTCTGGGTAGAGGGGCCCTTAGGTGCCTGGCCCTCCAGCCACTGGGCACTTGGCCCCGTGCGCAGATCTCAGCCTTTTTTGGGACTGTGCGTCCATACCGGGGTTCTCGGCTGAACTATGACTGTATCTGCTCACCCCCCTTTATTTAATTTCCATTCTCCCACAAGATTATAGTAGAAGTCTGTTTTCTTTAATGAGATTTTCCATAGCTGCATAGTCATTTTCTTTCCGTAATCATGGCTCTGTTTTTTATCCTTTCTTATTTTAGCTATTTTCTTGACTTATAAATTAGTCTGTAGAAATACAAAGAAAATACAAAGAAAACTTTTGTGAGGAACATTTCTTAATGTCTTCAAGTTAGAAGCCAGTGGAAAGGTGGAAATAGTAAGGAGGGGGTGAGGCAGCCTGCCAGAGCCCTCCTGCAGGATGCACCCACCCCCAGGGAAGAGTCTCAGGCCTGCTGACCCCCTGATGCTCAGGGCCTGGCGCCTCCCCTTCATGTGCCCAGGTCCCTCTCCCAGAGGGAGCTTCTGTAGAGATCTTGAGTTTAAAACTATCAGGGGGCGGGCGGTGGGGGGGCCTGACACTTCTCATCTCACTGTTCCTGGGCCCAGGTTTCCACACAGATCAATTCTCTCGTTTTGTCCCTGGTATTCCCAGGTGCTGGCCTTGGTGAAACCTACTCTTAGGCCCTCTATTAATCACCAGAACCAAGATCTTTCCTCCCACGTGCCCCTCATACCGCTTGCTCCTTACAGACACAGAATAGCCACTCAGAGGCACAACTCAGCTGTGGCCATAGAACATCCCCAGAACAGGGTCCCCTGGGCATTGTTCCTGCACACCTTGTCCCCAGCCAGGCATCACCAGCCCACCTGGAAAGGAGGGAGCTCTTGGCATGGTGGCCTTTCTGGTGCCCGATATTATCAGGTTAGCAAAGACTCTTTCTAAATCCTCCACTGGCTCCTGGGCCCTCCTAGCAGGATCTAATGCAGCCCCCCGGCCCCACTTTCCAAGCCTGGCTGCAACCACATACATGGCCCTGCCCCCAGCACACCCCACCGCTTGTCACCTCCACATCTCTGTCCATGTTCTTCCCTTTCTGGGCCGCCTCCTCTGCCCTCGTGCACACAGCCTACCTGTTCTTCAAAGCCCAACGCAGATGCCACTGCTTTCCTGAATCTGTCTTCCCACGGCCCTTACTCTGTCACATTTCACCTTCCAGCGTCGTCTTCTGGCTCCTCCTGGCCCTGGATGGTGGGGTTTTTCTGCTCCCTTTCCCCAGTGGTCTCATCACCCTCACACCTGGCACCACCTCTACTCCAGCTCTCAAACCTTCCATCCAGGCCAGCTCTGGGAGCTTGGGGCCTACTTTCCAGACATCCCCAAACAGCCCCCTCCAGGTGTCCATGTGTTGCACATTGTCCGCACCTAGAATCCGGCTTGTAACATCTCCCCCTCCTTCCCTCCTGTCCTGAGGACTGTGATTCTGCGCGAGTGCCTGTTACGTGTTAGGATGCGTGTAAGATGCCATCATGTTCGTCCTCGGGTGTGGTTATAAATGACATCTACTCCTTCAGGTACATGCCTACATCATCAGCCACCTGAAGAAGGAGATGCCGAGTATGTTTGGAAAGGAAAACAAGAAGAGAGAGCTTATCAGCAGGTTGCCAGAAATCTACATTCAGCTGCAGCGAGAATACCAGATCTCTGCAGGGGACTTCCCCGAGGTCAAGGCAATGCAGGTACTGGAAGCCCACTGCAGGGTTGGGGGGCGAGGGGTGCTGGTCGGAGAGGCGCCACCCTTGGGTTGCTGGTTGCTGGGTTCACAGGAAAGTTTCATGGGGGACAGTGCAATGAATTCATCCTGCTGGTGGAATCCATGAGGATAGGGTCCTGTGAGTAAAGCAGAAATTATCTGCTTCCTGAAACATTTAAACAAAAGGGAACACATTTCATGAAGTAAAATTAACTAGCTGGATGAGCTGCCCTCATAAGCTATGCTCAAGGTTGTTTTTCTTGTTGAGGCAACACCTATTTTTTGGAATCAGAGCCTTAAAGGAGTTAGAGCTGTGGGTGACCTTGGAGGTCTCACCTCAAGAGGCCTGCCTGGCACTGTGGGATTATGAGCTCAGGTAGCACTGCTGCTGTGTGTGTATGGGGGGGGGGGGGGCGCCAGTCAGATGCCATGGGCCTCCTTGGATGTAGTAAACCATGCTTCCTGAGGATTTTGCTTGAAAGTCAGTGGTGGACAGCCTTTGCCTGACTTCAGGGTCTCCAGGAGTTGTGTCTAGGCAGCCCCAGAAGAGCTTAAGTGGGTCCTGCATTCAGCTGCCTGGCCTGACCAGCACGAATGCCCCCTGCATGCCTCCGGTGGTGTCAGGTGAGCGCACCAATGCTGACGCTTCCTCTCGAGCAAGGCCACTACCCCAGGCTTCTCACAGAACCAGAGGGACCATCTTCTTGTCCAGTGCAAGAACCCGCCTGTACTGGAGGCCTTAGTCCTCTCTGGAAGGCGGTACCAGCTCAGATGCCTGCAGCCCCCAGGCGATGACCTGAGCACATGAGGCAGGCCAGGTGAGAGGAACCCAGTACCCTCTCTGACAACCTGGTTTTTCCCACATTTGAGAGATGTGGGTTCCAAGAATCATGTCTCTACCACAAGTGCAGTGAGAACTGGTAGGTGGCCCACAGTGGAGGCAGAGTAGGGAGTGCATGCCTGCCTCACTGGGGAACCCTGTCCTGTCTGCTGGGCTCTGCCCAGTGGGAATCTGGGCCCTGGATGGTTCACAAGAAGCTGGAAATCTGGATGTATATGTGAAGTCTCCTGGTTTTCAGATTTTGACCGAAACTTCCAAATACAAACAGAGCATGCCTGCTTCGTAGCTGCTCCCTAGAGACCTCCAGTTACTGCCCTGATCCAGTCTTCTGCCCTGATCCACAGAGAGGAAATGCTGAAGTGAATGCGCAGCTGAAGTCTGGGCCTGTGCGCTGCCTGCCTTCCTCAGGGGAAAGGCAGGGGAGGAGGCAAGGTTGAGAGTGACAGCAGAGACCTGCAGGCAGCAGGAGGAGAAGCTTCAGTCCTAAGGGGTTTCTTAATGTAAACTTTCTATACTCACACACTCCAGCAGGAGGGGCTAGTTACTGTTTTGAGAGCAGGGCCCAGGGTGAGTGCATCTGCTAGTGTCAATCTGGTCAAATATTCAGCCGGCTTCAAAATAAGTGCAGAAACATCTTTTTTCTTCAGAAATGAATAGGTATTCCCCTACTCAGAGGATCAGTTGGGTTCTTTTCTGGTCACAAGTTGGCTAATTTGAGGGCTGCTGGGGTTTCTTAGAGCCAACTTCCGGAGCTGGTTCCCCTTTCACACCCTAGGGTTACACTGTGCACCCCATGACCAAGCCATAGGATAATTGTTTCCTTACATCCTTTGACTATCTTTGAGGGGAGATTGGTGTCTTGACCGAGGTGAGAGCTGTAAGGAAATACACAGGGAGTATGTTGGCCCAGTGGGGCTTCTGTGCCTTGTTAACTTGATGAGGTGACCGCAGTGCCCACCCCCCAAAACATGCTGCTCCCCGGACCTAAGGCACCACTGAGCCCATGAAGGGGACTTACAGGTGGCGCCTGGCCAGGTCAGAGGACACCAGGCCTCCCAGAGCTGAGGCAAAGGGGCAGTCTCCAGGGAAGAAAACAAATAGTCACATTGCCCGCCCCACCTGGAGTCCCAGGTGAGGGAAGAACCCCCCAGCCTTTGTTAGTATGGCCAGACCCCTCCCCAGGTGGGCCTCAGTGAACACCTGAGTGCCCTGAGGCAGAGAAAAATCCCCCTCCCCAACAAATGCCCCATTCAGCTGTGTTCATTTAGTCATTTATCCAAGAAATATTAATTTCTCCTGCTATGGCCCGGCACTCTTCTAGGCCCCTGAAATAAAGCAGTGAGCAAACAGTTAAAATTCTTGCCCCTAGAGGGCATCCATTCTGAGTTACAGTCTTTGCATTTTGACCTTGTCTGGTAATGAAGTTTTTGGCAGCAAAGCCCCTTGTTGGGGCTTGGGCTTCTTGTTATGACAACGCAGCGCTGTTGTTCAGAGTCTCGCTGCCTCATAAGGCTGTGACTCCATGAGACAGTGGCCCGGGCCCGTTGGCTCCCATATCTCCAGATATATCTCCAGATATATATATCCCAGCACCTGGGATGTGACAGGTGCTCAGCGAGTGCTGCTGAATGAATGGGTTAGTATCTAGTGGATGTTTGCACCAGCAGGCTCTACGGCAGTGAGTTTCCCAGAGGCGCCCCAGCCTTGACTTCTGCGGGACTGTTAGACCCTCCGTTCCCGGGACAAACTCCTGGAAACAGCTGAAAATTCCTCCTTGGGAAGCCGGCCAGCCCTGATCACCGTGCCCCTGTCCCTCCAGGGACTCTGCAGGGGTGAGGCAGGCCTGGAGCCTGTTGGGCATGCTCAGTCTCCTTAGACTTCAGCTGGTTTGCTGTCACACAAGAAACTCGGGGTCAGGGTGTGGGTCGGGCTGCCTCCCTCCCTGAGCCTGTGGAGCGTTTACCCTTCTCCCACACAGGGTTCAGCCTTCTCCCACTGGCTGCAGCTGGGGCAGTGGCGAGTGGGGACATAAGCTTGGAGATGACTTTATTAATGATCTTTGCACACCTCAGGGTCGTGCACTGCCAGCTGTGAGTCTGTTCCCCTCTGCTCTCATGGACCAAGCTAGTCAGGGTGACTCTTAGCTGTGGGCAGTATGTTTTAAAGGCTTTTATCCCTTTCTAGGAGAGGCAGGGGATGTGAAGCTGCCTGAGTCTGCCCTGCACCCTTTAACCACCCCCACGTGTCCACACTGCAGGATGGGGAGCACATTAGCAAGGCCACCCTGATTGCTGACTCAGTTGTCCTCTGAGCGTTCGGCCCCGCGGCCGATGAGTTGGCGGTGTTTCAGCAGCAGGGGGCAGCAGAGCCAACCCATGTGGCCCCCTCGCCCCTGGATTCAAAAACTGCTCCTGGTGAGGGCGGGGAGTGAGTGAGTGGGCATCCCAGCCGGGCCAGCCGGAGAGCTGGCTGTGAGCTGACCTTTGTCTCTTGGAGGGGACAGTCCAGGATTCTGGGCTTGGTGGCTTTAATGGCTACAACTGTTGATGAATCTTTAAATTCCCCAGCATGTATTCACCCCAATAAAAAAAACTCCTGTGTTAGAGCCGCCCTCGTGGGGGCAGGGGTGGCCATGGGTTAACTCGCAGCCCTGACTCCTGGTGGGGCACGGCGGCCAGCACCGCGGGGCTGAAAGTGCAGGGTCTGTTCCTGTGTGCCCTCCAGGGCGGGGATGGCTGCTGCCGCTGCTTCCTCTCCACCCCTGCAAGTATGTGCCCATTTCTGCTCGCCAGTGTCCCAGAGCTTTGTAGCGGGCATCTGCGTCGCGCGGGCGGGTGAGCAGTTTGGGCGTCCCCACCCTCGTTTGTCCGCGCCAGACACAGGGTTCTGTGTGTGCTCAGAGCTCGGGCTCGCTCATGAGGAACGGGGTAGGTGTCCGTGCACCCAGGGGAATCCAGACTTGTTTATCCCTGCAGCGCTGGCATTTTTGTGTGGGCTGCCCGCTCCCCTCCTCCTTGGCTTTCTCTGCTCAGTCCCCGGCGCTGGCTGAGAGGGTGGCCGCAGGACCCCAAAGTGCTGGACTGCTGGGGTGACTCTCAGGTGACCTCAGCCTGTCAGGGAGGACGGGGGCACACAGACTGGAGGTGTGGGTGGAAGTCAGGCCCGCACGGCCCTGCCCGGTGTGGCTCGAGGGCCAGCGCAGAGTGTGCTCCGAGCAGCGGCGCCCCTCTGGAGGTCTGCTGGGATGCTTAGCTTTCGCTCTGTGTCCCCTGCGCCGCACACTCAGGGCTCCACTTCCACGTGCCCTCAGAGAATGTCTGCCCACCTGTCACCCTGAGACTGCAGTCTTGATTTCCCATTGGAAACAACCTGAAGTGCCACTCCATTGTCACATCCCGGGGCAGATCAAGAAGGGCTCGGCTGCACACCTACTGAGTGTGTGGCCGTTAAGAATAAGATGTCTAGGAATTGATATCATGGAAAGATATGACACAGTATTTCTTTTTAAATGTGGGTTGATAAAGTGTGGTCTTGTTTCAGTTAAAGAGAGAGAGAGTGTGTGTGTGTATGTGTGTGTGTGTGTAAATGTAGACCCAAAAATGTTGGCACAGGTTTCTGCTGGGTGATGGGATTATAAGTGAATTAACATTTTTCTTTTATTTAGCAGGTTTTTCTCAAATTTTTACAATAAAAGTATGATGTTTATGATAGCCGCAAGGTTTTTCCCCGTCTGTCACGTTACTTCTGCCCAGAACAGCCAGGTCTGAGGGATCTTTCCTCTCTTCCTTGAGAGCCTCCTGCCTCATCTCCAGAAAGTTGCACACCTGGATGAGCCCTTGTTAACCCTCTAGAACTGTCCAAAAAGAAATATTTCACATGGAGTTGACAGAAAACCTCCCGTTCATGAAGTTTTCTGCATTTGGCAAAACTGCTGTTGAATACATTGTTCATTAGATCATCAAGGCCCCCATATGAAAAGCTCTAGGGAACTTCAGTTCAGGACCAAAGAAAGTTCATCTCTTGTGATAGAGGTGGTTTCTCCCCTCAGACAGTGAGAGGGGGTGAGGCCCTGGGGCCCAGCCCGGGGCAGCTGAGGAGCTGTGGCTATCGATGTGTGACCAGCAGTTAACTGATACGATGATTCCCTTCTCCTTTTTCTTTGTTAAAGATTTATTTTTTTATGCATACAAGAATTGGGGTACAGGCCACAAGTGCGGGGGATGAGAGGAGACAGAGTGGGGAACAGAGACAGAGTGGGGAACAGAACTGGCAGAAATTGACTGAAATACACTGCTGAGGGGAGCTGGATGAGACAGGAGAGGTCTGCCGCACCATGTGGGTAGCTCCCTGGCTGGCCAGGATGGAACTTGTGCTGCAGAGGCTGCGGACAGCTTCACAGCGCTGTGCTTAACCCCCTGCGCCACCAGGGAGGCCCCTTCCACTCCTTTTTAATTAGTTGGCTTTCCCTTTTCAAATGACCTTCTCCTATGTCTTGTTATTTTTTCCCTGTAAGCTAAGTCAAGCCCTTTTCGAAAGTAAACAGGAACTGGAAATCTAGAGTGTCCTTCCTCTATTACAGCATAAGCTCCCTGAGGGCAGTGACTGTGCTTTTTGTATTTATACCCCCAGGCCTCATGACAAGGTCTGGCCAATGAATGTTGGATGGACGGATGCAGGAAGGAGGGAGACAGGGAAAAGGATAAGTGGATAAAGGGAGGGCAGCTGGGCGGACAGAGGGATGGAGATGGAGATGGTTGATGGCTGGTTGCATGGAAGGGTGATGAGTAACCAAGGAGACCAAGGTAAGATGCACTGTGTCCACAGAGCGCTCCAAAGAGCCTCCGTAACCTCCACAGTCGCCTCCCACTGTGGCCAGGCAGCTCTGTCTCCAGGGACCGCTCCCAGCCTGTGCTCCTGCTGCTGATCCTGCTGAGGGGCCCGTTGTCCTGGGAGGTGGAGCCCAGATGCGCTGCCCGACCAAGGACGCTCAGCTCTCCGTCTGGACTTACGCGGGCCTGCACCGTCGCTACACGCCCTTCCCAGTTTTAACTTGAACTTTTTGTGCCCTGACTACATTTTTTTTAACCGATTGAAAAGCATCCTTAAATAATTGATTCCCAAATGCCTCTGTCACGGCTTCGTGCTACAGCATGATGAGCGCTAGTCAAGAGGCGGGAGACGTGGGCTTTAGCACGCGCACTGGCTGTGAAATGGGGTTATTTATATATCCCTGCCCTTCTTACTTCCAGGGTTGTTGTGAAGCATGACATAAAATCACCTAAAGATCAATTTCTAAGCACTGAAAAAAAATTTATTTTAAAGGCAGGTGAAGGAAATCCTCCAAGTCCCAGCCGCTGTCCCTCACACAGCCGCCAGCAGGGATTAGCTGCTGTGGGGCACTGTTGCATGCCAGGCATCTTGTTTCTTATTCTAAAAACCTCTCCTGTTTCTGGCAAGTGGAGGTTGGGGCCCCACCAAAGAGAGCTCTGGAACAGCCAAGGGATGGGGTATCTGCCTTCAGGAGACTTCACTTCCCTCCGGCCACCCCTCTCCAGTTTGCTTCCTGACGAGAGGGCAGTAACCACGCCTGTGTCCCTCCTTTTGCAGGAACAGCTTGAGAACTACGACTTCACCAAATTCCACTCGCTGAAGCCCAAGCTGATCGAGGCTGTGGACAACATGCTGAGCAACAAGATCTCGTCCCTGATGAACCTCATCAGCCAGGAGGAGATCAGCACTCCCACGCAGCTCGTGCAGGGCGGCGCCTTCGACGGCACCACCGAGGGCCCCTTCAACCAGGGCTACGGGGAGGGCGCCAAGGAGGGCGCCGACGAGGAGGAGTGGGTGGTGGCCAAAGACAAGCCCGTCTACGACGAGCTCTTCTACACCCTCTCTCCCATCAATGGCAAGATCTCGGGCGTCAACGCCAAGAAGGAGATGGTGACCTCCAAGCTGCCCAACAGCGTCCTGGGCAAGATCTGGAAGCTGGCCGACTGCGACTGCGACGGCATGCTGGACGAGGAGGAGTTCGCGCTGGCCAAGCACCTCATCAAGATCAAGCTGGACGGCTACGAGCTGCCCAGCAGCCTGCCCCCCCACCTCGTGCCCCCGTCTCACAGGAAGTCCCTGCCCAAGGCCGACTGAGGGGCAGGCCACCGCAGGGCAGGCAGGGCGGGGCGGGGCGGGGGTTGGGGACCCGGGCCTGAGGCCACTCTGCCACAGACTCCTGAGCGGCCTTGGGCGAGGCGCTGCCGCTCCGCCTTCGCTCCCATCTGTAGGCTGGCGGGAGGGCAGGCACTGTAACCTAGATCAGGTCCTTTCATGCCTACCATTCCCTGGGTTTCTGTTAAAATCTTGGCGGGAGGGGACGATAAGGAGAGTGGTATTGAGAAGGGAAGATGCCCAGCGTGCACTGAGAGACCTGGTGAGACCGAGACGGGGAGCCCCGGGGACCGAGCAGGACTCCTGGAGCAGTTGAGTCGGCTCGGCATCGTGGACCAGCCCGTAGCCCCTGCCCATCCTCAGAGGGCACCGGCGGTGGGCCAAGGTTATCTTACGTGTCTCCTGCTCTATGTGGAGTGCGGCCAAAGCAGAGCAGAGCGACTTCCTAGTCTCTCCCAACTGCCAAAGAGAAGACAGCTGCCCAGGCTCGAGGGGACGCGCCAGGCCTGTGTCCCGCCCGCCTGGAGGCCCCAGCAGGTCAGGTGCCAGGCCAGCAGGGCACCTGCCCCAGCTCCCACTGACCAGCCCTCCCAGGGCACCCCCCTCCCCGGGGGCCTTCCCAGCAACGTTGTATTTGGTTCGGGGCTTGGAATTCACGGCCTTTATTAACCCCAGGCAAGGTTTCTAGTCTTCATTTCACGTCATGTTAAAATCTGAAGATTCATTTTTCTTACTGGTCTGTGTGATAATTTGTAGCGAAGTCTATTTATCATGCCTAAACTAGAGTCAGGGAAAGACGGGTTCTTCGTCCTCATCCCTCTGGTCTTCCACATGCTCCCCAGGCCGCTCGGTCGGCTACAGGATTTGAATTCGGCGAAAATATGTCTTGGTGCATGTGGCGTCCCAGGCCCTGGGGAGATGGGAAGGAGAGGCCAGCTCTTCTGACTGTCGGCTGGAAGGGATCAGTCTACTAGCATAAGAGTCTATTTTTGTACAAACAGGCATTTTCGTTATGTCTAGTTTTTTTTTTTCTTATAGGATAAAAGCCTTTGTGCAGAAACAGGATGCACTCTGTCATCAAAAGGCTTTCTTCAAAAGGGAGCTCGGTTTGTGCAGTGAAGGCCCATCACGAGGCGGGATCGGGTACCTTCCGTACATTGGCTCCTGACTGGTCTCTCCCACGTCCCGTGCAACCCTCTCTGGGGACACCCAGGTGCCTGTGCCCGGGAGGGGGCCAGTGCTCACCGCCACCCTCCCAAGCAGGTTTCAGCTCCGGGACGCAGGTGCCTTCACCCTATTAACGCAATACGGGCCACCCGGACTGATGAAGCCTGCATTGCATGGGGCCCTGCCAGCGCCAGAAGTAAATAAAATTCATATAGTCCCACCTGAGCCTTATAAAGTCCACGTTTTTCCCTGATATCACCTATGACATCAGGGTCAGAACTGCAGACTTAAGAGAAACTCTTACTTTAGAGAAGTATTTATCCAAATGCCGGCCCTCACACTTCCTAGCTTACTCTAAATATTAATTTAGTTTTCAGAGAACTAGATGCCTAATATGGATTTTAATCTTAATGAGCACTTTTAAATGAATTAGACACACAGAAGAGGAGTATTTATTCCAGGACTGCGACATGAGCAGGTGGTTCTGTGAACGTGAATGCCCCAGTGTCTTAGCACAGTGGAGTCCACCAAAGGGCAAGACTGAGAGAGGAGCTTATCTGTCCAAAGCTTTAGAGATGCCAAGGCTTGCTGCTTTTCCTTTCAGACTTTTTAACTCCTGCTTGTTAACTCTGCTCAATTGTCATATATAACGATAAATTTATGCAAATATAAGTGCTACCCAAGTATGTTATTTTTTGACCCTTGTCGGTGTGAATGTGTGTAGATACAGCCTGGTTTGTCTACACGGGAACAGAGGACTCCTGTCTCGGCGGGGCGGCTCACTGGGGCTTCTGCCTTCTCCATGGAAGCTTCTCGGCACTGTGATCTCTGCTGCGGTGCCCTCAGGTGGGGGGCCATCTAGCAGCTGGATCCTTTCCCTGCTGAGACCTGGTGGCATTGTTTAAAAAAATATATCAGGTCTACTTTTCTTGATATCTTAACTCATCAAGTCATTCATGAAAAGCTGGTTGAAAGAAAAACACTGAAAACTACTTGGTTGGGGGGTGGGGGGTGGCCAAGCGGGAATCTGCACAAAGTTACTTGAGTTTGCGTCCTAAACACCCCTTATCTCCCCGCACCGACACAGGCAGTAGCGACTTCAAACAGCGGAACCTGCGGGGTCTGTTCCGCTTGACCATCCTGCCTTGACACCACCCCTGCTTACCCCCTTCCAGGGTGTTCCCAGATGCCAGGTGGTGGAAGTAGGTAAACTAGAAATACGAAACTATGTCAGCGCCCTCCATGATGCCACAGAAGAAAATCTAAGAATTGGGAATCTATTTTCCACACAGCACATAGTATCTCATGACACAAACTTCTGCCATTGAGTTTAGAGGGATAATGGAAACCAGCCTACCCCTCCCAAGGTCAGCTTCCAAGAGTTAGCCTGCTCAGGAGCCCCCCTGAACGCTCTGTAAGAAGCGGCACTAAGTCGCCGGCTCCCTGGCAGTGGGGGTGTCTAACCTACTTCAGCCCCTGCGCCAGCCCAGAGTCTACTTGATTCTTGGCTCGCCCACACACTCAGGTGGCCCCGGGGTCACGGCCACTTCTGGCTTTGGCTTCACCATGTTCTCTGGAACTCTTGTCATTATTCAGCAACGGCCCTTGGGCCTGGGGCTGTGGGTCCTCTCTCAGAATGGGGGGCCTTGAGGAGCTGAACCCTTACTCTGTCTGGGGACCAAGTGTCAGGTGGGTCACAGCATGTGGGGCCAAGCGCGGGGTGGGGTTGAACCTCTACCTGGGCCTTCCCACTGCCCCTTTACCCCCCTGCCTTATACTCCAAGTGTCTCTACAGGAGGCGTTTAAGAGAGGCTGTTTCTTCCATGGAAGCTGTGGCCCAAAAATACTGTGGAAGATTAAGGTTCTTAGGATAGACAGATAACCACTAAGTTTCATTTGGGTAAACATGGGCCTAATGTAAGAGAGTGTCGTGGTTACATGTCAATTAACCAATGCGGTTAATACACAATGCTAGGGGTTTTTTGTCATCTTTAGAGATGTCAAAAAAGACACCATCTACTGACCAATAAACTGGGAAAAAATCGCTCTCCCATTGCCTCCGGTTTTCCAGTCACTGAGTGCCCACTGTCTCTGAGTGAAGCGGGGGTCCCCTGGATCCATTCTGAAACGAGGCACAAGAGCTGGGGAGAGGGTGTGCCTCTTCTGCATGCTACCCCTCTCACCCCTCACTCTTCTTCCTCTCTAGGTGAAAGGCTCCCAAAATGGGGCTTCTTCAAAAGGAAATAGGCTGCATCTACTTGGAACAGAGGCCGGGTTTGGGAACAGGCCCCAAGGAGAAGCTCAAACCCCAACTGAGAGAGTAACTGGGGGCCACGGGGGTGGGGCCTTTCTGGGAATGGCGACAGGGCATCACTGAGCATGCTCAAAGGAGTGGGTCTCTGTCCAGAACCAAAGCAGGCCTTGCACCTGCAGGTACAGCAGTGCTAGGTGGGGCCGCACCTCAAGGTGTGCTCGGCCCAAAGTAGACAACGGGGTTCCCACTGCCACCCACCTGCCTTTGGATGGTCCAGACCTGGAATTTCCTTTGCAGACCACTTCCCCACCCTCAGTCTGAGCCATGAGCTTTGGGTGAAAGAGATGCCACCCCCTTTTTTCCGGGTAGGTCCTGATTGACTTGAAATCAGAGGATTTAGTCTCCCTTGTCACAGAAATTGTTCAGGACACATGGCCCAGTGCAAACCTGTGTGAGCCAGGCCTGACTGGACTTCAGCTCTTAAGAGAGAGGCTGTCTCTTCTCTGAACCATGCAGCATAAAGCTGTGCGCTTTTTGGTGCAACAACATGAGCGGCACTGAGAGGAATGCCCAGAGTTGCTGGGGGCAGGGCGTCAAGATTAGGCTGGCAGCTGCCACCCCAAGGAGCATGACGATGAAGAGACATCAAGAAAGGGAACCCAGTCCTGTGGGGGCATCATTTGAGCTGCTAGATCAAGACACACCTAGTTCCCTCCTGCCAGACTTTCCAGTCTGCGAGCCAATACCTCGTATTGCTTTAACCCATTGGACTTGAGATTTCAGTTACTGGCAATGGAAATAATCCAAAACTATATACTAGCCAATGGGGACTGTGAATCGGGAGCTACAGTCACAGCCAAAGAGGAGGCAGGTGTGTGCAGTGACTGGCGGCAGTTGAGCTATGAAGAAACAGGCCCCAGCCTCACTCAGTCGCTTCAAATACCACACCCTCTGCTGAGACCTGTGTGCGAAGCTCCACGCAGCTCCACGCACCCCTGTCCTCTGCTGGTCCCATCACACAAGCCGCCCTGGGCCTAGGGTCTTAATAGGAGGAGGGCCCAGCTTATGGGGTGGAAAGGTTGGAGGAAATTGAGTGACAGAGAGGTAGGGAGAACAAACTTCCTAAAAGAAGCAGGATTTTCACTGGGACTGATAGGATGGGTGAGTGTGGGCAGCAGGGGATAGAGGGACATTTTCAGCTGAGAGAACCGGTGAAGCCCAGATGCAGACGGGAAAGCTCTGGTCCTGTCCAAGCAGTGGGGCATCTTCACAGGCCTGAGCAGAGCTGTGCTCTGGGAATATAAATGAAGAGGAGGGGGACTTGTGCAGGTTCGGTGCCCAGCTCTGGAGGGCAGGCTGTAGCGCCGCTCTATTCGGGGGGGCTGGGAGGACTGTCAGGGATGCCTCCCTGAGGGGTGTTGCATCTCCTCTAGGAATTTCCAGGGCTGCTGAGTGGATGAACCTGCAGGTATACAGCTCAGGCTAGCGACCTACCCAAGTTTACTCAGACCACCTGTGAAACCACCTGAATTAGAACTCGCTCTGCCTCTGGTGTGCAGTTCAAGGTTGCTCCGGGAAGGGAAGAGAGACTTCGGGTCCCTCTGCCGCCCTTGCCTCCCTCCAAGGCCGCTCTGTGGGGGGGCTGGTGCTGGGCGTCTCACCATGGAGCTCCAAAGAGTTAGCCCCGCATCTTTGTCTTCAGGGGAGATTGTATTCCACAGTCTTTGCAGCTCCAGGTTACAAGCCCTTGCCGCCCACTTCAAAAAGTAGCTGCTCCCACTGCTAGCGTGAGGGAGCCCCTGCCCTGGAGTCCTGGACCAGACTGCGTTTCTGTCAGAGTCTGGAAAACCAAGCCTGGGGTCTGCTATTCCCCTCCATCATTGGGGTGTTCCCCAGGAGAGCGTGAGTGGGCCACAACCCAGGGTGCTCCCTACACTCCTTGCTCTTGGGGGGCTCACAAAAAGCCCTGGAGAGGTGAAAAAGGGCTGTCCCAGACTACGAAGTTGATCCAGAAGCTTCTGACCATTCTGTGTCTTTTACCCAGATGAGAGCATCCCATGGCACCCCCACTCAGAGCCAACATGACACCATCTCATGGCCTCTGTCTTGGGTGCCTGCAGGGAGGGTTTGCTCAGAATGGGGATGAGGAAGGAGCAGATCCTGGAGCAATGCTCTGGAGCATTCTTGAGTCGCCCCCTCCCAGTCTGGGCCACGCCCTGAGACAGGTGGGAGGACAATGCAGGCTGTGTGCAGACACCCCTGCCTGAGAGGAGGGCCTTGGCCTAGTCCCAGCTCCAGTCTCAGCCTCTCCTGCTAGCTCGGTCTCTCCATACAGCCCCTGCAGTCTGCCATCTCCATCCCTCTAGCCCGTCTCCTCAGCCGGACATTGCCAAGGTGAGCAGTTTCCTGTTTACTTCCCACCTGCCCTATTAAGGGAGAGAAGCCAATCCCCATGGCCCAGAACATCTAGCGGCAGATGCTCTGAAAAGAATCTGGGAAGTGGGGTGGCGCAAGAGGGATCCTGAGCCATCCAAGTGCAGGGCAGGAGCCAGGAGCACCAAGACCTTACCTGGCTAGGCCCAAGCCACACAGTGCAGGGTGGGGGGGACATCTGGCTGAAGGGCCCCCTAGCCATCCCCAGGGAGTCAGCCATAGCCATACTCCTCCCCCACCGCTTGCCCCTAACATCTCCAGCTTAGGACAAGGTTCAGTGGCCCTTCATCCCCAAAAGGCTGCGGGCCTGAGAGCTGGTCAGCCCTGAAACCCCCAGCAGCTTCTTGGGGCTACAGGGCACCTGAGGCAGGAAACCAGCCAGGGAGACCAAGGCAGCTCGCCCAGCCCACCACCGCCACCATGGACTCTGCCTACGAGATGGGCCACGTTCGCAAGCTGCAGGCGCAGCACACGCGGATGCAGGAAAAGACCTTCACCAACTGGATCAACAACATCTTCCAGCACAGCCGGGTGAGCGTAGTCGTCCCACAGGCCCCCTGCAGCCCCTTGCATGCCCTCCAGCTCCTCGGCCAGTGGACCCCAGCTCAGGCTTCACTGCCCCACCCCCAAGCCCAGCTGAGGCCGCGTCTCTAGACCTGGAAGCAGAGCTGAGACGCATGTTCCTCCCTCTCTGCAACTCCGGGGCTGCGCCTCCCAGGGTCAGGGCCCACAGGTGAAGCTGGCCCTGCAGGGCTGACCCCGCGCTCCCCGCCCCCGTGCCTCCCCCAGGTGGGCATCAAGATCCACAACTTGTACGCAGAGCTGGCAGATGGCATCCACCTGCTGCGGCTGCTGGAGCTCATCTCCGGAGAGCCCCTGCTACCCCCCAGCCGGGGCCGCATGCGCGTGCACTTTCTGGAAAACAACAGCCGGGCCCTGGCCTTCCTCCGGACCAAGGTGGGCACTGGGGAGCAGGGTTCTGGGCGTGGTGCGGGGCTGGCAGCCTGGAACAAGCTGGAGGACCAGCTCATCCTTTCTGAGCAGGATTTGGGGCCCAGTTCCAGGGAAGCAGCTGGGACACCGAGGTCCAGGAAGCCACGCCTCTCTCTGCACAGAACCCCTGGCTGAGGGGGCACCGCCGGGGGGAGTGGGCACCGCCATCGTCCCTAGGGGGACCAAATTATGCCTTTGACTGTAGTGAAAGACTCACGGGGTTCTAAGGTGTAAGAATCTTAGTGTGCTCGTAACCTTTTCACTTCAAAAATAAGGAAAATATTGGCTGGGCAAGACCCGCAGTGAAGTGGCCAGGCTCGAGGAGTTGCAGGAGGCAGGCTGGGGCTGCAACAGGAGGGGAAGGGGTGCAGAGTCTAGCCTCAGAGAAGCTGAACCCCCAGCAGGAAGGAGCCCTTAAAGGGCCAGGCCAAAGAAACAGGCACTGAAAGGAGCACCAGGAATAAGGAGGGACCCTTGTGGCCATTGTCAGGAGGCTGTGCAGGGGCCGTTTATACCGAGAACCAGGAATTCTGTCCTGGAATGGAGGAAACAGTCAGCCCCTGGGAGCCTGGCATCCTAGAGGGAAACCAAGGAGGTAAGAAATCGACGCCAGCAATCAGGAACCCGCAGTCCCCAAGGACACAGCAGCACAGAAAGCTGCCAGCCGCCGGAATGCCAGGTCTGACTTGGTCCCAGGGACAGTGGCCCTGTGAACCAGACACGCCCCTCTGGGAATTTGGGAAGGGTTTGAGCCCCAGGGCCTTCTGGGTATAATGGAGACAAGGATCGCGCCTTCCCGAGCTACATGTCATGACCCGCTATGCATCCAGGGGAACTGAGCGCCTCTGGCAAGGCAAATATTCATTCTATGCATATATCCCATTGCTCACTGTAGGCCACCTTGGAGCTTGGGAGACATCAGGAGCAAAAGCAAAAGCAAAATCCCCACCAGAGCAGGCAAGGGATGAAGCGTGCACGATTGGGAAAGGAATAACCCTCAGGGTTTCAATGTTTAAAGTCAGCCAGGGTAGGTTGCAAAGTGGCACCTGAATCGACTTGAGAAGAAAACAGCCATGTGGATGGCTAGGGGGGTACTAGCTCCAGACAGCAGGCACCGTTAGAACAGAGCTCCAGGCCTGTGCTCTGACTCCCAACTACAAGAGTCCCTGGGCCCTGGAGCCCTGTGATCCAGAAGAGGAAGGCGGAGCCAGAGGGTGAGAGTCGTGGACAGCTTTGACATTTCTTCTATTCCTTTCTCCCCTCGATTCACGCTCCTTTCCGTTCTAGTGGCAAGATCCAGGGCAGCGGGTTCTCAACCGCAGCACCCAGAGAGACCCAGCCCCCAAGTTTTCTCTCATGCATAGCCCTGGGCCCCGGCCTGAGAGAGTCCAATTGAGGATCTGATTGTTTTCATTTACGTATCATCAGCATACGACATCATTTTAGTGTCAGGCACACAACATAATGACTTGACATTGGTATACATGATGAGGGGAGCTTTATAATAGATGATGTACAGTCTTCCTTAAGCAACTTTGCAACTTGCCATAATTTAGTCCTGATTGTAGTCCCCATGCTGTGTGTCACAGCCCTGCAGCTTATTTGTTTTGCAACTGGAAGTTTGCATCTCTCCATCCCCTTCACCCGTTTTGCCTACCCCTCAAACTTCCACTTATTGCCTGTTTCCGGTCTCTATGATTTTAGTTCTGTGTTGTTTCTAGATTCCATATATAGGTGAAATCATGTATTTGCCTCTGTGTGACTTATTCAGCTTAGTCTAATGCCTTCAGGGTCCATGCATGTGGTTAAAAATAAAAGATTCCGTTCTCTTTCATGGCTGAGGAGTAGTCCAGGGTTGGGGGGGGCAGTGGGGGTATGTATACAGACTATAGTCATGTACTGCTTTTTTTTTTAATATTTATTTATGCATACAAGAGCTGGGGCACAGACCAGAGGTGCAGAGGATGAGCGGATTCACCAGAGACAGAGTGGGGAGCAGAACAGGCAGATCTACTGAAATACACTGCTGAGGGGTGCAGCGGGTGAGTCAGGAGAGGTCTGCTGTACCATGTGGGTTGCTCCCTGGTTGCCCGGGAATTGAACTCGTGATGCAGTGGCTGTGGACAGCTTCATAGGTTGTGTCTTAACCCCTGCGCCACCAGGGAGGCCCCTGCCATGCACTGCTTTAAAAAACATTTCCATCATTGTTCATTTTTAAACAATATTTGCTTCCCCCCCACCCTTCAGGTGTGAGTCCCCAGAGAGTTTCCTTCCCCAATGCACCTGTGCACCATCACCTCAGTCCCCTGTGCTCCTCCCTCCCTCCCGCTGACCCCTCTCCTCCTCCTCCCCGCAGCATGTCTCTGATTTATAATTGTCTGTTTTTGCTTTGTTGTGTTTTGTACTGTTATTATTTTTTTACACGGATGTCTTATTGGGTTCCCCTATATTCCTGCTATAAGTGAAACCATCTGATATATTTTTACCCTCTGGCTTATTTCACTGAGCATAATTACTTCTAGTTCCATCCACATTGCTGCAAATGGCATGAGTTTATCTTTTTTGATTGCTGAATAATATTCCATGGTGTATATGTACCACATCTTCTTGATCCAGTCATCTGTTTTTGGGCATTTGGGTTGTAATGTAAAATATTTAAAAAAAATTTTTAAAGATGAAAAAAATAAAGTCAAGCCAGAAGGGAAAAAAAAAAGAAAAAGAAAAAAAAAAGGTTGTTTTGATTGTGAAAAAAAATTTTTTTAGGGCCTCCCTGGTGGCGCAGCGGTTGAGCGCTGGGTTGCAAAGCTGCCCGCAGCCTCTGCAGCACCGGTTCGATCCCCGGCTGCTCCCCGGCCACCGGAGGAGGGTCCCACATGGCGTGCAGACCCCTCCTGCCGCCCGCTGCTCCCCTCAGCAGTGTACTTCGGTCCTTCTGCCTGCTCTGCTCCCCACTCTAGCTCTGGTGAATTCTCTCACCCTCCCGTGCTTCTGACTGTACCCAGTGCTGGTATAAATAAATAAATAAACATAAATAAATAAATCTTTAAAATATATATATAAAAAAAATTTTTTTAAATAAAAAATGTTTCCATCAATGACAACTATATATACAACAGTGGTCCCAGTAGCTACACTATATAGCCTATGTGTATATTCTGCTGTATCAGTTTGTGAAATTACACCTTATGGCACTAGCACAACAATGAAAACACCTAATAAAACATTTCTCAGTGTATGCCCCTGCCATTAAGCACCCTGTGACTTTACACATCATCCATCAGGGGACACTCGGGTGGCTTCCATAACTTGGCTATTGTAAATAATGCTGCAGTGGACATAAAGGCACATATACTTTTTGAATTAGAGTCCTCATTTTATTTGAGCAAATACCCATAAATGAAATGGCTGAATCATCCGATAATTCTATTTTTAATTTTTGAGGAAACGTCACGCTGCGTGGTATAGCAGCTGCACCAACTTACATCCCCGCCAGCAATGTGCAGTGTTCCCTTTTCTCCACATCTGTGTCTGCACTTCTTTTTTTTTTAATATTTTATTTTGTATAATTCTTACATCATTTTTCATTTTTGCACAATGTATGCATTTTCATTTTGGTTATATTCCCCATACAATTGCAGCCCCCCTAATTTTGACCCTAATCTTTCCTCTCCCTGCCTGCACCCCACCCCATAGTGAGTCTCTGGTTTATAGTTGCTTGTTGATTTTTTTACTTTGTATTAATTAGTCTTTTTCCTGGTTCCTTGTTTAGGTTTTCTAAATTCTGCTCTGAGTGAGACCATCCGGTATTTTTCTTTTTCTTTCTGGCTTATTTCGCTGAGCATGATCCCTTCCAGCGCCATCCATGTTGCTGCAAACTACATGTGTTTATCTTTTTTGATTGCTGAGTAATATTCCATGGTGTATATGGACCACATCTTCTTGATCCAGTCATCTATTTTTGGGTATTTGGGTTGTTTCCATAGCTTAGCTATTGTAAATAGTGCTGCTATAAACATAGGGGTGCAGGTGCTCTTTGGAATTAATGTGCTTCTTATTTCTTGTCTTTTGAGGATATTGATTCCAACAGGTGAGATGATAACTCACAGTGGTTTCAATTTGCATCTCCCTGATGATACATTGAGTATCTTTCCCTGTGCCTGTTTGCCATCTGTAAGTCTTCTTTAGAAAAATGTCTATTAACTTCTTCAGCCTATTTTTAAATCTGATTTTTAAAAATTGAATTGTGTGACTTCTTAGTATATTTTAGATATTAACCATTATGGATACAGGATTTGTGAATATCTTCTCCCATTCAGTAGATTGTGCTTTCCTTTTTTGTTGCTGGTTTGCTTCTTGGTGTAAAACTTTTTAATTTCATATAGTCCCTTTTGTTGCCCTTGTCTTTGGAGTCAGAAAAATATTGCTAACACCAATGCCAAGGAGCATATGTTTTTTCCCTCTAGGAATTTTATGGCTTCAGCTGTACAGTCTTGTCTTTAATCATTGCATCTTTTTTTTTTTTTTGTAGGAGGTAAGATACTGGTCCAGTTTCATTCTTTTGCATGTGACTGTCCTGTTTTCTCAATATCATTGATTGAAGAGATTCTTTTCCCCATTGTATTTTTTTGCCTCTTTTGTTCTAAATTAGTTGCTGTATATGCATAGATTCCTTTCTATGCTTGCTTCTGTTTTATTGATCTATGTTTCTTTGTTTAAATGCTAATACCAAAATTTTTCAATTAGTATAACTTTGTAATCTAATTTGAAATCAGGGAACATGATGCCGGGGATCGAACCTATGCTGCAATGGCTGCGGACAGATTCATAGGTTGCATCTTAACCCCTTGCGCCACCAGGGAGGCTCTAGCTTTATTCTTCTTTCTCAAAATTACTTTGGCTGTTTGGGATCTTTTGTGGGTCCATACAATTTTTTTTTTATGTTTTATTTTTTTAAATAATAAATTTTATTTTTATATTCAATTTTTTTTTAAGATTTATTTGTGTATACAAGACCTGGGGTACAGGCCAGAGATGTAGGGGGGTGAGAGGATTCACCAGAGACAGAGTGGGGAGCAGAACAGGTGGATTGACTAAAACACACTGCTGAGGGGAGCAGCGGGTGAGTCAGGAGAGGTCTGCTGAGCCATGTGGGCCACCTCCCTGGCCAGGGATCAAACTTGTGCTGCAGTGGCTGTGGATAGCTTCATAATGCTGCATCTTAACCCCTTGCACCACCAGGGAGGCTCTGGTTCCATGCAACTTTTGGGGTTGTTTATTTCTGTGGAAAATGCCATTGGAATTTTGGTGCAGATTGCACTGAACCTGTAGATTGCTGTGGGTAATGTCAGTGTTTTAACAATATTAACTCCTGCAGTGTATGAGCATGGAATTCCTTCTATTTTTTTGTCTTCAATTTGTTAATATTCTCATTATACAGGTCTTTCACTTACTTGATTACACATCCCTAGATATTTTATTCTTTTTGATGCATCATAAATTGGGTTGTTTTCTTAATTTTTCTTTCTGATACTTCATTCCTGGTTATAGACACAGAGCCAATTTTTGTATATTGATTTTGTATCCTACAACTGTACTGAATTCACTTATTAGATCTCACAGTTTTTTAGGTGGGCTCTTCAGGATTTTCTCTATATGAAATCAGGTCATATGCAAATAGTAACAGTTTCACGTCTTCCTTTCCAATTTGAATACTTTTTATTTATTACTTAATTTGTTTTGCCTTTTTTTTTTCTTGCCCAATTGCTCTGGGCAGGACTATGTTGAATAAAAGCTGTGAGAGTAAGAATCATTGTATTATTCTCAATCTTAGAGGAAAGGCATTCAGCTTTTCATAATTGAATGTAATGTTAGCTGTGGGCTTGTCACATATGACTTTTGTTATATTGAGCTATGTAGTGCCTCTATGCCCATTTTGTAGAGATTTTTTATCACACCAATGCTGTCAAAGCTTTTTCTGCATTCATTGATAGGATTTTTTTCCTACATTTTGTTGCTGTGATATATCATGATTGTTTCGCAAATATTATATACCATCCTTCCATCATTGGAATGAATTGCTTTTGCTCATTTTATATGATCCTCTTCAATGTATTATTGAATTCAGTTTGCTAATATTTTGTTGAGATTTTTTGCTTCTGTCTTCATTGGGGATTTTGATCTGAGATTTTCTTTCTTTTCTAAGGTTCACATATAGCATCCTTTCTATATATCATTCTATTTCAAAGTAATAGCAACTTAATTTTGAACTCATTCTAAAATTCTACATTCCTCCCCTGGATCTTATGTTTTTTATTTCACATTTTACATCCTTTTGTGTCTCTTTTACTACTATAGTTTTAGTTATTATTGCCACTTTTGTTCTTGTATGCATAAACAAATAAATCTTTAAAAAAAAAAACAACACTCAGACTCCAGGGGTGGTTCAAGATGGTGATGCAGCAAGTTACTGGACTCATCAATAAATTTTTTTTAAATGTTTTAAAAGGTAGCATCCCTGGCCTACATTCCCTAAGAGAGCCTCAGGCTTCAGTGGTGCCAAGACAGCCAGCGCTGGGACTGTTGATAACCTGGCTGCACTCAGCAGCACAGCAGGCTGGTGTTGGGAGTAGGGGAGAGAGGATGGAGACTCCAGTGACTCTAGTAAGATAAGGAGAATGCTAACATGGCTCTCTCCAAAGCTGGTGCCAGTAAGGTGGCATGCAAGTACAAAAATAATGTGTGCCACTGGCTCCATCCTCAATAGTTCCAGCAAAACCTTGCCTCTGAGAGATACTTTGAATTAACTAATGAGTCTTTTTCATGACTTGGATGCTTTTCAAATGGCTACTTTTGCACTGGGTCCTGGTATGAGTGAGTCTGTGTGTTTGTCCTTTATGAGCAGACTCTCTGTTCCCCACTGCCTTTGGGGTCTCCTGGTCACAAGCCCCATTGGCTTTAAAAGCTAGGTGTTTGGGGGAACCTGTCTCTCCAGTGCAGATTGGAAGGAATGGATTACCTGATATGGGGCACATGACCCTCATTTCTCAGGATAGCTGCCTATTTGTCAGATGTTTCCTAACTTGGGCACACTGCATCTGGAGAGGGGCATTTCTCAGCAAGGCCACATCTCTATTGCACCAACCCATTTTGATATCATCCTCCTGTCTTTTTAAGATTACTTTTTTTATTTATGCATACAAGAACTGGGGTGTATTTAGGCCAGAGGTGCAGGGGTGAGAGGATTCACCAGAGACAGAGTGGGGAGCAGAACAGGCAGATGGACCAGAAGCACCCCTGAGGGGAGCAGCAGGCGAGTCGGGACAGGTCTGCTGCACCATGTGGGTGGGGATCAAACCCACACCTGGCCGGGGATCGAACTTGTGCTGCAGTGACTGCTGATAGCTTCATAGTGCTGAGACTTAACCCCTGCACCACCAGGGATGCCCATGTCCTTTTGTCCCTTAGGGTGGAGGAGCTGTTCAGCTCTTTCTCAGATATTTTTCCAGAAGAATTTGTCCATATATAGCTGTATATTTGGTGTGTCCATGGGAGTTGAATCCAGTAACTTGCTACATCACCATCTTGAACCACCGCTCGAGTCTAGGTTTTTAATAGGATATGGAACACTGATGAAGATAACTGAGATTCGAGTAAGAGTCAGAGACCCAGGGAGTCCCTGGAGACTGTGTGAGGTGGAGGTAAACAGTTGCTGTTGTCACTTGAGCACACATCTTGCTATCGAGTGTCCTTGTTTCCATGGCCCATAACTGAACCACTGACCTTGGTCTGGGTTCACCTGTCGCCTACATGGCGGAGTCTTGCCAGCCCAAGGGTTGACCCCATTTCACTAGATTGGAACTTGACCCAGGTGAGCTTGGGACCAAAGCCCCATCCACTTAGAAAGCCTTCACTTGACCAATCCTGTGCCCTGCCTGCCTCTGCCTTGGGGGTTTCCTGGCTAGAGGAGGGATCCCAGGACCCTCCCATCTAACCGTCAGCCCCCTGCAGGCCTCAGGGCTGAGCACAGCCAACTATTCCCACAGGTGCCAATACCCTTCATTGGGCCAGAGAACATCGTGGATGGAGACCAGACGCTCATCCTGGGACTGATCTGGGTCATCATTCTGCGTTTCCAGATCTCTCACATCTCCCTGGACAGGGTATGTCAGTGCCCAGGGCCCAGTTATCCAGCCCAGTTCGGCCCTGGCCTCACCTAGTTCCCTAGGGACAGGGCTGTTCCCCTTGCCTTCTCTGATCCCTGCAGTAGATCCTTGGCATCATGCGGGCAGTACCCACTGTTCAACCATAGCCAGGAAGCCAGACTGTCAGAGACTGTGATATGCTGAAGTGAGAAACAGACTCATGGGCTTTCTTTTTTTTTTTAAAGATTTATTTATTCATGCATATGAGAGCTGGGGTATAGGCCAGATGCGCGGGAGGGTGAGAGGATTCACCAGAGACAGTGCAGGGAATGGAACAGGCAGACTGACTGACATACATTGCTGAGGGGAGCAGAGGGCGAGACGGGAGAGGTCTGCTGTGCCGTGTGGGTAGCTCCCCGGCCGGCCAGGATCACACCTGTGCTGCAGAGGCTGCAAACAGCTTCATAGCACTGTGCTTATTCAACCGCCTGCACCGCCAAGGAGGCCCAGACTCATGGGCTTTCAACCTGCTCTGAGACAGTCATTTCCTGGTGAGGGGTCAGGGTGACTGCCCAGCGCCTGCCTGTCACATCCAATTTATTGTTCCCTCATGGGTACTGAAAACCTGTAAGTTTCATTGTACCTAATTGGGGGAAATTAAACATATGAGGGCATCCCACCCTGGAGGTTCCCTCATCCCCAGGATCCTGAAGACCAAAGAGATGCTCCCCCATATTCCTCCTTTCTACGTCTTATTTTCCTACAATTGGGTCAGAAAGAGCAAACACAGAGCCTCCCCGGTGGCGCAGCGGTTGAGCGCTGGGTTGTGAAGCTGCCCGCAGCCTCTGCAGCGCCTGTTCAATCCCCGGCTGCTCCCCGGCCACCGGAGGAGGGTCCCACATGGCGCGCAGACCTCTCCTGCCGCCCGCTGCTCCCCTCAGCAGTGTACTTCGGTCCTTCTGCCTGCTCTGCTCCCCGCTCTGGCTCTGGTGAATTCTCTCACCCTCCCGCGCTTCTGACTGTACCCAGTGCTTGTATAAATAAATAAATAAATCTTTAAAAAAAAGAAAGAGCAAAAACATACAGTCCTGACACTGATCAATTTTCATAGCTTAATGGTTTCCAAAACATCACCTAAGGCTGCATTCCAGTAGGCTAGGGAAGCCACCCTGGAGAAGGCCTAGCGAGAAGAAGTCACAGACACGGCTCCCGTCCAGAAGGGCCCTTGAGTTCCCCATGCGGCTGTGAGCCCCCGAGAGCGGGGCGCCTGCCCGCCTGTGTCCACAGCGCCTAAGGCCCCTGTGTGAGCAAAGGACGGGTGACTTTCTGACAGCGAGCCCGCCCAGCAAACGACACTACCCTCCTCCGCCCGCGGAGGGCCGGGCGTGCCTGCCTCTCTCTCCTGGAGGGCAGCAGGTCTCCCTCACTGGCTGGCCAGCCACCATCCTCCCTGTGGCGCTGCTTGTCTGCAGCCATCGCGGGTCCTGCTCCCTGCAAGCGCCTGCGGCCAGGCTGCCCCCACTCCCTGCCTTGCCCATCCACCAAATTTCTCCCGGTTAGCATCTGCCAGCCCAGCCCAGCTGCTCGGGGCATCCAGGTAGCCTCACTGTGCCAGAGGCTGGTCCCCAGGCCTTGGGGGCCCCCTCCCCTCCACCTTACCCCATCCCTCCCCGCTCTGCTGCCTCTAGGTCCTTCCTACCCAAGCTCTGGGGCCCAAAGGGCAGGGGAGGAAATGCAGGCTGCAGTGCTTGCACATTTTGAGTTTATAAACAGGAATTGGTGGGGAGGAGAACATAGAGAATAAAGAAGGGGGGAGCAGAAGGGAGCCTTTGGGGTGTGAGGGTAAGGGAGGGAGTGGATGGAAGGAGAGAGCACCGCCTTGAGAAGGACAGGGACTGGGGCTAGAAGGCAGTGGGAGGCCAGGGGTGGCAGAACAGATGCTATTAAAGGAACAAGCAGGGATGGGGATTGGACCCAGATAGAGTCATTCACCAGCCTGAAGAAACAGCACTTCTGCCCTCAGGCAGCCATGGAGGTGGTACAGATGGGCTCGGCACTCAGGTGGGGGCCCCTCCCCCTAGCAGTGGCGGGACCTGCACCTGGTCATGTCATCCCAGGATGTGAATGTAATAGTAGCCGCGTGGTAGGAGAGCCACGGTGCACAGGCCGGCGCCTGGGAGGCAGAAAGCCTGTACCGGGGGGATGGGGGGCAGGCCGTTGGCGACTGTGTGCACCCAGGGTGACTTAGCACAATGCCGCAGACAGAGAGACAGGAGCCACTGCTGCTGTTCTCACCAGGTGCAGCTCAAAGCCAGCTGCTTGGAGATGACCGCTTTTAAGCACCCGGTTTCCTTAGAAAGACAATTTCTCTCATCCCCAATCTCTACCCACCATAGATAAAATCCAAAACCAGGTTCTCTGAAAAGAGGGGAGTCAGCACCCACTTTTAGGTAGGGGAGCGAATCAAAATCATGCCGGGCCCTTGAGACCTGCAGGTTCTGTGTCCCCCCAACCCCTGGCCCTGCATGGTGACCCACAGCCTGTCCTGCCAGGAGGAGTTTGGGGCCAGTGCAGTCCTGCTGTCCGCCAAGGAAGCTCTGCTGGTCTGGTGCCAGCGGAAGACAGCCAGTTATGCCAACGTCAATATCACTGACTTCTCCCGCAGCTGGAGCGACGGGCTTGGCTTTGGGGCGCTCATCCACGCCCACAGGTATGTATGAGGGAACCATACCCAGCATCCCCTGCCCTGACCTGGCCTGAGGCAGGCCTCAGCCTTCTTCCTAGAGGCCTCCTCCCACTGAGTCTGGTGCTCCAGGGCTTGCTTCTTAACCTGCCCCTTCCCCCACACCCCTCTCGCCCCTGTACCCTAAGAACAGAAATGGGCACAGAAATACAGAGGGCTGCTACCTGAGGCCCTGCTCCATGACCGTCCTCTCCCTACCTGTCCTAGGAAATTGCATGGAGTTGGCCTGCTTTGCCTTTGACCTGCTTTGCCTTTGGCCGTTTTCTCTGTCCCTCTTGTCTCTTCGTAGTTTTCTCCCTGGCAAGTGCCTGCTCTTTGGGAGCTTTCCCCAACCCTGGGGCCCGGCCCCTGAGCCAATCAGCTTTACCTCCTATCAGAGCCCCATTCCTCCAACCAGGGTCTCAGAGGACTGGCAGGGGGCAGCTGGTTAACAGCAAGTATAACTGCCTTTTGGTGTAAATGACCAATTGGAGCTTGTCTGCATTTTTAACAAGTCTACCTAAACCAAAGTGTTACAGGGCAGGGAGAGGGACACCCCAGGACCCCCAAACCTGCCTGCTCTAAATAGGTTCTGCCATCTGCTGCATTAAGACAGAACATATAAGACCTTCAATGGAAAGGAACTTTAATACAGTTAGTGTGCGATACAGACAAGACAAAGAATAGAGTTTCTAAAGCTGGCACCCAGAGTTACCCATCCCCTCGTGTGTAAATGTCCAGCCAAAGAGGATTGGCCCACAGCAAGGCCCAAAAACCTGCCACGATTCTAAAGCACTTTTCGGCAGGGACCCACAGAAAAGGGTCAGAAACAACAAAACAAGCCTGAGGGAAAAGAGCAAAGCCGAAATCAAGATAAAAGCTGCCATTGTCACCTCCCCACGGGTCTCACCCACATCTGTGTCACCCAGTCCATGACCAAAAGGCAAGTGCAGTTTCTTCACATGTCTCTCTGCTCCACATGCCTCCTCCAGGTCTCCTCCTGGCTCCATCCTGCTTCCTCCCTTCTCAGTCTCCTCTGCAGCTTCTCCTCCCTGCTCAGCTCCACCCTCACCTTCTCCTGGGGACCACGCTCTTACAAAAGCAGTAGATTGTTCTGCTGAGGAGCCCTGCCTGCTCTCTGTCCAGGCCAGACCTGCTGGACTACCATTCTCTGCACCCTGACCAGCCTCTGCACAACCTCTGCCTTGCTTTCCGAGTGGCTGAGCAGGAACTGGGCATTGCTCAGCTGCTGGACCCCGAAGACATGGCGGCCCCACAGCCCGATGAGCGCTCCATCATGACCTACATCTCCTTCTACTACCACCACTTCTCCCGCCTGCACCAGGGGCAGACTCTCCAGAGGAGACTCGCTAAGGTTGGTGATAAAGGGAAAGCGGCGTCCAGGTGAGGGGGCGGTGAGCCTGGGCTCCAGAGTCAGGCATACCTGGGTTTGGTGCCTGCCTGTGCCGCTCCCTAGCTGTGTGGCCTTGGCCTTGTCACCCACCCTCGCTGTGCTCTGGCTGTGAAGTGGAGATGGCAGCACCAGGGCAGCAGCAGGCCGTGTGAGCACAGTGCCCGGCAGCAGGGAAAGTCAGGTGGGCTGCGTCCCCTACAGCCCCTGCCCGCCCTTCTTCTCGCAGGTGGTTAAACTCCTCATGGGGTTAAAAAGGCTTTGAGAACTGAGTGTCTGAAGCGGCTGGGCTGGGCCAAGCCCAGGTCTGGGGCTTCCCTTTACTGTGGGCATGCTGGTGCGGCTGAGACGAGGGGGAGCTGCTCTCAGGGTTGGTGTCTCAGCTGAGCCTGGGGCGCACTGAGTCAGACCAAGGGCTCTGAACTGCTTTAGGGGAGAGGGGACCTCAGGGGAGGAAGAGCAGGCTCAGAAAAAGAACAGCCTGAAGTGCCTCAACCCCCAGAGATGAGGCCAAATGGGGTGAAATAAGACCAAGGGAGCCCCCGACACCCTCAGTTCGAGTGGGCAATACAGGCAGACCTGCTCCTCTCGGGGCTGGGAGGGCCCCCACTTCAGAGCATCCTCAGCTACAGGAAGGAGTTACTGCCCAGCTGGGCAACCCTGGCTGGGAACTGGCAGTAACCCCTGCCCTGGCTCAGCGCCCAAAAGGAGAGTGTCCCCATTCCAGGCCTGAGCCCTTCCCATGTCCTCCACCAGACCCTGCGGCAGCTCCAGGAGACAGAGGAGCTGCAGGCCCAGTACGAGCAGCTGGCGACCGACCTGCTGTGCTGGGTTGCAAAGACGCAGGCCCAGCTGGAGGCGAGGGATTTCCCCAACGCCGTGCCAGCCATGCGCCACCTACTGGCAGCCTTTGCCTCCTTCCGCGCTCAGGAGAAGCCACCCCGGCTGCAACAGCGAGGGGCCGCGGAGGCCCTACTCTTCCGGCTGCAGACCGCACTCCGGGCCCAGAACCGCAGGCCCTTCCTGCCTCGGGAGGGCCTGGGCCCTGTGGTGCTGTCCCAGCACTGGGCAGACCTGGAGCGGGCAGAAGCCTTGCGGAGCCAGGCCCTGCAGCAGAGGCTATTGCAGCTAGAGCGGCTGGAAACTCTGGCCCGTCGCTTCCAGCGCAAGGCAGCCCTCAGGGAGAACTTTCTGGCAAACACAGAACAGGTGCTGGACCAGGCTGCAGCCCTGCCGGCCAGCCCAGTCACAGTGGAAGCAGCTGCCCAGAGGCTGGGCATGCTGGAGGCAGGTGTCCTGCCCCAGGACGGGCGCTTCCAGGCCCTGGCTGAGATAGCCGACATCCTCCGGCAGGAGCAGTACCATGACTGGGCCGGCGTGGCCCAGAGGTGAGACCCTGGCACTTGAACCGCCCCCAAAATAGGCTAAGGCCTTCCTTCTACACCTCTGTCTTTGTCTATGTCCATTCCTGTTCAGAGAAAAGGGGTATTTATGGGTTCAGGTATCCCTTTAAGAAGATCCAGCTCCCACGGATGCCTGAAATTCCACCACCCATACTTTACCCCTTTGGTAAAGTAGTTGCATCTTCATTCATTTACCAAACAAGCATTTGTTGAGTGACGACTGTGTCCCAAGCACTGTCCTGGCTGCCAGAGACTTAGCATGATGAGGACAAACAGAAACCCTCTCTTTATGGAACTTCACACTCCTGAGGAAAATGAATCCAAAAAACATCTAGCATGTGAGATCATGGTTTTTAAAAAGGAGAGTAAGGCAGGAGAGGTGACCGGACAGGGAAAGGTGGGGGCGGGTTAGATTGGTGGCCAGAGGAGGGTTACTTTTGAGCAGAGACCAGAAAGGAGTGAGGGCAGTGGCCGTATGGACATGGGGACCGACTGCACGAGCAGAGGGAACAGGTGGGGCAGTGTCCTCAGGTGAGCGCATGCCTGGCCTGTTTGAAAAATAACCTGGAGCCAGTATTGGCCAAAGTGAGCAAGGCACAGTTGAAGTCAGGGAGGTGCATGCAAAAAATGGGGGCATAGGTCACGCTGAAACCCCCAGGGCGCAGTAACAACTTGGATTTTTTTTTTTTTTTTTACAGATTTTTTAAAAAAAGATTTATTTATTTTTATACAAGAACTGGGGTACAGGCCAAAGGCACGGGAGGGTGAGAGGATTCACCGGAGACAGAGCGGGGAACAGGCAGACTGACTGAAATACACTGCTGAGGGGAGCAGTGGGTGAGACAGGAGAGGTCTGCCATGCCATGTGGGTAGCTCCCTGGTTGGCTGGCATCGAACCTGCACTGCAGGAGCTGCGGAGAGCTTCAAAGCTCCGCATTCATCCCATTGCATCACCGGGGAGGCCCATGATTTGGATTTTACTCAGAAAAAGATGGGGAATCACTGGAGGGTCACAATCTAATTTTTGTTTCATGATGATCACTCTGGGTGCCAGGCAGGGTATAGACTAAAGGGGCAAAGGCAGAAGCAGAGAGAACAGTCACCCAGCTATGGCTACCATCCAGGCCGGGGAAGCAATGGAGGTGATGAGAAATGGTGAGGGTCTGGATGAATTCTGAATCCAAGAGGATTGGTAACCCATGGGTGCAATAGATCAGATGCTGGGTGTGAGAAAGTGACTTAACAAGATTTTAGTTTGAGTACCTAGAAGGTTGGAGTCGCCATCCACTGAGGAAGGGACTTGTAAGGGCAGGACTGGACACAGTGCAGGTTTTCTGATCCCATGCAGACCGGGTAAAGGAGGAGTCAGAGTCCTCAGTAGTTTTGCAGGTTTTTTATTGGGGGTTCACCAGGCATATGGCAGGCAGGGGTGCTGGCTGGGGGGCTGGGAGGCTGGCAGACCTCCCAGCCCCCAGCAAGTCTTCACTCTATCTGGGCTCTCTGGCGTTCTCTGCTTCTGCTTCGGCTTCTCCTTCAGGTTCTGCTGCTGCTTCTATTGCTGCTGGCTGGGGCTGCTGGCGTCCCCCCGTGACGCCGCCCTTAAAAGCACAGTCTTTACTCAGCTGAATCCCATCTACCTATGCCCACACCCTATTCCAGGTGCCCGCCATCAGGCATGCATTCAGGACAAGGATCCATCATCTATCCTGATGGCGGAAGGGCAGAAAAGCCTGACATTTTCTTTACCCTACAGGACTGAAAAGAAGTTTAGGGGGCACTGTGAAGGCCAAAACCTCCAGGCCCTTCTGGGATCACTGCCTGTTTCTAAGGAGTAGGGACAGCCTGCCTTATGCACCCCAAGCTATGCCCTATGTACCCCAAGCTATGCTGCTCAGGCCCACACACTCTGCCCACTAGCTTGGGCTCCACCAGGGCATCCAAGTCTCCCCACTAGCTGAAACCCCAAGGCAACATCCCTGCCGCAGCCCCGTGGAGACCACCCTTATTCTCCTGTCCTCCAGGCAGTTGGAGATCACCCAGCGCTGGGAGCGGCTCCTTCAACGTCTCCAAGGGCAGAGGAGACAGGTGGCGGGCCTGCAGGCTGTGCTGAGCCTGTTGCAGGAGGTGGAGGTTGTCTCCAACCAGCTCAAGGAGCTGCAGGTGGGCCCTGGACCAGCAGAGCTTTGGGGAACACAGCAGGGTGTGCTGGCACCCATGGAGACCCAGCTCTTCAGGACTGCAGTGACCGCTTATCCCTTTCAGGTGCTGGTCAGTTCCCCAGCCTGTGGGCAGCAGCTGGCGGAGGTGGCGACGCTGCTGCAGGGGCAGGAGGTGCTGGAGGCCCAGGTCTCAGCCCACAGAGCCCATGTGAACCGCCTTGCCCACCAGACTGTGGGGCTGGACTCCTCTCTGGGCGTCAGCGTGGAGGCGCTGCAGGCCAAGGTCCCAGAACTGCTCCAGTTCCACCAGAGCCTAGGGGCTCTTGTCAGGGCCCGGTAAGAGCCCACCCTAACTCCCCTGCCTTCTGCAGAACTTTTCTGGGATCCAAATTTCCTCCTGCCCAGGTTAAAAGATCGCTGGCTTGGCAACTTCCTCTTCACTGACCCTCACTGCTAAGGCCTCTGTCTTCTTTGTAGAGTCATCCAGGGAAAACTCCTAAGTGGGAGTGTCTGACCCCACTCAGCAAGCCTTGTTTTTCCTCAGGCGGGCCCAGCTGGAGCTGAGCCTGCAGAGGGCAGAATTCCTGCACAGCTGTGAGGAGGAGGAAGTTTGGCTGAGGACGCGCAGAGAGCTGATGGAGAACGTGGCCCTGGGCCAGAGTCTCAGTGAGAGCGCAGTGGCCCTGCGGAAACACAAGGTGCCTGCCGTCCCCCGAGTCCCCACCTCCCTGCCCACCTCCTGTGACCCCTCACTTCTGCACTTCTGCTCTCCCAGGTTCTGGAGGCCGAGTTACACAGCCACCAGGCTGTGTTAGCCCCTCTAATGCGGACGGCCTACGACCTAGCGGCCCTCGGGCCCCCGATACAGCCAGACCCCCGAGAACAAGCCGAGGCGGTGCAGGGCGCGTGGCAGCAGCTCCGGGCCTGGGCAGCCGGTCGGGGAGTCCGGTTTCATGCAGCCCTGCTCCTTCGGCAGGTAGCGGGGCCTGGCAGCTGTGGCTGACCAGTAGCGTCCCACCCCTCTAGCCCCCCACAAACTCCCAGCCTGCTCTCCTCCTGCAGTACTTGGCTGATGCAGCGGAGGCGGCGGCGTGGCTGTGTGCGCAGCGGTCCCGGCTGGAGAGGGCACCCTGCGAGCAGGACCCGTTGGCGGCCCAAGCTCTGCTGCAGAGTCACCTGTGGCTGGAGAGCTCAGTCTGTGCCTTTGCTGAGGAGCTGGGTTGGCTGGACCAGCAGGCTCGGGCAGCCACCAGGGCAGCGCTCACCTTGAGGGTAAGTACTAGGTGCTGGAAGGCGACCCAGAATCACAGGCCTCTGGAGCCAAGCATGCCCGAGGCCTCGGGGGAAGTTCTGTGGCCCCTGTTCCTGGAATCTTAACCATCCCTTGACTTGGGGGGGGCCTCACTCCCCACCCCCACCCCTTCCTAAGCAACCTCTCACCTTGCCCAAGTCTGGAGTTAGTGGGGTCCTGTCAGCCCAGAGGTGTGGGTCTTTCAAGTACAGTCTGTGCCAGGTCTAATCGCGGGGTGTGGGCCAAGGTGCAGGGGTGGCTTCCCTCTCTGCTCAGCTGTCAGGTGATAATCAGTTTCCTCCAGGAAGGTCTCTACTTTCACAGCCAGCCCTCGGGTAACCTTTCACCCTTAAGCCTTGCTTGACTCTCTCCTGACGGGGCCTTGGTAGGTCTGGGGTGACCTAGTTACCACTTCAGACTGCTTTCCTGATCCACCCATCAGCTCACTCACCACCCAGTTTTTTAAAAAACACGTGCAGGGTTTGCAGCCCCCTTTCCAGACACTGTGCGCAACTCCAGATGTATAACTCATGTAAATCCCTGGTTCCTCCATCCTCATCCCGGAGGACCCTCCATGCCCCAGACCCAGGGCTGTGCCCAGCCACTTCCCACGCACCCTCTGAGTTATAACTCGGGTCCTCCTGTCAGGGAGGCGGCCCGGCTGGGAAGTCAGCTGCTGGGTGGAAACGAGGCCGCTGGGTTCCGTCCCCGCCTGCACTGACCATTTCTGTGGCACCCGGCGTGACCAGGTCAGAACGTCTGTGGTGCCAGCTCAGCCAAGGTCATTCTCTCCCTTTCGCCTCGTCTTCCCTGGGCCACAGAACTAGCGGGTTATGAAAACAGATCCACGGCCTGTGAGCGGCTGTCTGGTCCAGCGCCCTCGCTCGGCAGGGAGCTAACAAAGGCTTGGAGAGGCCAGATGACTCCCAGGGACCCGCCCTGTGGGGGAGACCCCCCAGCTGCCCTCCGGGCCGTTTCGCCCTCATCCCTCACCGTGTGTTTAACCCCAGCCCTCGCATCATCTTAACATGCTGCCTCACGCCCTCCTCCTGCTGTGTGCGGCTTCTCCAGTTGAGTCGTTTAAACAGGTGACTTGGAGTTGCCTCCCCCTTATTCTGTGTCCTCCACTGTCCTCCAGCCCTGGCATTGCTGGAGGGGTGTGCCTGCTCCTTGGCATTTTCAGATCCTTGCTTTGCCCAGTAGTGCTGGATAGGGGGTGCAAAGGAACCCCTTACACTAGGGGGCAGGAGCCACTTTGGCCGCTAAACACAGACTTCCTCCGTAGAGGGAGTCCCCAGAAGGCTGGAGCAGGGCTGGTGAGGGCATCACCAGGACCCAAGTCTTCACAGCTTCGGGCAGCCGGCACCCACGCCCACAGGACCAGATGTGCCACATCTGCCGAGGTACAGGCCCAGACCCGTGTGAGCCCGAACATGTTGTCATGAACAAAGGGCTTAGGTTTTTCTGTGTGGCTCCCTGAGGCATCCACGGTCTGAAGATGAGGATGCAGGAAGGTCAGTTTGGGCTCTGAAGAAAGAGGGACTTCGAGCTGCCTGAAATTCTGAGTCTTCCTCCTCCTGAAATTCTACGTCTTTGTTTTCTCCCCTTCCAGTCTGTGTCTGTACCTGTTTCTCTTCAGTCCCCTCAGCCCAATGCTGAGCCAGCCTGACTGTCCCTGCTCTGTCTGACCCTTGTCTGGGGCCAGATGCCCAGAAGGGCAGAGACAAGGTGCTCGCCCACCCCCCATGAGAAGCACCCCCATCCACGCCAGCTCCAGAGCAAATGCTGCTCCTCTGGCGAGGCCCGCTGAGACACCCCTTGTCCTTGAAACCTTTCCTAACAGACTGGCCGTTTCACCCTGATAGCCGTAGTGGGCACATCTGCTCATCCTATGTCCTGCTCGGGTCTGAGAAGATCACAGGCCCCTCAGTGGGGGTCCAGCCTTCTTGCCCAGTGCCCAAGGCTAGCAAGGGAAGCAGCGAGTCACACACAAATACTCCCCCCACCTGCCCCCTCTGGCAAGCTTCTGGGTGGAGCAGAAAAGCAGGGCCTGAGCAGTCCAAAAATTGCCCTAGGGACAAGCTGGCTGCCAGGAAAGGCCCCGGAGCCAGTGCACCAGACGGGCCCTGAAGCCTGGGAGCCAAAGGACTGGGAGGGCCCCCCCAGCCCTGTCAAGGAGCAGGAGCCCCAGGTATGACCTCTGGCCCCATCCTGTTGAGGCCATTGCTGCTGGGGGGAGCCCCTGACAGGCTGCCCTCTGTCAGCACAGGTGCTGCCTGCCCTGAGCTCTCCAAGGGAAGGCCGGAGGAACCCAGGGGCCTGGTCTGAGTCTTCTTGCCACTCTGGCCCCTGGGGCACCTGGAAGATGACCCCTTCAGCTGAGCCTGACCCCGACTTTGACCCTGACACCATACTTCAGACACAGGCCCGCTTGAGCCAGGACTACGAGGCCCTACGGGCCCTGGCAGAGGTAATGCTCCTCGCTAAAGACTTGTTCAGGGAGCACTTGTCCTGTGCGAGACCCCGTGCCTTGAACCCAGGGACAGAGCAGTGACTCGATGTGCCCCTGCCCTCAAGGAGCTTTCATCACGGCAGAGGAGACGCGGGCCAAGTCACGAAGTGGATGTGGGTGTGACGGGAGCATAGAGAGGGAGGCCAGCCAGGCCGGGGAGGGCATCTCTGAGGACAGGAAAGGCTGAGACTTGAGCAAGTAGCGGAGCGTGGGCAAAGGCGGGGAGATGGCAGGGAGACCATGCTGCACCCATGCAAAGGAGGGCCCGAGGCCCAGTGGAAGAGGGACGGCCTGGAGCACAGAGGCAGCTGGGGATGGGGAGAAGTTAAAGGGGGGCCTGGGGAGGAGGCGGGCGGCAGGAGGAGGCAGGCCCCATGGCAGAGAGTGTAACGTGCTTGTCAGAGCCTTTACCCCACCACCCCCTCAGTGCTTGCCAGCTCCCTCCCTGTGACCTCTCATATGGGCACTGGGCCCAGTAATGGGACAGGCACCACTATTGTGGGGCCTCTGCTGGTATGGGTTGAGGAGTGCAGGGGTGATGGGGACCTGAGTGCCCTGTGGGGCGCCGATCTTCACCTGTAGGCTGCTCTCTCCACAGCTCCGGCGGGCCCAGCTGCAAGAGGCTGTGGCCTTGTTTGACTTCTCCGAACTGTGTGGGGAGCTCCAGTCCTGGCTGGAGAACCAGACTTTGCTGCTTCAAACAGTGCAGCCCCAGGCTGACAACTTGGAGGCCATGCAGCTCAAATATGAGGTACTAGCCCCTCAGAGTTGAAGGGGTTCTGCCTGGGGAGCTGGGATCTGGTCTTGAGTGTCTAAAGAGCCCTCCCAGCACTGTGAGGACACTGACCCTGTCCTTCCAGAGGGATGCAGTGTGCAGAGGGATGCTCTCCACAGCAGAGCCTGTCAGGGGTCATCTGTAGTCTCAAAGGCACTGTGGGAAGAGAAAAAAGGCCCCTCAAGACCTGGGTCCTCTTTCCCCAGAACTTCCTTGCTGCCCTGGCTGTGGGGAAGGGTCACTGGGCAGAGATAAGAAGCTCCGCTGAGCAGCTAAAGCAGAGAGATTCTGGGGATGCCACCAAAATCCAGCAGTGGCAGGAGGAACTGAAGAGGAGGTGAGAACAAGACGGGCTTGCAGGTTCTGGGTACAGGCCAGACATAGTGCCCAGGCCTGAACCTGCACACCTGCCTCCGGAGAAGCCAAGGGAAGGACTGGCCATGCCAGAGACAGGGAGGAGAGACCATGGGGATGGCCAGCCTGGCAGCTTCTATTGTGGGAGGCTCTGGCCAAGGCCCCAGGGTGGACAGGGAAGCAGCGTGTGGTGGAACCATCCCTGCAACCTCTGGCCAGGTGGGGGCAGCTGGAGGCCCTGAAGAAAGAGAAGGAGCTGCAGCTGGCATGCACGGCGGATGTGTGCAGTTTCCTGCAGGAGTGCGGACCCACACAGGTCCAACTGCAAGATTTGCTACTCCAGCTGGAAACCCTGGAGCCAGGGTGCTCAGGGCACAGCCCCCGTGTCCTGAAGCTGGCCCAGTGGAAGATGCCAGCCCTGGAGAGGAGCATCCACAACCTGGAAAGTGTGGCCATGAAGTATGACCCCGATACAGCAGGATGGTGATAACCTGGGAGGAAAGGCCTGGGCGGTATTACAGAAGGAAGAAGGGACAGAAAGGCAGGGGAGAGAGGGGATGGGCAGGGGAGGAGGGAACCATGAGAAAAGGCTCATGGGAGAAGGAGGAGCCCCCATGTCCTTGCTGCCCCAGGTCAAGAAAGGCGGGAGTTGAGTCACTTTCCTTGGGGGCCCCACCTGGGTGCCAGCTGGATGGTGGGCCTGTCTCCCAGAGTCGAGAAGGCAGGCCCAGCCGACAGCCGGTCCCTGAGAGAACAGGTGGAGGCGCTGCAGGGGCTGCTGAAGCAAGTGCGGGAGAGAGTGGCCCACCACGCCCAGGTCCAGGCTGAGGCTCAGGCCCAGCAGAGCTTCCTGCAGGAAAGCCGGCGGCTGCTGCTGTGGACAGAGGGCATCCAGGCTCAGCTGCACAGTGAGGAGGAGGCAGGGGATGTGGCCTCAGCCCAACAGCTACTGGCGCAGCACGGAGACCTGCTGGAGGAGATCCACCTGCAGCAGGAGAGGTCAGGACTGGAGGATGTACAGGGCACATTTTGAACACATTTGACCCTCAGAGATGGGGACACTAGAAAGGGGGAGGCCAAAAGCAGTGTATCACTCAGGGAGGGGCCCGGGCTGGTGTCAGGCATAGTGCTTTTGAGGCAGGTGGCTGGAACCTGGACTGGGTCAGCTGTTCTGCGTACTTCAGGGAGAGCCAAGGCAAAGACTGAACTGCCTGGAAGGTTCTATCCAGTCCAGGCTGGGCCACATGCTATCCAGGTGAGCCTGATTGCTGTTGTCAGGACAGCCTTGCCTCTCCAGCTTTTCTGGGCAATGTAGACCCCACTCGCCCCTGGAGGCAACAGCATGGGGCTGAGATGCCCACCTCCTCAGTGTGGTGATGCCTCTCCTCCCGTGGGGTAATGTACAGGCCTGTCCACCTGGCAGGGGCCCTGATATAACCGGTAGATCACACCACACACCGGAGAGCCTGGCAGATGGCCAAGTGGGCACTGAAATCCATCCCATCTGCTCAGACTCCTAGTTCAGGGCTTCATCAGCTCTGATGCTCCAAGGAAGTGGAGCCTTGTTCTAATTCACACATAGGCATTTGCAGTTCCTAGGCTGTGTGCCACTGGGCCACCCCCAGCTAAAAGGGATGCCCTTTCTCATTGCCCAAGTCTCCAATGGGCTCATGTTCCCTGCAGTCAGGCATGGATGGCATTTGAGTCGTTTCTCTGTGCTGTGCTGTGCACCTCCTGGCCGGGGCATCAACCATTGGCATGGCCAGCTGGGACAAGGAGCTCGGGCCCTGTTGGGTCCTGACACTGGTCTGGCCTGTTGCATTCAGTGTCACGCTAGTCCCCGGGGCAGAGCTAGCCCACAGAGTGACCAAGCCAGCTAGGCTCACCTGCCTCACAGCCCCTGCCGGTCAACCTCATGTCAGGCTGCAAAATGACTGACCCTGGAGGCAAACGAGGAAGAGGCTGGTGAGGGGAGAGGAAGAGATGTGACCCTCTGTCTGTCCTTGTGGCCAGGCTGCGGCAACTGGAGGCTCACGGCCAGCTCGTGGCAGCCTTGGACTCCCCAGAGTCCCGAGAGGTGACCAGCACTCTGAGTCTCCTTGGTCAGCAAGGCCGGGAGCTGAAGGCTGCCTGGGAGCAGAGAAAGCAGCGGCTGCAGGAGGAGCAGGAGCTGCAGAGATTTAGCCGAGAAGTGGACGGTTTCACTGCCACCTGCGCCAGCCACGGGGCCTTCCTGCAGCTGAATCAGCTTGGGGTAGGGGCCGGGATGCACCTCTGGGCTGCTGCTTCCCCGGCACTGGAGGAAGCTCTTCGTGGACCCAGAAGGCAGGCTGGGCGGGAGGCCCCTGTGCCTGCAGCGGGTGAGATGGTGCTGCTCCTGAAGCTCCCAGGCACTGACGGCCTATCTCTGTGCACCCAGGAAGATGTGTGGGAGGCCCAACTCCTACTGCAGCAGCACCACGAGTTTGGGAAGCTCCTGGATTCCCTGGGTCCTCGGATGGAGGCTCTGCAGGCCCGTGGGCAGAAGCTGGCTCAAAGCCAACACCCCACAGCTCTCAGGTGCGCCTGCTCTTCCTCAGACTGCCCAGCTGGTCCCCTGAGGCTAGGAGAGTAGGTGGGGAGTGAGGCTGAGGTGTGCATCCTACATGGTAGGCCGCATCTTTGGGGGTCAGTAGAGTGTCCCCCACACTCTGTCCCCCTCCTCCTGCCCTCCAGAGTCAGAGAGCAGCTGCAGCGCACCCAGGCGCAGTGGACTGCGGTCCAGGGGAGGAGTGAACAGAGGCGGAGACAGCTGCTGGCTTCCCTCCAGCTCCAGGTGAGGGGCCGGTGCAGGCAGGCTCCCCAAGGGGAGCGCCTAGTCCCTGTGTATGGACGCCAGTGCGCTGTGGGGAACTTCACAGCATACACAGCGTGCTCTCGCCTGCTGTGTCCTAGACCCTCACGGCACCTCTGTGGCTCTGATGTTTCCAGATGAGGAAAGCGGAGGCTCAGGCCGCAGGCTTGCTGAGGCAGAGCTGGAGCCAAATCTTTGGCTTCTTGACTAAATCCCTCACACTTTCTCATCTGGCTGCTCCCCTAGTTCTGGCCACACTCTGGTTCTGGCGTGCGCCAAGCTCTAGACCTTGGCTTTGTCAGATATTTGTTGGAACCATAGAAGGCCTCAGACCAGGGCCAAGCCACACTACAGGCCTATTTGGAGAGAGATGGCCTCAGACGCAGGTGGGAGTAGTAGGGGTTCCTTCTCTCCGGGTACACGATGCCGTGGAGCCCAGGCCCTGACTCCGCGATGTTCCCCTCTCAAGCTTCCCCTGGCCCCACCTGGTAGCAGTAACCCCAGGCCCCACTTCTCATGTACCCCAGAGTTGGCTCTGGGTTCTGGTCTTTCCAGGGGGGTCTCTGAGACTCCCTCCCCACCCCTGGTCTGTGAGACCCACTTTCTCTGGTTCTTGAGCAGGAATGGAAGCAGGATGTGGCAGCGCTGATGCTGTGGCTGGAGGAGAAGGGGCTGGTGGTGGCAGAGCAGCCCCCCTACCAGCCCAGCCGCGTCCCGCCGAAGCTCAGGTGGCACGCAGCAGTGGAGAGGGAGCTGCTGGCATCCAGTGGGCACGTGGAGCGGCTGCAGCAGGTGGGGCACACTGGGCAGAGTGTGGACCTACTCGTCTTCAAACCCCAGCCCAATGGCGTGTTTCATGGGACACACCCACTGAAGGAAGACTCAGCCTCAGTTATCACAGAATTAGGGTGCCCTAGCTCCCCCTTTGCTCAGCCAGGAAGCCCCTGGTCTTGACATCCAAACCCGCCCAGAAAGTTTCCATTGTCTTTCTCTCAAGTCCCACCATCTCGCCCTGAACACAGCCTTCCCCAGCCACCCACGCCAGGCACTGCTCACCCTGTACTACTTCTGTGGCATCAAAGAAAAGCCCTCCCACCTCTGCCCACAGATTTGGGGTCACAGGAACAGCTTGAGCCATGCAGCCTAGGAATGTAGCTCACAGCTGGCCACCCCACCTCTGCCTCCCGGCTGCGGTTGCTGCAGCTCCAAAAAGCTCTGCTCTTTGTCTCCACTGCAGGCCGGGACAGAGCTGCTGAGCAGCGGGTGCCATGCCCAGGAGGACGTGCAGGCTGTGCTCCAGGGCCTGAGCAGCAAGTGGGAAGAGCTGAACCGCAAGATGGCAGAGTGTGGGGATGCGCTCCGGCAGGCGAGGCAGCAGGAGCAGCTCCTGGGCCTGCTGCAGGTGGGCCTGAGGACGCTGGAAGGAGCCTCAGCCTCGGCTGGGCTGGGCTGGGAACGGGCAGGATGGGGATGGGAGGCGGGGTCTAGGTGTTCTGATGACTGTGGCCCTGGGAAGTCCTGCAGCCCGTGATGGCCTCTGGCCTATGGCGCGTTGAGTCTCCTTCCCGCCCCCAGCAGGCCAACGCAGGACCAGCTCCTCGGTGCCAGAGGGCAGTCAGCCCAGTTGAGTTATAGTGGGATGGGGTCTTCAGGAGGTTCTGGGGGAAGACCTGGGCACTGTTGGGAGGGGGTAGACAGCGGCGGGCCCAGAGGCCCCTGTGGCCCTTTGGATCAGGAGGGCTGTGAGCACTACAGTCTTCGAGATGAAGGGCTGCTTGCGGGCCTGTGTGGAGAGCCTGGGGCAGCGCCCTGTGTGCCTCCCCAGGAAGCCAAGGGGAAGACGGAGCAGCTCGAGGGGGTCCTGCAGAGTGCAGAAATGGAGTGGGATCTGTGCTCCAGCCGGGAGCTGTTGAGACAACAGCGCCAGCTGGAGGGAGAGAGCCAGGCTCTGGCCAGCAAGGTGGCAGCCCTCAAGTCCCGGGCCCACCAGGGGGTCAGTTCCCAGGCCATCATGGAGGAGATCCAAAAATACTTGCAAAGGTATTCGCCCACTCCGTCTTCGCCCCACTGTGCATGTTTTCCCCCATGGGGACGTGGCAGCTCGTCACCTGGTGAGCCCAGCAGGGCGGCAGCTGCAGGACCTGAAGTCCAAATCTCCTTCCCTCCTGAATACTCATTCCAGGGCTGGAAAGGCCAGCAATCCCAGTGGGGTGTCCCAAGCACCCACAGTGTGAAGTCGGGTGGGTCACTGTTCACCAGGTTGGGCCCTGGGCCCTTTCTGGCTGCCTCCCCTTCCTCAGATGAGCTCCCCCGACCCCCTCCTTGTTCCGCATGGCTCCCTGGCCAGGCTGAGAAAAATGACTGAGCCGCAACTGTCCCCAGCCTCTCCCCTCTCTTTGGCCTACACCCAGATATGAGTCCCTGCAAGTACATCTGGAGGCCAGGTGCCGGCAACTGCAGGCCTCGGTTGAGCTCTGCCAGTTCTTCCACCTGAGCAACATGGAGCTCACCTGGGTGGCTGAGCACATGGCCAGTGCTAGCTCCAGCAGTGCTGCCAAGTGCCTGGATGGTGCCCAGCGCCTGTGCCGGAAGCACCAGGTAGCTGCCCCCCATTTCCTCCCAGCCCCCTTCCCAGACTTTAGAAACCCTCTGCCAATGCCCCGATTCCCAGAAATCTGCTCCCAGCTATTCTCTGACTGGGAGGTTAGTCATGCCTGGGGCCCAGAGCCACCTGCCTGGCTCTGATCGGGGCACCCTGTGACTAAGGGAATCTGGAAGCAGCCCATGCTATTCTGTGGCAGGAACTCTGGGCGGAGGTGAAAGCCCACCAGGGACAGGTGCAGCAGGTGCTGGGGTCTGGACGGAGCCTGGCAGCCTCAGGGCACCCCCGAGCCCAGCATGTCATGGAGCGGTGCCTGGAGCTGGAGGGCCGCTGGGCAGAGCTGGAGCAGGCGTGTGGGACGCGGGCCCGGGGCCTGCAGCAGGCCGCCACTCTCCAGCAGGTAGGCGGCGGCAGTCACGGGGTTGGGAAGTGACAGTAGTTGGGCAGGCTGCGTGCGTGAGGGCTGTGGGACCGGGGATCCCCAGGGAGGTGGGGAAGCGGTGGGAACTCTGGCCCAGGAGCTGGCTGTTCCCCCCCCCCCCCCCCCGTGGGCACAGAAACCCCTCTGTGCGGACCGCTGGAGAGCTTGGCACGATACACTGGAGGGTCCCATCTGAGCTCATCAAGGTGAGTCGGCACCATTCTTGGCAGTGTTTTCTGGATGTGGCAGAACTGGAGGACTGGGCGGAGGAGACGCGGCCCCTGGCGAGCAGTCGGGACTACGGAGGAGACGGGGCAGCCACCTGCAGGCTCCTCGAGGAGCACCAGGTACCGGGTCCTGCGCAGCCCCACGCGGCTGGGCTGGGCTCCGGCCACATGGGCAGTGGGAAGGCGCCTGTCTCTCCCCCACATCCTGCTTCTCGGAGACGGGGAGCCCTGCTTGTCCTGGCAGCAGCCGGCCCCTTCCCCGCCAGACACCCAACCCTCCCGGGCCCTCCGCATCACTTCTTCAGCGGTGACCTCTGGTGACGCCTCTCCCCTTCTCCGATCTCGCATGCTGCCTGCGGCCCTGGGGGTTCAGGACTTCCCTCCCGCCGCCTCTCCCCTCTCCACGCTCTCAGGGCCTCCCGGCTTGGCCCTCTCCACGGCTTCCACGGCATGGCTCTGCCCACGAGCACCCCTAATCAAAGGAGGGGGCTGGGGGAGGCTGAGAACATCACTCCTCCCTGGAATCGGACTCAGGAGCACCCCGGAGCTCTGTGCTCGGGACCCTGCAGCAATCCCCGTTCCTGCTGCCCCCGGAGGCTCCCTGCGCCGGGCATCCTTTCTGTGTAGCCGGAGCAGCCGGGGTGTCCGTGTCCCGGGCCAGGACTTCCATGAGCCGTTGCCAAGGGCCGAGCCCGCAGCTGTGGCCGCGCCTGCGTCGGGCCCCCGGACCCCCTGGGCAGCTGGTTCGGCTCTCTTCATCTTGTGCTTCGGTGTCAGGGTCCAGGGCAGGGCAGCGCCTGCGGTTCCCGCCTTTCCCCGGGCCAGCCCGCCCTGCACTCAGTGTTCCCCACTGAACAGCCCTCTGAGGGCACTGAGCGTGTCCCCACTTCTGCAGAACAGTGAGAACGCAGTGGCGATGCCGCAGGGGTGAATGGGGCGCTGGTGAAAGGTGGATGGGGTGTGATCAAAGGGGTAACTAGGAGGACGAGGGGGTGAACGGGTGGGTGACAGATGAAAGTCACCCGGCCTGAGCCTGGTACGCGTCCTTGTGCGCTGGCAGAGTCTGCAGCAGGAGCTAGATCTTCGCTGGGCCTCCATGGAGATGCTTGGCCAAAGGGCCCAAACCGTCCCTTGCCCCGAGGCCCCTGAGCGCCTGGGTGCTGTGCAGGAGAGGCTCCGGGAGCAGCTGCGGGCCCTGCGGCGGTTGGCAGACACACGGTGAGTGGCCTGGCGCCCTCTCCAGGAGCGGGGCCTGCCGCACTTGACTTCCTGTGCGTGCCCTGAGCGGGAAGGGAAAGCCATAGGGATGTGCCGGAAGAGTCCTTGCCGGGTCCTCGCTCCATAAATTCCTCAGCAAGGGTCCTTCGCACAGGAATATGGACCCCCACCTCCAAGCTCTCCATCTGTCCCCCACCCCACCATTGACTCTCCCCCCAGCCCCCGCCTTTCTGTGTTAATTCTCTCTGGGGCGGGGACCGTGAGTAACCCCCTGGAGTTTACCCCCTTGGACTGGGCCAGCTGTCCCCAGAGGCCGTGGGCAGCTAACTCTGGGGAACCATGGCGTCACCACAGGGGCCGGGAGCTGGAAGGGACCCTGAAGGTGCATGAGTTCACGAAGGAAGCCGAGGAGCTGTGGAGCTGGCTGGCTCGCCAGAAGCAGGTGGCCAGGGCAGGGGAGCACCTCGGAGAGGACCATGAGCATGTCCTGGTGAGGAGAGGCTGGGGCGAGGAGGAAGCCCCCAGGATGAATGCTGGGGGAGGGGGGAGCTGGCCAGGCCTGCGTTCCCAGCCGTGACTCCCGCGAGCCCTGACTGTGGACAGGCCTTCTGAGAGGAGGGGATGACACAAAAGTCATCCGACCCCACATTGCCCAGATGTCCCTGAGGCGCCTCGCTTCCCAGGATGCCTGCTGCCTCATCAGCTGGGGGCCAGCCTGACCCCCACTCCTTTCTTCCCCTCAGCACCTCTACACCAAGTTTACAAGGTTTCAGCACCAAGTGGAAATGGGCGGCCAGCAGGTGGCAGCCTGTCAGCAGCTGGTGGAGGACCTGCAGGAGCATGGACACAGCGCTGCCCCCATGGCCCGTCAGAGGCAGCAGGGTCTGCAGTGAGTGCCTGGTGGGCCAGTTCAGGACACAGGTTTGGGGGAGGCTGCTGGGGTGTCAGAGAGGGTAGCATGCTCCAGGGCCACACTGCCCACAGGTATCTGGCGAGAGGCCTGCTCCAGGAAAGCGGAGGTTGGCACAGGTCGCCTCCTGTGAAAGGAGGCGAGGTTGGGTGTGCAGGTCAGGCAGCTCTGCCAGGACCCCAAGAGTGTTTTTCCAAACCACTGGCTCCCAGGACTTAGAGGAGGAGCTGTGAGCAGAGACTGCCCAGCTACCTACCCATCCTGGATCCTCTGAATGTTAAGGCAAAATCATGAGCCCCAGAGCCTGGCCTGGCAGAAGCTTCAGGAGCTCAGTGAGTGCTCAGTATATGAGGAATAAAGAGAGAACGTGGCCTGTGCCCTCAAGTGCTTCCAACCTGATTGATGTTTTAAAGCTTGAACATGAACGATCTGAGAAGTGTCACAAAGCTGGGCCTGCCTGGTGGCCTAGAGGTTAAGTCTCAGCACTATCATCACTGTGGCCTGAGTTCAATCCCCAGCCAGGGAGCTACCCACATGGCACAGCAGACCTCTCCTGTCTCGCCCGCTGCTCCCCTCAGCAGTGTATTTCTAGTAGATTTACCTGTCTCTGGTGAATCCTCTTAACCCCCACACCTCTGGCCTACACCCCAGTAGTTCTTCTACAAAAAAAAAAAAATATTAAGTATCACAAAGCAGAGATATCTATAAAATGTGGAGCGTGATGGCAGCCATGCAGTAAACTCATAGTAAAGCTGGAAAAACAGAGTCCCCGGAAGAAGATTTGCAAGTGGGAGAGGGTGTGAGACGGGGAGCTTCAGGCCTGTCCTAGACCCCATCCAGAGGAGAGGAATGGTGAGAGGCTGGGCTGAGAAGCTGGCTCAGGGCTGACCTGCTGCTGGTCTTGTGCACACTGGGACAGGACTGCCTGGGCGGAGCTGTGGGAGCTGACCCAGGCCCGAGGCCGCCTGCTCCAAGACACCGAGGCCACCCTCAGAGTTCACAGGGATCTGTCGGGAGCCCTCGTCCAGGTCCAGGTGCGAGCCAAGGAGGAAGGGGATATTTTCCTAGAGGTGGATCCTCCAGAGCCCCACCCTCCAGTCCTGACCCCTTGGCCCATCTCCTCTCAGGAGAAAGCCACAGGTCTCCCCAGTGACGTGGCCCAGGACCTGCATGGGCTGGCAGCCCAGCTGAGGAGGCACGAGTGGCTGGAACGTGAGCTCACGGGCATTGAGCAGCAGGTGGGGTCTGGCTCTCTCCCACTCAGTCCTGCCGGCCCCCTCAGGCCTGCGCATCTATTCCTTGAGATTTCCCACACTCCCTTGGGGCCTCCATTGGGCTAACTGCATGGCAGGGGATGAGCACGGAGGGTGGAATGAGCCCCAGCGTCTAGGAGGCTATGACCCTGTCCTCCCTGCGCCCTCCCGGACCCCAGCTACAGGGGCTGCTGGACACTGGAGGCGCGGTGCAGAAGATGGGCTCAGGGCCTCAGACCCACATGGTGCGGCAGAAGCAGCAGGCTCTGGCGCAAGCCTGGGAGGCCCTGAAGCTACGCACGGAGCAACGCAAGGCCCAGCTGGAACAGGCATGGCGCCTTGCCCGCTTCCACACAGAGGTGAGGACTTCCTCCTGGGGCAGAGAGAGAGACAGAGAGTATGTGCTTCCATACACGCGCGTGTGCTACCGAGGCCCTCCCGTTCTGGAGGGAAAACAAGTGTGGCCACGAGGAGGAACATGGCCAAGTCTAAGTGGCTGGCTTGCTGGCATGAGGGCTGAGCTCCTGGGGCACAGCAGTGACTATGTTTTACTCAATGCCTGTCTAGGTGAGCGACAGCCTGTCAGGAGAACAGAGCTCCTAGTCGGGTCTGGGGAGTAAAAACAGCCCAAGAAAGGGTAACTGGAGGGGCCTCCCTGGTGATGTAGGCGGTTGAGCACAGCACTGTGAAGCTGTCCACAGCCTCTGTACCACGGGTTCGATCCCGGCCGGCTGGCGAGGGTCCCACATGGCACGGCAGACCTCTCCTGTCTCGCCTCCTGACTCCTCAGCAGTGTGTTTCAGTCAATCTGCCTGTTCTGTTCCCCACTCTGTCTCTGGTGAATCCTCTCGCCCTCCCGCACATCTGGCCTGTACCCCGGTTCTTGTATAAACAAACAAATCTTTATTAAAAAAAGGAAAAGAAAGTGTAACTGGAGACTCAGATATTCTAGACAGTGACGCTGGAGCCAGCATCTGTGTTTATCTCTTTGCAAGGAGCTATGGGTGGGAGTAGAAGGAGGTAAGAAAGGTATATAAGAGGGAATCGTTACCCTCCTGGAGTCTGGCTGGAGAGATGAGCCCAGTACCCCAGAGAGGCAGACTGAGTCAGTGAGTACGATGTCCCCATGCCTGGTAGAGCCCCAACAATGACCCTGCACAAAGGCTTGAGCCCAAGGCCCAGCTCGGCCACTTTCTAGCAGTGTGGACTTGAGGGGCTCCTAGCCCTGGATGCTGCCCCCTGTTGCGAGCACCTGCCTTCACAAAGCTCCTCCTCACACTCGTGCCGCTGCCCTTCATCTTCATCACTGAGATGTTTGGACAGGGACTCGGGGCCCTGCTGCTCGAACGTTGTTTGTACACAAACACAAACCAGGGTGCTAAGTATGGTGTTGGAAATTCAAAGGCCGAGGCAAACAGTGAGAGGTCAAGGTGTCAGGGAAGCTTCAGGAGGTTTCAAAGAAGGTCGCGGCCCTTCAAGAACAGGCGCGCTTGGAACAGATGGACAGGAGGAGCGTCAGCAAAAGCAAAGGGTGGAGAAGAGCGTCGGCGAGGAGGAGGCGGGAGGGGCCTGGGAGGACTGGCTTGGATGTCCATGGAGGAAGGAGGCTCCCCGCAAGCCTCCCCTGAGGACAACCAGGGGTCGCTCTAATGTGTGAGAGGGGCTGTCGTGCTTCAGAGGCAGGTTCTCTGCACCCAGCTTCTCCCCTGCGCCCCCCCCCCGATCCAGGTGCAGGACTATGTCTCCCAGATCACTGGCATCTGGCAGGAGCTGCAGGTGGACGAGAGCCCGCAGGAGCCCCGCGGCAGTCTGCTAAGCCTCAGCGCCCACAAACAGCTTCGAGCCGAGTTGGAGGCTCGGGAGGAGCTCTACCAGCGGGCGGCCCAGACGGGCCAGCAGGCTCTTCTGGCTTCGGGGACATCCATCATGGAGGTAGGCCCCATTCCCTGCTGCCCCACCTCCCTTGGCCTAGCCTGCCCACCAAGTGCCCTGCCCCACAGGGCCATGTCGGCCTCCCCTCAGAGGGGGGATCTACACCACCTGGTCCACGCAGCGCTCCCCAGTACAGGCTCCCCACATGCCCACCCCCAGGTCCAGGAAGGACTGCGAGCCCTGCAGGGTGAACGGGAGCGGGTGTTCCAGGCCTGGGAACGCAAGCACGAGAGGCTGCAGGCTGTGCACCGGGAGCAGCTCTTCCTCAGAAAGTGTGGCCACCTGGAAGAAATCCTTATGACCCAGGAGGTAGGTCCCCTTCACCTGACCACACACATACCCCGCATACCGCCACACACCCACCCACACACATGTCCCACATACACCCCGCACAACCACACCCCCTCGCCCACACACACAGCCCACACACACACCCTCTTCTGATTCCCCGCTCCCCGACTTGCCCCTTGCTTCCTGGGGCTTGGCTCTTCCCCTGGCGTGGCTCCCAGGTGGCCAGTGTGGAGCACTGGGACCTGCGCCTCCAGCGACACCCCAGGCCAGGCAGGGCCCCTCCTCAACCCCACACTGACCGAGTCCCAACGGAATTGAAGGGTGATCATGCCTCCCACTTTCTGCAGGAGTTGAGGGCTTCTGGCTGCTAACCGGGGTCCCCACTCCTTGCAGTCCCCCATGCTCCATGTTCACCTCAGCCCCGCCCCACTCCGAGGCCCCTGGCTTCACCTGGGGATCTGCCCGCCCGCCCCCTTGCTGGCTGGCCAGCCGGACAGGCCCTGACGGCCTCTCTGACCCCGCGTGGGCTGGCCCAGGTCTCCCTGGGAAACAGCGCCCTGGGGAGCTCGGTGGAAGAGGTGGAGCAGTTGACCCGCAAGCACCAGGTCTTCCGGAAGGTGCTGGCTGCCCAGGAAGAGAAGGTAATGGGCTTGGGGCGTCCTGGGCTTGCTCAGAGCTGGGGGAGAGGGTGGGGGTGGGAACTTTGGGGAGTCCTTAAAGGGGGACACGGGCTGCTTTGTGAGTACCCAGAGGCAATGCTAATGTGCAGGGGTGGCCCGGGGGGGTGACCCGGGGGGCTAGAGGCACCTGGTCAGGTTGACTGAGCCGAGTCGGACATGTGGCTCAAGAAGAGGGCCTGGGAGGGGGTGGGCCGCATTACGGGGACGTGACGGCCCTTCGGCTCTGTCCATATAGGGCGGCCACCGGGGCACTGGGAGGCTTGCGCTGGCATAGGAGGATTGGCCCCTCCAGCACGCAGGGGTGAGGGAAGGGCATCCCCGGGGGCCAGCCCCTGTGCCAGCTCCATGAGCTGGGTCCCCCACCTGCAGGAGGCAGCTCTGTGTGAGCAGGTGAAGGCACTCCAGGGCCCCAGGGCGCAGGACCTGCTTCACAGGGTGCAGGAGCGCCGGGCTCGAGTGAAGGAGCTGGCAGAGAACCGGACGCACGCCCTGCGCACCTCCTTGCTGACGGCTGTCTTCATCGGGGACGTGACCCAGGTCCGAGCGCCACTTGGGCCACATTTTACAATTTACACGTGACGCTCACGGGCTCATTCAGGCCTCTCCACACCCCTGCCTCGTGGAGGGTTAGAGCTCTTTCCCAGAAGCCATGCTGGAGCCCAGACATTTGATGAGAAGGCAGCATGTGGGCATCCCGCTGCTTCCTGAATTGTCTGGCACAGGGCCGGGGCAAAAAGGCAGGAGGAAGAGCAGAGCAGCCCAAGTCCTGGAGTGGGCAAACGTCACCTCCGTCATGCGGTGCCACCCAAGGCCCTCGCCCGACCCTGTATGTGTCTGGGGCCAGCGAGGCTTGAACCGTCGCTCTCGTTTACCAGGCCCACGGGGCCCGCAGTCAGCTACCTGGGCCCCTGAGGAGTAGGCGTGCAGTCTCTCTCTGTAGACTGAGGCCTGCAGCATCGCGGGATTCATGTTCCCACCCCTACCAGGCTGAGGACTGGATCCTGGAGCGGATCCAGCAGCTGACACAGTCAATCCCTCCTGCGGACCTGAAAGATATATTAAGACACCTGCAGAAACACCAGAACTTCAAGGCCGAGGTCCAGGCCCGTGAGGAAATCATAACCTCTGTCACCAAGGTAACAGAACCTCTACCCTAGAGTGTGGACTCCAGGCTTGCCAAGGTCTTTGGTGGCAGGAGCCTGTGATAGCAAAATGCAGGAGGATGGAGGCCAGACAGTAGATCTAGCTGGCCCCTCTCTCCCCAGAAGGGTGAAGCTCTCCTGGCACAGAGACACCCTGGGCGGGGAGACATCTCCCAGAGGCTGCAGATGCTCCAGGAGCACTGGGGAAAACTGAGGCAGATGGTGGCCATGCAGGGCCAGGATCTGGAGGACAAACAGAACTTCCTGGAGTTTCTACAGAGAGTGGACTTTGCAGAGGCCTGGATCCAGGAGATGGTGAGTCCCAGTTAGGCAGGGGCTGGGCTGGGCTGAGGAAGGGGTAGTTCCAGACCTGCAGTTCCCTGCCTCCCTGACAGAACAGAGCCTTGGCAAAAAAAATGCCACCTGTCCCAGCAGCTAGGGGCTAGGTGTACCCTGGTTGGTACCAAGTAGTACCCGCTGACCCTCACCTCCACAGGAGGTGACAGCGAATGTCGGGGACCTGGGCCAGGACCTTGAGCACTGCCTGCAGCTCCGTAGACAGCTCCGCAAGTTGCAAGGAACTGGGGCCTGGGTAAGGAGCCCTTCGGGGGAGGGTTTGTCACCGCAGAGCTCCATCCTGAGAGGGCCCCACTGCTGGGGTGCCATGGCCTCTGTGCCAGATGCTCTGGGAGAAGGAGCTAGACTTGGAGGAGCTCAGGGAGGCTCAAGTCAGCCTCCGGGTTCCCCTCCAGTAAGCACACAAGGAGGGAACCCCCTTCTCTGGTGACCTCGTGTGTAACACTGCCCAGGGAACTACTTTGGAAATGAAAACAAGTTCTGTAAATGCAAGCGGCTTTTGCTAGGGACAGGAAGCCTACGATCGCCCCCAGTGGGGTTGCGGGGGCCACAAACCCCCACTCTCTCACTTTGCTCTTCTTACCCTGAGAAGCTGCATTTTTAACTTTAAAATGCCCGTCAGTTCATGCCCACCCACCCCTCATGCCTGGTTCCCAATCAGGGAAGAACACTTTCCGAACTTACAGATGATTTGGGGGTTTCAGACCCCAAGTTTATCTTGCTCGCGCACCTGGCATGGGAGGAGAAGGCCACAGCAGAGGTCGCTGCCTCCGCCCTGCACACAAGCTGTTCCTCTTGCAGACAGGGCCAAGAGGGACTCAGAGAAGGTGTCCCCAATCCCCTCACCTTGCACCCCCACAGGACAGACACATGAAGAGCATCAATGACGTAGCGCTGCAGCTCAGGGCCCCGGACCCACAGACCGTCTGCCAGCGACGACACCAACTCAACAGCAGGCCAGCCCTGGGGCGGGGGAAGCAGCGGGTGTAGGAAAGGGGAGTGGGCGGCCGCCTCACTCAAACACAGCCTCATACCCCCTCTGCCAGGTGGAACAGTTTCCATGGCAACTTACTCCAGTACCAGAGGCAGCTTGAAGGGGCCCTGGAGATGCACACGTTGTCCCGAGACCTGGATGACGTCATCAGGCGGATCAGGGAGAAGGTGAGTGGTGGGGGGAGCAGGGAGAGCTGTCCGGGCCTTCCCGAGGGCCTTACCCCCGCCTGCCCCTCTCCTTCAGCTGGTCTGCTTAGGGGGAGGTAGAAGCTGCCAGGAGTCTGCCAGGGGACATCAGGATCAATGCCAGACCATAGAAGCTTCCATTGCAGGCTCAGAGGCCAGCCCCCCTGGCTCTTTAGTTCCCCAGAAGCACCCCCTACACAGTTGTCTCCATCGCCCCTGAGCAAGTTCAGAACCACAGGGCGTTTGCCCCAGGACTGTGTCAGCCTCTGCAAAAGAACGTGGGCTCAACTGGCAGGGGCGGGAGTAAAGAAGATGGTCCCGGCCTGAGAGGCCCGTGTGAAACAGATGGTGCCCTGTTCTGGGCACGCAGAGGACTCTGCCCAGCTGCCCTCACCTCTGCTTCCTGCCTCAGCCCGGCCTGGCTGTCCATGCTCAGGCCCTCTCAAAGGAAGGAGGGTCACATGAGGCCAGGAGGAAAGTCTCACGCCATGGCTCTCCTCGAACCTTCCTCCTTCACAGAAGGAAGGGCACTCTGGGCAGGGCCGGGGCCCTGCTCTGGCTCACAGAGAGCCCTGGACGGGACCCAGGCTGGGTTTCCACACGGAAGCCCTGTAACCGGAGCATGCTCCCTAGGGAGGGAGGAGATGGAGCAGAAACCAAGTCCTTAATGCCCCGTTTCTCCCCAGGCCACTCTGATCCAGGGCCTGGACTGTGGGGAAAATCTGCAGAGTGTGCAGAGGCTGCTGTGGAAGCAGCAGGAGTTGCAGCGGGAGATGGGCCTCATCCAAGCGCAGCTGGAGGTGTGTAGCTGGGTGTGGAAGGGAAAGCAGGCCCCGAGGACCGCCTCGGTGGACCCTGGGGAGTCATGAACAGGGCCAGGGGGCCTTGGGGCCTCAAGAGCCAGCCAGGGCCACTTACCTGTACACCCAGATGTTGTGGGTCTCCTGCCCCTGGAGGCTCTCCCGAGCTCAACCTGCTCTCATGCCCCAGCCCCTGACTCCGAATTTCCCCACAGCCCTTGGAACACAAGGTGGTCCAGCTCTGCCAGAGAAGCCCCCAGGCAGCCCACAGCCTCAGCCGCAAGCAGCAGGAGATGATGGACAGATGGCGGCACCTCCAGAGTGGGGCTCAGAAGCGGTACAGCCTCCCTGCGCGTCTGTCCTCACTGCCCGCACTAACCTGTCTCCTCCGCACCTCAGGGCCCACACTTCCCTGCTCTGCTCTCCCCCGAGAGATTTTCCCATTCCTCAGACAACCATCTGTGTTGTCATCCCATTAATTCCCAGCCCATGGGCCTTCCCTGGCTGAGGGGCCCCAGGGACAGAAGACAGTGGTGGGCACAGGGGAGCAGGGGCCCGGAGGCCTTGGGATTAGTGGATGAACCTATGGGCAGGAGAGAGGCCCTGGATGCCTTGCACCAAGCGCAGAAATTCCAGGCAATGCTGCAGGAACTGCTGGTCTGGGCCCAGGGCCTGCAGGCTGAGATGTGCCCCCAAAGTGCCCCCGGAAGTCCCGCCGAGGCCCGGCGCATGTTGGAGGAGCACCAGGAGCGAAAGGTGAGCCGCCCGGGACCCTGGGGCCTTCGCTCTCTGCCCTGCCCCTTCCTGCAACCACCAACGTTCTCCCGGGTCTTGTTTCCATCATCTGCCTCGGTCTTGGGTCTTCCCCATCCCTCCTCCTCCCTAGCGGGCCCCCTCCAGCCCTGAAGCCTCAGCCTCTGAGGCCTGGGCCCTGTCTTGTTAAAGGCTGAGCTGAATGCCCAGGCAGACCGTATCGGGCTAGTCAGAAGCACTGGACAGCGGTTACTTGCAGCTGGGCAGTCAGGCCTCCCCGACATCCGCCAAGCCCTGGCTACTTTAGACCAGGAGCTGAACTGCCTGGAAGAGACCTGGCAGGAGCAGCACCTGCAGCTGCAGCAGGCCCTGGAGCTCCAGGTAGGCAGCCTCCATCCCGCCCCCTCCATCGTGCCCATGCTGCTCCTGGCCAGAGCCAAAGGCAGAGCCGCTGCAAGGCCAGACACTTGCCCACCACATGCCACCCACCCCCCCTCACCCTGCACTCAGCTCCACCACAAGTCTCGTCAGCGGAGTCACTCTGTGACCCAGGCCCCTGGTTTCTTCCCTGGCTCTCCCAAAGGGCCTTTCTACCTGCAGAGACTGGCCCGTCCTCTCACCTCCTCCTTGCCTTTTCCCCTCCCTTTCCCCACAGCTGTTCCTAAACTCTGCGGAGCAGATGGAAAGCTGGCTCTGCAGCAAGGAGGCCTGCCTGGCCAGCGAGGGCCTGGGGGTAGGTGCTGGTGGGGGTGAGGGGAGTTCTGCCTGAGTGGCATGAGGGCCCACACCAGCAGTGCTGCCTCAGCTCCCAGGCCGAGGCACTGTCCGCACCCCGCAGCCGCCGGGAGTCCCCACGGGGAAGGTGGGGAGCTGAGAGGGTGAGCGTGTGGACTTTGGCCCTTTCTTGCCTCCCACCTCCTCTCCCCTCTGCCTTCCTCACTCCCTTACACCCAGAGTTTGCTCTCCCCACACTGTCCCAGCACCGTGGCGGGCCAGTCTGCCTCATGAGGCCTCATAATCGGGGTAACCTATCCCGGCAACTGTGGTCTAACTGGGAACGCAGAGGAGGGTGTTCCTGTTATGTGAAGAAGCTCCGCCAGCCCTGGAAATTCTGACACTTGACCCCTAACCCCAGCAGCTCCCGGGGTGGTGCTGTCCTAGAGTCGGACACTGAGCACACGTCCTGTGGGGGACGTTTGGTAGGATGGCTCCAGGTGGGAAAGTAGACCCTTGAGATAAGGGGGCAGCCCATGGGCAGTATCTGCTTCCCTGCTCCCTCCAGGACCCCGTGGCTGATGCGGAGACCCTCCTGTGGAAGCACAAGCTCCTGGAGCGGGGCCTGGAGGCACAGGCAGGAAAGATCAGCGCCCTGGAGGCTGCAGCTCACGCTCTGCGCCGAGATGGACACCCCAAGGCTCAGAGTGCCCTAGACCGGTGCCAGGCCGTGCTCCTCAGGTACTGGTGGCCCTGGGGGGTGGGGATTGTGGGTGCGCTGGCGTGGGCACTGGGCATCCCAGCTCTGCCCTTCCTGCTCTTCCCCTTTTTGGCCCAGGCTCATCAGCCTTTTCCAAGGGCTGACGTCAGATGCCAGGGCCCAATCTCTTAGACTGCGGTGTGCGGGCCCACGATGAGTGGCAGGTTGCACACGGTCATCCAGCTGAGGCAATTTTACAAGGAAGTGTGCACTAGAAAACAAGAGAAACTACCTGATGAGCTGGCGCTCCCAGGGCATCATGGTTGGGGTCACCCTCCAGGGCCACATGGGCCTGAGTTCCTTGCTGCTGCTCAGGGCGGGACTAGGAGAAATTATTCACGAAGCCTCAGTCTTCAGCCAGGAGATAGCAATACCTGCCTCTTGGGGTTGGGGTGACTGAAAAGCTCCCCTGCCTTTTTCAGGTGCTGCTGGCACTGGAAGGGCTGGCAGATTCCTTATGCTTGTTCAACTAAATCTCACACAGCTCATGAGATACCAGGATCCGCCATTCATCCTCATAAAAGCCCATCTGCTGCCTTGTTCAGCCCCTCAGACTTTTTTAAAATTAATTTTTGTGTAGAAGAACTGGGGTGTAGGCCAGAGGTGCAGGGGGTAAGAGGAGTCACCAGAGACAGCAGGGAGCAGAACAGGCAGATCCACCGAGATACACCAAAGAGGAGAGCAGCGGGCGAGACAGGAGAGGTCTGCCGCGCCATGTGGATAGCTCCCTGGCTGGGAGTTGAATTCAGGCCGCAGTGGCTGGCGGTAGCTTGAGAGCGCTGACTTAACTCCTGCACCACCAGGGAGGCCCCAGTTACTCAGATTTTCAGATCAAGGTAGATTTGCCCAAAAACCTGTTCCCCATCTGACAGGGATTCCCATCTTTGCAAGGCCCCAAAGCTTCTAGGGCTGGTGCCCTCACAGGGGCACTCAGCCAACCCCTCCCCTTTCTTGCAGATGGACCCCACCTGTGTACCCCTGAGGTCTTTAATAACACCTCCTTCCCCAGTCACGTTAGGGGGTTCCAAACAGACCAGCTACCCCCCAAAACAGCGCCACCCTCATCCCTTCCAGGCTCAGGCATTCTTGAGTACAAAGTTTCATGCCAGACCAGTGATGGACCCCAAGACCAGGGACAGGAGGAGCTAACATGAAGACTTCTTTGCTTCTTTGTTTATGGATCTCATTTCTTTTTTTTTTTTTAATAAATTTTATTTTTATATTCCCCATACAATTGCAACCCCCTTATTTTGACCCCAATCCCTCCCCTCCCCACCCCCCAACCCCCATAGAGTGTCTCTGGTTCATAGTTGTTTGTTGATTTTGATTTTTTCTTTCTTATAGTTATTCTTTCTCCTGGTTCCTTATTTAAGTTTTCTAGATTCCTGCTCTGAGTGAGACCATCCGGTATTTTTCTTTTTCTTTCTGGCTTATTTCGCTGAGCATGATCCCTTCCAGCGCCATCCATGTTGCTGCAAATGGCATGTGTTTATCTTTTTTGAATGCTGAGTAATATTCCATGGTGTATATGGACCACATCTTCTTGATCCAGTCATCTATTTTTGGGCATTTGGGTTGTTTCCAAAGCTCAGCTATTGTAAACAGTGCTGCTATAAACATAGGGGTGCAGGTGCTCTTTGGAATGGATGTTTCTGTGTCCTTTGGGTAAATACCTAGGAGTGGAATTGCTGGATCATATGGAAGCTCTATGTTTAGTAGGTCCAGAAATCTCCACACAGCTCTCCATAGTGGTTGGACCAGTTTGCACTCCCACCAACAGTGCAGGAGAGTTCCTTTTTCTCCACATATGGATCTCATTTCTAATCTACTTTGGAGCACATGGCAATGCACTTAATATACTGGTACAGAGGTGCACATGTGTGTAAGTGAGCGTGCACACACACACACACACACACACACGCACACATACAGAGGCACATGTGTGGGGCATGCTCAGAAAGTTGTCGTGGCCGTGCATGATCAGAAAAGTAGCTGGAGACACCGTGCTGGTGGGCTGGGGCTGCCATCACAGGATGCCAGCGACTGGGTGATTTCCACACAGGGTGTTGATTGTCTCACTCTTCTGGAGGCTGTCCTGGATCAAGGGGTTCCAGGGCTGCTGTCGCCTGTCTCGCCCCTTGGCTTGCAGGCAGCTGTCTTCGCCCCCTCCTCACATGGCTGTTCCTCTGTGTGCGTCCACGTCCTTCTCTCTCTCCTCCCCCGACCACATCAGATGAGCATCTACCCAAAGACTTCATTTTAAATGAATTACCTCATTGAAGATCCTATTTCCACATAGTCACATTCTGGAGGTGCTGGGAGTTGAGACTTCAACATATGACTCTGGGAGACCCGATTCCGCCCATAACAGACAGAAAGAGAGGAACCCCCTCTTTTCAGGGGAAGTCCAGGCCCGGGGTATATTGATCCACAAGAAGGGCGAAGGGTTCATTTGCATGCGCGCACACACTCCTGTGGCAGCGCAGGTGCTGGGGAGCAGACCTGGGGGCCCATACGACCTTCTTCTTGCAGGAAAGAGGCGCTCCTGGCGCGAGCAGGCACCCGCCGCCGCCAGCTGGAGAAGCTTCGGCAGCTGCAGACTTTCTTGCAGGATTCCTCTGAGGTTCCCCTGGGTTGTGGGGGGTGGTTGTGGTGAGGGCACCCATCCTCTTGGCCAACCCAGAGGTGAGGGGGCAGGGGAGAACCCCAGGCAACAGAACGTGGTCCTCCCATGCACCCAGGTTACCACATGGCTCCGGGAGAAGAACCTGGCGGCCCTGGAGGAAACCTGGCGGGACCCGGCCGTGCTGCAGGCGCAGATGAGGGACCAGCAGAATCTCCTGGCCGAGCTGGACACGAGTGCGCACCACAAACAAAGACTGCAGATGGTGAGGCCCTGTGGGGCCTGGCTGCGGGGTTGTGGGACAGCCTTGCACCCCAAACACAGGGCAGCCCCACAGAGGCCTGGCGCGGCTCTGAACCATGGTTGCAAGTGGCTGGTGTTCCTCTAGCGCTCTCTGTGTGTGAGCACCTGCTGAGCTCTGAGGGGAGAGAGTAGCAGGAGCTTCCTTGGAGCAACTTCTCCCAAATTCTTGTCTTTCCAAGAATTTTAAGATCGTGTTTTGACTGATCATTTGTAACAACCATCTCAGAAAGACATCAGAGGATGGTCAGGCACAGCCAGCCATCCTGTGTATCAAGGGGCCAGAGTAGAGCACCTTTTAAATTTCCCCTCTTCCACCTGCAAAGGCTAATCCTGTCTCCTGGCGGGAGCCCACTGATGTAAGTGCCCTGCTAAGAATTTTAAATGTTATCTCATGATCGTCTCCACTCCATGGATAAGGAAAATGAGCTCAGAGTGGTTAAGGAACTTGCCCAAGAACACACAGCTAGCACGGACTGCAGCCGTGGGCCTGGTGGTTGGAGACAACACCAGTGCCCCTGGCACCAGTAGCCCTGAGTCCCTGAGGTGGGCGCCATATTGCGGCTGTAGGAGGGGCAAAGGCTGCTGGAGGGAGGTCACCCCACCTCAGAGATCATCCAAGAGCGGCTGCAGGAGCTGACAGAGCTCTGGGACCAGCTGCAAGCCAACTGCCAGAGGAGGGCAGCCAAGCTACAGGAGGCCTGTGAGGTGAGGTTGCATGGGCCAGGAGCAGGCTGGATGGGGCTCTGGGCCTGCCCCGGGCGCCCACTGCACACTCTTCCCCAGGTCCTGCGTGTGCAGCGGAGTGTGAAAGAACTGGAGAGCTGGCTGGGGCCCGTGGAGGCCGAGCTAACAGCCCCTGTGGGGAGCCAGGACCAGGCTGGGCTGGAAGAGCTCCTCCGGGCACAGGGAGAGCTGGAGGCAGCGGTGGACAGGCAGACCAGGCAGGCACAGGCACTGCTGGGCCAGGCCCAGGCCTTTATGCGGAAAGGCCACTGTCTTGCCCAGGACGTGGAAGAGCAAACCCAGCAGTTGCTTCAAAGGTAGGTCCACCTACATGTATCCTCCTGCCCCATGCCTCCTGCCCCTCCTCCCTGCCCCTGGCTTATCTCTGCTCAGGGTCCCCTGCCCACGGTGAGGGACACAGGGAGCTGGGCTCTGGGGCACCCCCTGGCCCTACTAAGTGATCCCTGTTAGGCAGCTTGGGCAGAAAGGACAATGCCCAAAGAAAATTAACAATCAACATATCCAGGACCCCGGGAAACACTTGCCAGGGCCAACGAAGCCTGGGGGGAGCCAGGAAATGCCCAGAGCAGGGAAGTCAGTCCTCCCGGTAAAGCCGGAGTATAAGAAACACCTAGAGGTAGGAAGGCAGACCCCTGCGCCAACCGGCTGCTCAGTGCAGAAGGGGTGGCTTAGAATCTCCTGACGGCCCTGAAAAACCAACGCCCGGGGAGCACCTGCACGTAAGCCCACAAAGGGAGAAGTGAGCCGCCCTCTGCACCCCATTTAAGTCAGGAATCCCCCACCTTTCAGGGCAATTGTTCCATGGACACTGTCCCTAAATAAATTTAACTTTGCTGGCTTGAACATGGCTTTGAGTTTTTTCATGGCCATAGTCAAGAACCTAGGGACCCCGGGGCCTCCCTGGTGGCGCAAGGGGTTGAGCCCAGCACTATGAAGCAATCCACAGCCTCTGCAGCACCGGTTCCATCCCGGTGGGCCAGAGAAAAACCCACATGGCGTGCAGACCTCTCCTGTCTCGCCCACTGCTCCCCTCAGCAGTGTGTTTCAGTCAGTCTGCCTGTTCTGTTTCCTGTTGCCTCTCGTGAGTCCTCTCACCCCGCACATCTCTAGTCTGTACCCCAGCTCTTGTATGCATAAATAAATAAATCTTAAAGAACCTAGGAACCCCAAAACTCAGTGATAGCCCCCAACTCTTCTGGTCCCACCTTTCCTTGCTGCAGGTTTAAGAGATTGGGGGAACCTCTGCAGGAGCACAGAGCTACCCTGGAGGCTCAGAGTTGCATCCTTCAGTTCTTCAGGGACTCGGATGAGGAGCTGGCCTGGGTGCAGGAGAAGCTGGCGCGGGTGGCCTCCGGGGACTGCGGCCAGAGCCTGGGCACTGTGCAGCTCCTGCAGGAGAAGCACCAGGTGTGCGTGCACCTGAGGGCGGCAGAGACCCTCGGCCTCACATGGGGCTCATTCAGCCTAGGGAAGTCTCCTGGCTGACGAGGAGCTCTGCCTTGGGGGGGCTTTTGGGAGCACCCCGCATTCTTCAGTGCACCCCTGGCATCTCTGGGGAGAGGCTAGTACCATCCCAAGCCCTGTCCTCTGCCTCCACAGAACCTGGAGAGTGAGATCAGCAGCCACGAAGCTCTGACCCAGGCAGTGCTGAGCACGGGGCGCAAGCTGGTGCAGGCTCGGTACTTTGCTGCCCACGAGGTGGCTGCCCGGGTGCAGCAGCTGGAGAAGGCCCTGGGCTGCCTGCAGGCCAAGGTCTTGCAAAAGCGGCTACTGCTACAACAGGCTCAGGAGGCCCAGTGGTTCCTAACAGAGGTGAGGGGGAGGTGGGAGGAGGGGGTGCCATGTTCCGAGGTCAGGGACTGGGCACAAGGACACCCACAGTCTACACAGGTTTGAAAGAAACCCCTGCTTGGGGCTCCCGGGCCCCTGGGCATCTTCTGTTGCCTCCGCTGTGTGGTCTCCTGCTCTCAAACCCGTCCCCTGCACGCTTCCCAGAAAACCAGCTTCTGGATTTATTCTGGTTTCACTATGTCTTCCCCACCCGCGGCTCTCCAGCCGTGCTTCACACCAGAGTCGTTCAGACCCTTCCAGAAGTCCTGATCCTCAGGCTCCATCCAGACCAAGCCAGAGCTGCTCGTGGCGGCCAGGCAGAGAGGCTTCCAAAGCGCTCAGGAGACTCGGGGTGCGGCTCCGCTGAGAACCGCCACTCGCGAGCTCGAGGCTGTTCACTCCATACTGGGAGCCCTGCAGGGCTTCCCCCCGAAAACAGACCTCTGCTCTGTGCCCCCAGCTCCTGGAGGCAGAATCCTGGCTGGCAGAACGGGGCTGTATCCTGGACGTCCAGGACGTGGGCCAGAGTGCCGAGGCCACGCAGGCCTTCCTGCGGCAGCTGGAGGCCACCAGGACAGAGCTGGAGGGGTTCGGCACGCGCGTGGAGAGGCTGCAGGAGACCGCGGCCCTCCTTGAGCGCCTGCAGAACCCAGATAGGTGGGTGAGCCAGGCCTATCTAAGGGGGGCCAGGAAGGGTGTCCCCAGCAGGAGCCTGTGAAGCTGCTCCAGAATGGAGTGCATGAGCCCCTGGCGGGCTGTCCTTCCTGCTGCAGCCCCCAGGTGCTGGCTGGGATGCGGGCAGTGAGGGAGGCCCACTCGGCGCTGCTGCAGAGGGTGCAGGGCCTGGGGCAAGACCTGAGGGAGCAGCTGCAGCTACACCAACTGGAGCGGGAGGCCCTGCGCCTTGAAGCCTGGCTGGCCAGCAAGGTGGCCACCGCCGCGGCCCAGGATTACGGGCAGGACCTGGAGAGTGTCGCGGTGAGTCACTCCCGAGCCAGCCTGCCTGGGGGAGGGGACTGAGGCGGAGCCAAGGAAGTGTGTGCTGGGGTGAGAGGGTGTGAATTTGCACCAGGGATGTGGGGGGGGGGTCTCTGGGAGAATCCCTGCAGCTCTCCAGGGCTGAGGAAGGTCCGAACAGTCAGCCACTGCCAAGGCCTGGGTGCTGGTGCCTCCCCCAGAGTGCTCTCCCTGGCCTTCCTCCCTCTCAGGTGCTGGAAGAGAAGTTTGATGCTTTCAGAATGGAAGTCCAGAGCGCGGGGCAGGCCAGGGTACAGGCCCTGAGGGAGCTGGCAGGCTCCCTAGAGCAGGTCGCACCCAGGTGCTCTCCCCAGATTCGAGTCCAGATGGACCGCGTCCAGGCCACGTGGGAGAAGCTGCACAGGGCCGTGAAAGGCCGCGCGCAGGTAGGCGCTGGGGGCCAGCCGAGGCGCAGGCATGACTGTGCCTCCCGGCCGGGCCAGGCACAAGAGACCCCCCCAGGAGTGTGTGCACGACAGAGAGCGTGTGCGAATGGGAGTCAGAACGGTGGGTGTGTGAGGGTGAGTGTGGAAGGAGGCGCTAACTGCCTCCCACTCCCACTGCGAGCAGAGCAGGAGCCCCGCGTCCCCTCCAGGCCTCCCCACCAGCGTTGCCTCCTGGCGCAGCTCACACCGCGGGCTGCTTCTGCAGCCCGCGCCGCCCTCCCTAAAGGCAGGCTTCGTTTTACTGAGGCGCGCGCCTCACGCGCAGCCGGGCCGGGCCTGGCCAGCCTCCCGTGCCCACTCCCCCTGATGTAAACGCTGCGGGCTCGGCCAGTCTACCCTGTGTCCCTTCACCACGGCGGCTTCTAGCAAAGCTGCCCGGCTCCCCACGCCCTGACAGACTGCACTTGGGCGATGCTCTCTGAGGGCCCCAGGGGGAGCAGCTCCGGAGGACCCCTCCCCTCCCTGCCCCACCAGAAGTGCTGCAGGGGTGCAGGGGCCTCCTCCCCAGAGCCCAGCTCCTCCCTCCTGTGGACCCCTCGCAGCGCAGCCGTTTCAGAGCCTCCACCTCTGCCTTTCTCACGGGCTGCACATGCAAGGCCTTCTCCCCACAGAGTGCCCCCGGGGTGTAAGCTCCTCCCAGCTCATGGGGTGGCTGCCACAGCAGGACTTACTGTACCTGGTGGCTGCGAACAAGTCACCAAAACCCCATGGTCTTCAGGGTGTAAAAGGAGGCCATGACTTCAGGGAGCTCTGCCTCCTCTTCCAGAAACTGGCTGCAGCCCGTGAGGTCCACGGCTTTGAGCAGGCAGCGGCCGACCTCCGAGGCCGGATGCAGGAGAAGGCCGGCTTGGTGGTGGCGAGAGACGCGCGTGTCCACAGCCTGCCATCGGTGCAGGCCCTGCAGCAGCAGCACAGGGGCCTGGAGGTGAGGACTCGCCCCATGGCCTGCCTCTCCCTGAAGGTGGTGGGGGGGGGGGCGGGCTTGTCAGAGAGGACTGCTCCCTCTGAGGGAGGAGCACCTGGCAGGGTGGGGTGAGGGAGGCCTGATGGCGTGTTCTGGTGGCAGAGGGAACTGGCCGCTATGGAGAAGGAAGTGGCACGGGGGAGGACAGAGGCCTGCCGACTGGGCCAGCTACAACCTACGGTTCAGGAGGGCCTGGCTGAGCTGCTGACCACGGTTCAGGAGGCCTGGGCCACCCTGCATGCGAAGGCCCAGCAGCGGGGCAGGGAGCTGGAGCAGGCTGTCCAGGGCCACACCTTCCTCGGACGCTGTCAGGAGCTGCTGTAGGTGGCCTCCCACCCTGGCTGCTAGCTCAGCTCTGCCCTGTGGGGTGGGGGTCACCCCAGCTCTTCATAGAACTGGACTCTTCCCCCCAGTGCTGTGCAACTCATACCCTGCCCCCGCCCCCACGGCAGCCCACCCAGCCCTGACAGCAGCTTCCCCTCCCCGCCCTGCAGAGCGTGGGCTCAGGAGACCCAGGTGCGGGTGTCCTCAGAGGAGCTGGCCAGGGATGTGGCAGGGGCTGAGCAGCTCCTGGGGACGCACGAGTTGCTGGGGCAAGAAATCCAGGAGCTGTGCCTGCAAGCCCAGGAGGTCCAGCAGGAAGGGCAGCAGCTGCTGGACAAGGGTCACTTCATGTCTCTGGAGGTACAAGCAGAGAGGTGGGGTAGGGTTGAGCTGGGGATGGAGCCCAGTGACTCAAGGCCTTCAAACCCCTCATGGACATGAAAAATAGCAGCAGGGAAAGGCAAGGCAAGGGGTGGAGACAGGCAGAGGAGGGGAAGGCCCAGGCCTTGAAACCTTTCCTCATCTCCTCTGCTGGGCATCACCTTGTTCTCACCTACCTGGGTGGCGCCACCTGAGCTAGATCTCCCCCCACCCCCCGCCCCGGCCCCAACCAGGTAACAACATGTCTGCAGGAGCAGGAGGGGCAGTTGCAGGCGCTCAAGGAGTCCTGGGCCCTGGGCCAGAAGCGCTGCAAGGAGAGCTGGGAGCTGCAGAAGTTGCAGCAGGAGTTGGACCAGGCCTAGGCCTGGCTGGCCTCCCAGGAAGGCCTCCTTCTGGACCCCAGCTGTGGGGTGAGCTGAGGCCCTGACCTGTACCCGCCGCACTGTCAGGCCGCTCCTGCCAGGGCCAGAGCCTGCCGCTCCTCCACTGCCTGGCCTTCCCGGGCAGGTTGCACGAGGGGTGAGAAGAGGCTCTCGGCACCCCCAGGAACCGCGGCTCACCTGGGCTTGCTTCTCCCCAGCACTCGCTGCTGCTGCCGGGCGTGGAGTTGCAGCTCTGCAGACACCTGCACTTGGAAAGGCGGCTGGCGGCCCGGGCGGAGACGCTGGCGCAGCTGCAGCGGGAGGCAGGGGTGAGCAGATGCTGGGCGAGAGCCCAGGAACTAGGGACCCCAGGGCTTCTCGGGGAGACGGCCCGGGTCTCCCCACAGTCCACAGTCCACCTCTGACCCTACAGGAAACCCCCGTTCTTTCCTTTAGCAGCTGAAGCATCAGCCCCACACCCTGGTGGACAGGGGGCCGGGAGGAGAGGGCGGTTTGAGCTGCGGCAGGAAGAGCGGGCGCGGGAGCCAGGCAGCGGCCTTGGGGGGACAGCGCAGGGCGGAAGGCTGGGCGCGCAGCCCCAGGCCCACACCTGCTCCCTCACTCCCCGCCTCCAGGTGGGCCGGCAGCCGCAGGTGAAGGGGCTGCAGCCCGGGAGAGACACGGGCAGGCCGGCCTGCCGGCAGAGGCACCTGGGAGCTTGGCGGCCCGAAGCACCGTCAGCCGGGACGAGGGGCCTGCGAGCCGGCTCCCCTGTCGGGCTGCTTGTGCCGGTCACCTGCGTTGTGCCCCCGGAGCAGGCGGCTGGCAGGCAGGAACCCAGTGGTGGTGGTGGCGCGCCCAGGAGGTAGGCCCACACCCCAGGGGCCGGGGGCTCCGCGAGGGGCCTGAGGGGCCGGGCCGGAGGGCGTCGGGGAGCGGATTCCCAGCCTTGTCCCAGAGCGGGCGCCAGCCCCTGTGCTGGCCCTGCAGTTTCCTGGGCCCCTCTGGGCTCGGGAGGCAGACGGTGCCCCTGCCGGCCGAGAGGGGTTTTGGAAGCTTCAGCAGGAGTTCTTGGGGGGGGGGGGGGCAGGAGGGGATGAGTGGGGGGCAGGTAAATGCCAGGAGAGCCCTTCCCTGGCACTCTGATGAGGTAGAGCCCCCCCAGGCCCCCCCCACTCCCGGTGCTTTGACCTATTGGGGCTACCAGTTTCTGCCCCACCCAGGTGGGGGTGGGGGCCCTGGTTTTTGTCCTGTAGTTTGCTCCCCAGCTCCGCTCACCTGGGGCCCCTGGGCCTGCGGCAGCTGGGCCCGTGCCCCCCACCCCCACCCAAGCACAAGCTCCGAGCAGCCAGGCTCCCCATCTGCCGACCTTAGGGGGCAGCTTCCTGAGCCAGTTTTGGGACTAGTGGGGAGACTAGTGACAGGGCTGGGGGGAGGGAGCAGGTAAGACGGCTCGGGGAGCAGCAGATCTGCTCGCTCATGGTGCTTCTGGCCTGTGCTCCGAGTCCCTCTTCCGGCTCCCTAGGACACGTCTGGGGGTGCAGGAGCCCCTGCTGAGGCCCAGCTTGGGAAGCGCAGGAGGCCAGGGGGGAGGGCGAGCAGGCGCTCGGGGCCAGACATCACCACCTCCTGGCAGCAGGGAGGGCTGCTCTTTTGCTCGGCTGTTTCTGCTCAACTCACCATAAAGAGGCCGCTGGAAATGAAAATGTTAAGGTGGTTTCTTTGGGGGGTTCAGCCCCCGTCTTCCAGATTGCCGGTGTCTGATTAAAGTCCACGTTAAAATTCGATTCCCGTCTCTGCTTCATTGGCATTAGGTGATGATGGGCCCGTGCGCGCAGGTCTTCGGGTCACGCTGGCAGGAGAAAGGTGACTGTGGCCGTGGTGACCTGCCTTTCACCTCGCCTCAGAATGTGGCCTCCCTGGGCACCACTCACCTCGCGGGAGGCCCATGTGAGAGGCAGAGGGCCCACCGTGGGAAGGAGAGGGTTTGTGACCTCGGCCCTGATTCAAACCGTGGGAATAGGAGCCCCCCGGGCCACACCCCTACCAGACACACACCACACGCCCCCACCCCCCCACCAAAACACAGGTGTGCATTGCCACACCCTGCCACGCCCCTGCCACACCCCCCACCAAAACACAGGGTGCACTGCCACACCCCTGACACACCCCCATTAACGCCCCCACCACACCCCCCCACCAAAACGGTGCACTGCCACACCCCCACCATGCCCCTGGCACACCCCCACCACACCCCCCCACCAAAACACAGGGTGCACTGCCACACCCCCACCACACCCCCCCACCAAAACACAGGGTGCACTGCCACACCCCCACCACACCCCCCCACCAAAACACAGGGTGCACTGCCACACCCCCGCCACGCCCCCCACCAAAACAGGGTGCACTGCCACACCCCCGCCACACCCCCCACCAAAACACGGTGCACTGCCACACCCCCGCCACACCCCTGCCACAAGGGCGTATGCGCACAGTAGTCTGAGCACTATCATGGGAGACTTCCTAGAAAGGGTACGAGTCAAGCATTCAAACCATGAGCAATATTATAATGTCCTTGAGATAATTATGCGTTTAATCTTTATATTCTTAAAAAGGAAGACTAAAGACAGATTTTTCTGTGTGGAAAGTTTTATTTTGGCTACTTTTATACCGGTTCTGGAAAATACTTCACCCCAAAGAGAACTGAAATCTGTGCCTCAGCAAGAGTGAATAAAAGAGAACTAAGCAGAGCAAACGGAATAACGCAATTGCAAAATGAAAATCAGCACATAGCATTTGACTGAACACTATTTTGGTTTTCTTCAAAGGAATTTGTTAACAGTCCTAGGAGTTTTCAGCAGTACTAAGATGCATAAAGAAAAATTACATGCTTAGTCACAGAAATAATCTGGCGATATGCAAACATCCAAAACATTTGGAAAACCTGTGTGTAACCCACTCCAGGGTTAGATTTCATGGCCTGCAAGCATAACACATCTTAGTAACAAAGCCATCGCAGGCTTCGGAGTAGCACATACCTCTAACTTCCTCTCTCCAAGTGCATGTCTTCCTGTACCGATTACCCTTCACTATCTTTTTCTTCCTCCAAACGGCAAGGGCAGTTGTGGCCTAGGCCAGCTTATATTTGGAAAGGTCTTCTCTGTGACTACCCGAACTGTGCCCAGGGCAGGGCGGGCCATCTCCCACCCACCCCACACACAGGTCACGCCTACAGCTGCCTGCCAGCTCCCTACAGCCACATTCCATGCGCGTGTAGGGAGGAGGGAGAGGATTCCAAGGCAGGCCTGGGGCACCAGGGCCCAAAACTAGTGACACCTCCCAGACCTCCCAACAGGTCTGGCCCTGCTGCTACTTTCCTTGGCTCATCTGGTCCCATGCCGGTCACCCTAGCGTGTGACAGTAAGCAGCCCTCTGGCCTCATCCTGAGGTACAGAGGACAGGGGGTTAGCAGAGTCTGCTCACCTGGGCAGGGCCAGGGCTGCCGCAGTGGACACTCCCAGGCACCTCACTGTGTACACAACAGCCTGGACAAGGCCCTTCTGGGCAGCAATGACAGATCACCTCAGATAACGCTTGTGTTTGCATGAGCCCCTAATCCATAAAGTGCTCTATTTCACGCGATACAATGACTCGTGGCAGGGCTGGGGGGGTGGGGGGGGAAGAGGAGGCAAGAGGGAACAGAGACGCTGGGTTTTGAGCTCTTGCAGAACTGTGGTCACCACTGTGAGCTCCAGCCACCGTCCCCCCTTTGGACCTGAGGCGGGCGGGCAGGCCTGACAGCCCATGCCCGTTTAAACCCTGACCGGCCCCGAGGATTCTACAGCAGAGCTGGTGGGATCTTCAGTGCCACATCGGGGATACTGGGCACACCTGTTAGTGGAGCCTTCGCAAGCTCTGAGACACCTGGGGATGACGGTCTTTGCCCCAACTCAAACAGCAGCCTGGAAGTGAAAAAGATGGGGGGGGAGTCGGGCAGGCACCTCTCCTGCCACCATCACTAGGGCTGGTGCCGCCTGCGCTGCCGCCGCCGCTGCACAGCCCCCCGCAGGGCCCCCAGCAGCTGCTCCCGGTTGTTGCAGATGTTGTAGCGTGTCAAGTGGAGCAGCTTGTCCACGTCCTCCGGACTGTAGGTGACCTTCGAGTAGTGGTAAGGGGAGCCGGGTGAAGACAGGTTCACCTCCCCAGCAGCCTTCTCCTCAGGTGTCCGCTGAACCCCTGCAGACAGAGGACAGTCGGGCATGGAAGGTGGACCTGGGCGCGCCTGTGCAGATGCGTGAGGGAGGCAGCGGGATGGGGGCCAGAGGCCCCGGGAGGGGAGGTGGAGGGGGGCAGGCGGTGACCCACCAGGGGCCGAGTGCTCCTGGAAGGAGTCATTGACCAGAGGGAAGTGCAGCACGGCGGGGGCCTCGGGCTGGTGGGGGTCCAAGAACAAGTGGCACTCCCGGGGCTGGCTCTGCTCCTCGGCGCTGGGCGAGATGGGCGGGAACGGGATCCCCTGCTCCTGGCAGAAGCGGCCCAGGAGCTGCAGCTGCTGCAGGGCAGGCAGAAATGGCGTCAGAGGGATGGGCCCCCGGGACTCCCCCATGTCCTAGACGCCAGGCCGACTGAACGTGGAGGTCCACTAGGATGTGGCACCAGTGCCCAGATCAGTCTGCATGGGACTGAAGAGAGCCAGGCCGGGCCGGAAAATGCTCAAAACCCAACCACCGTCCTGATGCAGCTCCCGCAACTGGAATCCGAAAACTTCACGGGACCAACCCCAACAGAAGGGGCCCCAGAGGTCCATGGCCAACAGCGGACCCAAATTTATAATTCATCAGCTCCCCCTGTGGAGTAAGTTGCCTCCCTGCCCCCACCCCCTGGTGGCGATCCACGAGGCCACAGTCCTCCATGCATGGGCGTCACGGCCTCAGCCTCTGGGGACGCTGAGCCACCTCCCAGGCGCCCTCTGCAAGGCCAGGCCTGGGGTCGTCCTCCGCCTCCCACGCCTGCGCCAACAGCCAGACCACTGGCCCAGCCCACCTGGAAGGCTCCCTGGAGGTTGTAATCGAGCGACAGGATGAGGTCCACGTCCCGCGTAGGCTGCAGGAGGGGCATGCAGCTGGTGTTGATGAGGTAGCCGACATCCAGCAGGCAAAGGTGGGGCTCCACAGGCGTCAGCTGGTTGGGGAGCCCATCCAGTTTGGTGGCTGGGAAGAATGAGAGAAAGGGGTGCTGAGGACACAAGGCCCTCTGGCCCCGCTCCCTCCCGTTAGCACGTCCCTTCCCACAGCCCGCAGACATGCCCTGGACCCCAGGACGAGCAGAGGAACAGGGTCTCCCACCCAAACTCAGCGCATCTGGAGCTGTGGAGGTACCTGAGTCAGGGGCCTTGGGAGGCCCCTAGAGAGCTGGGAGCAGGGGAGAAAAGCAGGTACCTTTCCAGGCAGAGAAATGAGGATGCTCAAAATAGTTCCTGTGGAAATGGAGGCCACGCAGGAAATTGTGGGTGGCCTGGGCAAGTGGGCGCCGTGTCAGAAGGTCAGTAAAATACTCGGCTATCCTGCCGGCCAAAGTGGGAGCCTCTTCTATCTTCAGAAGAGGGACCTGCTCCTTGTCTGCACAGAAGGAAGGGGAGTCTTTCAGGAAATGGAGACCCCTGGAACTATACTACACCCCAGACTCTGTAGACACCCAACAACCTGACAGCCACCCCAGCCATGCCCCCCTGCCAGACGCCCCCTCTCCTCCTTACAAGGGAGCCCAGGCACCTACCCAGGGTGGCCTGACTGTGTACCCAGCGGTCCCAGAACTGGCCAGGCTCCGAGGTCCAGTACAAGCTGTCCTGGAGGTTGGCTGCATAGAGGTTGCTCCAGATGCCTGCACGATGGGACACGAGGGAGGACAGTCCCCTGCCCGGTCACAACCTGACCCTTTCCACAGCCCATCCTGGACCAGGAAACACGCCAGGGACTGAGCTAGGAAGGCATACTCCCCCCAGCCCAGCTCACCAGCCTTCCTCACCTTCCAGGAAGCAGATGCGGGACTCGGGTAGCTGCTTCATCAGGCGCCCCATGAAGAACTCAGAGCCGAAGAGCTCGGAGGGGATGAAGGCCCCGTACTTGGGGAAACCGACCTCGTAGGGGGAGAACTCGCACCACTCTGTGGGAAGGCCACACACACTCATCTTGGGGCCCAGAACCCAGGCCCCTTGGGTCCCAACACACCCACCTTGGGCTTCACTGCAGGGCAGCCTGGTGCCATGAGACTCAGCCCTTGGTGCTAGGGCCTCTGGCTGCTACTCCCATCTCAAAGCCTGAGTGGCTCTGGCAGGACAAGAGCTTCTGCATGCCAGGGCACCCGGCCCCTACACACAGGCCGTCACCCCTCATCCCACCAAGCACGAGAGCGCTGCTCTCAGCTCCAGGCTACTCACCCCCAAACTCAAAGGTGCTTAGATTCTGCTCCTTGGTGTTGAGGGCACAGTAGATGGGCAGAGGGTTCTGGCCGCGACTCAAGGCCTCCCGCTGGTCTGAGAGTTTGTGGTCATGGGGCTGAGGGAGAAAGTGATTTGAACCTGGTGCCGGGCCATTTCTCACTCTGCTGCCCAGGGCTGCTCCTGGTCTCTGGACTTTGCCCTGGTTTGGCTGCTCCCCAGGCCGCAGCCGCCCCGCACCTCATCATGCAGCAGCGCCTCGTTGATGAGGGCCCACAGGTTGGTGAAGCAGGGCGGATGGCCCAGGCGGGCACGTTCGGCCAGCTCCTGCTGATACTGCAGCAGCTGGCTGGGGGCCAGCACACCCAACTTGCTCTTGGTCACCTGGGTCTTCAGCAACTCAGTGGGTCCTGCCAGGTCCTTCTGAGACCACTCTGGGTCCTCATAGAGATTGGCCAAAGCCCTGGGGAAAGTCAAAGCCAGGGGGTCATCACTCAGTGATGTCATCACACATCTGGGACTTTCTAATCCAGGACAGAGCCTGGCAGGCACTTCCTAGGGTGTCCTAGAGCACGTCGCTCCAGCACGTACATTCTCCCACTTCTTCCAATTTGGTCAGAGAGGCCTATGGGGCCTAAGAGAGCCTTACCACCAGCACCACGACCCAGTGAGCCACCCACCTGCCACCAGCTCACCAGGTGGAGCCAGAGGCCCCTGTGATGTAAGAGATGCAATCCAGGAGGCCCAGCTCCCTCAGACCGGCCAGCTGCCCATACAGAGACGTCATTGCCCGGATCCCACCACCAGTAGCCATAATGGCTACCACAGGGATCTGGAAGAGATGATAGCATGCTTGGAGAGGCCTGGGGAAGGGGATGGCCAGGTCCCAGTAAGTAGAGGCAGTAAGATGCGTGGCTAAAGCCGGCCAAAACTGATCGGGATTCCTGAGCCCACTTCTAGGCAGGCCTGCACAGGGTCTAATCAGAAGTAGCCTCTTGATGGCCAGGCTTCTGATTGTTAAGAATTCCATTCTAGGCCTCATCTCTAGTCTCCAAAGAGCCTGGTAAATCTTTTCTGGAAGCCATCTTGAAAATCTCCCACATAGCCACCCTCCCGTCTCATGAGGTTACTTCACTAGGAGACAAGCCAGGCTGGTCTGGACCTCCAGGGACTGCCCTGGACAGCAGGACTTATCAGTTAGACCAGACCCATCTCAAAAATTGAACCAAGCAACCTCCACTCTGTCTGGTGAATTCTTTCCACCCCTGTGCCTCCTGCCTACTCCCAGTCTTCCCAGAAACATGGATGTCATCCAGTCCAAAGGGATGATTTAAAAAAAAACTAAGAAGGAACACAGGTCCAGTGGGGCACGTCCATCTGCAAGCCCCAGTGCCTCGTGGAAGGCTCTGCATTTGATGTGATCACGCGAGAGGGAAGCAGCGGCAGACACAAGCCCGGGCTGGCAACAGTCCTCGTGTGGTCAGGGAACAACCTGTTCCAGCTGCAGCACTAGGTTCCGGGCTCCACAAGCCCAAGGACCCCCACCCAATCCAGCCCAGCCCAAACCTCATCCTCCTGCAGGTCTCCGTCCAGCTGCAGGGCCTGCTTCAGGGCCCGCGCCACCACCTGCTTCCGCCTGCTCAGGAAGGCCTGCTCCTCGGCGCAGGGCACAAAGCCCAGCCGCACGGCCGGCTCCATTGGTCTGAGAGGGAAGAAGAGACCATGAGGCAGCTCCTGGCTTTGTCGGAGAAAGGAGAGCTGGGTGGGCCTCCCACCAAGTCAGCTGCCATCACTGCTCTCCTGTCCTCAACCTTCTCCCTGCGCCTGTGTCGGAAGCGTGACTACAGTGGCGTGTGACGGGGAGAGGCAAGCCCCGACCCCGGCGCGGCACCTGGTGGCTGCAGCACGGCAGATCCACTGGACGGGGCAGGGCGGGGCCAGCTGGGGTCCGGAGCGGGACCCCGCAATGCACCCCACCACACACTCAGCTCCTCTCCCCCACCCACCCGAACACGACGCGCCCACGTCCGCGGTGAGAGGTAGTCCCGCAGGCACGTCTCCCCCAGGTGAGCGAAGGTCCACTCACAGCAGGTGCCGTCCCAAGGGGCGCGACTTCCCCCACCCCTTGGCTTCCTTGCCCTCTCAAAAAATGGCACTCTCAATTTCCAGTGCCAGGCACTGAGCCACAGATGCCCCCCCCCCCATCCCTAAAGGAGAAATACAAGTAAAGAGTCAACAGAAAGAGCCTTTGCCTGCTCGGAGTCCTCGCTTCGTGCTCCATCCGGGTGCCCGGCGCCGAGCACCTCCTAAGCGTCCCCTCCCGCAGCGCCAGCCCCGTGGCCCCTCTCCCCAGCTGCTGTGCCCAGGGCCCCTCCCTGTGCCCAGCCCGGCTCTCACCCTTCTTCTTTCTTCAGCTCCACCTTCATCAGGGGCTCCTGAAAACCATGAATGCTTGTCACAAGGTTCGAGCACCCTGTTCCTTCCAGCCCAGTCCAAGCCACACCCTGTGATGTCCTCACGTTCCCTGGAGCCCCCCAGCTGTCCCCACGGGGGCCAGGCCTGAGGCGTGAAGCAGGGAAGCTCAGAGGACCCTCGTCCCAGAGGCTGGCCTTGCCCGGCACTGTGCTAGGTGCCGTCAGAGCGAAGCTGCTATAGAAGCAGCCCTGCCCTCGAAGCCTGGGGTCTGGGCATAGGGCTTGGGACCCGGCCCTTGTCCAAGCACCTGCTTTCTTCCTCCCGGTGACCAGTACCTGAGATGTAGGAAAGACGAGCCTCACCAGCTGGCCAGAGGGCAGGGTACTCAGGGGCACCTTCAGTTGCTCCTGGGGGGCATCCTGCAGAGGGGATGAAAGGATTAGAATTTCTACCCTCTGTTCCCAGCAAGGATCCCATCATTCGCCCCTGACAGTGACAGAAGCAGTGGGAAGGGGGTCAGGAGGCACACGCTGACCCTATACTCTTCCCAGAGTGTGTGACTCTGCCGCGGAGTGATGGGGTTAGGGTGGGGGTCTGAGGTGGGCAGAGGGACAGACGGTGCCGAGGGAGGGACAGGGAGACTCTGCGGTCCCATCTCCCAAGCGGGAGCAGCGCTCTACCTGCAGATGGATGCTCAACTCCTGCTTCCAGCAGGCCGGGAAGTGGAAGTGGAAGGACCCAGAGCCCACAGAGACCTCCTGCGGGCCCTCGCAGGACCCGGGAACCACAAGCTGAACTCTGCCCTTTGACCCTGAAAATGGAACCAAAGCAGCGTGTTGGGAACGGGGTATCAGTCCACACGGGCCCATGTATTGCCTAAGGGCACCCACAGCCCCAGGTGAAGGCCTGGTGGCCAAGGCGAGCCCCCGCCACAATCCCTCTGGGACCAGAGAGAAAACCCATTGGGCACCTGCCCCCAGGCCACCCCTGTCCTGAGAGCAGGGGGAGACTAAATGCAAGGTCCTGGGCTACCCCAGTGGGTGGGGGACTCACACGTCTCGCCCCCTGCCTCCTTCAGTTGAACGTGCAAGCAGGACAGCTCCCGGGCCTGTTGTTAAGAGAGCCCTTCAGATTCTCACACACACCCGTTAGAGACCGCCACCCTCCTAGCCCCTCAGTTCTTGCTCCTCAGCATTTTCTTATCTTGGCCCTGAATCACCAAACATCAGCCTAAGGCTGTATCCTCCTCTTGACAGATTGAAATCTCAGGACCCCCCCAATTCAGTTCTACCCCACACCCGTGAGGGCAAGGAGAGCGCAGGAGGACTCCAGACTCACCACCAGGATGCCATTGCTGACGAGCTGCTCGGCACAGTCTGACCTGGAAAGAGCCCAGGACTCCTCAGGAGGACGCCACGTTCCCAGGTTCTCCGCCCCCGAGGAAGCCTGGGCATCCTCCTCCGCCCTGGCATCCACCCGGGGACGGGTGTCAGCTGTGGGCACACTGGTCTCTGTCCTTCCCAAAAGGAAGCGCTCCCACCCGGGCAGCACCCCGGGGCCCCAACTCACAGCCTCCGGAGCTGAAATTCCACGTCCAGGCAGCCCTCGCCCTGGAGAGACAGGCAAGTCAGAAAGGCGAGGAGCGGGGCATAGGCATGTGCACTGGCAGGTGCTAACCGGGTGCCAGCTGGGGCTACTGAGGCCTGGGGAGAGTGAGGTGGGGGAAGCCACCGTCCCCTCCCAGATGCTCTATTCCCCCGCTCGCTCGGGACAACACCAAGCAGGCGGCCGTGGGCTCAGGGAGCCAGAAGCGGGTCAGGAGAGGACAGCTCCTCGGTGCAGAGCCGCTTCTGCAGGGCTCCGGGATGCCCACTCACGGCAGCCGCGCACCGGCTTCCCTCCAAAGCACCTCGCCGTCCCAGGGCTGGGCCCTCCACCGCGCGGCCTGCAGCCTTGCCTGAGAGCTCAGAGAGAAGCTCTCACGCCGGAACTCTCCAGCCCGCAAAGTCCCCACGTCAAACAGCACTGACAACACCGGATCATCTTTGGTCAAAAGGTCCTGATCAAAGACTTTTAGTTCCACGATGTTCTGGAAGGGGAACAGAGTGAGGGGGGATGAGACGGGGAACAGGGGCTGTAAGGGACAGTGGTAGCGGGGGAAGGGCGGCGGCGAGCAGCGGCCCACCTTGAGCTGGCTGTGGATTCGGAAGTGAAAGCTCTGATTCCAGACGGGGTTTCTGTTGTTCTTCACTGTGCGGGTCTGGAGTATGTGGCTGGCAGCCGTGGGCAGCCAGAGGGTCACATAGCAGTCAGAGGGTGTCACTGTGGGAAGGAAGGGCGAGTGCCCAGTGATGGCCCAGGGCCCTTCCCAGTCCAGCCACCACAGTCCACGTCTTTCCAGGAAACCCAGGAGACCTAGAGACCCATGGGAAGGGCCTGGGAGGGTTGGGGCAGGAGGAGCAAAGGCTCTGCCCCAACATGAGAGTCCACCCAGAGCCCCCTCTTGGCACTCTCCCCAGAACCCCTGCATACCCAGGCCTGCCCTGCCTCTTCCCACTGCTGTGCCCAGTCTGAATCCAGCAGCAGAATCGAATTGTTGCCCTCCCTGGGCGCGACACTCACCTAAGTCCTTGGAGGGCAGGCCGTGGGCCTGCAGGACACGAATGGTAAGCAGGCAGGCCCCGGGCACCTGTGCCTGCAGAGGCGAGAGAGGGTCAGGTTGTCAGGAGACTGACAGGCCCAAGGCCAAGGTGGCCAGAAGAGTGCTAAGATGCCTGCCTCCTCAAGGCCTGATCCTCCATCCAAAGGACCAGCTCTGCCTGGCCACGGGCCTGCCCTCCACCCCATCAGAGCCCTGACGTGGAAGGCAGTTATGGCATTTCGTGATGACACCTGCTGACGCAGAAGGGACCCTAGGCCAGCTCAGGCTCAGGAGCGCATGCATTAACTCACTTAATCACACAGCCTCCTCCTGTGGGAGGACTACTTATTATGACCGGCCTCACAAGGAAACAGGCACAGAAGGGCTAAGCAGTAACTTGCCTGAGGGCCAGGGCCAGGACTGGGCCAAACTAGCTTGACTCGTGTTCTCAACCCCTATACTTACCTGCTTCCAGGCCCTGCATCCTCAGTCTCCCTACTCTGCACCCCTGGCTCACGCCCTGACAAGCAGCCACCGCGAGGCTAGTCTTGGGCAGTGACGGACACAGGCTGATGGGGGGCGAGGCCGCTACAGACAGAGGGAAAGGGGCCTGGCCTTGGGCCCCCCAGTTGAGCTGTTCCCCACACCCTCCAGCCCTGGCCAGGAGAACATTCTGGAGATGGGGTCCTTCGGCGTTGGGATGGCAGTTGTCGAGCTCTCCAGGTCCGACGAGCCAGGCTAGAGGCGTTTCCCGGCTGGCTCCGTCCACACCCGTTCCCCGGGCCTGGAAGCCCATGTAAGCCGATTCCTCCGCTTGGCCTCCAATCCTGCCTCTGGAAGGGCCCCATGCACAGAGCCCAGGGAGTCCCTGGGTCAAGGGCAGAGCTGGGGAAGCTCATCCATCGGGGTCAGCGCTGGGGCCCCACATCCCGAACAACTGAGTCAGGAGGATCGGAGCAGACACTTCCTTTGGCGGCCCGGGGACGGGAGCTGGGAGGCTAAATTCATAGGCCCCAAATCCAAGTTCCAGGGAACTCGGCCCAGAGCCCACCTCCAGGGCAGAAAGAATCCAAGAGAGTCCCTCACCCCAAAACCCCACCTCTCCTCTGGCCCAGTCCTCACCCAGCCTCAAGGCTGCTCAACTCTATTCTCTACTTGGAGAAGCCCACAGGCCCCTTAAGAACCAGTTTTGAGCAGGCCCCCCGTGGATGAAGGGTCAGAGTTGGGGCCCAGTGCCCCCCAAAATCTTACCAGAGCCATGAGGCTGTGTCCTTAGGAGCCAGGCGTGCCAGGCAGTGGCCACAGGACCCAGGGCTGTCAGCTTTTTAATCTGGAGCCAAGGATGCCCCAGCTGGCCCCAAGCTCCTCCCTGGTCCCTCCCAACCGCCTCCACGCTACCCAAGCCCCACACCCACTCCGGATGGCCAGGAAATGAGACACCTTAAGCCTGCAGGGAGCCACTGACAACCCAGTAGTAGGGTGCAGCTCCCCTCAAGACAATTCTTCCCAGATGTGCCCGCCCAGTCCTGCTCTTTCTTCTTGGACCTAGAGGGCAGGGCCCCCTGAGAGCTTGTCCTGGGAACGGGAAGGAAGCAGACTGGACGTGAGGCCTGGAGGGGCCACTGAGGTCTAGAGAGCAGCAGCAAGCGAAGAGACATGTCCCCATCCTTCAGCAACCTCCTGGTGCCAGAAAGACAGGAATGCCCAGTTTCCCTGAAGCGTTGGTCAACTGAGGGAGTGCCCGGGCCCCACCACAGCCCAGCAGGGGTGTGGCTTGTTTTCAGAAACAGCCTTCAAAGCTACTGCGCTACCCCATCCTTGGAGCTGGGTGCTGGGTCAAGGATGGGGCCTCTGACAGGCTCCAGGAAAAGGGGCTCCTCCACCTCTAGACATGGATTGTGGGGGGAGGGAAGGAGTCTGAGCGAGGAAACCCACTCCCTTCTCAGGGGAACCGCTTCAGGAGGGACAGGGGTTTCTGCCTCTTACAACACCAGAGCCCCCAGCGGCCCTGGACACAAAGGAGAATAAACACGGCCCGAAGCTTCAGAGGCCGAGTCAGTGAGGCCTGTGCCAGAGTGACGAGGTCCACCTGCCTGCTCCCAGGAGGGTCTGGAAGGCTGCCGGGGACAGGAGCTGGCAGCAAGGCTTCTCAGGCACAGGCCTGGACTCAGACCTCACCCCACATCAGGGTCACCCTGAAATCTGTACCTGAGCCTTCCAGGCCTCACCAGACGACGGAAGGCAGCCACCAGGGGAGTCTCAGAACACATGAATCACAGCCGTGTTTTATTGAACACTTCGTCTGCGCGAGCCCCTACAGACGCCAGCAGACACAGACGCCTCTCCAAGCCCAGCAACCGTCGTTATCGCCTTTTACCCCGGCACCAGCACCCATGCTCCGGGCAGTAACTCACCCCGGGTCATGCGGTGGTGAGAGGCACTGCACCTGAAGCCCTAACTGCTCTCCCAGGTGCTGCCTCAGCTGTGCGGCAACTTCCTGAGCGTCTGAGTCCAGACCGGCCTGGCACCTCGTGGGTTAAGGTCCTCCAAACTGGTCCCAAGTCGAGCTGGGCCAGCAGCCACTCTGATTCAGGCTGCCCCGAGGAGCCTGGCCGGGGAGGGACATGACCTTTCCGCGACGTGCACCTGGCAAGGTTCACCAGGGTTCCATCTCAAGGCCTGAGGCCCTGGTGAGGGAGTCAAGCAGCTGGAAATAACTGTACTTGAGGTCATACTCCATGTCGTACCAGAAATTCACTGCCAAGAGAACAGGGACCAGAGCGTGAGTGTTCCTACTCTAACCTTCGGCCTCCCCGACCCACCCCCAGATGGCACACTGGGTGACCTGGGCAGCTCCTCACCAGCAATGCAGCCATGGGACTGCTGGACGTGGTGGAACCACAGGGCTGGCAGGTAAAGTATCTCACCAGCCCGCACCGTGCAGCGAAGGGCCTGGGCCTGACTGTAACAGGGGTACCGGGCCAGATCGGGAGCCAGAGGGTCCAGTGGAATCCAGGGCACCTGAGGACACAGCAGATGCCAGAGAGCAGGCCTGAAGCACCAGGCCCTCCAGCCCTGTTCTTTCCAAAGGTAAGCAGCACAGGCCCCGCCCGGTTCAGTACTGGAGGCTTTCTGAGCAAGGCGCCGCCTCCCCAGCTCTTTTGTGCTCATGCCTCGGAGCCCAGGCTCCAACCCGTCCTCCTCCCAGGACCCGGGAACAAAGCAGACACCTTCTCCATGGCCTCTTCATCCACCACCTTAAAGAAGCCCTCGTCAGTTAGCTGGTAGGTTGCCGGTGTATACAGCTCTGAAGACAGAGGGAGAAAGTGTGGGGACCCTCAAATGGCCTGGAGCTTGCCACCCACTCCCACCTGTGCCTGGGTGCAGGTGCAGGAGAGCCAGAGGTCACAGTTCAGTGGAGACACTGAGTCCACATCTCAGGCCTAGGGTAGCAGGCTGCCAGGGGCTCTTGCACCCTCCCTCTACCTCAGACCACCAGCTCCCCAGCCACTTCTGGGCACAACCCCTACCATAGGGGATGAAGGGCCGGTCACTGGGGGGATGTAACAGGAAGTGTTTCTCTCCCGACACCACACAGTAGAGGTTCTCGTAGTGGTCTTTATGCACTGCCAACACAAAGGCCCACCAGGCAGGGTCAAGAGGGGCAGGGCGGAGGGTGGCCTCATACCTCAAGACACTTGTGACTAACAGAAGGGCACGCGAGTCAGAGCAGGCTCAAGGAGATGGCAAGGAGTCTGGCACCATTTCAGGTCTCTGCCTGTCAGACTCGACACCCACCAGGCCATGAGCTCATCTCTACTAAACGGAAGTCATGCAAATAGGGTTCTCCTGAATTCATCCCCTGGCCTAGCTGGTCTTTGGAGAGCTTTCGAAAGACCTAGAAGAAAGAGTGCCTCCCCCACTCCCCCAATGTCATGCGGATCTCCCCCACTGGAACTGTCCAGGAGGCCCTCTGTTGTGGCTGAGCCCTAGAACCCCAGAAGAAATCTCAGTGAACACTCAGTCCAACTTCCAGGCCCTGCCTTCCACTCTGGGCTTCCTTGTCTCTCCTCCCCCACCTCACATTCCCCTGACACTTACGAGATGTCACGGCAGCCGCCTCCCCCAGCCAGAAGTTGACAGCATCAGGCATCTTTCCTGCATGCCAGAGGGAAGCAGGAAATCAGGAGGGGGTTGTCCCCAAATGCCAGGCTAGGAAAACCACCTAGCAGCCATGCTGGGTCAGAACCCAGGCAAGAGCACAGCGCCCCCAGGAAGAGCGCAGGGAGAGGCAGAGGCGGGTGAGGCTGGGCAGGAGCTGAGGGGCGGGGGAAGGACAGCAACATTTCATTGTTGACCTGCAAGGGCTCAAGGCTGGGGACGTGAGCACTCAGTGCGCAGCACCTGACCTATGGGACTGAGGCCGTGGACCGCGTCCACACTGACGGGAGAGAAGCAACAGGGCTGCCCAGGCCCCGACACCACCTCCACTCACCCAGTGCCTCAGAGGCCCAGGGCACATGGGGCTCCAGGTCAGGCAGCAGCTGGGGCAGCTCGGTGGGCAGGTTAGAGCACTGCTTCTGCACGTACAGGACTCCTGGGTGCCGGGTCTGGCCCTCGAGGACGTCCAGCACGCAGCTCAGGGGCAGGCGGCGCTCAGCAGGCATCACGAAGCGGTCGCCTCGCACTGCATCTGCGTAACCATCTGGGGTCACAGCCACACTCACCTCTGTGGAGCCCACTGTGGCCCTGGAGAAATGGACATTCAGCCCACACTCAGAGTCACGAAGCACCGCCCGTATCCCACCCGGGGCGGCCCCACCTGAGGTAAGGGAGAGACCACTTCTCGAGGGCCGGCCAGTGCTGCAGGGCGTTGCGGATGATGCAGGGCCTGTTGGGGCAGACCCAGTCCCGGTAGAAGTGAAGTGGAGTTGGGGGCTCATCCAGGTAGGGCACAGCAAGGGGCACGCTGAGCTCTGAGAGAAGAGAGGGGCAGGGGGCTGAAGCCAACAGCACCCCAATCCTGCCCCACTGCCTACATAAGAAACACCCTCCCTAAGCAAGTCACAGTCACTGAGCGATGCCCCCTGGAGACCACGGGACTCTGGACAACCAGGAATAGGAAAATAAGGGAAATTTAAGAGAGAGTGTATGAGGCACACACACACACACCAGGCTGAGCCATAAGAGTGCACAGGGCCAGGAGCTGCTGCTCGGCCCATAACCCAAACCCTCCATGGGGCCAAGTCAGAGCTGACGCCATGGCCCCCTGGGCTTTCTCACTCTGGAGTTGCCGACCTCCTGGCATCCATCAGAAGAGGCAGCCACTGAGGCCCAAGGCCACAAGCCAATGGTGGTGTGAGTGCGCGCGTGTGCGCATGCGTGTGTGTGTGTGTGTGTGTGTGTGTGTGTGTGTGTGTGTGTGTGTGTGTGTGTGTGTGGTGGGGGGTAGTCATGGCTCTGGAATGAACTCTCCAACCATATTATTTCCTTGGTCAACATGGTGGCATCAGGAAATGATCCAAACTTTGTCTCAAGCAGCTTACCCAGCTCAGGAGACAGCCAACATAAAACCACCGAAGAAGGAAAGGCATGGGCTACACTGTGTTTTTTGTCTTACTACAAAGCACCACCATCCTTAGACACCCAGGGGTGCCACGGGCACTGGGGTAGCTGCACAGCACCTCACCTGTGTGGATGACAACACTGTCCTGTCTTACGCTTCATAAAAATCTCTTTTTCCACCCTTCCTTCTCTCTTACTCCTGTTACCCTGTTCATGGTCTATGTCCTGTTGATTCTGTCCGCAATGTGGCTCAAACTACCCTCTCCTCCTTTCCTCTGCCGGTACCCGCATTCAAACTGTCTCCTTTACATCCTCAAATACCACTTTAATGATGCTTCCTTCCCTGACCATCCTTTTGAAAGTTATAAACTTTAACTATAAACTTTAACTTTAGCCTCCAAATACTCATGAGCTCCTTCCCTTTTTCTCCCTATCATGTATCAACCACCCAACACGCTACCTATTTCACTTATCAAAATTGTTTATGGGTCTTGCCCACCAGCCCTAGGCACCCCCACACCTCGAACAGCCGGCCGACTGCTCACCCGGACTGGTGCCAGGGAAGGTCCCACCTACTGTACCCACCACCAGGCAAGCACCCAGAATAGTGGGAAAGGTAGACTCACGCTCACAGAAGTCCCAGATATCTACAGCAGAGCAGCCCTGAGGGCAAACAATGGAAGAAGGAAAAGGACTATGGTCAAGGAAGCCCTCTGGGGAGCAATAAACCGCAGAAAGATAATCAACCTCCAGAAGCCACAACACTCTCATAGAATAATTTTTCTTCTTGTCAGATGAAGAATTTAGAATTGCCTTAAGTAAGACAATCAAGGAGTTTGAACAACACAAACAAAACTCAGAAAAACAGATCAGAGATACAAAAAGCAGCAGAAAAGGAAAAGAATTCTATGAGAAATTTAATCGATGAACAGAAAATTGAGATTTAACAAAATAAAGGAACTAAAGGAGGTAAAAAGATCAACAGAGAAGGTAAAATATTCTGGAAAAAGCCATGGAAATAGACTAGACAATGGGGAAGAACAAGTCAGTAATCTGGAAGGTGCAGACATGAAAAGAACCAAGATTAAAAAAAAAAAAAAAAGATATGCAAAAGAAAAAGACTGAAGAAACACTTCAAGAATGATCCGACACCATGAGGAAAGGAAAGAATCCCGGAAGGAGAAGAAAGGAAAAAGGAATCTAAAAACATATTCGAGGAAATAACTGAAGTTCCCAAATCTGAAGAAGGAAATGAAAACAGACATACAGGAAACTAAAAGGACATGAACTACTTTAATAAAAAGAAATCTACAGCAAGACACATAGTAGTGAAGCTTCCAAGAGTCCAAGACAAAGAAAAAATAATGAAGCTGACAGGGAAGAAGAAACAGGGAATTTATAAAGGAAACCAATTAGGCTAACATCAGACTTCCCATGAAGAAACGCTACAGGCCAGAAGAGTATGGAGTGACATATTCAAAAAACTCCAAAACAAAAAACGCCAGCCAAATATACTTTATTCTGTAAAGCTCTCCTTTCCACATGAGGGAAAAATAAGGACCTTCTCAGGCAAACAAAACCTTTGGAAATTCACTAAATGCCCACTCCAAGTAATATTAAAAGAAGCCTTAGGATCAACCCAATAGAGGGATGAACTGACCGATGAATTAAATAGAACCACCAAATAAACACAGTGGTAGCCACTGATCAATAATCACCCTTAATGTTAATGGACTAAACCCACCAAAAGAAAGAAAACAGAGCAGCATGTTGGATTAAAGACTCCAACCTTCTGCTGTCTCCAGGAAACACACCTGAGTTTCAAAGATAAGCGTAGATTGAATTAAAAAAAAAAAAGGTTGGAAAACAATTCTACAAGCAAATGGCACCATAAAGAAGACAGGGGTAGCTATACTTATAAAATAGACTTCCAGCTAAAATAGACTCAGATAAAATAGACTTCCAGCTAAAAGAGGTGACGACAAACATGAGGAACGCCATAAAATGATCAAGGGGCCAATACACCAGGAAGACATAACACTTGTCATTGTGTACTCACCAAATGAGGGAGCAACAAAATACATTTGACAATTACTATCACCTCTGAAAATAGACATCAGAGAAAATACATAAGGAGGAGGCGGCTTCGACACTCCGCTCTCACCAGTGGACAGATCAACAAAAAAGGGAAAGAAAATAATAAAAATTAAAGCAAAAATAAGTGACACAGGAAAAAAAAGAGTCCAAAAGATGGATGAACCCAAAAAGATCTAGACTACGTGGGCCTAACAAATATCTCAAGAACCGTGCACCCCCCAAAACACTGAATACTTATTTTTTTCGAGTACACACAGATCATTCTCACTGTGTGACCCACATACTGTGTCACAAGATAAACATCAACAAGAACATAAAGATTGAAATGATACGGATGAATCTCAGATCATAAAGGTTATCAAGCTAGAAATCAGCCATATGAAGAAAGCAAGGAAACCCTCCCCCCCAATTACAGAGAGACTGGCTGCTGAAAGACCACTGGATTAATGAGGAAATCAAAGATGAAAAAATACCTTGAGACAAGTGACAATGAGGACACAATCTTTCAGAACATATGGGACGCAGCAAAAGCAGTAGTAAAAGGAAGTTATATCGCAATAATGACCCATATCAAGAAACAAGAAAGAACCCAATCTTCCATCTTGAGGGCCTAGAAGAAGGAAGAAAAAAACAAAAAAAACACCGAAAAGCGAGTCAAAAAAAGGAAATAATAAAAATTAAAGCAGAAATAAGTGTCACGGGGGGGGAAAAAAAAAAAAAAAACAGTCCAAAAGATGGATGAACCCAAAAGCTGATCCTTTGAAAAAAAGACAAAACCTCTAGCCAGGCACCCAAAGAAAATGAGGGGGAAACTCAAATAAACAGGATCATAAATGAAAGAGGAGAAATCATGACACAGCAAAACTCCAGAGACTAATCAGAGATTACTATGAATAACTATATGCAAACAAGTTCAACAACCTAGATGAGATGGACAAATTCTCAGACTTACGCAATCACCCAAGGCTGAACAAAGAAATAGAAAACATGAACAACCCAATAATAAGCAAGAAAATGGAAAGAGTAATGAAAACCCTGCCCAAAAATCAAAAGCCCAAGACCAAACGGTTTCATAAGTGAGTACTACCGAACATTCAAAGATGAACTAATGCATATCCTCCTAAAACTCTTTCAAAAAATTGAGAAAGAAGGAATACTACCAAAAACATTTTACGAGGCTGACATCACACTAACACCAAAACCAAACAAAGACAACACACACAAAAAAGAAAACTACAGACGAATCTCCCTAATGAATGCACAGATGCAAAAATCCTCATTAAAATATTCGCAAACTGAATCCAAAAATGCATCAAAAGGATTACATGACATAACCAAATGGTATTTATTCCAGGGACACACAGATTGTTCAATATCTGAAAATAACAAACATAGTTCCCCAATAAACAACTCTCCACATCACCAAAAAGAAAAATAAAAACCATATGATCGGGCCTCCCCGGTGGCGCAGCGGTTGAGCGCTGGGTTGCGAAGCTGCCCGCAGCCTCCGCGGCACCGGTTCGATCCCTGGCTGCTTCCCGGCCACAGGAGGAGGGTCCCACATGGTGTGCAGACCTCTCCTGCCGCCCGCTGCTCCCCTCAGCAGTGTGCTTCGGTCCTTCTGCCTGCTCTGCTCCCTACTCTGGCTCTGGTGAATTCTCTCACCCTCCCGCGTTTCTGACTGTACCCAGTGCATATATAAACAAAAAAAAAAAAAAAAAAAAACCATATGATCATATTAGTACATGCTGAAAAAGCATTTGATAAAATTCAGAACCCACTGATGTTGGCCTTTGAAAAGCCTAGGGTAAAAAGAACGTATTTCAGCATAATAAAAGCCATATATGACAAACCCACAGCTAACATTATTCTCATGATGGAAAAAAATGAAGATTTTCCATTGAGATCTGGGATAAGGATGCCCACGCTCACCATTGCTTTTCATTTTTTTTTTTTTACAGTTTTATATTTTCTACCTTTATTTTTAGACAACCTGGCACAGCTTGAACAAAAATTTCAAAAGATGTAATTAAGCACTATTTGGGCAAGTAGTAATGGTGCAATTAATGTTATATCTTATATAATGTGAGCCACATTTCTGCTTTACATTCTGACAGTAAATTCATTTAATAAGTATGTGTTAAACTATGTTTCAGGCCCTATACTAACTAAAAAGAATATGTGAGTTAAGTGCTCCATAAGCTTCATGTCATCAAGTCTTCCCTACACTATATGGGAGCAATTATGCCTTTTATCTAAAAATCTTTTTTTATTTTATTTATTAATTTTTTTCCAAAATAATATTGGAAATCCTAGCTAGAATAATTAGGCAAGAGAAAGACATAAAAGGAATCCAAACTGGAGAAAAAAGAGGTAAAGCAATCATTTGTTGTAATGATATTTTATATATATATATAAAATGATATTTTATATATATATATAAAATCCTAAAAAAGGTCATTGAAAAACTAATTAAAAGTGGGCCTCCCCGGTGGCGCAGCGGTTGAGCGCTGGGTTGCGAAGCTGCCCGCAGCCTCTGCAACGCCGGTTCGATCCCCGGCTGCTCCCCGGCCACTGGAGGAGGGTCCCGCATGGTGCGCAGACCTCTCCTGCCGCCCGCTGCTCCCCTCAGCAGTGTACTTCGGTCCTTCTGCCTGCTCTGCTCCCCACTCTGGCTCTGGTGAATTCTCTCACCCTCCCGCACTTCTGACTGTACCCAGTGCTTGTATAAATAAATAAATAAATCTTAAAAAAAAAAAAAAAAAAGAAAAAGAAAAAGAAAAAAAAAAAGAAAAAAAAAAAAAAAGAAAAACTAATTAAAAGAATAAACCAGGCCTCCCAGGTGGCGCGGCGGTTGAGCGCTGGGTTGCGAGGCTGCCCGCGGCCTCTGCGGCGCCGGTTCGATTCCCGGCTGCTCCCCGGCCACCAGAGGAGGGTCCCACATGGCGCGCAGACCTCTCCTGCCGCCCCGCTGCTCCCCTCCGCAGTGTGCTTCGTTCCTTCTGTCTGTTCTGCTCCCTGCTCTGGCTCTGGTGAATTCTCTCGCCCTCCCGGCTTCTGGCTGTGCCCAGTGCATGTATAAACCAAACAAACAAACAAACAAATAGATAAATAAATAAGACATGCCTCCAGAAAATTTAAAAAAAAAAAAAAAAGAATAAACCAGTTCAGTAAAGTAGCAATCTACAAAAACCAATACACAAAAATTAGTAGTCTTCCTATACACAATCAACCTGAAAAGCAAAAAATTAAGAATTGTACCCCAACAAAAAGTAAATACCTGGGAATACACTTAACAGGAGGTGAAAGAATTATACAAGGAAAATTATTAAATATTCATAAAAGAAACAGAAAAAGACACAAGAAATGGAAAGACATTCCTTGCTCATGGATGAGAAGAGTCAACATTATCAAAAGGGCCATTCTACCCAAGCAATTTACAGATTCAAAGCAATTCTAACGAAAATCTCAATGACATTTGAGAAAAAATGGAATGGACATTGCTGAAATTCAGATGAAATTAAAACAAACAAACAAACAACAAAACCCCAAATAACTAAAGGCTTCCTAAGAAAAAAGGAAAGGACAGAAATATTTCACTCCCAGACTTCAAACTGGACTACTAAGCCATGATAATAAAAACAGCAATGGTACTGGACCAAAAACAGACACAGACCAATAGAACCAATAGAAAACCCAAGAATAAAACCACACAGATATAGTTAACTAATCTATGACAAAGGAGTAAGGAGTATACACTGGAACAAGGAAAGTCTCGGTAAATGGTACTGGGAAAAGTGGACTGCCACGTGCCAAAGAATGAAAACTGGACGATTATTTCATACCATACACAAAAAACAAGTCAAAATGGATAAAAGATTTTGATGTAAGACTGGAAACCATAAAATATATATAAGAAAACACAGGCAAACACTCCATGACATAAACTTCAGGATTGTCATTAAGGACTCATCTCCAGAAGCAAGGAAAACACAGAATATAAACAGCTGGAACTACATCAAACTAAAAAGCATCTGTACAGCAAAAGAGACAGTAACCAACACAAAGAGACAACCAACTACATGGGAGAAAATATTTCCACACTACTTACTGGATAAGGTACTGATATCAAATATCTATAAAGAGCACACAAAACTCAAGCAAAAAAAAAAATAATAAGGCAAGCAACCCAATCAAAACATGGATACAGGGCTTCCCTGGTGGCGCGGCGGTTGAGCGCTGGGTTGCAAAGCTGCCTGCCACCTCTGCAGCGCAGGTTCAATCCCCGGCCACCGGGCGAGGGTCCCACATGGCGCACAGACCTCTCCTGCCGCCCGCTACTCCCCTCAGCAGTGTACTTTGGCTGTCTGCCTGTTCTGCTCTCCACTCTGGCTCTGGTGAATTCTCCCACCCTCCCAACTTCTGACTGTACCCAGTGCTTGTATAAATAAATAAATAAATAAATAAATAAATATTTAAAAAAAAAAAAAAACATGGATACAAGAGCTAAACAGACACTTTCAAAGAAGTTGGCCATTAATACAAATGGCCAACAGGCATATGAAAAAATGTTCAACATTATTTATTATCAGAGAAATGCAAATCAAAACTACAATGAGATCTACCATATGACCCAGCAATTCCACTCCTAGGACTCTACCCAAAGGACACAAAAGTACTAATCCAAAAGGAAGTGCGCTCCCATGTTTATTGTAGCACTATTTATAGCCAAAACGTGGAAACAACCTAATGCTCCTAAGCAGATGGATTAAAAAAATGTGATACATAAAGAGATATATATATACCCAAATAAATATATATATAAACAATGGAATATTACTCAGCCATCAAATAAGACAAACTCATGCCATTTGCTGTACATGTATGGAGCTGGAGGGGATTAGAACAGCTCAAATAAGTCAGAAAGAAAAAGAAATATCGCATGTTTTCACTTACAAGCAGAATATAGAGAAACCAAACAAAGGATCAGGACGACAAAACTTGCAAGCTGACCTCAGATCTGAGGCATACAGGAGGGGAGCGGAGGGAGAAGGGTCAGAAAAGAGGGACGAGCACAAGGGGCTGTAGAGATGGATTATGGCTGCGGTGGTGGTGGAAGAATTACCGTGGACTACACCTGAAGGGAGAAATCAAACGCTGTGCAAAAATTAACAATAATCTAAGGGGAAAATAAAAAATTCCTTCTCCTATACAGGTTATTCATTTAGTGTGCCCTTGGTCGTCTCCTTAGGTCAGCTCTTCAATGAGAGCAGAGATGTGCTTTGTTCAGCGATGTAGGATCATCAAATCCAGAGAGGCTGGCACACTGAGGTGCTCAACTGGTATTTGCTAAATGAATACTCAAAGTAGTTACTGCGGCATTATTGAAAATAATAGGTTGGAGGGCCTCCCCGGCGGTGCAGTGGGTTGAACGCAGCGCCTTGAAGCTGTCCTCAGCCTCTGCAGCGCGGTTTGATTCCCAGCCGACCAGGGAGCTACCCACATGGCGCGGCAGACCTCTCTTCACTCGCCTGCTGCTCCCCTCAGCAGTGTACTCAGTCAGTCTGCCTGTTGTGCTCCCCACTCTGACTCTGGCGAATCCTCTCACCCTCCTGCATCTCTGGCCTGTACCCCAGCACTTGTATGAATAAAAAAAAAAATCTTAAAAAAAGAAAACAGGTTGGAAATAACAGAAGTGCCTATCAAGGGCGGGCTCACGCGCGGGAGGCACGGGTCCACGGGTGCGGAGACCGCGGCGAGGAGCATGGACGCCCCCGAGCCAGTGCGCGCGGCCGGCGGGCGGCGTGTCCGCGGCGCGCGCGGGGTCTGGGGGGCCGACGGGCGCGCGCAGCGGGCGGGAACCCGCCCCCGTCACACCGGCAGCTCGGCCGCAGGCTCGCGCCTCTGCCCGGCGGGGGGCGGCGGGGGGCGGCGGGGGGCGGGGGGCGGGGGGCGGGGGGCGGCGCGCAGCCCCGCCGGGGTGTGCGAGCCCGCGCCGGGAGCGCCGCGGGGGCGGCCAGGACGGCCCGGGGCCCCGCGGGGCGCGCGTCGGGCTACGCCGCGGCGGCCCCCCAGAGGCTCCAAGGCCGCGCGGGCGGGGGGCTGCGCCCCGAGGACCGGAACTGGGGCGCCCCGCGGGCTGGGCCCGACCCCGGGGCCTGCTCCCCCGCACGCCCAAAGGGCCGCTCGCGTCTGAAGTCGCTCGCCGGCCGCCTCCAGGCCGCCGCAGCCGGGGCGCGAACCCACTCACCCCGCGCCGCGGCCGGGAAGCCGCGTAACTCCCGCCGCACGGCGTCCAGGGCCGCCTCCGCCATGACGCCGCCGCGCCCAAGCCCCGCCCCCCGCGCGGCGCGGCCCCGCCCACGCCGCCAAGGCCCCGCCCACGCCGCCAAGGCCCCGCCCACGCCGCCCCAAGCGGACGCGGCAGCCCCACGCGGCGCCCGAGGAGCGGCGCTTCCTTCGCCCGCTCCACTCGCCGACATCCCGAGGTTAACAAATGATTGTTTATTGACGAGTTCATACATCAATACAAACGGACATGTTAAAAACAGCCTCTGCCCCGTGAGACCCGGGCAGGAGGGAAGCGCCAGGGCCGGGGCACAGTATAAAAGTTATAAATAAGGGGCTTTCAAAACAGGATCAGGGCCTCTGGGCGGGGGCGGGGGCGGGCGGGGCGGGGGCAGCAGCTGCCGGAGGCCTCGGACATGCAGACGGGGAGGGGGCGCGGCGGGGCCGCGAGACCCCCGCCCCGGGGCTGGCTGCGGGGGGCGCGGCCACCTTCTCGCGAGCCCCAACTGCTGCGCGTGCCCCCGGCTGGCTGAGGAGCCCAGAGTGTCGACCTGAGCGGGCTGTGCTGGTGCGGGAGGGGGGGCGGGAGCGGACCGCCACCCTCACAAGGGCCGCTGCGGCCCTGCCAGGGGTCTCCCCCGCCCCCGCCGCGACAGTTCTCCAGACCCGGCCTCTCCGCTCGGCCCTGCAGGTGATGGGCGCAGAGTGGGGCTGAAACCGCTCCACCTGCCGGCGTGGTGCCGGCTGCATGCAGGCAGCTGGGTACCCTTAAGATACCAGCTTCTTAAGTCTGCCGAGAGCCTGCAGGGCCTGGGCCTGCCCAAGGGGGCAAGGGCTGTTGTGACCTGCTGCGGCACAGCTGCCCCGGCTTACCCCCCACTAGCCGTAGAGCCCGGAGACACGTTCCTCACCCCCACTCAACTGCTTCACTCCTTGCTCCTGCGCCACCACTCTGCCTACCTCCTGCCTCTCACCCTAAGAACTGCCCTTCTAATTCTAACCTACGCCTTCCCTCCACCACTTACCTGTCCCACCTACCACCTTTCCTACGTGTCTCCTGGCCCCTGCGAAGTCCCACGTTCCTTCCTCCCCTCAAATGTCTGAGCACGCCTGGGTGCCCCGCACTGCCTTTGAGGAGGCCCCTTCTAGCTGAATCACGGACTCCAGGGACCATCTCCTATCAGCCAGGCTAGACACCAGGAATGCAGGGTGTGTTCCATTTCTTTTTGTGCTCCTTGAGCGGAGTTCCCCGTGAACCAGGATGGCAAGGCAGGATGTGAGAGGAAGCCAGGCACACACCAGCCAGCCGCGCACGTGTGCGTGTGCGCATGTGGGTTTCATCTGTGGCCAAGGTTCTTAGAAGGTGGGACGGTGCCCTGTAAACCATGAGGGAAGTTCCAGCACAGGCTTCTGACTGAGCATCACTCAAGGATCCAGGGAGAAGGTGGCCCAACAATCTGCTGGGGACCAGGTTTGGAGGTTAGGAAAGGCAGAGGGGCTGAGAAAACACGGCCAGGGCTCCATGGTTGCCCAGCAGAGGGCTCTACTGTCCTGCAGCAACGTCCCGCAGCTGGCTCCAAGAGTCTTGGCCAAGAGAAAAAGGGAGCAGAGGGAGGAGGCAATGCAAGGGCCCTCTTGGAGGGGGGGATGGGAGTGGAATGTGGGGGCTCAGGACTTGATAACAATTCAAGCCTCTTTATAGCTGGGAACGCCCTGGAGGGCCAGAGGGCTCTGCCTTTCTGGACTGCCAGGAATGGGGGAGAACGGATAACCCCTGCTCTGGCAGCCAGGGCAGTGCAGCTGGTGTGGGAGGAGAAGTGGAGGTAGAGGTGAAGCTCAGCTGCTGGCTGAAGGGCACTGAATGCACCCTGGCCTCTCACCTACACCCCACTGAATACCCTGTGTGTGCTCCACCCCAGGGAGCTGATCCCTGCAGTAAATTCAAATGGCTTCTAAGAAGAGAGGGCCAGCCCTTCCCGATCCCCCCCAGGTGGAGCAGGCTGCCTCCTCCTCCTCACAGCACCAAGATGACTGACTCCAGAACCACCCCTGCACGAGCCACTGGAGGGGCTGTGGAGGCAGGAGTCCAAGAACGTGAGGCAACAGTCAGGGAAATAAATTAATAAATACAGGGGTCCAGTGGGGGAAAGCTGTTTCCCCTGAGCACTGATCCCTGCTATCCACTCCGAGCATCCCCACGGGTTTTGGTGAGTGGAGAAATGGGTAGAGTCTGGAATAAGGGGACTTTTCACTTGGGACAGGCTTCTGGAACTCAGAGTCTGCGTTCCATACGCCGCTCTACAGCTCGAAGCAGCAGCTCAGAGTATTGCTCTAGCAGGGCCTGTGTTTGCTCGGCCCCCACAGACCCAGGGCTTCCACCCGGGCTGGACAACACTGGCCCAGTCAGGGTCTCTAGCTCCTGCCGCACTGAAGAGAAGGTGTTCCTGAGGAGCTGAGTGATGCGACTTTGCTCTGCTGAGGGCGTCTTACAGCTGGCCACCTGCAAGAGAACCCCAGAAGTGAGTTGGAGAAACAGCAGTAGGGCCTGGCAATGCATATATAAAAGGGAGGAGCCCATCTGCATCCCTAGTCTGCCCACCAAAGGAGCTACATGCGCAGTGGGTGTGGCTGGGAGCACACACGCCACAATTCTGACACTCCAAGATCAACAAGCATGACCGGGATATGCCTGATGGCTCCACCCACCCATCTGCGGAAAAGCCTTATCATAATTGTTCTGGACACTCAGCTACTTTTATGACTAGTGCTCCCGACATGCTGTCTTCCCGCCAGAGGTACCCAATGCTTACCAAGTGGTAGAGCCGCATTGCCTGGCGCATGTTGCCCTGCAGCTCTGCCACAAGGTGTTGGCACTGCTCCAGGCTCACCGCTGGTTCTAGAAGGGACACAGTTCAGTAAGGCCCAGCAAAGCTGCCCTCTCTCAGGCCTCCCCTCCCAGGGGCTGCTCAGAGCAGGAGGCCTACCCCGGCATCACGCCCCCTCCACACGCACGCAGTTCCTTTTTGCATCCCTCCTCTCCTGACACCACACAGAAAACAAAGTCCACAGGAAAAGGCCAGCCCCAGCCCCTGTGGCCAGAAGGCACAGAAGGAGCAAGTGGCTCACAGGGAGATCACAAAGGTTGGCAGGAGAGTGTCTCACGATCAGGGGTGTGACTTAGGGACCAAGACAGGCACAGACAGGAAGAAAAATGCCAGAGGCTGGACGCATAGAAATGGGATGGAGCCAGAGAGCGGCCAACAGAGGCGGGAGAGTGAGGGCGGGGCAGGAAGTGAGAGCTGGAAGCAGTGCACACCTGAGTCCTGGCTCGGGGCTGCCCCTGGCCTGGTGCATTCCATAGGACTGGGAGTCTTCGCAAGGGTTGGGGGCTGCAAGTTCTCCGGGTCTCGGAGGAGGCTACCGACTGGCAATTGCTGAGCGCAGGGGCTGTTGGGTCCAGGCTGAGCCTGATACTCTGTCCTAGGCTTGGAAGGGGTACCCTCCCCTAAACAGGCACGCCTCTCAGATGTGCTGTGAGCCTTTCCTAGGCCTGCTAGGGAGCCAGGCTGCTCTACCTCACCAGGGGGCCGGCCCTTGGTTACAGGAGAGAATGTGGCCAGAGTAGGACGATCAGGCAGCGGCTTTGGGATGTCCAGGACCAGGTGCGCCCGGCTGGGCAGGCCCAGCTTGCTGAGTGGTGAGACGCGGATGGGGGCAGGAGAGTGAGGTTCTGTCACCAGGCCCATGTTCTCCCCAGCAGAGACGCTGCGGGACATCTTGGCTGTGGAGCTGGTGGCGGGGTTCTGGGAGGAGGAGGGCCTGGACGGCTGGCCATCAGTCTGGGGCAGGGAGTGCAGGCCCTCCTGGGCTCCCCTTTCCTGTGAGGACAATGGGCCTGGCAGAGGGGCCTCATCTGCAAGGAGACAAGACAAATGCAGGTCATTGGTGAGGAAGGTGTCCTAAGTGCTAAGCTGGATCCCTACAAGCTGCTGTGCCCCGCACATACCCACTAAGGGACACACGTGGCAAACAGAGTGACACATCAGGGCTTCATCAGCTCCCTCTTCCTCTAGCATGCTCATGTGTCCCGCTCCCCACACCCTGAAGCTGAGCCCAGCAGGCTTCTCACCCTGTGGTACCAGACTGTGCACAGACTGGGCCTTCTGAAGTCCACCTATGGCGCCAGTTGTGGCCACTCTCTTGGGGGCCCAGCTGCTGTCCGGGCTGAGTCGGCGTCGTGGCAACAGCACAGGGGCTGCCTGCTGGAGTGCGGGGTTTCCAGGGGAGGGCTCCACCTCTGGGGGTGCTCCCGGAGGATTGACATCACTGCCTCTCAGCTGCGCACTGGAAGCCTGGGGTACCTGGACTGGTCTTGCTGTCGGTGCTGGGCTTGAGGAGGACGGGGGCGGTTCCCTGCAGGGAGGAAATGCGGAAGAAGGTGCAGAGAAGGCTCAGGGCTCCTCCCTGCCACCATGAGAAGCTTTCATGGCACCAGAGAGGTATCAGGGGAAGGGAACAGGCACAAAGCCAGAGAGGACTGGGGCAGGCCAGCTGTCCCCAAACTTGAAGTGCAAAATACTAATGGCACTTCAAAATGCCGCTGCCCCTCCCGGGACAGACGCCTTGGAGGGAGAGCGGCATGCTGCCCCAGGGGCGCAGTCAGGAGAGTGGGAGCGCCTTCCTGGCAGGACGGCGAGGAAGCTGTGGGAGAGCTACCTGAGCGGGGGGGTCTGCGCTTGCAACAGAAATCGTGATGAGATGCTCCGAGACTCTGCCCTTTCCAAGACCCGGACTGGGCCCCCTGCCAGGGTGACAGAAAGCACAGATTGAGGCCAGCCCTATCCCCAGTCCCTCCTCCCCTAGAAGGCAACCCCGGGCCCTGGCCTGCTCTTGGACTCTTCCTCTCAGGCAGGTAAGGAGGAAGAGCAGACGGCAGTGACCCAACCCTGGCCGCTGACCACACCTGGAGCAGTCCCATTGGCCAGTGTCTCAAAGTGCTGTTTTAGAAACTGCTCTTGATCCGGCGTCTGGGGGCTGCCTTCCTGAAGGCCATAGGGACAGGTGCCTCCCTCCTCTTCCTCCTCTTCCTCATCACCCTCGGCTGGCTCTTCGAGGTCTGAGGAAATGCCATCCACACTCAGGGGCTCCGTGCTCTCAGAGTCTGGATGTGGGGGAGGGGAGAAGCATCACGCTGCACCCATCTGTTGCCACAGCCTCCACTCCCACCTCTGTCCACTGACCTGCGTGGGCCTGGCCCTCCCTCAGTGCTGCAGCCTCACCTTCATTGGGGTGCTCAGGGCTAGAAAGGCGGCTGCTGCTGTAATCCACAGAGCAGGCACTGTCAGGGCTGTGCTTCTCTGAGGCCCTGCCACCTGAGTACACTCGTCCCAGGGCCCCTCGGGCTGGAGCCTGTACCTGGAACTCACTGCCGGGAAGGTCAACAGGGGAAACAGGTGACAGTGAGCAGAGGCGAGCAACAGCCCCACTGGAGTCCCGCCTTCTTCCCCCCCGACCTGTGAGCAGGACTAAGGACAAGGCAGTGGTGTAGCAGCAGGCAAGCCATGAGGACCCTGGGGCCAAACCGCCCCTAACTAGAAAGCCCTCAGAGGGAAGGGATGACGGGAGACCGCATGGCTCCAGAGGACTGGTGGGGGCGGGACTCTTGCCTGGTGTCCAGGGTGGGGCTGTCGCTCGGCTCTGGGTAGACAATACCATCTTCAACGGGGGCAGGCTCCAGATCTTGAGCAAAGACCCCTTCCTCTTGAGATAACAATCGGATGATGTGGGGGCAGGAACAGGGATGAGAGGCATGAGGTCGAGGGGGCTTTTCATCCTGGGAACAAACAGAGGGTCTTACTGAGGTTGCCAATGTGAGTGAGGATCTGGGCAAATAGGCAAGGGTGGCCAAGGATTCATGTGTTCCCATTCTAGGCTAAGCCAAATACTCCAACTCCGAGGACATAAACCAAAAGCCAGGCTGGACTGTTGTTCTTGAGCTTCTAGAAGAACTGCATTAGCACTCTGCGCTGCCAGCCTCCAGGCCAGACAAACAGCTTGATCTCTTGAGCCCTTCAAGGAACCCAGCCTGGGAAAAAGGCCACCCTTTGCTTCCCCACCCTGCCCTGCCCACCGCCATCACCAAGCCCTGCAGCCTAGTAGTGTGTGAATCCTGCAGCTCAGGTTACCCCTGTGCTAAGGGGCTTGCTGCAGGGATAGCTGGGACAAAGTTGGCTCACCTGACCAGCAGGTGAGGTCTCAGAGGCCTGCTGACCACGGTTCCCAAGACCAGATGGGTTCAAGGACAGTGAGTTCTGCCTAGGGCCCCGAGGGTTTGGGGCCAATGTTTCCAGCTGCCGCAGGTCCAGCATAGAACGAACACTCAGCTCCACGCCTGGCTGAGCCCAGCGCCCCCTTTTTCTGGGTCCTTGATTGGCTGCTGGAGCAAACTCCATTGTCTCCCGTGCCTGGGGTGGGGCGGGGGTGGGGGAAGAGGAACAGTAACAACCAGACAACAGTATTAGCACTCGTGTATCCTGTATGCATGCCCAGCACTGTGCACGTACCGCTCACACAGTCCCCATGACCACCTAATGAAGCGGGTCCTTTTACTCCCTTCTTAGAGGAGAAAACTGAAGCACAGAGGGCTCGAGGAACAGTAAGTGGTCCATCCACAAGCCAGTAATGACTCAGAGTTTTTACACTCGTAGCTTCTCTCCACCTCCCTCATAGAGGACCTTCTAGTCTGTCTTCAGCTAGTGTCATGGACACCTCAGAGCTTCAAATCTCTAAAAGGGCCCCCAAGTCCATTCAAGGACCAATGAATAGGGTCTGGTCACAAGGCACCAGAGACCTGCGCCACCACTGTCCAATGACATTGCTGCTGACAATGAAGGGTGCTGGTGCCTGAAATCCTGACCCAGAACACATGCGGGCCAGGCCCCTAAGGGGCTGCTCAGAAAGCCCTTATCCTCGCGCGGGTGCCCCAGAAATGGCCGCTCAGTTACTGGTCTTATGCCTTCACCCTCTAACTCTCATGGAAGTTCTGAGCTTACCTCCTAACCTGGAGTCTGTAGGGCAGGTTCCTCTAGATTTCTGCTCTCTGGACATTCGCTTTTCTTGAACTTTAGCGTGGCTCACACACCCCTTACCTATTCCCCGCCTCAACCTGCTCTTTGTTCATATTCACTCCTGGCAGCCGAACAAGTGGAGCATTTCCCCTAGTAGTGACCAGCCCTGCAGCCCCCCTCACCTGACCCACAGGAAGGAAACCCCAGGCCCTGTCATTCCTACGCTGGGACCAGTTCAGCTGCCCACACAAACTCCCGACACAGGTGTTTCCAAGGACGCCAGAGATGCAGCGCGTGGGCAGACCCCGCACCCAAAGGCTTCACCGATACCAGAGAGCCCTGCTTTCACCTTCCTTCACCTCTTAACCTCGGAAGGGCATTTTAACCAAAGTGACTCACCCGACTCATCTCCCAGTGGGACAGGCTTCGGGGAAGGGCTGGGCTGGGCATGGTGGCTAGAGAGAGACAGGAAGTCAGAGACAGCGTCCTCTGCCCACCACCCTGGAGCCCTGATCCCATCCCAGCCCACAACCTGGGTGGCCACAGTGATGCTCGGGTTTCCTCTGCTCACACTGCTGTCACCCCGTCCCAGAAAGGGCATATCTAGCCACTACACCAACCGGCACCTATCCGGCTCCACACCAGACTTCCACAGACCTGGCTCTTTCTTGGTACCCTTGGCAAGGACGGGCAGGGCTGGCAGTTCCTCCTCTTCTGTACCCTCATCTTCTCCTTCCTTGTCACTGTCTGATGAGAGAGCAGGTCCAGGACAGAGCACCGAAGGGGCCTCGTGCCTGAGTCCAAGACAAGGAAAGTCGGGGGAGAGGGTGCTCAGTGGGGAAGAGGCCACTGTCATGGGTCTTTGTGTGAGAAGCAGGTGTCGGGAGAGAGTGGCTGGCTGGCAGGCGCCGAGCGCAGAGGAGCCGCGAGAGCACAGGGAGCTGTGGGCACGCCCACCACCAGCCCGTACTCTGTTCTCACCGGCTGGGTCCAGTAGCTTTTTGGGGAGAGGATGGTCCTTGCTGCTTGCCCCCTCGCTGACGCTGGCGCAGCTCAGCCAGACGCTGCCTCATGCTGATGGTCATCTCAGAACTCAGGCGCCACACAAATATGCAGCTGGGGAGAGTCAGAGGTGGGTGGGAGAGGGGCACAGAGGCACTATGGGTGGCACCCTAGAATGCCAGGTCAGGCCCAGCCAAGAAATATCCCTGTTCAGTCCTACTTCCCAGAGATACCCCTCAAGGGAAGAGAGGGGAGGAGGCAGGGGAAGAATCTGTGTTTCAGGAAGCTAGACTATGCTCACCTGTCCCCTGACACAGAGATGAGATGCTTGCAGTCATTGCTAAATTTCATGCCAGTGACAATCTCTGTGAAGAACAAGTAAGGTGGTCTATAAGCCACCCTGAATTTCCAGCCAAGCTTCTGTCCCAACAGTGGAGATGGCAGTTGGCTGGAGGGCAGGAGAGGGCAGTTCTGCTGAGTCCCAAGAAACTAAAGGAAGAAAAAGTGATGTTCCAGGGGTAGAACTCTGGGGTGACACTCACCTGAGTGGCCAAACATGGTGGCCACACATTCGCCTGAGGAGAAGTCAAAAATGGAGAGGTTCTTGTCAGAACAGCTGGTGGCGATGTAGATACCCGAGGGGTCTGTCTGCACCTGTGAAGCGGGACACACAGCTGCAAGAGGCCGGGAGGCACAGTGCCTGCCCAGCCAGGACCCACCTCTGCTTCCTCTCTCTGGCCTGGTGCCCGTCCTATTGGGCCCTTACCTTAATAAGAGTGCCATCCTCACCCTGTGACCCTTTAAACAGCTTTTTCTGCTTCCCACTGCTGATGTTAAAGATCCTATAAAGAAACACATTCACATTCACAAGAGGAGAAGTCACGATCAAGAATAACCTGGGGGGCACAGTCCCCTCCTCTCTGGGAGCCACTCCCCAACATCAAAGGGGCTCCTCCCACTAGGGCAGTACTCGTGCTGTGAGCTCAAGGGGACTACAAAGTCCTAGACAACAAGGCAGGTGTGGGGACTAAGCTGCCCACAACTGACCCCCCTGGGCATGAAGAATGTGGTCGGATGGCCTGAGAAAGGGCCGCCTACCGAATATTTCGGTCCTGGCAGCCGATGGCCGTGTACTTCCAGCTGGGCTCCACGTCCATGTCATAAAGGGTTGTCTTCCTCACCACGTGATGTGTCCGTGTAAACTGTACTCCATCTCCAGTCTGCGGGGTGGAGCATGTGGGCAGACCCCATGCCCAAGTGCTTCACCAGGGGCGAGAGCGCCCCCCAACCCCCGCCTCACCTCTTGTAACCTCAAGATAGGAGAATGGCAGAGACCCCACACCCACACCCCCTTCAGGGACTCCCAGTACCCTCACCTTCTGTGCAGTGCGGAAGTAGATGCTCTTGTCTGCACCACAGCTGATCATGCGGACTTGGCCGTCGCTGGCTATGGAGGAGGGGGGCCTTGCTGTTCCCACTGCCCTCACCACAATGAGGTCTGCTTTTCCTCTGCCTTCCCTACATAATTCCCCCCAGGAGCTACTCTACATGACCAGGACAATCAATTAGATCAGGATGCTTCCCTCTAAACCAAAGCTTTTCTTTCTCCCCCGTCTCTGCCAATCCGGTTGGCTCAGGACTGAGACTCCTGGACTGAGAGCCTACAGCCCACCTATCTTCCCATCTTCCCACCAACTTCAGGCCTCCCAGCTGCTGTCCAACGCTCCCCCATGACTGGCAGAGCATTCTCATGGAAAAGCATGGCAAGGGTCAGGGGGAGGAGGGGATTGGAGGTAGGTGACAGGATGTGTCAATTGCCCTCAATTGCCCTACCCCCACCCCCACCTGCAAACTTGACAGCAGTAATGGAGGATGAGTGCTCGTCCAGCGTCTGCTGCAGGCTATATTCTCGTCCAGCATCCAGCACGTGGATCAGTCGGTCCCGGCTCGCTGACGCTAGAAGCTTCAGACCTGTGGTTGAAAGAACTCCATCAGCCTACATATGCCCAGAGCAGGCCCCTATCTGGGCTTGGTAAGGAGATCTGAAGGAACCGATTCCCATAGCCCTAAGACAAGCGAACACAGAGAAGAGATGGCAGCTGTCCTCTAACTTACAAGACACCAATAATTCAAAGGATTTTGAGTTCCACACCCAAGAGGCAGGATAGACGTAAGTGGCAGGAGGAGGCCTGGAGGAGCTCTGCCATTCTGGGCTATGTACCGGGCACCCTCCTTACCTGTGTCTGGCTTGGAGTACTCCAGGCACAGAATTTCTGAGTCATGGGCCTCCACCTTTAGCATCTCACTTAAAGACTGCAGCTCGTGTACCCTGCAAAGAGGAGGAGGAGGGGAGAGGTCACTGCCAGTCTGCAAGAGGAGAGACTCACATTCCTCTGCTGTATCTCCTCCCCTAAATTTTTTATTTAATTTCTTTTTGAACTTTAAGGCATAGAACTTTAAGTTGCAATAAATACAGTTTTCATATTTCCCTTACTCAGCTTTCCCCAATATTAGCATCTTAAGTAACAACAGTTCAATGCCCAGAACCAGGAAGTCTGCATTAGGGCAACACCACTGATTAAAGACGCTTTTAATTTCATCGGTTCTCCAGCGTCCTTTTTCTGGATCCAGGATCCTAACTAGAATCCAAACCGCATTCAGCTGTCACTGTCCCTTCGTCTTCTGTAGTCTCTAACAATCCTTTAGTCTTTTATCTCTCGTGACTCGACACTTTTGAAGATTATAGGTCAGTCCAGGCACACTCTGCTCTCTATGTACCTCAATTTGAGTTTATCTGGTTTTTCTCATGACCGGATTCAGTTTTTAAATTTGTGATAAAAATACTGCAGAAACAATGTGATCTCCTCTTAGTACGGGCTTTGTGATGTCGCGCTCAGAAAGTTACACTTGATCACTTGGTTAAGATGATTTCTGCCTTGTGAGTTTATTATACAGTAACTTTTTATATAATGAATATCTTGTTTCCAAATCTTTTTGAGACAAACCTTCCGAAAGCTCTGTCCTTGGGACCTAACTCCCCCAGCCTGCACCACGAAGGGTGGTGAGCACCTATTCCAGGCCTGGCATTACCTAAGTGTGCCCATGCGGTCTCCTGAAGCTAGATGTTGTCCATTGGGGCTGATACACATGGAGCGGATACCCACGCGGGGATCCATCAGGGACCCATCAGCTTTGTCTCCCCCAGGCAGCTCGGTGTCCAGCAGGGCCTGAGTGTTCCCATCCACGTAGATGATCTTAATGAGGTCCTAGTGGAGAAGGTCAGGAGAAGAGGTGGGTAAGGCAGGCCTGACCCAGTACAGCTGCAAGGGCAGAGAAATGCTGGACGAGATAAACCCTGGTTCACAGAGCCCAGCCAAATGGAAGACCAAGGTTTGGGAACCCAGCGCCTGAGGAGGAGGAGTGAAGGCTAAGGGGATGGGGATACTAAGTGTGGGGTGGGGGCCTAAGGTTTCAGGGCTCACATTGCTCAGTATGTTTCGGTGCAGGGTGGAGCCATGTACCCCGGAGCTCTCTGTGTTCCACAGGCGGATGGTGTTGTCCGAGGAACAGGTGATAAAGGAACTGGGGGGCAGGCAGGCCTGGTTACTGTCCTTCACTTCAGGGTAGACCTGCAGGGACAGAAGAGACAAAGTCAGAATTCTAATTAGGGAGCAGTCCCTTGCCCACCCAAGGAGAGGGAAGAGGAGGAGATTATGCCGGCTAAGGCATAGCCCAGTGTCTGTCTCAGAGTAAACAAGCCATAACTATTAGCTTCCCTTCACCGTTACCACCAGAGAGCCCATCAGCCAAGCACGCACTATGTGCCAGGCATGTCTCCTGTTTAGATTATTTAATCCTTAGAACAACTGAATGAACTGGCACATCACTTGACAGTTGAGGAAACTAAGGCTCAGTCAAGTTCCCATAACTCGCCCAAGATTACCCAGTCCAGGATGAAGCAAGGTTAAGAACAGAGAGGGTACACTGGAAGAAACCTGAGATATATTCTTATTAACCTTCAAGCTCAATCCTTAGGAACCATCTGAGGATGGGCAGATACATGGGGCTATTGTTGGCGAAACAAAGAGGCAGCAGAACAGAATATTCTACCTGGGGGGGTCTTCACTATCCATGCTCACAACGGTATCCCAGAAAACGTGGTCAACCTCCAGCCAGCCCCATCCACATACCTCCACACTCCAGACGCAGGAGGAATGATACAGAGCCGAGTACACCTTGCCCACTTTCTTGGGGTCCCTCACATCCCACACATAAATGCTGTGGTCATTGTATACACAAGACAGCCACTGATTCGTGGGATCAAAAGTCAAGGCGATGGTGTCTGGGTACCTAGCGTTGGCCGCTCCCGAGAAGAGGCGACTGTGGGGAAGAGAAGAGGACAAACTGGTGAGGAGCTGATGAAATAATGGATTGGAAGGAATGAAAAAAGCAGCCAACCCACAAAGGAAGAGGAAGGAGTAGGGCACGGGGAGTCCTCTCCAAACCAGTGGGTTTAGAACCAGTTGCTTGGAAAAGAAAAAAAAAAAAAAAAAGGAGGCAGACCCTGGCAGCTGGCAGCTGGCCTGGCACTAGCTGCTAGGCCTCGTGTCTGACACTGGGCAATGAAGACTAACACTGCCACAGAACACCAATGTCAGACAAGGTAACTACAGAAGCAGAGCAAAACAAAAACAAGACAACGCTGTCACCATGCCTGAGCACAAGTAAATGTAAGATCACTGCACAAACCACAAAGATGACCGAACACCCTTTCCCCGCTATCGCGGTTGACTGCTGCTTCTTTACCAATTGTCGTTCTAGCCCCATACATTTCCTTCCACCCTTAAATAAAATTAAGATGTCCAATTGTAGAATCGCCCCCACTTCCTGACAGCATCCAACCAGAGCTACACTTTAATCTCTCGGACCATTCCTAAATTCATATAATGCAAGTCCAAATCTTAAAATAAGCCCCTCCTGACACCATTTACTGGGACACTCCCTGGTTCTTCACAGTTCTGGGTCTCCTTAGTTGTAACAACTGCCAAGTGACACACACCTGCTTATCTATGGAGGGAATCGCTGGAGCATCAATTTGCCTCGTTTCCTGAAGCAGAGCCAGGGAAGGCTCTGAAAGGAAGCCGGGGTCGTAGCTCACCTGGCCTCAGTGATGCTGGCAATGTCCGTCCCCAGGGCGTGGGGCCGGGGCAGAGTGCTGAGGAAGTGCAGGTTAGAGGGGTTGAAGAGGCGCACGGTGCCATCAGCACAGCCACAGAAGATGTAGTCTTGGCTTACAGAAATACAGTGGGCCACGGTGGTCTGCAAGGAAAGGGCCCCGGGTCAGCAAGGGAAATCTGCCCAAGCCTTCCTCACCAGTCACCTGCCAGGAGTAAAGACCAGCCAAGGCAGGGGTGAGGGAAAAGCAACCCAGCTGCTCCGGTCAGAGCTCCTCAGCTGTCACCTAGAGACGCCCCTCCCTCCAGCAGCAGGTGGCCAGAGGGCCCAAGCCACATGCAGTTGGGGGATGGGAGCCAGGGGCCCTTCCAAGGCACCAGAGGTCTTGGCAAAGTGGACAAAGCCCAGCAGCAAAGGAAAAGAAACAGCATGAGAAAGAGAGTCCAGGCACCACTTACTGTGAAGCTGTCTGTGTTCTGAGCAGAAGAGGAAAGCAAGGGAGAGAAAGGCAGAAAATGAGAGCAGAGAGGAGGCAGCTGAATCACTGTCCACGGGCTGGAACTGACCAAGCTTTGGCTCCCCCAAGCCTCTCTCTCCTGGGGTCCCTCATGCACAGAGGCCCTGGCCCCTGGTGTGGAGCCACATGTATCTGTTCTCCCCTGAACTGAGACACGGCAGCCCCTCCCCGCAGGGCAGAAGCACTTACTCTCAGTTCCACCCACTTATCCAACAGCCTCCGATCACTGAACTCGCACAGGAGCCCCGAGGACGTGATGCAGAAGGTGCTGTCTGCCTTCTTCCCCCGGCCACAGGCCACATCAGTGAAAAGGTTGTTTCGCAGCTCGCCCAGCAGCCCTGAGCGGCCCAGCAGGGGCACAGTGGCATTCACCTGTGGAGACACAACCCTCGTCATCCACCCATTCCCCCCAGAGCTTGCCGTGGGGAGAGGGAGGAGAAGCAGCAAGCCCTCCTGCCCTGTGAGACCACTCCTCAGCCCAGAGAGCATCTGGCTCCTCCAGCTCCTCCAGAACTTCTGTATGGCTGTTGAGCAAGCTGAGAGGGGCCACAGCAAGCAGGCTCTCATAGGGTGGGCTGAGCCCCTCCTGGCCCTGGTGTCCATTTCCAGCCTCAGCATCTCACCTTTGAGGTCTTACTGTCATCGAGGTACCAGAATTTGATATGTCGGTTGCCCGCCGTGACAAAGTAGCTGCAATCTTCAGAGAAGGACACTGCTGTCACTCGACTTGACACCTTATTGGAGGCCACCACAATGTTTTTCTAGAAGGAAAGACACAGGAAGAATCAAAAAGGTTCTGTCTCTTTGAGGCAGAAGAAAAAGACTCAGAGGGTAGAGGAGGGTTAGACAGGATTTGCACCAGACAAAACTTCTTTCTAGGATTTACTAGCCAGAAAAAGGTGGGGGGGGGGGCGGGGGGAATTCCTAGAGGAGTTGAAGAGACTTGTTTCCTCTGGTGGTCCTAGAAGGCATAAATCTAGTCTCTGAATACCAATATGTTTGGCCATTTGCTCTTTTCTGCTTCAGATAATTTTCTAGAAAGAACTGAGATCAGCAGAGTAAAAGGGCTCAGATCAGTAGCTTCCTGGATCCCCAACTGGTCCTTGGGCCCCGTGAGGCTGTCAGGCCAGCGCACCCAGCCCACTCACCTTCCAGGCCCAGACGTTGACGATCATGTCATGCTGGTAGCCCACGGAAACAATGTACTTAGCGCTCGGGGAGAAGGCCACACAAGCCACACCATACTTATGCTCCTGCAGCTCTGCCACCTGGCTATGCTCAGCCACGTCCCAAACCCGCACGGCAGGCATGTGCCCGCTCTGCAGGGAAACAAGAACTGGAAGTGAGGGCAAGAGCACGGCATCCTCCAGCCTGTCAGAGCTGGGACCGTCGCCTCCCCGGCTGTTGCATACAAGCTCTCTAATGACCCCCTGGCCAGCAGGCCAGAGTAGAGGGCAGAAGAAATATGACAAAGATCATCAAGGGCAAATAGCCCCAGATTTGGTTCACTGTCTCAGGGCGAAGGTCTGTACCACTGAGCTTTTTGAAAGCTCCCTGAGAGGTGCTGATGACAGCGAGGGTTGAGAACCACTCTTACTCAGGCCTATTCCTGCCCCTACTGCCCGGGCAGCGGCGCCGAGAGGCGGCAGAGTTCCTCGTGTGTCCAGCAGGGGGCCTCCAGGGATAAGGGAGATGTCAGGCGCTCTTTTTTCCAGCCGGCTTCCCAAACCAGTGGAATCAGCCAGAACAGGGAACTGGTAAGAAATGCAAATTTTCCCACCCCAGACCTATAGAACCAGAACCAGCAATATGCATGTTAACAAGCCCTTCAAGTGATTCTGGTGCACATTAAAGCTTAAGAGCCACTGTTTCAAGGTAAGCAAAAACCAGGAAGCCAAGTGGCAGCAGCCCTAACTAGGCCTGATTATGGTTCTCTGCTTAGGCAGGCCCCTGAACCTCTTCACTCACCTCTCCAGTGACCAAGTACTTGCCATCAGGGGAGAAGGCAAGGGCAGTGATGGTTTTCCTGCAAGAGATGGGGCCAGCTCAGAGCCTGGCCTAAGCCAGTCTCCCTTGCAGTCTCCTCAAAAGTAAGACCAGCAGACACCAATGGCACATGTGGCATTTCCCTGTCTGGCCCAACCAGGTCCAGTCCCCAGAGCCACAGAGGCCCCAGACAGAGCCCTTCTCACAGCTTCCAGGAGAAAGAGGTGCACCCTGAGGGCCCAGACCCATTTACCTGGAACTGTTGAGGATGTGGTGCTGTTTGTGTTTCCGAGGATTGAACAGCACAACCACACACCTGTGGAGACAAGTGAGACAACAGACTTACCACCAAACGCAGCTCCCCCAGGAGCTCCCAGGACACCTGGGAACTCTGGTCACCCGACAGAGAGAGCTGGGTCAAGCCAGAGGGGCTCCACTAACGCCTGAGGGCAACTGCCTTCTCCTAGCTACCTGTTCCTCTTGCTTTCTTTCTCTACAGCCCTGTGAGGGTGACAGAGCTCTCCTCTGGCAGCCTATCCCCAGCAGCTCTCTAAATGCCAGCACCATCTCTGTTTATACCCACAAAGGGCCGCAGGGACAGACACCTCCCTACGGCTCCCACACATAGCCAGGGAGGGGGTGCAGGAAGGAAGAATACACATAATTTGGGCAAAGCAGGCCACAGGTACTTCACAGGCTCGTGGCACGTGTCAAGCACTTGTGCTCCAAGGAAGGGTGTGGGAGACAGAAGGCCAGACTGCAAGGAGACTCCGTAAGACATAAGACAAGGCGGAGAGGCAGGAGAGCCTGGGAGGGCCTGGGGAAGCCTGTTGAGTGCTTCGGCGCTCCCGAGCGCAGCCCTGAGAAGCCCCAGCCCTAGGGAGCCCAAGGCTGCCAGAAGACAACCAGACTCTGCCAGAGGTGCCGGGGGGAGCATGCACTCCTGCCAGGAGCAAGGCTGACAGATCAGAGGCTGTCTGGCTTTCCCAAGGCAGCTCCAGAGGGGAAGCCAGGTGGTAGGAGTCAGAGGCAAGAAGCCAGGAGCCACAGCCAGGTAGTGCTCTCCTCGGGCTCTTAGCTGTCAGCAGGCCCAGGCCCGCTGCCCCTTCTGCCTCACTGCTTCATCAGCATGCCCCTAGCTGACAAGATCAAGGGTGGCGTCTATTACACCAGATAAAGGTGGGTGTGGAGAGAATGAGCAGGGGGCCACATCGCCCAGACCCAGCTTGTTTAGTGGGAAACCCATGCAGTTCCCATTAATGAACCCCACTATTTGCTAGAAACATGAAGCAAAGGAGAGCACGAGCTGCTAATGGCCCAGCCCGTTCCCCAGCCTTGCCAGCACCATGCTCGCACCACATACCTCACTCCCTTTAACTTGCTATGCTCTTCCCACTACAGGGCCTTAGCAGAAGCTGGAGGCATTTCCCTTATCTAGAACATTCCTCCCTACTTTTCCAACTAGCTGATCCTTAGTCCTCTTTCAGATTTCAGGTCAAACAGCTTCAGAATGTGCTCTCACAGCACAGTGTATCAATCGTTTGTTACTTACCATGGATGCAATTTTACATTTATTTATGATTGTCTCTCCTACTAGACTGCATTCCATGAGAGTGGAAACTGAATCTGGTTTTGCTCACTGCCTTGTTTCCTGTGCCAAGCAGAGTCTAGCCCTCTGCAGTTGTTCAGGAACCATTTATTGACTAGATGAACACCTCCCTCAGTCCCCTGGGGCATCAGCAGCCCCCAGCTCTCCTCCCCACTGCAGCACTTCCACCTGTCTCTGTAGAAGGTGACGCTAGAGGCAATGTGGGCCAGCGGGGACAGTGTGGGCTCTGGAGTCAGAGGCCAGGGTTTGAGCCCTCATCCTGACGTGTAAAGCTCTGTGACCCCAGGTTAGACACAAGCCTGTTTCCTGGAAAAAAGGAGACACTCGGATCTAGCAAACAACTTCTGTGAAGATTAAATGATCTTTTTTGAGACACAGTAGGAGTCGAAGAGCGAATCTTAATACAACTACTCCTGGAGCGCAGCAAGGGAGCTGAAAGGGGTCCCGGCAGTGTGGAACAAGGTGCTCCGGGCTGAGTCAGGCTTCTCTTTTGGAAGAGCTGAGACGAGTCTTATTAGAAGGTGAGTCCTATTGTTCTGGAGGGGGGCAACCAAAAAAATAGAGCTAGGATAGGCTCGAGGGAAGAAAGTATCTGTGTCTTGGTTCACTTAGGAGACAAGCTTGGAAGGTAGCAAGGGGGAAAAGTTGAGGGAGAAGCTATCTCAAGAATCTAGGGCAGCAGCACAGCCGCTTGGAAAGGTAACAGAAGTGACATCTGCTGCGTATGTTAGAAAGCACCGCACAAGAGTTTTCAGTGAACCCTACACATTTCTTCAGTAACTGGTCTACTGCTCCTCACAGGGTGGTGCCCAAAAATAAATTACCATTTATCAAGTGCTTTCGGTTTAACAGGCACCCCGCTAAGCACCTCAGATGTCTGGTCTTGGCTAATCCTTGTCCCAACCTTGTGACGCTGGTTCAGAGCGGTGAGGCAATCCACTCAGGGTCACTCAGCTGGAGCAAAACAGAGTCAGGGTTTCAGAAGTAGTACTCTAAGCAGAGCAGAGTGAAGCGGAGTGACTAAAGAGAACACTGACGCCGAAGAGAGGCGGGAGGCACAGGAAGCACACTGGCCTCACGTGCAAGGCGTCAGGTAGGCACCTATGAGGAGTGGGAGAGAAGCTTGAGGCATTTTGAGGGGAAATGAATGTGGGCTACAGAATTTTTGGAAATGAAACCAAGATATGTAAGAACGATAACAGCTATAGGGTTCAAAGTTCATAGATTTAGACATTGAGATTTTAATACTTTTTCAGTGTATCAAGAAGATACCCCAGGGCCTCCCCAGTGGCGCAGCGGTTAAGCGCTGGGTTGCGAAGCTGCCCGTGGCCTCTGCGACACCAGTTCGATCCCCGGCTGCTCCCCGGCCACCGGAGGAGGGTCCCACATGGCGCGCAGACCTCTCCTGCCGCCCGCTGCTCCCCTAAGCAGTGTACTTTGGTCCTTCTGCCTACTCTGCTCCCCGCTCTGGCTCTGGTGAATTCTCACCCTCCCGCACTTCTGACTGTACCCAGTGCATGTATAAAACAAACAAACAAACAAACAAACAAACAAATAAATAAATAACCAAAAAAAAAAAAGAAAAAAGAAAGAAGATACCCCAGAACTGCTGCCCTCCAGGTCCAGCAGGTTTTCAGGCTGTTTCTGAACCTTCTTGCTATCTGTGCCGACCTGCTGAGGAGAACCTCTGAGGGCTCATCTCTCTAGCAAAGGCTGCTAGTCTGAGAGGTGACAGACCCCCAGCTTTCTGATCAGCTACTGATAAACCATGCAAAGACCTTCAAGCTGAGAGCTGATCTGACGTGAACTGACTTGACTCGTATTCCAGCCGGCCACAGGCCAAATCCAGAGAAAGTAGGTGATAAGGGCTCTGGGCTAAGTTTTTGAGTTTTCCTTTAAACCCTCATCCTAAAGCAGCATCAGGACCTTTAAAGGGCAGTGCACAGACCCACCTTCCAAGGGTCACAACACACAAATTCTGAATCTTGCCGGGCCACGCTTTTGTCTCCTCCTTCCCCTCAGTGTGAGTCCACAGCGGGAGAGGGAAAGCTGCGTGAGTGTGTGTAGGTACATCCTTCTGTAAACATGCAATAATACAAAGATAACTGGCTACAAGGTAACCCAGCCCTTCCCTAACACCCCCAGGCCCCTCCACACATACCCCCATCTGACTGGGAAATTCTTAGGTGTGGAATGGAAGATCTGTGCTAAGGAGAGAATCACACAGAGACAGGCCCTTAAGCTGAAATTTTTCGTCTAATTATCCAAATTTGGAAACCTTCCAACACAGAGAAAGAGAAATGGGCCAACCCACAGTCACAGCTCCACTTGTGGGCCCAACAGTGCATACAAGGAAGGAGGGCAGAACTTGGCAAAGATGGTCAAGGTCCCACTTATGTCTAGTTTGTTGAGTCCTCCCAAGAGAATCTCAAAAACATTGAGGGGGAGGCCTCCTCAGTCTTTGCTGCCTTTTGAGCAAGCTCCTCAGTTGGCTAGGGAGAGGTGGGTGGGGCGCAGTTTGCATCAATCCTTGGCCCTGGGCCGCCACATCCCTTGACCCTGCCCAGCACGGCAGGCAGTCATCTTCACGTGGGCCCTTCAGCAGTGCTGGCTGAAATCCGCAACATAACAAGAGCTGGGCTGAGGCCCGACATTCAGAACCCCAGGGTGCAGGTGCAGAAGGACTGCTTTTCTCACAAGGAGACAGAGAGGCCTCAGTTCCTCAGGGCCTCCACCCGGGAGTCACATGGCAGAGTACCAGAGGCTGGGCCCCTTGCCCAGGACTTACTCTGAACCATGCAGGGCCAAGGCCCCGACAGCCCCCTGCCCAGGGCAGGTCCGGGCCTGCTACCACGAAGAGCCCAGGATTCCCACAGGATCTGACTCTGACAGCTCTCTATCTTCCAGAAGGCAGACATAAATGAACCTTGGAGTAGCACAGAGACGGAGCAGGCCACAGAAAGTCCAAGGAGAGATCTTGCAGCCTCGAATTCCTTCTTTCAGACCAGGCAGCATCAGAAGGTGACTCACAGAGGCACAACAAAGTCCTCAATGTGCTCAAATGTCACCTGCTAGCCCCATTTAACATTATGACCCCACAGTCCCTAGGTCCCTTTCACCGCTTGTTACTTACACTTTTTCCAAAGCACACATCAACTTGTAATATTCTATAAAATTTACTTCTTTGTGCGAGAGGGGGGTCTATCTCCACCACTAGATTACCAGCTTTGTGAAGGAGGCCTCTTTGTCTTGTTTGCTGTGCCGTTCACAGGGGCTGAAGAGAGATCCTCAGTAAATATTTGTGAATGGGTAAACAAATCTTTAAGTCCCTAACTACCAGATCTCAAAGCCCAGACTGCCCAGGAAGCTCCTGGGTAGCAAACCTGTGAAATAGACCCCTGGGGCAGTCACCATTCTCTCCTACCTCAGGCCCACAGGCTTCACTAACATATTAGGGCAGTGTGATGATAAAAAAAAACAAGAAAAATAGAGTCAGGCCGACCTGTCTGCCAATATACTGTGTGATCTGGGGCATATTCCTTTACTCCTCTGAACCTCAGTTTCTTCATCTGTAAAATAGGAATAACAATCTACCTCATATAATCTTTAGGAGACTCGAAGAAGATACCATGCAAAGTAACCAGCATGGTGCGCCTAAGCTTCTTGAAGGCCACTCGGGTGCACCAGTAGTGAGCAAAGGGCTATGGGGGCGAGCAACTGCAGCTGAAATTCCAAGCAACTCTGGTATCCCGTCACATGCGGGATGTGACGCATTAGGGTCCTCATCCAGGTGTGGAATTGCAAACTGCCCAGACTCACTCCCAAAGCAGAAATTGTATAGCTTTAATTACCCCAAGATAATGAGTGCAGAGTATTTCCCAGGGCACCCTTGGTTATAATTCCCTAGGATATATGGAGTACAACGCTTTCCAACTCAGTGACCAGGCCATGAAAACCGCTGGTATCTCTGTTTCTTTATAAGCCCCCTTCCACTTGCCAAAAACATGAAATAGATGTGGTCGTACTAATGCAATGAATAACATGGCCCCAGGGTCGGGCCACTCGTATGCTTCTCTCTGCTCAGACTCTCTAAGCACATTCCCTTCCAGACAAAAGATGGACCGCCGTGAGTTTCAAGACTTGTACGTCAGTCAAAATGGCAGTGGCAGTGTCTGAGCACCGTCTCAATCATTCTAGCGGAGCCCCCAGGGCCGGCTATTTAGCTCCAGCTGACTGCTCCTTTCCTGGGGACCTTTGGACTTGAGGTCTCCTCCCCCTGGAACACTTCGATGTCAGATCTTCTCACGTCAGATTTCTGATGTCAGATTTCTCTTTCAAGATAGCTCACATGTTACTTCTCACTGAGTCTTGACAGCCCAGTCGTGAGGCAGCCTCACCCTTGCTCCCAGTTACTCACTCACTCACTCTCCTTGCCTTCGCCAGTTTTAATTTTCTTCAGACACTGACCTCCCTCCCATATAGTCTTGCTCATTTGTACATGCTGGTGTCTGCTCGCCCTTCTTGAGCCTAAACCCCACCAAAGCAGTGAGCCTGTGTGTTTTATTCATTGTTGTAAACCCGGCACCTGGAACGGTGCCTGGCCCAGAGCATGTTCTCAACAAGTACCTGAACAGACGAATGAATATATGGACAAACTGGGGAAGAACACTAATGGACGCTGGTTTCAGGTGTGAGACGGGCAGGAAACGCCTATCAGGGCAGTGGGTCCCAGCATCCTCTTTCTCTCAGGTCCACCTGGTCTCACCGCGGCCCCCACATACTCCCAGGCAACCCCCACGCAAGGCTTGCCACACAGAGTAAAAAGGCAGCTCTGTGCTCCTTCAGCTCAGCGAAACACAGTTCAGGAAAGTCTGGCTTCACGCCTGTCCACGTGCTTTGGCGCTGCGGGCGACAGCACAAACTCTAACATGGGCTGACAAAATGGTCTTCTCAGGAGAGCTGGGGTCTCCTCCTCCTTCCTACGGGAAACAACCAAGAGGCCCCCTGGCTGCTGGACAGGTAAGTCCCCTTTCCAGGACAACGCCTACTCCAGGGGGCAGGGAGCACTGTGCCCAGAGCACTCCCCCAGTCCCCGCCCTGTACTTCGGGGCTATGGGTCAAGAGAAACCTACTGTCACAGCTGACAGGCCCCACACTGGCAAGAGCGGCTGTGCTGGGCTCTAAAGCCCCTGAACCCTCCACCAAGCCAGCTAAAATAAAGAAGGGGTCCGAGGCAACCGTGGGTGTTGAACTAAACTAAGTCCTTCAAAGAGGGTGTCTGGGGACCAGCCTGGCATCCCAGGGCAGAGGGCTTGCTGTATGACAGGTGGGGAGTAGACTTCTGTGGGGAAAGCTACAGCAAAGGGAGGACTCTGGAGAAGATTCATGAGCCACTAAAACTGAGGGGTCTCTGCCCACAGACTTCAGACCTCTGCCTGACACACCCCCGTCCCTCCACCCCACCCCGCCCTGAGCTGTTTCATTTCCTTTCAGAAAAGTTTGTTTTGGTTTGATATTTGCCTCTAGGCCTCTGGGAGAATTTTCTAAGCTTTGTTTCTCTTCTTGTTTCTAGGATACCTGAGCTTCTCCTCGAGCAACAAGAGCAATAGGAACAAGAGACCGTGGGTGGGGGGTGGGGTTAGGATCACCAGATAGGAAGGGAGAGGGAAAGAGACCGCTTTGCTGCTACAGACTTTGGTGGGGCCCAGACCTCACCTCCCCGCTGCTCACCGCCCACCCCCCACTCCCTACCACCCCACCCCCACACACTTTAGGAAGTTCTAGGAGAACAAAACTAAAACATTTGCAAAGGGGTCATTTACTAAGAAAGAACTGAAGTCCTAGAAAATCAAAAGGTCAGAGAGTAGATCAGGGCACTGCCCAGGGCTGACCCAAGCCAAGCACAGGCTGCTAGGTCAACAGCAGGAGGCCTCCATCTACCACCTGGAAGGATAATGACTCCCAGCACACGCGTGCCAGGTTGGGAACTGCCAATAAACAGAAGCACACACCCTTAAAGGCGCCAGGCCTGAGGCCAAAGAGGGGTGGGGTGTGGGGATGAGAAGGGAACAGAGCTCCACACTGCCCAAGGTAGGCACACTGGGCTTAGCACACACAGAGCAGCACCCAAGGCCCTTTTCTACCCATTCTGCATCCAGCCCAGCCCCACCTCCAACAAGAAGGAACTTGGCTTTCCCGGGCAGAGGCAGGCATGAGTGGAATTCCCCTGAGGCAGGCTGCATAGGGCATCCAGCAACAGAGACCATTCATCAAGTTGCTTCTGGGGGGAGAAGGCAACCAGCTCAGCTTCTCCAGGGAAAATCCAGTGCAGGCCCCATAGCACCCCCACCACAGACATTAAAAGCCAGAAGACCACTCAGGAGAGACAATCATCCCACAGAAGTCTCCCCTGGCATAGAGGGAGCTGCCCATAAATTGGGCTCTTCTCAATCAAATGGCAAGTAGACAGCTTAAGGGAAAAGCAACTTTTAAAAATAAGCAGAAAGTCTGGTGTTCCCCTACCCCATGCCATTTTCAGAGAAAGAGCAGCTCTGATGTCAACGTACTTGGTTTAAAATCCCAACATAAACATTTACTAGCGGTAGAACCTTGAGCAAACCAATTAATCTCTTTGAATCTTACTATCCTCCTCTAAAGCATGGGGTAGTAATACTACTAACCTCAGAGGGTTTCTATGAGTATTAAACAAAATAACTCATAAAGTACCAGGCAAATAAATTGTTGACAAATTAAGGTAGCTTTTTTGATGGATGGTAAAACTAAAAAAAAAAGAAAAAGAAAAAATCATGCATCTGGTACAAAAAACACAGGAGTAGCTGTGGAAATCACAGTATGGAATTTGGCACGTCCATGTTGGTGGCAGGAGAAGCAGAGCCCACCCCATTTTGAGGCCCTGTACCCAGCAGCAAGGAAAAGAGGCTCACAAAAAAACCCCACAAAAACAAACACTTATTTGTAGGAGCGGAGGAGTAAAAAGGCATCATAAGAAAAAGTACCAGCCCAGCCTGCCACTTTGCCCCCATGGCTGTTAAAGTGACTCGAGTAGACTAATGTTCACAGCAGGATTATTCAGAATTGGTGACAAGTGGAAACAACCCAAATGCTCATCAAATGATGAGAAGACAAACATGGTATACTCATCTACCATTACAATGGAGTATTATTTGGCCATAAAAAAGAAGGAAGTACTGATACTTGCTGTGACATGGATGAGCCCTGAAAACATTGTGCTAAGGTGGATGGGGCTGGAAGAGATTATAATAAGTGAAGTCAGTCAGCAGGTAAAAGAAAAATATCGGAAGGTTTCACTTATAGAGGGAATATAAGGAAACTGAACAAAGGGTCAGGAAAAAGGCAAAACTTGCAGGCAAACCATAGATCCGAGGCACCCAGTAGGGGAGGGAGAGAGTAAGGGGTCAAAACAGGGGAGGGAGGAGCACAAGGGACCATGGTGATGGTGCACAGGTGATGTGGGGGTGGCAGAATTATGGGGGCTACACCTGAGGAGAGAAATCAAATACCATACAAAAATGAACAATGAAAGGCAAAAAAAATTCTAAGTGAAAAAAGCTGGTCACAAAAGGCCAACGATTGCATGAATTTATTTATGTGAAATGTCCAGAAAAGGTTACACTGTAAAGACAGAAAGCAGATGGTTGCCTAGGGCTGGAGAACATGGGGGAAATGGAGAGGGACTACTACTGGATCTGGGGTTTCTATCTGGGTGAAAATATTCTAAAGTGGACTATGGTGATGACTGCACAATTTTGTGAATGTATGAAAACTACTGAATTGTACCATTTTATTTTTTTTAAAAGATTTATTTATTTTTATACAAGAGCTTGGGTACAGGCCAGAGGTATGGGAGGGTGAGAGGATTCACCAGAGACAGAGTGGAGAGCAGAACAGGCAGACAACCAAAATACACTGCTGAGGGGAGCAGCAAGCGAGACAGGAGAGGTCTGCTGCGCCATGTGGGTAGCTCCCTGGCCGGCCAGGAATCAAACCCATGCTGCAGACGCTGCAGACAGCTTCACAGCGCTGAACTCAACCCATTGCGCCACCGGGGAGGCCCTGAATTGCACCATTTTAAAGGGGCAAATTGTATGGTATGCAAATTACATCTCAATAAAGCTATTTTTTTTTAAAGATTTATTTATTTATTTATACAAGCACTGGGTACACTCAGAAGCTCGGGAGGGTGAGAGAATTCACCAGAGCCAGAGCGGGGAACAGAACAGGCAGACTGATGAAGTACACTGCTGAGGGGAGCAGCGGGCGGCAGGAGAGGTCTGCGCGCCATGTGGGACCCTCGCCAGCGGCCGGGGATTGACCCGGCGCTGCAGAGGCTGCGGGCAGCTTTGCAGCCCAGCGCTCAACCGCTGCGCCAGCAGGGGAGGCCCTCAATATCAATAAAGGTAATTTTTTTAATGACTAGGAGGAAGACACTGAAGATGGTGTAAGGAGTGGTGTGTAAGATAAGTCTGACTCTGTATGTGTGGGCACGGTGGATGGCTAAGAAGCTGGGCAGGATGGCAATAAGGACAACATCCAACAACACCAAAGTATTAACCTGGATCTATCTTCCACAAGACACTAGGAAAAGCCTGCTCACCGCAGCTGGCGTACTATGGCTATAAACTGCCACGCACTTAGGATCTCTTCCAAGGCACTTACCCAGCCGGGTAGGCAACTAAACCGGATCGGGGGTCACAGGCAAGTCCTCTGCCTCCGGACACTGTTATTCCCAGCACCTTCTCCAAGATCACCTGTTAGAGCAGACAAAGAAGTGACAGATTATAGACTGAGTGGGGCTGGAAAAGAGCGGCAAGGCACATGGACCATCCTGCAGTTCTAGCTCTTTTTCAGATGTCCCTGTCTCTTCAGGAAAATGGGGCGACTGACTTTTCCAGGTTCTATTCTGACCCCGAATCCCTTGTTCACCTGGGGAAAGCCATCAGCATCAGCAGCTTTCAACAGAACTCAGTGTACTGGGACCATGGGCAAGAAAATGATGTGGTTACAGCTCATGACTACAGAGAAACAAGTGTCCCCTGATCTGGGAAGGTTCCATTTACAAGATAAAGCCTTGGGTTCCCACACTGGGCTCTTGGGTCCCTGAGACTCAGGGAGGTCACTGATCTTCGTGCCTTGGCAGGCATGGGAAAGGCCACTCTGATCTACCAAGAGCCAGAAGAATGTTAGGTGTCAATTAAGTGACTCATAATATCCCTGATGTGTGCATTCTATCACGTTCTTCTTCTCCACCGGAGGACTCCGCCCCCAAATGTCTGCAGTTCATACAGACTATGAGCCGGGGAGGTAGACACATGGCTTAATGGTGTGTTCTGTAAAGCACAGATGCTGAGAGCGCTCTAATCATTATTATTAAGCCACAACTCCCACAGAGATGAAAGGGAAACATGTGTAAAGTACTCAGGGATTCTGAGATGAGAGGACATAGCCACAGGAGACATTCCAATCACTCTCATCGTCACTATTGTAACCCTACACCAACTGCAGCCCCGGGACCCACAGTGCACTAACCTCAAATTAGTTCACGGCTTTCTGCTAGATGATTCCATGTGATAATCAGACTGCCTGGTAACCTCTCACTCACCACGCCAAGTACACCTCCTCTAGCGCTGTCTGGAACCCTGGCACTGGCCCCCTCTGGCGAGTCCTTGGTCTCCACTGGCTTAGACAGGGGCTTCTGAATGCAGAATGGCCATGTAGACAGGCTAGACTAGACTCTGCTCTGAGAGCTCAGACTCTAAGAAGAGATTTGGGGGCCCTATGGGAGCGATGCGATCCAGCAACACTTGTTCCTCTCTGTGGCAGGATGGTCTGTTCCTAGTTCAAGGTGGCTTCCAGAGAGGGGAAGCCCAGAATCAGCATAGTTAAAGAATCTTTCCTTTTCTCTTACTGTCCTAGAGAATTCAAAGGTTCCTAGAAGGCCTGTTTAAATTCTTATCTCTAAGGGCCATTTTAGCTTGAATTTGGTTAGAAAAAAATGCCTGTGGTAGCCAAAAATAAGTCTCCTGGGATGTTATAGTTAAAATTTATTCCCCAGGAAGGTCCCCAAGAGTCGGCTGTACTTCTTGGGGATAGGGACCAGGAATCCCGACATGTGTGCACTCACTGAGGGCACGTGTGTAGGCCCGGGGCGCCAAGCCCAGCCACAGACACTCGGCAAGCACCGTGCTTGCCAGTTACCTGTGGGCCTATCTGAGGCACTAAACCTAGTGTGGGACAAAGTAACTTTAGACTATTCCATACATCCTTGACAGTTTACCCAACTTATGCTTCCTTCCACACTCTTTCTTAGTGCAATGACCCCCTGGCACCCAATCACCTTTCTGCAAAGCCTGAGCACCAGGCACTGACAGGAGAGTTGCAAAATAACCCTGGGGAGTCCAGGGGATACTCAGCTCAGGGCACTCCACCCAATCCTGGCACTGTGCCTTTGGCTACCCCAGGGGGAGGGGGAACATTCCTGCAGTAACAACTGCCTATTGCCCAGAAGAGGGAGCGAGGAGTCCCAGGCCAGCACTACCCACAGAGACAGGAAAGGTCACAAAGTCAAGTGCAGGGAGCTTTTCTCCTCAAGTTAATCTGATTTCAGGAAAACCTTTAGATTCAATTTTGTGTCAATCCCTCCCTTATGCTTCAGTTTTGATATCAAAGAATCAGGTCGGTCTGTTGGTTCTCCTCTGATGGAGTTTGGTAGATGTTGGGTCAGTGTTTTGTGGGGGGCTGATCCAGTGCCACGGAGAATTAATTCTGAAACCAGCATGGACGTTTTAATAGCAATCTAAAGCAGGAAGGAGATGTGAGTTATCAGATCCTAAAGACCAGTGATTTATCAAAATTTCTTTTTTTAAAAGATTTATTTTTATTTATGTATGCATATAAGAACTGGGGCACAGGCCAGAGGTGTGGGGGTGCGTGAGAGGATTCACCAGAGACAGAGTGGGAAGCAAAACAGGAGGATCTACTGAAATACACTGCTGAGGGGAGCAGTGGGCAAGGCAAAAGAGGTCTGCTGCGCCATGTGGGTCAGGTCCCTGGCCAAGGATTGAACTCATGCTGCAGTGGCTGCCAACAGCTTGGTAGTGCTGAGACTTACTGCTTGCGCCACAGGGAAGCCCATGGTTTATCAAACTTTCTGACCACAATTCACACACAGTAAGAGACCTAATAGGTTCTATGACACAGGATAAACATAAGTGTATGTGTGGCATGTGCATAAAACTGAAGTGAAAGCTTCACAACAAAATAATCACTCTTATTGCATATGATATACTCTATTTTCTACTGTGTTTTATCTCATTAAAAAATAATTGTAGTCATGGCCTACTCTTGAGTTCCAAGACCTAGAAATGGCTGGAAGCTCCAGTCTGAAGCATCCTGCTATGGACCATCTTTTTGCGGGCATGGATTTCAGTCTCTGATCTCTACACCTCTGCGTTCCTCGGTCATTTTCCTCCTAGGACTCTCAGCAAAGGAACAGACTTCCAGGCTAGAAAAACCCCAAGGGCAGGAGTTTGCCTGGGCTCAAGCTTGGGTTATTTTCAAAAGAATTATGGTTTTGGCTTTTTTCTAGCTTTCTGAGCAACTATCCAGGGAGGAAAAAAAAAAAAAGGCCATTTCCTTTGGCTCTGTGCAGGGGGAGGAACAGGGGAAAAACATTCAGGGGCATCAGCTGGTTTTTATTTTATGTTCTAGCTCAAACCAGCTTCCTGTTTGCAGGGAGGTTTGGGGCTGAGCTCCACTTTCAAAGGATCTGACAGTCCAGCGCTCCTGCTAGGCCTCCAACATGTAAGCTCATGTGGTAAGACTCTACCACAGAGAACTTTCATAAATTGACTCCCTCTCATAACCTTCTCCCCATCCTCTTTCCAAAAACATGGTACAGCTTCCATCTACCCTTGAAAATGGAGACAAACCTGGACACTCCCTGGAAACACACCACAGGCTAAATGAAACCAAGGACAAGCAGTGGGGTGCAGGAGCCAGCTTGTACTGGCTCATGATTGCTGATCACCAACATCTCTTCCCACGTCCACATTCAGCGAGAGTACTTTGGAAGCTTGAGATCACCATGGTGGGGGTACTTACACCAAGACACCAAGGAAATCAGCAAACACTATAAACCAGGGCCCCCCACCCCTCCCTCCCAGAGTCTGTAAACATTCACCATCACCACTGAGTTCAGGTCACCACTGTCTCTCATTTGGATCATGGCTGTAACTACCTGTGCTCCCTCTGCAGGTCTTGCCCCTTACAGTTTTTTCCACAACATGGCAGATCACTTTCTTTTAAAATACATATAGGAAAAATAAATAAATAAAATACACATGGGATCAGCTCATCACTGTTCAAAACTCTCCAGTGGCTTCCTATCGTGAAGTCCAAATCCACATACTTCACCTTAGTTTACCAGACCCTAAATATTTCTGGCCTCTGGCTACCTCTCTGACCTTATTTCCTACACTTTCCCCCTTACTTACTCCACCAGAACCAGCCTGGATCCCTTATGCACCTCAAGAACATTCTAGCATAAGGTCCTTTGTCTATGCTATTCCTTCTACCAAGATGCTCTTTCTTCAACTATTCACATAGCTAACTCACTCAGGTCTCTGCTCAAAGATCTCTCCCACAGACAAGACTTTCTACACTAGTTTTACTGGTATCATTCTATACCCAACTTACCCTGCTTTATTTTTCTTCACAGCACTTAGAATCAGGTAGTGACCTGACATTGATTATATCTTTGTCCAAGTACTCTGTCTTCTCCATCAGAATAAGAGCTTCTTGAAGGCAGGACTATCCCTCAATGATCTATCCCTAGTACTTTAAACAGTGCCTGGCACACAAAGGACACTTGATAAATATTTGATGAATAAACAAATGCACAGCAGAGGAACAATGAAAGATCAAACACGAGTAAGTCCAGGAGAACCAGGGCATTTCAGGCTAGGAGAGTTGCTCTCCACAAAGGATCTAAAATTGGTTGTGACAAAACAGCCAGGTCCAGATGAGGACAAGCACAAAGGGAACATAAGGGTACAGGTAACGTTTTGTTTCCCAAGCTGATGGTTAACTCTACTATTCCATTCTTTATGTGTTAAATATTGAATAGTAAATGTTAAAAAAGAAGAGAGAAAGGTCCAGGATGTGGTGTGGGCTCAGTACCTCGCGAGCTGCATCCTCCCACAGTTCACACCCCGGTTTGTCCCTTTATCCTCGACCTACCTCACTGGCATTCACTGACCCAGCAAGGTGGGGCTGGGAGCATGGGGGCAGTGGATACAAAGAACTCAAGAGTATGTGCTTTTATTTGGTTTGGGCTTCTCCTGTAAGTGCATATAAGGCTATACACTTCTTGTTTGTTTGTGTGTTTTTATGGCTTGCTAAAAATTTTTATTTTATATATTTTGTAGATCATTTTTATACAGTGTATGCATTTTCATCTTGGTTATCGTCCCCGTAAAATTCCCACCCTCTAAGTCTATACACTTTTATGATACTAGACATGCCACTTCCAGGTGGAAGCTTCCGAGAACTACATTGTACACCTCTTCCCCGGAATGCTAAGCATGGCAGCAGGTGACGAGATGGTCCCTGAGCCTGGGCCCTGAGCAACCCCAATGAAGGGAGCCCCTGTGCTGACCACACTGAGTACAAGCCTGAGCAAGAATAAACTATCTGTTAAGTCAAAGGATTCTGAGATGATGTGGTCACAGCATGACTAGCCTGGTGACAGTCATACTTTTTGGCCACTTACACTCTTTGGTTTTACACGCTTAGAAAGTATCAAGGACCCCAAAGAGCTTTTGCTTACACAAGTAAACTATCAACAGTTACTGTATTTAAAATTACAATGAAAATATTTTTAAATATTTAATTCATTGAAAAATAACAATAACAAACATTACATGTTAACATAACACTGTTATTTAATATAACTGTTTTCCAAAAGAGAAGTGAGAAGAGTGTTTTACAATTTTACAAATCTTGTTACTGTCTGTCTTAATAGAAAACAGCTGGATTCTCATATCTACATTTGCATTCAATCTGTTGCATTGTTATTCTAGTTGAAGAAAATCTGGTCTCATTTGAATATGCAGTTAGAAAAGGGGGAATCTCATAGATCCCAAGTATTTTAGGGATCCAGGGGGTCTCAGGCCATACTTTGAGAACCAATGTCCTAGTGTATCCCTGCCCTGTAACACTAGCCCCTCCTGAATACTATTTCATTTTTCCACAGAAGGAAGCAAGCCCACTAGTGTGAACTGTGACTTCAAGTATCATTTGAGGAAAATGAGGTAGGAAAGAGGCCTGATGAGAAAATGGCTATCCTCAAAGTCTGGAATGGGGCCTAGGGTTCTGGCAGAAACTTCATCTCCAAACTCTCAAGACCCAAACGCCAATGAAACACATCCCAAAAGACACACTAGTTCCGCTACCTATGGCCAGTGACATGGGAAGCAACTACTGCAAGTGGCTGGCACCCCAATACAGCCCCGGGTTTCATGCACAAGTGAAAGCTCAGAACCAAGAAGAAAGCACCTACTTTGTACTCTACAATGATCTGCACATCAGAAACAGGTCAGAAGTGAGGCGAACACTCAAGTTGTGACCCAGCCTCTGCGGTTTAGCAGCTGGAGAGTGATGATGAGATAAAGGAAAGCCCACGCCAGCCTGAAAGAGGGGGTCACCTGTCCTTGGCAGGGAGGCTGCAGCAGGGCTGAATTACTACAGGTGTGCCGCAGAGGCAGCCTGCATCCCCGCCACTCCCAGCATGGACCAGGCATGGGAGTATTGTATCCTCCTGAGAGAAAGAAGGAAAGCAAAATCACCCCTTACGTTAATGACAGAAAGGGAAACTTTATAATGACCTATTCCCATGAGAAAAGAAAAGAACAAAGCCAACTATTTAAGTGTTCTTCTGGCTCTCATTAAAGTAAATGGAAAAAACAGGTGGTTCACAGGCAACAGACAGGACTACTCCTTCATACGAGATAGAACAGCAGTTTCCAGCGCCGACTGCAGCCTGTTAATGGGAATGGAAATCAATTTAGAGGGGAATGTAATAAATAGAACAGAAAAAATAGATCTCACCACATGTAGACAAGTACTGATCATTAAACTTTTGTTTCAGGGTGCATGTATGTACTGGGTCACAATGTAAGCCTATTTCCTAATGTGGTTTGTTCTCGAAAAAAGTCTGAAAAGCAATGCGATGATATGGTGATGACGAGACAGACTCTGCCCCTCCACTCAAATTCCGCTAGGGAAGACGAATGATATACTACAAAGAAATCCAACATGTGATAAGGGTCATAAGGACAATATAAAGAGGATGAAAAGGGATGACATCTACGAAGAATCAGAGAAGGAAACAAGGAAGCTTTCTTGGGAGGGTGAGTAGGTATTTGGCCTGGGCCTCAAAGTACGGATAGGTTTTTGACGGGTACATATACAGATAGAGGGGATTCTCAGTAGAAGGTGAATGAACAAAAGTTTGGCAGAAGGAAATAACAGAGCAGGTAAGCAACAGTGAAAGCAAAGACTGTGTAGGAGAGTAAATCAGGACAGACAGATGGCAACCAGACCAGGAAGGGTCTTGAGTGCCAAACTAAGTCGGGTTATCCGTCGGCTCTGGGGAATCACTGAAGGGTTTTGAACCAGGGACACAACAAGGCTAAATTTTGGTGATAATGTGCATAAGTCATACAGGCAGGGAGCCAGACTGACAGGTTGTTATAAGAATTCAAATGAGAAGTTCTCATTTAATTTCACGCTCATCTGCATCAGCATGAAGACAATCGGAGTAGGAAAGAATTAATTGGCAAGATCAGGCATTACACAACTCTGGAGGAAAAGACAGAAGACTATAAGGTTTCGAATCTCAGAGATAGGGAACAAGCTGGTGCCATGAAAAGAAATGATGCCGTGCTAAGAAAGAGGACGCAGGTCTACACAGGAGGATGGTATCTGATATCTGCCTGAAGCATGTTGAATCTAAGGTGCTCCGGGGATATTCTGTAGGAATCACAGAACACTCTAGATTTAGCAACATAAATATGATTCAATGCTTGGAGAGGTTAGACTAGAAACAGGTATTTGAGGATTATTCACATGGAGGTGAAAACCACATTGAAAGTGCAATGAGACAGGAGCCCTGAGAAGGGAGGAAAGGCTGTGGACACAACCTTGGGGAATACCTATTTTTAGAGAATGGAGAAGAGGAGGTGCCAGGCAGTTAGAAAGGGAGGAGAAGCAGGAAGCCAGTGAAAGGGAGAGTTCCCAGAAGGGAGGGGTGGTCACTATGAGTACTGAAAAGAAGTGAAGAGAGCAAGAAAGGAAGTCTCCACAATCTAGAGCCATCTGCAACACAGTGGCACAGCGTGGGGTTACGAGTAATCACAGACACCCCCAAACATATTATCCCAGGAACTCTAGGTAATGTCTTCCAAGCTTTTCTCCTCTCTCTGTTTCTCAGTTTTTCAATCTCTCTCTGTCTCTTAGTCTTTCAATCTCTCTCTCCTCCCCACCCCTCACACTCTTTCTCTCTCTCTATGTATATAGTTCTTAGAGCTGATCAGTCACAAACTAAAGGAAAGGCATGAACCAGTGGAAGATACAGTGCAAAGAGCCAAGACAATGGCACTGCTGGGAAGGGTTTCCTGCTTGAGCCCGGGGCTTAGGTGGTTTGGATTTGTTCTTCCGTTCTTAGTGTCAGGGCCATTACAGGGAGTCTGCAAAGGCAAGGGAGCAGTTAGTTGATCCCTTGAGAGAGACAACTAAGAGGCCAGAGCATAAAAGGCCAGGGTCATCTAGGATTTGCTGACCTCCAACTGGTAAAGAAACTCCAGCCACTGGAAGGCAACCAATCAATCTGGTTTTGTTGCCACCAGTTTCTTTCTTCTCCTTGTCCCTCTTTCTCCACTTCTCAACCCCACTCAATTCAAGTTATAAATACCTGAGTTATAAGTCATTGCAGCCAAACCATGGGCTTGCTATTTCTATAAACAAGCATGTTATAGACGTGTCCAAGGCAGAACACTCTCCGCCTTTCACTCCCTTCCTGCAGGTTAAGAATAACTATGCTTGTCTCTTGCCCACCCACAACACTCTAATCACAAGCAGATTCTCCACTAGATTCTGAAAACTGCCACTTACACAAAAGCCACAGAAGCCACGATGGCCTGCAGAGTTGGTGCGAAGACTGCCAACAGGGCAGAGACCCATTGACTGGCCTGGGAAGTGGGTTTCATGCCCGAGTTCACTCAGTCCTGCTCCATCAGAGTCCAAGGTGCCATCTGGTCAGAGGCAGGAGGCAGCACGATGGCCACCCCAGCACTGTAGAACAGCCTTTGCCTCCTTCCTCTGCTCCTGGTCTCTAGCCTGTCTGTATGGTTTATCGTTCTATTGTCCATACCAGAAGAAACAAATAACTTCCAATAATAAAAACAAGGCTCCCTTGCTTAGAACTCAGAATTAGTTGGAATTGAGCCAATTCCCCAAGGCTGGAATTACAATAGCCTGAGCTTCTAAAGGTAAATCTGCCACTGCCTGGCGTGGCGATCCTCTGCCCATTAACCCCTGGAGATGCTTAAAAAAGATGCCAGGCCTGGCCCATCAATAGAATTACTCACAGGGCTTACCAAGTTTTTCTCAGACAGCAGTCCCCACCCCCTCTCCACAACCTGTCTTCCAAACATTCTCAAGGAACAGAACTGGAGTAGGGTTCAAGAATCTTCATTAGAGTTCTCTAGGGGGTTACAAATATGAATCAGGTAGGGAACTGTTAAAAGTTTTTTGCTATTTTCATTTCCAAATTTTAGCCCCTTCTGGGGCTAATAAGAAAATAACATTCCATGTATTCTTACAAGAATACACAGCTCCATGGGTACAAAAAGGTCTAGCACAGAGACATCTCCAGCTGTAACTGCAACCACACGCTGAATGTGTACTCTGTGCCAAGAACTGTGCTAAGCACTTCATAAGATTATCTTATTTAATACACTTGACAAGATTAGGAAAGACTAGTATTATCTCCATTTTACAGAAGAAGCTGTCAGCTAAGTAGTGAGTAGAAGAACCAGGATTTAGACCCAGATCTGTTTCTAGAAATGGTGCCAACCTGAGGAGGGAGTTGAAAGAGTGGTCCCAAACCACTAGAATGTTACATTTTCTGAAAGAAAACATCGAGAAGTCACTGTGCATTCATGGAGGCATCAGCGACAGGTCTGAAATGGTAAAAAGCAGAGGGCACTGGATGAAGGGACAACAGGGCTCTAATGTTTAAAAAAATGAGGAGGTCTTATCAGTCACTGAAAAAGGGCTAATAAATGGGTTCTGACCTCTCAGTGACATGGTTGCAGAGAAAGGGGAAGGGAGGGTGTTCTAATGGCAGAATAGCTGACATGATTGAAACTTGCCCATGATCAGCCAGAGCCAAGACCCTCCACTCAACATGGGTCAGCTGACACTGTTTCCAAGGCAACTGACATTACAGTGGCAGCAGCAGGAGAATCTGATTTGTGTGCAGATGGAAGAAGAGGTAAGGACAGCATGAGACCTCAGACCCAAGGGGAGGCTCCCTTGCTTGGAATTCAGAATTAGTTGGAACTGAGCCAATTCCCCAAGGCTGGAATTAAAATAGCCTCAGTTTCTAAAGAAGGTAAATCTGCCACTGCTTGGGGATGACCTTAGAGATCTTCTGCCTTGGAGGATCCTAAAGCCTCAATTCATAATACACGCATCAATGGGTGCTCAAGTCCAGAAAACTGCCTTAACACCACAGTGCCTAGTACACAGCAGGCACTTCTACCCTCCCTTTCTCTTGGGTTTGTTCTTCCTTTCTTAGTGTGAGGGTCATTACAGGGAGTCTGCAAAGGCAAGGGAGCAGTTAATTGATCCCTTGAGAGAAACAACTAAGAGGCCAGAGCATAAATGGCCAGGGTCAGCTGGGATTTACTGATCTCAAACTGGTAAAGAAACTGAAACTGACATTATCAGAAAGGCAAGGATAAGAGAACTCTCAATTAAAGCAATCAGAAGAGAAAAAAAAAAAATAAGGTCGTTACCCCCCCCCCCCCGGCCCCGTCTAAGGTCGTTTCTCTCTACAGCAAGACCAGAATCACAAGCAAAGCTTTATGAGCTGAATGTCTAATCACCTGAAGGGTCTAATTCCCCCTCTTTCCACCAACTCCAAATGCTTGAGTTTTCTTATCTTTGTTTCAAAACTTTGTAACCAGGAAGAATACTATTTCTTATCTGAACTAAAGGCAAAGTGAGTGTGTGTTCTAGGACAAAAAGGGGAGTGGGAGGACTCGCCGTGCCCTTGAGATCATGCCAGCTCGTGTCACAGGACTTGCCTGGGGAGAAGGCAGGATTCTTCAACACATAATTCTCTATAAAATGCTTATTTCCTTTCCAACCCCAATGCCAACATCCCAGGTTAGGCCTTCAGTACCACATTCCTGGATACAGCAATGGCTTTCTAATCAGTCTTCTTTTTTTTTTTTCCCCCAAGATTTATTTATTTATTTATATAAGCACTGGGTATAGTCAGAAGCTCGGGAGGGTGAGAAAATTCACCAGAGCCAGAGCAGGGAACAGAACAGGCAGACTGACGAAATACACTGCTGAGGGGAGCAGCGGGCACAGCAGGAGAGGTCTGCGCACCATGTGGGACCCTCCCCAGGCAGCCGGGGATCGAACGGGTGCTGCAGAGGCTGTGGGCAGCTTTGCAGCCCAGTGCTCAACCGCTGCGCCACCAGGGGAGGCCCTCTAATCAGTCTTCTTATAACAGATACTGTCCTGCCCTCTCCCAACCTACTCAAAAAATCTTTCCACATCATAGATTTAATCAAGATACTCCCCTGCTCAAAAATTTTCATTAGCTCCTTACTGCCCAGAAAATAAAGTCTTAACCTAGAATCTGTCAGGGGGCTCTACCTTCTAATTCTATTTCCTTCTACTCACCTGAAGGGTGTGTATTTGTCAATCTGGATTATTCATTATTCTGGAAAGGGGATTCTGGGCTTTAATTTATATTCTTCTACCTGGAATTCCCTTACCTTCCACCATCCCATACAGAAACCCTAACTTTAGTTCAAGGACAGCATCCAAAATTCTTTTTGCTGATCACCCTGGCCAGAAATGATTTCTCCCTCCTTGGTATTCTTTCAGTAGCACTTAATCTGTGTCATTCACACGGCACATGCTAATTAGTTCAGAAGCTGTACAGAAACCTCCATGGATCTGTCTTATCTCTCCTACTAGTCTATAACTTCCTGGAAGGCAGGAAATTGTAGCTGTGTTTCACACAACTCTATGCTTACAACAAGGGGCATAGTATTTGATAACTAATTTTTAATTCTTTAAAAATATTTGTGACTACTCTTTGGTTAATCTGACTTGGTAAATTCTCTAACCTCCCAGGGAAGTCTCTCTCTATCCCGGTCATCCCTAGAAGTCTGAGCAGGAAGCAGGATTTTGATGCCTTTCCACAAAGACAGAAAAAGTCTAAATGGAATAATCCATGTGCCTTAATGACCACAAACAAAACAGTTTTAACCCTGATACATGCATGGCATGGCTCTTCACAAATCTGACTTGACTTACAATCAATGAATAAATCCTAAAGGTTAGAGATAATCTCAGAAAAGTAACAATACTATTGTTTAAAAAAAGCTTTATCAGTTCAAATAATCAGAAATGGTTGTGGCTATGAGTTAATCTGTATGTTGGATTTAGAAATGACTTGTTTTCTTCTCTTACTTGTGTAAAAAATCTTTTCCAGAAAGCACATGTACTTCAGGATAAATCACACAAGATTTTATTTACCAAAGGTAACCAAAGAAATATTTTTGAAGATGTAAGAAATGAATTACTTCAAATACAACAAGTTAATGATGACTGTGAGGAAGTATTTGTTATGCCTTATTATACTAGAGCAAAACAAGCTTATTAGAACAGATATATTTTTCAGTAACATTTGCACACAACTGCTTTAATAAAATAAATTCAGATATTTTAAAATTAAAGCATTTTAGATTTAAATATGACATACACGTTTAAATTGTAGACTTTTATTTTTATTGGTTTTTTTCTACTTACAAAAATAATACAGACTTGTAAAAAAATTCCAACATTACAGAAATATAGAAATGTAGACAGTGAAAGTCCATCATAATCTACTCCTATCCCTCCCTGAGGTAACCAATATTAACAACAGTTTGGTACTTATAGCCTCATTTTTTTTCTACGCACATACTAACATGTATATGTTTTAACAAAAATATAATCATTAACATAAAAAATTGTTATCGTTTCCTTTTCGTCACTTAATATATCTTGTATGCCCTTTCAAGTCAGTACATACAGACTGTCCTCATTCTTTTTAGCAAATACAAGGGATATCATCTTAGTGATACATACCAAACCTCTATTGATTGGCTACTTGGATTAATCAAAGATTTCACTATTGCAATTAACAAACACACACAAAAAACAATTATACACAAATTTGTGTGGTATGAATGTTTTGCATAGAATAAGACTCCAGAATTACAAATGCTAAATCAAAGTACATAACTTTTTCTTATAGTGGATATTACCAAATTACCCTCTAAGAAGGATGGATTAATTGTATGCTTTCACTAACTTATGCACTTGTTTCCCCACATCCTCACATATGTTTTTATTTAAAACAAACATTATTTAAATTTACTCTGATCACAACAGTAGAAACTTCAATGGATTATAAAATTAACATGTTTCACTCTGCCCACAAATTCTTAGCCTGAAAGGAAGTCCTAGAATGAATTCATTTTCCAAATTATTTCAATATAAATGAATTAGCTCCCAAAGAAGAAATGTTATTCCTATTTGTAGAGAAGCTACTGCTATAAAGGGCATGCTTACTACTTCAGTGATTTCTAATAAGACATAGTAAATTAGGACTCCCCTCAACCCCTCTTCACTGGTTTGACTTCCCCCCTCCCCCAAATATCATACCCCTAGCCCTGAAATAAATGACACAGTAGTTACTATCAAAAAGAATATTTACTAAGCAGTCCTTTTGGTCAGCAGTTAAAGTATCATTGATACAAGTTAGGCAACTGGCAAGAAAAAGGTAGTAAAGATACATCACAATAAAAAGATACAGAGGATGATTAAATGTTGGAACAGAAGAAACTGAACCTGTGAAAAAGGAGTTCTTCTAAACAGAAACTTCAAAGAAAAAAATCTTCCCAAGAAATTAGAAAAAAATTTTTGAGTGCTCCAGAAATCTATGGACCCTAATAATATCAGCAACCTATAACCCTATATTTAAACCTTATGATGTGCTTTCATTTTCATTAAACCTCACTTAATCCTCAAACCAGCTCTGGGAGGAAGGCATCAGTATTCCAATTTCACAAATGAGAGAGAAGCCAGCACACACACAAAATTACATGCGCGCAGGCACACACACTTCTCTCCGAGAGCGGCGCAAGGAAGAGCAGCAAGGGCGCCACTGGGGAGGCTGGGAAAAATGGAAAGCCCATGCCTCTCGCCCCCACTAAGCAGTCTGCACATTAGCAGCCCCATCCACTATCCAGGTCTGGGTTTACTACGAGGGAAAGTCTGACAGCTGCGGTAGAGGCCTGGCAGGAAAGATCAAAGCAGCTTGGAGAAGGAAGGACGTCATGAGGAGAAAGGACATGTTTAGAAAAGGCTGCAGCAGGCTAAAGTTATTATTCCAAATAGAAGCTGACCATGAGCATCAGGGTAACAAAGGCAGGCCGGCAAGCCTACAGCCTGCAGGCTACCTGTTACAAATTTACTTGCGACCAACAGCTTTTCTCCAAGAGAGTAGCAAAGGGGTGGCAAGAGTCAGGATTCTAAGCATGCCCTGAGATCTTCCCCCATGATCACAACCTGCCTGTGGGCTACCCTCTACCCAATCCACCTGACTGTGCTTCCTCGCCTTAGTACTATCAAGGGCAGCTTCAGGGAAGCACACGTTAAGATACCTATTTGAAGAAAGAAATAAAAATAATACAAATGTAAGATCAGGTAAGGTAAGGCACTTGCTCAAGGAACTTAGCAGCCTGCCTAGCCAGAGTCAGCTGGGCAAATAACCTCAATTTTGCTAGTTTCATGTTCCTTGAACCCCCACTACTGTCGTCATCCAAGTCAGCCCTTACATGGGACATTTTAGATCCATTTCCCCCCCAGAGGGAAACAAAAAAGGCACTACAGAAAAAAAAAAAAATTGGCATTTTGACTCAGCTCCGCTACACAGCTTCAAAGACAAAGTCAGTGTGGACAAGGATGGCCACAGAGATTACAAAGATATGGAGTGTAGAGCTAAAGGGGAGAGATTTGGGTTAAGCAGTATTAGCAAGCAGTCTGGAGTGTAAGCTACACAATCAACTGCCAAGTAAGAGCATAACAGTTTAAAGCCCCATGATACCCTCACACAAAAACCACCAAGGCATCCGCTGGTCGCCACCTCACTCCCCTACCTAGCACCAACCCCAAGAGAGAAGCAACAACTATTTGCAGCTTATGGGCATCTGGAGCCACCCAGCTGCACCCTGTCAACTGGATACTCATGTATCCACAGAGTGTACAGCACCAATGGCCAAGAAGTGGGGATATCAGCTTAGGAAATCCAGAAATGGGGGTGAGAAGAGCAAGGATGTAGAGGAATAAGGGTTACTGAGTGATGGCTCTAAAATAAGAGGGGGAAACTCATTAAATTAACTCTTGTGGGAAATGTTGGAGAACAAAAGTACTGCCTTTTCCAAGGTAAATGCAGGTTGTGACTCTTGGCTATCGCAATACTAGGCAAACTTCTGTGTTCAGTGCCGTGTTCTGCACATAGAGACTCCCTGGGAGGAGAGCAAAATCAGTATTAAACATGGACTTTGGAGTGAATGAAGAAAGCCAAGGTTTAAATCTCTGTTCAGTCACATTCTGGTTATGCAACCACCAGCTGCTCCCCAACCACCAGACCATCTCGGCATCAGTTTCCTCATATACAAAGTGGAGATGGTAACAGTATTTATAGAATGGTGTAACACTTGAATGATGTAATATATATAAAAGGCTTAGTATAGTACATAGCAAAAGCTCAATAAATGTTAGTCATTATCACCACTATAAATATTACTATTTCTAGTATTACTATTAGGAGAGTAAGATAAGGGCAGGAAGCAGTGTCAATACACTGGGGAAAGGATGGTTCTAATATGCACAATGTCTAAAAATGCTGAACAGCAAAGAAACTTGAAAGATCAAGTCCTTGGGTATTTTAATTTTTATAAGTAAATCATCTTAATCATTTAAGACAAAAACTTTGTCCATCTTCATCCATCCTGATGACACTGTCAGTATCACATTCTTCAGAAATTACCAACACACTGGTAATGTTCTATTTCTTGATTTGAGTAGTAGTTACATGGGCACTGCTTTTATAATTATTTATAATAAATATTATATTATAGTTGATAAACTTTTCTTTTTTTTAAAAGATTTATTTATTTATGCATACAAGAACTGGGGTGTAAGCCAAAGATGCAGGAGGTAGAGGATTCACCAGAGAGAGTGGGGAGCAGAACAGGTGGATCTACTGAAACACTGCTGAGGGGAGCAGTGGGTGAGACAGGAGAGGTCTGCTGTGCTGTGTGGGTAGCCCCCTGGTCTGCTGGGGATCGAACTCGTGCTGTAGTGGCTGTCGACAGCTTGATAGCACTGTCTTTAATCCCTGCGCCACCAGGGAGGCCCTGATAAACTCTTCTGTCTCTGCTGTATATCATTTCTGTTAAGTTTTGTTTTATTCTTTAAATGGAATCACCTGGGGAAGGGGGTGTCAAATGAACTTACTGAGAAGTGACCACAAGCACCACTGAAGGACACAGATCTCAGAGTCTGTGGACATGGACGTTGAGAAGTTAGGAATTACAGAGCACGCAACAAGACTGAATGTTCAAATCCAGAAATACCTAAGAAACTTCTCAGGATTCCTCCAAAACAGAATTTCACAAAGAGGGGCCGGGGGTGGGGTGCAGGGAGTCAGCCCTGTGATTTCAGAAAGGACTGTTCTGAAATCTTCAAATCTCAACAATGAATGAAGGGGCATGAAAAGGAAAAAACATCTTCAGTCTCATTCCGGCATCAGGGTAAGATAAGGTTTGTAAACTTAAAATCTAGTCCAAAAAAATAGTTGTTTTATAGACTAGTAAAGCAACAAAAAAAGCATTACTGTCCTGTAATAAAATAAAAGGGCATGGAACTTATTCCCTAGAAGTTTAAGAGGAAAGATACATACTGTGAACTCATTATTTTATAAGCGTCTTTCAAAATCCGTGGAAAATACTGTGGCCAATTAAGCAGCACTGTGACTTGCGGGTATAGTCAGAAGGAAGGAAACCAAGATTTGGAATATCTGGATACTCAAAATTACCTACCCTAAAGATCCACACTGCCCAATCTGGCTGTCACATTCACTTTATTTCATGCCCCACCCCACCCCACCCCCCACTAGCCCCATTTTTTAAATTTTATTTTAGGAGGGAACAGAATAGTAAAAGTCATAAATGTGGACCTGATTCAATAAACATTCGTGCAGATGGGTATTCTCATTCCGCATCTCTACTAAGAATTGCTGTAAAAGACAGCTGACAGAAGATCTGCTTAGGCCTGCATTGAACAATGACGCCCAGAGGAAAGGTTTAGCTTATAGCAAGTGGGAATATGATGTACATTACAACAAATCCTATTGAAAACACTGTAGCATTTCTCCCCCACTAACACTGCAGTCTGAACATGAAGTTGTCCGTCCGCAGCTTCTGCAGCGCAGGTTCCATCCCGGTCAGCCGGGGAGAAATCCACAAGGCACGGCAGATCTCTTCTGTCTCTCCTGCTGCTCCCCTCAGCAGTGTGTTTCGGTCAGTCTGCCTGTTCTGCTCCCCACTCTGTCTCTGGTGAATCCTCTCACCCTCCCGCGCATCTGGCTTGTGCCCCGGTTCATGTACACATGAATAGATAAATCTTAAAAAAAAAAAAAAAAACCACCCAACAGATACTCCTACTACAACAGTGAGGCAGACTATGTTCCCAGAGAAGCTTACCTTGAATAAATATAGTTCCAAATTTCAAGTTCTAGACTGTTTTGCAGACAAAGGGACAGTGAGAACAGCCACAAGCACAAATTGAGGCTGGGCTCTGACAACAAAGTTACAAAGGTCAGACTGAAGTCCTACTCCTTCCAATGTTTTTTCACTAGTTACGAAATGAAAACACACAGGAGACAAACGGAGGGAAAAAGTGAAGCAAGAGAACTAACAATGCCCCCCAAATATTCAAAATACCAGCAGGAAATAAGAAGACAGTGACTCAAATTGCTACAATAGGGGAAACTTGCCCTAAGTTGCAAGCCGAGAGCGGAAAGAAAGCTTAAAAGCAATAGTGCTGCTGGACTTTGGAATAAGTGAGGCCAAGGAGATTCCAGAAGGCTTTGCAAGATAACTTAAGAGCCTGGAGAAGCAGGACTATTTTGGTGCACAAAGGGAGAGGTGTTGGGCTGGGGAGAGAACCCGCTCTCTCCACGGAGAATCACTTTGAAGGCAGAAGGCAAAGGAAGAATGCAGCAAAGAGCAAGGAGAGTAAAGCAGGAGCACAACTCACATGTTTCATTGCACACCTCTGGTTTTAAGGCGCTCAAGATACTTTCAAGCTGTAACTGAAGAATATATGAGAGAGGAAACTCAGCGAGAACTGGCCCAAGTTCACTCACAAGGGCAGGTGAGGAGCAGGGCTGCAGTCCCCGGAGCATGGGCTCGTGGTCGTCTATTCCCTATGCCGAGTCCAGGGAGCGATTATTAAACACAGAAACTATTGGTTCTTATGGTCCCACGGGAGGTGGGGAATGGAACAGTGACTAGGAGATCAGGACTCATATATTATATGAAGTTTCCTATTCCTGGCCACAGAGGAAATTGCTGCTGATCTGTTTTAGTAAAGCAATGGTGACCCTACAGCAGTGTAGCTCTGTCAAACCTCTCCATGACATAACAGCTAAAAGAGCAATCAATCTACAAGACTCAGAAAAGATTAAAAACTACTAAAGAAAAACTGCAGTGGCTAGATTTATATACTCTCAAGAAGCTTCAATGAGTACTTGAATATGACAACAGATTTCAGCGCAGAGCATCTAACCCAGGACTCTGAAAGCCAGCAGTGGGCTGCTGCTGGAACTTAATCTCTAGGTAAGTATCAAACCCTAACCGCCACCCACCACCCCCACCCTCAGAGGTCCTGATTCCAAATAGCTAGGACAGGACCCAGGAATGTATATTGTAAAATACTGCACAGGTTTATATCCCGATCCCTCTCCCAAGTTGAGAGCCACCAAATTAGAATAAATAATCCACATACGTTTTGCAAATGAGTTTCCCCACTACCAAATGGGGAGTGTTTCCCCACTACCAATTTGAAGTGTTTTAATACAAATACCTGGGTTCAAACTCAGCTACCCAGCTGTCCTTAGAGCCACAGATTAAAAGGTTTAAAAGACCACCATACTATCAAACAGGAGGAAAAACTTCAGGAAAAATTAGAGACAGAAGGATTCAGATTTGTAATTATAAAAACTGAGAACTACACCAAAGCTGCTGGTCACTTTACCCACAGTTTCTACAAAGGAAAATACATAACCCAAATTGGATTAATGACTCAAATTGAGGCACGATTTCAAAATCTCCCTCACTCACTTTTTCAAAATCCAACAACCCTCCAGCACAGGCAATCCTTTTGTATCCTTAATTTAAATCTTGCCTCCTCAGCTTCAGCCCACTACAGTCCTTTGTTAAAACAGAAAAATAACCCAGCTCCCGCTACACAAAAATCTTTCAGAAACTTAAAAAAGGGGAGGGGAATTGCTACCAAGAGCACCCACATTTGCTTTTTAGGGAAAACCCAGCCTCAACTGAGATGACAGGTGGAAATGAATTGTACAGGATCTGAAGCTGAACTGGTAACTCTGAATTCCATTTCCTCAAGATTCAGACCAGGCAGAAAACCTCAAATTACTCTTTTCCAATTCTATTACACACAGGTTTCCCTCTCTAACAAAAATCCTAGCTCTCACCTACTGTCTAATAATTTATTTATTATTTTTTGAAGATTTATTTTTAAGTATTTATGCATACAAGAACTGGGGTGTAGGCCAGAGGTGCAAGGGGCGGGGGTGTGAAGGATTCACCAGAGACAGAGTGGGGAGCAGAAGAGGCCTACTCTCTAATAATTTAAATCCCTATCCCTACTGGCTGCCTGACTTCAGCTTGTAACCATATTTTTAACTAGGTCTCTTCTGAATTAAGACGCCTTTAATGAGCACTCCCTTCTGCATATGTACTTCACATTCTCTTGAGCCCTGTACCTAAACAGACTTCTTTTTCAACATTTTATTGTTTCTAATTTTGATTACTCTTGTCAAGAAGTCACGAACATCCTAAGTATTTCTTATTCTTCTGGAATTCTAAGTGATAAACCATACTTGATATCTTTAAATTGTTCTCATTATTCATTTAGTATTTACTATATACCTTACACTTTACTAAACAATGTGATGTAAAAGAAATAAAGAACATGACCTCTGACCCTAAAACTGCAAGACATACATAAAAGAGCAATTAGAGACTGGTTCCAAGGTAGTGGGGTTAGTTAGAGAACACCCTGTGGCTCCAGTAACTATAGAGTTGGATCTAAAAATAAATGGAGGGCCTCCCTGGTGGCGCAGCGGTTGAGCGCTGGGTTGCGAAGCTGCCCACAGCCTCTGCAGCGCCGGTTCAATACCAGGCTGCTCCCCGGCCTCCTGGGGAGGGTCCCACATGGTGCGCAGACCTCTCCTGCTGCCCGCTGCTCCCCTCAGCAGTGTACTTCGGCCCTTCTGCCTGCTCTGCTCCCCGCTCTGGCTCTGGTGAATTCTCTCACCCTCCCATGCTTCTGACTGTACCCAGTGCTTGCATAAATAAATAAATAAATAAATAAATCTTTAAAAAAAAATAAATAAAAATAAATGGAAAATTTGATGAAAAGGCTACTTTAGATACAAGAATGGTATGATTTAAAGCACCAAGCCATCTGTTGCATGAAGACTGTCACTTCCTTGTTTGCCCCTCCAAAGAGGCAACATGCCTTTTGAGCCCCTAATTTTAGTTTGGAATTAATTATCCATGAATTGCAAGCTCTCTATTCAGAACATCACGTATTAGGTAGTTCATGAAGTCTTACACCTAGGTGGTCCGGTGGGTCACCACAAGGCAAGTTTTTACAGTCATCTTGGGTAACAAGTACGGGGAGTTAGACATCTGTAGGCTCCCAGGCACACAAAGTCAGCTTACGACTTTTGGGTGCTAAAGATATGCACCAGCACTCTTGCTCTGACTTGTCAAGGGTCATTCAACTTCAGCTAAGCACTTCCTTCATTCACAGCTCCAGGACAGACAAAGCCATTTAAAGCAGTCTGAAGCACTCCCTATTTGAAATAAGGATGTTTAATGGTGATGCCAGAGATGCCCTTTCCCACTGTTTTCCTGGAGAGCTTCTCCTCTTGCCTCAGGACTCACAGTTCAAGCATCCCTTCTTCTAGAAGTCTTTCCTAATCCCCCCTATGATGTTCAGGTTCTCTCCCTGTGTCATTAACTCCTTCATACAAACTTCTGTGACAGCACTTAACAACACACCATGTTGTAATTACTTGTTTACATGTCTGACTAGCCACAGCTCTTTGATGGCAAGGGTAATATTTCATTCATACTGATTCCACACATAATAGGCACATGATCAACATCTGTTGAATGTTTTAATAATGAGTGACATGGATTTTAAAGAATGGTGACCATACCTTCTGGATTCCAGATCAAAATTACAGTAAGTATTAACACTAAAGATTAAACTCCCAACTATTGACTATACCATAATTGGTCAAAACACAGGCCAAATTATGAGATTTCTGTACTAATGCTGTTTGTTTTGTTTTTTTTAAAAGATTTATTTATTTATTTACACAAGAACTGGGGTATAGGCCAGATGTGCAGGAGGGTGAGAAGATTCACCAGAGACAGAGCGGGAAGCAGAACAGGCAGACTGACGAAATACACTGCTGAGGGGAGCAGCGGGCAAGACAGGAGAGGTCTGCCGTGCCATGTGGGACCCTCGCTGGCTGGCCGGGATCGAACCCGTGCTGCAGAGGCTGCGGACAGCTTCACAGCGCAGTGCTTAACCGCCTGCGCCACCACGGGAGGCCCTATTAATGCTGTTTTTTGCCAAGTTACCAACCAGCAAATGTAAAAGGTTACAGTACTAAGAATGATCCAACACAATCAATGAGTGAAGAGAGTCAAATCTAAGATGGTTTTTAAGTTTCAGGGTCATTCTGCCTCTGGAGAACATGAACAGTAATTAAGAGTCCTTGGAAGGGTCACTTTCTCTACTGCCGAGGACCCTTAAAGCTAATTTCGATTCAACACTTCTGCTGAAACATATAGGAAAGCTGCTCACCTTCCGACTAAATCCAAGTAAGGTTCTGCTAAGGGATAGCAACTGAGTCCTATCTGAATTAAGTTCTCCAGGAATCCTGCCATGTTGTACATTAGCACTCTAAATCATTGCTCACTGGCTTTACTCATCTCTGAAGATTTACAGACAAGGCAATAAAATTCTGCGTCTCAAATGCCTCTCCCTGTAGCAATCCTGTACCACACAAGGCTACTGTGTTTACAAGCTGAGAATAAGAAACAAAGTCTAATCTGTCCTATGAGGACAAAGTCCTAGATTCCCTCAGGGATTTAAATAAATTTAGTCTACTTTTATCTTCCCAAAGTTGTCCAGCTCTACGATGTCGAAGGAAGTGTAAAGACCCAATACTCCCAACAAGTGATGAGATGAAAAAGGTCTTGCCTATGAGGAGCTTCTACAGCAGGGTGGGATGTGGCTCTTGGCATGGACTGAATGAGATGAGGAATGGTCAAGGGCAAACCAAGAGAACAGTTTTGCTGGCAGAGAGCTGACTCCTTGTATAGAATCACTCCCAAGAAGTCAAGAAGCGCCGGTTAAATTAGCATAAGTCACTTGAAGACACAAATAAATGTTTTGACCCCAAGCAAGAGCATTTACCAAGTCAAACCCTCAAGACCAGGTGTTTTCACATCTTTCTTTCTGCTACTACTGTCTTACATAACCTCAGCTGTGACACACACTTGCAGCTACATTAGTCACAGCTTAGTCCTTCACAGGGTACATGATCCACTAACCCTCTTTCAAGAGGGGAAACTGAGTCATAGCATATCAACTGGCTTCCCCAAGCACAGACTAAGTTTCCAGTGAGGCCACAACTGAGCCCAGGTTGCCCTGCTCCTATTCATCTCTTCTCACAGACAAACCTCAGCATGTCCACCCCTGCAGTCCTTTCTTCCTTAACCTGACACTAAAACATTGCTTGTTTGAGGCAGAACTAGGCACCATCAATCCTTTGGCCATTCAATCCTTTAGCAGAAGGCAGCGTCTAGTTCTTCCCTTTCCCAAGAAAGAGGAAGGTGAAAGAGCAACAAGGAGCAGAGGAGGGGAGAGCTGGCAAGGGGTGACTCCCAAAACTAGAACTCACCTTGGAGCTGAGGTCCTCCCGCCGGTTCCCTGCCTTACTCCTGCGCAGCTTGATGGATGGGGACCGCAGCAGGTTCTTGATCCGGCTGGTGATGGTTGACCCTTCCACAGCCATCATAACGAGGAGCCCCCGGGACAGCTCCTGGCTCAGCCTTGGGACTTGTCTCAACAGCGGCACTGCCTTCTCGCCTCACAGGGCCTTCCAGCACGCCCTCGCACTGACCTGAGAGGCAGAGGCCACCTCACCTTCTGCCTGGTGTCCGCAGCCCTTCTCTCCAGGTGCTGCCCCTCGCCCCTCCACCGCCTTCCAACCCCGTGTGGCTCCCCCAGTGTGGGAAGGCCGGACCCCTGAGAGAGGGGTTGGTCTGAGCTGCGTGCGAAGAGCTGCCAGGCCCACGCCAAGCAGAGGCGTTCAACTGCAGGCGGCGATGGGCCCCACCTCGCAGGGCTAGAGGCTTGCACTGATCCCCGTTAAATCCTAACTGTTCCCATGGCAACTGCAGAGTCCCAGAACAGCGGCCCCCGAGGTCACCGCGGGGTCCCCCCGGGGTCGGGTCACCTGCGCTGGCGGCCGGGGGCGCTCGGCGCGGCGGAGCCCGCGGAGCCGGGGAAGCCGCCGGGCCACGGGGGCCTCCCCCGCCCGCCCCCGCCCCCACGGCCGCCCCCCCGGGGCGCGCGGCCCTCCGCGGGCGCCCCGGCCCTCCTCGTCCCCCCTTCGGGACCCAGCGGCGCGCCAGCGCCCCCGCCCGGACCCCGCCTCACCAGCCCCGGGGCGCGGGGGCCGCCCGGCTCGCGGCGCCCTCAGGCATCGCGCTCGGCGCTTCTCGCTCGGCGGCCGCAGGGCAGCGGCGGCGGCGGCTATGGCGGCACCAGCGGCTCAAAACGCGAACTGCCGCCCGGGCCGGCGGGCGCGCGGGCGGGGCGCGGCGAGGCGAGGGGCGCGGCCTGCGCCCGGGAGGGCGTTTCGAGTGGACGAGGAGGGCCGAGGGGCGGGGCCGCGACGGGGCCTAGGAAGCGGGGTGTCGGGGCGCGAGCCCCGCGGGCACCGCGCGCTGCGGTCGCGGGCACCCTCCCGGGGAAGGTCTGCGGAGCATGGCTTCAAAATTCCGAGAACCAAGCCTTTTATGGTATCCTCGGGCCGGGCCCCCCGGAGAGCTGCGCCTCCAGCGCCCCAACAAGCCGGGAGCCACGCCCCGAGGGCGCTCCGGCCGGCATTCCACAGGCCCGGACCGCGCTCCCGCCCGGCCGGGATTCGCTGAGCGAGCAGCCGCCCCGGGCGCTGCTTCCACCTCCCGGGAGGCGCAGGGAGCGAACGCGATTAAAGACTTGCTGCTCGCGACCTGCTCGGCGCTCTTTTCCCCCTGACACTCTGACCTACGTGGAAAGACTTCTGAGTAACTTCCGATCGCTAAGCCGTGTTTTGAACAGGGAAGCCCGACTGGCTACCGGGGGGAAAAGGGGAAGCTGATGGCCTTGAAAACAGCTTTAAGCAAACAGGGGAGAAAGCAAGTGAATGCCACTACGTAATGGATTTGTTTCAGTTTTTTTAGCCTCCAGTGTCCCCGCGCGCTCTTGTTCTTTCGCCCAGTTAACCAGGACGTCCTTGCTTCACTCTTTTCCTGGTCCCTGCCAAAATTTAGTCGTGAAATCTTTTCCTAGTACTGTTACTTGGCGAGGTCATCGTTAAGCTTGCGGGCACTGGACTTAGTGGTATAGTTTTACTGAGCTCGTGGGGTGGGGGAAGGGACGAAAGGGAAAAGACAAAGCACAGGAAAACCTTTATATATTTCATAGGTGTTTCAGCCTGAGTTTATTTTCTTGCTATTTCAAGAAATTACCTTATGAAAAGGGTAGCCTAAGTCGAAAGACTTGGGCCCCAGAAAAAATAGTACACTGGTGTATGTCTCCCCCACCCACATACTGGGAACCCCTGGAGGAGATACGTTAGCAAGACAGAAGAACCCTTAACCCATACAGTGGGTGGGTCTTGGACAGCCAAATGGCAAAACAGTATGGTACACATTTGAGCTGGAGCCACGTATTAAAAACGAGATCTGTAAAGCTCACAAGGTGACACAAAGATCAGGGCCGTGACCATCTAGAAAAGCAAATGGCAATTAACAGCAACGAGAGGCTAGCAGTTTACTTCCCTGCACGCATTGAGATGTTATGAAATGTAAAATGGGTTTTTCACATTTAAATCCCAAATCTGGAGAAAGTTGTCTTTAGCCATAATAGCCTATAAATGGGACATCTGTTCCTCGCTAATCTGTAGTTTCACCTTTCCATGGGAGGAGTCAACACTGCTACATAATACATGGTGCCACCTGGTGTCCCTACTAGTGTGCTGCATTCCCCAGCAACTACCATTTCCAGATTTTTGTATTCACTAACCACTCAAGGCCTGGTAAATGGGCTTACAAAGTGTCACTGGTCATCGTGTTCCCCAAATGAATCTTATGTGAAGCTAAAGTTGGAGAACCAGTCTAAGCCTCTGCTTTCACTGTTTGAAGATAATTTAGGTGAAAATTATAATATTCCTTAAGTCTGGAATCTGGATATTTCCAGTCTAGGGTCAAACCCACAATGTTTTAAATTCTTCACAATTTAGTCCCTTCTTTGCTGTCTAGGCATCATGCAGCTGTTGGAGTGTCAATATGGGAAGGCTGTAGACTGTTCCCATGCTTCATGGATTCCTCAGAAAATAGTCCATGTCCAGTGTGAATAAAAGCGTTACTCCCCTTTTTCCTAACACTCGCTATCCCGCCCTCCAAAATGCAGTTAACTTTCATTTAGAAGTATATCCCCATCCATGTACTATTTCACTTTTTATTCTTCGTGTATGTCCTAAACATGTATACATGGTTGTCAGACTAAAATTCTAGATGTCTAGAATAGATGTATACAATTATCTGCTTAGCACTATACTCATTAGATCAGATTTTTAAAATTCACCCTAGGCTTAACATGCAAATAGGTGCAATTATAAGACCCTGGAACAGGCTAAACATTTGCTCATCAATTCAAATTATTTATTGAGCACCTTTACATGCAAGGCACTGTGAGACAACTAAGACCAAAGCTTGCAGCTGGAAACAGGATGGATCTCGAAACAATGCTTCCAAGACTGCTTTCCCATTTAACAAAATCTCTTCTAACAGTGTTCACAATAAATAATTTAGTAGACCTTAGATTTGTCTCAAAATTCCCATTTCGTCCCATGGTTTGGTATTCTCATCCTCCACATACCTCCAACACTATTAGTCAACCTTAGGTAACTTTGTAGAGCAGTTGTCATATAAAATCTACGCCTCTGTTCAAAAGTGTATATAATCAAATTCTTTCCCTTTAATTTTCAAAATGCATTTTGACTGCTTTATTTCCTCCAAATGGCAATAAATTTGAATCCCTCACCTTTATTTTTCTCTACATCCAGCCATTCACGTTCACATAAAATTTCCTTAGATAATACTATTGATGCCCTTACACTTTCTTCAAAACAATTTTGTGCAAGAATTGTATAGATTCTTGGGTTATCATTCTCTACAGTAATACCTGAAAATGTGCTGTCTACTTGGTATTTTTTTCCCCCTTAAATTTTCTGGGAGGAACAAGGAAGAGTTATCACCATAATCTGTAGACCCGTTTTCAAAGTGCTCTGACCACTCAGTTTAGCTGACACCATTCCACTTCAATATTCCAACCAGTATAGTTAGGGGGGAAAATTGTAACTATGATCCACTACCCAAAATAACATGGATTGTCTGCCTTTCTTCTGTGTTCAAAACATGTTACAGAAGGTACTTCATCCATAACTCTTGGGGGGGAGGGCTGCATTTATTATAAAATTATACAAAGTAATTTGTACGACATTAATATAACTGGATTTGATCTATTAATGACTGTAGAGTAATTCAATGTCTAAAGATCTCCTTTAATCATTTTTTGTAAATTATGATACTAGTTATTATGTATCTTTTTGTACGAAGCCTACTGTCCTTAGCCACTAAGACTGTTTATATTCTGCTATTGCACAGGGTGACAGGGGTAATGCCTTGCACACATTAGTACTATGAGGCTAGCCTTTCTTCATCATAGAACAACTTCTTGAGACAAATACTTGCTGTCAAGTTGTACAAACTTTTGAAATCCCATGTAAAACAATCTACAAGGATTAGAACACCAAAAACCTCTCCTAAATAGTATTGTCAGAAACTGTGGAAACAGTTAAGAAATTCCTATGATAAAACTACTTTAGTGACACCTCTCTCAGATATGTCTCAGGGCATTAGAATTCTCTACTCCAACTCTGCACAAACCTCCCAACACAAGTCCTGCTTTAATTATTATAACTGATTTATTTATTTCAAGTTTATAACATTCTGCCTTTCAATCACCAAACTTCTGTTCTGAGGTTTCTAAAAAAATAGTCATTTTTTCAAAAGCAGAAAAGGAAAGATATATATTTAATATATAAAAGAAAAAGCTAAATCTGACATAATTATATTCTTAAAAACATTCCATTTATTTACAGATGTATAAAAAGGCGAAATATTGGTCTACTGAGATCATGCTTCTTATAGAGAGTTAGGGTGAGAGCTCGCTATTCCTCCAGATTCCTCAACTCCTCTCACTCAACTACATCTTTCATAATCATACACGTCATTTTCATAGAATAGCTTCTCCTGGGGTAAGGTTCAAGGGTAGGAGTTTTGGAGATTTTAGATTTCTGTCAAGACTGCAGGACTGTTCTGAAGACTGAGCCCTCCTCAAATTAGCCCTGATGACTTCCTAGTTCTAAGAGGTCTTGCAAACATCATCATCTTGGGGGCTTTGTAATGATATTTCCAAGCTTCCTTGAATAGCTGGAAGCATCTCAATTCCATTACTGTACATCTCTCATACACAGCATCAACTATCTACCCCTCAAGAAGTGAGTTTAGCCTGTTTGTATACTTTCTTCTAAAAAAGGGAACAGTGTTCAGAAGCAGAATGGTCCTTCTTTTCCTGAGTATTATTCACTCACTTGTCTGCTCCTTAGCTGGCCCTCAAAAGCTAGAACAAGAGCCTTGGGAAGTCAGGAGGAAATGTGAGGACAAGACAAGCAAGGAAATAATGGGAAACTGCTATACCTGGATTAAGTACTAGCATCTCCAAGGACAATTATTAGCAGGGAAGACAGGTGTGGACTCCTTGACTAAGGCATTGAATGAAATTTGCTGGATAAAGAGGAGTGGGAGGGGCACTCTTTACCATTGAGGGCACTCTTTACCTACTTCAAGCTTCTTCAGTAACCTTATCCTTAGAAGGAAGGTTGAATGCTGATGAGCAGGTCTAGAAAGGCAAGTAGCACAAAACCAATAAAGAACTTGCTCCCACTGCAATTTACAGAAGTTTTTCCACCCTTTTCAATCTGTTGATGACCAGAATTACTAGAAAGGGAACCAACCATGAAAGTAGTAATTCACTAGCTAGAACTATTCCAAAGTTGGTCCCACAACCTAGCTTTGAAGATATGCTGAGTGGCATTTGGGATAAAGACGACAGGGGGATGTAAAAGAAATGGTATCACCTAGGCACAGCCTAGGCACTGGAAGCTCTTGTGTTAGTGTTTCACAACACAAGCAAATTCTGTCAATGAAGACAGAAAGGGGTTACATTCCAAAATATAATTATTTAAGAAAGGCAAAATGCAGCAGCTAAATCTCAGTCTATACATTTTCAGAATAGTGATTCTTGCCCCCAGGAGTTTCCAAGAGACCCCTCAAGTGCACCATGATTATTTACAAACTAGATAGGAAACATCATTTCTATACTCAATACAAATCTCATCTTCTAGGTTGAAAACTTCAGCCTTTTGAGAAATCTATGAAAACAACTATACAAAAATATAAATATCTTTATCTTTACAGGCTGTCAGTCTTTCACACCCTGACAGCAAATGAGTGAAAAAGCTCTACAGATCACTGAATCCATGGTAGCAGATAATAAAAAATATATCTTGTGATTCAAATACTGCCTCTTATTTCCCTAGTAAAGAGTGCCTACTATGACTTTTCTTTTCTTTACATCCTGTGCAGGTAAAAGTGAATGAAACCTTCAAGCACCAGAAGGCTGGTTTGACTGTGGAAAAATCCAGCCCCACAATTTTTTTTATTTTGGCCACTGTCTCTGGTCTAGGGAGGGAATGATTTTCATTTTAACTATCTCGAGTGATTTCTGAAAGGGGGGAGCGCTCCCTCTACGCCTACCTCCAAAATATATATTCCAGGTAGATATCCCTCCTACTGTGAAATAAATGGTCTTTTAATACCCAAAGACAGTGAGGGAGAACTAGCATTTTTTTTTTTAAACATCTCAAAATAATTACCTTATTAATAAAAGTTAAAAGCATCCTTACTTTACCAGAAGGCTTGGATTTATAATTCTGATTGAAAAAGCGAGGGAATATAAGAAACTTGGGATATGAGAGAAAATTATG